>NC_091539.1:68940000-70190000 GCF_042242935.1 Bactrocera oleae | reverse complement strand
CTTAGACTTTAAAAAGTTTTTGTTAAAAACAAATTGACTTGAGATCTACACCAACGATAAATTGTTTGAAGTTACATAATGATATGCTATTGTGAGAAAACAGGAAAAACTGGTATTCAATACTTTGTTGGAAATATTTTTATTTATTCAATATATTAAATCTAGATTCTGATTGGCTTTATTATTCCCACTAATTGGGATATTTTCGGACGCACACACTGTGATGAAGTGGGTTGTTTTATACTCTCGCAACATGTAGCTACAGAGTATAATAGTTTTGTTCACTTAACGGTTGTTTGTATCACTTAAAACTAAACGATATCATAATACTGACACGCCAACAAAGCGTTATTAAACGAAAGCATATAAAGTGTCAGAATTAAGCACTAAATTAAGTTACATAACCGTAATTTGGTGCAGGAGATCGCAGTAACGAGAGATTGGTCAATTTTTTATAAATGAGCGTGGACGATAGACTTATGATAGATGGAAATCTTATATCTCAGGAACTACCCGATCAATTTCAACCAAAATTGGCATGTGAGGTTATCCAACCATGGGCGAAATCGGACAACAACCACAACTACTTCCATATAATATATCTTTAAACTCCATCTGATTCTTTCACTTCCCATTATACAAATCAACCACCAATGAATTTATCAGGTTAAAACTTTGCCGCAAAGTATTTAAGTTTTTGCCCACAAATTGTCGAAATCGGGCTATAACTTTTAAAGGACCCAAACATCAAATATATGCAGCTTCTTGGTGAGAAAAGTACGTGGGTATTTCCCATCTGGTCAATATCTCAAAAACTGAGCGACTAATTCGCATATATACAGGCGTACCGACAGACGGACATGGCTAAGTTGACTATTATTTGCAGGGTCTCCGACGTTTCTTTTGGATGTTACAAACTTCGTGCTAAACTTAATATATTCTGTTGAGGGTATAACGAAACATATTTTCACGTATTTTAATAAAAACGAGCCTAGCACTGACACGTTTCATATACATTTTTTCCATGTTCAATATTACCAGCCACACCTTTCGCGTCGTAAACGATTCGCTGCCAAACATACATAGACATAGAGATCAAACGTTACACGAACATAAAAAAGGTTATTATAATCTCGGAAATTTTTTTATCGATTTCAAGTTAGTTCGGAAATTGATTACTCTCTTCCTGCTTTTTTGCGCTAACATTTAACATCTTTTTCCAAGGCAGAAGAAGTTGAAAAATTACCTGGCCACATTTGCCCAAAACTTTGCATTAACTGGTAATAAATACTTTCTGCTCTACAACAAAACGTTCGACTTGCTGTGCACAATTTAAAACCGAAATTATTATTATAAGTAAATTTGTGCGCGCAAATCACTGAAAATTGACAATATCGAATTTGGAGGGGTGTTAACGTTTATGGCACGCGAATGAAATATCAGGAAGTGTCAATGCGCTGATGTCTTTTCAAATTTATGCTTGGTCGGCCACCATCGGCTAGAGTGTGCGCTGCCACCACTGATTTTCTATTAGCCAATCTGACCACACTGACGGACGCCGCACTGCATCCCCGACTGCTGAACTCGACTATGTGCTCCCGGCTATTTATTGAAAAGTGCTTTGCCATTCTTTCATTTGAAGGCTTTCAAGCTTTGTCCGCCTCACTTTTGTATCCGCCTCACCTTTTTATCCATCTCTCCTCACTTTACTTTAGTTTTGTTTACGATGACTTTGCCACACGTTTCCTTGGAGGCGTTGGTGTCAATCGAATTCGACTGCTATTGACGCCTGGTTATCGTGTCGTGCCGAATCAATTGATTGAGAAATTAGTATTGTCAATTGTTATGATTATTGGTGGTCATTTTCATATCGCTGGCCCTTTCAAGGTGAATAAAACGTGACTTCCGTGATATTTAAAAAACTAAAAACTACAAAAATATAGAAGAAGCTTTGCAGATTTGTAGTGAAGTAATTGAATATCATTGCTTCGAATTGTTAATTCCAATGAAATATTTTTGAAGTGACTCCTTTTTACTCTAGTTGTCCCAAAAAGCGCTTTAAAATTTTTAATAGTGACCTCTTATTATTACTTAACGTCCAAAAGTAGTTGGCTGTTGTATATATAGAGAATACGATAAGCTCGACTCTCCAATTGAACCTGGATTTCTAGTACTGGGAATAGCAATAGTCCGCTTAAACAATAACCGACTAACCACTGACTGAGCAAAAGTTAAAATATGGTGTGCCTTGTACACTATGTTCTGACAACCTGCTAGTCCGTAAGAAAACTAGTCTCTATTAATAGAAGATATTAGCTTGCATTTGTTATGACAATGTTTGGTTCTAGCAAACCTTTTAAAAACATTTTTGAATAGTTTTGAAGGAAATCACAATTATTCAGGTTTGTGAATACTAAAGATATATAAAATATGTAACAAATTGATATAATCTAAGAAGTGCTGTGAAGTCTATAAAATTGACCTCCAAGCCCACAGAATGAGTATGTATCGACAAACAAGTTTTGTCCTCGGGCGATCAGCTGTCAGCAGAAAACTGCGTTTTTACTGTTATTGTAGTATTATGTGAGGAACACTGCAAACGAATCCATGTGGGAAGTAGCATATACATATATAATATATATACATACATATATGTGTAAGTATGTATATATGTAAAGCTAAATGCACTGCTTTGATCTTAAGTCTTCAAATGAGCAGCTCATCTTGTCGGATAATCTTCCTTTGCTACAAAATTAGTTCGTTCTCTTCTTCGCTTTTCGCAAGCGGCGATCATTATTTTATTTCTGCTTCAGACGCTGCAGCGGTTGAGCTCGCACATATATACGGACACATGTGTGTGTGTGTGCTGTGCTTTATGTTGTCCACTTGCGACGTTCATAAATCATGACCCATTAAGTGCAGCTACTGCCAACCGCCCTCCCTTCGTCTGCCGCCGTTCGCCCTACAGGCACTGCATTGTTTTGAGCGAGCAGCCCTTTTTGGTACACACACACAAGCGCACAAATAAATATAAATATTTTTCATTTGATGGCCGATTTTGCTCGCATCGCTGCATTATTTATGATCTCCAAAGCTTGCGCACGCATAAGCGCGCACACACACGCTCGGTCATATCTGGCTGGCGTTGCTTTTTTGATGAAAAATGTATTGTTTGAGAGCAAAGCTAATGTGCCCAAAATCAATATGAAAGCACCGTTTATTTATTTATTGTATTTTGCCGATTTTTTGCTAACTTATTGTACATTATATATATATATGTAGGATGAACACACATATATGCTTTGTTTAGCGTAGTTTGGTTTTTTATTGTCGGTGTGTGCGTCTTAAGGTTTAATCTGCGCTGCGCTGCGCTGCGCTGCGCTCGTGAGTCCCACTTTGCCGCAATCCGTTTCGTTTTTTGGTTTATCAACTCGGATTATCGATAAATCGCAGAACGAAACGAAACACGCGCGACCTGGCTCCGGTCAGCGGCAAAGTTAATGGCGGCGCGCCGCTTTAATAGAGCCCGTCTCTCGGCCATGCGGTCAGTATGTGCAGATATGTGGCATTACAAAATGAAATATATACGCGCAATAAGAATATAAATAATAAAAATTCAACGTGCAGACGGCAATAATAAATTATATTTCTGCTGCGTGGTAGAAATGTGCCGCATTGTTCGACGGCACAGCGCGTCGCTATGCATCGCGCGGCTGTGTGACAGATAGGCAGGCGGCCGATGTGTGCGCGCCGCATTCTACCTTTGTGCTTGCTTGTATTTTTTGGCTTTTTCGTATGAAATAATTGAAACTCGCACATAAATTGTATTTCGGTTGCAAATTTAATTTCTCTGCGCCGTGCACCGTTGCTGGCTGACGGGTTGGTGTACGTGCGTGTCCCTGAAATGCGCGCGCATGTGCGCGGTTACGCGTGGGGTGTCGGCGGTTGGGGTCTCATCATTACGTGTCGCGCAATGCGGTAGCCGGAAAACGCTGTTCGTGCGGTGGCAATCGCTGTTCGATAAAGTGGTTGCGGCCGGTTGATGTGGTCACAGTGATGTTGATACGCTCATCGTCATTGCAGTCGCTGTGGCTGATGCGGTTAATGCGGCATTTGCCGCTGCGCCTGCACTTTGATAATGATGATATATACGCTTTTGCCGCAGCGCAAATACCGGTCAGTGTAGTTGCCGTTGATTGCTGTCGCTCTGCGCTTGTAATCGCTTGTGAGATTAAGCTACGCCGCCTAGTTGCTGCGGCGTGACACGTAGATTTTGTTCTTATAAGGCTTTTAAGACGCACCGACTATTGGTGCTGTCATTATTCGCTTGTCATTGGGAATTGCGGCGATTAACATTCGTTTTTGGAAATTGTCAATCGAATGAGTGATTTTCTTGGCGTGGATCCATTTTAGTTTTAGCGAAGAAATCGATGGCTCAGCACTCATCAAGTCTATATGTCTTAAATTAAAATTAAAGTGAATAAAATATGCTGTCTTTAATTATTGAGCATATAATGACATGCTTGCTCTTGTTGGGTTTTCGAAGATCGCTTTGGTGAAGCTGTGGAGTTTGTTAAACGATTTGATCTCTAAATTGTTTCTTTGCATATTGTGACGAAGTTATCGAAGTTTTGTGTATGTATAAACGAATTCCAGGCCGTAAATGTTCTTCAGCAGTGCTCTCTGTTCTCATGATACTTCTTTGGAAACCTCATAGTTCATGGTTTGTAGCCCCATAGACATAAAGAACTTGAACATCTTCGAATCTTAGAACTAATATCGTGTGACTTAAAATTGCATATCATGCGCTTTACAGGTGAGTGCACAATGCAATCTTAGTTGAGTTGATTCTTGGCGCTTTTGAAAGAACGAATCTCCGAAAGATAGGTAGTTAATTAGCTTTACGAATTTGGTATTTATAGATTTGTCTGAGTATCACCAAAGTAGTAGCTGGCGATAATAGATATTTCCTATTCCAACTAATCACCGTGGAGAACCTGTTTTGTTAGCTAACTTAGAGTCGGAAGATTCAGAGGTAAGGCTCACGGTTTTTTGTATGATTGGAGATATATGAGATCGGAAGTGTACTTTACAGACAAAGTTTTTTGTAAACTTACGTTTCCGGTCACTTTTTAAGACTTTAATATTATTGTAGTATTGGTTTGCAGTTTTGCTTTATTTCCAGAGAAAGCAAAAACTTGTTCCATAATATTACATTTGTACTTCGGCTTGTATTAGAACCTATGACAGACACGGCAAAGCAATAATAAACACGAGTTTAAGGCTTTACATTCTCTTAGTTTAAGTCGCACATTTTTATGGAAAACTTACGGAGCTGTCCAATGAATTAATGCAGCTTTCACACTTCTTAACGTAAACCGTTTTAAGTATTATATAGTATAATTGTATGTAAAACTACGTGTTTGTGGCGGTTTTAATAAAATCGATCGGTTCAAACAAATCGATTTGTTTTCATATTTTTAAAGTTTAACTATTTATGAATATGTCTACGAAAGAATTTTTGAAAATTCAAATTATTTTCAGAGATATAGACATTTTACTGACTCTGCCTCCAAACTGGTTCGCCTAGGTCAAAAGAAATTATGCGAAACTTTAAATGCGTTTTTCTCAGACCAGACTTTTTTAATAAGATACCTACAATTTTACGAGTTCTACTGGACCGATTTACTTGAATTCTTCAGAGAATCTTCTCTACAGACATCTCTCAAGTACGATGAACTAGCCTCATCACCAAATCTCAAATTTTACTATTTTAAAAAAATACGAAAAAATGGATAATCGGTTTTTTTCATTTCTGATGACTAGGAGGGTAGAAATCATGGGTATGCTCATGTGTAACTTTTTTGGAACCCCCTATTTCGCCAGCTGCCAATTTTTTAAATTTTGAACTTTTTTTTTAAATTTTTTTCTGTACTCTTATAACATTAATAAAAAACCGATAAAAAATCGATGGTAAAAATATTGATTGTCTTATTTTACGACACTTTAAAAATTACCTAAAATTCATGTCTGTAGACTAGAGTACCCCTAGACTAGAATAAAGTTTAAATAATCTGTAGAGTAAAGAGTCGACTTTGAAAATTAAAAATAAATTTTTTCCACAAAAAGCCATTAAAAAATGGCATTATTTTAATAAAAAAAAAATTGCATGCGTGTCATTCACAGATATGCTTATTCACGCAAATATTCCGATGACGGGTTGCCACCTCCTTGTCTCTGCGTTTTTGTTTTGTTTTCCATTTGCTGCTTCCCATCTTTCTTTGGGCCAATAGCTATTTGCATGCAAATGCAACTTAAGTGTGTTGCAAGTGCAGTCAATATTGCTGCAAATGTTATAGATGTTGTTGTTGTTGCAACAAGCGTACTCGGCGAGCGTTCGTATTTACATGCGTTATGCACGCATCAGCGCGCCAACAACAACATCAGCATCAACAATAAGATCACCAGCAAACACAATCATTAACAGCAACAGCAACAAAAACAGCAGGAGCAGCGTTGCACTGGTGGATCAGGGGGGCGCTCGGTCAGACGGCCAATACAACAATTCAATTAAAGTAATTTTTGCTTGACCACCTCGTGACCAGCCGAACGCTTCACTAACTGCCTGACTGACGGCATGACAGCACCGTGCGGCTTGCAACATGCATTTGCACACGTGCGTGTGTGTGTAAGTGTCTGATTGGCAAGCTGGTTGGCCGGAGCGGTTGGTCCGTGGCAGCTTGTTTGTTGTGCGATTGATTAATTATGCTGCAATCTCAAGTGTAAAAATATGAAAATAATCGCACACACACACATACATACACGGAGAGAGACCCGTGTTGCAAGCTTGCTGCGTTGGCAAATTGTTTGTTTGCTTGGGCGCTCCAAAAAGCTGCAAAATTATTTTAATTACTTACAAGTGCTTTCATTAATAAATAATTGGACTTATGTTGCCATTGACACACGCATTGGTGCAACGCAAACAACACCAAAAACAGCAACAACACCTCAATTACACAGTTGGCTTACGCATGAGGCACGCACTAGCTGGCACACAGCCATATTTTGAAATGTTTCAAGTGTCGCTCCGCTTTCAGCTGCAGCCCTGGCTTTAGCCTTGGCTTTAGCCTTGGCTTTGGCTCTTATGGTCGAGTGTCTAGCAAAGTCAGCAATGTGTTGTCTGCTTGCTGAAAAAGACATTTGCATACACACCTACTTATACGTCCGCTTACTTGGAAGTGCGTTTGTGTATGTGTGGGGTTGTGCGTATGAAATGTTGCGTTCCATGATTTCTGAGGTTTTATAACAAAAACTTTTAAAGCTTCAAAAGCAAACCTTTATATAAAGCCTTCAGCTGTTCGGAAAGCTTAGTACAGTAATTTCCTTTGCTGGGAAGTTAAGCGCTGACGTTTTAGACAACTTTAGTTAATATTACTTTCATATGTGGACTGAACTAGAGTTTATTGATTGATTTTGTTGTTTGGCAATAAATCTAGTATAGCTCTTACCAACTGCCGACGAATAAAAAAGCTCTCAACTACTAAAAAAATGTCAAATTAAACTCAGAGTTTCTGAAACACTTAAATGAGAACACATCGTAGTTCATAAAAACATTAGATTACTATAACAATTACCCATATTGGCTACTCGCCCTTAATTTACTTAAAAATTAACACTTTTAGCTCAGTGCTGCCATATTTAAGGGCAGTTAAATTAAAGCTGCACTAAAGTTATTTTTTGTTACAAATTTTATGTTGGAAAATACTTTTAAGAACGGTTGTCACCTATGTAAAAATGATAAATAAATAAAATATATATGTTAAAAATATTAAGCTAAACATATTAAACAAAATATTTAAGACAGTTTATGAATTCACATTGATTGATATTGTAAATAGGGTTGCCAACTGTTTAAATATTTAATTTAAGAAATTTACTAACATAATATAATTATAGAAATGTTGGTTTCAAACAAAAAATGTTGAAAAATGCTACCATCTGGTATATTGTTGGTATGCGTTGCCACCTTGTTCAAGTTTTAAATCCAAATAAATTGGAAAAGGGTGAAAGATACTTTTTGAAAGCGTTGCTAGATGCTCGGAATTTTCAAAGCAAACGAAATGTGTTCAATATTTATCTGTTTATAAGAACTGTGTACACATAAGTATTTTTCGAAGTATCAGCAGTTTATTTAAGTGTTTGTAACTAAGTAGTAGGATTTAATCAGAGAAAGGTCGAGACCCTATAAAATACACATATTCGTATATATTAATGATCAGCGAGACGAGCGAACTAATCCCTCAGTGACTGAGATGTCGATCTGAAGCTGCTCTTTTGTCGGATCAGCCGATATCGGTCCACTATAGGATATATCTGCTAACCAACTGATCGATTAAAATTAAGTTTTTCTATAGAAAGCTTTCTTATCTGCCAAGGTTTCTTCACGAAATTTGACAAAGATTATTATTAGCAGTATCGCTACAATCTTCGAAAATAGTTTTTGGATCGGGCAACTATAGCAGCTGTCATACAAACTGTCCGATTAAAATAAAGTGCACTTCTTTATTTGTAAAGGGAAGGGAAGGGAAGGGAATCTGCGCCGTTCTGATTTAATGAGAAATCGCTGTAATTGCCATAGAATTTTCTAAACTGCAAATACAACAACTTCCGTATATCGATTTTATTAATCTTCCAGTGTTTTAGATTTTATATACAGTCAAAATAATAAATCTGTTAATTTTATAGTAAATATATATGTTTAAATGCACATTTTGCCTGGAGGTCTGCTGCATTAGAGCTGCTTTGACAACTGCCAGTTTCCAAATATTCTCGAGCCAGTGCTTTTGCTATCGGGTACCATTTAGTGTACAGAATGTGTATGTGCGAATTTACAGTCAAGCTGTTGCTGTCGGTTGCATATTAAATATTCAGCTGCAACAACAAATACATCGCACAATTACTTACTTACTTGGTTTGTTTGCATTTGTGTGCACTTTGTTATGTAAATTCAGCATTACTTCTATTATAAGCTAATATATACTCGTAGGTTTATACAATCTGTGTGTGTGTGTGTGTGCGCTCTTGTCAAATTGTATGCTAACCGAATAAATACCTGTAAGCGACAGCGTCTTATTAAAGCTGCAATCGACCATTAAACTCTGCAGCGCTGTGACAAACCTTCAACAGCAAGCCACCAATGTGTAGCTATGTGTGTGTGTGTGCGTGTATGTGTGAAATGCATTGGTATGTTATGTGCGTTTGCGTTGGCAAGTGATTGTGTTCTCTGTGTGTCATTATGCACAAATTGGGCACTTGTTCAAATGTTGATAGGCATTATCGCTCGGCCATTGTTTGTGGCATGCATTTTTGAGTGAATGAGTGGGAAATAATGAAACGGACATGTTCAATGACGCATTCAAATGTCATGTAGTCTCGTGTGCCAAACCTATGAGACACATTGAGTATGTGCGTTAAATCAACTGATATGCACAAACACACACACACATTGACGCTGCGGCATACTATTAAATAACTGCAGTTGCACAATAAATATAAATCTATATGCATTTGTATGCATTGATATTCTAAGATGCTGATAAAATTATTTGTTTGCATTTGTTGAACACACATACACACATTACTTTGCATTCTTATTCATATATGTTGACTCTTTGCCCAGCCACAAGCGCTGTGGCATAAGAATCTTTTCAATATAGCAATGTTGTGTTCATAAAATTTCCTTCTTAAAATGCAACAATACATCTGCCTACATATGTTCGCATTATATATGTGTGTGGACATACCGAATTCCTACATTTGTCCAAAATTTCAATTATCTGACTGGCATGGCATTTTCATTTTCTTAGCATATATTTTCTGACCGCTTGGCTTCTCTAATTGCTAATGTCAAAAATTTATTTGTAAACTCTGCACTGCTTATAAATTCCTGTCCAATACATCAATTTGCATATTTCCCGTTATAGATATTGGCAATTATTTAGATATTGCTTGTTATCAGCAAACTTCGTAGCATGCTTTGGGGCGTTCTAAGGTACGCAGTAAATATTTGAAATTAGTTTGTATTGGAGAGAGCTTTGTAATGCATTATTTTTGAATAGCATGTATTATCAGCATAATTAAAATAATTACCTTTCATATGCATGTTTGTTTGTGGCAGTGGAGATTTTGTAAGTGCAACAAATTGATTTTATATTTGCTAAATATTTTCAAAAACTGAAATTGTGTTATGGCATACTTGGCATCCAATTTTATGGTATTTAGTAAATTTATTGTAATTATAATAATGCCAGTAAGTATTTGTATTTGTAGAAATGAAGAGGTGAAATAAGAAAAAAAATTAATTGAATTAAAATTAAAAACTCATTGTGTTTTTTGTTGAGCCTTCTTGGCAACTAATGAAGTTCTGCAACTATATAAAATATTCGTGTAGGTAAAATACGAAAATGTAAGTTTCAAAGCTTGAGATTTTCGAAAAAATATTTAAGGTATTCTGAATAATTTTTGTGAAAGCTTCAGATGGTTAGCCACAGTGATAGGCAACATTTTCTTTGAAAACTTTTTGAATTGAGCCTCTTTTGTATTTGCTTTTAGCTTTGTTGAAAAGTTTCAAGGGTATTGATCGGAGCTTTTATTTTGTTCTGTATAATTTCGATGACAGATCGGAAAAACTATTTACTGCTTCTGAAAGTGCAACCGTTTATTTAATGATGTTTGAAAGCTGAATGAAAAGCTAGGCAGGCATATTTATACTTGTGAGCTTTCAAGAGAACGTAATTCGAGGCTTCTTGATTATTATAGTATTTTCATGTAAAAACTGTCCGTTAGAGACTTTAAATTAGCAAACGCTCAAGTTATGACACTATGACTAAAATGAGCTCGGTTACATCGGATAGAAAAGCATTTTGCGAGTAAAACCCGTTATTCCCGCTTTCTTTTTGCTTTTTTATGCTTGTATTTTAACCAGATCACAACTCTTATTTCTGGAGTATACAGTAACGAAAGAGTGATCTGATTGTAACTTCCAATATTTTGTTGTCTTACTTCATTACATTTTTTTTCTCCTCTGCAAATGATTTGTATTTATACCTGGATACTAGTCTTAAAGCTTGGAGTTGAAGAATGAAAAAAGTTTTCTTCCTCCACCCTTCTTCCTATTTGGTATGTATATACACCCTTAGCTAACTAACAACTAACTTCACTAAGAATCTAGCGCCAATTAATTCATTTCCCAACTAACAAATAATGGGCTCCACAGCTGCAACAAAAACAAATTTAATGGTTATTAAATTTACCCTCGAGCAAAATATGTGCAAATTTTCGATAAATTTTCTTACAGACTAAACGTAAGGGTTCCAGGACTTATGCTACTGTCGACGGCGGCAGGTTCAACCCTCAGTGAACCCCAAATTCTAAATGGCTTGCATATTTTGTATTTTTTTCTGGCAACTTCCCCCACCAAAAGACGCTCTCTGTGACTCTGTCGCATTTCACTTTCTAATAAACCTTCGGCGCTAATAATTCACAGCGTGTTAATGAATGTATCGGGTATCGAGTAATAAATTTTTGGCTAAAAACTTTGGAAAAGGGAAAACAATAATCGCACGCCACTGCGATCGAAGGGCGTTGCACGTGCCACAGATTTGTAAAGATGTCATAATTTGCACGAAGCGCACAATTTACACACATCATTTAACATGTGCTGCTCATCGCTGTGTTTACACACACTTACACCCATAAGCGCATGTGGTGGTATGTGGCGGGGTGTTTCAGCATATTGAAATAACCACGAATTATTGGCATCGAAATGAATTTCGTAAAATTGGCGTATAATTTTGTATCACTCTGCAAAGGCTAGCGACAGATATATATATAGACTTACATACGTATAAGTATAATAACTTTTGAAGAAACGAATTTGAAGGTTTTTTAGTTAGAATTTCTTTTATTTTATTATACTCTTGCAACATGTTGCTAAAGAGTATAATAGTGTTGCTTGAAAAAAATCGAGTTAGATATAGGGTTATATATATATATATATAAATGATCAGAATGATGAGGCGAATTGAAATCTGTGTGACTGTCTGTCTGTCCGTCCGTGCAAGCAATAACTGGAGTCAAAATTGAGATATCTTAATGAAACTTGGTGCACATGTTCCTTGGCAAAAAAGTATGGACGAGTTCGTATAGGTGAAATAACGTATTAAAACTAAGTGAGTCTATGAACTTGAAAATAAGTTAATATGATACCAAATTTCATGGTAATACATTCACCATTTCATCGAAGAATGAAGTTGAACTCTTTCACCACATTTCTCAAAATAAAGTTTTGCCAACACTCGAACTTAGCACCTCCTTACTTGTTTTGATTACATTTAGTATTATAAGCACATGTACATATATATGCACATATAGCTCAGATCGCAGTTGTAAGTTGTAATTTCAAAACAATTATAATTAATTTACTGAGGAAATTTAATGATTTTTAGTTTTCCTCACTTTTGAAGCCTTTTGACTGCATATTTCTAACTTTGCTGTTCCATTAGCTCTCTTTTTACTGCCATTCGATTCCACTTATCACATGTATTACGTGCCTTCGCCTCTGTTAACTGGTTTAACTGCCAATTCACGGCGAGTTATCAGCAAATTACAAACGTGTTTCCAACTGCAGCATACTGTTATCTTAAACGCTTGTAAATTACTGACTCATAAATGTCATATTTGCGTTACGCGATTGAGATCGTTCTACGGCGCGCCACACCCGCCTGCAGCCCGCAAATTCTTCACATGGCATGATGCTTGCAAGCAACGGTGCGGTGTGTTGTCTCTCGGCGCATTGCTGGAATCGCCTGAAATCGTGGCGCAGCAATAAATGTCCAACATGTCAATAAAAGTCGTCGTGCGCTTGTCAATGTTGTTTTGAGTGTGTGTTCTCCTACAACACATACAGTAGGTATATCTGATGCTGCTGTTAAGAGTAATCGCACTGTTTTCGCTGTTGTTAGTGTGACAAGTAGCGAGCGTAGCCAGGTGATGGTGTAACAAGGGCACGATATGCAAAGAATCAGACCACCAAAGTGCATGCGCGGTTGCTGAAATTGTAATAGCTTAAGCCCAAGTGGAACTAGCGGTGTATTTATGGCTTGCTTAAGTTGTGGTTATTCAATTATAACAAATTACAATTATTTAAATTATTACAAATGGTTTACAAGACTAACATTAACAAACTCCAAATTAAAAAAAAGTTATCTTATGAAAAATATCGAGGCCAACCAAGCGGAGCAGCTGATTTATTCAATGATAAGTTTTAGGTTACGAGAAAAGGGCTCTGAAACTTAACATTGCAAGCGGAAGTTCTGATATTGGTTGAAATCTGTTATTGACCTAAAGAATTTCCACTTTAGAAACCTAAAATAATTGAAAGGAGTTTCTTAACGTAGCTATTATGAAAATATTGATCAACTGTTTATAATTGCTTAATGTTTGGTGAATCATAAGTGTTTAAATCCTAAAATTACAACTAAATAGTGTTTTTCTTCAGTGGTCTGTTTTAGGACTGCAGATTGTTTCGAATAGATAAGTATCAATCTCTTCATAGTTGTAGTCTTGCAAGAAAAAAAATTGTAGCTGACGCACCCGTAGTTTGCCCTCAACTTATATTTACCCGTCCATTCTTTTATCGATTACTTATCATCATCAGTATATTTGCAATGCAACGTAACCACCTTGTACTCTCTTTTATCGTCAAGATCTCTGCATTTTTCATAAACGTATGTGTGAGCATATAGCATTAGTTAGCCATATTAACGATGGCAACCCTGTTTACTAAATCTGCACATCTATCTCTAGTTTACGGTGGCTGGTTCTACCGCTTCATGCAACATTTATCACAAATGCACGTGAAATTGAAAAATGCATTCGCATAACATTTGATATGCAAATTTTCTTATCTCCGCCTAATTATGCTAATTTTCTTAATCCTCGTCAATTTACATACGCAATGAGGATCTAATGTACACACCACTCCACCAGCATACAACCAGGTTTACACTATGCGACAAGTTCTACGGAAGGCTTGCACACACACAACAAATGCAAATTGTTTGTAAATTATTTATTATTTCGCACAAATTACAATAACTATGCAAAAGCGGCAAAGCAATTACACGCATACATACAGCCATACCTATTTGTATGTGCCACATGTGCGACGGCATCAGTGATAGGTCTGGGCCATTTGGCAGATACAAGCGGTGATATGGCAAGCATGGAGATTAAACGGCAATTATGATGACGGCGAACGGTGGCAGCCAAAGCGTTGGTGTCCAACACAACGCTTATCTTAACGGCAGTAATTATTCAAGGCAAAAATCCGTCAAAACCACTTCCTTAACTGCACCAGACGGCGCGACTCTTTACTGCCTACATTTTGTGTATTTTCAAGGTCTCGAGGTCTTCACATTGTAGTTTATAAGCGTTTAAAAATTTGCATTTGATTAGAATCAGTGAAACATGTGTGCGCATGTGTGTATAGACAAATTTGTGCGGAGATAAAGTAGAGGCGGTAACGAAGGCCTTTTTTGCGACATGTATGCCCACCTCTTGTTGTTGCCTCAACACTTCAAAACGCTTCTGTGTGACGTATTCGCAAATTGCGTAAGAGTAGCGATAAAAAATTATAATATTTTAATACAGGTTTGTAAAGGAATTTAAACAACAAGGTAGTAGGTAGTTGAATATTTATAAACCGGTTACTTATATACCAATACATTGGGAGAACAAAATACTTGAATTGTATCGCAAGTCTGCTGCCGAAATTTTTAATTTATTGTTTGTCCGACATGAGTCCAGTAATTATTCAAAAACATTCCACTTTTTTACTTCTTTGCATTTAACGAGTTAATATTTTTCATTTTCGCAAGCGACTAAGCGCCGGCCAAATGTTGGAAAATGAAAATTGATTTGATAGCTGCTGCATGATTATGTCCGTGTGGCAAGCCGTACTTATGTAGTTACTAGTATGTGAAAAAAATGCACTCACCTTCATTCTCACTCCTGGTATTCTTGTATTCACGTCAGTCTGTTTGAACGCCGACTGCTGCAGAACGTTCTCATTAAGATTGTTTGTTCGGATGTGGCGATGAACGTTGTGAATCGCTTTTTAAAACGGACAATTAGGTGGGTAATTAACATTTCAAAGCATGACGGTTGAATAAATTTCGTTAATTTTCGTTAACGTTATATGTGTCCTATTAATTGTCAGACATAGTAACATGGCATATATTAGTACGAGTGAAGGTATCTTAAGTGAGTGTATATGAAGATTTAGTATGAGAATTAAAAATGAGTGCTTGATTAAAATTGTAAATATGCGTACATACTTGTATAGAATTAAATGAGATTGAATGACAGTAGACAATAGCTTTTACTTCGAGGCTAATATTGCATCACTTTAGCAACCATCTTCGACTCGCCATCTCCATTTTATGCTTTTATACCAATTGTTTGTTCGATTTACCACTCTCTAAGGGCTGACAAAGGGAAGCATATAAAAAAGTCGTATCATTTATTTTATTTTATTTATTTATGTTGTAATAATTCGTTTCGCTTATCAATTTTATTGAATTACTACTATGAAAATACTTACAACTTTATGCTTTCGTAAACCTCGGAAGTTTTTATCTATATATTTTTTTAACTGTTTGTAATAGGTGGTAAAACATATTTGACTGAAATATTTACCATGTCTTTCTAATACTCATATTAAAATTTTCTACATCATTTTGTCAAGTTAATTAAGTACAGAGAAATTACAATATTTAGAATTCAAAATTGTTCGACAAAATCGTAAATGAATTACAATCAAATTTGTTTCTTTTTAATTTATATTACACTGGGAAACAATAGTTTAAGCGTAGCAGAAGCTGATTTCAAATCTGCGGTCAGTTTTTCATTAGTAGCTCTAGTTTTCGAAATATGAACATATTACATTTTTTGCCAAAATAACTACAATTTTAGAATTTGAAAATATATTGCACTTACTTAACATGAGAACAATTTTCTCTTATGTGGAAATACTGAGATATTTAAAACATTCCCCATCCTTGTTTAAAGCTTTTACAAACTGTTTTCTCAGAACTAACTTCATATGAAGAGGGGTAATATAATGCGGTCTCTGGCTACTAGAGGGGCATTCATCACATTCATACTACACGGTACTAAATACACTCTCAAAAGCCAAACAAAAACTATTCGGATCATTTAAACAAGTTCTTCATAATGTAGAAATAGCAGTTTATTTATGAAATTTAGTAATTTTTTGCTCTAAAAATTAATTCAAGTAGGGAGTAATGATATTTCAAGAAGTACCTGTATCATTAAAACTAGAGCTGCTAGAAAGAAACTGGGAATGGATTTGAAATCAGCGACGTCAAATTGGTAAGAAACAGTTTAGAAACTTCATAAAACAAAAAAAGTTTAATTTTCTTTACAAGTGTCATAGACTAAATTAGTTTTATTACTATAATTTACTAACCGTCAGTGAAAATTATATTAAAATTATTCTCAAATAAGACATATCTAACATAAACTCAAGCAAAGAGGCTAAATTTAATGTATCGAGATTATGTGCAAAACGTCCACCAGAGGTAATTTGTGAGAAATCTTGTCCACTTAATTTCACTAAAATATTACTAATTTTGACCAAGCTAAACGATTTAGAGTCAGGTGGAAATTCGGAAATCACTATAAAGATGGCTGGGAAATGCAAGGGCTGATTGCATTAATTTTGATATTGTTCAGGTATATTTGAGAACTTATTTTCAAGCAATTTTATAAATATATACATAAATATAAATATATATATATATGGAGTATAGTCAGCCGGATGTTTCAAAATTCAAAATTTAATCCATTTTAGGCACAAAGATACAAAGTTATTAGAAAAACACGCTCTCTCAATTTCATTAAAATAAGTCCCACAGTCTCGTCATCCTGATCATTTATATATAAATAGCTCTATATATTGTATATCTCGATTAAGCGTCAGATAATATTTAAATATTTTTTTACTTTCAAAACTATTCTTATGTAAATGCATTTTGATTGCTTATAAAATACTTACTAGTACAATGTAAAATAATTACTCTACGTAAAAGTTACTGGAACGGATAAATGCGAGCGATAAGATATTTAATTACACTACTAACTACACAATAGGGTGTAGCGAAAAAAAGTTTTTTTTTTTTAGTCTGTGGGTAAAATCTATAGTTCATAAAAAAAGAAAAGAGGCGGCCCACTCAGTTTTAAAGTAATTTTCGAGTTAAAACTTTTTTTGGACAAAACAAAAGTATTTTTGGTTTAAACACTTTCCATTTATATAAAAATTACCGAATGTGACGGTTTTCGACTCAAAATTTATTTTAACGGCTGAGAAAAGCATGTTGTTGTTTAAGACTTCTTTTTAAAACTCCAATAATGACCACAAACAAACCTTTAATTGGCCACAAGAGGACTCTCCACAGCTTCTAGAACACTTATGAAAATTTTTTTACGAAATAAATATTTTAACTCGAAACTTTACTTTAAAACTGATGTTAAAAAATTTTATAATCTATAGATTTTACCCTCAGGCTAAACAAAAACAAAAAATGCATTTTTTTTCGCTCCATCCTACAACACAATAACTTATATTAGAATTGCATTGTATGACAAAGCTAATTGGGGGAATTTGAGTGTGTACGCGTTGGTGAGTGAGATCTGTGCTCAGTATACGAAACAATAGCACGACTGATAGCGTGTTTAGAGCACAGCATAAAGCATAGCAGATTTATCACTTTGAAATGCAAATTTATCACTATACCTATAAGTATAATATAATATATAGAAATTAATAATACCGGCTAAGCGCTCACTTTTGCTTGATCTTCGCATGTATGCGAGCATGACGTAGCAAATTTTTTAAATATACGCGTATTTCTCGCACTTACTTGTATTTATTCCACGTGTGGTAAATGTTTATAAATGAACGTAAGGTGAAATATAAAAAGCCACACAGAGCAATCAGTCGATCGACAGTTAAGCAATACTCTGTCGAGCGCTCAGGCTCTCTTTAAGTAGCACTGCACTAGCCATCAGTGTTGCCACTTAAAAAAATCTTTGGGTCCCAAAATGCCTAAAAAATCTGTTGCAAAACTACCAAATTCTTTTATCATCAAAACATTGGGTCTCATTTCAATTCACATTTGAACAAATATGTAGCAATAAACCTTAGAGGTCAACTAAATGAGGATGCATTTAACGCGCCTTGGTGGCTAAGGTATAATTAAATTATATTGAGTAAGCAGTTTAGTTTAGTAAAATGTTATTATCAAAACTAATTTCAGCATATCTTTCTGTCCATATAGCTCGATTACCGAGCCAGTTATGATTTAAATAATTATTTTGTGCGACTGGGAAAATACGGGCGATTAATTAATTTTATCCGTGTACAATAGTGCTGAAATTGGCTGGAAGTTTAGGGCATTTCGTATTTGGTTGCAGTTGGTGTTTGAAATCTAACTTCTATTCTGAAAACTAACTCATAGTATACATATTTTATTATTATTAAATACTTACATTAAAATGAAATCATCACTGGTATTATTAATATTACCGTCGAAGTCCGTAAATTTAGTTGTGGCGAGTAATTTTGAAAAATTAGTAAATTAGTGCGATAGAATTTAATTAAGTAACCACATTTCCGAACAAACGATGCTCTTTCAATATAGTCTATGGCTGTGAATGACGACGACATTTGTTACGCGCGATTTTTAAAATATGCAAAATTAAATGTATTTTTTCAATCTTTTTGAGACAATTTCTTAATATTTTTTTCCGTAAGAACCTTCTACAGAGTATTAGAAAACTACACAAAAAAAAACAGCCAATTCGGTCTAGCCGTTCTCAAGTTATGGCGTGACAACTGGAAACGGGTTTTATTTATATATATATAGAGATAATGATAAAAAATATTGCATACCAACCAAACAAACCAAGGCATAAGAAACGGCAACGCTGCCGGGCACTAATTGGATGAGTTAAATAAGTCTTTAAGTGTGTGAGAAAGTTTCGCCAAAAAAAAAAAAATCTTGTGTTATCGTTGTATTAACAGATGCTTCTATTAAAGCACAACATTTAGCCAAGAACATTTCAGTTTAGTGAATTACGCGGAGCATTCCGGATTGTGTGGGCCGTTCGGGACTAAAAGCTGGTGTTAAATAAGAAAAACAAAAATATATTATCGATAAATAGAGACAATTTTAAGATGATTATCAAAAATGCGAACAATGTGCTTGTGCCCGATTATTTGAATGAGGACTTCTTCGTGGCCGCGCTCGAGGAAGGTTTGCGTGAAATCCAGCTGACGGTTAATGAAGTAACTTTCGAATGGGGCAGCAACCCCGGTGATAATTACTGCTCACGCATCTATCGCGTTTCAGTGGTCTATGAGCGTCAAGTTGACGATGATGAGCCGCCGGTACAAGAGCAACGGTCGTTAATCGTCAAAACTATACCGATTACTAAGGACACACGTTTTCTTGAAGATGTAGGCGTTTTTCTTAAGGAGAAATTGACTTACTTGGACGTATTGCCACGGCTGCAAATACTTGTAGATGGTCCCAAATTCAGTGCCACGTCAGTATACCAAATAAAATTGTAGCGCACTTTAGATTTTTTTTTTAACAATTCAATGTTTTAAAATATGTTGCTTTCTTTATTCTGCACAGCTGCCTTTATGCAGTCAAAGCACCTACTCGCACCATTGTACTTTCTGACTTGAAACCCGAAGGTTTTGTAGTTGCCTCGCGACAGGAACAGCTCGATTGGGAACACTGCGAATTGATCTTACAACAAATAGGGCGTCTGCATGCCACTTCAATGATTTTAGCTCAGCGCGTAAGTATATTGAAAAGGTGAAAATAGTCGTTTCTTATACAATTAGTGCTTACTATATAACGGGAGTTATACAGAAGAAAGATATACAGATGATGACTGCAGCGTTTTTTTATTTTTTGTTGCAAAAACAAACCGCAATCATAATTAAAAAACATTTTCAAGGATCATATATTTTGCGGTAAACGCGTCTGACACAAGAATTTCGTATTGGTCTCGGCATTCCAATGCTTTATAATGTTTTATTATTTTACTCTTTCCATGGATGCCAACAATTATATCTAGTCATCTTCGAAAAACTTAAAAGAATTAACGAAAAATGGCTAGCCCTCACAATAGATAAGCACTAATCTTGTTCGACAAAAGTTGCTATCAATGCACTTAATTTGTGAAAGCAAGTGTGACACAAATTTTGAGAGAAATTGAGTGCAGCAAAATGCAAAAATTTTTCAAAAACTTTTACAATTTGCAATATGATTATAATATTTAGGATCCCGACATCACCAAGCGCATTGTAAACGGTATACTGAGCAAGCAGACAATATTAAAAAGTGATACCTTCAAAATAATGTTCGGCTGTACCCTGAAGCACCTGGCTAACAATGCAGCCGAGTGGCCCGGTTTCGAAAAGATCGCACAGAAATTACACCGTTTCCACGACAATTTCAAGCCCATATTCGCACAGTTAGCCGATCGTCGTGAGGGCGATCGTATCGTAGTCATGAACCACGGTGATCTCTGGACAACAAATTTCATGTACGCCTATGATGATCCCAAGCAACCCGAGAAGCCAACGCGCGCTATTTTTGTAAGTTTCACTTAAGTCCGAAACCGTTTCTTCTCATTTCATTTACTCATTCATTCATGTTTTGTGAACTTTCAGGTCGATTTCCAACTTAATTTCTATGGCAGCCCTGGTTGCGATCTTAACTTCTTTCTCAACACTAGCGTACGTCTGAATTTGCTGAAGGAACGACGCGATGATCTCATAAATGTATATTATAAAACATTCAAGGATACATTGGAATTCCTTCATTACGAGAATATACCAACTTTAGAAGATTTAAAATACGAATTGCGCTCGCGTGAACTTTATGGGTTTTTCGGTTTGTTCGGTTTTCTACCTATAATTACTATGCCGAAAGAGTTATCCGAAGATAACAGTATCGAAAATTTGGTAAATGAGGAGTTCGCGCGTCTAAAGTACAAAAAAGTGTATGCACAAGAACATTTACAAGCCCAGCTAAAATATGGACTCAAGCGCTTGGAGGATATGGGTGTGTTGGACGAGTTTTAGTTCCTTTTTTTATTTAGTACAACTACATTCTGGTTGCTGTGAAAATGTAAATATGCACAAGTATATATATGTTATTAACATAGGATATAGAAAATGTATATCGTAATTTTTGTCATGACTCTAATAAAGAATTAAGCTATGCCTACAAATAATTTCACTAAAAATATGTATTTTGTATATATGACCAAATAATGTCAAATATGTCCAGAGTTAGCTATTTTATTACTTACTTTGCGAAAATATTTCTTAGAAGCTTTACTCTTGTACACATTTTTTAATATTTTCAGTTTAATTTTTGAGGATATGTGTGACCCTTCATACTTTTGCAACTTGCAAGGATCAAAGCAGGGGCAATACCTTCAGGTATTGGCAAAACTTTATATTAAGAAATGTAGCGAAAAGGCTCAACTTCATTCTTCGATGAAATGGTGAATGTAATACCATGATTTATTACTATATTCTTCTATATGGTGGCTAAAACAAGTTTTCGCTCGATTTTATCCATTTTGGTGAAAAGATACGCTGTTATTAGAAAAACACGCTTTTTCAATTTCATTTAAACAAGCCCCACATTGGCCGATATATGTGTTATCATCTCAAGGTATTTTATCTTATGCCTAAAAATTGCCGAAAACGGGCTATAACTTTTCAAGAAGGCAGACACCAACTATCTGGACCCCAGTGCATATGGATGACTTTTTACCGAGCATATCGGCCAATCTGTGATTTATAGAATTGAAATTCGAGGAGATTACTTTTATGGTGACATCATGCCGTTATGCCAGAAATGGATAAAATCGGGCCAAGACTTCCCATAGTCCCCATATACCTAATATATGGTTCAATATTGTAATCTCTTTCTAAATAGTGTACGAGTATCTTGGCTGCATTTTATTTTAAATTAATATATGTATGAAAATCCCGTATCTCACTTTACCTGGCGAGAGTATAAATTGCTCGGTTGAAACCGAACTTAGCCCTTCCTAAATTGTTATTTATTTTTTTCTGGCATAAAAAATTTCTTTCTGTGTATTTAATAAAACACATGTGTCATTGAGGGTCAACACCAAAACAATATTTACACACAAGCATATTGTTGAGCTTGGTCTACATATTGGCAAAGCCGCAAAACCATTAGAGTGAAGCAATTAAAATTTGCAAAGCAAAGCTTTGAAAGTGTAAAATGTGAAAATGCAAAATGCAAACTGAAAGTGCCAATCGCAATGGTGCAACCACCAATAAACACCTACAACACCGATACTCATAGAGATACGCATGCATAATTGTGTTCTCTGTACGCCTGACGTTGAATATGAATTTATGTTGGCGCACAAAAGTATGCAGAACTTTAGGCATATTGATGCAGTGTTGCGCTTGCATTTTTGTAGATTAGTGGGCGGCTTGATTGAGGAGAGTATATGAGTCATGCTGCAACTTTTACATTTTATTGCACGAAATTTGGACAATTAACAAGTATGGGCTTTGTATGCCTCACGCCCGCACACCCACATGCAGTCCTACATAGTGAAAGCAAATGAGAGAGAGAGAGATAGAGAGAGAGAGATAGTCTGCTGATATGCTCGATAATTTTGCCACATGAAAGCGGTCTGCATTTTAATGCACACATGCACACTCTCGCACACACAACTACATGCAAATGAGTTGCAAATGTGAAAATGACCATTGCCGTTGCAATGTTGACATGCGATTGTGTGCGTGCCTGTGTGTGTGCGCCCGAGGTGTTGTCTACTCATTTCGCGCCCATAGCCTGCACTCAGCTCATAGCTTCGGTAATTTTTGCTGTCATTAACTACATGTCTGATAATATGATGCAGGTGGTAATGGTCGCTGCAGCCCCTTTACACCCGCCCCTCTACTATGATGCTGATGCTGATACTCGCATGTGCATGTGTGTTGTTGTGTTGGGTCATGCTTTACGGTTTGTTCACGGTCAAAGGAAAATACGGCAATGCAGTAATTTTTGTGCTTGCCACACACACAGTGTTTCTCAAACAAGCCGAGAGACAGACAGTCAGATGCATAGATAGCTCAACAAATGTCTCTGCTTGTGGCTAAATGAGCAGACGGGCAGACGGATGCTGGAAAACTAGGAGTTCAAGCTTCGTGTTGCTTGGAGTTTGAGTGGAAGTTGGCTGCTGCTGCTAATGATGAGGATGTGACCAGCAGCAAATTTCCACTTAAGGACACCTATGTATATAGACGTACCTGCGTACATGTGTTTGTAAAGCACAAGAGGGCTGTTATTGTTGTTGTAGCATTGATTTTATCAGCATTATTCATTGGCGCTTCCATACTCATTTACAGTTCATTTAAATTATGACCAACGAGATAAAGTGCAACCAACTTTCATTGCCATTTAAAAGTCCGAGCCAATTCAATTCAATCCACTCCTCTCCACATCTAAGCGAAATAGTTCGCTTCATTCCACTTGGCTTTGTTCCATTTCAGCCCGCCACGCTCGTATTCAGCTCGATGCGAAGTCATGTATTAGTGTTGACCATTGTTGCCGCCGTGGATGCCCACTTTTTGCACAGCAAATGAAAGGAAATTGCAAACTATTATCCTTGTAAACATCCAATGAGTGCTTGGACTCATGAATGCTTGAGCGATTGAATGTATGACTGTTTGTCGGGAGCGGGTTGGCGATGGAGTAATAGGTGTAATGCATCTGTTTGTTGTTGAATTCATAATACTCTTTGAAGCAGAGCTGCTTTGCCCACTGATATTATCCATATTCTCATATCTGCCCATAGTGGCACACAAACCCATGGCTACTGCAATTTATTGATGCTTTTAAGTGTAATTACCATTGCATAAAAGGAAACATAAAATCTGAGTTTAGCCTGCAGTTCCTAGATTTATGATCTGGTACGAGAAAAAGTAGGTTTAAAGGCAACTATTGAATGCTGAGTTGCCTATTTAGCAGTTGTGATTACTTCTTAATTATAGTGGGCGGTGGTCATTTCAGGCAACTTACTTACTTTTCTATGTTTCTGAATCATTGTCTATCGAATTCCTTTGTGCATTCAGATTTCGAAAATTGTAGCACTAGTTCTGAATTTTTTTGAAATAAATACCTATTGCAGACGTTCAAGTTGAATTTGAAAGTGGTGTATTCAGAGATTTATAGTAAATTAGGCAAATATTTGATTGGTTCATTAAAAGAAACAAAAATATCCATCAGTCAAGGTATCTGCCATAAAATAATTGCTATTTAAATATTTCATAACTAAAGAGAAAATTTCGACTACCTCTGTTAAAAAATCGTAGTATGCTGAAGATTGTCTCTTCGCTCAGAATTTGCGTTCAGAACCAGAGAGTTGCGTTGAGTATGATCGAACTTGCTTGTTGACACCAGCTAAAAGTAGCCCTCTCGTAAACTAATGTACTTATGATGTCTTACGTTGTAAATTTTAGATATAAGTACACAAGTAAAAAATCACTCAGCTCAGAACTCCCTCAAATATTGTACTATTTGTAAAAACACTCCAGTATTGTGACTCTTACAATACCTCTTACAATACTGTTGCTCCTTCGAACTGGTGATAGATTGCCGAAACGAAAATTATATGTGTACTAGTTGCAGATTCCGGAAAACGGAAGCTTGATGCTTTTGAGGAAATCTGACTTTGTTGACCCAGAAACATTATGAATATTTCTTTAAATAAAGTATAGTTGAAATTATTATGGAATCCGAAATCAAATGGGTTATTTATCTGGGGGGCTTTAAAGTAAATTGAATTACTTACAACTTCGAAATCGGCGGAAAAGTATAAAACGGTAAGAAAATATGATGTCATATAAAGAAATTAAAGTCTTTTAAATTATATATAAGAAGGGAAATTTAAAGAGTTTTTAAACCTCCGGCTCGTAGCTAGACAATTTAATTCTTTACACAGGGTGGTAATTGATTTACCCCAACGGCACGCGTTATTTCTTTAAACTCTTTGGAAAGCTTGAAAGAAATTAGTCACAGAAAGATGTTTGGTTAAAAAAAAAGCTGATTATAATATAATCTGAATCCTTATTTTGATTTTTGTTAGTTATCCTTTGTTTATTTTGACCCGAAAGTTTAAAAAATTTCCTAAAACTGATTTTTTGATGTCATAAAGAGAGCATTCTAGAGAAACAAGAGAAAAAAGCTAACTTTAACAATCTCAAAATTTCACGTTCATGATTAAATACAGCTCTTGATTCCATATCCATTAGCGCCTTGCTCGGGTAGCGCGTGCTCCAGTTCTATTTAGGTCCTTCTGTTACTAACTAATTCTTTATGTTTCTAGACATGACAAGATGAATTGCGAATAAACTGAAGTGAAATAAACACGCCAATAGCAGGAGGGCGGGTGTAGCGCATGAATTATCGAATGTTGTAATTTAATTTCGTTAAAAAGTGGCGCAATTCGGTTGCATGACGTGCGCTGTGTTAACGAGAAAACGAATGCGATTACTAAAACATTAAAGGAAACACACACATACACTGTCGTTGCTTTACGCAGATAGATTCCTTGTTTACAGACGCTTATTGAGTGAAACGCTCGTTTACATTTTCGCACATATACACGCGCACATAATTTATAGCTTTAATTTACCGTTCATTAAATTTGATCATAATTTACGACTCAATAAAAAGTGAAAAGGACGAAAGGCAATACGCGCATAAGAACACGCCGCATCACGACCAATTTACATGTACACACACATCCACATTGTTACGTTACTTTCTTATAATAAATATGTGTGTGCGTAGCAGCATTTTTAACGCAAACAAATGCATATAAAAACATGTAAATACATTTTTAAAAGCAAATGTAAAAGTTACTGCCGTTTGTCGAGGTAATGGTCTAAAGCTGAGAGTATGACTTTTCGTGTTAAGAAATACCGCAAATTTGCGCTTATTTGCGATATTTTCCATAATATCACATCATGAGATTGCATGCATTTAGGCGCCAGGATGAGAACATTTACTAGGCGCTTTCGCAGCAACAAATTAGTCTAACTTATCTTAACAGTTTATTCGGTTCCAAAAATGCTTCAACAAATTTCAAATTTCTCTCTTTAAATGTTGTTAATCAATTTTCTCAGTGTTTGGGAAGTTGGGACTTTTATTGAGAGAGGGAAGAAGATCAGGAAATGGAAAACTAATATACTGATCGACTTAAAAGGTTTCAATTATTCTCGAAAAATACTTGAATATTGTTTAAAAATTTATAGGTCATAGAAGGAATGCTTGTCCACGAAACACAAGCAAACTTGAAGTTACACACTGATTGTTACTTAAATAAAGGAGAAAAATTATTGAAAGTCATATACTTGTATATTCTGAAAAGAAAGCTATTTCGCTGCTGAATAAAAGACAGCCCAGTTCCAGTATATAATAGAGGTAACGTATCGAGTTAGTGCATACTAAGATAAAAATTTCTTAAATTTACTTTTTTGGGCAGTTGAGATCTTCTATTTTTTTTTTTTGTCGAACGGGTTTGATAGCCTGTGAATCATTCTGTAAATACCTCAAAGCGTTGTCGTCGTCACCTCTCTGGGTTTTGGCTGAGTCAACGCTAGAGCAGCTATTTAAGGCGAAAAAGTGAGGAATTAAGCTCATACCGCTATTCGTACACCGCTTTTACTTAGTGTAGTTGTTGCTTTATTTGCATAGCTTGCCTGAGGTGCACACATACTCACACATTCGTATGTGCGTGTGTTCGCAGTGCTTTTAATAAATATTTGCTTGCATATTTGTTCACAGCCGAGCGGCGGCGGTGACATTGGTCACACCAAAAGGCAACATCTGTCGGCAAAAAAAAAAAAAACTACCAGCAGCGACAGCAAATCCTCGGCAAACACAACTGTCAGCCTGTACCTTTGCAGCAAATACCATACATACACAAACATGCATGCGCATGTGCGTGTGCAACACAGTTTTTTGCAGCTTGTAAAAAGTGAATTCGTCTATCTATCGAATTCGACGGTGATTTGGCGAGGCGGACGGAGTGTTGGGCGCTGGAAAGCTGCTGCGACGATGCCTATGACAGATCCGGCGTTAACACTTACATACCGGTGCACACGGCGCCACAGCGTTGTGCATGTGCTATGTGTTGCTATATGTTGCATGCGGAAAGGTTGTTTGTGGCAGCTAGCGCCGCAGCAGCGAAAGCGCTAAACAAACATGCAAACACATACGCTTTTTATTTTTCTATATTTCTGCTCGCCTCGTTGTTGTTTTGCTTTTGATGCTCGTATTGTTTTTGTAGTTGTTGTTGCCCAACCTGCCATTGGCTGTTTGTCAGCATTGCAATGTTGGCTTTGCTTTGTGGCAATGCGGCACCAACAGTCGCTGCCTGCCAGCTATTAAATAGGCGTGTTTGCCGTGATTGTGGCTTTCTGAGTTTGTAAGAGCCGCAGATTCCAAGCTTCAGCCCACCTTCAGTCAACCTGTGCAAGAATTCAGTTGCTGTTTAGTTTTTCTGTGCATATATGGTTTGTTGGGCAATTTTCGCTTACTTCTTGCTTTTGCATATATGTTTACGTTTGTTTTGTTGTTGTTTCATTTCTGTTGGTCGCTGAAGCGCCACTTGAAGGCGTCAGATTTACAAGTAATGCGCCGGCGTTTAGTTTCTAAGTTGATTTGACAGACACGCAAATTACGGCATTTTGCACTTGAAGCTGTGGAATTGATTGGATGCGAAGTTGCTTGCTGACTTGAAGCGAGCTATTGCGAGAGTATTAGTCAGTTGAATAGAGTTTCACTTTTATTTACAACTTAGCGGAAAACTCAACTCAGAAAAGCATTTACTTTTTGTTAGCAAATATTTGTAGTGGAAGTGGTCTAGTATGTAAGTCCACTGAAAGAATTCATGTTAAAATTTGAAGTGATGGAACTACTATAAGAACGTTGTCAAATATAGTGTTTTTTTTGGAGGCTCCACGCAAAGTAATGTTATGCTACAGCTATCTAGAAACGTTAGATGTGGCTTTATTTTTAAATGGTCGGTGCGGTCTAGTGTCACATGTAGTGTCCCAGGCTTTTCTTTTTTTTAAAAGCTTTGGCGATAAAGAGCTTTAAGCAAGTTTAAAGTTTGCCCATGTATTAATTACAATATTGGCAACTACATAAAAATTAAAAATATATGGGTTTTTGAAAAATTTATTTTGCAAAGTTTGAACCAACAATATTTATGAAGTTGCCACCAAATTTTGAACATAAATGGTTTAGTGAAAAATTATAATAATATTATAATGATATGTAAAAAATTTGCGAAACAAGTGTTCCAAGCGCTAATGTTTCAAAAGCTTTCGTGCGACTTAGCTTAAAATAGGGCTGTTAATCTAATTAAATTTTTGAATATATAATAATTTCGCCATTTAAAATATATATGTTTATCTGTGTAATTTAATATAACAAAATAAAATCTATGATGTTGGCGTTTTATTAGAAACACGCAAAAAAAAGTATTTACAAATTTCAGCGCGAAAGCGTGCTTATGAACATCTTTGATTATAATTTCAAATTGATTTAAGAAGACCAAAGCCACATAGGTTGAATTTCTTTATAGGTATATACCGTAAAACCCCTAACTAATTGGTTAGCTCTGATAACTACTATAGAGTCTTACCAGAGCATCTGCAAACTTTCAGTATAAAAAATATGTGTGAAAAGTGTAAGTAATAATTTGAACTAATAGAAGAACACTTTTTTGTTTGTTTTTTAAACTTTCCTCTCACCCAAAAAAGTGATATTTGTAGTTTTATGGTCAATGCTGTTTTAGTGTCTGACAATTTGTGTATTCTTTGAATTTAGATGTCGTAGACAACCACTGGAGAATATGTAATTGGCAATTTTTGATAAATGTCATGCACACAAATTCAAACAGAGGCTTCTTTCAAAATGTGTGTATGTATTTGTTATTGTGTTTACATACCTATATATAATCATAGAGTCGGAAACCTCTACAGCGATGTTACTGTATTAGGATGATGAAGCGGCCACTTTAACTACTCTACGAGTACTTTGTGCTGGGAGCGGTAAGTGGTACGCCCTCACAGGAATTCGATTGTGTGAAACACAATAACACACTCATAAATTGGCCGAGGAATTCATTTGTTTTAATGTCACGCCGGCGTGCACATGCCATTTTTCATAACTTCTACAAATATACACACGCACACATACATACAAAGATTTCCCCCCGTAGATATGCATGTGTCTGTGGCAATTTGAAAATGCTGCCACCCACCAACTCTGCATGGATGGACCGTGCCACACATGCCAACATTTTGCACAGCAAATATTTCATTGAGCTTGTGTGTGGATGCGGGGAAACCGGAAGACACATATGTATGTACATGGGTATAGATGGGTACATATGTACCAGAAGCGGACCGCCAATTTCAAATCTCCAAAGTAATAAACCAATTTAAGTTGAGAAAATTATCAGCGCCGAGCGGCAGCGCGCAGACACCGAGGCATCGACAGCCGGAATGATTGCTGCCACAGCAGAGAGCTCAACCAGCCAACTGGTGGCACACACCGGCGGCGGCGTTCAAGCGCGCAATACGCTCTGATTGATGTCTGTGCGGATAGCTGGAGTCACACAGACACACCCATACATACATACCGGTATATAGTTGCCACAAGACAAGCGTGCGTGCAACATAGTTACATATGCAGCTTTATTAACCGAATTACATTCATACATCCACAAACGACTCATGCATATACGGTCGAGTTAAGTTGAAGAATTATAGAAATTTATAAACACAACAGCAAAGAGGAGGAGTTCCCACTGCCAAAACTTGTCAGAAATAATAAATTATTTCGTCTGCATTGCCACCGCACACCGACGGACACATATAAATACACCGACAGACGCGCATAAGCACACAATAAAGTAGTGGTGGTGAGTGCAGGGGGGGAGGGGCGGAGAGCGTGAATGCCGACCGGTCGGCTGTCAACGGCTTTCCCTCTGCTCCGCTTAACACAAGAGTTAAGATTAAGATCTACTCCACGGTCGCAAATGCTGCCCAGGTTATTGCCATAGCAAGTCCATTCGCCCGCTTTTTGCTTGGCGGCTGCTGCTGCTGATGAGCAGAGGAATTGAATTCAAAGCGAGCAACGCTACATCGGCTAAATTGAATTTTTCAATTAGTCGCTGGCCACTGCAATGCTGCACTTGCGCGCTTGTCTTCTTGTGTATGTGTGTGTGTTTGTCTAGTAGACATTACCCATTTGCGAGCAGAGTAATTGATGAAGCAATTGGCTGCCGTGCTGTGGTAATATCGTTGCACGTTTGGTTTGCTAATCGCAAGCGCTCTTGCTGTTGTTGCAGCCTACCTGTTTTTGTTATTGTACCGGTCCGTTGAGAGCTTTATTAAATTACGGTACATTAGAATGGGAGCCACGAAGCAAAATGATTTAGAATTAACATAAAAATACCGTTAACATAAATTACTGTGGTAAGTTGTTGTTATAGTTGTAATTGATTATGCCAAATTAATTCAATTTTTACGATTTAAAAAGTACTTTACTTAGAGTCGTAATTTTATTATAGCGGAAAATATTAGTTCATTTAGACTTATCAGAACTTGTTTATAAGTTTATAAGTTTGCAATACGTTTTCAACAGTAGGTTCTCTTTGTACCCCTTTTGAAAGGGGTAAATTCTAGTGGGAAATGTTCAAATCACATAAGACCGTTATTGAGGATTAATACTTTTCGTGTCGTATTAATCCCTTACAACGAGGGAATGGGAAATAGAACACTATTCTTTTACAGTTCATGATAAATATCGTCGTCGCCCGAAGCTATATGATCTATCCATCCGAGCATATTCTCTAAAGAAACAAAATCTATGTTCTCCTTTTTAATTTACATATCGCAGATGACTCTTTTTCTGAAACCAAATGGGTTTTCACTGTCGGATAACTTAATGTGAATCCTTCATCATCCATAAATAAGGGATCTAGTGCACAGCATTCTTTTAGCATCGTACAGCTGTTTCCACCCGCTCTGAAGACCAAGGAAGTGTAATTCTAGCAAGAGATTGCGGTAGCTTCGCACTGTCAGTATGTCTGTAATTGAAAGTCTCGCTTTAAGCTCGTATTGTCCACTACAAACACACAGAAGATGAATGTAAAGTGTGTATGAATGCATATAGATAAATGCGAACATTCGAGATCCATAAACTAAACATTCTAATCCAACTGTAAAATAAGAAGTCGCTATTTGATGACAGTTAGAATGGTAACAATTTCTGCATTGTTTTTGTATTGCCCATACGATCTATTGTTCGAATGCGTTGCTACCAGAAGAAATGTGGCAAGCAAAGACTACAACAATACAACAATAACAGTGCATTATATGTAACAATAAGCACATAAAACATGACAGAAGTGCGATCGCCTTTGGGACCCAGCGTTATTGTTGCTCCGCTTATGCGCATTCTTTTAACTACCGTCATATAATATGCGTGTTATTGTTGTTGCTGTAGGAGAAGGCATCACAAATCATTCGATTGGACACTCACGTCGCCATTCAAGTGCCGCCGCCGAAAGTAACACATTCTGCTACAGCAACAAGTAGATAACCACGAGTCCAAAAGAAACTACTAGCTGAAGTGTGAGGAGATGCGAAGCGAAAGAAGTGCATTTATTGCACATTGAATTTACTTACATATATATATATATATATGTATATGTGGCAGTTGCGGTAAAAGCGGACGGTTCGTAGGCAGACAAAAAGGCACTTCCTTCTGGTTATGCTCCAATTCTTAGTAATTCGTAGGTGACTGGTAGAAAAGAGTAAATGTGGCCCGTTATACGAGTGAGAGGAGTTTTCAAACAGCACACATTACGCGAGTTTCTTTTAGACAAGTAGCGGTAATGGCTTACATACAAGCATATATGGTATATTATACCGTAAAAAATTTAGCAAAATTTTTATAATAATCGAACTAATTTCTGTTGGCTTTTAAATTTGGGCTAAAAGCAGCGCAAGCATCTATAACAAATAAAAATTGTCTCAATCTTTTGTAAACGAGCGGCCATATAAACTATTGTTTCTAGCTAAAGGAATCAGATTAGAAAATTAGCACTATGGTACTTTGAAAGACTACAAATTCATTGAGAAAGAAATCCCAACTAACTTTAAGTAAAATTCTGTAGTGGATCCTGATTTTGCTATATGACTTCCAAATGAAAAGCGTACTTCATTTCGTGTCATTCATAGGCATTTTACGGCGCTCGTTTCATTAAAAATTATTCTCCCGATTGTTTTTGATATTCTAATAGTTAAATCCATCTGATCCACCTATACTTTTGTAAATACAAGTAAGTTTCAGCAATAATTAGAGTTTTTATCAAATCTTTGTGACGTTGTCCTCTACGATAAATGTTCATAATTTGTTAGGGGTTTGATGACTGATTAATTAAATATTACTAGAGCAGAACACCCGATCACTAGCTGATCTAATGCTCTCTACAGTCGTATGCTCTACTTTTGGTACATATCAAGTGTTTTCTCTGGTAGAAAACCCATATCTGTTGAAATTCTCAGTTTCTGTTTTCTTAAAGAAATTTGGAAGCGTTTTTATGGGGGTCTTAAACCAAAAATCATGATTCCAAAGATGTCCAAGTCCATTTCTAGAACTAAACTGATATATTTAATGAGCTATGCCCACAGCAGCTTAAATCTTTCCACCAATCAATATTGTTACTGCCATAGCGGTGGTAAAATAGATGTTTGTTGTCACTGTCAGAGTCAACATGGCAGTGGTCACTAGCGGCCCAACGTCTTTGACTAAAACTTATTGGACTGTCCTAATAGTGACTGTTCATTTACATTCCATAATGACAATTGCAACAGTGGTGACAGACACAAACAGACACACACGTGTACGAGGTGGGAGCATTTGTTATGGACCAGGTAGACTGATTGTCGATGGTTGACCACGAAACCGAACAGAACTGGGCAGAGTTGCAAGAGTTCGAGCTCGAGTGGAGCAGGCAACTCTTCTCTTCGCTGAAGAATATATTTCTGCAGCTTGAACTTGATTGTGTTGGAATGTATATGTGTATGTATGTCTCTGGAGGTATGCATATTAAGAGTAGTCAGTGTGACGGCAAAGGCGTGCAAAACACACGCCTAAGTAACAGCTAAGCAAACAAATCGCAATAACTCACACACACACACACACATACATAGAGATATACACTAAACACTTGCACATAGAGACAATGAAATAGTACAAGTATTTTATTTATGTTTCATGTTCAATTTCAGTTTAGTGGCGGCCGACTTTGGCCACAAAGCAAAATTTAGAAGCACAGCATGGCAACCGGAGCAGCAAAGCAACCCGGGAAATGAATGGTGTCCACCCTTTTTCCAAAGAAAATGCTCCAATTGTTGCAATGCTGTGGCAGTGGTGGGACACAGTGGCATTAAACAAGCCGATAGACAGGCGAGCAGACAGTCGAACAACGGCGCACAGCTTCGAAAGGCAGACATGCTGACAATGTGAAAATGAGTTAATAAGCAACGGCTCTTCGTGCCACAACGCAAAGACATGGCAGTGTGGCTTAAAAATATCTTCGAACCCCCTCATATAAACACACATACACATACTCATACAGATTTTGGAAGTAATCTTTCCATGTTGCACTGTGCATAATTTAGAATTTGTCTCTTTTGTGCTCCTCGTTTCACTTGCGGCATTGTATGCCACATACAGTTATATACATACATGCGATTCGGTTGTTTACGAGTTGATTATGAAGTTTGTTGCATGCTTTCGGGTACACCATTCAACGCTTTGTAGCTCGTGACGCATTGTATTGGTATTAAATGGCTAAAACTGTCAAATGTGGTATTTTAATGGAGTGCCCGATGGTTTGAGCGGGCTTACAGTATAATGGAGTGACTGTAGCAGTAACGATGTAATGGCGAATGCGAAAGGGTTTATTAATGAGAGGTTAAGCCCACAAATTCTAGTCAACAATTTGTGATACAATTGAATCTCAGTTTGCATTTTCGAAATGGCTTCTTTTCAAAAATGAAACATGGGCGTGAATATATACATGTTGTAGATTAGGGTGGGACGATCCATATGGGATCAAGTATTGTGCTAGAGTTAATTCATACAACTGTATTTAAAATTGGAGTGTGAAATTGTTGGTGTAGTACTTTATTTTGTAAAATGATATTTTTGGTAAGTCTTTAAGATTAAAGACACATTAACACACACATAACACTACATTAAAGCAATTTTTTTTTTGAGTTTTTGTATTTTAAGGTTTAGAGTATGTATGAGAGGTTAATTAAGCAGAAAGCTGGTTTTGACAAAATTGAGGAAGTGTTGAATCGAACAAACTACTGGTATAAATCGGTGTATGGGTAAAAGGAAACAGAGAGTGTATGGAATGAGTTATCTCTACATTATATTACAGATTTCATGTTGTCTTCAACTTAATAATTTTGTTTTTTAATTTTTGGACATGATGGGCGATGGGTAATGACGAATTGTCAACTTTTTTACTTTGCAACCCTCTAAAGCTGAAACAAAACGAAAAACCAAACCAAGTCATAATGTGGAATGTTCCTCGTAGCCGTATATAAAGTGATTTCTCTTCAAATCAAAATTGAAATTTATAAAACATATTGAACGGAGAGTTTTTAAACACACACATATACGTCCTGTGGATATACTAAGTAGGTATATATAAATTAAATATATTAGAGATGATCTGGAATCCCAAAACATGGGACCAGGAAAAATCATCAAGTGAATTATGCGGTCGGGAACATTAACTACCATATGTATACTACTTAGATAAGGAAGCCCAAGCTTAACGTAGAGCTATTATATTTTCTAGATTTCGATGAAAAATTGTTTGTTATAGAACGAAGCTAGAAACTCTCGATGCATATTAATGTTAATAAAAACTTATTTAATTATTAATAACATATAAGATGCAAATTATGAATGGTCTTAAAATTAATTTATAATTCCAGATTCTTGGTTAAACATTTAAATTTCTTTCTTCCTGATGAAATTTATATGAATGTCCTTGTATAAAATTTGTATACCCTGAACTGGGTATATTCAGTGTGCCACGAAGATTGTAAAACCTAGAAGGAATCCTTGGAGACCTTAAAAAAATATATATATATATTATCAGCGTAACGAGCTGAGCCGATGTAGCCATGTCTGTCTGTCTGTCCGTCTGTCTATATATACGCGGACTAGTCCCTAGCTGCCATACAAACTGAACGATCAAGTTTTTGTATGGAAAACTTTTTTTATTTGTGAAGAGTATTAATGTGTTTTTCTTGTTTTGATACAATTCAAAAAACACTCACACTAGTTGAAATATTTAGTGGATTCACTGAATTTCGAGCCTCGTTGCACGTAGCATACTTAAATTGCTTACCGTTTTCATGTAAGCCACTTGAGTGGTGCGAAACAAAAAAGTAGCCACTGCCACATGTTTAAGCACCGAGATTAACTGGCATTAATTCGATTATGTGGCGTGTCCACAAAAGCTGCAAATTCTCCCCCTTTTCAATGCAGATTGGCAACGCAAATAATAATAAAGACAATGAAATATTTTAACAACGTCTGCAACACCAAATCCCCTTTTGTTGCTAAATTATTTGCAATTTACAGACAACCTTAGCTTGCAAACGATGCACTAGCCGTTGCTGCTGTTGTTGTTGTTGATGTCGGCGTTGGTGTTTGTTATTTCCTTTTTATTATACCCTCGTTGAGTGGCTGGAACGACAATGACCCCTGTGTGGCATGGAAATGCATTACGTGCCACATTCACACAGCAACGCGAATAGTAGTGTGCATGTATGTGTGTGTTATGAACTGCAGTGCACTCCTGAGGGATTCGCATGCAGCTAATCAATATCGATTTGGAGTAAATCTAAATGGCAACAGAAAACGTCCCCATACGCTTATTTAGCTCGTTGGCTTTCTTATCATAAAAGCCATTTGCGAAATGCACTCCACTTTTCATGCGAACTGCAGCGCTGGGCGGACGTTATGGCATGGCCATCACCGCCTGCCATCGACGCTAACGCAACCGCCACCCCCACCAACAACTGTAAGCCGCAACAAAAATATGCCGCAGCGGAGCGAAGGACATTTGCGAAAGGTTGCTGAATTGCAAATACAAATACAAACACAAACATGCATAGGTACACTTATTTTACTTTGTATTTAATGCATTTGTTGTTGTGGTGGTGGAAACTGTTTGATACGTGCCACCAGACTTTGGCATATCAATAAAATTAGGTAATAATAATTCGGTGCAAATCTCTGCGTGCCATCGACATTCATTTTGTTTTAGCCGCTCAGCATTACAGTCCCCCCTGCTGCATTATCCATGCGCTCAGTTGGAGTATTGATGTTTTGCTTTAAATCCCCTGGAGGGCAGCTCCGCTTTGCGCTGCCCTTCACCCCAGCGTGCTATTTGCCGCATTTCATTTGCTGTGCTGTCGCATAGAAGGGGGAGGAAGGTGGCCTGAGGGACGAAATGTCTGACTAAAGGTTTTGAACTAGTTTCGCACAATGAAGCGATTGGAGTGAATGAAGTGTAATAAAATGCGTTGCAGTGGAAAATATTAAAGCAAATGCAACAACAATGGCAAAAGTGTGACAAAATTACATGCATAAGTACTTATGTATGTACGTAGCTAAGTACTGCGGCACATAAAATTAAGTAAAAGTTGCCATAAAACAAATTCGCTACCCATTTTGCAGCGAATACATTTATTCCTCCGCTTCGTAGCAGCAGCAAATTACACTGAGCAAAATATTGTGAGCTTTTTACATATTATATTTAAGGTAATTATAATGATACAATAATATAGGAAATAAGATTTTTCCAACATTTATTGAATACAGGTTGTGACAATCGTTGACGTCACAGAACGAACTTTGTCATACTTACAGTGAAAAGAATTTGACGATCTCTATGAACGATTTTCTCTATGAAAGATTTTTCAAGATTTGAAGATGAAGTTGTCATTTAAAAATATTTTGGAACTTTAGAAAGGTGTGTGACTTTACTAAAGATGAACTCTGCTATATATGCTCTCAAAAAATGTCTGTTGTCTTCGGCAACGTCAAAAGCTGAATTAAGGCTTCTTACTAAAAATAAAAACACGAATTATTTGCAGATTGTAGCGTTGCTGTGCGATTCTATTATAAGTTTTGTGAATATAATTTATCTAATATACAAGTATTATACAAGTTTTCCATACAATTGCTTGATTTTGATCCGTCAATTTGTATGGCATCTATATCCTATAATGGCTGGATATTAGCGGCCAGTTCTTGGGGAGAAAACGACGTGTGCAATTTAAGATCGGTGTCTGAAAACTGAGTGACGAGTTCATGTATATAAAGATGGACAGACGGACCGGTCTGTTACGATAACTAAAACACTTAAGTAAGATGAAGTCTAAGTTTGACTGATATAATTCAAAAAGTTTGCCAAATATGCAGATTTTATTTATAAATAATTCGAGTGAGGTTTTGGTCGTCGCGTCAAAATAGAGAGTTAGGCTTTCAAGTTTTGTCAATTATTATCTCTTTATAATCTATTTATTCTTATTCCGCTGACCTTACGCCTAATTCGGCTTCGCGATTTTGTTATAATATATTTTACGTACATATTTTTGTTAAACAAGAACTTAAGCAATTCTCATGCGAATATTAACCCTCTGAAAACATTTGAAATAAACGTCACTGTAGCTTTGTAATTCTCTTTATTAAAGACTTCGCGACTCTTCTTGCTCAAACTACTTGTGATTTCTTCAAATTAGTATCATTATCATTAAAAATGTGCGAAGCAAAAAGATGAGTTGGAATTCCTTATCGCGCCATGAACAATGGCATTTCGAGCAAGGTCCTCCCTCCCTGCAGCGGCGTCGAGCACAAGCCAATTCGAAGGCAAATGAGAAGTAACTGCTGCGATTGCGACAACTCCGCAACGACTGCTCTGTGCTAGGCTATGTAGCTCTCCGCTCCTAAGCGGAGGCATTCGGCTCATTGCAGCGCAGCAGGGCAGTCCGCAAGGTAATTGAGTGGGGTGTGAGTGAGTGTGAGTTGGCATTTGATAAATTTCACTGTTCGCTATTTTGACTTTAATTTGTGGAATGCAGTACAATTAAAATAAATAAAAAGCGGTGGTGAGGTAGCCACCACCGAGTGTAAGCATGAGGATATTCGTGTGTAAGTGAGTGTTTATACAAATTAAGCGAAACACGATTTGTGCAACATGGTATGGCTGCCACAACTCTTATCACTGCGCTGGCCGGTGCTTCGTTGGCCGTGCGCCGGTTCGTTGGACGCGGAAGAACTCATTAAAAATTTAGTGTTACTCATACTTAACAACAATAACAAACAAGGGCAACAACATGCTACGGAGGTACAAGGACGACGACGACGACGCCAATGGACAACAATGGAGAGTGTGCTTTCTTTTGTAAACAGCAACAGCAACAACAGAGCACAATGAGTATGTGCGTGCGTATGTATGTAGATTTGTTTATAACTCTCTAACATTGAAATAAATTGCGCTTGTGCGGCCCGGAAATGGTAGCGGCAATGAAAATGGAGTAAATCACTTGGAATTGTTAATTAAAATGATATTCGCTGGGTCGAGTGCGGCAGCTCGGATAACTGAGCGACTATATAATGCTAATACATACACATTTTCATAAAAGTATGTAAATATGGGGATGATTCTGTATAGCGAATGCTAGGCAGGTGAGTAACGAAGAGGCAGTGAGAAGAGTTGACTTAGTGTTGGTATGAAGTAGTTAGGCGTTTCGTAGAGCATAAATTTAAATTTAAATCGGGAGAGTTTTATAAATAAATTATGAGAACATGAAAATTACTGTTTTATGATAGTTTAAAATTGATTAAGTGAGTTTTCTGAAATTTTGCTTTAGTCAGAGTATTATTTATTGCTCCGGAACCTTTGAGACCAATTTATGCTTCTTACATATTATTTTATAGACTTATATGAAAAGTTAAATTATGCTTTACAATTAACTATCTAAATTATGCTCTTCCACTGTTTCCACATATTTGATAAAATATTCGACATAAACTATTAAACGCTCTTGGAAATGAGTTAAATTTTCTATTTGGATAAAATATTTGAGGAACTTTTTGCTCACTAAAAACAGCATTTTTCGCTTTAATGACGGTGTGTGATAAAACCGAGTTGAGGCACTGCTCCAGGAAACATTTTTCCATAAAATTCAAAACACCATATCTGTAAGTCAAATATGTAGATTAGTAAGAGAATCTATGTGTGAAAACCATTGTAATAACTCCTGCTATTTGATGGTTAGAGATTTGGCTATCTGGCAACCTATTACTTTATTTATGATTAATATTTGTTTTTTTTTTTCTAATCCCGAAATATAAAATTCAATCCTCGTAAAAGCCACTTTACCAAAGATTTCTCTATTTGAATAAGCGTGACTATATAGAAAGCTAAGCGTTAATTTATTAGTTTATTTAAAACCGGCGACCGAGACTTGCAACAAGATCGTAAAATAAATTACTAAGAGAAGCATGAAAATACCTTTGATTTTAGTTTAATACTCAAAAATGGTGGCATCATGAATCCTTGTTCGTTACATATTGAAAGGCGCGCAGCTAAAAGTGTAGTTGATATACAAGTACATAATGGGGGGAAACGAAAATAAAATTTTTTTTTGTTTAGTCTGAGGGTAAAATTTGTAGATTATAAAAAAAGAAAATTTTTGGAAAAATAAAATTTTTTAACATCTAGAAGCGGCCCACTTATTTTAACGCTTAAGGAAAACATGTTGTCGTTTAGGAACATTTTTTTTCAGTTGATAACATTTTTTACGAAATAAAAATTTTAACTCGAAATTTACTTTAAAAGTGAGTGTCTATGTTAAAATTATTATTTTCAAAAAAATTTTTTTATAATCTACAAATTTTACCCTTAGGCTAAGCAAAAAAAAAAAAAATTTCGCTCCACCCTAACACATAAGTCAATATTATTTACCGTTTATTGCTCACTAAAGCCAATTTGACTTAAGCTTTTTGTAAGTAAGTAAATTGCGACATATAATTTTTAAAAATGTTTTTAAAAATCAAGCATGAAATTAAATTTCCAAAACAAAAAAAAAACAAAATACTTGTAAAAATGCGCAGGAGTGGTGGGACGCCCAAAAAAATCAGAAAGTAACAAAATTAATGACATTACCCTCAGGATAAACAGCAGCAGTGCAGCCAACCCCATTCTCTATGAATTCCTAAAGCATTCACTAATGGTTCAGGAGCATAACAGAAAGTTTTATGCTCGCCGAGATAGAACGCAAAGCAGAGAAAGAAATCAGAAATGCGGCGTAACATCATAATATCGTAACGAATTTGTGACATTTGGCTTTTCGCATACGCGGCTTCTCATTCCAGATACATACATAGCATTAATGCGTGACGAAACGCAGAGCTGCAAGGGCAGCGCTTCCGTACCTGTTTGTCTATGCCACACCAGAAGGCAGATGTGGCAGCAACGTATATGTGTGCGGTAATGTTTGTTTAGTAACTTGACTAATTTGTTGGCTACTCAAAAAATCATGTCACATCGCGGTGGGTAAATGAAAGTGAAAAAACTTGGGGAAAATCCGAGAGCCAAACGAGCAAAAAGTGTGAAGTGGTGCGAGGTAATACAAATATAAAAGAATTTCAGAAAATTATGCGAGGAATTGAGAGCAAATATGATTGTGGACCTAACTAAAGAATAATGAGGCACGTCACAAGGTGAAAGCTTTACACTTGAATGCATATTTTGCTTTTTTTCTACAGAGCTACGAGGGTACATAGCACTCGTACAATGGTTATTGAGTTTCAACAAAATTAGAATATTTAATATTCAATCTTAAAAAAAAAAGTTCCTAGCAAATATCTTTAAAAGTACAAATACTTCTTAAAGTCCATATTGATTAGTACCGTTGATCAAGCGTCAAGCAGGACTAGCCTGAAAACTGAGTTTGACTTTTTGAATTTCTTGTTTAATGTCTAACTAAGTATTAGTAAATACTAACTTAAAATTTTTGGAAATTTCAAGGTTTTACTGTTCTTCGGAAATTTTTATAATTTCGAGATCCCGGTATTCATTTCGCGATTTGCGTTACTGAGGAATCCGTATACTTTGTGAAAGGAATTTCTTGAAATTTGTTGACATCGCGGTTTTTCGGCTTCTCATTGTTACAATTCGATAATCTTGGGGTTATATTCAAGTTTAAACAATTTTTATTTTGGAGCAAATCACAAATACAGAAAATTTCGAGATTGTTTTTTAAATTTCGGAATACTCGTTACTGAATATTGACTAGGAACTAAGAATCCCTTAATTTAATAAAGTAAGAATATTTGTCGGAATTTTAATTCCGGTTTTGCTTTTGGGACTTAAAAGCGTTTCTTTTATATTATGTAAAGCGGTGTAACAAATCACAATTTCGGCAAATTTCGGGACTGCTACTTAAACGTTTCAGGATTTTCGTAATTCTGAAAAGATCAACAGCTCCGAAGCCGAGTTTTAAGTTAAAATACATTTTTTCTAGAATAGTTTATTTACGATTGAATATGTGTTCATATAGGAACAGACGCTCACTTATTGATAGTGATATGAGAAATTAGCTCACTAGTTACCTCTCTCAGAGAGTTTGCGATAAGCGTTGACATTTGTTTAAAATCAAAAGAGTTAAATTCCCCAATCCACTTGCGCTTGGTAGTTAAGTCACCAAAAAGAAAGGGTGTGGAACCAATGTGGTAGCAGCTGGAGTGATTGGCAAGCGCACCCAACAACTCTGAGCAAATGTGTGTATGCACAAGCACATACATATGCAAGTATTTTCGAATTGCAATATAAACGCGCGGCATCAAAAGGGCAGCCGTTGGTGGATAGAGTTGACGCCACCGTAGGGTGACAGGTAACTGATGGCAAAGGTGTTGGAATGATAAAAATTGTCGGCATTTTTGATTACAAATTGTGCTTTGTATGTGAGGTGGCAGTGAAGGGTGAATATGCGGAGGTGGTAACACGTTGGTGACACAAACAAGTGCGCTTACTCACCTCCGTTATTGCAAAGGTGCTGCAATCGTGACAGTGGCATCATTATCACTAAGAGTTGAACACCATGCAAGCCACCACATTTTGTCACAAGCACAAAAACAACAATTACAGCACAAAAGTCTATATGCCATTATAGAAGTAGTGTGCGATATGTGTATATAAGCACCTCTAAATACCAAAAAACTTCGCACCCACACATTATCAGCATCAGTGGGACGTGAGTTCACGAAACTTAATACTCAAAAAGGTCGGCTTGTGTCTGCAATTCAAAAAGAATCGTGTTTGTCTATAAGCTTATGTGTGTTTGTGCGTCACTCATCGGTGTCTTTGGGCATTCTGGTGGAAACCTATTTGCTTATTCCAAAAAAGTATTTCACCAGAAGAAATGTGCAGCCTGCTTGCATTTTCACCCACAGCCGGCAATTCGTACACGTTCACGTCCACACCGTGGAAGATGAAATTGCTGTCAAATTTAAAAAGGTTCATCCGTTCGTCTACGTGCCGCGAATTGACAAGTGCAACACATTAGTTTACATGCACCGCATCACATATTCCTTCCGCTGCTTCTATTTGCACCACCTCATTTCGCTGCCAACATCTTCTTTTCTGCTTATTTCGACTGTTCACAACTCGGCGCTCGTCGGCCAAATATTGGTTGCATAACAGACGATGTCATATTTATCAGCGAATGCTTCCAATATCGGATTTTGACTATGCCACCAACCCAGCTACTACATAGGAGTCGATGTCTGTGTGTGCCGTCGAGCGCTGCCGCGGAAGTAATCATAGTGCCACATTCTAGTAGTTTGTGTAAATTAGTTATTCGGTAGCTTTCCCGTTTGCATTTGAGTTGATTGAACTGTTATAAAATGAAATCATTCGATTTTGATTAGTTTGTGGTATTTTCAATAGTTGTTGAAAGTAGTTTAAGGTTAACAACAAAGTATTTGACTTTTGCCACGAAATTTGTAACACCCAGAAGGAATTGTCGGAGACCCTATAATAATCTATATATATATTATAAAATTCATACATAAATGATCAGCATGGTGAGCTGATTTGATTTATCCATGTCCGTGTGTCCGTCCGACTGTCCGTATATATACCAACTAATCCCTCAATTTTTAAGCTATCGATCTGAAATTGTGCACCTTTCCTTTTCCTACTAAGAAGCTGTTCATTTGTCGGAACGGCCGATATCGGACCACTATAACATATAGCTACCATACAAACTGCACGATCGGAATCAAATGCTTGTATGGAAAACTCTTTCATATGATGAGGATCATATAGCATATAGCTGCCATATTAACTGAACGATCGGAATCAAGTTCTTGTAAGAAGCCTTTGTATTTGTGAAGGGTATTATAGTTTCGGTGAAACCGAAGTAAACGTTTTTTCTTTTTTCTTCTTAGGTTGGTTGGCATTGTGGATTTAACATACATAATATTGGCATTTCAGTAGAAGGGAGAAACCAAGCTTCGATTTACTAGTCTTACCTCGCGAAGAAAAAGGTAATATCTAAAGTCTTTGATCGTCAGTTGTAGAGATGTATGAAGAAAAAGATGAAACTTTCAAAGTTTAATTTGTTAGCGCACTTGGTTCGGTCCGACCCGTCTAAATGTCTACTCTGTTTAGTAACCGCGGTTAAAAGACAAGTCCAGCACAATAACCACTATCACACATTAGGTCGAATTCTGAGTTCTAGAAATATGTACCAGATACAACTACGTAAATGCGTATACATTATAATGTGTAACAAGCTCTTCGCAGACTCCATGTGTTAAGTTTTTCTTAAACTACTTTTCCTAGTTGCTTAGTCACTGCTTAGTGTTTATTTCGAAATGAACGAAAGGATATTGTCATAATGTCACGCAGCTGCCTGAAAGACAGCAAAAACGCCCAAACAAGTATGCAAGTCCAACAAAACGCGTCTGGAATACATTAAAACTAACGATTCGGCTCGTTTGTGCCCTTTCATACACGCCATGGCATTCTCTCAAGGAGAAAAAGTCCGGTGAAAGTTTAACTTCTTCTTGCACATATATATATATATATATACATACAAACATGTTCCATGTATTCTGTGTGTGTGTGTATTGTATATGCTTTCGTGATACACAACTAAATAAACTAAGCATACATTCAGGATGCGTGCCCCATATGCGACGCGTGAATTGAAAGCATTATTACTATTTTTCTGAGTTTTGTGGGTATTTTTTCTCTTCTTCTGTTTTGTCTTTGCGAATTTGCTTAAATGTCAGCACTTACAACAATTTTTCCATTTATTTCTGATATTTGTTGGCCTTTTTTTGTTTTTTTTTTGTTTGTTGCGATATTTTTTGTCTTTCGATGTCATGCGAGGATTTTGCTATTTAAGATTATTTTGGCATTCGAAGCTTACGGAAATGTGTGAGAGGACATTATTCCGCTTCTGGAATGCTTTTTGTTCTTCAAACTTTGAACTATATACATCGTTCTGTATTATATATACACATAATATATAACTATGAATATGTACCTACATATAAGCTAATATACATCAGGGCAGAAGTTATTTTCTAGTATAGGCGGATAGGGGAGTGCATGTGCAAACCTGAGCAGTCCAGTATAAAAAGCTACTTTAATATTTTTTGAATAATAAAAAGAAGTGAACAAAAAATATACTGTTGCGTTATTCGTGAAATTTTGGTGAATATTGTTTAATTTAATAATGATGAGGGGGTAAGGACCGATTATGTATTTTGTGATTCAAGTTTCATTAATAAATATGTGTGTGTCATAGTCTGACAAGGGCCCATTTCATGTTTGATTAGATTCAAATACTTGTTACAATGGTGAAACAAGTACATATAACCTGTTGGAAAGATGAAGAATAAATATAGAGACTCAATGCTATAAGACTAAGTGGAGAATAACTCCACACTCCCAAAAGCTGGAGAATATGATTGAATATGGGAAAAGAGAGAAGCAACTGCTCATTTACTCTGGCAGTATTCACTGCATGTAAGATCTTATTTTCTGGATATGTGTCTAACCTCCATAAGATTTTCGAGACACCTGACATAAATATATCTTCTTGCGTAAAGTATAATATTGCTTTTAACTGTTTTCTGATATTATCAATTTTTGTCTGAAAATAATATTAATTAGTAACGATTACTCTAAAACTAAGACAGTTACTTTCTGATTTCAATAACTTGGTTGCACTAATAGTTAGTAGTCATTTTCAGTCAGCATCGTGAGTTTGGAAAAGTTTTTGGGGTTCCTTGGTATTACTAAAAGTACTTCTAATACATTTTGAGGAATTTTGTTCTTGGGCGAAGATGTTCCAAATATATCGCAAAAATTCTCATCAACTGATACTTCAATCCTCAAAATATTGCGGGAAAAATAATAAATGAGAATATAGAAAAAAGAGAGAAATCGTTATAGCAGTAAATTTCTAGAGATGCGATCGGTGATTTCCGCGGGTATGTCAGGGTGAAGTCAGAGTCTGCCAAAACCAAGTTGTTAAGAAAAGTTCTGCGTAAAAATCGTAAGTTTTGTAAACATAGAAGAGAATTGGATAAGTCGATGACGAAATATTAATGATTGGTTAAATTTCAATAAATAAGTAGTACGAAAAATATTGGAAAAACTCCTGGTTGCGATTATAAAAACGTCACTGTATTAAGCAAAACTATACTTTTTACCATTATATTCTGAACTATCATCTAGTATGCTAAGAGGATTAACTTTGTGCACATATTGAAGTGTTATGTTTTGGAGTTATGCCATTCTCTTATGAAATATCCAATTCGTATGTACGTATAATATAACTGCAAAAGTCATTGTTTCTGTTTCTGTATCGAAAGTACGTTGTGCGTAGAACATACCAGTCTGCGGTATTAATTATTTAGTGATAATATATTTTTTAAAGAATTTGGCAAAAAGCTCTATTCAACTTTTCAACACAAAATTAACGCACATTGTATGAAAATATATGCTGCTGCTTACACCATATACAATTTGAAGCAGCATGAAGTGTAAATACGAAACCGTTGCTTTTTCCTGCCACCGCCAGCCATATAAAATTTATGCTAACAAAGTTTCCGACTCACCGATCGAATATAATATGCACACATATACACAAACGCCGTTCAAATACATCTATACTCATATATGCGCACAACCCCACCACGCCTCCACACACATTCATATATTGATTCATGTCTTTATGTGTCTTGCGAAGGCAAAGCGTCTAAATCAATTGCAATAACAACCGAAAAGAACGCCACAAAAAAAAAGAAAGGCATAAAGAGAAATAATAAAGCCAAACGAAATCCTAAGAATAAATAATGAATATCTATAAAAACAACAACTTAAGCTTAAGCTGCGAAAAATCGCAACAAAAACGCAATAAAATTCGTTACGAAACAACAACAACTTAGCAAAGTAGCTGAAAAGACCGGCAAAAAAATTTCGAAAAGCGAAGAGAAAGCACTAAGCGATGAAAATGAAAAGCTCGACGGTAACGAAATACATACAAACATTCTATGCATGCTTTTATTTGTATGCGTGTGTGGATAAGGGCGGCGGAGCTGGCAATTGTCTGCAGATTGAGCCATGGAGGCTAGTCACATAAAGCCGCTGCCAAATAAAAAAAACATACACACACATACACAAACGAGCACAAATGTGTGTGTATCACGTGCACGTAATTGTGTATCACCCTTCGATTTGCTATTTGCTTATATTTAATGTGGAGCGCCAAATAAAAATGAAATGCCAACGCGTGCACTTACACACACAGACGCGATTATGTATGTGTATACCAACAAAAAATAGAACTGCTTTTAAATAATTCTGCAATAAAATCAACACCTCAGCACCACAACTGGCTGACTACGCTGACTCAGACGCCGAGTAAATTCATTCAGCCACACAGTTACATACTCACTCCCCACTTCCGTATGTATGTGTGTCTTACTAGAAGAATTTTTAGTGCAGTCACCTTGAAAAATCAGCTCGCTACATCGAAATGAGAGGGCGTGTACCTCGTATTTGCAGAAGTCGATGAGTTGGAAGGAAGTCTTTTGTGCAGGAAGTGATAGACGATTGAGTTTATGGAGAGATTTGGAGGTGTGCTGATTTTTACAAATCATTTATGACAGTGAGGGTTTAATACTTTTTTTTAACTATAACGAAGTGGTCTTGGGAGGCATGAGTTATATATACCATATAATGTTTTTTTTTCGTCAAATTTCAAGCAATATTTGCTCAAACTTAATGATCTATCACTTATAATAGATACTACTATAGATATAACGATTATAAGGGTGATATCATGTCAAAAGGAGAAGGTGCCAAAATATATTTGTAGGACTGGACCTTTATTACCAATAAACCACTAAGAGTTACTCGTATGGTTTTAGAGCGTACGCGCTTATCCAAGAGTAAAATCTTATATCGATGTTAGAGTGTAATTGGTTATGTATCTTTGTGATAAAGACGGCTTATTCCGAAAGTTTAACTTCTCTGACAACTTTTAAAAGCTTGTCGGTTTCTAAACTGTCAAAAGGTCCACTGGAATTGCATTAAACGAATTGAGGCTTATGTTGGCTACGTGGAGCGTGCATACTTGAATGGACAAAGCAAAGCGCACTCCATTGTAAGGAGCCAGCAATATATAACGATGGCTAGAAAAAAAAGAGCGAAGAAAGAAATTGATACAATTAAAGAGATTAGATAATTGAAATAGTTTCACTTTCATTGAAATATTCTTTGAAGACCCGGAACTAACTAGTTTTGTTGGATATATTTTGAAAGCTAGCTTTTTAAATTGCCTGTTTTCAATATTGCTTAGCACTTTAATTTATCGACTGGCGCTACTCATATCGTATGTACAAGTATATGTATCATCACACTCCCATGCCAACTACCAAGAGCCGCTCCAATTTGATTAATTGAATTGCCAATGCTAAGTTGTTTAGTTCTTCCCCATTTGCCATACTCCGTTCGTTTCGCCACTGTTTGATAGTGCGGAGGATACGCACAGTGGATGCGTGCTGATTGCTCGTTTGTTTTCGCATTCAATTTTATTGTTCTGCCTATTACCACTTCCACTAAACTTCCACCTACCCAACCATCACTTCTGAGAGTAATTTGATGTCGCTGCCAATTTCGAATCATCACTTTCTCCAGCGACACAGATTTTTTGTGTCCACTGCTAACCTATCTCTCTCTCTCTCTCTTTCTCTTTCTCCACAGGATTTCTTTTTGGCATGCGTCGCAAAGATGTTGTAAATTGATGACCGATAATTAAGTTCTTTGTGATAATAATCGCTGCAACATGCCTGAGTGGAGAGTCCGGCGCAAGCACATCCGCACAGATTTATAGTACGGCAGGGGGTGTGGCGTTCGGTTATGAAATAGGTTGGACAGCGGCAGCAAGATTGATTGATTATGCCACATGCGGCATATTGCAGGCGTGTGAAAGTGAAATGATGATGTTTATGTAAGCAGGAAAATGAAGGAAAGTGTGGTGGCTACGAGAGTTTAGGTTTCTAGAAATGCGCATTTTTTATCTTAACTGCCGTGTGGGCGCCTCTGATAAGTGCGCATAGGTGAGCAGTGGATGCCGGAAAGGTTAGGTTAAAGCGATGTCTTTCTCTGACTGATGTATTGATTTGCCAAGTAGACGTGCAGATTTCGATAATATGGATGAGTGTGCTGCAAAATTATGCAATATTAATGTATGTTATGCTTTAACATTTGTTTCGGTGTCAAATCCAAATACGTGTAATTTTTTTTTTTGTGATGATTTATAAAGATCGTTTAAAAATTTTGCAACACTTTATTTAATTATTTATTTTTGGAAATATTTTAAATATGTTGGAGAAAAGTTTTTTTCGAACACTTGGATCTCGCGCATCCTCCTTGAGCCATCTGATCGCTGGGTTTGCCGTGAGCAGATTTTACTTCTCAACAAGTTGCTTAGTTCAAAGTAGAACCTTTTGGCAAAAATAACTACGAGTGGGATTTCAAGACAAAATCTGTTTTAAATTTTTATACTGGTTCCAAGAAATATGACATAGTCTACAAATTATAACTTTCAATTTTAGCGTCAGTTAATATGTCCAGTTGTATCGTACCTATTAAGGCTTTCTTTTCTCTAAGCTACAGTTCGGTGCTCTTGATTGTGGTTTTAAATCTTCCTACAAGTCTAAATAAATATTCAAACCCTGAATTGACATATTAGGTTATCGAAACGTAAAGTGAATTTCCGAAAAATATATTAAGAAGTGTTCTTTGAAGAAATATGACAAAACTTTTATCAATATGGTGTATAATATATTTTATAGAATTAGATTCAGTAAATAACCGTCTTAGTTTACACACACTTGCCATTCGTGATTTAACATATACGAAACTTAAAATTTTTACAGTTACAATATTCCATATAAAAATGCGTAGATTCATGTGTGTGTGGAGGTGGTGGATCCTCGAAGCGTAAACGAAGCATTGTGCATATATCGCAATAACATGTTCTAAAAAGTACTCCTAACACACACACACACATACACGCTTACTAATACGTGTGTGTGTGTGTTTGTATTTGCAAATAAAGGATTTATGGATTTCTTACAGTGTTGCCGGGCAACCGTAGTCCGCCTAGAAATGTATTACGTTTTGCTAAGTTGTCAAGCTGACGGCGGCGTAAAGGGAAAATAAGAAGAAGAAGCATAACATCAACCATAAAATAACGGGCAAGGAAGTGCACAAGTTGAGAATGTGCAGCTAAGCAAAGTGGCATCGTTTACTGTTGCAATCACAGCAGCGACATGCAATGCCAACCATTTGTTGTTGTTTTAGTTAACGTTGTTGCTATCGTTGCTGTGGCAACTGCTTTGGCAGCAAAAGACGTTTCGGGTGGGCGGATCAACGAAGCGTTGCTGGAATGCTCGCTGCAATGCAATGCGTGCAAACAACATAATGGCGCCACTTCCGCTGCCGCACACTAACACGCACACATATGTATGTACATGCACATGCACATGCGGTGGGTTGCTAGTGCGTTTACAAGTATTTTATATTTTATAGAATATACACAATAAAGTATAAAAATGTATGTTCTTATTCAGCTGTTGTTGTTGTTGTTGCTGTTGTTCGCGTTTGTGCTGCGGGTGTTGCATGTGTTGCACGCACTGGCGCTTACACATAAATGCACTTAACTCTGCTTTGTTGGTGGGAGCAAGCGGGTTTTCGGGCAACCTTCGGGGTGTGTATGTGCGTGTAAGTGTGAGTGTGCCTTACGTGAAGTGGCAAGCAATACAGCGCAAATAAGTGCAATGTCAACAGTTGCTGCAGCAGCGAAAAAAAACTGAGGTACAAGAAAACATGCACAGCAACAACTGCAACAACTCTGTAAAGTTTTAAGCAGCACAACAGCCTCGCTACTGGCACAATCGTCTTAACACGGAACCCAGTGTTCTTCGTTTTTGCGTTTTGCGTTATTTTTGTTCTTGATTTCCACTTGCCTGTGGCGACGCAAGTGTGCGTGCGACATGTGGCATGCAGCACAAGCGTGTGAAATGCCAAAATAGCAAGGATGCACAACTAAAGCAGCGATTTTATTTCGCGTACAAGGAAATGCCATTTTTCACAGTGTGCCGTTAGATTGCTCACAAGCATAACTTATTTTTTGACTGACAGCAGCACTTGCAACAATTTCCAATTCTAAATTATTTATGACATTTTTTTTATGTACAACTTATTGGCTTTATGCGGACGCCAATGGAATGAAGGATCTATAAAAGTATGCGAGTGGGCGTCTCGTCTAAAAGTATGTTTTTGCTGCAGTTCAAGGAACCTGGATTTGTCCATAACAACTTTGCTTCTTTTATATACAGTTTCGATGTGACTATTTGGGATAAGCAGGAAATAGAATATAGATATATAATAGAACTTCACAGATCCAAGGAAGGAGTCTATATACTGGAGCTGCAGTCAGTTGAAAGAATTATTGCTGTTTGAGGTTATGCTAAAGTCAACCTTAAGGTCACGCGTCTACATGGACTATTCGACGTTCATTATTATAACCCTTCGACGCTATTTTAGCTTTTGAAATTAATGTTCTCTCGGACAATTTAAAGCTTTTTGTTAGAGATGAGAGTAGTGTAGTCAGGCTTGGTGAATTTTGACATCTCTTAGTTGATATTGCCCGGCCATCATAGATGAATATTTAGCAATGCAGACGCTGCAGTTATTGGGACGTTGGAATGACTTTAGTGAGCTCAGTGCACTGACGCTACTGCGGACTAGGCTGTCGACAACGCGTATGCGCTCCGTTTCTATATACCGGAACAGGATTCCGGAGGGGTTGTAGATCGTCGATGTCGCAACTAGATGACGAACGGAATTAGGACTGCGGTGAAAGAGGGTTTGATGCAGATTCTCGCATATTGGGTAAGCGGTGTTGGATCTACAGTCCAGTGTGGGATGGGTATGAGCCAAGGAGCTGAGCCAATATTCAAAAGATTGGTTATGATTTCAAAGACCTTTTAACTGCTTTAGTTTTGATTCAAAATTAATACTGAATTAAATTTTGACTAACTGATCGACTTCAGCATTTCTTCACAATATGATGTAGTGTATTCAGAATATGTATGTAACGGGATAAGTTGACTAGCCTTAAAAATAATTTCAATTATGGATTTATTAGTGATGCGTTAAGTTAGTATTAAAAAATTCAAATTGATCACTGCGTTCATAATATTAAACCAGGTTTTGAAAACTCGTCGCCATTTGTCAATAATATACGTAGTTTTATTATCATCGGTGTCACCATTTGCTGTGGCACCCGCAAGCAAACTCAGTCAGAGCTGACTAAATTGAACAAAATATGAAGCTTATAAGGGCACATACACTTGTGGACCTAAATAAACAGGTATATAGTTAAGGCTGCAGGCATAGTCGCTGTCACCGTGCGCGGCGTTGCGTCATATCATGTCATAAACTGTCAAAAAGACACGCACAGATACAAAATATAGAAGGACGTGCATATTTAACGGTTACATTGAAAGTGTGTCAATGTGGCACGGTGAAAATTGAAGGAAAACAACTTAATGAGAGTGTTGCAAGCGCGGTGGGAGGGAGAAAGACCTTGTAGAGCTGTGAGCATGTATACGAGGTTTGTTCAAAAAGTATCAAGAATTTTGAATTTCTTAAGAAAGTATTTATTTATTAATGAATAGCTATTTTGTTCACTACAAAGTAATCACCGCTAGATATAATATACTTACGCTATTAGATTAGTAGATATCGGAGAAGATGAAATACACGTAGCCCGCGAAAATTGAAAAATCTCGTTTTTGACCAAAAACAACACAATAATGGTGTATTCCCCAGACCTGTCTCCCTGCGACTTGTTTTTGTTCCCAAAGCTGAAGAGGCCCCAGAAAGGACAACGCTACGCTCCGCTTAAGATAAAAACTGCATCGAAGGAGGAGCTGAATATTCATGAATAAACAAACACTTTCTAAATAAATATAAAATTGGCGATACATTTTGAACAAACCTCGTTTGGAGGACTATATGTGTCAAGTGCACGATTACTGAAACGGTTATCATAATATTCGTACAACAATAACAATAACAACACTCTCTTACACCAACACATCCACTCACATATACAAGCATATACACACACTGTATTTGCAGTGTAATAACGTACAATGAGAAAATGGTAGCTGGCAGCCATCAAATTAGCAGCAACATTTTGTGACGGCAACAATAACGGTAACAGCACAGCTTTTGTTGTCGCTGACAACGCGAGCAACATGCGAACGGCGAAATCTGCTGAGCCAACAGTGTTGCCAGCAACGTTCGATGACGTTGGCTATTAAATGTGTCCGTGGCAAGGCTTTGCGTCGCATTGATGTTGTTGTTGTTCCTGCTACAGCAGCTGTATAATTGTTGTACCTGTCAGTTGCCGCGCCTCAAATTTATGTATTTGTTGCATTTAATGAGGAATTAGCAGAGTCATCTTTTTATCGCCATTTTGACACGCACACACACACACGCACACACAAAAGCATAAACACATATTTATGGTGAAAAGGTGTTGAGCAACTGTTGGCATAAGAAATGACAATATCGAACACGCGCGATTACGCCTGCGTTGCCAGTGCGGAGGCAGTCGGCTGCTCAGCTGACAGCGCAATAATGTTGCAAATGATGAATGGCCATGGCTTCTAGCTGGGCACTGGACGTGGGACATTCGGTGGAGATACTGTAGTGGTCGCCTAATACAAGTTATTGCGGCTTCTGCCACACCTACCCGTTTTCTGTGCCACACGCAGCCACTTTGTCTATGCCACGTCACCTCCACTACACCTTGCCACACCGTTGGTAATTATGTGGCATTGTTAGTGTTGTAAGTAGTCGGCAGTCGGCAGTCAGGTGCCTTGGCTACGTTGGTAATGCCGCTACTTGTTGGGAAAACGGCGCTATTACATTTGTGCCACATCGCCACGCAACATTGGCGTGATTGTCATGTACCACTGACAGACCGCAAACAGCATTAGCCGTTAGCGTTGTCAACGCCGACGATGATTGAACGCATTTGCCGTTGCAGCACATACGTACTTACAACCTCACATATAGTAATAGTATGCATATGCAGTGATATATAGATGTATGTTTAGGAAAGTTCTTGGGTAGATAACAAGCTCATTTAGGTTTATTATGAATTATTGTTGCATAATTTAATTGTAATTGGTTATTTACTAAAATAGCGTTGTTTGTTATGCTGCTTGCACTCAACCTCTTGGAGGGTGCTGTTAATCCTACGTACATATAAAAATATTAAAATTCTGATATGACTTTGCTACAATATAATACAACACACTATATCACCCACCAACAAAATCACATACAACTAACCAACCACAATATACATCCAGACTTCAACCATCGTCATTTTCATCACCCTAATGAACAAAAAGGATTGGTCAGACCGGAATAGGTCCCTTTTTGTCGACATCCGTTCGTAAAGTGAAAACGTAGCAGCGCAGTTTGTCCGTGAAGTGTTCCCTCAAGTGAAAGTAGGCAATTGTGAAACTTCAAACAAGCGTATTTAAAATAAAATAAAATTTAAAATATTTAATGATTTTGTTTGAATTGAAATTGAATTATATCTGTTAACCGAATTTTGAAAAGATAAAAAATATAAAAAATAAAAGCTAAGTCAGTAAATACCTACCATACAATCATTTATGGTGTTACCTAGCAAACACAGGGTACGGCTGAAATTGGCTAACTTTGCATATACAAATTAGAATCTCATTAGAGAACTACTTTTGGATTCCATTAGAGGCTGGAGAATTTTGTCACATATCCTTTGAGAACGCTGTGTTTCTCGAATCGATTTCTAGCATGCGATATTATAGAAAGAAACTAGTTATTTTACCGTTAGAATATCTATATATATAAAAATGAAACCCGTTTCCCGTTGTCACGCCATAACTTGAGAACGGCTAGACCGATTTGGCTGGTTTTTTCAGAAAGATTAAAAAAATACATTTCATTTTGCATATTTCGTTATTTACAGCCATAGACTATATTAAAAGTGCATCTTTTATTCGGAAATGTGGTTACTTAATTAAATTCTATCACCTTCTCAGGTATGGCGAGACTAGGGAAATAGGGATTAATTTTTATATGGAGGATATTATAGATTCCAGTTTAAATTGAATAGGTAGTCATACCTTCATGAGTTGTCCTTGTTAGCTATACAAAATAAAGGAGTGCATCAAAGCTACGCTATGGCGGTACGAAGTTCGCCGGGTTAGCTAGTGCTATATAAATAAACAAAGCTCTGCCAACAGCGCCATCTATTCCTGAATATTTTAGAAAACACAACTAATTGGTGTTTATCATCAGTTGGTGCTATGCATATATGTTCGACGCTAGACGAAGCTTCATCTACGATTTGAAAGACCTCAGTAAAATATATAAAGGGTTAATGGATTTGGTGACCTGCTTTTCAAAAGCAGAAATATGCGAAGTTCGAAATTGGCTCAAATGGTGACTTCTAACAAAAAAAACTTTTTCTGTGATTTTTTTTAAATACTTATTAATGAGGGTAGATATGATGTTGAACGCCCAATCAATTTTGAAAAGAAAACCTAAATTACGGAAAGGTTATCGTTATAAAGGTCGATAACAGTGCTTTTTATAAGGTTCTATACTATTCCATTTTTAAAGTCGAAATCAACAACACATTTCATTTGATATGGTAGTGAAGGCTTCGGCTGTTTGCTTGTTTTTTTATAAAATAGATCTATTAAACTGTGTCTAGCGATAAGTACGAAGAATTCACTGCAAATGAAGCATATATTTTAAAATGGATGATTGAGAAAGGATAAATTTATGAAAATGATTACTTTAGGCAATGAGCCTTGCCAAATTTCTTGAAGATATCTTCTCAATTGAAAAATTTTCCCATACAAGCACTTTATTCCGAGCGTTCAGTTTTTATGGCAACTATATGTTATAGTGCAGCTATATGTAATATACCGATATTAGCGGCTTCTACAAACGAGCAGGTTCGTGAAGAGAAAAGGACGTTTGCAAAATTTCCGAACGATATCTAAAAAACTGAGGACGCGTATATACAGACAGACGGATTGACGGGCATGGCTAAATCAACTCAGCTCGTCACGTTGATATTTACAAGTATATACTCAATATATTTTATAGGGTCTCTGATGTTTCCTTTTAGGTTTTACAAACTTCGTGGCAAACTTAAAACACCCTGTTCAGGGTATAATTACACTAGTTGGTTGTCAAAGGCTGTTATTATTGTTGTTTGCCTTCAAAGTCTTGAGTTTCAATGTATTGCATAGTCTTGAAAAACTAATGAAACCTCTCTCTGTGATTGTATTTGTTGGTGATTTTATGTAAGGATAATATTTTCAGAAATGTTTTACTTACGAAATGTGCATTTTGTGATCCAACAGACAGCTTGTAGTCCATAACAAATGTCCAAGGCAATATTGTCTCAAACTTTAATTTGACATTTGTGTCGTCTGCCACACCTCTCTGCATTCGTTTGCCTTAATTGAGTTACGAATACAAAAATCTCTTTTATTGTTAAGTAAATCCATTAAAAAAACACTCTAAATTGCATGCAACAGCAGTTTGTTACGTAAATTCCTTTGTTTTAAGCTAAATGGTAAATTCCAGAGTGAGGCAAAATGCAAAAATAATTGCCAAAACATATGCCAGACTAATGCAACAGCAGGATAACATGCCACACACACACATACATTGGTTTGGCATGAGTGCGGCAACATTGGCAGCATTAAAATATAGGAAAATAAATACGATGCAAAGCTTTTTGCATCAACACATATCGGTATTTGTATAAATAAATAAGCATGTGGAGGCATGCTTGCAACACAAATACCACGAAGCTTGTTTGTGTGTGTTAAATGTGCGCTTAAATGCCACATATATTTATTCATATACTAAACGTTATGTTGACAATTGGCAAAATAGAAATTTTATCTGCCTCATCGAAACCTCAATGACGACAGCCGATAGATGCTCCAGTCTTGCATTGTTCTTGGCACAGGCTCGGAGACGCAAGCACATACACACAAGCATAAGCTCGCATGCGTTGTTTGTAGGCGTTGCTGGAGGCATTGGCATGCAACCAAGCCACAAACGAGTCGACAGCTTGTCCTGCAGCCAGCAGCTGGACCAAATGCTCGGCTCCCTAAAGTAATTTTCGCAAAAGAAATTCAATTGTGGTTTAAATATCCTTCGAGATTTAGGCATTCGCAATACACAATTTACACATACACAGAACCATAAATGCGAATGGACTCGTATACGCACAAACTCCTCCTGCTGCGACGATGAAACATATCATCATATAACATATATATGTGTGTAAATTTGAGCATCTGTGTGTGTGTGTGTGTATATTGTTTTTGGCCTCGGGCTGTCTGCGCTATTGCGGCCGTTTCTGCTGCATTTGCTGCTAATGAAAATTTCCTGCATATTAAATGTAGGCTTTGCGTTGCAAGACAAACGTGCGAGCCCGTCCTTCGTCCTTGCGGTTCTGTGGCCCAGCGCAGTTTCGGCCAGCCGAGAGCAGCTGCTGCAGCAGCTTATTGCCAAATACATCCGAAGTCAAGTGATGGGCCGTTATTTAGACTTAATGTGTTTGTATGTGTGCACTAATGCATGTCAAAGTGTATTCGCAAATTTTAGTTGGCTATGTGTGTGTGTGTGTTTGTTCGTGTTGGACTGTCGGTGTATTTAAAGAATGCATGTGAGCCTACAAAATTTGTCGCTTGCAAGAGAGCGTCAATTTCGAACATTTTAATGTCGGCGCACTTAAGAAACGTTCTAGCCATTTAGTTTCTAGCGACGTGGCCAATTCAAATGTGTTTTGCTCACATGCACACATATATATATATACAGGTGGGTTGAAAAGTTTCTGCGCTCGAAATGAAAAAATTTTCTTTTCGATACGAAATATATTAAATTTTTCAATATAATCGCCCTTAACTTAAATATACATATTCCAATGACCTATAATAATTTTATACCATCCCTATAATGACTTTCCGGAAGCTCTGCAAAATACCCATCTTTGGCTGTAATAGTGTCTTCATTCAGGTAGTAGTCAGGTTCTTCAGAGAGATAGCAGTCGCTGAGAGCCAAATCTGGTGAATACGATGGATGCTCAAGCAATTCTTACTTTAAGTCGTTGAATTTTGTCATTGTCAAAACACCTTTGAGAGCAGGTGCGTTGTCTTGATTAAAAATGATTTTTTTGTGCTGCACACCATGTTTTTTCGCACGAACTTTTTTATCCAGCTTATCCAAAACGCCGCAATAATATTCAGAGTTTATTGTGTTACCTTTCTGCAGATAATTAATCAACAAAATTCCTTTTGCATCCCAAAAAACTGATGCCATAACCTTATTTGCTGAGCGTTGCCACTTCACCTGCTTTGGAGCTGAACAACCAGCTTCAGTCCATTGTAATCGTTTTTGTTTCAATTTAGGATCATGGTGGTAGATCCAAGCTTAAAATGCTCCATATTATGCTGAGAAATTTACTGTCGATCCAGTTTTTGTTGGATTGTCAACATGTGCGGCACTAACTTTCCAAACAGCTTTTTCATATGTAATTCGCCATGTAAAATATGAAGTACTCGTTCGTCTGAAATGCCTATGGCATTAGCAATTTCACGCTTAGTCAAACTTGGATCTTCACTAATAATATAATGAACTTGCTCGATGTGGATCGTCGTCAAGCCTAGTACGACCATGTTTAAATTCACCAGCCCGAAATTCAATTGTGCGTTTTGGAGGTGAGGACTCTTTATACACTTCTAACAATTATTAATAAATTTCCATTGCTTTTAAACCTTTCAAAACCAAGAATCTAATCACTGTGCGATGTTCAATTTTTCCTTATTAAACAAATACTCTGACACGTCAACTTCAAATGGCTTATAAACAAAGAATTAATTAACAGAATGACTTGTCATTTGGCATGTGTTCTCACGACAGATGTACCAACTTGAGAAAAAAAGGTAGTAGTGCTATTTCTTGGAGAGCATTAGTCACTCTTCAACCAACCTGTATTTTTATGTATTTTTAGGTATATCGAATTTCCATTTGACACTGAGAAAATTAGAAGAGTAGTACCACTATTTTAATCTTAAGATATATCTATATATATATTTTATTTAACAAATATGTATTTAGCTTCTTGAAACTTTGGAGCACATAATTATTAGTGTATGCATATACATTTTTATAAAGGAATGGCAAAATAATAAATCAAATGACCAATATTTCGACTTTATTCTGAAAATTTTATGCCATTTGGTTTTTGCACTTGCACCTCGAATTTTATATAGTCATAGCTTGGTTGTATTCAAAACGTAACTATTGTTAGATGTAACTATTGAATGAAGAAATGATTTGAAATCTGAATGTTCGTCTGTCTCGCGTTTATTCGTGTGTTCGTTCGTGCGTCCTTGCAAGCGATATCAAATATTGAAATATCTTGATGAAATTTGATAGACATGTTGCTAGACACTATAAGAAGTTTGGTATTGCAGATGGGCGAAACTAAAACCGCCTTCATTATTTACGTTTCTAACCCACATACGTGTATATCATAAATTCTGATTTTAGAACATCCGGTTGATTCGGATCGGATAGTATGTAAGATAACTAGAAAAATTATGTTGATATATTTTTGGATATACTGTAGATTTTTGCCGAAAATATTCAAGTATATGTATAAATGTGGCCAATAACGTGTTTTCGGTCAATATGTAATACCATTAACATGGAAATTTGCGTAAGTTAGTTTGATTTTATTACAAATATCTCTGGCACGAAGCAAAATATAGTAATTAAACGAAGTGAGTGTATGACCTATAGTAGGAGTTAATGAGCTACCAAATACAATTGTATTCCATTCACAATTCTATCGAATGATGAAAGATGAAATCTCACGCAACATTTTATAACATAAAATTTGGTGAACAACTGAAAATATATTCCCCGCTCTGATCCTTGCAAATTGTGAGAGTAGGAAATGTTTGGTTACATACAAACTTGAAGCTTCTTTACTTGTTTGGAAATAAATTTCCAATGACGAAAATTTTTTACTTTGACATAAGTCGTTGGGTAGATGTACTAAAATTTTTCTTGAAGAACAAACAACAACAATATTTTCACTGTGTATCTACGCATGAGTGTCTAAAAATTTCATTTACCAATTCTCGAACACCCAGTTCCATCACTCATTTGTCTGTTTAAGGTTCAATATGTGGTTTCGCCCACTGGGTCTGCGGTTTTGTCTGCCCGTCGCAATTTAACACATATCCAACAAATACACATGTACAGACAAATACTTGTGCATGCATACGTGTGAGTTGCTCATGTAGCATAGCAAATAACTGTTAATGTGCTTTCATGTGTGAATTGAAATTTTTATTATAGTGTGTATTTAGGCGCATATGCTTTCATTACCAAAACGCCCATTACGAGTGTATGTGTAGGCTTGTGTGTTTTCGCCGTAAATGCTTTTAAATATCAAAAATTCTCTCAGAATTTATTTCCCAACTGTTCAAACATTCTCGTAGCTTTAGTGAAACTGCAGGAATTTTCTATGCTTTCTTAATGACAAGTTTGTATGTGTGTATGTGCGTTTCAATGTATGAGTTTTTAGGCAACTTGCATTAGTCAAAGCCAATGCACACATACAGATATGTTTTGCTTACACCATTAAAATGTGTTTGAGGTATGCGTAATGAATTTTGACGTATTTTAAGGGCAAACGTTTGGAAATACTATTTTACTTATATCAAAATTCTAAAAAGTAAATTGAATGCAGTTTACTCATTATTTACTTTACCAGCAGCTTCTGCAAAAGTCAAGTTTTCGAACTTTAAGGCTACAATTTTGTCAAGAATTACGTTCGAAAAGATACTGTGGATTCGATTATATAAGATATCGCGGACTTTTAATAACTACTCTCGCTTTGTAATGAAAGAGATTCTTGTATCAGGTCATATCCTTTAAATTCAATAGGGTAGGAGAAGTTTTCAATTTATTTTTTGAAATTTAGTACCCAACCTTTCCTCACCAAGAAGCTGCTCATTTGTCGGAACGGCCGATATCGGACCACTATAGCATATAGCTTCCTTACAAACTGAACAATCGGAATCAAGTGCTTGCATGGACATCTTTTTTATTTTACGAAATATCTTCAAGTAGTTTGGCATTGGTTATTGTCTCAGACAATAATGCAAAACTGTTCAGATCGGATCACTATAGCAAATAACTGCCACAGAAACTGTATGATCGGAATCAAGTTCTTCTACGGAACCTTTTGTATTTGGGAAGGTATTGTAGCTGCGGTGCAACCGAAGTTTTTCCTTATTTCTAATCTGTTAAGTTCAATGGCGACATTGCATGGTAACGTTGTAATTATTTGATCAGTATAATTGAATACAAAATTTGAAATTGGTGGCAAGCTTTCTCAAAAACATTTGAGATGTAAACTTTCCTAAACCTATTTTTTTGACATTGATAGTCTTATGTCTCTTATTTTATAATTCTCTTGAATTGTAAATTTTAAATCGGGGGTACCATACATAAAAAAATAGGTTTGTTCAGCTACAAGCTTTTCTCAACAAAAAATTCGGATTTTAGGATTGATATTCCTTGCTAAATACCTCCAAAAACTATTGCTTTGTTATTTGTTGCCAATATTAAAGTAATTTAATTGTTTGAGAATTTATTTCGATATATAATTTTATATAGGTGGCAACCTTGCTTAAATTATTTTTAACGTTAAGCATTCTTAAGCAATTTTTAGTTTAGTATCAATACTACAACAACAATTTCTCTATCACATTAATGTTGTTTTTGTATAAATTTGAAACAGTTGGCAACGCCATCCATACAATTTTTTTTTCTGCATGCGGCCTAAAATTTCTAGTTTGTAATGGCTCTTTTCACACAAATTTTTGGTTTCTTTAATTTCAAATTCTCTTTTCTGTATTCAGCCTTCCTTTTTAACTGTATTCAGCGTTCACTATCTCTCTGTATAATGGCAACTAAAACTAGCGAAAATTTGCTAGCCAAAAATCGATTGTTTCTACCACCTTTACGCACTTTCACTACAAAAACCACAAAAAGAAAAGAAATGAAAAGAATGAAATCAAATCTTCGCCAATCTTTAATTTGCCTTCACATCATAATTTTTTCTGCTGCACAGTTTATAAGTTGCAATTTCCTTTGCTTGTTGACGTCGAGTGAAAAACTTTTGAAGGAAAGTGATTACAATTTCTGTTTTCGCTGCAATTTTATTCGCAGTTTTTCTGCCGAACATTCAAATCAACGTCACTGAGTGAATGACACTTGAACATGAAATTTGCATATCATGATAAATTGAGCCATTAAAAACTGGCAAGGCAAATAAAAAGTGGAGAGCTGAGTGGATAAGAAAATTGTAACAAGACTTTTTATTGAGCTCTCGAAAGCGGCGAATGGATTCGAAAGGTACTACAATGCTGTATGAAATATGCAAGAGCTAAGGAAGTAAAAAATAAAGAAACCTGGCAAAATGAAAAAAAATTAGAATTCGCGAAGGAAGATGGAAAATTTTTGAAGGTAATAAAAATTCGTGAGTTGTTTTTGTGTTGCTGAACAAACAATTGGAATAAAATGTAAGATATTTGGCACCACCTACCCCTGCTACCTAAATTTCATTCCATCTGACCAAAATTTGAAATTGGTCAGATTGTGTTGTAGAAAACTTTTAAAATACATATGTCTCAAATTAAATTTGTAAAGAATAATTTTTATATTAATTTTAATTTCTAAAAAAATTAAGTTAGTCTTGTAGACATGTAAAGTTAATCCGTATTTTTTTAGTCTCTCTGAATGGCTAATGGATTTGAAGAAGTCCTTCGACAATCTTGTCTACAGACCCGGATTTATATCCGAACGGGATATGACACCGTGGCAGCATTCTCCAAAATTCTTTTATCAGTGTTTTATGCCACCGTAACAAACATAATATTCAAACAGTTTTCTATTCTATAAGCTCGGGTTTAATGTTCAATGTTGGTTCTCCGATTTGTAGGATGCAGCTGCAAATATTTTTAGTTGCCTTTAAGTGGCAGTTGGATTTCTATCGCCGTATTTCAAATTAGCCACCATTTGAAGAGGCCTCTAATTTTTTGTTGCTTTTCTATCTGAAAGAGAGAATTTACACAAATGATAAATTAAACGACAAATGTACAAAACTGCAAAGGCTTTTGTTTGCATTCTGCTTCTGTGACAAAGGACTTGTTTTTTTGTGGTTTGCCAACCATTGTCTAATTACTCACTTAAGCAGCTACTTTGGCAAGTGATAAAAACTTAAAAACTGTCAATTGTAAACAACAAAAGTTGGTCATTCATCCGCACCAAGGCCACTCAAACAATCACAGTTGCAATTTGTAACACGTGTACAGTCCCTCTTCGTTGTGCCTCTAAACTATATATATTTATATGTATACGTGCTCCTAGTTATCTTCTCATTGTACAGCGAAGCTTTTTACTAATTAAGCTGACCACAATTAGTCAAAGTTAATTGCCTGAAGGACGGCTACAATGTGTACGTAAGGACAACGATTAGCCGACGCTGGATCGAAGAACCGAAGCAGTAGAGTGCAATTTTCGAGAACCCGCATAAAGACAAAGGGAAAGTATTATCTTCTGTGCTGGACATATGTATGTATGTTTGTGTGACTGATTACATAAGCTCCACTGCCGACTCACCTTGTGTGTACACATATCTTTGTGTTTTCACAGTCCGCGTCTGCCGTCATTGAGCATTGAATCGCACGGACCGGCCGACGGCCGATGACTTCGAACACCGTGCAATGCCAAATCTGCGATGTGAGGCTGCTCTCACCGCTCACTGATTGTGACTCTCTTGTCACATTTTTTCAACTTTCTCCTGCATTTTAATATTATTGTGTGCATTCTCTTTCTTGGTCCATTTTCTGCCTGCGCTTATTTAGTTATTGCTACGGCAGAAGTTCGCCTGTCCTTTTGAATTATCCAAGGCTGCTTTTAAGCTAACCCAACTGCACACACTCACAATCTCGCTCATGTCAAACAACAACATCATCAGCAACAACAGCAACATCTAACTGTATGTTGGCGCTGATTAACACGATTGTGTAATGCTTCTGATAGAATAGAACCCACCGCCCGTCTGTCTGTCCGTCTGTCTGTCTCTCTCTCCGCTTGCTAGGCCAAATAGACAGCGCCAGAGGTGTGTGTGCGGTTGTGTGTGGCAGCTCGTAGTGTCTCTTAGGTGGTGATGGTGGCTTTTTATTAAGTTTGCCTTTGTGTATGCTCAATATTGCATGTGACATTTGTAAATGTCAGTTTGTTGTCAGCAGTTTCATTATTGGAACTTTGCTTGTTTGCCTCTCACTTCACTTACCGACACACCAAACAGCCACACACGAACATACAGTTGAACAGCACGAAAGTGCCATGAATTGAGGGTGAGTTGTCGCCCAAATTCTGTGTCAGCTGTTGCCTTTATTGTTGTTTTAAAACACCGCATTGTTGTTGTTGGCGCGTTTGCTTACAGATTGTGGCATATTCAAGCGAAAATTCGTTATTCCTAATTCGTAATTTGTCCTTTTTATTATTTGGCAGTTGTTATGTACTAGTGTGCGTGTTGTTGTGTATGCGTGCGGTCAGTCAGGTGAAAGTTCGAGATGCGAATACTTTTGAGTGACGCAGTTTAATGAAAATGTCATTGACGCCAAGAGCAATTAATTAAATATTGCAGTCGTATTGTATTTGTATTTATATCTGTGTTCCTTTCGTATCGCTTCGTCTGTGTATTCTGGAACTCTTTGTTTTTAGGGTGCAGTTTAACAGCAGTGTGTTGTTGTTCAAATACACACAATGTTAAGACTAACAAGTGTCAAATATGTCGAGATGGATGCTTATCTCTGTATTTTTCGAGATGTTTTACAGTACAAGTATGATCTTTTCATGGCTATGGAAAGTTGTTTCCTGATTTCATGCGTTTTAGACGCCGAACCTAAAGTGAAGTTTGGAATATATAACAAAATACCGCGAAATCGGGAGTTTCTGTTTTGAACAAATTATTCTACCAATTTGCACTTTCACTTGTATCACCTTATCTGGAAAAATATGTTTTTTGTGTCTTTAACTGCTTTATCTCTTTTCAACTGACAAAGGCTCTCTTATTAAACAATTAGTTGTATGGTAGCAACCATATATGTGGCTGATTCCGAAAAAAGCAAATCAATATAAGAAAATCACTACAAAGCCACTTTCCTTTCAAACCTAAGGCTAAGTTTATAAGTTTAAGAAGATACATATACTATATATGTATAAATATTGTAAAAAAATTAATAAAAGCCTAAGTTCAGAGCGCAGTAAACACTACACTACCATATATAGTAATATAAAAAACTCTTTCAAGATATTTCTTCGAATTTTGAGAGAGTGAGAGAGAGAGAGAAAATTCGATAGCTATTGACTCATATCTAAGGCACCTGTTTAACAAGATTCCATCTCTTTCTTAAATGGAATATATTTATTTTTATCAACAAAAATGTTATTGCCTAAAATATATTTATTAATATCGAAATACGTCTAACAAATTTTGCTTAATGAATGCTTTGCTTAAAATTAGAATAACATATACAGGACAGTAACTATATCTCCTTCTCTACTTAATGGAGATTATAGCCTCTCATACTCTAACCAAAAATCGCCATCAATGCCCATTATGAACGTGGGCGACTCGGGTCGCGTTTCAGGTATTGTTTTTGCACAACACTTGACACGATAAGACTTGAATATAGCCACGAGACACGTCTTGACCTCCGCCGTACCCAAATGCATTCCTGGAAAAAAGTTGAAATCTCTTATTACTCGGGAGTACATAAATGGAAAGGAAACTTAAAATACTGCTGATAATTTGACTCTCTAAAATAAAGCAAATGATCAAAATGCTGTCGAGGCCAATACTCACCCGCACATATTCGCGGTCCACTACCGAATGGCATGAATATGCCCTTTTTTATTAGGTCGACGTGTGCCGCATTGTTGAATCGGTCCGGATTAAATTCAAATGGTTTTGGAAAATAATCGGGATTATGGTGATAACTAAATATGGGCACACTGACCACATCGCCAACACGAATCGGTATTAAATGGCCATTACCTACATCAAGTTCCGTGGGTTCCGTGCAAATACGCGCATAAAAGGAGACGACGGTAATCAAGCGTAGAGATTCTAAGTAAAAAGCAGTTTTTAAGACGCAATATGGAGAGGGGTTCTTTTCCAATGAACTTACCATTAAAACATTGATCCAAATATAGAAGGTTACACAATTTTTGGTAGCTCACAAAACCATCCTCTTCAATATTCTCCAATATTTCAGCACGTAATTTCTCCTGATATTCCGGATGATGCGCTAACTATTTGCGGTGAGCAATTAAATATATATAGGTTTTTGAATTTACACTTTAACAATTTCACTTTTAATCAAAACTCACATAGAATACTGTGTGGAAGAGCACTGTGGCCGAGGTTTCGAAGCCATTTAGCATTGTGGTCAATATATGCCCGACCATATCGTCGTGTGATAAACTCTTCTTTTCCAGCAATTGTCGCAGATGGTTCAGAAAATCGGCTCTACTCTGACTATTTGTATCCTTGGCTCGCAAATCGAGCGTATCTTTTGTTAGTTGCGAAAAGAAACGGTTAGTTTCTTCCGGGAATAAACGCTTTTGTGCAAAACGGCGGAGCCAAGGTAATGGTAGCAACTTAAAATAGTTGTCCAATGATTTAAAAATAAATTGTAACCACTTGGTCTGCATTTGCAGATAAATATTTGGTTCATCTGGTTCGGCAAGCGTATTCGTTTCAATGCCCCACAGAAATTCGCCCAACACGTTCGAGACAAAGCATAAGCCGAGCTGTGAGAAATGCATGGGAAATTATTATTAATTTGTATTTAGTTATAGGGGAAATAATTTTGAGTTAGACTATCGTTGGAAAGCTAAAATGAATTTCTTTACTGACATTTTTGGTCTCAATGACCGCGTTGCCTTGCGCAGTTCTTTTTTCGAGATATTTGCATAACTTCCCTGCACAGTCTTTTAGGATTGGAAATGCCGAATTAAGCTGGAAAATAACAACAGTATGAATTTGTTTTTATACGAAAATAAAATAGACCTTCTTGAAATTACCTTATTTTGCGTTAAACCTGAAACAACTTCGAAACGTTTCGTCTTCCATGAATCATCACTCGTAAAAAATGGACTAACCGCAGCCAGTTTGTCCAAGTTTCTGTCATAAATCTATTTGAAATAATGGAAAATTACAATTTTTAATACATTACAGCATTACTATAGTATTTATGAATATTGAATAGTTTGAATATGCATTCAAAAATATTATTTGTTTGTAGCTCTTTATCCGAAAGAGTAAAACTTGTTATAGTTATAGTGATTATCATTGGTATGGGCTGTGTGGCATGAGACATTAAATTGTCCAAACAAAGCCTGTGCTGTCACTAATTGAGAAAACCCGAAGATCGCAAGTGATTTTTTCCATTCCTTAGGTGAAAATGCATCGAACAAAAACGTTGTCTAATTCGATTGAGTTTCAGAAGGAAACTGAGGTGCTGTAAATGAATGGACAGATGTGTGCCTTTAAAGACAGTACAGAACTACAGAACTACAGAACTAAAGAGATACCTGAATTTGATTCTTTCTTTATCTGGATTTTTTTTTAAACTAAGCGGAACTACAATACAACTCGCTATTGCTTGTTCTTATTAAGGAGGTTTTCAGAAACATACCATTATATTTGCGATTATCTCTAATTTTTTAAAATATTAGAGTTGTATTATCCACATCATTTCTACGATTTTTTTGAATATTCACAGCACACCTTGTCCTCACTTGTTCACTTCTCTTCAATATTATCATTCCTTCACATAACACTCTTGAATATTTGCAGTAGTATAAGTAATATCTGCCACAGACTTACCCACTCTGCTGCTAAATTGCCGCGAAACTTGCCAAAGTTTGTCACCAAAACATCCTGGGCCAATTCTGGGTCGAGAATCAGAATTTGTGGATTTCGTGTCATGAAGACGCCAATGGCGCGATGAGTCTTCTTGTATTTGCTGAGAATTATAACGAAACATTAAAGTTTACGGCTTAAATAAAAAATCTCGGTTGTATTTCAAGTGGTCAGACATCAGACTGACAGATACCTAGGTATAAATATACTAACTATGTAATTATGTAAATTCTCCTATATCTTTATCTGCTTTGAAAATATTCTGTTTACCTATAGATCTCATCGGCATCATAGACAAGTGGTTGCTTGCCAGTTATCGCGCTGGGAAAATTCCCCAAAAATATATTTGGCTTAGGACCGTCCAAGCCCAACTTCTTAAATACACCATGATGCCAGGTCAAATATTTGTAGACTAGAGCAGCTAGCAGAGCCAAAGTGACCAGAATCGCCTCCATTTTGGTACTGACCTTATAGAAATTTAGAATGGAAAATGAAATGTTTTCATCAGCAGAATTGCTCATAAACAAAACAACATGCTTATCTATAAATAAATATAAGCTTGTATGTATGTATGTATGTGCATTACATTTTTATTGCATGTTTGTAACACCCGGAAGGAATCGCCGGAGACTATATAAACATATATATTATATATATAAATAATCAGCGTGACGAGCTAAGTCGTCTGTTTGCTGTCCATACAGCTGTCCGTCTGTCTGAGATATCAATCTGAAAAGATTATCGAACAAGTTGTTAAAATCGGATACAAACTGACCGAACACAATCAAGCTCGTGTATGGAAAGTTTTTTTATTGTTGAAGGGTATGCAAGCTTTGGAGAACCGAATTAACGTTTTTCTCGTTTCTTATCAAACGCTATTAAGTGATTAATAGCAATGTATTTAAATAATGAATAATCATTGTATATAATCAATATTGGTAATCGAAGAATGCGCAAAAAAAGAAAACAAAACACTTTTTTACATTTGGGATTATAAAATGAAAAAATTATCTACACACGTGTAGACGGCTTCCTGAATAATAAAAAAAGTGAATTCGAGTAGGCACGAGTACGAGCATATAGGCAATTTATCTGTGAATATATGATAGTGCGTAGTTTAATTTGCTTAATTTAGTAATTAGAGCAATGGCTTCAAGAGGCTTCTGAACCAACTATTTGGTATGATTTAAGAATTACGACTCTACAACCTCCATTAAATGACTGGGGTCTTGTAAATATATAATAGTCTATTAGCCGTATAAAATAGTTAGAGACAAAATTCCCTGATGATATTTGATATTAAAATTTTGAATAATTTTACGCGAATGTGTTTTTATGAAATCTTTGTCTCATCCATAAGTCAAGTGCATTTAAATAATTATTTATACTACGAATGCAAGCATTATGTTATCTTTGTATTTAGTTATCATCTAACGCGCCTTAAATAGCTTTAAGGTTTTTCTATTTACGTATGTCTAAAGCTTAACTAAATTTAAAAGCGTGTAATTCAGCTCTTTCTTGGCTGCTGATTTTAATTTGTATTGAGTAGAAGTTCAGAATACTTCGAGTTGTGGAGGTTAAGAGAGAGTATTATAAGCTTATTTAAATAAAATTACAAACATTACAATAAAATAAGCTCCAGGCGCATATATGAGCTTAACGTAATGGACGTTTTTATATACTGTATTATGTTAATTTTTCAGTCAAGTAATTTTTGCAATATGTAATCTACATATCTATATATAATATATAAAGAAGGATGTGTATATTATGAAATCGATAGACTTAGAAACTATTTGACTTATCATTATGAAAACTGGTATGTATATGTATTTATTCACGGAGAAGGTTTTTATGCGATCCTCATTGACGTAACACGGCATCAGTTGGCGCTGCATTGTACCGACGTATGTAGGTATATGTTTAACCGATTTTTACGAAAATTATGTACATGTATTTATTCAAGGAGAAGATGATTATGCTATCCTCATTGATATTTATGTCATTTAATTAAATATATTGGAGTATAATGAAGTAAAATTAATGATATTGAAGTATAAAGAATATGACCATGTAATTTAACTAAAATTATCGCGAAGAGTGAGCCATTACTAACAGATGAACAAAATACTATTTACAATCGGATTAGGATCTAATTTTGACTTAGCACTATTGCACACAGAAAAAAATAATTTATTTGGCAGTATTTTCGCAGAGAAACAAAATAATTACTTAAATCAAAACTGGCTTTGTAATCGGGCTATATGGACAGCAAAATAGCCGAAATTAATTTCAATAATAATATTTTTACTATATTAAACAGCTTACTCAAATATAACTTTATAATACCTTAGCCACAGCCAGGCGTGGCCGAAGTCTTCTAGTTTTATATAAAAGTAAATCGTGCCACACTCAGAAATAATTTTTTTCTATATTAGATACAGTTATAATATTTTTGGGGTGTCGAGTAACATACGAATTATTTTAGAGTGACGTTTACATTTTTTATAAGTTCCGAGTAATCAAAACTTAAAAATAGTAGCATCTGCCACAGCTGTTTGCCCAAACTATTGTGCGTTTTTTTGAACTCGCCCTCTATCTCTATTTCTATCCCAACCAACAACTGCCTTGAATATGGAATATATTGTGTTGTTTACTTTTTTCTCACAGTCACTTGATTAATCCGATTCATTATTTACAGCCTTATCAGGTAATTAACATGCAATGGTTTTTAATAGATTATGTTCTTATGTTATGATTATCAACACACTTATGTATTTTTATAAACAATAAACAATATTTCTGTATGTAGATAAGTAAATATGTGCACGAGCTCAATGCTCGTTGAACCTCTGTCTTATCAGTGCCTTTTTATTAGGTATATTTTGTCTGGCCTCGTCACATATACATACATACATACACCATATATGCATACAGAAGAAATAATAATATTTACCAAGAAAATTGATGTATTTATATTAATGCCACACTCATGGCATCCAAGTTAGAATCATCATAGAGGTTTGCAGTGAGAATTGCAATTAATGCAATTTTAAAATGTGAAATTTTAATTTTTAATAAATCTATATAAATTTTCCCAATCAACAGTTGAATTTTGTATATGTTTATTCATATACTTGTATACCGAATAACTGTTAGATAAATGTTTCACCTCACGCCAATGTTGTAATATCGAATATATTTTAAGGATTTGCGAATAAAATTTGTCAAACAGGCGGCAACCTTTGCTAACAATATCAGCAATCTTTTTAGAACTTCGTTACTTTAGTTGTCGCATGTTATATTTAATATTTTACGTAATTTTTTTATTAACAAAAACAAGCCTCTTTTAAAATATTGTTTCAACTGCAAACTAACTGGAACTCTTTTAATTTGATCGCTGTTGTGAAACATTCTGCGCTAAGGCTTTGAAAAATTCTAGGTCTTGGACCTTATTTATTTTGCACTGCAGAACATCTGCAAGGTTATATTATTTATTATATAAGAATTCTTCGTGAGGCTAATGAATTTGTTTTAGAAATTGCAATAATTCTGGTTCAAGGTGGAATGTTTTAAATTTTCCCGCAAAATATAATTCCAGTTCTACTCGTCGGATTCTTCCAGTACGCGCTATGTGTTCTTATAAATTTCTCCGAAATGAGTTAATAATAGCATGTTACGACTGACACTTAATTACAAGATTTAGGCTGTTGAATAGATTATCTCACTAAACTAATGGATTTAGCAAGATTTCTCCATACAAAAATGACACTTGCTAATCTCGCCACCGAGAAGATTTGAAGCTTTTTTTACAATATCACAGCTGATTTAGACCATTATTGTACATTAAATAGGAAATATTTAAATCAAGAAGACAAGTATAACGAAGTACGACAGTACAATGTGTTCTTTTTATAAATATTAAATGCGAATTTTTTAAATTCCAACGGCAGTGAGAACAATCTAGATTAGTTAATAAATTAAATATAATCTAATCACTTCAAACTTTTAGTCGAAACATTTAATATTTCCGCATATATTTTTACGAGCATTGAGTTGATATCGTACGATATTCAACTTAATTTGCATGGATACATGCTGATAGGAATATTAATGAAACTAACCGGTCATCCAATTATTGTACTTTTGTCATGATTCGTGTCAAGCTGTCATGTTAATTTTGTTCAGTATTGTTTGAAATTTCATCATGGAAAGACTTACGCTTGAACAACGTTTACAAATCGTTCAAATTTATTAAGAAATTCACATTCCGTAAAGAATGTGTTTCGCCCGATTCGCTCAACTCATGGCCCAACACTTCGCCCTATGGGCTCTTTCAATGTTCGAAGAATATCCGACGTTTTCATTTTGTTGCGCTCATTTGAGGCACATTTTTGGCTCAATGGGTGTGTAAACAAGCAGAAATGACGCATTTGTGACGAAGAGCAACCTAAAGAGATTCAAGAGCTGCCATTTCATGCAGAAAAAACAACGGTTTGATGTGGTTTGTGGGCCGGTGTAATTATCGGTCCATATTTCTTCAAAAACAAGAAAACACGTTAACTTCGGTTGCACCGAAGCTATAACATCCTTCACAGATACAAAGGTTCCTTATAATAACTTGACTCAGATCTAATTTCGTGAATCGGCAATAAAAAACTCTTTACTCCGATCGTTCAATTTATATGGTAGCTGTATGACATAGCGATCCGATCTAAACAATTTTTTCGGAGATTATATTCTTGCCTTAGAAAATAACTCGTGCAAATTTCGTGAAGATACCTCGTCAAATGAAAGAGTTTTCCATACAAGCAGCTTCTTAGTGAGAAAGGGGCAGATACAAAATTTCAGATCGGTAGCTTAAAAACTGAGGGACTAGTTTGCATATATACAGACGGATGGACGGACGGACAGGCGGACGTGGCTAAATAAACTCAGCTCATCATGCTAATCATTTATATACACATTTTATAGGGTCTCCGACGTTTCCTTCTGGGTGTTACAAACTTCGTGGCAAACTTAATATACCCTTTTAAGGTATAATGATGCCGGTGGGAATGTAAGCGTCAATGGCGACCGTTATCGCGTCATGATAACCGACAATTTGTTCCCTGAAATGGAAGCTCGTAATCTCGGCGACGTTTTGGGTCAACAAGACTTCCCACACATTACATCAATCGATGGATTTATTGAGAGAAAACATCGGTGAGCAGATAATTTCACGTTTTGGGCCACCAAGATCGTGTGATATCACACCGTTAGACTTTTTCCTGTGGGGACATGTATGTAAAGTCTAAAGTCTATGCGGACAATCCCGCTTGGAGCAAAAATAAATCCTCGTTTGCTTTTATTTGCTGTTGATAATAATGAATTTTAAATTCGACATACAGGCAGCCTTAACTTGTATCATCTCTATGAAAAACTCTCTAGAATTAAATAAATATGTTTAGTAGTAAGAACTAACCCTCAAATGAAAACCATTCGCAAGTGGTTTGCTAATTCTACAGTGAGCATTAAAAAGAGGTTTTTTGGGCGAAAACACAAAAAAATCCACAAAGATATTTTAAAAATTGCGCGAATCGGACGTCGAATTGCTTTCGCAGGCCTCCTATTCTCCAGAAGTTAAAGAATTTTAAATGATATTGGAGAAACATTAACCATTGGACATATAAAGGTAAAGGTATAAAGTTCTTGTATTTACTATTTCAGTAAGAATACTATGACATAATATTGAAATAGGATGGAACCACTTAGTTTGCATTTAGGTAAAATTATTAGTTCACCCATTATGTAATAAGAATAACACAAAAATATTCTGAAAAGCTTCTACTTGTAGTTTGTGCTCCGTATAATCTTAATACACATTTTTCGTTATTACACTTATTCCGTAAAAATATATTTCGCGTGTTATGTGTAAATAAGTAATATATGGTATTGTCTTCAAGTTATAAAACAGAAGTTTTCATGCCATATAGGCTGAGATAGGCTTATGTGTCTTCTTTGAAAAAATCATGAATCTCATTATGGGTTGACTTCAAAATATTTATCAAGAGAAGAGAAGAGGTCTTCACTGTTTATAATCTCTCATATTGGAATAATAAATCGCCATCCACACCGATAATAAGTGTTTGTGATTCGAGTCTCGCTATCGGTGGAGTTTTGCCGCAGACTTTCAAACGATAGTTCTTGAGTACTTCGACGATAGCTGTTTTAATTTGCAAAACACCCAAATGACGACCTTTAATGGGATATACATTTTACTTATTTACATAGTTGCAATGTTTTATTATTTTTAAAAATTACCCAAGCAAATTCGTGGTCCATCGCCAAATGGCAGGAAAATGCCATTCTTTGTCAGCTCCGAAATATCAGTGTTTTCAAAACGATCCGGTTTGAATTCCAACGGATCTTCAAAATACTCGGCGTCATGTAAGTAACTGAACACGGGAATAGTTACTACTTGTCCTTTCTCGATGGGTATGCGACGTCCATCGTCTAATACCAATTCGGTGGACTCTGTACAGATGCGCGAAGTAAATGTAAGGGGACTTATCATACGTAGGGTTTCTAAAAACGAAGTTAAATTGAGAAATCGTGTGCATTTATGTATTAATTATGTGCTCTCACCGTTTATACACTGATCCAAGTAAGGTAGCAGAGACAAAGCTTGATAATTTATACTGCCGTCCGCCTCGAGATTGCTTAGAATTTCCTTACGTAATTTTTCCTGATACTCCGGATGATGGGTCAACTGAGATCATGAAGCTGGTTTAGTAAGTAACTTATCAAAGTTTAAGTGCAATTTGACTCACGTAGAAGAGGGCGTGAAAAGCAACTGTTGCTGCTGTGTCAAAACCATCGACAAACACGGTCGACAGGTACCCTACCACTTCATTATGGGAGAGATGCTTCTTTTCCTGCAATTGGCGCACGTAATTTAAGAAGTCAGCTTGATTCTTTTTGCTCGCATCTCTCTCACGCAACGCGTATGCGTCTTTTGTGAACTGTGAAAACAGCTGATCACTTTCGGCAGTGAAGATTCGATGACTATCGAAGCGTCGGTACCAAGGGAAGGGTATACATTTGAAATAGCTCATAAAACCTTTAAACACTTGCTGAATTAGTTTATGCGATACTTCCAGATAATGATTCGGTTCGTCGAGACTGTCCAGCGTTTTCGTTTCAAAGCCCCATAGGAACTCGCCCAATATGTTGGATGTATAGCGTAATAGAAGCTGCAAGGGACGCAATATTAAAATAAGAAAATAAGCAACGGTATTCAGAGATTTACATTTTTAGTTTCGATTATAGAGCTGCCTTTTGCTGTCTGTGTATTTAAGAGTTTTCCGAGCTTTTGAGTACAAGTCTTCCAAATCGGATAGGCTGAGGTGAGCTGAAGAGGATTTATGTATGAAATTGGTGAAATACCAGAACCATATTCCATTATATATTATACCTTGTGTTGTGTTAGTCCACTCATAACGTCGGACCGCCTCGTCTTCCATTCATCACCAACATTAAAAAAGGGATTAAATCTGGCGACTGGATCTTCCTCCTTGTCGTACAGCTAAATGATACACGCGTTTTAAATAAGTTTGGTCTTCTTCATACAGTTAAAGGTATATTATTCTTAGTGAGCGCATTTGGGCGTACTTACGAATTTGCTTCCTAAGTTGTCCCTGAAACTCTTGAAATTCGTTACTAAAATTTCATGCGCCAATTTCGGATCTAGTATTAAAAATTGAGGTTCTCTCGAAACAAACATGCCAACAACCTGATGTTTCTGCTTATACTTGCTGAAAAAGAAACAAATGGGCTTTAGTACAATGAATGTAGAAAGTTATGTAAATGTAATTAGCCCTTCTGCGATCCTCAAACTTTTCTGGTTCGGTTCAATCGCCTTTGTCATTCGCGAAAAGTTTTATATATGTATAACTATAGATAGATAAATATAAAATTCGTGCACCAGTGAGTCTTACCACTTGATTGCATAGCGATATGATAGTTTATTGTATAATATATGTATCCTTACTTTAAGTTTTTTAAATCAAAGCCTCATTTAACTTTTTCTTGCTCAACTATATGTATCTAAATTCAAATAGGATACATGAGGTCGTACTCACTTATAGATATCATCATAATCGTAAGCTATATGCTGTTTGCCGGTTAAATTTCCGAGCCATATTTTTGGCTCTGGGCCGGCAATGCCCAATTTTTTAAAGGTATCGTAGTGCCATGTCAGATATTTGTGTATCAGGAATCCGACAGCGGCGAGCAAAGCAATTGTAACTAGAAGCGGCACCATTTCGAAACTGCGCGCTGTGATTTTTATTTAGCATTGTGAAGTGACAATTGTAGATTCATTGTCCCCACTTAGGTATCCATTATCAGTAATTGGCGTTATGTATTTACTTTCTAGTGACCAATGCTGTTAACCTTCTTTATTAATATCACTCTTCGACGGCTCTCATATAGTGAGCATATAGAGAGGTTTAGAATATGTAATGAGTGAAAAGTGTGAGTGATTCTCTTCCCTATGTTATCATCTGTTTAGTATGCAAATTATTCAATATAATTTTATGAGATAACCTTGAATAAAGCGCAGTTTGTGTACTATATACTCTAAATCGCGGTAATATCATTAATTGATATTCATTGAATGAATTTTGTCATTTTTTTCGATATCATTGAAGTCATCTTTATTCATACGGGTCTGTTAATAATTGTGTACGAGTACATGTTCTGCAAATTTTCCATAATTAATCTGTGCTGCATATACTTATATATTTTTTCTTTTAAAATAATATTTATTTAATTTCTTCGCGTGCTTTAAAGTTTTACTATCAGTGAAAAAATGTAGAGAGAGAGACTGAGGGAGATGAATATATAGTTTTAGAGTGAGCTTCAGTGATCTCCGGCGCTTGATTTGAATGAACATATGAAAAGAATTGAAAATGTAGGATGCCCTAACGTTTTGACACTGAATTAAACGACGCCTGCTGTTTATAAATAAATATTGGTTAAAGTACAATTTCTTATTATTTCATAAACGTAAATCAATTATGCAATATACCGTGATTGATTTCCGCCTAGGCCCGTGAGGCCTGGATCTAGGGCGACATGATTTAGGGGGCAGCATAATTTTCAGAACGTTAAAATTTTAGAGCCGGGAAAATATACAAAAATTGTATTCTAAAAATTAGTTCTAATTTTTTTATGGGAATCAAAATTACTAGAAAATACTATAATACACTTTATTAAACCGCTTTTATTAGCTTCACATATACATTTGTATGTATGTATGTTTGCATATGGTATATGTATATTTGTAACTTTTTTTAGTAGCACTGAAAGTGATTGCACTGAGACAAGAGAACTAACAGTTTGAGAGGCACCGCAAAAAAACAAAAATACGGCTGGTACTCGTGGACTGTCGCGGTAAAGCTATTGCATAGCAATTCTTATCAATTTATGCAATTATAATTGTTTATTTATTTTTTATGCAGTATTTGATTTTCTGTGATATTACTTCAAGTTACACTTTTTGAGCGTGGTGTTCGATAAGGAAACAATTTATTTAATATTGTTTAGAATATTTTTATTATTTTACGATACATGTAGGTTATTCAGGAAACTATATCATTTATCATGGAAACTATAGGTTAAACTGAAATAAGAAACATAAGTTTGAGACTTGATACTAAAAACTAAACTAAAGAGAGACTAGGTACCTGGAAAATACCGCGTCAATGGTGGTCCCATATTTGGTTGTGGATTCTTGTGGATCATTATTCATTTTCATATTAACTTTTTCCGAATGAAACGTTGTTAATCACTCTGATTTCATCAGTGAAGATGATGTTGAAATCGCCAGCCAAGATAAGGTGAAATTTACTACCATTGATAATCCGATTGAAATACCTAATTTCGTTTGTATTATTCAAGTCAAACGATATACTGTTCCAAAAGGGTGGGGTAGCTAATTACCAAAATAATAATAATGTTACTAATAAATAATTCTATATTTTTATTTGCCATTAAAAAAAATACATCGTAAATATTATTTTTTTTGAATCACCTTGCTCTTTAATTGATTTTGTCCGCTCGGAATATGCGAAAACACGCCTACAAGTATGCAAACATTTTGCGCATACTTTGTGATCGTGTTAGGTTTATTTCCGTTACGGAATTTCTTGATTCTGTCGCCGCGCTCAAAGCCCGCAATAGCTTAAAAACAAAATTCCACAGCTAAAAACATCAACTATCTGTCATTTGAATAACAAATTTGCTCAAACACTAACTGACTAAATAATAAATATAGTTTCAAAAAATAAAAAAAGGCTGCACTTCAAACTAAGGAGTGTAAAAAAAAAAATTGAATATAAACTGAAAGAATTTTGACCGGAAAATACTTATATTATTGTTAGGGAACCGTGTGAAACTTTGCGACATATGTCGCGTATATCGCGCTTACCACACTTGAAGCAGTCTCAAAGTTTTCTATAGAGTTTTGTGCCATTAAAAGAAGCAGTTAATTTTTATTTTGAATCAGGCACTTTCTTTTATTAATTAACTTGTTGAAACTCTGGATTTAGTTTTTTTATTAACTGTGAGTTACTATCGAAAAAAATTTACCTGTGCAGAATACGTATATGAAAAGCAGAAAAATCTTTAAAAAACGAAATTTAACTGAAATATATCCCACAAATAACTAATTTCAAGACAAGCACAACAAAATTTATTAGTAATGATAAGTTTTCGAATCATGTTCATCTGTCGTAAGTATTTTGATGCAATTTTTAATAGTTTTATTTTAAACATACTGTTTAAAATTTAATTAAGAATAAATTATTTAATGTTGTTAAAATTCTTCGGCATAAGATATCGAAGAAGTATATCAAAACCTTTTTAATTGCAAGATTTGAACGAAAAGCCGTCAGATTTTCTCACATCAAAAGATGCCGTAAAAGAGAGCATAATGAAGAACTGATATTTTACATTAAGTAGAGAAATCACGATGATTCGATGGAATTTACACGAGGAAACTCGAGATTTTATAACTATGAACGGTGTGCCACAAAATGAAGTTACGGATTGAAAAAATTCTAGAATTCAACGTATAGAATCAAACGTACTTTAAAGAACGGAGAATTTTAATTTGTACTTTGTACTTCATGTTGACTTTTTCAACTATTGTTGTAGTCGACTCACCACCTTTAAGACTTCCTCCTGCCTAGTTTCAAACCAACGTTGATATAGGCCGCAAAATACCGTCGATTATTCGAAAAAACAAAACGCTTACTAAGTTTAATCAATTACTCGATAAATATAGTATATATATATATATTGTAGTAAGTATGTCAACTAGCCATTAGCATATGTTGTGTCCACACAAAACTAGTTCAATGTTGCTAATCAGTTCGAAATAAAAACAAACAGCATTGATTAGTACCTTATCGACGAGACTCACAGCTGCTTACTATCACGAAACTCTTTAGTTTGATTTTTCTTAACACATTGACTGTCATGTTATAAGTTTTCGTGCGACACACGGAAATTCACGGTGTGCTTGATCGCCCGAAATTGCGCGACAGAGATAATTATGATTTTAACAAAAACGTGCTTGGCAGCCGATGAAAAGTTTCGTCCAAACTGCTTAGCAGTCAATGTGTTAAGAAATATTCTGCGCTGTAGATTTGACTAAGAAAAAGTTATTTCGTTTGTAAGTTATCGTTACGTTACGTTAGTTATCGAATGAAATATGACACTAATTTTATGTTATCTTATCATATCAAATGTAATTTTTCTTACCATACCAGGAATCTGTATGAAATTACACCTAAGTTATCTTAAACGCTAGATAAATCGGTCCACCTCTTCCTCAACCTTCCAGGTTGTTTGTTGCAAATATACCGCTGCACCTGCAAAACTAATGGCACGCCCTAATGTAAACCAACATATACACCACACCTGGGAACAAACCTGAGAACACTCACAGAATCTCACCACAAACGATGACATCGCCACATACAACATTTGAGAACACCACGTACGATGATATCTGACCTAAACCACCATACAAAATTAATTGGATCCTCATTCGCTAAAACACATTCGTTTCGTCTACGAGCCTGAGCGCCACATCAACATAAAACTACGGCAAGCGACACCTTCAGAACTCGTAATGCTGATTCTATTCGGACATATGGGTTAAGTCGTTACCTTTATAAATACGATAAATTGCATAATAATTTATAATTATATATTTATAACAGTAGTAATAAAGGCGTTATAACCTTGTATACGATACAATCGCATTTTAATTTAAATTATCAACGCAATTATAAGTGAAGTGGTGAAATGTTCTAACATTGGTGGTGTTACCTAAAAAATTAGTGAATTTAATCAAGTAGTTATACCTAGAACCACTAAGAGGTGGTTCGCTAAATTCCGCCATGAGTATTCTAAAAGGACAGCTACAAACGAAATCATCAAACAAATCTACAAAATAATTTCAAGGCTTTCGCAAGCCTCCTTTTCTCCTTGAGTTAAAAAATTTTAAATGATATTGGAGAAACATTAACCATTGGACGTATGTGGGTATAGGTATATAGGTATATTTTGACAATTTATCACTTGTTTCATTTATTCTTATAAAAAATTTTCGATGTTCAAGTGTTATATGTAAACTAACATAATATCTTAAAGTTGTTTAATGGAAATATTCATTCCATATATCAGAAATACTTATTCACAGAACTTAGAAAAAATCAATAGCCTCGATTTACTTTAAAAATACTAACAATATGGGAGCCTCACTGTTTATGATCATAATCTCTCATACTCGACTAATAAATCACCTTCCACTGCGTTCATAAGCGCTGGTGAGCCGAGCTTCGCTATCGGTGGAGTTTTGTCGCAGACTTTCAAACGATAGTTCTTGAGCACTTCGACGATAGCTGTTTTTATTTGCAAAAGACCCAAATGACGACCTGAAATGGGATATACATTTTACTTCTTTATGTAGTTTCAGTATTTTTAAAACTTACCCAAGCACATTCGTGGTCCATCACTAAACGGCAAAAAAATTCCCCTCTTCGTCAACTCCGAAATATCAACATTTTCAAAACGATCCGGTTTGAATTCCAACGGATCTTCAAAATACTCGGCGTCATGTAAGTAACTGAATATGGGAATAGTTACTACTTGTCCCACCTCGATGGGTATGCGACGTCCATCGTCCAATACAAATTCGGTTGATTCTGTGCAGAGGCGCGGCTTAAATGTAATGGGACTTATCATACGTAAGGTTTCTAAAAATAAAGTAAAATTTAGAAATCGAGTGCATTTAGGTGTAAATAATGTGCCCTCACCGTTTATACACTGATCCAAATAAGGGAGCAGAGACAAAGCTTGATAATTTATATTGCCGTCTGCTTCAAGATTGCTTAAAATTTCTTTACGTAATTTTTCCTGACACTCCGGATGATGGGTCAACTGAAATAATGAAGCAGGTTTAGTAAGTGTTTTAGAAAAGTTTAGATGTAATTTGACTCACGTAGAAAAGGGCGTGAAAAGCAACTGTTGCTGAAGTGTCAAAACCATCCGGAAAAACGGTCACCAGGTAGCCTACCACTTCATTATGGGAGAGATGCTTCTTTTCCTGCAATTGGCGCACGTAATTTAAGAAGTCAGCTTGATTCTTTTTGCTATCATCTTTCTCACGCAACTCGTATGCGGCTTTTGTAAGCTGTGAAAAAAGCTGGTCACTTTCGGCAGTGAAGATTCGATGATTAGCAAAGCGTCGGTACCAAGGGAAGGGTATGCAATTGTAATAGCTCATAAAACCGTGAAACACTTGGTGAATTAGTTCATGCGATACTTCCAGATAATGATTCGGTTCGTCGAGACTGTCCAGCGTTTTCGTTTCAATGCCCCATAGAAATTCACCCATTATATTGGATGTATAGCGTAATAGAAGCTGCAAGGGAGGCAATATTAAAATAAGAAAATAAGCAACGGTATTCAGAGATTTACATTTTTAGTTTCGATTATAGAGCTGCCTTTTGCTGTCTGTGCATTTAAGAGTTTTCCGAGCTTTTGAGTACAAGTCTTCCAAATCGGATAGGCTGAGGTGAACTGAAAGGGATTTATGTATATAATTAGTGGTAAGCAGAACTATATTTCTTTATATATTATACTTTGTGCTGTGTTAGTCCACCCATTACGTCGGACCGTATCGTCTTCCATTTCTCACCAACATTGAAAAAGGGATTGAATTTGGCGACTGGATCTTCTTCTTTGTCGTGGAGCTAAATGATATGCCCATATTAAATAAGTTTAATCTTCTTCATACAATTGTGGGTATAGTATTCTTAATAAATACATCTGGGCGTACTTACGAATTTGGATCCTAAATTATTCCGAAAGCTCTTGAAATTCGTTACTAAGACTTCGTGTGCCAATTTCGGATCTAGTATTAAAAACTCAGGTTGTCTGGAAACAAACATGCCAACAATCTGGTGTTTCTGCTTGTATTTGCTAAATAAAAAACAAATTGATTTTAGTTCTATGGTTATAGAAAATTTAATTGTATTCAAAGGGTTTCTTTAAAATGGTGCACATAAAAGAAATTTGTAAAAAAAAATTACCTAGGTCCTTTCAAACTTCGTTTGTCATTTATGGGATTTTGATTGGTAAATGAAAAGTAAAGTCTACACACACTACCCCTGGCATAAACGGAAGTTTTACTTTGATTTTAGTAATATTAAATATTTGGTTCACAGAGGAGTTGAATGAGATTGCCTTAAAATTTGATGTTTTATGTTTTACATGTCCTTAAAATAACCTAGCTAAAATGAAAAAATATTTACGTTTGTACTCACTTATAGATGTCATCGTAATCGTAACCTATTTGCTGTTTGCCGGTTAAATTTCCGAACCATATTTTTGGCTCTGGGCCGGCTATGCCCAACTTTTTAAAGGTATCGTAGTGCCATGTCAGATATTTGTGTATCAGGAATCCGACAGCGGCGAGCAAAGCAAATGTAACTAGAAGCGGCACCATTTTGAAATGTGAAATGTGCGCTGTGTTTTGCATTCTTAAGTACCAATTTTAGTTTCAGATAAATGAATTTCTTTTGATGAGGTCACCTTGAAGAAAACGTGGCCGAATAATTTCATTTGCAAAGCAACATTAAGAAATTGTAATTTCCTTCTAGCGGCCAAAAAACTGATTATTTCTAGACTAAACTAGTTCTATCTTGGTATCTGTAATCAATTCAAAATATGAAAAATTAGCTATAATGCAAAGAAATTGTAATTCGAAAACGTGCGCTGTGTTTTAACATTTTTAACTACCAATTATAGTTTCAGATAATTTAATTTCTTTTTATGATGTTCAAAACTGATTATTTCTTGACTAAACGAATTTTAAATATGTTGCTAACTGTAATCCGTTCGCAATAAAAACAATTAGCAGCAATATGAACTTTATCAGCTAGACAAATATTAAATCAATAGCTATTAAGCAGTTGGTGAAAGCGTTCCGCATTCTCCACATACCGGAATTCGTGCTGTTGAAAATGTTTTTATTGACGTTCATTTTTTTGGCGAGCTTATCAGTATGCCTCGTCTGGGAAATTGTGATAGTATATCTGCGTTGGCACTTCAATTACTGGCGTAAGCGCGGAGTGTGTGGTCCACAACCGTATTTGCTCGTCGGCACGTTCCCGAAAGCTAGCGCAGGACAGTGCAATTTGCTGGAGGAGTTAAATGAGATTTATCTGTAATTTATGGAAATTCATCAAATTTTTCATTGTGAATTTTTTTTTATTTAACACAACAAGGATATTTGAAGAGATTTTCTTTACAGTCGTTACAGAGTCTCACAAAAGTTTGTAGGCATATTTATCGCACGCACACCCAAACTTTTTATATGCGACCCAAAATTGGCTCTGGAAATTTTGACGCAACATTTTAAAAGTTTTCACGATAACGAATCCTCCGAATGGGTGAGTTAATTCACCTACTGATATGAATTCATAAGTCAAGAAGTCGTACTTAATCAATACAATTTGCACTTTGTATTTGTTATTCAGTTGCATAAATGTTTACAAATTATTTAGAAATATACATATACTTATATATAAAATATGTATTTATTTCAGACGAACGCAAACGTGGAGCAACTGCGACCCTGCAGTCCTTTTGTTTCCACCGGAGAAGAGTGGAAAGCCCGACGTTCGGAATTAGTGCCAGCGTTGACCATTAATAAGGTGAAGGATTTACATATGTACCTTCATATCTATGTGATACTGCTCTACAGTTTCCAAGTGATTAATTGCGTACGCAACACCACTGAGATTTTTAAACATTACTTAGCATCGCGTTAATTACTTAAATGAAAATGCAATTTTTTTCAAGTAAAATATTTTATTATAAAATATAATTTATTACTATTTTTATATATAGATAATTATACATTACTATTTTGAGGCGTGATCGATTAACGCGTACAAGAGCTTTCCGAATAAAATCCGCAGTAAGAGTTGGGAGCGATGTCGATCGACCTGGTAAAAACGAATCGTATGAAGTCAGGATCGCGGTTGAACTAAAATGACGTCGTGACGTTGAGCAATCGAATTAGGAGCGCACAGGACCTGTCGTAATTGAATGCGTGTTAAATTAACCGTATCGCGCAGGTTCGCTGAGTAATCGGAATTAGTGTTTAGGATCCAGTTAATTGAATCGAAGTGGATAATCGAGTGATGTGGTGCTCAGAATCGTGACGAAGAGAGCAGAAAGAAGGTGGAGGCGATGATCCAGTTCTTCTTGTTAATTTGATGTGTGGTGTGTCATCGTTGTGGCGTTCTCGGATGTTAAGTGTGGAGGTGTTGTTGTATGTAATGTTCGAGTTAAAGAAATAAAGATATAGTACTGAAAAACTACACATTTAAAGTGTTAGAAAAAATACATTTTTGAAGCAAATAACTTCCAGTAAAATCAATGATTAATGAATTTTAGATTATTGATATGCAACAGAAGAAGTTAAAGTCTTTAGACTTATTATGTTTAATTTTTTTAAAATTAATAAATTAAAATATGCTATAAAAACTATAATTCTCAACAAGTTGAAGAACGATTTTTTTGTAAATAATTTTTTAAGATAACACTTGTTTATATGTTTACAAAAAATTATAAAAACTAACGAGTTCTGAAATAGACGTAGAAATGAGGAATTATAAGAAAACTTACACTTGAGAAGTATTTTTGAGAGCAGTTGCCACCTGTTAATTCGAGAAAAGTGTTAAAATAATTCAAGTATTACATAGTAAATATAAAACTGAACCACATTTAAAAGGATATTCGTCGAAAATATTTTTTAGGCGGGTTGCCAGATTTTTGAAATTTTAGGTAAAAAAAAACATGTATAAGCTGAAGAAACACCAAACTATGCTTAATGTTTTCAAGATTTACTGTGAAGTCGCACAAAAATTTTACCGTGCATCATTGAATTCGAGACACTCAGGAGAGTTGTACTCCTGTTGTGTGTAGTCTGTAGTCAATTTATGGTGGAAAATCTGTATACTTAGAAATAAAACTAAATATTTACAAATACAGTTTTTGAAAAAGCTGAATTTTATTAAAATTAAAATTTCAATTACATTATCCCTCCCAGATTCGCTCCTTCTACTCAGCAATGCGTGACAGTGCTCAGAAAGCCATCGAGTTCCTCACAGCCATGGGTGAGCAACCACAAGATGCCAAAGAAGTGCGTATTTATAACCTAACAGCAATAGCAAACACTTTATCAAATGCTTTATTGCTAAGTGCCGCATTTCTGATTTAACATTTCAGCTAGCCAATCGCTTCACAGCCCAGTTCATGTGCAACTTTATATGGGGCATCGAAGGCAACGCCTTCAATGTGCCGCAGAAAGCGAGTGCAACATCGCTCTCACCCGTGCATTGCATGGCCAGAGATATTATTTTGCAATCGTTGCAATGTGTACGTTATTATGGAAGCACTGCTGCTTGGCCTTGGCTGCGTAAATTACAGCCCGTACGTTTCTTTCCCGTCGCCGCGGATCGTTTCTTTCAACAACTACTCGCGGACGCTTTGAATGCACGCGCCAAACAGCAAACAGCCGAGGCTGGCGGTGGGCGCGGTGATGTGATCGATCACCTGCAGCAGCTCAGGGAGAAAAAATCCTTAAATGCCATACAAATTGCCGGACATACAACAACAGTTTTGATTGATGGCTATGAAACGGGAGCGATGCTGATTGCGCATTGCCTGTTGCTGGTGAGTGGAAATTATGAGGTTCGCGTCTTGCCGCTGCTTGTCGTTGTTGTTTTTATTATAACAAAGTTGTGATTTCGCTAAGTAGCGGTTTTAAAATGTCTACCTGTTGTGTACTTGCATGTCTTGCTGGCAGCTTGCGCGCAATCCACGCGTTCAACGGAAGCTCAGAGAGGAACTACTCGCTGCCGACGTCGCTGACAGTTTCGATGCGCTAAACGAATTGCCCTATCTCGAACAGTGTCTACAAGGTGACAAAAAAATTACAGCAAGCCTTTAGACTAAGATTCTTTGTTGCATCTCGCCTAAAAAATTACAAAAATTACAGAAACGCTACGACTTTTTCCACCGCTGCCAACGCTTTTCAAACTCTGCACTGAGTCAGTTACTTTAAAAAATTTCGACGATTCAACGCTGACTGTGCACCCTGGTGACGGAGTCTATATTTCAACTTACTCTTTTCATCGTGACGCTGAGTACTTCGAAAACCCCGATGATTTTTGGCCTGAGCGCTTTGCAGAGGAGATGGGCGGTGTACGCAAATATCGGGAGATGGGGGTTTTTATGCCATTCGGCGATGGACCGCGTATGTGTCCAGGTAAAGGACATAGATTAAAGCACTATTTGTGATTATAAAGTCGAGTTCATCAAAGAACTAAAGCTTATCAAATTTTCAAATTCAAGGCATGAAATTGGGCTTATCTGAGGCCAAGGTCGCTGTGTCTGAGCTGATAAGTAACTTCAAGGTTAGCGCTGGCGTTGAGACCCGCACCGATAACAAAATCGCCAATGACTCATTTCTGTTAACGCTCGACGGCAAAATCGAACTTTTGTTTCATCGTAGGCAATAATTTATAGCTCTTTGTGACGGTTTATATGCAAATTTCTTATCAAATCTGCCTAACAATATTGAGTTTATGTACTGGACACTTGATTCTATATGTGATTAATTAACTATGCAATTTTTTAAAAAGAAAGTTGTAATTATAATTGTGAATAAATTTTGGTTAAATAATTTTTCGTTAAATGGGAAATTTTGTCTTCAAATTTTGTTAAGCAGAAAGTTGTCAGGTTCAGTTTCTCTGCACTGCATCTCAACTTTGTGAAAAAATTTTATATATATAATATATATATACTTGTATGTATATGAAAAAACTGATTCTTGACAGAACTTAAGAACTTTTTATCTGATTTTTTTTAAAACGAACTTAGTAGTCGTCGAGATAAATGTGTAGATCCCCAAGGCATCCGCATAGAAGCAGCTGCTATGCTCGAGTTCCATATCTTAGGATTGGCCTCTCTAAAATTCTCTACATTCTCTTATTTCGCTTGTCTATAAGTTTTTCCTAAAGATTTTAGAATATTGAAAACTTGTTACATCACATTATACATTCCATTCCGTGCGCTCGTTCCACGTTATGATGGATCGCCTCGTCTAGCCATCACTTATAGGCTCTTAAGCCGCGCTTTCTCAACAGGTAAGCGCAAGTAGAGAGCAAATATAGTTGATCGCTTACAAGAGCCATATAAGACTAAGCTATTACAAACCGTTCTACAACAACAACTTATTTGATTGATGACCATGGAGTGAAGCCTAGCTGATTGCACAGAGCTGGTTGTTGACATTCCTTGTTGTTGTTATTATTATAGCAGTATATTGCTACAATATTATTACTGTTAAGTACAAGTTCTTACTTTAATATTGACTGAATGAGTGAGCCTTGATTGAGCTTGTTCTAAAGTAAAGTTGGACGAAAATTAAAATTATTATTTATGCTCTTTCAGAGCCCAATTTAGAAGATGCATAGGGAATACTTATTTTACCTGGCGCTTGCGTTGGAAACTGTTAAATTTTTTGAACCAATCTGAATAATTGCAATTCTGAAGAGCTGAACTAGAGTTAACTTTCTTGGAAATGTCTGTCCTGTTATTAGAACCTTTGCTGTTATATTTTCAAGCCATATAATTTTTTAAACTCAAGGACAGCTGTGATATTAATTTAAATATAACCTAACCTCACTTTAATATAATTAAGTAAAGTTATGAATGAGGCTCTTTAAAAGACTTGAAACCACCGCTTCTTATTGAAAGTGCACACTTTCGAAACAAAGTGTCAGATACTTAGCTTTACAGCCTTTTACTGCTGCCACTTTAATCGCCTTATCACCAGCAACGTAGAAATTGAGTGTGCAAATAAGCAGGGGAGAAAAAAGAAAAAAGCGAAAGCAGAAATTAATTAAGGAAATTGGCTGTTCGCTTGTTGAGCTGGAAAATTGCAAACACAATATTTACAATGGCATTTATGCGTTGACCATTTCACCCGCAACCAGAGGCAAATATGCCAAGTATGCGGTCACCCTATCACACCCTCGTCCCCAACACCCCTGTCAAATAAAAGCCTAAGGCCTCTTCTTCTTCTGCCATGCTGCTTCTTATGCAACATCGCTTTGAAATGTTGCAATGCAATTGCAATTTGCAACAAATAAGTAAAATCTTAACTGTGCTGCCACTTGACCACATTAGTGGGTCACGATAAGTGCGGTCGAAAGCTGGTTGGACGAACGGGAAGGGTGCTTGCATGGCGCCGCAATCGGAATCTGCTGTCAGGCCACTTAGAACGCAGCTATAACGCTGCCGTTTGAATTGCAGCAATGTGGCAAGCAGAGCATCTTGCCGCTCGGAGGGTAGGCAATTATTGTAAATAGCAGTGTGTAGGGTGCGAATGCAGTTCGTTCCGAGTGGACTGTTGAACGAAAAAGAAGAGTATTACATGAGTAAGCATTGCGGCTTATAAATACAAATAAATAAATATTTGCGGAGAACTCTAAACAGTGCACATTGAGCTTGTAGCTTTGACGCAATCAATTGGAAAAGAAAAGCGTTCTGCAAACATATTCATATAAACTCGTACAAACAGCGTAAAAGTAAGCATTGTAACGAGCAGTTGCCATAAAGTAGTTGGAAGCAGCTGAGAAGGCGTTAATGTTGGAAGATGCTACAATCATTGCAACTAGCAAGATAGTTGAGTTGCAATTACACAAAGTGTTCATCGAGCATTTTATACTCGACACGTAAGTACTTATACTAGTGAGTATGTGGACTGTGAAATGGAATCGAAATGTATTTGCAGAGGCATTCTTTCTAAGTATAATATATAAGATAATTAGTTTAAGGCACTACTCTAAGAAATTGAAAAAAAAAATTGTTGTATTAAAAATATGACTCGAGTTTATTGACAATTTTCTTATTTAACATTAAACAATTCTCACAAACATGGATTTTACCTTATTGGAAAAGTATCTTTCACTCGCTTTAAAAAGTATTTTGGAGCGTTTATGGGAACTCGTAACAAAATTTCTTCGAAATTTCTTCCGACAACCTAATTTAAAAAAGCTTTCAACTTCTTGATGGTGGAACCGAAATCTTAGTGGGATTTCTCTTATGCTTCTGGAAAATGCGTGAAGCTGAAAACGCAGCTGAAGATGGTATCAAAAGGTTGAAGTTTGAAAAAACGCTTCAGAGAAAGATTGTTTGCTTGTTTTAGAAACGAATGATGCTGACTTTATAACGGCTTCTCTATTGACTTTTTTTTAGTAACGCTTATAAATCCGAAGTCTTCCAAAAATGCAAAATATTATTGCTATACGTTTCAAAAGCAAAATTATATGCTGAGGGTGAAAGGTAGTTGTTAGTTTTTCCTTCAGTGACTCTTTCTCTAAGAAGAAGACTGTATGGCAAAATCGATTTGTTTTCTGGGATTGGATCATGTCAACTTTTTTCGGAAGATTGATTCATAAGTAAACACGTAGTTTCTCCGTTTTCGAAGTTAGCCTCCAAAGTCGAAATGTTTGAATTTGAATTTCCAAATTGAATTTATTAAATTGTTATTAAAAATATCGTTAATAATTATAGTAGCTTAGTTACTAAAACAGTAAAAACATTTTATTTAAATGCTGTAAAAATATTTTGGTCTTTGCTACAGGCTACAGCTGGTATTAGCTACCAAAGTCATATCTTCGAAAACGACTCTCTATTTCGAAAAAAAACTCGAGAAAAATTTGTCTGGTCGAATATCAGCGTGTTGTATAGTGTGATTGACGTGGTTGCCAACTTTCAATATAACAATAATTTTAATATTTTTTAACCAAAATCTTAATGAGAGATTACCAAGACCCTCAACTTATTTACTTTAATTTTTTTAATAAATTAAAATTCCATTACCACAAATCAAGTTGCCACATATTGCCACAAAACAAGCGCCTGCAGTTACAAACAGGATATTGCTTTTACAATTATTGTCGTAGTTTTTTGCCTTTTCAATTCACTTTAAAATTCTTATTGAGAGTCTTTGAGATGTTATCCTGTCATTCAAAGTCTATTGCTAGTGTGTGGCTTGCTGGCGTTTAGTAGCAAAAGAGGGTAAAAAACTTAACAACACTTAACACGATTGTAATTAAAAAGCCGGCAGAGTCTGGCTTAAGGGTTGCGAGCAGAGCGATTTTCAAAGGGCTGGACTCTGTCGGCGAGGGTGGCAATGAATGCAATAAACGTCAACCGGTTGACTGTTGCCTTACGCCTGTCGCACGCACTGACATGCCTCTGACATCAAACAGCACACGCTGACCCAGCTCAGGCGACCCATCACCCTACGCCGGCGGGGTAACTTAATTGCGGCAGAACACATCTGCCACGGCATATTGCAGTTTAGCTTCACTTTACGTTACTAGGTTTTTTTTATTATTTTTCTTTATGGCACATTGCTCACTTGCCCGTGTCTCATGCGGAACAAATGTTATTGCCGCTTCCGCTTTCTAGAGACCGAACACGCTTATTAGTGGTTTGTGTTGGCTTGCAATAATTTTCATAAATGCTCGCTACTTCCAACTAATATAATTAATTCTCACGCTTTGCCTGAAAATTGATTAATTTTGAAAATTGCCATAGAGTGTTGCTATAAGGTGGCATCCATTGCATGTACCTTCTTGCAGCTAAAGGCATACATATATGCAAATATATGGTGTTTAGTGGATCATCTATAATGACGTCAAGATAATTCTATTTTGGCTCGGCTTATGTTGACACAGGTTGTTAGAGTCAACTTTCGTTGTTCTAGGCACGCGTTATGACGAAAGCGTATTGGATTAAACTGTTAAATATGATACGCTTTTGATTAATTTATAAAATTGATGACTATTATTAAGTTTTTCTTTCAATATAAATTTTAGACGAGAGATTTTATAGTTTCTTGATTATGTAAGATACTCACCACGTCAAATTTAATGACAGTCAAAGTCAAAGCAATAACATCGCTATTCCAGCTAGTATTTAAAATGTTAAATTTGTTCTTTAATAGCTTGTTAGTGTGACATATTACCGCAATTACTGTTGAGAACTTATTGTACTTTAAATAATTTTTGTTGATGCAGTAAAAACACCTGCCAGCGAAATTTCGCTATTGTCAATTTGACGTCATTAAATTTGACACAATAAAAACGAACATATGATGAGATATTGAAGAGTATTTCGAGTGACGTCTCTAGGATAAGTTTTTGTTGCTTATATTTGTCGAGATGAATATGTGATCCTCACATCAACTCAGTCAAACCAAACTGTGAACATATACACTAAAAATTGTTTGCATCATGAAAGCGTCCGACCAACAACTATTCTAGAAAATGGTTCTTGTACAGGCTAATGATATGTCGTAACATCTTAAGTATCGCACTATAACGAATTTTTCCACTTCAGAAACTTTTTTCTTCGTCTCAGCTATATTGTAAATCTTTTAAAAAAATAAATACTAGTTGTAAACAAAAATTTCTCTCTTACAAATTTAAAAAAAAAAATTCTAGAATACTTGAATTTAAATTTAAAGTCAATCGACAATGCTCACTCAAGTTAGGTGTAACATTCGAAGAATATTTTTTACTTTTGCACTTATTTTGACAATATGATCATTAACATATTTCTTTTCGTGCGAATGTGAGTGGCATAATTTCCATAACTGATAATTGCGAAATTCGATTTCCTCGTTATTTAAAGTAAACACAGAAAGGCACAAAAGAATAATGTTACTCCGCCTCTCCAGTCATCCATTACCTAATCTCTCTATATATATTCACACATTTTCTTTATTTTTCCATTCACGTTTTCTTTTATAAAAGTACAATTAGAAACAAGAAAACTCAATTTTCAAAAAGAAATGAGTAAAGCGCTCGAATTCTTTATCACAAACAACTTGGAATATTTCGACATAAACTCCACTCAATGAAAATAACAGGGTGGTTTTACCATAGATGCAGGTGCGTTAAGTAAGTAGGTTTCAAAGGTGATGGAAAACATGTTTAGGACATAAATATGTATATGTTTAGTATGCTGGAGTCCAATGTGGATTAACCTGCTACCAATGCTAACAGTAGTATGTAGTTGTTGTTGTTGTTGTAGCGGCAGAATTCTGCCGAGTTAACAGACCTTGGCCGTATAAAATCCGTGTCCGTTCCGGTTACGTAGACCTGAACGGCTAACAGTGCTCTAGTTGCTAACGGTATCAAGAGCTCTGCGTATACTGCCAGGAAACAACTAACTCTGTGTATGGCCTTCCGAGCGGTTTGTGGGCCATCGCGTCCGCTGTGTGAGATTTCGAACGCCGTCGAAAGTATTGCTGCAGGTATTACTTAGAAAGACAATGTTTACGAGCTTTGAATCGATTTAGAGTCTACTACATTAAAGCTTAGAAGATTTAACACTTTTTAGATAAAATATCGAGTTGCTAGTAGCGTGGAGGTATGCTAATGACTTTGGTCAAAAATAATTTTATTCCACATGGACCAACCTTTATATTCATTTATACAATTCTGTATATATGTATGGTATGTATGCGTTGAAAATATGTGGCATTGCGAAGCAAATGAAATTACTCCACTCCATATGCAAGGAATCTGAAAGAAGGAAACCATAAAAAGTAAGTAAGTGAACGCACTCACACACGCCCACACACAGCGCCCCACGCTTTAACAGGTACGCCGGCTGGCTGCGATACGCAGTGTCAATTAGGAAAAATATGTGTCACCAACATGAAACGATTGACGACAAGTTTGGGAGGGGGGCGATGACAATGGCACAGCAAGCTGTTAAACGCAGAGCTGAGCTAGAGAAAGATTGGGAGATGGATGGCAAAACCGCGATTCGCATAATGAACCACAATAAGGACGACGGTATAACTCACACCAATCATTAGGCAGACGCACGCACACATGCAAACCCTTAAGTAAAATAAGGGAATGCGCGGAATAAGAAGAGAACTTGTGGAATGCTTGCTGGCGCTTGATTGAATATTTATTGACAGCAGAAGCATCCACAGCAGCAGAATATGCGTGCATTACCACTTGCCTGTGGTATTGTTGAGAATCAAGCGCTGAAGCGCGCACATACATACATATATTGATTGCCACTCACACACAGATACGTTGCGCATAATTTGTAAGCATAAATACATTAAGTCGGGAATCTTATTTGCGCGACAGAACACAATTACCGCCGCGTGCAATTTCTTTGTATTCGTGACTAATGCGCCTGGTGTGAGTACCATGGCAGCATATGTATGTGTGTGTATGGGTGAAGAAATTCTCGCGCTTCTGCCACATTTTTGATAATTTGATATTTTTCGCGGTTGCCACTGCGGTCGCTGCTTTTATTGGCTGTTGCCGCCAAGTCATGCGTCACTCTTCTCTATTCTCGGCGCAGAGTACCTCTTAGAGGCATATAATAATGCCTTTCACACATTTTGGTGCTAAAGTGTTGGTGATTTTGTGGACGTGTGTATGTGCGAAAGGACGCCCTGTAGGAAAATATAATGGTGCTAACGTTGTCGCTGTGATGCTCTTGTCTTCTGGTGAGTAGTTTCCGCAATGAAATGAAGGTGTTTCTTTTATCTATCCACAAAATATTTTAGAATTCTGTTAAAAAAATTTTGTAGCCACTTCAATATTTTTTAGAATATTTTACTAAACGAATTTCAAAAGTATGCTAGAAATGAGATATATAAAAAAGTTGTCATTATTTTTCGTGTCCGTTTCGAATCCATCACTAACCCTCTCGTGGCACGTTTTTTAATCTAGAATGTCACCAAATGTTAACTCATAATTTCTATTATTATCCGATAGATCCTCGTGCTCACTTCTGAATATGTAATGTACCTTAGTAGTTGCTTCTGTTCGCTCAAAGCTCAGCTTTTTGCCATTCTCAGTTCACGCGTATTCAATTATAACGCTCTTAGTAAGCCCAAAGGTTGATGACAATTGGCTAGACGGCGTTCTGGCTTGTCACATGAGGTAACAGTTCTCCTGCGTTTATGTTCTTCGGCAAATGGAGGGATCTATAAAGTGCTTTCAAATGGCTAAGAAAGTCGTAAAATTTTGAAATGCTCTTTAATATCAACAATACACTCTTATAACAATGCTTCACAATTATTTACCAATTCGAAGGTGGTTGTGTTGAAATTTAAGAAACTGTTTTCAACTAAAACTAGTTTAGCATTTCCTACCGGCGTTCAGCTTATCACACATGCGTTACACCTGTGGGTGCCGCTATTCATCACATTCGGAGGCACTCGTATAAAATTATACACATTAACCATTAAGTGAGCTTTCTTCTACACCCCATCCAAAATTTAAAGCTGCTGCTTAAGTGGTTCATTGAGCGTCTACTGAAGTGCATATAAAGATATTAATGGTAGTGTACGCGCATTGTTGTTGTGCAAGTTTTGTGTGAGTATGCTTTCTATGTGTGTGCGTTTGTGGGAGATATTGCTGTGGCAGTCACTTAATATGTGGTACAGTGACGGTTGTGCTATTTAATTAACATAATTATTTTACGAACTGCCAATGTGCCACACAAGTTCAACACAGAGGTTTAAATGGAAATCTGGCGAATATTTTCAGGCGGCTTTAAAGATTTTATGCAGATTTATATTTCTTATAAGTAGTAAAATATTCTAGTCTGGAAGCCTTCAAGGAAATCAATTTTTTCAGGAAATTATTTAAATGGTACGGTTACTGAAAAACTACGCTGTAGTTTTGAGGTTCAAGGATAAGTTTTTTAAATCATATATATGAATTGAAACGTATACTGTGGTTATAAATAGCTATTGGGGTTAAGGGATTCCGAGTGTGGAGCGAAATCATTATTATGGGATATCCAAGATACTAGCAATTATTTTGTTGAAACTGGCATAAATTTGGTAAATATTCTAAAAGAATTGTAAACAATAAGAATTTTATCCATGTCTAATCGAACTGATAATATATCAAGATTAAAATAGCATGTAAGGGTTGTCAAGGTATCCTTTCAACTAAAAACCAATTAAAAGTCCCTTGAGAGACTATGTATATCTACTTGTGAATTTCAAAAGTAAACTTTTTTTTTCTTGTAAATCGAATGTACTTAAATTATATTTAAAAATATTTCTGAAAATTTGAAGTTGACCCAAATATTTTTTCGGATATATGAGCGTATTTGTAAGATTTTTTTAACCGGCTCACAAAACTTTAAATGCATTTTGACTTGACCTTTTCACACGACCTTCCCAGATATATTTGTCAGGTAATGAGTTAAGGAATAAGAATTTTGATTACAATTTCGATTTTTAAAGTTACTCTGAAGTCTACATTTTTTCCTAAACAAAAAAAACTTTTTTTTTGCCAAATCGCCGTTTTGTCAAAAATCAATTTAAACTAGTTTTAACTAGGCTTTCGATCATTACCTTTCATCTATTTTAATAATAATTTAAGCAGAAAAATCTTTCTCACCTTCAGACACCTCTTTTCGGAGGTCCTCCTGGAGAAAGGCTGCGGGATCAACGGAAACTAAAATTATTCAAAATTAATCACTGCTTATTAAAGTATATTAAATTCTGGAAATGTTCATTATTTTTGTTTACTAAATAAAACACCTCTTCAAAAAAAAAAAAAAAATCACGAAAAAATGCTTTTTTTCTGAATTGCAAGTGGAGTTATGCAGCACAGTGCACAAATTTGCTTTGAAAAAAGTTCAAGAAGCCTGCATATTTAATAATAGAAAATCTCATGATCTAGAAGCCTATACTTAGAAGTTTTGGTGTCACAACTTATCGGTCTTGCTACTGTCTAAGTTAGATCGACTCGATCTCGCTGAAACCTCAGTGAAAATTAATACGTGATTCTTCGCGAATACTCATGACGTGTTTTCCAATAACCAACTTTTCTCTTGTCTCTGTCTATATACAATATTTTCGATAGTGAAGTGTACACCAATATTATTGTTGTAATTGTACTTTCAATGTTGTTGCAAGATGGATGGCATGCATCTCAAAACACTACAGGCAGCTTCCACCTGTGCATTGGCAATATAAGTCACTTAATTTTTCAATCGATGATCTGCATATTCCATTTACGGTTTACACGCACCAAAATTGATGCATAAATTGCGCTGACAAGCGAATCATCGCCCCGCCACGAACCCAAAGCCGCACATGGAATATTTTATACGCGGCGCATGTTTGTTGCAGGCACATGTGTGCGCCAACGTTGATATCCAGCCGAATTTTATGGGAATAATTGTGGAAAAGAGCCGGTGAGGGGGCGGTTGTAAGCGCCCGGGTGCTTTGTCGCATTGTCAAAATTCAAATTGCGGCTATTGCAACACACCGACGTTGCTGTTTCAAGATAACGCACGTGTGCGTGTGTGTGTGTGGGCGCGCTGATTGTGTGACGCAGAAAGGATAAGCGCGACATAAATGGCGGCGAAATTGCCGGTGTATGAACTGCAATTTTGCTGAATTGCCGAAAAGGCGGATATTGGCCATATGTGCGAGCAGCGCATGTGTGGCTAAGTGTGAGTGCAGATTGAACACTCATACAATCCAAAAAAAAAGTGGGAAGAAGCGCTCAAAATACAAAGCCGCCTTTCATTTGCTCGCGCAGCCTCACCTCTGCGCTTGTGTTCGTGTATGGGAGCGCGCCTGCGTTAGTGTGTTTGTGTTATTCTCCAAATTTCGCTATAATGGCAACACAAGTGTAATTGGATCTGCGGCACATTGACGGCCGCACTGAATGCGGGTAAACGCGACGTCATCAATTTGAAACATGAGAAAAAATTGACAAGCCAAGGGGTGAGGTAGAATCGAAAAATCGTTGCCTAAAAATGTCGGTTCAAGTTGAGCGGCCATGTTTGCAAGCAATAGCGAGCGAAGTTGTCGAATGAAAAATATGAAAAAAAAATTGGAAAAATCACGCGCATACATGGATTCGCCAGCAGAGTGCGGGCTCGTTGTTGTTGTTACAAATTGAGAAGCTCACCGCCTACCGCGTAATTGACAGTTTCATTGCGTTTTGATTGATTTTTGCGGTTTGCACACAAACACACCCACAGCGCGCACTCGCGTACTTTTCAGAATGCTTTTCAAATATTTGCGTGCTTGTGTTGGCTGTCGCACGCACACACGCGCGGCTTGTATATACACTTAAAAATTGAGTGGCGCTCAAATTTCAATTAAAATAAAGTGTAGTGAAAGGCGAGCACAACGAGTAGCACACCCACTCACACATACAAGCGCATGCAAATGACGAAAAAAGCGTTCGTTAAATAAAATAAAATTCCGTGGCGCATTTCCCGTTGAATGAGTTTAAAACTACAATTTAATACCCAGTAAGTTTGACCGCCAACAACCACAATAACAACTGCTGCAGCAATTGGCACCGAGCAAACAAGGCGGCGTGATAGCCTAGTAACGCAGCCACAGAACGTGCAAAACGTGAAAATAGTCGCACGAAAGTTTCATTCGTAAATCAAATGAAAAAATTTCCGTGAATACGCTGCAGTTTGTAGAATTGAACATTTAAGCTCTTAAGCTTTAAGCAGCAAGCTGCGCCGCGTTCACGCTCATTGGCAGCGCTTAAATTTATTGAATTAGCATGTTTGTATATCACATGTGTGTATATAAATGTGTATATGACTTGTAAATTATTTCAACCTAAGAGCGTATTCAAATTTTGAGAATTTGCCTCTTTTGGTGGACCATGTATTTCCGCTCTCAAAGAACTACTTTATTTGTTTTTTCTCTTAAATGCTTGAATAAATTTTCTTAGACATACGTTTTTTTTTTAAACAAATTCAAAACTACATTTTTAATGTCTCTGTGTTGATTCTCTTTATTTCATGTACGAAGCTTGCAGAGGTCGTTGTACGCTCTTCGAGTTTCTGTAGATTTTGTGTTAGCCATTCAATTCAAAGCGTATATAGGTTTCAAAAGCCTCAATGTTCACAAACAGCTAATTCTACAACCACTATATATTTGTTTAGAGTGCTGCTGAGTTCACAATTCTCAGCTGCGTCAAAATTCATCTCTCTTTCGATTACATAGAACCGTAGCCTATCTGTTGTAAGTTTTTTTTTTCTATATTCTCTTTGATTCTTAAGTTCTTCTAAAGCATTACCCTTATTTCACTCTCATTCACCACTGTTTCATGGAATATCAGCATCTATAATTTGTTTTTAAACTTCGATATATTGATACAATCGTATTGGACAACGAAGTTTTTCTTCGAGAGGTCATGAAAGCTAAAAGAAAAGTAACATACTTTTTAGAATGCTTTAAGCTATTGGCATAAGGGCAAGAGGTTGAAGAGGTATGAATTAATTATATTAATTTTTTTGGAGGCTGTAAGTTGCATAAATAGTGAGGGCACCATAGACCCTAGGTCGTTATTAAATCTGCTTGTTCAAAGCCTAATCTTAAACCTAATTAAAAGTAGCCAAGCTCAAGGTTGTAGCTGCGGCTGTGATGTGATACGTTGCTTTTTAGAAGACTCTACTTCTTTCTTTACCATAGAGCTTTGTGAGTATTTTCATTACGAATATACCTTGGCGATACCACGCTGGTACTTCTTTGGCTTGACGTTTCTTGTGGGTGTTCCAAACTTCGTGGTGAACTTAATATACCCCGTTCAGGGTATAATAGGGTATGGGGGATGACACCCCATCAAGTTAAACATAATAGAAACGGCTCACGAAAATATATCTTGAAAATTCAGTTTACACATATTTTTTTAAGAAAGTTGGCACCTAATACAAAAAATGCAATATATCATATTAGTTGTAAAAATTCGCTTACAATAATCACAGCTACAAAAGCCTTCAGTCACTTTGCTTAAACAAACTTCAAAAGATAGTTAAAAAGCGCAAAAAGGTAAAAAGAACAAGCAACTCGCGTGCTTCGAACAACTGCAACACTCAAAGCGCCACCAACACATCTCCTCCACGCACACATATACATACATACAAGTATGTAAGTAAATTTATGTCTGCACCGTTAATGCTGGGGCAAGAGGCTCAGCAGTTTACGCCGTAGTTTGACCATGTGGTACACGTAAATTGCGTGTGTTGCACGAACGTGCCTCCACCGCTCCACCTCCAGCGGCGTGCCAATCATTTTGTTGCATGTGTAACACAAAGCGGTAACATGCGCGCCACACCTGATGTGGCGGCTGTTGAAGCTTGTGCTACATTGTGTGGCACGTTGAAAGCGCTACACGCTGCCATTGTGCTTATGTGTTGGCAGCAACACATTGTATACATACACACGCACGCATTTAACCGCAAATGTTGTTAATGCCACATGCCGTTGCATGAACGGTTCTTGACCGACAGCCAAACAAGTGAATTGTGTTTTAATTACCAATAACATGGCAACAACAATAAAATAGTGAAACAAAAGCGCCACAAACTTACAAAACTTACAATTAAATGGGTGGTAGACACACATACATATATACGAAGGTATTGTGTAATTTGTGTAGCAGGCGCCTTGGCTTATGCCCAAGTCTCCGATACCTTTTAATTATCACAAATACTCGCATATGGCTTGGCCTTTCTCAGCTGCCATCTGCCAGCTCCTTGTATCCTTTTAATGAAATTATGTCAGTTGTCTTTCGCAGTCTTCGGCAGCTCCGTTCGATACCTTCGCATCCACTGATTTATTGACAGCGAACATGAATACAAGTTGCATGCAACAAGCTCAGTGTTTTGTGTAAACACATATCGTCTTGTCTGCTGTTTATTGCTGTTTCCATTTAGTTGACCCAGTTTTGAGATTCAGGTTAATTGGACTTGTTAGCATATATTACTCTGCAATGCTTTAATTGTATTTCGATTCTAAAACTCTTTTGCGTATTGATTTAAGCACTCCGAAGTTTTGTTTTTTTTTTCGAAATAATGGAAAAACTATTACCAATACTGCTATGAGATACAAGTATATAGAACTTAAAAAAAGTGAATTCTGTTAAAACCGGTTCCAAGCTAGTACTGTAGAACCAGTTGTGTTAAATGGAGTTTTCGAATATCTTCCTGTAAGTTTCTTGGATAGTAAGAGAATGTATGGAAGAGAAATAACGTAAGAGTTATTACTCCAGATGGTATCCATTCTACCGGCTCTAGTGACAAAAACACAATGAAATTAGTGATGCCAGTAGTGAACTCTGGCAATGATTGCGCGATATTCAAATATATCTTAGAGTGCAGCACCTAAAATGTGAAAACCGGAAGTTGAGACCAGAGCTGGAACCAATAGAACCCATAAAATCTTAGGATTGTTGAGTACAAAATGGTGTCTATAATGCTTATTTTCTTAATATTTGTTTAATTATTTAATATCTATCTACCCTGGAATATGCTGGATTTTGGCAGCATACTTGTTGATGTACAATACCCCTGTAATTACTAATGTTGTTTGTTCTGTTTAAATTTATTCGTCCTTTTTTCAGTTCCTCAAAAAGATTTCACTAAAATTAATTTTTCAGTATTATTTGTTCAAAATGGACGAAATAGTTAAACGCATGCTTTGTAGTAACATTTTTATTATAAAATATGGATGCCACCCGTTTAATATAGTAAAATAAAAACACCAGAAGAAATGCTATTATAATCATATAAAAATATAATATTAAGTTGTGGATAGGGTTGCCATATATTTTATACTTAATTGAGTAAGTGAGAACCATACCTTACTCTTTTTGTTCTGCACTATAACCACGCTAGCATAGTAACCGTTTTGTAATTTCACTGAACAAAGTATTATGAAATTTTATAATTAAACGGTAACTATTTTTTACCGTCTTGTGTGTTTTTTTAGAAATCATAGCATACATTTCACGTCAAACACTGGAGGTTGCGCCATGTATAACCACTATTTTCTCAAAAGCGGAAGTTTGTCGAGTTAGGCGGTACTTGGCCTTTTTTCCGATCACTCGCTTGTATGCCAACGTCAAGTTCCGGTTTCGTTTTCCGCTGCTGGCAACGCCTGCTGTGGCAGCAACTCGGAGCTGCCCACAAAAAGTGGACATAGTGGCATAGTGGACAAGAAGAGGCGTATGAAAGTAAAGAAAAAATTGCTTGGATCAGCAGACAGCTATGGTGGCGTGACGAGTGTCCTGTGATGTGTTGCGGCAAGGCAAAAGCTATAGTCGGCAGGTATGTATGTGGTAATACCAATACGCGCACACTTGCAACAGCAGAATAATTCGACAAACTGAAGAGCAGGACGACAGCTGATACAGTTGCGGCATTCGTTATGGTCAACACGAAACCGTTCTACTCTTATCTCTCTACTTATCCAAGCGGCCGGTAGTCACAGCGCCACAACCCAAACGTGTACCTGGTAAATATGCTATGAGAAAGTTGTTGCAATGTGGCATGTATCAGCTGTGGCATGTCAGCCGTCAGGTCTACTGGTATTGTATATTGGCGCCAGAAAAATCACCGCTACCACTAACGTGCAGCAAACTTGTCCTTTACACACACGGTTTACATGCATGCTGTATGTGTATGTGTGTGCCTGCAACTAAATTGAAGCACTCGATTTTGTAATAACTTTATTAGTGACAGCTTGCATCAACCAAGCGCACATATGAATTTATTCACGCACACTCACACATGGTTGCATGCAACAAGGACAAGTGGCAGGCGAAGGAAAAGCTCATGCATAATGTGCCATGCAGGCAGGTGCTAATCAAATATTACACTTTTGCTCGCGGATAGCATGTCCAGCGGCAGTTTGAGGCAGCTGGCAGTTGGCTTCCTCATGCTTGCCGCTGGACGCCACATAACTGTAAGGTGTACATCCGTTTAATGAAACGCCTCGTTGCAGGAGTACAAATTATATTTGCGGCAGTGTAAACGGTGTCGTGAATTTCGCAGGTGTTTTTGAAGTGTCCATGATAGACACTGATGGACAGGTGGGCGGCGATGAGGATACCTTAAATTGCAGGAAATTGGTTGAGCGACTTTACTAAGGCAATAAGGTCAAACAGAACGAAATAGGTTCAAACAAAGGATCTATATCAATATAATTTGGTCATCTCGAAAGTTAGAAGCACCCTACAGCATGGTAATTGAGTACTGCTTTAGTTACTTACTTACCTTTTTACTAGAATAATTTTTTTCAGTTTAATTCTTGAGCGCGAAAAAAGCGCAAAAGCCCATATCCAATTAAATTTCTTTATTTAGTGGCATATGTGCGTTTATAACTGTATAATTTGCATACGGTGCTCAGTAATTAGCAGTTAAGTGGACAATGAGCTGGGCTGTCGCAATGAATTTTCACCTAATAAGTTTAGTGGCAAAGAGATGCCTGATAGGACTAAAAAAGTGCGGATCTCGTGACTCATTTTGACGATTAAACGGGCTGTGAGCCTCTACTTCCTTCTAATGGTTGGGTATTCGGCTGCGTGCTAGACGCTGGAGCATACAAACCAAGCCTTGCACATGTGCGCGAATTCCCAAGCGCATTTCTCACCTATGCATGCAAAGATATACATATATATATATAATTACAAATGAATAGATGCATGTGCCTTGTTCGCCGTCAAAGATGGTGTTCGGCAAACCTTGTCATGCCGGATGTCGCGCTGAAGGCTAACGGCCCAACACGGCCTTGGCGTGTAGCCAAACGTAAGAGAGCGTATTAAAGTGGCGCTTGTACTTATTCACAGCTTTGCTGAAACGAAAAATTTCACATTTTTAAATTCATCTTGCTTTCAGATGTGAGTGTTTCCAATAGGTTGGAGCGCACTTGTGTACGATTTCTTTTTTTGCAGATTTTTTAATGATTTTGCAGGTCTTGTTAAAGTTCGGGTGAGGTCTAAGGATATTGCATATATTTTTTTTAGCCAAAACAAGCAAGCTCGCATATCTGGCGACTTCTCTTTTAAAGTTTCTCACATAAACCATCATCATAAGAAATTCGGGTTGTCCAAAGTAGTCTTTATAAATAGAGACGGTCTAAAGTTATGCATCTTAGTGTTTATTTTATATTGATGAATTGCTTTCCCGCTTTATCTTTCAATGCGGTATAAATACTCTTTGCTTAATTTCATCAATTTGCTTCTATTGACTTACTCAATTACAACAATGCTTTATTAACAATTATGACGGTATACATCGCGCTCACCGCACTGAACATCACGTTTCCTTGCAATATTTATTTATGGCAAATACTTGCCCCTATTGTTTGTGCGTAGTTGTAGTCTCGTGTGCATATTGTTGTTGTAGTCATTTCATGTCTCATAAATGTCAATTTGCTAATGACTCGTCGGCGTCGGGTCACCATTTCTAAATACCGTTATTATCGCTGACTGTTGCACTTGCTATTGCCGGGCTTATTGGTCGTGGCTAGTTCAATTTCTTGCCATCAAGGAGAGGGTATGAGTGCGAGTCACGAGACATTAGCAATCCAACGCAGATACGCCGCGCCTTTCAAAATTTCATTAATTAGCCTCGCAATATTGACATGTGTCAACGTGGTTCTTGCTTAGGGATTTGCAGACGCAGTAGCAGTAGAATGTTTGACTCACGCTCTACAAAGACAGATTAACACTTATCTATATTATTGATACTTGTATGGGGCTTATACCACAGTCGTAATTATAGATGATACAATAGACACGTAACATAGAACCGCAACGGTCCGCAATGCTATTAAGCGCAAGAGTAGTGATAATGTGTATTGAAATATGTAATAGGATAATTATTTATTCTAAAAGCTTTTGTTTTTTAAGAACTATTGTGTTGTGTTTTTCACAGCTGCGTAATTTCTACTTGTAAGCAATAAGAGTGTAGGGGTATATAGAAATGGAAATCCTTCAACTATTTCATGAAAGGTTTCAAGCTGGATGAAAATATTTTAGTGCGAATTGTCTTTTACGGTCTTTGCTTAGTCAGGTTTTTGGAGTTCTTGACCATTGTGGTGTATAGAAGGCAGTAAACATCAGTGAGTACAATGAAAGTATGTGTATATTCGGGGTGGGCAATTGCAAAAGCTAGGTTGAGCTTGCCAGACTATGCATTCGTAGTCATCAATTGTTTTGTGGAACTGTATGCTGCGTGCATTTGAAATTAAATTTGACATATCTAAATCCGCAAGAAGCGGATATGATTATTTTGCAGTACTGGTTTTTATTAGAATTTATGCTTCTCATATTAATTTTAAACATGACTTCGGAAATCACTCGCTCCCTTTGAAAGCAAAACCCTCGGCAGTACAAAATTATTGCATTCCGAAACAAATCCTATATTAAATTGCAACGGTCAACGGTAATTCAGTCGCTCAAGTAACTAGGTGCAGCCGCCACGTGTGAATATTGAATTTTTCAAAAAGCAGCGCCCATTTCTACAACAACCATTACAGTTGCATAGAAGAAAGGCCAAACTGTTGTAGAACAGAAGCAAAATAGGCTTGTGGGCTAATAAATTTCAACAGAGAATCCCGCGTCGTTGCACCTTGGTTGTTGCTGGCTTTCAGAGGCGGGTGTTGGAAATTGCAATCCTCGCCGGGCATACAATTTGAAATTAGATTATTTACAACTCGTAAATCTTCGCCGCATTTGGTTAACCGGTCGCCGTCATCGTCGTTGCGCCTCCCAGCCACTAGTGCAACATGCAACATGCAGTGCAGCGAAACGGAAAGCAAAATGCATACCAGACGAATGCAAATGCAAATGCGAAACCATCTGGCCGTTTGCTAATGCTTGCAACATGCGTGTGCAACGCAATGCATTTCAAGCGCGTGCACACAACCGAGAGCCCATACACCACACACTACACACACACACGCATTTGCGCTGCCAACTAAGCATATGCACGCACAAACAAATGGTAACATTGCCACTCACATATATACAAATCTATTTAGGTATGGTGGCAACGCTGGCCAGTTGGGCGCTGCCTGGCAATGGCTGCCAAGTATTTGCTGTTTGTTCAGTGCACGTTTTACGCGTGCCTTAATCCTTTTTGCAATTAAACCTAACGACAATATGCACTGGCCAGCGTCTCCACCATCACCCAATCATACCCGCTTCCGCAACCGTGTGTTTGCAGCTTGTTGGCTGAGGCTGAGGTTGCCGCATGCAATTTGCCGCTTCCATTTGCATAAAGCGTGCAGAACAAACAAAAAAAAATACAACAACAAATCCAAACAACAAAGCTCGATAGCGTAGCGAATGGGCGAGCAAATGAGTATTGCTGCAGCATAGTGACCGCTTCAAAGCGCTTGCAATACAATGTTACAACAAAAAGCGTTGGTCAGCCGTGCTGAAACAACAGCAATATCTGCATACAGACGCGCACACACATACCTGCATATGCGTTTTACTTTTTTACAGCAGTTTCTAAACGTTGAGCAATCTTCTAGGTAAATCTATTAGTTTTTTTTTTTTGTTTGTAAAAACTTGCCTTTCGAGAGCTTTTATTCTAATGTCCGCAAGAGATTTTGGAGTTTTGGCGTTGGTTCTTTGGGTATATTGCAGTAGATACCGTCGAGAATCCTCTCGTCGATTTTTTTCTTGAATTAGATTTTACATAGAAATCTTTGGTATATATGTTTGTAATTTGTGTTCTTTTATTTTCAAAATTCCAGCAGCATGGCTTTTGGACGTGACTGCGGAAGTTTTTCAAGATTGTTTGAAAGACGGCGTACTCACATCTTCTGCCCTTCTAAGGTTCCAGGTGACCATAACAATGCTTCTTACATCAGAATAGGCCTCAACAAGGCCATGCCGTTTCCATCTACGATCTCTCCTATGATTTATGATCTTCTTGTGTAATAATTAATTCTCTCTATTCTATGTTCAATTTCGTTTTTATTCATATTACGTTCTTGGTACAGAACAAGACGGTTGTAGATGACGCTGTATTTTTTCTAGGAGAGACCACTTTGTCTTCAAAAACAATAGATAATTTTATAAAACCTTTTTATGGATTTATTTTCTATTGTCAGCTTATTTGCTCTTCGGTCATCTAACTGTTTCTAGAATACTTCTCAATACTCGGGAAGCCGAACTATGTGAGAGTGCCAATAATCTACAGGCTTTGTTTAGATAATGTTTTCAATCTCCGATGGCAATTATTGCAATGACAGTTATGACTCACAGAGGAATGTGAGAAAATCACTTGTGAAAGGTAAGATAAAATCAGGATGAGCTAGGTCTAATCTATAATTTATAATAACTTTTCCCTCCTTTGCACTGATGATTGGGAATGGCTGAAACCTTTAACTCGTTTGTTTGTATTAACGAAATACAGTCAATTTGTATGCTCTTCGGTATGAACAGAGACATAAAACAGAGAATGAAACAATGCACATGAAGACAAAACCAAAAGTCATTCAAATGAGGGAGATGGTTTCTACGAGGGTTGCCTTTTATACTTCGGGATTAGAAAATTAAAACAAATATTAATCATCGAAAAACGCTTTACTGTTTTACAAAATATTCTCCATTTAGATCTACATATTCTATAGACACTTGTATGTGTTTGAACCAATTGTCGAAGCACTTTTGCTCGAAATTCATCTTGGAGTGATCCACGACCTCGACTGAATCCACCATAACATCGATAAGCACTAGTCTTTGATGGAGTTTTATCGCCGAAAATTTAGTTAAGTTAATCGATGCACTGTTGCTGGGTTAAAAAATTGAAAAAAATAATCGCGCGAAAAGGTTCGCGATTTAATTCCATTTTTTGGCCGAGATGAATATTTTAAGTTACTGTAAACGACACAAATAGCGCTCGTATGTCAAAAAGTTTTGAATATGTATAATGTCAAAAATGTCAAAGTTTACGATAAAGTTGTGAGTTGCTGGACTGCAACACTAGGGTTGCCAAATGCCGAAATATAAATGATAACCTACGTATTACTCAGATGGCTCTCTTTATTTGATATGAACCTTTGTACACGTGCTCTTGTGGATTAGATGTTATTGTTGGCGCTTCTATGAGACTGTTTCCTTTATATGCGAATGTATACGAAAGCGCGGCATATTTGTTGTTCTTGCTGTGGCAGATGCATTCAGCTACGCATACTTACAATGGAAAGTAAAAAAGCGGCGAATTCGCTGCCTTTGATTCGAACAAACAACAACATTTGCTTAAACGTGCGTTTACATGGTCATTTGGTCACTTTCGCGAGCGTATTTGCATAAGCGCGAGCCAACTGCAGGCATACACGACTGCATATACATAAGTGCATGCAAATACGCATGTGCAACAAAAAGAACGGAGGCACAACCTGGCGGCGTATTGACCAGCGCCGCGCTCGCTGCGTTCGACGGCGCGCGACCTGTAGTGCGTTCAGCGTGTTTGTCGGCCGCTTTGTGCCGTTTCACATTGGGACGCAAAAGAGTCTCAAACCAGTTTATTGTGGGTGAGGGGATGACGAGGAAAGACGAAGGGACCGTGCCACTCGTGTTCGGGTGGCACGCTTTGTGTTCTTGTTCGTAACAGCTCGCTGATACGCAACTCAGCATTCCTTTTCACTTTCAAATCCTTTGAATGGTTGCAAGAGCGCTCGGTTTCAAATGAATTCGATCGCAAATTTGAGTTCTTTTTGTATGTAATATGCAAATACGTATGCATAGAATAATAGAAATATTATGACAAATTGTAAATAAGGAGAAAATTAAGATATAGATTATGGAGTAAAGAAATTATGAATTTTTAATACGGAGTAAAGAAATTATGAGTTTTTAATACTTAAAGATTAGGAAATTCCTATTATAAATTTGGCCTTGAAAATATTAGCAGCGGATATTCAATACATTCTTGTGGATTAGGGAATTCCCGTCTTTAGTATTTTTTTGAAACTATTTAGCGGGTAGGTACTTGTATTATGCATATTGTTCTACCATATTCATGGTAATTCATTGCAAGCAAAATGTCTCAACATACAAATGAAATACGCAGCACGCAGTGTTGCGCGGTGTTGCGCAGTCGAACCGCACAAATATTTACGAACATTTTGTGAAAAGGAATGCAGAAAAACTAGACTCGAGTTGCTGGACTCTTTTTGGCCGTGTGAATGCCCAGAGCGACACCAAAAGAAAATTTGAAAAAAATGCGACTCTTTTGAGTCCCTGTCTGAAACGGCACTTTATTTACACACATACAATGTATGTGTGCGAATGTTGGGTTGTTTGTGCAGAAGCAAACGCACGTTAACATATGTTTCTACATATGTATTCGCATGTATGCATGTATTTGTGACCACCGCCGCTCGCAGTTGTTCCGCGCACTTTCGTGTGTGTGTTTAGGGATGCAAAATGCAAATAGCCCCCCACAGCACATCAAAGTGCAGCGCACACAAGCCGCCTTATGGCCATCTGCCTCCATGCCCCTTCACCGCACACTTTTGTAGGCCACAATCATTGCATTACAAGTGCTAACATTGAGATCTCCTCTGGACACGGGCGCTTTTGCAAGTTTCTTTGCGCTTTAAATTTTTTGCTTTTGCGCTTTGTTTCCTTTTATTTGCCACGCATTCCATGCGTATGTGTCCCTTCTCAACCTAATATAAATATTTGCTGCAAGGCGAGCCGTTATGTGTGACAGTAGTACAGCCATGGGCAATACTGTTGCACTCATCTCGTGTTGTTGCGCTCCATTCGTGTTGTTGTGTTTTTGCGTAGGCGTTGGTGTGCAGCATGCCCCGCTTTTTACTTCATATTTCATTAATTTCATCGTGCCATACTCTTTTGCACCACTACACATGTACCTACAAGTATTTGCATTCGCTCTTGTGTTTGTGTTTATGCGTTGAAGACCAGAATGTTTATGCGAATCTGTCGTTACTATTCATACATACATATGTACTATGTATGTGTGTGTGCTGCTTTGCATTTGTGCGTGATTGGACTCAAACGGCGCGTTTGTTTATGCATACCAATTACACGCAGTTCAACATTTGCCCACTTCGTTTGGTTGCTTTTGAATATTTTAATTAAATTGGCAAAGCCTTTTCCAGATTTTTTTTTTTGCTGTACGAAACTAATATGTTCATTAGTTATGCTCTTTGTCACTTTTGCAGCAAAGTTTGCGCATTTAACATTCACTGGTATATCCGTTTGTCGCAAGCTTCTGGTGGAAGTATCTATTTGAGAAAAAAATGTCAACCTCGGGTGCACCAAAGCTATAATAGCTTTCACAAATACTAAGTTGCCTTACAACAACTTCATTTTTCATCGTCAGTTTGTATGGCAGCTATATGCTATATATATCAAAATAATTTCTTCGAAAATTGCATTGTTGCTCCAAATAATAATCTATGTTAAAATTTGTGAATATACTTCGTCAAATGAAAGAGTTTTCGATCCAAGAACTTGATTCCGATCCTTCAGTTTGTATGGCAGCTATATGTTATAGTGAGTTGGTCTGAACAATTTCTTTGGAGCTTTTCGTTGCCTTGTGGAATACGCCATGCCAAATTTGGTAAAGATATCTCGTCAAATCAAAAAGTTTTTCTTGCAAGCACTTATTATCAGTTCCGACAAATGAGCAGCTTCTTGAGGAGAAAAGATTATGAGCGAAATTTCAGAACGATATCTGAGAAATAGAAGGACTAGTTTCAGTATATACCGACAGACGGACAGATAGACATGGCTAAATCGACTCAGCTCAGCACGCTGATCATTTATGTAAATATTCTATAGGGTCTCCGCCTTTTCCTGCTGGGTATTACCAACTTCGTGGCAAGCTTAATACACACTCTTCAGGGTAAAATGAGGATCAAAAACATCACCTTGTGTTTTTTATCAGACCAGCACCCCAATATATCTAAATGCTCCCTCGTATAGAGTTTAAGTGAATATCGTTATTGTTGTTGTAAAATCTAAAAGTATTAATAAGAGTGAGATATGTTCCATCCAGACTATCATGTTCCAACAGTTTCAACTCTTAGTTCCTGTGCCGATAGTTCAAAACACGGGACTGTGTTAGAACCAAAAATGATCACGAATAAAGGCAACTCTTGGATCATTTCCCTGGTGTAAGCGAAAAATGATTAGTTTAAAGTGTTTGGTGTTTAAGTTTAAGTACCCACATATCCGCAATGCAATAATCTAGACCCACAGGTAACTTGTATATATTAAAATATTAATTGGAGCGTTAATATAAGTTTTTTGATAAGCCTATGAGATTATCACGCAGAGTATTTATAGGCTAATTCATTTTGGCTTTTTGAAAGCCAAGTGTTTGAATGAGCTTTATCCAAGTAAATATTATCAGTGGCGTTAGACGCAGGTGGTCTGAAATTAGGTTCAAGCAGTAAATTACATAAAAGTATCGTAGTAAATAGTAAAGTCCAAGCGATGCTTTTACTAAAGTCCACTATAACAACACTTAACACATATGACGATACACAACACGTGTTTAAAATATTTAACTTTCCAATAGAAAAAATAAGTTAAGTTTTTAAATTTAGGAGCAATCATTAGAAAACATTTAATTACTTTTATACTTACTATTTCGGTGTGATTGTTTATATTGTACCTAATTTTAAATTTTATGCCGGCGACCACAAATCGTATAACTGAATATTAAGTAACCGAGGGTTAGCGCAGCAAACAATGTCATACCATACAAAAACAAGTAATACATATACATATGTATAAGGCATACAAATATTTGCCTAAAAATTCTAGGAAAAATAAACTGAAAGCGAAAATTCCACCTACGAGCGCTACGCCATTTCGCATTTCACAAATACAAGTATTTAGCTCTCAAAGGGAATGTTTGCGCATGTGTGCGTGCTCGTGTCACTGTGCAACATTTTTTGCCGCATTGAAATGCGAAAGTTCAGCTACAAACATAAACTTTCGAATTTTTTCGAACTCGCGCGTGTGTGTGTGTGTGGGCGTTAGCAATTTGCAGCTACATGTGAGCAAGCAAAAAAAGCGATCCAACACATTGCAAGGGCGGTGGGGACGGTTGCGGTGAATTAACATTTCCGGTATTGCGGCTGCGGCTAAGCACAACAGCGGACTCGGCGTAGCAGTTACACGCTTTTTGTATATAAATAACTGTGTGCATAGTTACACATACACACCTATATTTGCTTAGTATTAGTGTTGGTGTGCGGGCAGGCATATTTGCGCGGGTGTTTGCATCGCTTGTGGCATAGCTGTTTGTGCAAATATTTTTTAGACATGTTTATTCACAGTTTTGGAATATGCAAAAATAAAAATCTTGTATGTTATTGTTGTTGTTGTTTGGTAGTTTTGGATTTAACCAGCGATAACGAATGTGTGGCATGCAAATGGGAATTGGATTTCGGCGTTTCGGTTTTGAAATCATGCCTAGAACAGAAAATTTAATTGATGAATACGCAGATTTATCATTGTGACAAGGCGGAAGAGCCGTCAGCGTTGTTTAAAAAATGTTTAAAATGGTTGATAGAAGAAATTCAAAATGTCTCATTATACTTTGGAAGGCGGCTCGTGTGAGTTGTCGTTTGTAAACTTACAAAAGTGGACTAAATACATTGCAGTAAAGCTTTTTCTTCTGTTGAAAAATTAAACGAAAAGAGTTTTCACACCTTGAGAGCTGCCACACGTCATATAAAAAGCCAAATAAGCATTAATTAACACTGAATATCTGCTCAAGGACTCAGCTCCTTAGAATTTTCCAATACAACTTCAAAAAAAAAACTTATTTAGACAACTACAACCAACAACAAAAATTTATATTTTTTGGCGTTGCCACCTAATTATGTTGCGAACGTATTGTGATGTTTTGAAATGGTATTTTAGGAAGTAGCTGTAATTTATAAGTTGTTTACAAAAGTTCTAAAGTTTTCACTTTTAGATCAGGGTTGCCATTTTTATATAAAATTAAGAAAAAATATTTTTCTAAAAAATAAGTATAACTGCTTCTATAAAAGGAATTATTGAACATTTTTTCATTCTAACCTTGCCACCAGATTTAAAATATAAAAAATTTAACATTTTTAAAATTTTTTTTATAAAAAACCTATTTTAGGCCTAACAAGAAAAAGCTGTAATACCCTTCAAAAATATAAAAGATTCCTAGCAAGAATCTGATCTAAGCCATTTCTTCGGAGACTGTTCAATTGCCTTCGCAATAATCCATGCGAAATTTCGTGGAGATATCTCGTGAAATGAAAAAGTTTTCCATGCAAGCACTTAATTCCGATCGTTCAGTATGGCAAACTTAATATACCCTGATCGGTTATAAAAATCGTAAATTAAAGAGCTTCTAAAGGTGTGGTTTATGATAAGCTTAAAATATTCATTAATTTAGGATTTTTTTAACATATGTAAGGTTCAAAGGTCGAAACGTATTTCTGAATTTTTTTCATATTTGAAAATTTATATATAAATAACTGTAGACTTGTTCCTAACAGATAAATTTAAATTCCTCAAAACCTTAAAGATTAATTTTCACCACTCTAAACTTTTATTAAAATCTCTAAAAAGATAGAACTGGAAACAGACAAAACGCCAAGTGGCAGGCATACAACGACAATCGAATTGCTCGAGTGGAGTGTCAATTGGAGTGTGTAGGCATGCATGTACATATGTATCGAACGGTAAAAGTGACAGGTACATGCAAATGTAAAAACCTAAGTACGGACGGAGGAGTAATGGAATATATGCCAAAAAAGACAGACCAAACTTCTGCTGAACACAGTTGATAGGCAGCCACCACCACGACGAACATTCGATTGTGTGTGTGAGTGAGGAAGACAATGAAATTTTACCGAAAATGAGGAAAAGTAGTTTTCGCTAACCAAAAGGGCACTTCGTGTGAGATTCCAATATACTCGTACTTGCTGTGGAGCGGCAACTGTATGCAGCAAAGAATGGGTTAACGATAAACCGTGTTTGAGAAAGAGTTAACGGGAATGCTTGCCGAAACATATTTAAAACCGTTTGTGTATAAACGCCAATATGTGCTTGCTTTTGCTGGCACACGAGCAACTCGAAATTTTATGCAAATGACTGTTGAAGTCCCCTGTGACAGCAGCACTGTAGCTGTACCACAAGCCATGTTGCACGCTGCTAGTACTCGACTGAAGTTGAGCTTGAAGCTGCTGCGCCATAAAGACTGTTGTAACTGTCGCTTTTGCCAGCGACACAGCCATTACCGCTTCCTTTTACTTAGCTTCGATTTCGACTCTGTCTATTTTAGTGTTGTTATTGCTTTACTTTAGCACGTCAAAGGGTACATACGCACTAACTTTGCCATGCGAAATGACATACTGAGGGTAGTGCGTCGCCGGCATATGTGACCATCCCTGTCTGCGTGGGTCCACTGGCATTTGCTACACTCGGCAACGGTTGGTTGGGTCCCTGCCACAGCAGTTGCCTTGGACTTTGACATTTGCAATGTTGATAATTCTCTGGGCGTTCACGGTCTTAACACATATGCCACAACAACAGCATGCAGTCAAACACAAAACAAAAACAAACAAGCGTGTATTTTTGCAGACATTTGCATACCCATGCACAAGTATGTATACGTGTATGTGTGCGTGTGGTAAGAGGGCTAAGGTTTGCATTCCGTCCTGGTGCTGAGGGCGTTGAGCCAAAAACACCGTGTGGCTCTCGAAGATAACCAGCACCAAATAAATGTGGCAGCAGTTATCCATTGGAGACAGACCAACTGAAACGTCATGTGTCAGCAGATATTGCTTTGTCAGAGATTTTGAAAATATAGCCTGAGCTTGAGCAATGAGACTCGCCGCTGTAAACTCTATGATGCTATTTAAATCAGCGTTATCCAGTAAGATATGCAGCTCCGTATCAATATCAATTAACTCTAAGAGAACTCTGTCATACGCTTTTTGAGTTGGCTCAGACTCAATGAAACCATTGAAATAAAAGCTCCCTCTTGAGAAAAGGCTTTTTAGTATCAGTTAAAGGATCATAATATGTACTCAAAAAGACCTCGCCTATTTCCTGGAAGCTTCTGAAAACATAGCAAAGTTATAGACGAGTTGTGAGCAAATGAGGATGCTCAACTTATTAGTTTGAGCTTAGACTTCAAGTTCCTCTGATATTTTTAGATCGATTTCAAAGTTTCGATTCGATCTATAAGACATTCCAATGCTTACTATTATTATCTACTTAAATCTTTTATGGTTTTTATCATCACAGTTTCGTATTCTTAATTATATTCAGCATCACAATGCCTAATATGAAGAAGAAAAAAACGTCGATAGTAATTTGTGTCAAAATTATTCTTCAAAAGCTGAAACTATCGCTTAAACTACCCTACAGCATATTTTAAAGAAATGAGATAAAACCGATTGTTGTTTAAAATTTGTTGCAAACTTGTGTATAGCTGTGTTGGTTTAACGTTCCTCTAAAAGGTGAAAATATTTTGTATACAAATTTTTGAGCCATTTGGCCTTGGCTGTCGAGAGCCTCCTAAAACACACATATTTCCCAGTTTATCTAGTAATTGAGCTCACGATACTTTTAGTGGTATGCATATACTAGACTTGGACAGATATTGAAGTTTTCTTTTTGAATCACTGATTGAGAGCATAAACTTGAATTAATACAGTATTTTTCTGATCTTTTGAAGAATAATTTTAACTACGACTTTTCTGCCTACTGCCTATCAATTTTTGAAAACGCTATTCTGTCTGTCTTGTCATAATATATATTTGAAAATGTAGGAGCGGCTATGAGAATGTGTTGCTAAATATTTTAATAATCACAAATATTCTCTTTATGTCCGCAGTTGAAGCACCGGATGTACCATCGATGCGTACATTTTCTCAGAGCTGACTAGGTATATATACTGTTGGTATTGGAAAGCAACTCCCTGCTCAACTGTGTAGCGCTAAACATAGCTCAATGGTAAGGCGAATATATAAATTGTCCCCTGATACACATTCTGTTGTCTGCATGTGGGTGCAGGTTGCTGCTTTACGTGTCCCGTAGTATGGCGGACAGCATGCAAATTTTTTTGTGTCAGCGCAAATGTTGCACACAACAACAACAAGCACAACAAAATGTGAGAAAAAATTAAAAATAGCAACCATAAAAACACTAAAATAAAAGCCATGAGAAATAGACAAATGGGTACGTGAGACAAAGAGCGATATTCACTGTAAGGAGAGAAAAAATAAAAACTAAGTGCCAAAAAAGATAGTAAGAGCTGGAAAGATGTAAGTGTTAAAGAGTGAGACGAACTATAGTCTTAAGCAGATTACCGCTAAAGCTAAAATGAAATAGAGTTTTCAAAGCTGCAAATATTTAAGCGAAATTTTTTAGTACAAAATCCGCTGGTTTACAATTTTGGTGGCCAAATCAGTTGCTCCATCAGTGTAAATGTCAACTTTGCATAATGCAAGAGTTAAAATATTTGCCTCATTAGTTGCGTGAAAAAGTTAAACACCAGCAACAGCAAACAAACTCGCTAAACATGTCCACACCGATTTAAACTCATTTTAAGCGACGACGGCCGCCGCTAACTCGCCTCAATTTCAATTTGAATGATTTGTGTTTGAGTTAATGGCGCCGCACTAATTTAACACATGTTCAGCTGAGCCAATCACCGACACACCCACACTTGTACACACGCACATACAACCACATACACACATATGGAGGTATGTAAAATAGTTAACGGTGAAATACACGTTGAAAACCGCATGTCAAATACCGCAAAGAGGACACCTTCATATCAGTTAAAGTGACATGAACGACATCAATGGCGGTCGCCGTAATAACGGCAAGACAAACAGCAACAGGAAAAAAAAAACGACTTAGCACACAATAGTTGCCACAGAATGACAACAACATGAAAAAGGTCAATAGCGTACGTGGTTTGTCACACACAGGAGCATACATACAAATATAGCGAGAGTTAGAAAGTTGGTATATATGAGCGTGTATGAGTATATACCGATAGCACAGAATTATTACAACATGTGTGGCTGCGAAAGCGTGCATTTGTGTAGCAAAAAAAGTTGCATACGGGTTGTAATTAAAAAGTTGTCATTATCGTTGTACCACAAGAAAGAAAATAAAAAAGTTAAATTATATGTAAAAGCGTCACGGCGTAGTGGAAACAAGTGACAATGACATTTGGCATATGCCGTGGCGTATGAGTAACCTCTGGTGGTTAGGAACATATGTACGTATCTACAACTGCAGCGAAATTTTACTCAAGCAAAGTTGTTATGTATGTTACGTAAGAGTGTAAAGAGCAGCTTGTTTTAAGATTTCAATAAAATTTTTGCGGTAGAAGGAAGCTAAATCACTGTACAAGGTTCCTAAATTAGTGAAACAATTTTCTAGAAAAGCGTAAACAAATATAAAAAAATGGGTGTCACAGTTCTAGCAATTTTTAATGGTGATATATTTTGGATTTGAGTTAGCACCTATTATTAAAGGAAAAAATCAGCATAATAATATACAATGTGTGCCAATTACCAAGCGTTTAGCTAAGCACAAAAAATGTATGTCTCAAAGTGAAAACTAAAAGTTTATCCAAATTCGTTAAGAATTTTATAAAAACTATTTTCTTTATTATATTTTTACCATTTTTATACCCTGAACAGGATATATTAAGTTTGCCACGAAGTTTGTAACACCCAGTAAGAAACGTCAAAGACCCTATAAAATATATGTAAATGATCAGCATGACGAGCTGAGTCGATTTACCTATGCCCGTCTGTCTTTCCATCCGTCTGTCTTATATGCGCGTTGTCTGTATATACGCAAACTACTCAGTCATTTTCTGAGATGTCGATCGGAAAGTTTGGTTCCGATGAAAGGGCTTAGTAAAAAATTACATCGCCAAAAGAAGCCAAAAATGTGAAAAAAATAGACTTACCAGGAGGTTCATGGAGAAGACTGTCATAATTCTACTATAGGTGAAATGATGCCTTGAATGATACATCAATATTGATGAGAAGCCACGTTTATTTTCGAACACAATTTGTGAAGGACTTAGACGTGACCGTTACCTTATCTTTAGAGTAATGTGTGGAAAATCTGTATAACTATAAGTTAATTAGTTTTAATATCGGCATATTTTGTATCAAGAGACTCGTATATATATTAAGCAAGCAGTAAAATGCAGCCTTGTTTCAAAACTGGTTTATATTACATAGATTCACAGTAATATTGGCTTCGATGAAATCGCCAAATTTAAGGTGTATAAATTATAATAGTTAAAAAATAGCAACCATGGGTGGATAAGTTACTTTTAAAAAAATGGTATTGAGCCCAGTAAATATATGCCTCACAGAGAGAAGATATTTCGTATTAAAGCTCTTCAGGAAATAATTTCGAAATTATAGCACAAATAGTTGAAGCTGCTGACGACCCGTATTGCACAGCTCGACCGAAGGATAAGGATGCGAAGATTCGAGCAAAGTCTTCTTTTCCCAAATCAAATTTATGCCAGCATATATATTTAGAGTAAGCAGAGAAGGGTATTGAAAAGTGATGAAGCAAAAAGAAACCATTTGAGATTTCGCAGCGCACTTCGAAACATTCTCTCGCCTTTCACTGCTTCTATTTTTGTTTGGCAGCCAATTTCTTGATGAACAAGTATTGACGTTGAGACGGGACGGGGGACTAAGAGTTCAAGTTAACTAACTATTTTGCATGTAATACAAATAACAAGCAATAACAACAACATTGTAGCAAAACAAGCTAACACAAGCGTAAAAAGCGCCTCGTAAGAACGCCGGGAAGCCCACTAGGCGGCAGGCAGCGGGCGGGGATTGGACACTGCACTGAAATCAAGCCAACTCAAGTCAAGTTGAGACACGCAAATCAGTCAGCATACTCAGCACAGCGTGTGTAATGAATTCCAATAGCCGAGCTGTGAGGGAGGAAAGGGTTCTGCGCCTGAATAAGTTTCTTTGGCAATATTAAAGTCTGATTCCGAGTAACATAGTTATCTGCCGCACATATGTATATGGATATGTGTGTGTGTGTGCTTTGCTAGTAGGTATATATGCTTGTTTATGCTTTGCGCTTTTTATATGTGTGCAAAACTTGATTTCTTACACAACTTTTGTGCGAGCAAGTAAGTAAATTTCGGGTTTTTTCTCGCTTTTTGTTCCACAATCTCGTCTAAAGCAGCTAGTCTAGTTTAACGGTAACGTTGTTGTACGTAAATTTAACTTTTTGCAGCTTTCATTTGCTTTCCCATGGTCTTTCACTTTCGTCCGAGCGTACGAAACAACTTCGTCCTTTGGCATGGGCATGAATAAATTTTCCAATCAACGTCAGTTTGTCTTCGAGCGGAATTTTTATTTGTCTTCCTCATTGCCTCTCACCAGCATACAATGCTGCATGTGTTCGCTGGTTTTGCGAGCTTGTGCGGACTCAGTGTTTGCTCCATTTTATTTATTGCTACGAAAGTGTTGAATGAGACGGCAACAAAGTATGTGCTTGGTAGTACGATGTGTTTGTGCGTGTGTATGAGTGTAAGTTAAAGCTGTACTGAAACAAAACTTTTGGATAAAATACACAAAACGCTCAGGAAGAGAAGCACACTTATATCTAGAAGGTTGAAATGTTTATGAAAACTTTCTTCTCTGGCGAGGCAAATTCACTTAACCTGTGATTTGTGTGGACTACGAGTGTGGTGTAAGACTTACTGCGAACTCTGTCGAGGTAAATCAGTGCATTCTCTAATATTTCTAAAATCCTTTAAATATTTAAGTTAAATATTGAAAAAGTAAGTAGTAGTAGTTAGCTTTACCACAGATTATACAAATTTTGCTAAAGTTCGGTTACTTTTCACGGATTTCAAACGAATGCCCTAGTTGTATTATGTAAATATATTTAAAATAGATTCACATAAGCCGCGAGGCTGATTATTATCCAGCCATGATAATGTGCAGGGATGACTCACTTATACTTATCGAGACTATAAGTGAAGACTTCAACTCATCACAATAATATCCGACTTTTCGCAGAGTTAATGGATAAGTTTTTAGTGTAGAATATGAAAACAGATCTTAAACAAGATACTATTGTGTTACTGGAATTGTGAGTGTTGGTTGTAAGATGTGTGCTTTGGTAACATATTTAAAACTGGTGGAATGTTTCTTTGCTCTGATTCTATAATTGTTAGTAGGTGTAGTAAAAAGAAATCCATTATTTATTTAGGCTTTAATTCCTATAGTTAGAATGTTCCGGTTAAGGTCAAACATGCGCAGTTTTTTTCGATAACTTGTTGCCATTTTATGGATAATTTCATTATGCCTCTCTCATAGAAGATAGTTCTTATTGGTAAAAAATTGGGACCGTCGATTTTCACAAGCCTCTCTTGAAGCTCAAGAAACAGGAACAGATGGTAATCACCTTCGTCATAAATATTTAACTGAAAATTAAGGAGGCACCAACTCTGCTAAAAATTGTGTTCAAGTGAAATAATTTAACATTTTTTTTAAAAAACCCATAATATAATAATAATTCATTTTGTAAATTTTTTTGTATTAAAATTTTGTATAGATATAGCATTAATATTCAATCCTTTGCATTATTAAACCTAATATTTATTAAAAATCTTTCAGTTGTGTTAATTATTTCATTCTAATTAAAATTTAAAAAGGCAAAGCAATTCATAAAAAAAAAAACAAGAGAGAACGTTAAATCTGATCTTTCAGAGTGTACGGTAGGCACAGTGGTCCGATATCGACGGTTGCGATAAATGATGTACTGAGGGACTGGTTCGCATATGTACAGACAGACAGACAGTACTAAATCGACTCAGCTCTTCTCATTGATCATTTATAAATGTATATAGATAGTTTATAGGGTCTCGACACTGTTCAGAGTAGAAAAATTTCGTAAGAATTAAACAATTTCGCAATTTTCGTGCCCATATTTTAGAGTTCTTCATTTCAAAATTAAACTCTATTTTTGTTGCGTTCGGCACTACGGTTCGGTTCAGAAAGTGATGGATTTAATCCCATATTCCTATTAAAAGTATTTTAAAGATAAGGCTAGATTGAAACTTTGTAAGCATACAATAACCCCGTTTGAATTACTTTCTTGTTCAGCGCTAACAAAATTGTGTTTTCAGAGCTAAGAAAAAAGAGTTAATTTGGAGGAATGAAGTAATATCAAGCACATAGTTTTGTCCGGTGGACATAATGGATGTACTTACTGAGCGTTCAGCCAACTGCTTGAATTTCACCGTAGACCAAGCTCGTTCAGAACATTTTAATAAAAAAAGTTCTGCTTTATATTCCCAAAGGAATTAAAAATTTTTTATTTCTCTTAAAATTTATTATATAAATTCATAAGCATGTGCTAATATGTACGCATGTGTATGATATATGGTCGTGTAATTACTTGCAACTCGTTTGTGCAAAAATTCCCAGAATTACCAAACTTTAATTGAGTAACACAACACAACTAATTGGCAAATTCTTTGCAAAACTTTCGGCACTTCAAAGTTCAATTTAAGTGGCTGCAAAGCTATGTAAGTCGGATAGTTGAGCTACATCGAAAAGCTGCAGATAGAAGAAAAGAAGAAGCAGAAAACGTTTCTTTTGAAAATGGCTAACGATTTTACTGTTTTATTTCGCTTTTTGTTCGACCAAAACACACACAAACTAACATTGTGTATAATTTTAGAAGAGTTAATAGGGCTGAAAGAGTTCAGAATCAAAAACTTTTGCAATTACAACTACTTGTTTTGAGGAAATTTTGCTTAATTTTGTTAGCTAATTGATAATATATTTTTGAAGTCAAAGTATGAAAATAATAATTTAGTGGAAAGTTTATTTTTGTTTTAGTGGTGGTCTTATGAGGCTTAATATTTCCCAGATTAATAACTTTCAAAAAAACTGCCAAAGTGAACAGATGTTTTAGATATACACTTTTTTATTTCTAACCGATCAATTTTTTTTCAAAAACTTTTATTTTGTGCCGAAAACTTTCAACTACATTTAAGTCATCAAATAATCTTCAGCGTAAAACATATTTGCGCTTTTATGGGTACGTTAATAATCAAAATAGCAGAATTTCTTGTTTCTACCATCATTGAGAGACTATATGGGCGTTATTAGTCTATATTCTTTTCTATCTGAATCACTAATGATCACTTATAGACGTTATAATTAGTCGTGGTAACTCTCAAGCTTTGTGCTCAAATTAGAGCTATGTAACAAAATATATCTCATAAAAAGTGTTAATATAGATATAATATATATATATAAAGTATGTCTTGAGAATATTATACAACGAATTTGATTCAAATTAACAAAATAATTTGACATGTATAGGATTCCTTCATGAAGTAGTTATTGCTTTGTGCTCGTATTTTTGAACCGATTTATATGTAAATCAAAATTATCATTCTTCATATTCTACTTTAATTGGCGAAAACATAAATTCAAGATCTAGATTATTATTGAGCGGCGCCTGTTGGCGGTGATATTTGTAAAACGCATACTTAAAATCCGATTGAGTTCGCATTTGAAAGACATGAATGAATTTTTTGCAAAAAGACTGCACCCAGATGTAGTTATGAACGATTTTAAGACCAAAATATCGTTGTTGTTGTTGTTCAAAACCATCGATAAACCACCGTATTCACCGGATTTGGCTCCGTACGACTTTTTTTGTTTCCAAAACTCAAGTTACCACTCCGTGGAACCTGTTTCGACTTGATTGAGGCCGTAAAAGAAAATTCGCAGAGGGAACTGAAGGCGATTCCGGGCAGAGGCCAAAAAGCATGTTTCGATGGAATGGAAATCGAGGTGGCATATGTGTTTCGCTTCAGAAGGAGCATATTTTGAAGGCGACAAAGTAAATATTAATGAAGATTAACAATTTCTGGTTTTATTTACAATTTCCGGAACCCTTCTGGTCACAATGTATTGTACATAACATAATAAATGAATATATGCAAAGATTAACAAAAAAATAAATGTTTATTTATTTTATTTGCCATATCCCCAAATCATTAAAATTAAAGGTAATACTCAAAGCAAAAAACCAAAAAATGTGATAAATCTAATCAGGTATTGCCTATACAAACACCAACGATTGTTAAAAAAATTTGAATTTTACAAAATGACAGACTTTAAGAAATTTTCGAATTAGGCTCTAAAATAAAAGGATTTTTGGATCGTTAAAATTACATTATTCATGCAATCGAAAAACTGTGAGGTTATTGCACGTAGAAATACGTACACATATACAAAGTAAACAGAAAAAAGTCAAAACGATCGGATGATTGGTTTTCGCGTTACAGCTGCAGCCAATTTAAAAAAGGCAGTTTTAAGAAAAACGCGTTGAAAGATAAACTGATTGAGCCCATTGAACTGAGCGGCTACACTTTAGAAAGCTGTAACTCAAAAGTTTATTTAAATATTCGATTACAATTTTAGTATGTTACTTTTAAAGGTAGGGACTATAGTAATGTGCAAAAACCAAAAAATATTTCAAATATCAAATGGAAAATGTACGAATAAATTCTATTTACATAAAAAAATGATGTGAAAGTCCTTATTCAGATACTAGATAGTAAAAGTTAGATAGCCATTTTGCGCATCAAAAAACGATTGAAACACACACTCACGCAGTGATCGAAATGTTTTGTGTAAACATTTGTTGAATGTTTTTAACAAACTTTTTTCCAGCGCTTTTATTTCGCCAGCGAAATTGTGCAATTATCAGTGGCTATTGCTGCTTGCGCAATTTGTGCTTCTAATGGACCATGTTGCAGGCCACAAAAATAACGGGAAGAACTTTTAATAGCTCTAGCCAACCACACACAAACACACACATACACTCACACTCCTACATAACAGTGTGCACTCCTCGTTTTCGCTACAAACAACCGCAGCCCTGTAGCGCGCAAAGAAGCTGCAGCCAATATGCAGCAGAGAACGCGCGACTGTGTTTGTTGCTTTGTAAGCGGTTAGTTGCCGCTGCTCCTGCTGTAATGCCGTTAAGCGCCAGTCAGTGCTCGTAATTCACTTTTTTGCATTTTGGCGTAAAACTTTGTTAATCCACATGTTTATGGGCCGCACTGGACATTGGAGTTGCCGCGCTGTGGTGGCAAGCTTCCTACTCCCATTGACGCAGCAAACATGTAGCAGGTCAAATGTGGCTATCGTTGGGTATGTGGAGCGCAGTTACTTGCTGCACACAGCTGCGTGTATCGTTGTTGTTGTTGTTGTGTTACACACTTCTATGCCCTACGCGGCGTGTTTTATGGCGCAATCACCATATCCGTTGCCATTATCCTGACTAGAAGCATCCATGTGTCCATGTCTGTGTGTTGGTGTTGCATTTGGCGATCGTTTGCCATTAACGCAGCGCTACAATCTAGCGGTTCACTCAGAAAGCCATTGCCGTCGTATGTACTCGTATGCATGCGCACATATGTATACATGTGTGAGTCGTTGTAACTTCGTTTGAGTTTTAGCTTTTCGATTTTTAAAAATGCGTTGAGTTTTCTAGTTTTATATGCTTAGCATATCAGCCAATCGTTTGGAATACATTAATTTGGTTTATTTTTCAAGTGTCTGAGCGCTGAACAGAATATGCTTGCTGGAGCTGCATGCGTTTTTGCTACACTCAATCGAACATTTATTGCACGTTTGGCGCAAAGTAGTTATATGGTTATGTGCATTTACATAAAGAATTGCGCTTCATACTTAATTTTTTTTACCACTTGCTGTGTCTACGAACTTCTATTGGACCTGCTATCATTCGAGATACATTTGAAGTGAAAGAGAAACTTTAAAATTTCGTTTTGATTTAAGTTATTTTAAAAAAGATGTGATATGTAATAAAAATACTGCAAATATGCTTTAATAGGATATACACGGCGTATGAGTAACGTTAGCTGATAGAAATTAAATAAATATACATACGGGCCCTATTAGACCCAAAGTGGTCGAATAGCAAGCTAAAACTAAATTATAGTTATTCTTTCTCTTTATTATATTTTTTTGCTAAAAGGCAAACATGATTATTTTACTGCAAAACAGCCCTGTAAACTTCGTTCGGATTCGAATAATTTCTATAAAATAAATATACTTGTAGCATAAGGTCTAGTAAAAAGAAATTCGTTATTTTGCATTAGGCATTATTCAGCATAGTTAAAATTACCCGATTTAGGTGTTATATGAACCGTTTAGTTCGATAACTGATAGGCATTTTGAAGATAGGTTCATAATGGCACTCTCATAGAAACACTTGCCTCTATTTTTAAAAACTGGGACTGTCGATTTTTATAAATTTCTTTTGAAGTGAATTTTTTATCAGAAAAATCATAGAACCTTAATCAGGAAAAGCTTGTAATCAATTGATGCCCAGTCCAAACTGTAAGATTATGCATACATTGTAACCAAAATCAGGTAGCTTCTGCCGAACCACTATCGATGTGTGTGACCTAGCGTTGCCCAAATTGAGTACAATTCCTCTTCCATTGGTCACTACTCTAGGCGATATCTGCCTTCAAACGGTCTTCAGAACGTCCAATTGTTCAAAGTACAAGCACGGATTAAAAGCACATAGCAAATGCTTAATGACCATTAACCCTTGACCATCGTTTTCCCGCCTCAGCGCGATTTGGTCACGACCGTGTTCGTTTGACGTTGTCGTGGGTGAACCACTTTTGATCGCCAGAAATCACAAAACTGTCAGAGATGTTTATTTTTAGTATGAAGTATTTCTAACGCGAAGTTTCATAACCTAGTCATACTTACACAACGCGAAATATAGGTAACTATAGCCATTTATTGGAAATCTAAATGGATAAATAATTTTAATATACTCAATATTATATCACATAGTATAATTGTCATAGTTTGGGAATATAACTAATATGTATGGAAAAAATTGTGTGTTACTTTGAATTAAAATAAAGCTTTTTTAAAAACAACAAATAGTTAAAAATTTGTTTTTCAGATAATCGATATATATCTTAGGAACATTTGGGGAAATAAGCGGGATGAACAAAAGCATGCATTAGCATGCATAGAAAATATGGTACTGTAAACATTATTTAATTCATGGAAATGTCAGTCAACTATATATGGAATTTCGAAATTTTTTATGAGATAAGAATACACCATATGATATAGATCAAAAAAAGAAAAAAATGACTATACTCTTCGTAAATTTCGTTTGAAAAGAGAGAAACACAAACTTTAGAGCCTCTTCTGTATGGTAGAAAAAGTTAGGATTGATTCCAGATTAACCCGATTAACAAATATTAAGAACTCTTTGAATACTTCTCGAACGCTCACCAAAAATAGCGACGCAAGTAAACATGTGCTATCACGTGCGGATACGTGCGTATGTAGCTGCTGCGTGCGTTTGCAACATAATTATGCAATTTAATTGAATGCCACTAGTCTACATTTAACACCAGCATGCACCATTTATGAGCATGTATATGTGTGTGTATGTGAATATACCAATACATACATATATTGTACCATACGTATGTATTTATGTGAGCGGCTATTATCTCAGAGTTTTATGCCTGCAAGTAGTTTATGCCACAAGAGGTGCCGTTATTGCTTTGTTGCAAGCACAACAACAAGTCCGTCATAGAGTCGCGTCATTCGCGCATATTTCAAGCGTCAACTGTACCAACATGTCAGCGCAGTGGCAATGCGTGACGGAGCTGTTGCGCTTAATTCCCATACAAACACACATACGCACACATACACAAATTAATGATAAATATATGCTTATGCCGTTTTAGAAAGAACGCGGTTCCTAAAATGGCTGTTGCAAGTGTGGAAAATGTTGCATGTGTGGGTTTTCATTAAAAGTGAGTGAGTACGCAACGCATGCACGGCTATTATGTGGCATGCCACATGTAGACACGCATACATCTCCGCTGGAGCGTTTGTATGCGCATATATGGTGCACTTTCGCAACAGTCATGCGATTACGAGCGAAGTGACTCTAAAATGCTAACACTTTTTATGAAGTCATTTACAGGGTGATTTATTAGCGACTTTGTTGAGAAAGAAAATACACCAAAACGCCATATAATAAAGTCAACTGGCCTCGCGTGCGTGTTGACAGAACAGCACACGTGTGTGTTTGCGTATATGGTAAGTAATGACCGTTAGGAAGCGTTGTGCCAGCGCCTATAAGTATGCCACGCCTGCGCTGTGCGCCAACTTTGTTAGCTTTTTGTTTATGAATTGCCACGTTGTGCTGCCTAATTTTTTACGTTAATTTTATTTCATATATTTTTTTATTTTCCACTTGGCTGTTGCACACTGAATAATGAGCATACAAAATGGAAAAACTGCAGTTTCCACGGCAAAAAGCACATGTACGCGTGGCAACTGGCTTGGCAAACTACATATACGAATGTTAACGGTGAACCTTTTTCAAAATTGCACACTGCCACTCACTCATTTACACACACACACTCACACATACATATATGCAAATATTTGCTCATGAATACGTAAGTGCGCTAGTGTGTGTGCTTTCTTACTTTACTGTTGTTCGTTAGCTCAGGCGCCTTGCAGCAAATTACTGTGCCTGTTGCTGTTATTAGATTTGTTGTAGTTTTTAACATTATTATTGTTTGCAGTTTCGGTTGCTCGCTCCTCGCTAATGAATGGTTAGCGGAAATTGCTAAAATAACCGTACACGGGTTGACTCACATTTCGCCTTCCTGATTTCGATGCATGAAACATGATGTAAGCAAAGCAGGAAACGATTTTCGGAATGAGTGTTCAGAGCGTACCCTGAAAAAACTGAAAACATAGATAGTTTTTAGAAGTTCTGTAATGCAATAATCAAATATACTTGCAAACAAAATTATAAACCAATTATTTTAATGTTATATTTTCACTACAGCGCAGGTACAGACTTTATTTTATACTAACAATTATATGCAAAAATAAGTAATTATTTAATATTATAAATATAATTATATTATAACTATGCAAGCTTTTCACTGACCTGATCTCATCGTAGTGGTCTACGATATGAGGTAAGTATTTTGCAATTTAGTCTTTGAACAAAATCAAAAAATTAATTTTCTTTAGTATAAAAAGGCTCGGGATAGTCCTATAAGATGTTGACCACAATTATAGTTAATTCATGTGAGACAAAAAAATATTGTTTGAAGTGCTTGAATAGTTATACATAACTAATGTATATTAAGTTTGCCACGAAGTTTTTAACACCTACCAAGAAACGACCTATACCCTATAAAATATATAAATAATAGAATAAAGAGCTGAGTCTATTTAGCCATATCCGTCTGTATATACGCGAACTAGTCCCTTAGTTTTTAAGATATCACTCGGAAATTTTGCACGCGTCCTTTTTCTCCTAAGAGCTGTTAATTTGTCGGAACCGCCGATCCAAATCAAGTTCTTGTAAAGAAAATAATAAAGAAGTATTTGTGAAGGCTATTATAGTTTAAATTTTTTTTTTTTCACATGCTTTTGGGCGCCGAGATATATATGTTTTTTTGCATATACATGCCAGAAATATACTAGCCTTGAATGCTACTTGTTTGTATTTAAAAAACTTTATTTTGATATGCAGTTCGTCCAATATAATGTTTAACTATTTTTCTACTTTTCATTTATGGATTTATATTATTAAAAAATTTATATTAAACTAAAAAGTTTACTAAAAGCTTTTCTTTTTTTATATTAAAAGTGCAATTTATTACTAATGCCGGTTTCAAAACAAACCCACTAAGTTTTCACAGTGCATTCCATTGCGCTTAAAAGTAGACTATATATATGAGCTTATTATGCAAATTACCTCATCCCGTATGCGCGTAGCTGGTAATTTTAAACATTTGACCCAATTTCCAAGGTGGCAAAATGGGGGTAACCAGCATATTAATATAATGGCTTTATTAACAGGTGACTCCAGTGCATTACAAAAGCCATGTCGACACAACATGCAAACTAATGCATGACACTATTGAAGTACAGTAGTCTCGCGTACAGGACATTATGTAAAGCGTGACGTAATTTTGTAGAACATTGCCTAGTACTCTTAAATTTAAATAGAACTAGTTTTTTTTTACAGACAATTGCATAATTCCGCAGCGACATAATGCCATACCGCAAAGTCAAGTTGACTTGGGTCCTTTGATGGCTTTTCAAGTTGTGTTTACGCAGAGTGCCTACCTTCGGTAATCTACTTCATTTCCATAAAAATGTTTATTCACATCGCTTCTATCGAGGCCTCGGCTCTTCATGCTTTTGCCTTTTACTTTTTCTCACGTTTCCTGCGCCATTTGCATTACGCTATGGTATTTCCATTTCATTTTATGCCTGTCTATGGCGGCTTTTGCTTTCTTTTGCGCCGCGTCCGAGCGAAGGTTCAATGGCAGGCGAGGCAAAAGTAAATTTTCTTACTGGACAAAAGAACGGTGGAGTAAAGAAAATTATGTGTAGGTGGGAGTAAACGTGAGAGTCGGGGCGGTGGCTGCTGTATTTCTCACTTCAGTCCACTTCATTATCGCCGTGACTGCTACGAGGAAGCGCCGCTTGGCTAGAAAAGAAGTTGATACAAAGCAACAAACCTGCCGCTTGGTCTAGTATTCAAGTAAAAGTTGTAGGTACCTTTATTCAGGCTTACGCTATCCAAATGTAGGCAGCATTCGAGCACACACACATACACACATAGGTAGATCCGTACGTGTTGCCGGCAGCTCCAGTATCTAGCTGAACGAACATATAAACGAATTGTGTCATAAATTATTCATGTCTGAAGGTGTTCGTGATAAAAGACAAGAAATGCTGTGGGCAAATAAGAGTGAAGAAAAAATTGCAAAACAAAAAATAAATAAAAATGGCTGAAGAAAATGAAAATGGAAAACTTTCTGCCATTGCAACGAAATGATTTTTTCGCCATTTTCATTCACTTCAAGCACAATCACAAACAAACTCACCCATATATCTGTGCACAGCGCATATGACAGATATACATACATACAAATCAACTTTTCTTTTGCTTAAAGCGCCTCCACCACTCACCTGTGCCATTTGCCGGTTTTGTGGATGGCACTGTTGCTGTTTCTGATAAAATTTCCTATTTCTTCTGCATTCTACTTAATTTTGCCTTTGTATAGCATCACTTAGTATATGTGTGTGGTTTGTATATGTGTTTGTTTTTATGCTGTTTAAAAGGAACTTCGCTTTATATGCGCATAAAATCAACAAAACTAGCTTTAATTAAGCCCTACAGCGATAATGAACCGCAGTTAAGTTGCAAGTGATTAATCTCAGAATTCTATAGTGTAACTTCTTTAACTGTATAATTGGTATGTGTTCTGAAAGGTGTATTATATATTCTTTAACTAAGTTATATAGAAGTAATTATTATTTTAACACTGCTGAATCCTGCAGTGAACATATTCAAAGACGGTGTGGCAAGCAGAAAATGAATCCAGTGTATATCTAAAGGAGGAATATATTTTCCAATTTGCAGACGACAAAAACTACTCGCTGAATGAAGAAGAAGTAAGTGCATTATTGAGACATATTTTGAGGCAATAGACAATCGTACTATAAAAATGGTGTCAAAAAATTAAAGATCACTATATTGAATCTCCTATCTAAACGTTATCTACGACAGCACACTTGCGAGAAAAATATTAATTTTTTTATTGGAAGAATATGATATTTATAACTAGTTAAAACCATTGCAATTTTAATTTTCTGAAAAAAAAGCGTTTTCGAGCGTCGGCCTCAGGCTTTCCCAGCTGCACTAAACGCCCAAAATCCAAGCAATTCTTTCTTACAACAGTTGTCTTCGCACCAACGTTTGCCTACATTTTGGTCTCATGAAAAATGCAATTGCATATGTCTGCGGAATGAAATTGAACTCGAAAGGATAATACACTTTGCATGCATAATATGAGGAGTGTCTGTAGACATGAAGAAAAGCAATCTTTAAGACAGCTCTGCTTTGCATTGAAAGTGGAAAAGCGTAGGCAAAACTATGTGTGCAACATTTACTGTTATGCGACCATCGAATTGTTGGCGCTTAGAGCAGCTAAGACAGCTACTTAGTTGCAGTTTCGAAGAGGCGATATTATATAATGAGGATTTTTTGCATCAGAAGTTGATCTGTAGCAAGTCACATACACACAAACACGCATGCAACTGCATTAATTCAAATACGGTCTCGAATAGCCGCCAAGTGGCGTCTGAAGTGCAAGTTGGGCGTCTTACCACTTGCATAATTACACATATTTTTGTACAAATTTTCAGTTGATTTTCTAACAAATTTCTATGGCTTTGAAGTCCCGATTTTTTGGTTTATTTGCCGTTGTGAATGCACTTTCTTGAAGTGCTTGCGAGCTGTGCGTGGGGCTTAGGTGCTCATTTCAATAATGTAATTGCGTCTCGTCTACGCTGGCGTTATTGGCAAAAGAAAGCGCTTCAGCTGCTATATGCCAGTGGGCTGAGGGACTGTTTTATTCCCAACTTAGAAACAACAATGGTTGTGGTCAGCTTTTGAGCCCTTAAATCATCCCATTGACTTGGCCATTCCCAAACCCCCAAATGTAATGGAATTGCGAGGAAATGGCGCAAACTTTGGGGTCCAAACAAAAGTTAAAAGTTTCTTTATTCGAAGTTTTGGAAAAAAGGTCAACACGCACTTTATGTAATAACGGCAAATAAACGTAAAAAAGTATTAAAATAAAAACAGTCGAAATAAAATGCGAAAAAGTTAAGTGCGTTGTTGTTGTTGTTGTTATTACATCAAAAAAGGCCGAAATAATGAAACAGCTTTAAATGCAAATACACAAAAAGTATACACTTGATTTTTATTTATTTTTTGCAAAGTACGTCATGCCAGCAGAGAAGTTTATATTATTGTTGTTTTTGTTTCCTGAGTGTGACTTTTGCTTTGAACTCGACGGCAGCAAAGCGGCAGTTGGACCACTGCGTTGTAAGAGGCGGTAGACAGACAGACATCCTTTACACAAACGCGCTTTTTGCATGACGCACCGTGTTGCATGCCACCCGAAAAGCACTTCCTACCCTCGTCGAGTCTAAATCTTCGCAGTTTCCGAAAAATGTCAGAAAAGAAATTAAATTCCATTCAGCGCATTTTAATGGAAATTAATTGAAGTTTTCAAGCGTCTCGTCGCTCGCTATTTCAGCAAAGTTACACTTTGTGGCACAGTGTCTAAATATCATAAATCTTAAAGACAAAATGATATTTCGTGTATTTCGCTATATTGACTCCCTGGTTTAGGAATGAGAGAACTCGAGCAATAACTCAAAGAAATAACACAACAACAGAACGGCGAGTGCGAGTCAATGTACAAAGGTTTGTGTAACCAGCTGGACTTGGTTGCTTTCGAATTTGGTTCATCGCTCGTATCTAGCTGAGGCAATAAATATTTTGTGCTTGCTTTATATTGCCGAAACACTGTGCAACAGTAAGCCAACGCTAAGTAGCAATCAGATTATGTTTGGCAACAGCTGGCGTAAAAAGTATTACAGTTTCGCGTTAAGCGCTGGGTGTCTTCCGTAACGCGTTACCGTTGAGCTGACATAAAAAAGAAAGCTTTGGCGTACCAAAATCAGAGTGCAAAGAAAATAATTTTTTTAACTAACTTTGCCATAGTTTTCGAGAAATTTTGGTTCCTTCGAAACTTGTGCAAAAACTTCGGTAGTTTTCGTTTAAAGTAAACTGTAGTTGCATAAATCTTTGAAGATCTCGCTTAAAGGCCCAAATGAGAGAACATGTGATGGCTTTATCTTAAAGTCAAATAATACGAAATTGTATAAAAAATGTTATCCGATGGTTACAGATGTACGTACATAGTTATGCATGAAAAATAACACAAGTTTGGGGTTGATAAGTAAACAGAACGGCAGCATTGCATGCATTGATAAGGTATCGATAATATTAAATTCTCCAACACCCCTAACACTGTACTACCATAGGTTCGAGTGGAATCCTTTTCATATCTTTAACACGTTCGATGAACAGCGGCTTCGCCGGACTGGCCTTAGTAGCCGAAGAAAGGCAACGAAACGAGGGCAATGAGTTATCGCATGCGCTGATTGGCGTTTCTTATTGGATTTTAATTAAATTCCACAGCGCTGAGCAGCGGCGAGCAGCAGCAGCGACAGCGCAAATTCCAACTAGATAGAATAGAAAGATATTCTTGACTCTAATTGCACACTTTCTTCAAGAGCGGAAAGGATGAGATCAATGCTGATAACACGTAGTATCCTGCTGTGGGTCAATAGTGTAGCCGCGCACGAGTCGCGTCGAGAGAAAGTCATTAATTTAAATTTGCATGTAATTAAAGTGGAGAAAATTCCAATTTGAAGTGATTGAATGGCTCGCATAGCCTCTACCTCTAGGCGGTGGTGTGGGGGAAAGGTGAAGGCATTGCTTTGTAATCAAATGCTAATGAGCTGCATGTTGCAAAGGAAGAGAATTTCGCGAAATTGCGCACCTATTCAATAAAGGTCAATGTGGGTCATAATTATTCACTCGTTCGCCATTAATTGGCATTTTTAGCACGAAGTGCGCAAATTTTAAAACCATTTATGAATAATTTCATTTTTAATGACCAAAGTTTTGAAAACATAAATGGTTATCTAAGAAATTATGTCAATAGATATGATTTATTGCGCAGTTAAGAAAATATAGTTCAAGAAATCTTACATTGCGCAAATATTTCGTAAAGGTTTAGATAAATTTCGAGGGCAATCCGATAAGTGCTAACCGGGAGATGATGCCACTGCGTTCCTAGCAGTAAAAGATTAGACTTGCAGAGTAATCTTAATAAGCTTGGCGAGTAAGCTGACGAGGTTAGCCTAAAAATTAACCTAAATAAAACCGAATTCATCGATAAGAAACATAACCTCGAATCTGTTATCAGCATTGATCTCATAATTTCCGCTCATGAAGAAAGTGTACGATATACTATATATGACAAAGAGATATCACGCAAAATAAAATTATGTTGCCTTGGGAGCACAATTACCACCACTGGAGGATTTGCTGAAGACATTACCAATCGCATAAACATCCTCTAAATCTAACTCAGTCAGCTCTCAACTTCGTACTTTGACCTGCTGCGTGAAAACAGTGCTCTTATACTGTTGAGAATCCCGGTCTTTAACAAAAACGTTGTTAAGGAACTGCAATCTTTTGCAAATTCGTGTTTACGAAAAATCTTAAGGATAAGGTGACCTCGTACCGTTTAAAAAGCTAACAATCAAACGTAGACGATTTGGCTGGCTTAGGCATGCACTATGCAAAAATACTGATGCGGTTTGAAAAGCTGCTCTTTATTGAAATCTGCAAGGGTTCAGGAATTGCAGACGTCCAAAAACCTCATGCCGACGTATGGTAGATGCCACTTGAAGGACCCTCATATTAACTGGAATAGTCTATCGCAACTCGCAAACAATCTGCACGATTTTAACGCTTTTATTTTAATCCTACTACTCCACCGGAGTTGAAGGAAATACTATATACTATATATTCTCAGAGACGGCTATTGTCAAAACAATTATGGCTTCGGAAAGGCTTAGATTGTCTAAAAAATATTAACTTGACATTATCTGTTTTTTGTATGTCGATTCTAAGTTTTTATTATTTACGTTCCCTGCTACAAAGGCTAGGAGTCGAAGTTTAACTTAAGCTAGGCAACGTGTGTCTGAGATCAGACAATTCTTTGAACTTTACGATTCATTAGGCCACAGTGCGTGTGGCATGTTAAGACATTTTGCTGCGCCAAGAAAAATATTTTTGGCTATTTGACCCAGCTATCGATTCATTGTCGCTAACATTCGATATTTTTACTTAACTCGGATTTTATGACAGTTAAATTAAGATGAGAAAATTATACGCAGCTGCTTACAAAACTTTCTAATGACTTTCCTCAATGATAATAAATATAAAGTGTAATTCTTAATATTATATTAAAGTTGCAATGGAATTATAGAAATGAATAAGCGCTTCAATATTATTACAGCATTCCGATGAACAGTTTCTTCAATGGTTGCCAATAAATACACACACACTTGCTTAACTGCAACCGGCGGTCATTCCCTACAGGTCCGCTTTCCTGCCGAAAATCGCTTGCCAGCACAATTTCACACTCAATCGGCTGCAAAATGAAACTTTCATATCTATTTGCGATTGCGAGTGCATGTACAAATGCAGATACAAACACATACACACACTGCTCAAACAAGAATTACAATATAAAAGACACTTCAAGTACATATTTACATAAATCCGTGCGGATAAGTTTTTTGCAAATTGCGGCTTTGGAGTTCAGAACCGAAAGTATTTTATCTGCGGTTTGCAGCATTCGCTCAGCAAATGTATGATATATACACACACATACTCAAGTGAAGCAACGCGTACAAATGGAAAGTTGCCGACATTTGTGTCCTCGGTGTCCAACTATCGGGTTTCCGCTTCCTTGTCGCAACCCTTCGGCGTTTGCTTTATGAAACCCTCGAACTTGAAAGAAATCTCAAAATGCTGCATACATAGATACATACACAGGCGGCTTAACAGCGGATGACAAACGAGTGCAGGAGGGAGAGAATACGATGGAAGCGGCCATTACAGCGGAACGAGGCGGATAGTGCACAAAAATCTGGATCTGCGAGGAGCATGCTGCCGATGAAAGCATAATCGAAGAGCATGTCCCTATAAAGGGCTGAGGATTCAAGTGAGCTGGCTGAGCGGCGGGTGCTGCTAGTTGAGCGCATGATAAAATCCGAATGAGTTCACTCATAAATTTGCGATTATGAATTTTCCATTGCGATGAATGTGCGGATGCGACTGAAATGCACTTCCGGCTGTAGCAACAACAGCTGCAGGGACGGGCGTGAGTTGTACAACACGAAGCCGTTAGGGCAGCGGTGCAGCGCAGTGTTGTTGCGGCTTACTTAAGCACTTACGGCATCACACATGCACAGCGCACACACGTACATACGCCTACACAATGTATGCGGCATGGAGGTCACAGTAAATTGTTGTAGTTGTTGCATGTCCATGCAGTTGCAGCTGGCTTGCGGGCTTTTCCGAGCAGCAGCTGCAATTTATGTTTGCGGTGCAGTCGAGAGGAAAATTTGTGCGCCTTTCAAGACAGAATTTGTGTTCGCCGGCGTTGTTGGCACTGTTTGCGGATCGTTGAGGTAGGCGATGTGCAACAAAATGCCGAGGGATGGCTGGACACAGGCAACAGAGGCCTCGGTTTGAGTGTGAGGCGCCTTAGATGCGAAGTTGAATGGATTTGGGTGACAAAGCTGCCACCAACTGTTGGCATTTCCACATACCTACACATCCCTTCTCTCTTCTGCTGTCTTCTGTTTTCTATTTCACCCTTCTGCCCGCTTGCTGGAACAGAGACTTTTAAGGCGATTTATTTCGATTATGGCGAGTGCTGTCCTGGATGGGATTGCGATAAGCAGCCTCCACGTCCACAGGCAGCCAAGTGTGTCGCGTTGCAGCGGTGCTGGAGGCATAGTAGAAAAAGCACTTACAACAGCGTCCAGTCGTTGTGCCATCTTTGGTTTATGAAATTCAATGAATTATCGCAGCACTCCACTACAGCCGCATGCTTTTGCGGTTCCTGGCTGCTGCAAGACCATACGCCACATGCCGATTGTAGCGCCAACCGCGCGCACCACAATGGCCAAGCTACGGCCGGCGAGTTCGGTTCGGCTGTAAAACTATTTGTGGGTCAGTGGTTGTGGGCTGCAGCGGTAAAGCGGAGAAAATGTTGCACAAGATAAAGATGTAGAAGACAAAAACAAATGCAAAAGCACTCTGCACTTTGAATTTTCGCTTGCGTTTGCGGCGAACGGAAGTAAATTTATGATGAAAGCCGGCGAGTTCGTGTTGAAATTGATGAGTTTCCTATTTAAAGGCCCAACAGTGCGCACGTGTGGGGGAGCGGCGGCGGCGCTACAAATCAAATATGAATGCAAAACTAGGGCAAAGTGAATTGCTTTTACCAACTGAGAAATTGATTGTGCGATATTTTGATTATTGTCTAAACGGAAGAATGGAAATTGAGTTCGAAGGAAATGGGAACTTGGTGATTTGTTGCTTTTTTGTACTTTTCTTATGCATAAGATGTGGTCTTAGTTTGCAAAATCATATAAAAAAAAAAAAAAATTATAAATTTATATAATTTTCTATGATTGCTTCCACTGTATAGTTCTTATATTATTGATTGCTAGATTTCCGTATCTGAAAACTTGTGTTAATTACATGGTGTACACACTTCTCTAAGACTATTGAACTAGAGACCTTGCCATGAGTATAGAGTTACTATAAAAACTGAGGCTAATTGGGTTAAATTTAGACTAACGCTCAGAAAATCGGGGCATAAAATGCTTGTGTGAAAAACTCTAATATTAAAGCCTCAAATTCTTCGAACAGAAATCACTACTTTACAGCAAAGTCAAGCAGTTACATAGTTCAGCACAAATTACTTTTAGAGTTTCAAACATACACACAGGTACATGTCACAGTGCTCAGACCATTAAATCATATCTTTTTTAGCTCTTGAATATTTATACGCTTATTGTTGTAATTTGTATTTATATATATAGTGATAGAGTAGTCAAGAGCCTTCGTAGAAAGTAAGTACCTATTTAAAGGTTCTCAGCAAAGAGACAACTACTATTATTTGAGTCTCAACAGGAGTCCTATTCTAAGTATTTGCAGCCTCTTTACAGAGCCTGCCGCTCTTCGTGTGTAATATATGTTTCAATAATAGGTGAGAAAGGTTGTGCTAAGTAAAAAATAAATATAAAGAAAGCCATCTATTACTCCCTTAGTACTTCATATGCCGATTGTTTTGATTTACGTAACTCCAGTCGACTTAATATTACATTTATCGCTCAGAATGTGAGGTTAGATACTTTGATACAAACAATGCTAGGCCGCATTTTGACTTCCGGTTGACTCGACAATGTATATGTACATAGGTATGTGGGTTAGTATGAAAGACATCAGAGTGAAGTTTTCTAAAACTTTTTTGGTTTTATGCAAATTTTTATCTGTCGAATTATTTCATCTACATTTATTTCTACAAATTGTGAGAATATATAGTTACGGCTGCATCTTATTAATGCTGTTTAAGGTGCTTAATATAAATGGTCTTATTAAAATTACAGTACATAAGGAGATAAATTAAATTTATTAAGTACATTTATTCTTCTTTTCTACAAAATTCCAGTACACACATTTTTTAAGCTCTCATAATAACATGTTCTATTTGGGAAGACCGGAACTTTATTTTTGAGCTTTAAATAGAACTTGTATAAATTTGCCATCGTAATAACAAGATCATAATATTAACATTTATTGCGAATAACCGTTATGCTGTCTACCAAGCAATGAATAATTTCTAGCTTCCCCAGCCAATTCATGAATTTTGAGTAAAAAATCATATTTAATTGTGGGCGATCAATCTGTAGTCGTTAATTTTCATGTCTCTTTAACAATCATTTAATGCTGAGAATATAGAAATTTATGACGCCTAAGCTATAACAAGAATTGACAATCAATAACGTTGACTCCTCGGCACGAATGAAACGACTGCGATTTATTGGCTCGTTGCAGCATCAGCGATTCATAAAATGATGCAGCAAAATTCATACATGAATATCCACTTTATTGCAATTCAACGAACGCTCGCCCCACACCCCACTAGGTGAGCATACTGAAAGGGGTAGCAACTTCCTCTCTGCTTTGATTGCTGTCATTTTGTGCTTATTTGTAATTTCCAATATTTTTCATGCAAGCGCCGAAAATTTACATAAACTCAAATTTTGTATTTTTTAACGCTGCGGCGCATCACCCTTCACCCGCTTTACAGCTACTTTAAAAAAGCAAAAACGTATTTAACAGCTTTCCTTTAGCTCGATTTTCTGAATTTGTAAAATTGTTGGGTTCGTAGTACTTTTCATGTTTTTTTGATTGGATTTTTGTATTTGGGAGCGTACATCATGTGAGTGGGAAGGCGCATACGTAAAATTTCGATTAATCTTTGAATCAAAATTATATGCGCTCATAAATATTTATATGCCTCGCCCCGTTTTATTACTCTGCCGTACCAGTATCAGCTTTGGTTTTCCATATTTTTTCTGTGCAAACCTTTGGAAGTGAGCTGGCAACACCGCCACCCAAACGAAGTGCCAGGCATCATATATATGTATACAATTGTTGACTTGTAGGTTAAAGCACATATATATTTATGCATCCCCACTATTTCCGCAATGTCGTTTGCCATTATCCCTAAAGTTCAATCCGTAATATATTCTGCTAGCTGCATCCATTCACTGCACAAGCATCTCGCGTGCAACTCTTCAGATGGAATAGCAGGGATATAAAAATGTTGTAATCGAAAATGTTAAAAAAAAAAATAAAATTGTAAAAAAGAATTGAGATCAGTGTTGGTTTAGGAATAAATATTCACTGCAACTAAGTAAATAAGGTTGAGAAATCTATATATTTTTGTGACTTGGAGAGAAGTAATAAGCAATAAAAGAGGTGACATTTTATAGCACTTTTCATGGAACTGCTGTCATTTTACGATGTAAGCAAATTTTAGAGAAATTTATTTCGTACTGTTAAGCTATTGAAGTGAGTGTTATTGAACTCAGTATAAGCTTAAATTTTAATGAGTTAGCAGAGATCTAATTTGATGACTTAACCGATCAATAGCTATTCTCTTTAAAGACTCTCGTTATATATATTTATTCTAGTCACCTGATCATCTGAAGTTATTAAACTGTGCATCGGTTTAATTCCTACCAAAAAGTGGAGAAGTACATGTACTCGTATATTGGGTACAGATTGACTGAGAAAGTGAGACAAATTGAGAGATAAAGTCGATAATGATAAACAGAGAGAGAGAGAGAGAGAGATTAAAAAAAATTGGGAGTTATACAGAGAAACAACAAGAAAAGGTCAAATTCTATAAAATATTATGTAAAGGAATGTGGACTCTTTTGACCCGTAAAAATGTTATTAAATTATTACTTTTAAGAAGATTTTTTTTGAGTGAAGTATAAGTGATTGATGTGGCTGCGAATGGTTTCTATCACCGTGGCAAAGTAAATGACAGAGTTTATTATGTTATTTACTTTATAATTTTCAAATTTAGCTTAAAAATGGTGAGTAGTGCGTGTCTTAAAATGGATCAAAATTGCAAAATAATTGCATGAAAGCAATAAATGAGAATAAATATTAGATTCGTATGCGCAACATCGAAGTAATTGAAATATTTTTTGTTATAGAAATATACGGATTTTTTAAGGAGAGGAATTTTTGATGCTTTCTAGTAAACTGAATAAATACATAGACTGGTAAAAGTTACTAACTTATATAGTAACTAAACAACCAACTGCTATAACTTTTTACATAACAAATTTAATATAAAATCAAGTAAAATCATAAACTTTAAAGCAACAAATAAAATTTGAACAAAAATTAAAAGCAAATATAACTGTGGAAAAATAAATTTAATCAAGGTACGCAATCTTTTGAAGGAAAGCTGACTGCTGAAAGGGAAAGTGCTCACACAGACATAACTAAATGCCAAGGTTTTAACAAAATAACATTTTTGGAAGTTTTGTAAAGCTCTTATGTGATGTTGCAATAAAATAAATTCCAGCAGCAGAGAATGAGAGCAGTTAAGCTCTAATTAAGGTTAAGTGGGAAGCATACGAGCAACTAAAAGCACACATCCCAAGCAATATATAGACAAATAACTAGATTGCGCTTTAGAAGCAGTGATATGTGCTAGTGTGAGTGTGTGAGTTAAGCACAAAAACCAAAAGTAATTAAATAAACCGACGCTTGGCAGTGAGTCTCTAAGCCAGTTACAGCCAATAGTACAGCTTGTTGTTATTGTTGTTGCATGTTTTGGTAGCACTTGTACTTATTTGCACAATACTTCTATAGTCAGACAAATATCGTTAGTTTCAGATTGCAAGCGCTGCTCGGCAGTCACAAGCGGCGCGTTTAAAGTGGAATGGTTGCGCATACGCCCTGTCCTCGCTATTTAAATATGCTTCGTTGGGCTTAAAAGGGAACATAAAACTTTTTACGATGCAAACACGAGATATGACGATGACGACGAGAGTTTTTCATTCAATCTGCATAAATGTATAACGCAAGCAGTTGGGCGGGGCGGCGACGTAAGCAGCGTGCCCAACTGACTAAATATGTGTTGTCACGAGCACAGCGCGGGGTGGTGCGGCGGGCGCTACACAGCGTACCAGATATGTGGAAAGGAGCCAATGTTGTTCGAGCATATGCTGTTGACATTGTGCTTGTTTTACGGCTGCCATTTTCATCGGCTCACTGCCGTTTGCTGTTGTTGTTTGCTGTTGGTGTTGTGACACAAATTCGCAACTAAATCTAAATTCCAAATTAACAGCAGGCAAAAGTTATGACGTTGACATTTTACTTGTACGCGCTCGGTTTGCGCCACCACCGCCGCTATCAACAAGCTTGATACACAATGTTGCCACTTTCACACACACACACACACTTGCAGCGCTGCAGATAATAATGTGTTGGTACATATTTGCTTAGCTATGTTTTTGCAGTATGCGATGTCGAAAATTTCATCGGCGTTGTCATCAGCAGCTAACCGATATAGCTGAGTGCTGCTGTTGTTGTTGTCGTTGTTGCTTATTTATTTTTAACGTTTTTGTTGACGTTGTAGCTGTCATAAAAAATTCAGTAGCGGATACATCAGCCCAGCTGTTGCAATAAAGTGTAAATCACTAAAGATGAGAGCGGCAAGATGCGAAAACGTTCCACGAGGGTAAGCATAAATGGAAGGTCGATTGGTAAAGGTTTGGTTGCGATGAGTTGCGTAGAAAGTGCCAAGTCAGATTAGAAGAAGGTTTTGTTATTATTGCAGAATTAGAATTCGTTCTGAAGAGCGTTTCATGTGTGAAAGAGAAAAGTATTAAAAATGTAACTTTTTGCAATATTCTTGCAATTATTTTGATGTGGTCCATACGATAAAATAAATTTGTGAATATGTTTTTGTACTTGAGATAGATTTTAATAATATAAAAATCGATTTTTCTATATAAAAAAACATTGGAAAGCGAAAAAATTTATTTTCACCATTTTTTTAAAATAAAATCTATCACATTTCCCTAATGAAATTCTCCTTTGGTTGAAAGTCGTTGCATTAGTTCGTGAGCTCAAACTTAGAGTTACAACACAGTGAGCGCTAGTTGACTCCTTCACCAGCCTTCTACATTAGATTCGAACCAATCACATAAAAGCTCACTGTATACACCATCTACAGTTGCTGCAGCCTACCCACCAATCTCTCACAGATATTAGACATTTGCCACCAGGAGCCAGCACGGCGTCAAAACGATCTGAGTATTCAAGAATGAAGTTGATATTTTCGAAAAATTTAAAGTGTCGAGACCTAGTTACAGCTAAGTACTTAGCTTCTTTATGTTCAGAGTCTATTTCATCGCTATCGATGGCTTCAAACTAAAAATGGCGCTGGGGCATGTACTTATGGTGGTTTACTTTACAATTCACCAAAAGACAGTGACAATTTACTAGCAACAGCTGCCCTTAACTGCGCCGCCCTTCAAGATTTAGAGGCCTACGAGTTGAAATGACGAGGTTTGCCAACATAACATTTGTGTGTGTGTAAGAGGAGGTATGTTGCAAAAACTACCATATACAGTGTGAGTAAGTGCGCGCTGCGGCAGCTAAACACATAAAGGCGGCACATCAACACGTCCTGTCATGTGAGTAACTTTTTATGCCTTTGCCTATATTTTACTACGCTTTGCATAGGTTTTTACTAATTTTATAGTGTTCAGCTAGTTCTCAACTTGTTTGTTTTTGTAAAAGGAATTTTATGACAATGTGGTTTTTACGATTATTTGCGGGCCTAAAATGCTTTTGGCGACTTATTTGTTGTTGCACATGTCCTGTACAAAGGCCGAACATAAAATGTATATGTATGGGTGAACATAACGAAACATATTGTGAGTGTGAACACTTTTTTTGTTGTTTTTATCAAATTTGTGCATTTTATTTTGGGGAAAAGGTTTGCAATTTCATTTTATGCTGCAGCTTTGTGTAGTAAAGTATACGGATATAAATACATGTATGCGTTTTGTGCCTTTTGCTTGAAACATGTCGAATTTTAGCACGCTTTGTCAGCAAACAGTTGATTTGGCGTTTTTATTTCGTTGAAATGGATTTTTTCCAACACGCTAAGCTCCACGCGCCGCAATAAAAATATAGTTTTGTTGCTGTTGTTGTGCTGTTGATTAGATTTCTCCAGTTTCCTGTGTACAAAACACAAACACATTCGACACACACAGTTGCATAGAAAATGTAAAAGAAAGACGCAAAACGATTTCACTATTCTCTTTGTTCGACCAAATAAATGTGTATATGATAGGAACGTATGATATGCACTTCTCTTTTTTCGCATATAAATCGCTAAATATTAACTAAAATCAAATTCCAGCGCCTGTCTTTATGCAAAAAGTTCGAATGTGTTTGCTAAAGCTGCGCCGACCGCAATTCTGTTGCCAGTTGGGTGCCATAAATTTTGTTGCGGAAAATAAAAACACCCATCAATTATTGATTTTTGCCAGCATTGACTAAATTTGCGACATTTGCGAAATTTACGCTGTTTTTTGATGGACAAGTGGCACAAACAAAATTATTTGCATGTCATTTATTTTTCGTCGCCAAAACTTTACTTGCTTTTCGCATTTAATTCGACAGTTTTGTCGTCTTTATCGAATGTTCGAATGACGCCCTTGACAATGCAAAGGCGTCGCGGAATATTTGGTGATTTTATTTGTGATAAATGTGCCTATTCAGGGAATGTAATTCCAAAAGTTGTATTATTATTGTAATCTGAAAATTTTAGTATTTCTAAATGTTCGCGCAGGACCATAATATAATATTTTTTTCCTTCGCAACTTTAGTGGCGTGCCCTGAATACAAAAAAAAAAGGCAGCTCTCACTTTTTTCACTAATTTTCTCTCGAATATCGGGTACTATGAGTATGGAGACGTTTGAAGGGAGTGTGGCTAATTCAATATTTTTGCCGCAGAGCAGTTTCAGTCACGGTAAAATATCTGGGTGACGGCAGGTGATCATTTTCTGTACGTTAAGCTTTCAAAGACAGAGCTGGCTAAGAAAAATTGATAATTTGCTGCAATTTGTTGCTCAAAATTAACGTTTTCTTCAATTTTTCTTCTCTGCATTGAAAAAATCACTGCGTAAATTTAAAATACCAACACAAAATTTCTTTTGATACTAAATTGCCAAAGCAAATATTAAAGAATATATAATAAAATAGATATATTCAAACATAGCTACTTTAATCCAAGTGATTAAGCAACAAAAGTTTGCTCATTTGGGGCATAAATTAATATATTAGTTAGATGGACCGTGCAACTTAAGCGTAATCATTTTGCTGCTCCAAAATATACCTAAATACTTTCATAAAGGATATTTAGGTGCCATTCATTTTGTAAGTTTTACCTGTTCCGAAAAGTGGCAACTCTATTTTTGAAATATGTGCAAACATAATATTTACTGGAAATGATTTGTGTTTGTTAAACATTTTATACGGTTTTGCAAAGTTTTATTTTTTCAATAGGTGGCAATACTAATACAAAATATTTTTATTTTTATTTTAAAATATTTCGTTAGCTGTTGAGTAGGTTTTCCTGGAAGAATTACTGTATGACCACCAAAAAAGTGTAAAATAATAAATTTTACTCATTTCGTTATGTGGCAACTCCATTGTCGAATATTTCTAAATTAAGGATTTTCTGTATAATATTTTTTTTTTATAAATCTGGTGCAAACAAAATATTAAGCACGTAGGAAGTGATTACATGTTCTGCTTTTGTGACGTCATGCGAAAATGTGATTCAGATAACTTAAATCTGCTGTAATAAGTATTAAAATTATGACATACGTGGCATGGTTAAACTATCGGAAGTGCCCGATAACAAATATAACTGTTTTTAAATGTACTTGAAGTTTTCGGAATGTACTTGGCAACAAAGGCCTCATTCAACTGAATCATATGTCCTATATTTTTAAGCCACTGGTTAGCAAAGAAAATAATACTTTTGGATTTGGATATCCTTTACTAACCAAATGATCAGTATAAAGGTTAGGTTCCTTCGTAAGCCTGTTTTTTTATTACGTAAGAGATTTCAATAATAATTTTTTCCAACTTCGAAGAACTTGCAATGTACGCTCAGGGCGAAACATTGTTGAAAGCGGATTCTCAAATAACGTTTAAGCATTAAAATTGCTGTCGTTACCGCGTAAGTTTGCTATTAAGAAAGTTGCAATCGTCTCTTTTTGCACAGAGCCGTTTCACCTTCGTTCTTCATATACTCCGCATTTTAATTCTTTTTTCGTGGAATTTATTGCTTTTGTATTGCGAATCGTGCTCTTGTATAGAGATGGATATGTGAAAGTTTAAACTTACTCTGTGTACTAGCACATTTTTTTTATAGCGATACGTTTAATTGCTGCAACACGCTGTGGCTGCACATGCCACATTAAGAAATATTCACACATTTTTCACAACTTTCACTGCAAAGTACCACAAATGAACCTCATTTTCAGGGAATAATGCGCTCAATGTTGCGAGTGGCACAACAACAACACAGATGGTACATTAACTTGCTACTTGCCGCAGCATGTTGCAACCACACGCACACACACACAGCTGGCAGCAAATAAAGATGTAATTTTATGATATGAGCGCAAGGAACGGTTGCAGCATATACTGTGCACCAGCAGCCGCAGCAGCAGCTGTTGCAACTAATTGTGCAACACTTTTTAGTTTTATTGCCACCGCGCAAAGCAGCGCAAGGCTAAGCAGTGTAACCTCAAGCAAAAACGCAGCTAATCAGATGGGCTAAGCAAACGCAGCAGAAGCCGCAACAACAACTACAAAAACAACAACAGACGCAGTTGCGCTTATAACTTTTAGTTTATTTTTTATAAGTGGCAATGTGGTGTTTTAAGGCGAACGCGTCATGTACAAGCAGGTATAATGGCACTTTTTTGCAACAAGCGTCTTGTTGTTGCTGTTGCAGTAACTGCCGCTTGGCATTGGCCAATTAAATTTCTTTTAAACGCTCCTAATGCGGTGCGAGTAATCGAGCGCATTGTTGCACTTTACTTTAAGTGTTGCACAATTGCATTGTTGCAACACCGCCGCGTTGCCACCGCCAAATGCATTTCCTCGCGCTTTTAATCGCTGATCGCCGGCAACGCGCTGGCAAAAAAGTGTTAATCGACGCGTCGAACAGCTTTTGTGGCAGTGAACAAGGTAAATCACACTACTCGCTATAGTGGCAAGTGGCATGTTGTGCGAATGCTTTTGCCTCAGTGCGGTTTGTTGTTTTAAAACATATTCTTTGTTGTTAATTTTTCACATGACATTTGCGCTTGCTACTTATTGTTGTTGTTACTTCTTGTTACTGCCGTTGTTGTTGTTGTTAAGGTCACCAAATCGGCATTGAATTTCATTGCCGCGCTCATCTGCCACGACTGCTTTGCCGCTGCTTCCCTCCGCTGGCAGCTATTCCTACCGCCAGTGCGCGTGAGTTTCGACAATTGTTTGGAGTGCACAAAAAAAAAGAGGCACAACTACAGTAAACAGCGTTGGCGAATGTGCAACAAGCGCAACCTTAATGCTCGCGCAAGACCTTCACACACGATTTTCCGAACCAAAGGCAGCTAAGTAGACGAAATGAGGCGTTTCAAGGCGTTCATGCCACACCGTTATCGCATTGTCAAAATCTCGTGCCACCAAATGGCCAAACGGCTTGCGTTGCAGCTATGATATTAAAGCAGTTACTGGCGATTCGCAGTGCCTAACTCCCTCCGGGTGTTAAGTGCCAATGCCACATTTAAGTTGCTAGAAGTTGGCGCTCACGGCAGTACTCAACGTTAGCTGCCTTGCATTTCAGTGGTCTCTGCGCTGTCGCCGGCAATGCAATTTCCACCAAAAATTGTATTTTCCGACATTTCATAAGTCATCGAACGCTTTGCGACCTTTTCTCGCCTTCTACTGTTGCGCGCGCATTACACAGCATGTTGTATGTTTGTATGTGCAACTGAAAATGTGCACTTTCGTGGCATGGGTGTCGCCAGGTGGCTGGCCGCATGTATGAAATATACAATGTTTCGCTATATTTTTATATATGAAATTTATATATTTATCTTTTAGCTGGACAGACTTGCGGAAATGGCTAAGCTGTTGCCTCTTGGCTGCCTGTTGTTCTCAAATACTTGTAAGCATAGACCAGGGCGGCTACTGCAGAGTGCTGCTGCCTACATTGCATGGTGTCATTGTTTTTGTCGTTGACACTTTTGCTGTTGCCAGAATTTATGAATGCAACACGGCGCTACTTATTTTTGTAATTTACTGTGTGGTATTTTCGGGTATCATTTTCTGTTATGCGGTGTTATTTTCTAGTATGTGCATTTGTTGTTTCCAATTTATTATTAACTTACATGCTGTTGTGGCATCATTCGCATTCCTTGCAGTATGAAGAGAATTGTTGCAGAAAAGAGCTCCTGTGCATGGTTCCGCTTTACGCCTTCATACATTCATACATACATATTGCAAATATATTTTCTAAATTTAGTGCTGTTCTACCACATAATAAAGTTGATTTATTCTTTATACCAAAGATTTCAACCTTTTCCTTAGAAATTCCAAAAACGATTTTAAAACATTTTAACCACTTTGGAATATTGGTATGTTGGGTATCCGATCTTTAGTAGTTTTAGATTCTACACACACTTTTTTATTATTTCTTGAGTTTACTCTTTTCGATATTTAGTAACCTATGGATAAATTGAACACTTCTGAAATACTCTCGAACTACAATATTTGGTTTTGCTGTTTGGTGAAACCACATTACAATAAGTATCAACAATTTCAGTAGAAATACAACATCTGAGAAACTGGATCGATAGATAAACTATTTTGTATTCAAATCAAAAATAAATACTTTGGAAGATTTCTCCTTTAAAGGTGGGTTCTCATTTCGATCTCGCAGGAAGTTATCTAAAAAGATTTTAGTAGAATTTTTTTCATGAAATATTTTATTATATGCGAAAGAAAAGATTTGGACGCTGATAGGGCTTAATTGAAGCTTCAATCACTTAAGCAGATTTGGCGTAGTAGTTAGCCAGTGGTTTCTTCTATTCTTTATATGACACCAAGTCGAAACATGAAATGAAGCCAAGTGCCTATTCACGTTTTAACACGGAAGGGACCTTACTTATCTTCTCTTACTGCAAGCTGATATAGCATTGAATAAGGCTTTGTTTCCAGCAAATTATAGAACCCACCCAGCGTAGTTACTCACTGAGCTATAAAACAGATACAACTGTCCATAAACAAAAGTTGCGATTTTTAGCAGAGAGATGGAGGTTAAGGTATATATAAGTGTCCTGGAAAGGAAAAACGCGAGTAACCGGAAAGGACCACAATTTATATTTGGTTAAGGATTGTCAACTCATAAACACTCCTCAAAATTTGTTGGGGAATGTTTTCTGCTATTACAATAAAAAGAACAACAGACGTGAACGCGAAAATCATAAGCGGACGCAGTCAATTCCAAAAAAAAAGAATATTTATTTACATATATATACCACAAAGTGCATTCAATAAGACCAAAGTTCTGTCACGAGAAGTACTTCTGTTCTATTTTATGCCCATCGGGGCCATTTAGAGATAAAAATCAATACGAATTTTTTATCGCCACCAATAATTGCTTTAGCACTTTGGAGACAAAAAATAATTGGCAATAGATTTACAGCCACGACGTGCCATGGATGACCAAGGAGTAGCTCAGAAAAGAAAAAAAAAACCAAATACCACATTTTTAATATGTCATACAACACCCATTCCGCCTTAGACCGTTATTTTTGCCGACCGTAAGCGCTGACTTTAATCTTGCATTGCGATCAATAAGGCCAATGATCTTGATCAGCGAGAGAAATAAGTAGTGGCAGCAAAGACATGGCGCTGCATGACGAGCAAAGCAGCAAGAGAAACCAACAACAATATATTGGTTATTGTACACACCAATATTGGTTAATGTGTGGGTGTTTATTGAAGTGACACTCGAGTTTGGATCACGTTGCATATTGCCAGTCGCAGTAGATAACAACGTTGAATGTTGCACAGTTTCACAGTTGAAGAATTTGAGAATTTTGTTTTAGCTTTATAAGCATCTTTAATGATATTAAAACAATATGTAAATAAACAAAAATAATGAAAGCATGATGATCACACCGTTAGTTTTTAGTTTGAATTTCTTCTTACATTAACTTCTGCTTAGCAAGCTGATAGCACAACTAAATATTGTTTCGTTTATAAGATTTATTTCTTATGTCAGTAAAGCTTAAGTTCCATATTATCGTAAGTAATTCTTTTACTATGCTCCTACTACTACTATTTTATTTTTTATTTTAAGATACACATTTTCTTGAGCATATTTCACGCCATTTTTACCTACATGTTGCTTTATAGGGCGCGCCTGTAAATATTTCCTAAAGTTAGGGTATAAAAACACCCATACTATCCCTATAAATATCAAATATTTTTAAATAAAATTGAATAATTTACAAGATTTTTCCAATCACTCTTTGTATAGCCCTTGATGTATTATTATTATGCTCAGCTAAGTATTCATACACCCTGTAGGAAAATCTACTAACGTTACCTGACAATATGCTGCGACAGCTCAAAACTAATTTGATGGTAATAAGAATTTTAAATATGAATGAGGTAGGAATCCCAGTTTAGTTAGTCTTCAAGTTTACATTAATATATTCTAAAAAAACAACTGCAGTTAATCTGTACAACAGCTGCTTGTAATAAGTTGTTCAATTAAGATGTTTTTGACAACTATTGTACATATACTATCACATGATTGTAAACGATAGTATCACAGCTAGTTGTAAAACCTTGACAACTTTACTTATAAATTTCTATTAGGTTGAGTTGGATTGTAACTAAATATCTACTTATGAGAGGCTATTGCTTACTTGGAAGAAGTGAAAAAGAGCTGCTTGCTGATTAAAATAAATATGGTCTAGGGAATTTCATAATTTCAAATGGCAGAGTTTCAAAGCAAAATGTGGTTTAAACCGAGTTTGGAGAATATTAACACCAGATATTTTTTATATTTATTTAATTATTTATTTTATTTAAAATCATAAATCGTTAAATCGTGCATCCACCATTTCCTACAAAACATTATGTTCTTGCTAGGTATTTAATTTTTAGTCAAGGTTGTGCATGAATGTGTCACTCATTTATTGTCTTTTGCCTTTTGCCTTCTACCTTTTACTTTTTTTTGCGACTTTTTGCGGAACGTTTAATTAAATTCATTCATTAGATAATATTGCGCTTGCTGGCGCTGGGCGTGCGTCAACTTTTATCGTGCCCTTTTTCACAAAAGTTTGCCGCGCCGCATGCATAATTGCTGTTTAAATTTCGTTATTCACTTTTATTTCAATTTTTGCATTTGCAAACTGGCTTATCATAACTCCATGTTAATTAAGTTGGAAGGGTTATGAGTTCAATTAAAACTCGGTGCATGCGATCATAAGATATTTCTATGAATTTATTGTTGCTTAGGTAAATTCGTTTACGTTGGTATTATATGCGCGTGCATTTCGCGAGCATGTAAATTGGAAGTGATTCGTGTTATTAGATTTTTAATATATAATTGTATACATTTTTCCAAGGATTATTCTGACATATATTATAATAGTCACTGATGTGAGGCATATATGGGTTTTAGCCGAGTTGGTAGCGATATTATAATATATGCTAGGATCGTTGCGGTATGAAAGCAGATCACCGAGTTGAGAGTTAAACTTGATACGGTACACATATAAATAGTTGTTCTTTGTGATACCAAGTCTCATATAAATCGTCTTATATCGACAAAGCATCTAGCACCCATAGTAAATGTGCTAAGACGATTGATTGCGATACCAACACATTTCCCAGATTGCCGATAAGAGGTGTTTTTATACTAGTATTGCAAAAGCTGTGTGGTTGGAAAGCATAGATTAATCTACTTATTTTTTTCCAAGCAACTTCAAAAACTGGTATCCATCAACATTTTAAGCCTTCCTGTAGAAAAGCGTAACGAACTGTAGCTGGTTAGAACACTTACAACTAAGGAAAAACTAATCTTGACGGGGAATCAAGGAGCTCAAGATCAACAGAAATACGCTGCGGAACCTCGACTTGTGCCGAGTCTAATTGCAATAAGGCAAGAGAGCTTTTTTTGCCAACTTTGCAGTACGCATAGATTTCGTTATGAGCTTGCATTTATTCAAGTTTTACCATAAAGTTGGAAAAATCCAATATATTATAATTGTAATACAACTAATGCAAGTTGTAGCGTGCTAAAATTAAATAATGAGAAAAGGTTTGAGCTCTAATAGAAGCTCTAATAAAATAGAAAAGACCCCAGTTAAAATGTGATTTTGCTGAGATCTGAAACTTTTGGTTCGTTTTTATTGGTAGCTTATTCCTCTTTCTGTATGCTAACTGATTCGTATGCTGAAAAATAAATATTCAGATATACCGAGTATATCGATTAAATTTGCAATTACTCTCTATTAATTAGTTGTTAATAATATAAATAATTTTTAATCAACATTCTTTAACCTTTTTGAATAGGTATATAATCTTATTTTCATAAAACGCCTAAATCACAGAGGAGCATTCGCGACCTCCCTTGGAACCTTCTTAGTAATTAATTGCCAATTAGAATTCATATACTTTCCCTCAGCATCCTACTTAATTTCGCCAACATTTGATACCGAAAGTCGCTCGCACGTACTTCCCCCCGCTGCAAAGTCAGAAAGTCGTAAACTCTTTTGGGACATGTTCTTATGTTGTGTGCTATTTTTTGGCCTTCACTTTAGTTGTCATTATGCATTGTTGTTGTTTTCACCATTTTATGTGTCTTTTACAAATCTCGTTGTCTATTTGTCCTATTGCTCAGCCTTCAGCAGAACTTCCTGCCTTTTGTTAATGTTATGCTCTAATTGTGGGCGCGAACTCAAGGCTTCGTATATTGTATGTGTACACACAATAATTTATTTATGATCATATACAGTTACTGACAATAAAATAAAATCAAATAGATGGTTCCGATAACAATCTTTATTATTTGTCAGTTAGATTTCCAATTCGTTTTGCCTGTAATCGATTTCTACAATATTTCTCTTTAAAAACAGCATGATGTAACGGAGCTACCACATTTATTGTTATCTTTATGTTCAAATTAAACATAAGTGTGCTTTTATTGTCGTGCCAAAAAAATAGAAACAAGGAAAATATCAATTATTTTCGTTATTTAGTAAACAATTATATTGTAAGTAAATAATCTGTGGGAATTTTTTTTTTAAATTGACATTTTTTATTAATTAAGTATTATTTTTCTCTCGGAAAGTCCTAAGGTTGACAAAAAGACAGCGGAACAATCGGATTGCTTTGCTGCAAACCTGTGGAAGTTTGTAAAGGAAAAGGTGGTAGGCATTAAACCACAAAATAGGAAGGAACTATGGGAAAAAGTTCAAGAGGCGTGGTACTCAATACTGAATTCAGTCCTTAAGGCTCTAACGGAATCTCTGGCAGAAAGGTGCGCTGCCCTACTCGAAAGTAAAGGTTTTGCAACAAAATTATAACTTATATGCATTTTTAGTTATAATACTCTACTATTTACGAATTTTGGTGTCAGGATTATATTTTATTGTCAATTGAAGTTTCTGACAGTTCCTCTAAAAATTGTCTGCTGATAATATTTAAATTTATATTCAGTTATTTTTGCTTTTGAAATGTTTAAATTCATTTTATTAACTATAAAAAATAATTGTTTCCTCTTAAGAACTGTGGCAACACTGTTTTTTTTTTTGCAAATAATTGTGAATAAAATTTTGTTTCTATTTTATTGTCAGTAACTGTACATATATGTACATATATTTACAATGTACATAAATATACATGTGAGACATACACAAGTGTGACATTGTGTGTTTGGCTTAAACGCTTAACCCGAATTTGACGCCGCAACCGCTTCGCTTTAACTAAACGCAAATTGAATATTTATTGTTGTTGCCTTAGCAACACGTTTTACAATAATTTCGGCATGTTTGTTTTTGGGATTTTTCATTTAATATTTAAAATCATTGTTATTTGTCTTTTGCTGCCTTTGTTCGCTTCAGCACTCACCGCTTCACTCACGCTCTCGCACGATATGCTTTCTGTCGAGGCAAATGAGAAATTTGGGGTTATTTTCTTACTTATATGTATGCGTGCGAGGGTGTGAGTTTTTGGATTTCCTATAACTTCTTTTGTGTTCGTTGTTTTTGTTGGCACTTGGTAGCAAGCATTCAGTGTCAAAGTTATCGGTGCTGTTTATTTAGGTTTCGGGTAAGCTTTGCTCTGAGCCACTGCTCTTCTGTTCTTACCTCACTTTTCAGCTGTACGCGGCCCCGGTACCCAGCCTTAACTCGGCTTAACATTGTTTACAAGCAATTTGTGGAATTTTATTTATTGTGTACTTTAGTATTTGTGTTGCGCCTGTTTTACATACAAAAAGTGATTTTACTTTATTAGAACTAATGAAGGTCTTAAGCCAATCCTTCTGTCTTTAAAACAATTTTTTCTTTGTGTTTGCTTCGATAATCTTGGGCGATATAATTTGTGGAATTTAAAACGAAATACTTGTAAAAAAGCAGTAAAACTTTAAAAGTGATTTTCAAGTATATACAAATCTTTATCGTTCTTTTTCTCTTAAGTGATGCTTTCATAGCAAAGTTGAAACATAAAAACTAAGTGTCGAAAGACATCTACTTCCTGAAAGCATAATTTTTATTTAACTTATTGGAATACTTGATAAATATTTGATCCCGATTTTCGACACCACAATTTTTTATATACATTTACGGTGAAATAATTCACTCTCATTTTTTTTAGTTTTTGGTATATTTTAGAGTTTACTCTCCCCCCTCTCTTACTCGTCTAAAATATTATTTTAATCGTTACCTTAGCTATTTTAAAAGTTCAATATAAGGACTTGATTTTCAACGATCAGTTTTTATAGCAACTATTTCTTTCGACCGATTTCGGCGGTTCCCATAAATGAGCAGGTTTTTGGGGAGAAAAATGCTTGTAAAATATTTCAGATTCATAAAACAAAAACATATATTAAGTTTGCCTTTTCAGGGCCTTATCATTTTTCAAAAAATATTTATATAACATATTTATTAATTTTGCAAGAAATCTGTATTATAACACACTAGAATTTTTATTTATTTTGTACTTTGTTCGAAACTGTGTTCCTTTATTGCTTTTTTTATTGTATTTTTTTTAATATTTACTCAAATTATTTAGTCCATTTGACTCCACTTGAGAGCGCAGAGTCATTCAAGCGCAAAACTGCGCTTCGCACAGATTCACTTTACTGCAATTCCCAGACGCCATCAACATTTTTATGCCAATCATTTTTCCCTTTATGGCGCGAGATCAACGCTGTCAGACCGCAAAACGCAGATGCTCATTAAAATTTTCGCCCTTCGCACACAATGTGGTAAATTCAGAAATGCCAACGCACGCTATACACACGCATACGCACACAGCTGCAAGCATAACTGTGCGTGGTTGTGTGTCCGTGTGAGCGCATGAATACAAAAGCGATATTGTAATTATTGTGTGAGCATCGTGTTTCATAATTACACATTACTGCAACTGTGCCACACGCAATCAGGGGGACGCAGAATGCCATCTACTGATCAAATACATAACGCGTACACTTATCTGTGTGCATGTGTGTGCGTGTATAATGACAGAGGAAATTGCTGTGCGACAACTATGCACTCTGCTCACTGAGGATACGGCACTTTTGATGCATAAAAATGCCATCCAATGACGCGACATTGAGTTTTCATATTTCAAAGTGTCAGACTAGCACACACACACTCAAATGTGCTGCTATATATGCACTTCGCTGTAAAGCGAATTTCAGTGAGCAGACATAACCAGATATCGCAGTTATGCGCGTCCTTGCATTTCGCGCAACCACACACAGGCATGTTGACTTTCGCGCTTCTCCATTTACATGGAAATAACTGTGCACCTACATTCACACACATGTGAATTGGTATGCGTGCGTGCGCTAACACATTCACGGCTTTATGTGGGGTATTACGCATGAAGCGCCGATTTGGAAAACAATCAAATGCATTATCAGCGCCGTCAAAGTGCAATCTCTCGAATTCTCGCTTATGCCTCGGCTTCGCGACATTTTGCGCATTCACAAGTGCCACCATACACGGCACAGTGGAAAACATTTTACTATGAAAATATACATACATACGAGTATGAACGAGTATGATTCCTTATCAGCTCATTTTTGTTTAGAGTGCGCAAAAATTGTGATATGAAAGTAAAATGTAAAAAGCACATAGCGTACATTTTACATACAAATATTATTATAAGTATTTTTAATACTAGCTGTTAAGTTAGACGCTAAGCTTGTTAAATCCCAGTTTTGAACTTTATGGGTACCGAGTTTGTAGGAAAAAACTTTTGTCGGGTCATATTTAACAAAAAGAATAAAACAGTCGACGGAAATTTTGCACCATGTCACATTGCGAATTTCAGTCGAGGTTACAAAGGATCTCAGAGTGCCCGTCTTTAGATTGTCTAGATACACAAACTCACTGAGTCTGATAGCAACTTTATCCTTAGCGCACCACAGTTGCCGCAAGGAGAGCCGATCTTTTAAGACGTTCCAGCTGTTTGGCGAGTGTTTTCTATTCCAGCACACTGCTATTATAAGAACACTCCATGAACATTACTGACTCAACTATAGTTTTCTGGAGCCATTATTTGATTTCTGTTGAGGGGCGCCGCCTTCTTCACTTCTCCCTTGAAGTTCGGCCTCCTCAACAGCTTCCCATATGGGATGAACTCCAGATACTTTTCTCTATCCAGGGGTTTAAGTGAGGGCCTCACTATGTGGCGAGAGGAGCTATGGATATTTGATATACCCTTACGATTAAAACTAGTCGCGTTTCCCTTGTACTTTCTGCAATTTGTTCAAAAATTGCATATCGATATGGCTTCTTAGTTATTTTCGGCCGGTTCCTAGATAAAGTAATAGTATTTCGAAATCCCTTCGATTTCTGTTAGTGTGGAGGGCTTTACTGGGAACCAGATACAGGTTTGAGAGCACAACTAAAAATCTTTTCTAAGCACTGAATTAAGCTTTGTTTCTCTCCAAATCTTTACCGAGATCCTGCATCCTTACAGCAAGAAGACGAACATGTCTCAGCATATATTTTGAGCTCGAAATGCCAACTAGTACTATTACAACCTTGAAGTTACCCAGGGTTTACTACTATGAACAGCGGTTGTGGCCGTTATGATCCACTTCCATTAATTTCAGAAGATAACACTATACTACCTGCTACAGTCACATGCATCTAACTTCCATTCGTGATTTCGTTACTTGGAATGCTCTGCCTGTTTGATCTTTTCTCTACCGCTTAGCACTCCTCTAGCTTGCGTTATCTGTACCTATATCTATCAATTTAATAATGATAAGAATTTTCTGAAGCCTGCCAAGGTTATATAGGGACTGAACTAGTCTTCATATCAGTCTGCATTCACCAGTTGGTATCTTCCCGGCATATTCAGGTAACGGGATACCTCAACCACCAGCCAAATCAAATTCAAAATTACATATATTGTAATCAACCTGCTAAGGCTAATGATCCGTAAAGTGTCTAATAGACCTCGGAGGCATTTAAGCATTACCTAGACGGTACTACTAGCAGGTGAATAATGATGCTCTTTTTTGTTTCGTGGCCAAATTTTATTGCCAAAATTAATTCGTCGGCCATGAAGTTAGTGCTCGCTATGTTTATATGATATCAGAATATAGATTGTGGAATATACTATATATTATATTACACTGTTCACCAAGCTAGGGCGCTGGTTCGCGCTTGATTACCTTAAATGTCTAATTGAGACACAGAGATACCTATTTGAATGATAATTTGGCTTAAACTGGTGTGGCATGGTGTTTCCGGGTATATCTATTGTTGGTTGGCCGCAGATACAAATGCTTTCGTAATGCAACAGAACAGCAGAATCTAAAGAATCGACAAACGAGTTCACATATATTTTTTCAATAGAATACGCTGGTTATGTGCATATGCATGTGCAACTGCATATCATTAGCTTGCTGCATGGAAATGAGCGGCAAGTCCAACTTGCAATTGTTTGGCCGCCATTACTTGTTGTTTTTGTACCTTGTTTAACCGTAGAAAGTGGCCGTTAAGCATTGTGGACACAAGTAAGCACACATACATACACTGAATACAACTGCCACATTTGATGTCTTCATACAAACTAAAGGCCAACTGCGGTGGCACCGCGACATAGAAAAAGTTGCCACAGCCGCCGCTATTGCCTGGTCACATGCTACGCGTGTTTTGTGTGTGGCAAATTTGTTGTCGCTGTCGCAGGCGCTGTCGCAGGCGCTGTCGTTTTGCTGCTTCCGTTTTCGGTGCAACAAATGTCAAATGACAGCAGAAAGTGCAGCGACAGGCAGCGGAGTCTCTTGCCACGACTTGTGTTGAGTGCGTATGTGGGATGTTGCACAGTTACGTGTACGACGAGTACGTATGTGGCATGGCGAACAATTGCATGGCTGTTGGCTGCCACTGGTTGTCTAATGCCACTTAAGGAATTGTGCTGCCGCACACATATTTACTTGCAACATGCGACAAACACTAATTAAGACATTTCCACGTTCCGCTCGATCGTTGTGCGCTTCCAATTAGTTACTCGCTAGCGCAATTCGTGCTTGCGGCACATACCACAGGCGGTAGGCCGCTTTTTCATGCCATTTGCGATTTGTTTGCGCTGCCACGGGGAAATGGTACAACCAAATGCAAACTAAATTGCAACAAAAATCGTTGAAATAATAATAAGCTGTGCCGCTTTTGTATTGCGTGGGTTTTGTGGCACAAACAAACAATTGCAACATGCCGTGCGCTTGGTCTACACCCGTAAAGACACCAAGTAGAAGGAAACTCTCATGCATATGTGTGTGTGTGCGTGTGCTTTCACGTTGCATTAGCATCGCATTTATTTGGCTGCTTCTTGGCTTCGCCTAGTTTCTTCGGCATTTCGCTGGCTCGGCTTGTTGCCAATTATTGCAGTTGCATAAATGCATTTCTTTTATAGCCGAGTTACATGGCAGTCGGCAATAATTTCGCTTGTTACCGTTAGTTGGTAGCATAAAATTTAGTACTCCCCAAGCCCACTCATCTGCGAGGGCCCACAGCGTTGCCAGTGGCGCATTAAACTAAGAAAAACAAACAAAGGCCGGACAGGTGCAATAAAACAATCAACTGCAATTGGCTGAGCTGAATTTAAGTTGCGGTTACATTCGCAATTGGCTTTTGCTCTTTTCGCTGCTGTTAAGCTATAAATTTTGACAGTTATACGGCCACAGAACTTGGCTGCGCTTCGTTAGTGTTTCATTGCATTCGTAAGCATTTATGGCCAGCCGAAGTTTTTAATGATTTCCAGATTCCTTCCTTACTAAGCGCGTTACTGTGATTACCTTCTATGCAGGGCATTAAAAATATTTTGTTTTCCAGTAAATTATTAACATGTGTACTTGAATATCATGCATGAAAACTGCTTCTAGCCAGTTAACTGGTGCTTAAGTCGTAATAATTAGGTGAATCATATATTCTGTGGTAGGATCGGTCAAATCGCGATTCGTTAATAATGCTGATGTAGAGAGCGAGTTCTAACCAAATGTTCTTCATCTGCGGTCATGAAGTATATTTAAGACTCATTCACGGAATGAGTCCCGAATTCGTTTATCAAAGGTTAGTACAATATATTGATTGCAGGTCCATAAAAGCTTTTTTCAATACGTATAGAAAGGTTTTTAGAATTCTGTATGCAGAAAGATGAAAATGTGAGTTTTAGACAGCTAAAAAGCTTTTCTTGAGGAAAACTTATCTTATTGAGACTATTTAACGATAACTTTCTTAATATACGTGGTATGTTCGCGGGCTGTGTGCATTCGATTATCGATATTTTGTTTTTGTTATTGTATAATCGTCGTCACTTGAAATGTTGACTGTGACATTCGGTGAGTCCACTTTGTCTCAAAAAAGTGTTTATAAGTGGATCAAGCGCTTACCAGAAGGCCGAGAAGTTGTTACTGACGATGAGCGATGGTGGTGCGACCACACCAACAATCGCCAACATCGAAACAGGAAAAAATTGTTCTTGAAAATAGTCGAATCACTATCAGAGAAGTTGCAGAGGATGTTGGCATATTTGCGTGAAGAAATATGGCTTAAACGCTCCGAATTGTGGAAAAACAAAGCGTGGATTTTGTCAAAAGCAAAACCGTAATCATGCCTCAACCACCGTATTCACCAGATTTGGCTCCCTGCGAGTTTTTCCTATTCCCAAAACTAAAGAAACCAATGAAAGGAAAACATTTTGCCACAGTTGATAAGATCAAGTCAGAATCGAAGAAAGAGCTGATGACCATACCGAAAAGCGCATTTCAGAAGTGCATTGATGGAAGTCATCAAATGGTTATAGAAGATAGACTCGCAGCAATTAAGCTGATCTGTTGTGTCAACATAAATTATGCATTTCATAAGAACATTGAGAGAGGCTATCTATACAATTTCAAGACAGTTCTGAGTAAGTATTAATAACGGTATCGTTCATATAATTACATAAGGTAATTTATTTCTGAGATTTCACCGCAAAAAACAAAATATGAAACGCGTCAGAAATTTTGTATATTTTAGAAGCCATGACAATGCAATGTACTTTGGCGAACTTGAATTATTTGAGTGCACTCAAATGCATAATGTGTTCAGACGATAAGAATAAAATACATATTGCTTCTATATTTCACACAGATATTTTGTGGATATTAAAATTACTTCTAACTGAGTTTATGAAGCGCATTTTGCCATTTTTCCTCCTTAAACGCCGACTGAGTGAGTGTCCTAGAGTCAGCGTTAATAATGCCGAGCTTGCAAGTGCATAACCTGGGTTGCCGTCAGGTTATTTGAGCTTTGGAGTAAACTAAGTTGCTGGTTACGAAAAATGTAAAATTTTTTTTCTTACTATCAATAAAAAAGCAGAAATACAAATGAAACGCTTCTTTCGCAAGCAGAAAAAGATAAAGGATTGTGGCAAAACTCTAAAAATGCGGCAACCCTAAACACAGTCAACTTACACACACACGCATTTAATATTTTTTAATTACACTCGTGTACATTTGCCAAGCCATTATTTCACATTAATGCATTTGCATGCGCATCATTTGCTGCCACATGACCAGCAACAAAAAACAGCTTGCAGACTAGCTTACCATGTTGGGCGGTTGGCTGACGAAGGGTGCGGGTGCAAGAATAATGCAACGCTTACACCTCACAACCAAGGTGCAACACTATTGGCACTGCATGCAACACGCACCCATCTAGTTGTTATTGGGCGACTGAAAGTGCATTTTCTCACAATCAATTCAAATGCAACCATTGCCAGGCAAATACAATAATTATTTTATTGCTGCTGCCTTTTGTTTCACAGTACTGCGCTTGCCACTAATGCTAGTTGCAGAGTAGTTTAGACTCATGTTGCACCACGATACCCATGTAAATATGTGCACACACATATACGTCATGTATACATATATATATGTAAATAGTGGTTGGAAACCGGTGAGAACGCTGCGCTGATTACCAAAGTGCCCGCCGTGCAACCGTACAATCGAACCACCGTACAGCAGTGCAACGGCTTAACTCGCCTTGTTGCCTAAGTACCAATGTACGGCGTGAGCCCTGGTGCGCCCATTCGGCTAACAAATGCATTTGGCCAAGTGTCAATGTTGCATGCTGAGCGATGGCACTGAACAAGCAGTGCGCCATTGTTGTGGATGTTGGTGTTGCAACACATTGCATAAATGCCAAATACCCAAATGGTTGCTAATGGTGGGCCAACACATTTTGATGCCAAATTATGGGGCGCTGTGACCACAGGTGGGCGTCTGCTATCGCTTCCGTTCTGCGCGCCGCCTGCCGCCGATCCCCACCGCCGTTGTATACAATTGCTGCTGCGCTCATGTTGCATGCAATAAGTGTAAGCTGTTTGTTATTTACTGCATGTGGCGCATTAGACAGCCGAAGCTGGCGGCCAGAGAACGGTGGTTGGGTCGGACGTGTGGTGCTTGGATAAAGTTGCGTGTCAGCTGTGGTGTTTGGTTTAATTTACCACGCGTTCAAATCCAAAACTTATTAGTGGCGCACATACAAGTGTCTAATGTGAGCGTCGACAAAGTGGTGCAGGGACGCTGGGTGTTGCATTACAAGCGGCAGCACTTGTCAAATTCTGTGTAACTTAGCGTGGTTTGTATTTTGTTCGATTTTGGTTTCTCGTTTGTTTGGGTACAAATAGTATTTATAAATTGTGCGTTCATTATTAAGTGACAGTTGTGAGTAGAGTTTGCTAGTTTCAGTGAAACGGTAGAAACTAATGGATCGCATAATGGTTGTGTTTACATTGACATCAACTTGGTTTATTTCTCAACCCAAAGGTTTCAAACTATTTTTAACTTAATTATGAAGATATACCTTCTGGCACGCACTCTCATAAATTACGAATGAAAGCATGTACTCAATTTTAACTCGATTGACTACTACCAATCCTGAATGATTTTTTAGAGTTTAGTACGATACATACGTATATAATTGGCCAATTCGCATTGTTCAGCCTTTCGCAATACCAACATCAATGTCAATACTAATATCATTGCCAATATTAATACCAATACCAATACCAGTAGCAGTAGCAAGTTCAATATCTATATCAATATCAATACCAACACCAATACCAATACCAATACAAATACCAATACCAGTACAAATACCAATACCAACACTAATACCAATATCAATAACAGTTGCAGTAGCACATTCAATATTTATGCCAATACCAATATAAATACCAATACCAGTACAAATACCAATACCAACACTAATACCAATATCAATAACAGTTGCAGTAGCACATTCAATATTTATGCCAATACCAATATAAATACCAATACCAGTACAAATACCAATACCAATACAAATACCAGTACCAACACTAATACCAATACCAATAACAGTTGCAGTAGCAAATTCAATATTTATGCCAATACCAATACAAATACAAATACCAATACCAATTCCAGTACCAATAACAACAGCAATACCAATACCAATACAAATATCAATACCAATACAAATACAAATACCAATACCAGTACTAATACCTATACCAATACAAACACCAATACCAATATTAATACCAATACCAGTACAAGTATAAACTTAATACCAATACTAACATAAATACGAATACCAAAAGAATCAAATTGGTATTGATTATTATATACAAGTAATTAAATATTATTATATAATACACAAAGTTGAGAGCTATGAATCTTTGAAAATGACTGTGGACGTTCAGAAGAGGTTCGGAAATTTGCTGGAACTTCAGACTGAAGTTTTACTAATTAACCAATATTTTGAAATAGTTGAAAATACTATGCTTGCTTACTATTACACCCAAACTCCCCTCTAAGTAGGGCTCCTATTCAGTCTACATTTGAATTGAAATAATGGAAGACAAATCCAAAGCACCAAAATAGTAATTAAAACTAAGAGGGGTTCTAGAATAAATCATTTGGATACTTGTGCGTAAGTTATTACTATTTACTTCGCATACTTAAGCGTAAATTTACAAAGCTACAGGTCTGTGCCGCCTGCAAAATGCAACAGCCAGACAGTTTGACTTAACGCTTGAATAGACGCCTGACATTATCGATGACGTTGCCAACGACAATTGTTTGCTTGTTGAAATCACATCAACTTTGCATACGTGCAAATATTTGCGAAAGAGCCCACGCCACCAATTTACTTAAGTAAGCACACACACATACATATTTATTTACAAACACATATGCATATACAATCGTATAATCGTAAGCAAATAGCGGCAGACACCTTGCCCTATTCAATGAACGCTGCATGGATTGCTCACTCTAGCTGTTGTTGGGCTGTGGGCTGCTAGCGTTAGTCAGTGCTGGACTGGAACTTGTTGGCGGCGACGTCAGTGGCGATGGCGGAGCTTAAATAATTCAATAAATTCGATTGAAGTTTACTCATTTGCAACTGTTGAAATTTTCGAATGTTATTTGCACAAATGCTCAGGCGATCGGGCGCTTAAACAAACGCGTCTGAGCGAGTCTGCGAGTGTGTGGCTTATGGACGTGCTCGCTGAACGTTCGTCGATGCTTGCGTTTGGCTGTGTGTGGCGATATAGAGCAGAGGTTGCACGCAGCAAAGCGCTGTTTTGCATTAGGTTCGATTTGTATTTACTTAAGTTTATTTATATATATTTATGTATGTGTATATTTGCATGTGGCATATAGACACGATATGCAAATACAAGCTATATGCCCACAATATTAATGCGTTCATTTGAGTACTTTCTGCCAACTACTGGACACACTGCCTGCCCATAAGTCTACATATTTCGTTAGTTGCTTGCAACACGCTCCTCTTTCCTTGATAAGCGCCTCTACGCTTAGCACTTGGACCTCATTTGGATCGACTGCGTTGGCCTGGCATTAAATTAATTAAATTTCTATGCTTAATTTGTTGTTCAAGTTTAGAAGTTTCATTAAAATGTTGTAAACAAAGTTGCAGTTAATTGTTTGTCTAGTGCACGGTCACGACTGCAGTGAGTTGGTGCCCCATTGGTCACTATAATGGATTCTGGAAAGTGTTACACACACCGAGAAAGGTTAATTGTTCGAATATTGGATATTTTTGTCTGTCTGTTTTTGTAATTTGGAACTTTTTTGTGTATCTAAGTTTGGCAGATTATACGTAATTGTTTGTGTGGTACGTAAAAATTTGCGCTCGATGGAAAATCTGAGGCAAGCGCTGAGGCAGCCTACATACAATTCAATATCTAATTAGAAGTATTGCGAATCCAGAGTTGACAATCATCACAGCATAACTCACACATATTTGCTGTTTATTATTACAAACATTTTAGTCTCTTGTAAAGACGTCTTCTGGCTCATTAAAAATTATGAAAAACATGCGACAGCTGTCTGTCTATGTTGGAGACGTGCAACATGTTTATATTCATGTAAAAAGCTAATTTATTGGCACATTTGGCATTGCGGGCAAACGCGCTAGCTTGCATATTTGTGTTAAACCCCCTCTGCGCAGAGTGCTGAAAGTGTGCAAAAATTGTTGTGTATTAATTTCTTAATAAATTGCCGCTTGCAAAACGCCCAGCTGTCTGTCTGCTGCAGTGTCTGTAGTCTTCTATTCTTAATCTATGCGGTTTTATTAGTCTTTGCTTGCCACATGCGCATCGAAAGCGCATTTGTAGCGGCTGCCTGCTGCAAGCTGCGAGCTTATAGACGTGTTTAACGCGTCTCCCGCAGTGCGGCAGGCAAAGTGTTGCACTTGCGGCACCCACCATTTGGCGCGTTCACTTTGGTATCGCTCAATTAGCGTGTATTTTCATGTTGCATGCCACACGTTTATGTTCTACGAAATAAGAGCAGAACATGTTTTGCGGTTTATCCCTTGGCTATCGAGTGATTTACGTGGCAATCTGTCGCGTTTTACTTATTTTGGGCGTGCAAATGTCTGCAATTATATTTTTGGTTATTTGTCGGTTGGTTAATAAGCTGCGTTGACATGCAACAACATGTCTGCATTTCGGAAAATATGATTTTTTAGTGAAGCATTTTTCTTATATACACTTGTACACATGATTCGACAGCAGAGCGCGTTATGCGGTTTAAAGTGGAATGGGAGTGGAAGGAGTGAGAAGAAATACTTGCACTGGCACTAATAATACTGGAACGGAACATGACACTTCTGAAAGTGTAGTTAATTACTATTACTTATCGCCTAAATTATTTTTCTAAAGACACAATATGTTTGTGAATAATTTTATTCAACTAATATTTGATTCAGTTGATTTTGGATTCGTCATTTTCTTACTCAAGTTTAATTCTACGCTATTTCCAAAAAATATAAATAAAAGTATATAATCACTTGCTATTATATAATAATTAAATTTGTCAGAAGTTATTGATCCTGTTGCGGCGGTTCGCATTAACGTTGTGTTATTGAAATGTCTGTCTCTTATTTTAAAAATGAAGTATATTAACGGGATTTTCAGTAACCATGTTGCGCTCGCTGTAAGATCGTTGATGGCGAGTTATTGCTCAATAATATAATATCATGTTTTCTGTTGCCATAGAACTATTTATAATATATGCGCCGTTTCAATGCGAGTCGGTGCCGAAAGTCTGAGGGCACCCTAAGTCTGAATACAAAAACAAAATCAATCCTTGTCTAAAGTGGTTAAATTATGGTGGGCACGTCTATTATGAACTACTCCAAGCTCTTAATTCAGACATGTACAGTCAACAATTTTATTGTCCGAAGGAAACAATCGCCCAGAGGTGGCCAATAGGAAAGGAATTGTGTTCCATCACTATAACACCATACAACACATCCAGAGTGTCTAGACGAGTCGGCTTATTCTAACTGTGCTTAATAAAAGCCTCCATTTAATGCAAAAATTATAAATTTTTATTTTTTTAGACCTTATACTATATTCCTTATTGAGATATTTTAGGCGCTACCCGAATATCCCTTTATTCAGACCCGATAGATGTGAGTTACATTAGTATTTGAAGCAATTTTTATTTACAATTGTCTCAAGATATAATATTTAGAAGTTCCAATATATATTTCTATTCTCTATTTCTGGATTTATTGCTCGTAAAAAGGAAATTTTCTGCAGGTGCCTTACAGTTAGTAGACTCCAATCCTATGCTTGTAGTGCACGAGTAAAACTTTTGTTGTATTTTCAGAGAAGAATAACTGATGTCGATGAAACTTGTTCATCAGATCTTTTAAGATGCTTTGAAATTGAGTATTCCGCTGTTGATTTTAAGAATCTTATTACACACACTCCTATTCCAAAAACAACAACCTTCTATAAGCATTACTTCAGTTTAGTATATTCCACATTTCCGACTGCTTCGGGAACTTCAATTGAATAAGCGATGATGATTGTCAGTTGCAAAACTATTTTTATATTTAATTCAACATTTCAATTCAAAATTTAGAACGACAACAGCAATAGCTGAAGTCATCTGGCAGCGTATGTCACATTAACAAATTGCCGCATTCTCAATAAATTATAAAATGAAAGCTAGCAACATTTGCTATGCCACAATTGTTGCAAGAGTGCGGTGGCATGCAACATTGGCTGCCGCTATTATCTTAAGACTGCTACGTACAATTCGGTACTGTGACAGAACAACACTTTGGTGATATTTATGCGCTTTGCATGCCAGCATTTGGACCACTTTTTGCTCTGCACTCTCTGCCATCTTCGACACTCGCTCATACGAGTACTTTGCCATTTGGTGCGCTTTAATGAATGAAAGTGACAAGTTGGCCCTCGGTTACACTCGGTGGCAAGTAATTTTTAGCATACTACATAGACTCACTTGACGCCTAATTAAAATTGTAAGCTGCAATGTTACTGCGTTGCCAAAGAGAAATATAAACACGGCTGCATATACACATGTGTGTGTGTGTGTGTGAGTGAAATGTACCGCAACCAGAGCAACAATAATAACAAAGTCAACTACACATAAATTACCGTCAAGTGTCATTTGTAATGACACAAAAATATTGCCGCATTTATATGGATATTCCTTCGGCTGCCAACTCGATGAAGTTGTTACATTTTTACTCGGCATTAATTGTCACTTGCAGCGTTGCACTCAGGGCGTTTCTATCTATGTGCTAGAGATGTGTTGTCTATAAATGTACATACAAGTACATGCGTATATAGGCAATGCAATTTTTTTTTTTTTTCGATTTCATAATATCAATTAAGACTTCAGCATCTTTTTATTTATTCGGACTGAATGTTGGATTAAATTTTGTCGAAGTGGTTGCACCAACTTGATATATTTATAGGAACTTACTAGAGCAAGCCAAGGAAGTCAACTAATGAGATGAAAAAAGGATTTTGTCTCACCGTGGAACTCCTAAATAAAATTGGTTTGAAAACCGTCACCGTTGTGAAATTCACATATTATACATATAATGTGTTCGAATGGAAGCTTTCTTCCAATATTTGGTTAAGAGGCTAGAAGATATTCTCAGTATAATGACCTATGGAGGAAAAAAATCGGTTAAAAAAATAATCTTGATTTTTACCCAAAATTTTTGCCGTTTGTGGGCTGTCGGGTCATCATTTGGTACTATATATAGAACAAAGAGAAAACATTTAATGGTGATCAGGTCATTTGTACCCGAGTGATTATCCCAGCATATTCGAAAAATATAGTTTTGAGAAAAACGAGTTTAAGGATAAACTGATTAAGCTGATGGAACTAACGGGTGATCCAAGTAGAGATACTTTTTTCATTAGCCTTTTTCGTCAGATCACGCATAAGTTGTGTGAAGCTGTTATGTTATTTTTGTTTAGTATTGCTTGGCATTTGAACATATAAAGACTTACAATTTAACAACATTATTTTTTACGAAAATCCACGCTCTGTAAAGAATGAGAACCAGTATTCATTACCGGAAAATATTCGACCGAATAGACTTCGTCCAGCTCGCAGTGAAGAAAATATAGCGGCCGTAGCTAAGAGTGTACACGAATATCGTGGAGAGTCGATTCGGCGCCGTTCGCAGCACTTCAGACTGACGTACAAGTATGGAACGCTCGACCTTCCGCTCCTGTCCTGTAGGGATATGTAAAGTCTATCTATGCGGATAATCACATTTCGATTCAGGTCTTGGAGCAAAACATTACGCGTGTCATTTGCCAGTTACCAGTCGAAATGCTCGAACTAGTCAACGAAAATTGTACTCAACGGATGGATGATCTGAGACGTAGCCGCGGCCATCATTTAAAAGAGATAATCATCAAAAAATAAGTGCCAAAGAATGTTCTTTCGAATGATAATAAACAATTCCCATTAAATAAAAACCACAAAATAAATCACCCTTCAAATTCAGCTCTCTTGGATATTAATTTCAATATTATGGTGGGAAAGGACCAAGAACCAAATCGGTCATATTGTCGTTAAAAATACGACATTGTTCTCTTATTTTAGACGTGTGTATAGTATTAGTGCCGAATAAGGGCGAAAATCCATGCTGTTCAGATTCCCTACTCACATCTCACTCATACTCTCTAAGAGTAGCGGCCAAATATTCATATGTACGTAAAGAGTGCCTTGGCTCTCAGAGAGCTTCAAAAACAAGCTTGTACGATGGTGTTTATACCGAAAGAGGGGCAGAAGTTTTCGAAATCAGGGAAACCCCTAATAAATAAAATGAAAATGCCAATATGATATCTGTCATTCCGAACAGCACACTACAAGAGTAAATGATGAAACTGAATACGATAATCCCAAATAATGTAATTTAATACATTTTATAAGACTAGAAAAGAGCTTAAGTTGGATTGCAACGTGTACCAGCTGATCGAACTTCCTTACATACCTTTGAAACTCACATAGCTATTATTGATTATGAATGTGTCAGGAAGGAAAACCTTGGAAGCAAGGCAACCATTTTAAATAAAATAGAACAACACTTTTAGTAGCTACTAATTAATATGGTTGGAGAAATTTCTGGAATATTTCTATAATAGAATTTCGATGAAATAATTTGAGCTAGAGAACCCTTCACGCACGATACTAATTAATCATTATTAATTTAATTAATTTAAGTATAATTAACTGTTATTCTTCAAGTTGTAAAGAAAATTAAGCATGAACAATGATTTTTACGATTTTCAGGGTAAAGTTAGGATGTATTATGTATTCTGTAAAGAATTTATTATCTCCAAACCTTTATGTAAAGATTAAAGGCGCAACACACACTGTTGAACACGAAATGAAAAAATGTATGTAAATGTATGTGTGTGAGTAGCCTGCTTACCACCGTCCATTCACCATGCTCTTCACACACGCACTCATTCAATCATGCCCATTTATTTAGCTTTGCGTGCCTGCGGTAATAATATCGAAATAAACGACACTTTACGGTTAAAACTTATCAAAGTTGCATGCAGCAGCAGAACATGCAACACATGTATGTGCACAGATATATAAATATTTTATTGCTCCACATGTAATTTGTGTGTGTGAACGTATTTATGGCTGTTTGCATACCGCCACAATCAGTGGAGGTCAGCGGAGAAGGGCGAAAGCGCCTATTTCCACGCAATGGCAGCGCACATTCCTTGCAGGACTGCTGAGCAGCAATTAACAGCGCCACTTGTGGGGAATATCAAGAGAAATGTTTGTCTTGGAAAGGCTGCAGAAATTGTTGTTAAACTATTTATTTGTTAAGTGCTTCTAAATTGCGAAACAATTTGGGTGACTTTTAAGCAAAGTAATTAAAAAAAAATTCTCATATTAATTTTTTTTTAAATCAAAAGCTTGAATTTCACTTAAATGAAGCACCATTTTGTAGTTTTCCCTGTGGGGTGTGTACAGTAATTCCCGCATATCTGTGTGTGTGTGTGTGTGCGCATTGGCCACAATCAAGTCCGCTCGGGTGCTTCAATGGTCGCTGCTGTTTAAGTAAATAGACGCTAGTTGGCGCCATTACTGTGAGGAGTTGTTTGCAGCTATATGCATATGGGTGTGTGTGTGAGCGTGTGCTTTTTGCTTGACTTTGCAGTGCGGCGTTGCATGCGATGAGCAGCTATTGCCACACTACACAGCGCTTGTAGTGCCACAGCGCTTGTAGTGCGAGTGTGCGGGAACAGGGTGTTTCGTGGCAGCACTGCCATTAATTATAAATGAAGAAAAACCGCATACCCGTACACCCACTCACACACATGCAGTGCAGTTGGCAAGTAAACAACAGCCGGCATATGCAACACACTCACACATGCATGCCACACATGCATGCATGCTATGCAAACATTACACCACACACACTTATATACAAACATAATTGCATAAATGTATATACATACATATGCCTGCATGTGTGTACATAATAAACATATGCAGTACACAAATTTACTTGTGTTTTTGTGCATAATAAATATGACGCTTTATTTTTAATTTGTCACAAGCCATGCTGCAGCTCCTCCGCACCTACGCACACACACACATGCACTCGTATAAATATGTATGGGAGCCTTTTCATATTCGCATTCGCTTATTTATATGGAGCACAAAGCGCTTTAGTGCCACACACCAACACTTGCACAGTGCGCCATAGAAGTACGTGTACGCATGATTGTCTGCTTTTTATTTGCTGTGGGTGTTCAGCTTTCAATGGCTTGCGGCGTGTTGCGGTTGTGCGGGAGGCGGGCGCTCGGCCAACGCTGTCTGCACCACTATACCGCTTTTGACTGATTGAATTGAAAACTGAAAGTTTTCAGCTGGTGATGGTTTGTGTGTGAGCCTGTGTGTGTGTCAGTTAATGCATAGGTGACGAAACATAATACACGATGTGGCTTTGCGTAATGGACTTTCAGTGCAGAGCAGTTCAGTTTATATTAATAATATATGCAATTTTCATTTATTGGTTAACAAAATGGGTTTTTAAATAGAGCGCACTTCTTTGTGGCTTTTCAGATAAAACACAAACATAAAATTTTTATTAAAAGTGATTAGTTGGAAAATCAGGCAGAAAAAAAGTTTGATATGTTGCTAGAAAAAAACGTTTTAACTTAGCACTCTACATATAGAAGAAAATTTCGATGTCTGTCGGCTTCATATAATTATACCTTGAACAGGATGTATTAAGTTTGCCACGAAGTTTTTAAAACACAGGAGGAAACGCTGGGGACCCCAAATAATTTGTGTATAAACGATCATTTTGACGTGCTGAGTGGATTTAGCCATGTCCGTCTGTCTCTATATACGCGAACTAGTCCTTCTGTTTTCAAGACATTGATCTGAAAACGTGCCTACATTTTTTTTTCCACAAGAGGCTGTTCATAGCACTATAGCCTATAGCTGCCATACAAACTGAACGATAGGAATCAAGTGCTTATATGGAAAACTATTTAATTTCTCGAGATATCTTCAAGAAATTTGGCATAAATTATTGTCTAAGGCAATAACCGAGCAAAATTCAGGTATAAGGACACTTAGAAAACTTTTGTATTTGGTGCTATATCTTCATGAAATTGTCTGGAATAGTGTAATTTCCAAAGAAATTATACACATCGGATCACTATAGCATAAAGCTGCCTTACAAGCTAACCGATCTAAATCTAGTTCTAGTATAGAAAACTTTGGTGTTTGGTGCGATATCTTCATGATAATTGGCATGGATTATTCTCCAACACAGCGCTTTAATCTACGCTGAAATTGTGCGGAGTCGAATCAATAGCATATAGCATATAGTTGCCATACAAACTGATCAACCAAAATCGAATTTTTGTAATAAATCGTTTGTATATGTAAAGGTTATTAAAGTTTCGGTGCAACCATTTTATGTTTTATGAAAAGTTTAGAAAAATGTATGGAGACTCATTACCGAAAATATACTCGTCAAACCCAATATTTTTTTTTAGATGGCGTATCTATAAATTAAAATATTTGATATGTCTTTATGTTTCCTAATATGATTCTCATAAAGAAATATTGTTTGTTTAGCTATTTTTGTAAACTTTCACTACATTTTTTTGGCAAAAAGGTTCGCCTGTGTGCTGACTCAAATAAACTGTTCCAATGAAAACCTTTGCGTTCCTTCACTGTTTTATGTAACACTGCTCAGGGACATAAGTATATATATGCAGCAATGATTTTAATGCTTGATACATACATATTTTTTTTTATTTTTGGGGCGATTTTATTGATCTCTGGTTTTAAAAGCTAAGACGACTATCAGTGGAAAAATAATGTAATGGAAGACCGGATTGGTAGATCCCTAACTTCTCAAGCTACACCTATAGTTTGGCATGAGGATAATCTTCTGGGGGTGGAGCATTTTAAAGAATCCAATGAATTGAATATTTCTTGTTTCAAAATTTGTTTAAATATATTATTACATTTTATCCGACAACTTCATTTTAATAAGTTTTGAAATGTCCATTGCTGGCTACTATCTGATAGCGTATAAAATATTAAAATAAAAACAATTTCTCTTTGTGAGACATGGGTCTCTTGGGCTACTTATTCAGTACCGAGTAAAGTGTAAATATTTCTAGGCCCTATTTGGTATTGTATGTTATCGTATTTTATGTTTCGATTGATGCGAAACTAATTTTCGCATCGTAATCAAAACTTGGTTGATTTTCTCTTCAAAAACCAATTTTTAAATTAGTAATTCTATATTTGCTTAAACTTTGTTTACTATCAAGCCAAAATTTACTAACTCAATTTGTGAAAAAAATAGCCGCTAAATCAGACTATCCTCCTACAGCACAACAAGAAGAGAAGTCACATGAAACAAGCTATGTGCAACATAGCGGCAATTAATCTGCAAATTAATGTGATGTCTCACACGAAATGACACAACGACAAAATGAGTGTATCCTCTATACGCCACCGTCTCACCGCCGCACACACTTGCCACCTCCGATTCATACTCCTCGGGGCATACAATGGCAGCAATGAAATGCTGCTTGCATATCAGCACTGTGTAACAGCAACAAAAATGATTGCAGCACTTACTGGCACATAGCGCAGATTTCATTAGCCGGGGCCATAGTGGCAACGCGGTGGCGGTCGAGGCAGCGATGGCACCACAGCCACGGCAACAGGCGCAGATGGAGTGGCACAGAGGCCGCTTGACATTTATTTGAGGCCATCACAGCGATTGTCGCGCAGAGGCAAGGCAGCACAGCTACAGAGAGAGTACCGTCGTGCCGCTACCTCTCGTTTCCAGCGTCACGTAAAAGGATTACAAAATTAACAGGCGCAGACAATGCAGACGACATTTTAAAACCGAATTGCAGGGTAACAAGAGCCGCCAACGCACGACCGAGGGTAGAGAGCGTGACGGGTGCCAATGTGACATATGCCGTTGCATACACACGCACACAGACAGGTATGTATGTGTGTATTGGTAAATGGTTGAAATGACAACGCATTACAAGCACTCAGCGCGATGAAGGTGGCGAATGTAGAGGAGACAATGGATGGCCGTTGGCGGCTGGAGTGCTCAGAACAACGGCGGCCGGGGGCTGCCGAAGGACTGAAGGCATAAAAATGTTGGCCCGGACTCACATGTGATCGATGTCATTTATCACGCATGGCTCCCGCGGTCAGCAGGGCGTACGAAATGGCATTGCAGTGACAAGGTCCAATGCGACATCAGCGCAATATAAAACAACAACAACAGCAGAAGCAAAAACAATTGCAGTAACTGGAAAAACAATGGCAGCGTTAAGACTGTGACAGCCAGTGCAAATGCATATGCACCAAAACAAACACACCGAACGCCGCGTCGGAGAAACCAAGTTAAAACAGAAGAAGGCGAAGGCAGATGCGAAAGGAGAAAGGAAGGATGGAGCAACGGCAAAGCGCGCCCACACTGGCTAACTGGGAACTGGTCGCCTGATTGGAGCCAGCCATGAGGTACATTATGCGTCGCTTGCCACGACGTCGCTGGCGCTTGCAACATATTGATTCAAGCCTGCTGCTATTTGCATATGCAGTCAACCTCGCTGTTGTTGTTGTTGTTATCGCAAGCTGCTGCTGCTCTGTTGATTTTAATATTGTTACAATGTGTATTTTCGCCGTATGCTGCACTAATTTTTATCGTTTTCCTCGTTTTGTGCTTTCGTTTTTTGCTGTATTTGTTGCTTGTTGCCTATGCAACAGCATTGCCGCGACGCCGACTGCGTTTATGCTTTTGCCTGCGCATTGTCTGCTCTGCAGCGCAGCGCGTCTGACTCACTTAATGGTCAGCCCGACGCCGAGATAAGCGTAAATGCCATTTTATTGCACGAGATCAGCGCCGCCGCGAGGCCAACGCAGTTAAGTGCCAGTCAAGCCACGCTCATATGTAAATAAATACTTGTCGACGTATTTTCCAAAGTAGGTGTTGTAAATTAAGCGCCTTCAACGGATAAGTTCTTACTTAATTCTACATTTTGTAAAGTTATTTACATTACGCGCTGAACTTTACCGAGTGCAGACCTCAGACTGGATTGTAGACTTTTTACTAGTTAATAAAATATATACTTCTGAACTGTTGGGGTTCGTAGGTGTTTTCCCATTTAGTGTACAATGAATAGCTATTCACATGTGTATGCATAGTATTGTGAAATATATATTCATCTTGTGAACTGACGAAGATTTGGACTTAAAAATGTCTGCAAAAACATAATCTAAATTATTTCATTCTTATTTTTGGCACAGTGACACAAAAAGTATACAAAAATACCTTTTTGGTCTACTTTTTCAATCAGTGGGTAATAAAAATAGCAATTGAAGAAGTTGAATAGTCTTTGATATCGGTGAATTTAAATTTATGGATTATTGCTAACGCCTTAATATTTCTTGATACATATATATTTTTCTTTTTCCTCTTGGTTTTCTTGTCCTCATATAATATTCAAGCTTCCCTGGGAATATAACTATACTTCCAACTTAATACTTACTCTTCTTCAAGATCCTTTTGGTCATCGAATGAAGTTAACCAGCGCAATATATTTCCTACATAATACTAATCGAAAAAAAGTTTTCTTGACGACGTTTACTCATAGTTATTTTTGTAAAAAATAGTTGTTTTGGTTAGAATTATTCTAGCTTCAATCATAAAGCGAAAACCATCAAATAAGTTCCATCGATAAGGATTTTTGAGATTCCTAGTAAAAATGCATTCAGCTTGTACCAAGAATTTAGGAAATTTTTATACGATATTACGATCTTCAATGAAACTTTCTATACCTCCATAATACTCGTACTCTCATCTTTCAGAAACATTAATTACACTGTACGATAAAATAGATTTTTTTCTGTGTTGGACTAAACCAATTTTTTTGAATCATAAGTACAAAAGTAATTTCTCCGTTATTTAATGTTGGCGGCCAAAAACAAAGTATTTGACTTTGGAAGTATGTAAGTTAGTGGACAGGTAAATATATCAGTATTATCCATCCCTTATTTCAATGTAGTATCTATAAAATTTCGCGGTCAAGCTTATATCTTGGAGGTTCAAGGCGAATGACCAACGTAGCATATTCGAAAAAAGTATTAGTTTTATATAGCAAAAAACATTGGACCGATTTTTGAAAGTTTTAAATCATTGTGACTGAATGTGAATTTTGGGACCAAAAACGAGAATTAGGAAAAATTATTTTTTTAACTCTAACTCAATCTCTTAAAAAAATTGGATTGGTCTATAGTAATACCCATCCGACTTTTGTACAGTTTTATTATATCACCAAACTTTCCACAAAAGTCAAGCATAATCGAAACGAACAGCTCTCGTTGGTCAATTGGTAAATACGGAAGAAGTGGTCGTAAAGAATGTGGAGGGGTATGAGACATTTTGAAATACCAATTATAACTAATTTCGGATAAAAAATTATGATTTACTATACTCACGTTAGGTACGTCGTCAGACAGCCGCTCTACCTACCTCCTCCTACGTTTGATCCATATTTTTTGCTACACTTTCTTTGTTTGTGTTGTGAGCGATGTTGGCCGCAGTTGTATTTTCTGGTCTTTGCAACACTTCGTTCAAGTCATTCGGAATATTTTCTTCTGAACTTTTTTGGTTAGTAAATTCAACTGCTGTTATATCTACCGCTGTATATAAACTATACTCATTTCTCTTTAATACGCTTAAAAGTTATGTAAACAAAGAAAGAGTAAGATTTTTATCTCCAATTTATTTTCGTACACCCTTTCTTAATTCCATCAAAATTTTGCAATTCACATCTAATACCTAAAGTCACGTTGCCACCGCTCCATCCCTCAAGCTGAACAGTTTTTCAATGCCAAAACAAACGCGGACATTTCATAGTGGAAGTGGAGAGGATTATTGGCAGACAAGGATTGCATGAGGCGGCTGGAAGACAAGTGAGGTGGGTGTGAAAATCCTTGACAGCCGTGAAAATCACTCAAAGTGCTAAGCAAACAGTTGAACAACTGAAATTACTGATGGTACCGCTGCAAGCCAAGACACTTAGCAGCGCAAGATAGCGCCAAGAAATCAAAGTTCAACAGCAGTTGCTGACGCAACAACAACAACAGGTGCAGTTAAAGGGAAGGAATTGGAATTAGTCAAAAGCAGAGTATGGTAAGACGCTGATAGTACGAAAGGATCTCAAGCAGAGCAGTTCACAACCCCTCATTTGTTAGTGCTGCACTTCGCTGGCTGCTGCTGTGGCAAGTGTGCGAATCGGCATAATCGGTTGTGAAACGACGGAGCGTTGATTGTATGCCATGTGTGTGCAGGCGCAGGCACACACCCACACCCACACCACAGCTAAACGTGCGGGACATTGGCAATCAGCACAGCGATTGTTGTTGATAACAGTCAAAGTGGTGTCGCGCTGTTGGCGGCGATCAATACAAGCCATAAAATACGCATGTGGGCGGGCCAAATGACGGAAATGGCGGCGAGTTGCAAGCTGATGAGGGTGGTTGCATGCGTGTGTTTCGCTGCCTGCTACGCGTTATCTGTTGTAGACACATGTGTGTGTGTGTATGGGTGAGGGTGCGAGAAGAATTGGCGCCGCATGCCGCATTGTGTCAGCAACTGCAGGGGTGGGTGGCTGCGTGCGCTTCTAATAATGGTGATTTTGATTGAGGCATGCAACATGCTGTGTTAATCTGCATAAACTACGGCGGCAACGCGTTAACTTGCAGACACACATTGCTTAAAAAAACGCAAATGAAAGCTCCACGCATTGCGCTTTGTTGTTGTTGTTGACTTTTGTCAATGGATTATTGCAGGCTGAAATTTTTTCTCGAAGATTACTCGGTGCTGATAGCGCGCAAATTGCTTTTTCACGTTCACAGTCAAACGCCACAGCGACATGGCTGCGGATTTATTGTACTGGAAACATGTATATAAACATTTGTGTTGCCCAAGTATAACAAAACGTGCCCAACCATATACATATACATATCTATAAGGGTATAATGACATAAAAAATAGTTGGAAAGTTGGGCGTGTATTTTTAATGCTAGCATGTTGCCAGAAAATAAAATTGGTTATTACCAGAAAGAGTAGATATTGAAAATAACAATTTTATTCGAATGAGTTAATCAATGCCTTCAGAAATATATATCGAGTGTGTTTACTAAAAAAATTTTTTAATATTTTTTTTCTGCCCTTATTTAATTTTTCATCGTTAAAGTCATCTATTTCTGCAACACCTATATACTATGAGCTTTAAATAAGCGCACGTGCCTCAGTAAAGTTGCAACTATTCCACTTCATTTAGTTTGTTTAGCGGAAGTAAAACTTTGCTCTTCACTTTTCTATTTGCAAATGCACAATTTAGTTGCTAAATCAAATGTTTTTTCTGACCTCAAGCTTGAATATTTCTATCGAGTGTAGCCCTCAGCTCGCTTTGTTGATTTTTAGTTCATTAACGCCGGAAGTTAGTCCGTGCTCGCTAAAAGCTTGTGTACAAACTATAGGAATTACAGTTAGCTAAACTTTTGTTTGTTGTTATTTGCATTAACATTTGTTGTTGAAAAGCTGAGCTGCATTTAATACTATAACTGAATAACATAAAAAAATTTTAACAAATAAAAACAGCATAATAATAATATGGATAATATTTTAATTTTTCATCTAATATTAAGTAGTATGAGCGCAGAACATAAAAAAAAATCGATACATAAAAAGAAGAACATTTATGTAATACATTGTACTTGGATGTGTAGAATAAATCGCAATAGCGGTGATGAAAGCTCGTTTCGCCAAGAGTTACAGAGTTGTGAATCGAATAAGCTATACAAACAGTTTAAACAGACTGCCAGCACTTGTAATGCTTACTTTGGACAAACAAAAGCAATGCTTTCCTTTGCTCCAAATAAACTTCTGTAACGCCTTGATTTGCATTAACCCTTCCGTTTTCTATGTATAATTATATATTATTTCAAGTCAAAAAACAATTTTATATATTCATTTTTGATAGTATTTCTCATAGCTGTTCCCATTTGTAAAACTTTTCTAAAATGTATAAAGAAACACTTGGTTACCGGTTATACCTGCTTAATGAGGAATCTGTATACTCCTAACTTTCGAATTGAACTTTTTAACAAGATAACAACGCTTAGGTATAATCAGGAGGGAAATGGCAATCGAAGATCGCTATATATTCGAGGTTCTTCTGGCAAGCGGAGAAAATGATAGTAAAAAGATATGCATTTCATTATATAATGTATGGAATAAAAAGCTCTATGAAAGCTCAAAGTTACACCGAAAACTGCCAGACATTTTTACTAAATGTTCAGCAAGCATTTGCGAGGGATATTACATTTAATGTCATTTAATTATACCCTAAACAGGGTTTGCACACGTCCTTTTCGCCCCAAGATGCTGCTCATTTGTCGGAACGGCCAATATCGGCCGTTATTATTATTGATAATACATATTAATATTACAAGTATGTTTTCTTAAAGTTATTCGAAAGATTTTGGTACAAATCACTGCTTTTTATAATATTAAAACTTGCATGGATATATGGTTTACTGTTCATTGTAAGAATTTGACTGAATTGATGTTTCGAAAACAGGTCTAACGAACTCTATCGCTAAGTGGTCATACTTATTCTATAAAAACATACGGACATTAAAGATGACACACCCTTTACACATATGGCATTATTTATACATTTTAGTTGACTTAAATTCTTAAAGTTTTACAAAACATTTTTGGTGGGATTGCAAAGTTCGAGCTTTCTCTCAAACTAATTGCTTCACTTTCGCAACAACTGCAATCGTCCTCAGCAACTTTTTATTACAATCATTGCAGACAGAATAATTGCATTGCCCCGAATGCATAAAAGTTATCTGCCAAAAAGTTCTTGTCAAGTTTGCCAGAGCGGCAATAAAAGCGATGGGGTGTGGGTGTGGAAAGTGAATTCCGAGGAATGCCGCCAAGTTTGGATGGATGCAAGATGGATGTGGCAGTGTGGCAGTGATATGTGGCTGCCAGCAACCAAATGTTAATGATGTCGGCGCGCAGACGAATAAATATGCACATAAATATAAAGTGAACACACGCACACATGCCTATAAATATAAGCTCATTCGTGTGTGTGTGTGTGTGCGGAAGTGCGCTGCTGAAACAACAGAGGAAATGTCAGCGGGAAGTGAGCCATGGCGGGAGGCGACAGATTTTGGCTCGACGTTGCCGGCAACATAAAATATGATGAGAGCAGTTTTCCGCTCCATTGCAGCGAAAAATAATAAAAGCTACACACACATACACACGCACACATACGCGTTTATATTTGATGGCGGGGTGCGTATGTGAGCATATGTTGCAACGTATACTTGCTCGTATATAAATTCGTCCCCGTCCAGCGCTGAGACAAAAGCAAACGAGCAAAGTGAAAAGTTAGCTACAAAAACGAAACCAAAAAAAAAAAACAAACACAAGGGCAGCACAACAAAAATTAGCATTGCAGAAAATGCGCTCATTACTTTCTTGCTGCCGCAAGCGTACGTGGCAACAAAAAGTTTCGAATTGAAACATTTCGCTATTTCTACGCAAAAGCGACAGTTGGAGCGAGCGAGTTAAGAACTGCTCAGGCACACATTGATTATTCCAAGCGGGTGAAGTGGGGTTGGTGGCTGAAAGTCAAAGTTTAAGCAACGCATTTCCGCTTACCACAGACAAAAGTCAAGTTCAAATCTGCTTGTAGAAAACGAGCGCGACAGAAGAGTTCTGAAGGACAACGCGAAAGTGTGAAACAAAACCAGCAACATTAACTTGCAACATTTTTGGCTTTCTTGCATGGACTGTGCTACAATCCGCGTTTATAAAATATATTAAACGGCAACAAATTGTCAGCTACAAGGAATGAGTTACAAAAAGAAACGCAGAACCTTTGTAGCAAATCTAACTGCTTAAGGAACAAGAAAGACAATAGCAATTACTAGTAAGAATGCTGCAACAAATAAATAAAGTGGTACAACAATGAAAATATGCCCGAATAAATTTAAGCAAAAAGGCAACGGCTGCATGCAACATTCACGACAGAGTCCGCTGCAAGTTTTTTTGCTCTTGTAATAAGTGTACAAAAATCAGTATATAAATTATTGCAGTTCATTTCGAATATACGCTGCTTGGTTTGCATTATGGACGATCACAACAACAACAATAACATCGAAGATATAATTCTGTAAAGGACGCCTTCGATCTGTGAGTGTAATAGCACTGCAGCTGTTGGTAGTTATGGCATTGGGTAGTTTGTGCAAATGGTTTCGTTTGATTTATGCAACCACAAACCGTTGACTTTGTCGCCAAATGTCTTATCGCGCCGTTGCGTGAATTTTAGCGGTCACTTAATGCTTGTCTTGTCTGTGGCGAGGCGGCTGGTCGCCCATCTGTGAAATTGCTGCTTTTTGGCTTGCTACATTTACTTGCAACTAGTGATATTAAGGAGTAAAATATATATAAACTTTCGGTTGGAATTTCTAAAGTTTAGATAATAAAGCTTTTCGTCATTATAAGTAATTTTTGTTTCAGCTATGTGAAGTGTCAGCTGGAATGATCCTTTTAAAGAATGAAAATAATATTTTTAGAACTGCCCTGTTAATGAGATCAAATATGTAGACTGGATAAATCACAAAGACTTTACAAAGTGACGAATAATGCTATTAGAAGATACCTTTTGGATATATATCCTATATTGGGCGGATCTGTACCAACTATTGTAAGACTTTTGAAGTCGAAAACGAAATCTTCATAAAATTGTGGCACAATTTATGCTAAAATCAGTTGTAAAATAAGATATGACTAATAAAGTAGACTCAGCTCTGACTAAATTGTTATAATTAAGTTAAATTATTTGAACAAAATAAAGATTAGTCACTTTTAATTAAATCACTTATATTCCAATTAGCAATTTAATCATTAAATAATATTTAAATAAGCCATCATTAAATATATTTTCATAATTTTCTGCTTTCGCGTCTTTAAACCGTAGCGCCACAACTTGCCAACACGTTCGCCACTGCGTATGAGTAACAATATTTAAGCGACGCCACATGACCACCGCAGAAAAACACGTCTGCTATAAATGCAATTAAAATATAATTTACGCTGATGAATACAAAATGCATGCAGCAAGGAAAAACAGGGACATCGTATGCACGCACGCACACACACGCGCACGCATGTGAAAATACGAGAAGAGCATTTTAAAAATGCTGAAAAATGGCAGAAAACCGGCCGCAAGCGTTTGTCTTTTTCATGCGGCAATTCGCAAAATGCAAAAGCGAGCAAAAAGTTCCATTTATTTATTGCCATAATTTAATAAAAATGCGTAAAAGTTGCAAGAGGCCGAAAAGCGCACGCCGTAACCGTTATTCGATGTTGCGGCATCAGCATTTAAGCACTTGACTTAACCCTGTCCGTCTGTCGCTGTCTGCCAGCGTGTCACATGAAAAGGCAGCATGAAATGCAACACCTAGTCAGCGTCATGGCTTTACAAAGCCGCCGCTCATACTCTCTCCTCTCGTGGCGCTCACAGTCGCCCATTAAATGCGCTGTCAAACTGTCAGTCTAGGCGCACACCTGCGCTTTGTTGTTGCGCAACTCTATTTACACTTTATTTAATTTTTTTTTTTAATAATATTTTTTCGATTTTTGCAGCGTTTCACATCAAGCTATGCCGTGCTTTGTTATTGTCATTGTTGTAACAATCACTGTTTACAGCGCAGCACACTTTGGTGCAAGTATGAGTATTGTTGTTGCTACGCCATTTTCACTCCTGAAAATAAAAACAAAAACAATACCAAAATCGTATTCATATATTATAATTAACCTAACGGTATTGTATGGGCACAGTTATCTCGATCATTACCTTTCAACTGCAGCATTTACTAAATACACACGATGTCACATATGGATATGTATGTATGTCGTCATTTAATTTATTTTAATAAATTCATTATTAGGGACTGACTGATATCTGTTGCATATACAAATATTATTATTTTATTTTTGGGGAAGGTTTCAGGCGTCGGCTCTAAAATCCGAGTTGCAGTATGGTATGAAGCAATATGAGTTGACAGTTGGACTACTTTTGTCTATGCGCCTTTCAAAAATTGTTGTTTGAAAAATAAAAAATTTGTATTTCAAACAAAAAAATTTTTTAAAAATATTTTTCAACAAAATTAAGTTGAACAGTATTTTCACTTTTCTAAAACTGATTAGAGTTTAATTTCAGCAATCACAGCTCTAAAGCCGCTGTTGTATTCCACAGGTCCATATTCCATCTAATTTTTTGGGAGTTATGATTGGTCATTGTTTTGAGTGACCCACTGTACTCAGCCTCACTTTCTATTGCTATTGTTTAAATTATTGTTATATAAACTTATACATATATAAATATTTTCCCGTTTTCCTTCGGTCAACATCCTCGTAATTTTTCCCGTAGCAAATTTTCTCATTAAAGCTTTTACAAAACGGTGTACAAAAGAGCCAATATAGATACATACTTATTACGCAACAACTGCACAGCAGCAAAAATTATCGCTATCAATGAATCCAAAAATATTTTTGTTACATTCCGAAAAGTGGTTACGTATGTAAATTTATACCTGAACAAAAATGATAAATGGCCACACCAACATAAATCATATTCGCGCTTCGCATACAACGGTATACACGAGCCGTGAACCAAAAACAAATAGATACATAACATACAAACGTACTTGCTATACAGAATTGTTATTGTTCAGAAAAAATATTTTGGTAGTAGGAAACAACCCCAAAATAGTAAGCAAGTAAGCCAAAAGGCATACATTTTTGAAGAGACTTAGTTAATAGCATTACTATGCCTGAAGCATAGACCACAGCCGCTGATACAATATGAGTATGTTTTTCTAATTATATTGTCCTCCCCGTTTGCTACGGCATGCGTTCTACTTCAACTTTAACTTTTAACGCAAATTAAAAAAAAAAAAGAGTTATTTCAGAAAAGCAGCAGCTCTCTCTTTAGATTACTGCCTAAAAAGAACATACGCTATATTTCGGTTTTTGTTGTTCTAAAAAAATGATTTGTTTCATGAAAATATCAATTTAAACTTTTTCTGCCTTCAACTATTGATTTTGCTTATAAGAATTTACTTAGATAATGGTCCTCAAATTATACTTCCTTTGCAATTTTAAAAGCTGGAAGGATTACTGTATTTAAGAAACATAAAATTATTGGTTGAAAAAGGAGTAGAGGCGTTCAAGCGGCCGCGCGGGATCTTAAACCGAATCTCTTGCAAGAAGCTTCAGAAAATTCACGATATACTGTCATGATTTTTCTAAAACTATTAATAAGCACATAAGTTTAAGGAAATATTCTATGATCTCAAACACTGAAACAACCTTTAAGTCGCTATTAAAATTCAACGAAGAAAATGGGCTGAGCAGCGAACAGAGTGAGACAAAACTTGAGCTAATCCAACTAAAACGGAAAACTAGAATGAAAGCTTCGCTGGCTAGTTTTGTAAACAAGACTCTGTAAATGTCTCTATGATAGCCTTCACTAAAATACTCTTTAAAATCATTATAAATGTAGCCCAGTTCTAAATCAGCCAAGGAAGTTGCAAATGCAATATTTATTGACAGCCGACAAAGTCATATCGATGATGAAATATTAAAAATTAAGGTGCCTAACTCAGCTTAAAAAAAATTTTTGAAAATTTGGAAAATACATTTACATTTCCATTGTTCATTGCCATTAGTACTTTTAGAAGTTTTTCATATCATTAAATATATATCAAAATATTTATATTTTGAATATTGTAATGTTTGGACCAATATCCCACACGTTTTCATTAAAATTGTTCATCAGAATTATGCTGAAAAAATTATTAAATTGCAGATATTAACTTTTATTTTAAAATCTGCATTTTTACTCTCATTATTTGAAGATAAAGCTGCCTTTAAATAGCGACACATCCATACAGAGTATACTAGCAGAAAAAATCAATAATCTTTGAGTACAAGTATGAGCCAATGTAAACAAAAATCTCTCGACCAGCTGGATCGCTGAGAAGCACTCTAAAAGAGAATTCTTGTTAGTCCCAACACAATTAACATCTGCTTGCACCTAATACACTATCACATACTACATATGTCCTTCGAGTGTGTGTTTGTGTGTGTGTGTGTGGTTAGTGTCGGTTTTCAATTCATCAACCAATCGACCTAATTAATTTTCCCCCTTTTCACATTAGTTTCATTCCCCTTTGGTTTTGCGCTCACTATGCTCACTCACTGAGACCAACTGTTGCCCGACCACTTTTGCTTTCTTTCATTCCACTTTCCATGCAACTTTCATTTTACGATTAGTTATTTGAATTGGCAGGAAAACAATCAATTGCAACTGCTTGCGCCTAAGCTGTGCTAACTAACTGGCCACAGCTGCAAATGTTGCATGGTTTTAACCACTCGATAGCCAGCCGAGCGGAAGTCTTCATATATGTGTGATGCGGAGAGCTGAAAAATGAAATTGAAACTTTTTATTGACTTACTATAACTACGCCTAATGCGGAAGTGTAGGAGTGTCTTTCAATTAGTTTTGCGGCTTCGACAAGGAGAAGCAGAGAGCAAATTGCTTGAAAGGAAATCATGCTAGAAATTAAGTTTCAGAAGCGTATAATTGATAAACTGCTAGGGTGTAGTGTGATGAAGAGATTATTTGACTTCATATACTAAAAAGTTTTGGTCATTAGATTGAGAAACTAAATTGGAATTTCATTTGTCACATGTAAAATAGCATACAATTTCCAGACTCTAACTTCTTTGAAATATGAAAAGTACATCTCGTACATATCGGTCGCTGTAAATTTATCAGAAATTTGTGATCTTCTTTAGTGTTTATAATTTCTCAGTAGCCAAATAATTCAAAATAAATGAAAATGTGTCACATTGTCAACACAAACCGATCTTCCGATACTTTCCTCTTTAAAAGTTATATCCTAAGATAAATTCGGCACTCCATATTTATGTCAACCAAAATAATTAAAATGGAGTGCTCAGAACATTAAATTTGCTTAATATCTCTACTTCAGTCCTTGGCCTCGGTTGTTAATTTAAAAGTGCTCTCGCAACTTTTTACTAACTCATATATTTGTATTTTATCTTCATTTTTTCGCTTATTTTCTAGGTTTCAGACTCAGGGAGAGCGTCGTAAAACAACGCACGGCGTATAACGGCAAAACAGACATGTGCCACAACACAAGTGTGGCAGTGCTAATAAAACTAAATTAAGTTTGAAAACATTGTTGCAAAATGTGCCGAGCGCCGACTATAAGCTGTAAGCTCGGGTAATAGGCCGCAGCAGTTTCCCCACCAACACCACTTATTGTAGGCAGCCACGGCGGATGAGCAACACTCAAATGTAACTCATTAAAAAAGAGCTCGTTCACTATCGTTTGGGTGGACAGACCGAAAAGTGTGCTTGCAACACGTCCAGTGCGAGTCGTAAAAACGCAACATTATTGCGGCACATTATTGAAAGTTGTGTTGTCCAGTCGCTACAAAAATTTTATGTCTCACTTAATTTGTGTGTGTGTGTATGTGTGTCTGTGGGTAATGCAACCTACGCTTGTTGCTGCTGAAATGATCTTACGTAATTTATTTTTTATTTTCTTTATGTTTTAGATTTTACGAGCCTCTGCGCTGCTATATTTGTTGGTCAGGCAAATGAGCTATTAACGGCGATGAGCGCCACGTACACAAGCACTTACAACTTGCACTCAGCGTGCCGCATTTTGACGCGTGACGTCGATGAAGTTATTTTTCTTTTATTTTACTTCTTTTTGCTTACGTTTTTGCGCAATTTATTTGATGTTGTTGTTTCGAATATAAATGCAATAGCTTCTTTCATTATTCCAGCGCAGAATATCCTTCAAGGTGGCGCATTAAAAGTTTGCGCATAAATATGCTCTACAACACGCACAAAGTTGCCACATCATTCACAATTTGCTTTTTAATAGCGTTTGCTTTTAAAGCTGCTTTTACTCTCTCATTACAGCTGTCAGAGCACATTCTTAAAGTATGAAGACTTTAGTTGGTGTGTGTGTTAGTGAGTAAAATTTAGTGGAAATATTGTTGCGGTTGAGTAGAAGGAGGTTGAACGTTGGACGTACTAAATATTTTCAAGAATATTATCTCAAAATATTTTAAACAATGGCCACCACTGTGTGTATAAAAGTTACTCCCATTTTTAGCGCTACTCTCAGAACTTTTATAAAAGCCTCCTTTGAATACCATTCTATTTGGCTTAAATCTTAAATTGTAATTCACTAAAGTAGAAATTCGTAACGGGCTGAAAAAGATATGGATAAGATTCTGTTGTTTTTTTCGAAGAAATGTTGAGTTCTCAAAAACTAAAATTCACCGTTATTACTTTCTGGTATACTTTAACCCTGAACAGAGTCTACTCGGATTGTCACGAAGTTTGTAATACTCAGAAGGAAGCATCGGAGATCCTATAAAATATATACACAAATTATCGGCATGACGAGTTGAGTGGATTTAGCCATGTCCATCTGTCTGTATATATGCAAAATAGTCCCGCTGTTTTTCAGATATCCTTCTAAAGAAGCTGCAATTTATCTGAAATGCTGATATCGGGCCGGATCCGTCCGTTGTCCGTTGTGGTGCCCAAAATTCCTATGGCAACCGAAATACTTCTACGCGAATGCTGGATAGTGAAGGAGAAAGTGTCTGGATGCTTCCATCTCTTCTTCTTCCAAGCAATTTTGACAATTTTCGTCCTCCCAAATATTTAACCTCACCGCTTGAGTGCCAATCGGACAGTCTTCAGTTAGATCATTGCTAAGAGAAAGTGGCTATTACGATCCGCTCTGAGTCAGAAATATTTCGCGAGCGCACATGTGCTGGTTGTTGGCCAACACTTGCTGAGCTCGTTCGAAGCCGCAGATCCAACGCTATAATATACGAAGACATCTCCTCATAATAGAATTAGGGTAAGAGTGTAATTTCTTGCAATCTCAGCGGCTTTATAGTTTACCACGATTCTGCTGTGTTCAGGCCCCCATACAAGTCTAATATGGATTAAGCTTAATGATACTGCTAATGAGGCAATGTACGCATATTTCTATGTAATTTGAAAACATTTGAAATAGTCTGCGGTTATGTAGGTACGTAAACTTAATCTAATAGTAACCACAGCCCTTTTCTAAAATTTTTAAAAATACAAGTTTTTCTTGTTTTGATCTTTCACTCTTCCTGGCAACAATCGTTATGGATAGTTTCAACATTCATCATGTGGCAGGCTATACAAGAAAATAGGACCGCCGAGGTCATTGTTCCATACTTTCCACATTGACTCTTCACATTCATGTAGCTTTTTACTTTATTTTATTATATTGTGCTCTCTTACACCACCACCTGCTGACCGCCGCTATATCTCAGCGCTCATTTATTAGACTCAGTGGTCTCTCAGCTAACACAGTTGAAGGGACGCGCATCACTTGTGTGTGGAAAATATTCTAATTAAAATTTAATAAGCTTGCGGGTAATCATAATGTGCGTTGCAAGTACTTGTTGCAATTGTAGCTGTGTTTATTTTGTAGTGAAAGTTAACCGCGGCTGGTTAAATACAAGTCAAAACGCTTAACAAGCGTGGCCGCATTACGAACCGCAGCCGGCGGCAACACTGACCGCATGAGCGAGCAATAACTTAGCTCTGCGGCACTTTCCTTTTGCCGTTGAGTGGCAGCTGCTCAACTCGAAGGCTTAAAAGCATTTTTCTCTAATAACCTTTTTTCTTTGACGGTTCTTTTCAATTTAGCGTTTAATTAGTTTCTACTTCGCACCCTTGCCCCTTAATTTTAAAAGGCGCAGAGAGTGGTCAATTATGCCGTTAAATACTCGAGCTCGTAAAATGCACCCCAGGTACCCAGCTGCTTTAATAACTTTTATTAATATTTTCTTTTATTTATTTTTTTCCCAAAATCATTTCGGGAAGCCGCCAGGATAAAAAAAAAATGCTTATGAAGTTAGCTCAATTTAATGCTTCATAAACTCACTTGCGTCATTCTGCGCCCTTTGTCCTCTATCCAAACACCCGTTGTGATTCTTGCTTTAACATACCTGTCATTGTTTGCTGGCGCTTGGGCTAAATATTGGTTTGCGGTTAACACGTGAATTCTTTTCGTGCATTCGATTTGGGTTCGGCGCGTTCGTGCTGTGTGACATGAACAGCTTTGTTGTCATATTTGTATGCAATATTTTGTTTCAAACATTTTTTACGGTTATTACTGGCGCATCGCACGTCCAGTCATGCGGTTGACCGCATTATCACCGCTGCAGTTTTGGTATTTCGAATTCGCTCCAGTGAAATATGGAAAATATTCAACTACGTTGTTCGTGGCATTGAACCTACCTCCTTTGTGGTTGGTTGCAGTTTTTGGCAGTTGTTGCTATCTTTTCGATTTATTTTTGAATTTTCTGCACAATAGTTTGGACAAAAGCAACATTTCTTGTGTGTGGGAAATTTGAATTTTGGAAGAGTTACATAAGAGAGCAGTAGCTGAGAACTATAGCTACCCAGGGTCTCAGGCTAAATTTTAAAAATTATGCTAACTGTTGTTTATAGTTTTCTTTCCGCTATTTCCGTGATGTCAAATCCTTGATTAATTTCAAATTCTTAATAACTCTTAAAATTGCTCAAAAAGAACTTTCCAATATTATTGTAATAATGTTATTATATACGTTCTTTAGATAACCTTAAGGAAGGTATTTTTTTGGCTTTAGAAATTGCTTTATAAATTTCTTAATCTTTTCAAGAGACCATAATGGATCAATATTGGCTCAAAGCTCTTAGAGGCTTATTCCCAATTTTTAAGAAAGTAGTTTCTTGCGTCCAATAACCGAAATTGCTTTATGGAAATCAGAAATGTCGTTATGAGTCCGATAACCGAACTCGATTGGACATTTGTTGGAAACTCTCAAACGAAGTAAGCAAAGTAATGTAAATGATATGTGAAAAATTTGTTTTATGAGAAGGTATCATAAAATTATTGTCAGACCTGAGTATGCACTAGATAACCTTTCTTTGAAATATCCTCTGAATTTTGTGGAACAGCGAGAGCATACTTCTTGAACTATAGACATTCACAGATTAGTTCTATTTAAGAAATACCAAAAAAGTGTCTTCGGAGTGTTAATTATATATTACTTCCAAAAGTTGTAATCCCAAAAATTATCAAATTTATTAAAATCCTTCAAGATACTTGTTTGAAAATTTAATTAAGAAATTCCTAAAAATGCTGATTTAAATACTTACATCGCTGAAATTTAGATCAAAATGCTCTAGTGTCACACGATTTCTTTTTTCATTCTTGTAAATGCACATATCTTCCTCTCTAATGCACCATGTATGCAAACATTCCTCCAACTAACATACATCAAATACGGGCGTAAAAAGAGATAAAGTGCCACATCTCGTATGCGCTGGTGAAACATGAAAATCTCACTTGTAAACCCCTGTGAGTTGTAAATTCGTTGAAACAGACAATGCGACATGCCTGTCAGCCCAATCGTTGCTATTTCTATTGATGTGGACCAATCGAAAAAAAAACAAGAAAAAACTTCAAAAAAAGGTAGAAAGGATAATGCAAAAAATCTACTCATATACTTGTATACATAAGTACCCATGAATATATACCTGCTTATATATATATCGATGCATATCTACATAATATTGAGCTTAGTTCGCTGAAAATAAGTTGGCTATAAAGACAGAGGTGGTGTGAGCAATTGAAAGTCACTCTTACTGCTGTCACGCCGCTAAGGGGAGATGTCATGTTGCTGTCAAGTGGGATCTAAGCCGCAGCAGACAATATCGATATTGGCGGAATTTTGTAAATCCGCAAGTAGGCTTGACGACAAGTATGTGTGTATATGCCTCTGTATGTGGAGTCTGAGAAAAATTTATAAAATTAACTAACCTTGTATGTGAGGAAGTGGCTCCACCGGCTGCTAAGCTAAATAGAATTAATATAAATAAGCGATCTGGCAATTCAAGCGGAAAAGCATATGCGCTTGCGGGTATTGAGACGTGTAAAATTTATATATAATTTAAATATTACCATATATTTAAATATATTTGCCATATTTGCTATCAAAAGCACATATAACTAAAAATAGTGCAACAAATAGCAAGGTAGACAAATCGATAGTGCAGGCTCATTTGCATTTTCAGAGAGCATCTTCTTCCCCAAAGGGTACAGGCTACATGAGAAAATTGCTGGATACGAGGATGCTTATACTAAATTGAACTGTCAAGTATTGAATGGGTTGTGTGGAGACAAGATGCAATGTATATACCGCTCACAAGTACAGTTGGAAATATAAGATTTTATAACTTTCGAAGGTCCATAAGCTACAAATCGCATTTGCACACTGAACCACATTTTATTACTTACTGTTGTAACTGATAATTATGATTTTCATTAGCCATTTTCGATTCTTTGATTCTTTGCGCTCTATGTTTGAGCTTTTTTCCTTCTGTTTGGGATTTGCTCTCTTCTCTTTTACATGAGAACATACAACAAACTTATGTGGAAAGCGAATCGTCCATTTCCCATAATTCTATAATATGTGGTCCCGATCGGAGGAGAGGACTCAAAATAAGATTTTTAGCGCTACGGTTCGACGTTGGAGACTCTCTTCGAGTCAGGTGAGTTCAATATCGTGAAAAATATTTAATATTAGTGACTGGAGACCGAACAAAACAAATTCCAAATAACTGTTTCATAGCATTACTCTTCATTTAATCGGCATTTGCTAAATTCACAAATACAAATTTTAAGAAGGGTATAAAGAGAGACACACAACTGTCACGGCAATGTCGACAATCAAGTTGACACTTGCACATGTAGCTGTCATGTTTGTATTTGTTGGTGTATGTGTACTACCTATGTGCACACGAATAAAGCACACAAGTTAGCGGCTAATAAGTGGGGTTGCTTTGATTAGCCATGTATGTATGTATGTGGGATAGGAAAAGTCGGGTGAGCATAACTAGAATGTGATATTTTCTTTACATTTCACGGGAATGTTTCATTTCTAGCCTCAGGCGATTCGAAATTCAATTACCCAACCGGCGCATCGTGTCTGCGTCCACATAGATTTACTCTCTTTTAAGTTTGGACCCCAAACTCTTCCGTCTGGTTGCCGCCGCTGTCAACCGCCAGCTGTTTATCTGTCATAATTTGCATATGCTCGTACGTCATACTCCGAATGTGATAACTGCTCTGCCTCTTTCCATGAGCCACGGCGCTGGCTTTCTATCGAAAGCGACTCCTTTCGAGAGCACGATCTGTTGCAGCGTTGCAAGTAACCAATGTATATTCTAGGTAGTATTGTGGCATGCAACGTTGCAGTGCTGTTATAACATTTTGTTGCTTTTATTTGGTTGCTTACTCTTGCTGTTCGCTTTGCCACATTCGGTCCTTTCAGCTCTTGCCTCATCGCGACTTTCGATATTTCATCGCCGTGCGACAGTTTTGCCATTTCGTCCATTTTCGTTCATTCCAAATGCACAAAAGTCGCTTAATCGCGCGCGCCCGAGTCATACTTTACGGCGAATGGACAATGTAGCTGCTCGACTGGCAGCAAAGGTTAGCTGGTTTATTGCGCTTTGTTTGTTCGCTCCTGGTGACGAAGGTTGGGAGCAGGAGTGAAGTGAAATAAAAGCGGATAATAAAAATGATTTATAAATAAAATAAAAGTCATTGGCAGTGCAGTGGGTGTTTGTTGCTGTTGGATTATAATGGCTATCCAAGCTAACTGACTTTGCATTGTAGTAAATTTAGCATTTTATAGCGGTGTTTTGAAATGACTTTTTCCAGTTATAAAAAGTTCACTTCACTGGTACAAATCGTAAAAAAATTCGGGCAAAATTAGTTCATTGCCAAAAATAAACTTGAAATAAGAATGCAATTACGGAGAGAGCAGATTAGTTTTTGAGAATAAAATAAAAAAAAAAAAATAATAATTCTAAAAAATATATTTGTCACAGAAAAATAAATAAATTTAGTTCTTCAATTTTTTTCTGCAACCGTGCGTTATAAAAAATTTTAAACGCTTCCTGGAGGGCTTTGACTTTTTGCCCATCCAACACTGGAGCTCACTTATAGCCGAAACGATATTTGTATATGGAAACCAAAGGAAGTGGAAGGGTTGTATCGAAAACTACTATATGTATTTCAGAAATATTAGGTACAAAGGCCATATGTTTCTATTTAAAAAAATTGCACCAAATGTCAATAAAATATTTCATAGATTTTCAGGTAACCACTTTTGGATCGCTGGCAATTTTGTTTCTGCTGAAATACTTTTACTTCATTAATTCAAAGCGCTTGGCTGGAAGTGTCTTTACGTATAATATTAACAGTAAAGTAATAACGATATTGTTATTGGTAATATAAAAGTTATCTCAATTTTTATTATACTTCTATTATATACAATTCTCATTTGGACTAAGCATGTACATTAGGATGGGTCAAAAACGAATGATTTTTTTGCTGCGTATTCCGAAAATCTTTTTTATGGACACCTCCAAGGCTCACCAAGTATGAGCTCGTAATTGTAGCGGGAAGGTCCTCTGCCTAACGGTTTTATATTTTTTCCTTATAAACAGATAGAAAAATTCACATCTCGCTGTCAACTACTTGGAAACATATATCGTTTTGTTGACTTTGTAGAAAATTACATGCTCTTCAAAATAGGTCTCAGACCTTTTGAAAACATAACCGTTTCAAAGATATTAACGGTTGAAGTTTATTTTCTGGTAAATTTGTTTTTTCTTTCGAATTTTGTAGCTCAAGGTAAAAAAACAATTTTAAATTGCAAAGCTCATAGTCTTATAGGAAATTTAGTGCTTCATAAAATATTTAATTTTTTGTTAGGCATTGTGGTTTGACTATGAATATCTTGTAAATGCTAATCTAATAACCTAAATAACTAAATCGATGAACTTCTAATAAAATCCATATAACGAAATCTTTTTTTTTCACGTAGTTGGAAGCAAAAATAAAATTCATATTTGTTATCTGATAATATAAAATATAAAAAAGAGCTCATACTTTGAAAGTTATTTTTAGAGGTGTCTAAGAACCTATTTTCAGAGTACCAAGCAAAAAAATATTAGTTTTTTTTACCCACCCTAAGGTACATACATATATATTTAACTATTTATTAATATTTTCACCACACAATCGCGTGAGCGTATGAAATATAATATATACATATACATACAAGTATCCAACTTTTCGCAGCGTGATCAAGCGATAACCGAATTTTATTGTTTTGCCATTAAAAAGTACCGCAGCCACGCCAACGATGTTGCAAGCAGTCGTGCGTAGTCCAATATATGTATGTTACGTATTTAGCTATAAGTATCTAAAGTGCCAGAAATAGCGGTAAATAGATATATTCTGACATTTGCGTCATTGTAAAAAAACGGATTTGTTTGCGCTTTATTATTATATTTGAAATTATTGTTGCTTTAACTGCTGGACACTGCACATTATGCGTCCGTTTTATGAGCATTTTTATTACCTCTGATAGCTAGCTGCTTTCTATAAAACTTTCGTAATAAAGCGCAATTTTCAAGGTAAATCCATATCTGCAAGAGCAATGGATGAAGCTTTTTATTTATTTATTTTATTTTTTTTTTTACTTTTAAGAATTACACATTTTATTTTTAATGTGCTGATGCTGAGGATTAAGTGCAGAGAGATGATTGTTATAGTTAAAATGGAAATCATTTTATATTCCACGACTAAAGGTTTGTCCTTTAGCTTAAACTGATTTCTGAGAATGCACGCTATACGACTCTATTTGCAATTAGTTTCAGGAAATTGTAGATGACAGAGCTAAGGATTATAGATATTCAAAGAAGTTGGAGAGCTTCAGACTTTAAATCGAAGAATTGAAAGTTATATATACCAGACTATATAGAGTTTAGGCAATATTCAGACCCTAAATATTGTGATACCAACACTAGAAGTAGTGTAGGGAAAGACAGAGAATCAACAAAGAGTTCATAAATATGCCTATGACAAATGAGTTTCATTCGTTTCTTTACAAAGCGAAGTGAATTTATTGTGCTAATAATTGTAGAAAATAAAATTAATAAGTAAAAATACAATAAGTCCAATACAAAAAAATGCTATACTACATATATACAATTCATGTTTAATAAAGTATTTGCTTGTATTAGTACCTTATGTAAATATAGTATATGCAACATTCACCTTTATGGAATTTGTCCTTTTGCTCTTGTGTCATTTAAACGCTTGAAAATACAAACCATACGCAAAATGCTAAGTGTATATTTTTTGATAATAAAATACTTAGCCATGACCATATAGATAAACACTACTAGAGGTCTCAACGAGCTTCAAAAGAGCAAAAAAATGGCGATTGAAGCAAACCTTCCTCCTCACTCTGTGCTTTTCTTCTCTAATTTGCTAATGAGTCATAAAGGCACCTCGAATGTGCTCATAAAAGTGCTTTAGATATGCAGTCGAGATGTCAATGTTGCACGCATGCAAATATGAGCAGCCAACGCAGATGTCCACACAAAGACTATAGACTATATGCGGCATAAAGTCTCATATAAATAAACATTTGATACGCTTGTTATTACTCATATGCCATTTGACGCCACTTTAGAGACGCTAATAAACTGTCAATTCTATATACATATATTATAAAAATAAATGTGTGTGTAGGTGTGTATATGGCCATGTGTCCACCATCCGGTGTCATGCCCTCTCATTTAGACCGTAGAGCTAGTATTGCCTTGAAAGCACCGGCTTTTTGTTCTGCCATTCGATCGTGGGAAGCGTGGCATGCAACATTATGTCTTTATGTCCATAGAGTACTTGTGTGAACTCACACATTAACGATGTTTATCTTTACGCTTAGGTGAACGCGTTTAATTGCCATTAGGTGCTCACATGTGATGTATAGATATTTATGTACCGAGTAAAATATCACTGTAGAGTACAAATAAATAAGTCTATGAGCGTATCAGCCATATCCTATAAGTCAAAACTCGATAAATTCGATTAAAGAATAAGGCAGGGCATGTGCGGTTTTTATGTAGTGCTGTGAAAAATTTACCTCGACAAGATTTTTTTTTTAAAGAAATTGTAAATTGTTTCGTTAAGACTTAGTCTTCAAAGCTCACCGAAACTTTACAGAAACCGAAACTCTCTGGTTAGATTGTTTTATGCCCCCTATATGTAACAAACAAGCCGAGGTGGTTATTTAGTATAAAATAATACTTGCATCTCTCACTCTCTTTCTTTCATAAGAAATATCTATGTCTTATGTACTTCAGTTCTTTTACAAAAGTTCATAAAGATATTCCAAATTTCCATTGTTGACGAGAGTCGTATTCTATGAAGAAATTAAGAGTGTTCCGAACATAAGCCAAGTGTTTGAGAGCAATATTTTAAAACCAGTTATTTTAATATTCTTATCACAAAATAATAATATTATTCTCCGTTGCAAGTTCTATATACTTTCTGATACTTACTTACCGAAACACTTGGTTTCGGGCAAAACTCGAGAAATCGCAAAATTTGTTTTAGCTCTCGCTTGCTTGCTTTTCGCTCCAGTGCGCTTGCGGTACTTCACTGTCGTTCATTTAAAAGTTTCTGTTTGTTATTTGGACTGTTGTTGCTCGTTTTGCTGTGAACTGTATTTTGTCATAAAATTTAGTAGTTGTCATAAATAAGTTGCACCCATGTTGTTGTTGTCGTTTGTTTTATTTGCCATTTTAGTTTTGTATTCTTCGAATTCGAAAATTATGTGTGAGTTGACCTGCAACGGTATATTTTTGACGTGGAGCCTCACGATTTTCGCCTTTTGGGCTTCGTATTTTGTTGAACTAGCGTGTTTAGCGTGAGTGACAACAGTCAATAAAATTGATAACGGAAACGCATATTTTAATTATATGATACATGAAACATATTATAAATTTGAGTTATTTTACTTGGAAAATACAGGGAGGAAGCAAGTTTAAATATTTTTTAAATATGTGGACTTATGTAAGTATAAATATTTTACCTTAAATTCCTGGAAAACAAAAATTACGTTATATTAGCCCGTTCCAACTATTTTCCAAAGTTTTTCGAAATTTTAATCCATTGTTTTAACAGGCATATTTTTGTATGCTTAAATATAATGTAATTCGTATTAATAATCTTGGTCCATTGAAGAAAATTTTTTTTAAATATAAAAAGGAGTGTTGTAAGTTAATTTAAGCCCCAACTATCACGAAACTCGCCAGTCATCAATTCAATTTTAAATTTATAACGAGTCCTTTTCACACACTCATTTGCATACATTTCCTCAGCTTGGTTTTGCGCAACACACTTTGAGGCAAGTTTTTTCTGCCAAGCGCTACGAATGTTAAACGTTTGGGCGGTTCAGAAAAGGAACAATGTCTGCCGCAATCGATTTCCGCAAGAGTTAGAGATGACACTCAGAAATTTGGCTAAAAAGCGGGTTAGCAAAGGAGTGAACAATTCAGGCGTAAATTGCAACTCAAACCGAACCCTTTGCTGTAGAGCGGCAAACGGAAAAAGCCAATTCCTGCGTGGACTTAAACGGAGGCGAGGAATGTTAGCCGAAGTGTTTCAGTATATTTGCAACCAAATTAAAGTTAGTAGAGAATGAGCGGGGAAGTGTGCCGCGCGCTTTCAGCACTCATCCAAGTCAAAAGTCAACGTGGCGCACAATTTGCTTCCTTTCCGTTACGAATTGTTGCCATTCGGCGAAAGGACACACCAACCGAACGCACACACAGCCGCGTCGGTATTTAACAAAGCTGCCGTTTTGATTGTTTTTCAGTGCTTGCCGCCTACACACTAAGGCACATCCTTGCCTCGTGCAGCCAAATGGCTTTTGTATCCTTTCGTTATTGCGTGGGTGTTGTGGTTGTTGCTGTTGTTTTTTGTTTTTCATATATCTGCTTCAGCTGCTATTTCGACGGTCGTTTGTGGCCTCCTTGCTGCGAGCTTAACCCACGTGGTTGTGCGCCTTTGCGTCTAGCAAAAAGGATATTTCATGAAAATAGGATTTTGTGGCAATTTCGTTGTTTTTATACTTTCCAGCTATTTTTGCATTTGTAAAACTCTACACATTTCTGGCTAACAAATGTCTGCGCGGCGTTTATGTGTGTGCGCGTGTGTGTCCGCATGCTCGTTTCGTTGTCATGAGAATGGTGCCACATGTTCGACTTTTTGCGCTTTTCACAGTCAATTCACACATTGTTCGCAATTAAATGACAGCGCTGCACAAGGCTGTTAATGGAATTGAAAATTAAAATTTTTCAAGTCAATTTTATAATTTTAAGCACCCACCTTTTGTGTTAAGTCGACTGTTGTCGGAATTTGTGTGTGGAGTGCAAAAAAAACGCTTCGTTCAGGTATGTTAGGTTTGCAAAAAATTACTCTGGTTTTGTCGACACTTCTGTGTGTGTATGGCTGAGTTTGTGCTCTACAATGTTATTGTTTGATTATTGCCCACCGCCATTTGTGCCAGTGATGGTAGTATGTGCGCGTCCCGGCGCTTGATTATAAAAAAATATTGTTGCGAAAACAGTTGTCAGTTCACAGCTGCACTTTCATCTCAAACAAAAGTCAGTTCGGCGATAGGTTGGCCCGAAATCATGAAAGCTGGCTCATAGGAATTTGGAAGGTGAACTTTTGGAGTTGGGGGAAAAGGGATGTGCTTTAGTATAAAAAATTATTCTTAATTCGTGAACGGTTGACACTTCATTGCTATAATTCTCTAAAGAATGAAGAGTTTTTGTGTATTGCAAGATTAATTTTTATACTTTAAATTCATATTTTTCTGTTTATACCGTAATTTAATACCACAACGTCGACTAACAAACATAAACTTGAGTTCAATTTGGATTTAAAAATAAATACTGTCTATAAATGAAAGATTGTTCTATAAAATATTTTTTAAGCCTACTTAAACCCCTTTTATTTCAGTGTTTATGGAAGTGCAACACTGCAATATTTTGCACTAGCAAACGTAGCTACATATGTATAGTAGGTCATCGCATACATAAAAAATAGCCAAATTAAACTCTGAGTTTAACACATCTTAAACTCCTGTTTACGATACAACTTTTTCGTATTTTTACGTCAATCAGAATCATGTGCCTTTTTGGAAATTAGCGTAGTGTCTTATATTGGTCATTGTGTATTAGAAAAGTTCGCAAAAGAAGAGTACTTACTTGGTGTTGTTTTCACTAGTATTTTTATAACATATTCTGTGTAGCCTCTGCAGCAAAAATTTCGGCGGTTGTTGTTGTCGACTTAAGGAGTTTTTGCCCTGATACTTAGGCCTTATATTATATATAACTCTGTCTCCTGAGGTTCAATTTAAAGAAAGGAAACAGCTAACCTGCGCTTTCTTTGAAATATTTTTTTCTAATACTTACTATGCTAGTTCAAATCTCAGACAATCTTACTGGCTTCTGCGTCTTTAAAACTCCGTGTTAATGATCTCGATTGTTTCGCACGTTGTTGGAACATTTACAACAAACACTTTATAAAATGTACATAGGGGTCGTTGAATTCAAAGATTTCGCCATTTCTTAATTTAGACTGCAATATACAATCTATATATATACCCGTACATATAATACTTAGATTTATGAAAAAGTTGTAAGCCACATAATTCTAAATATTTTGAACACCGCTATGCCTATTGGCCTTTTGTTAGCCCCGAATTTTAGAGTCCAATTGTCAACGCAGGGTAGTTCCCAAAATATCTACGTGCCACTGGGCGCAATGCAAAAGTTCGCTGGTGGAAGCGTATAACAGTATACTTGTATCTGTATGCACATCGGTAACATATTTGAACACGAGCTGATGCTTAATTTTTTACTGTATATGTAACTGTCGGTACATATTGCATGAAAGCTCGTATACATGAACACTTGTGATGGCCTTGAGCCATTTGTGTCTGCTACCAATGTTGCAAGTGTTTTTGCGTTTCAAGTCTTACCAGTCCGCTTGACATGTGGAAAAAGAACATTGCTTTTTCTGCTCACTTTGGAGCACATAAAATGGTCAGTTATAAACGGTTAACAAAAGCAAAAACAAATTAAAGCACTCTAGCCACGCTGCATGTGGCAATAAGGCAGTTATAACAACGAAAATATACAAAAGCAGCACACACTGGCAAGAAGATTTACATGCAGAGTTCCACAAATGAAATGTATATACCCTGATGGAAAAGCCTGAGCTAAGGCTGCAATAAATCTTCGAACGAACATTTAAATACATAACTGACTTTTATAAGCAACATGTCTTATTGCATGTTTTCACCGAATTCAATTTAAATTATTATTATTAAAATTCTACTTTCTCTGAAACTCGTTTAATTGAGCTTATTACAAATGAAGCAAAGCTTTGTAAATTTTCCAGCAGGGCATTCGACGCCCAAGCTCACATTTGCACCTGCGACTTATTGCACAAACAATGCAAACCGCTAGGTGTCGCTCCACCATTAATAGCTACACACATGAGAAGCTGGTATTATGGCAGAGTACGAGTATTTGGTTCGCACTGCCTTTGTTTTAGGTTATTGTAGCAGCTCCTTATTTATTGTTTTTGTTAGGTCACTTTTGCTGTTGATGTTGTTGTTTTGCGGCTACCCTTTTCACAAATAACTGAAGGCGTTAATATTTCTGTTGCTGCTTGTTTTATGCTCCGCTATTTGCAACACACACACACACACATGCTTTTTGTTTTTTACTTCAACTCACCTTTGTTGCAACAGAACATTCCATCAACCAACCACCGAATAAATAGTCATGCCGCAGGGGAGCACCACGTGTGAAGCATTTTTTTGCATTTTTTGCACATCATTCAAATAATTTTTTCAGGTTTTTATTCACACCCGTTCAGCACAGGTGATTACAAATACTCACTCGTAACGGAGCTTTGATGGCGTTGCAACAATAAATAAATATAAATGTCGTAATTGAAATGCGTTGTTGCTGTGCTTACCAGTTTCGATGGCATTTAATATTATGAAAAAAATGTGGAAAGAACTCAAATAATTTCAGTTTTATTTCAAAAAATAATAATCCATTATTACTGGTGGTTATACGAAATATAATATATTGAATTTGTTACCTACAAGGAACTTGATACCCATTAAGTGTTTAGGAAATATATATTTTGGACTGCGATTTTTTACTGTGAGTTTCTTTAGGATCGACTAAGATCTGTGGTTTCTGCTTTTATCGTTGATGGTGAGCCAACAGCATTCGAACTCGTTCTTCTCTATAAACCATTTTTTACGACTTCTTAAATCATTGTATTTGAACAGTTTTACTGTCCGAATCGTGTTCTCTAACTTAAGATGAAAAGAGTCATTAGGTACAGAGTCATCGATCTGAGCTGAACTCAGTGTCACTTTAAGAAGTTGTATAAGTTACACAGGTATACCCAATAAGGCATTGTTTTTGAGCTGTCGAAAGCAACTTTGAAATCGGCGGCTATATAGATATTTTAAATTCTAGCTCTTAGCCATTTTTTAAGATTTGGAGCGTTGTGAATATTTCGGATTTCTCAGATCTAACGCAAAATTACCATCGATGATATATTATAATTTTATAGTTCCTAGTTGCATCAGTTTGCGGGAATTTGGGGAGCAGACCTAAGTTCCTAAACACTTATCTTTAACAAAACGAACCACCTTCTGTCTCCATCTCATAATTTCCATGTTAAAGAGTGACAACAGAAAGCAGGAGCAAGAGTAGAATATGGAATCTGAAAACTACCAAAAACGCATAGATCATTTGCTCCAAATTTTTAGTTTTTAATCTGTTATTAGAAACATTTTTGGCTTCCTAGAGCTTTACGGATATATTAGCTGAAACTTTATATTAATCTGTGATGTAGTTAGATAAGCCGATAAGATAATATAATAATATAGGATAAGCCGAATAATAGTCATGATAAAAAATAAATTACCAAATACGACTTTGACATCTCAAAACCATTGAAATCCGCTTTGAGATTTATTTGCAAAAGCTTAAGATCTCCTCCCAGTTCTCACTAAGATACTACGTGCTGTCAAATAGTTGTTCCAAAAATGCGCGATCTCATCCCAGCTCTTTCATTTATGCAGTTTTATTACGTAGTTAATTCATATCATGCACAAACTGTGCTCAACTCAAAATTTTGGAAAATTTACAAATATCTCATATTAAGGAGGATGTATGTAAGTATCAAGTGTTCGTATTGCACCGTTTAATTCTTTTTCATTACTTTTTTGGATATATAAAACGGAGAAGTGTTTAGGCTTATTGACTTCAGTACGTTGTATGCTTGGAATCTCAGAATTACTTCAACTTCCAAATTAAATTGTGAAAATAAAAAGTTCAAAAATACAGTAAAAAGATAACATGAAGAAACCTATGATAAATTGCAGAAAATCTACAGCCATCAACTCAATTACACATGTAACGAATTTGGTCTCGGCTGAGCTTTTCGAATTGGTAAGATATCGTATTTAATATGTTTTGCTAATATTTCTTATTTGATTGCGGCTTCTTTCTACGTTTTATGTTTTGCAAATATCTGAAAGCAATATTTCTATTTAATAACTGAAAATTTGGAAAAACATAAATAAAGAATAAAATAATAAATAAAAAAAAAACAAATAAATAAAATACGAACGTAAATATTCCTTGACTATATTTCTTCATATTATACATTGATTTTATATGTATATTTACCTAAGCCAGCGCTCTTCGCCACACCTAAAAGCTAACTTTCCAGCTTTAATAAAATATTGACTGCAGTTGATAGTTTGTGAAGCATCAACTTTTCAGCACGGATATTTTACATTATTGCCGCAATGTAGAGTTGCATGTTGACATATATGTATATGTATGCAACCAATTGCATAAAGGCACACGATACACCAGTGTTATGTGATTTATGAAAAATGCATTGCAACATGCAACACTGAAATTCCAGTGAGCAACGCAAAAAAAAACAGAAAAAAGAAAAACAAACGTTATATGAAATGAGAATGTTTGAAAGTAATAAAAATAAATAAATTTGAGTGAAAAAGTGGTTGCTACAAAATAATTCATCATCGTCACTGCCAAACGGCAACAGTAATGCCAGCAATTGCAACAATTACAACAATCACTCATTTGTGTGTGTGTGCACAACTGCTTGTGTATGGATAGAAAGTAACAGTAGCAACAATGGCATTGCCAACACTGCAGGTCTTCAGCATGACTGACACAGCGACAAGTTAATCGGTCGGCTTTTTGCCAGCACAAATTTTTTCTGTAGTTTATTCATAGCAAATAGTAAAGTAGTGAATTACATTTTTGACACAAAAATTGCCAACTGTCACTACATGTCAAATGTGTGTCATGCCATCCACACTTTCGGATTCTATATGCACTGGCGCCACGTACTTACACTCATTATATACACATGTATATAAATACCTATATATATATTACTTTGCCAAGTTGTGTATATTTTTTCTGCACATCATTTTGATTTGACCCATTTCGATTTCCATTAACGTTATTACACTATTTTAAATATAATCAATTTATTTAGGCATATTTCTAAAATTTAACTACAATCATTGTAAAATATCATATGAAAATTTAAATATGAAAATTTTGAAATATGTCTAAAACTATATTCGTGGCCTTTTTTCTTAAATTTGAACGTTTATTTAAGTAAAACATGTGTACTAGGTGTATTCAATATTATTTCGAATAGGCAATACCCAAAACTATAACCTGTTCCTATCTTTCTGGTAATTTGTGGATGCCATCCTACCCTACCCTGTTTTAATGTTAATCGTATTACGATGAGGGTGTTCTGCATCGAACGGAACAAATGTTAGTCAAAAGAGGCAAGGTATGGGCTATAAAGTGGGTAGCCAGAACTTCTCAGCTGCTATTTTGAAATAGTTTTTAAACGGTCTTGCAATATAGTAATGATAAAAAAACTATTGTCCCATGTCTAATCGCAAATTTTTGGCATTTGCTGGCAATCGCTCACTACAATTTGATAAGTGTTTGTGGGTAGGGTTCGCCATTAATGGGTTTACTCAATTTCAGAAGCTCATAATACAACACGCTCTTCTTATCCCACTAAAAACAGAAAATTATCTTTAAAATCCTTTGTTTTTATTTGTAGTTGAAATTATTTATTCGTTGCGGTTTGTAAAAAATGATGGTTCAAGTGGATACTCCAAAGAAAAAACATTAAGCGAAACTAGCCACAGTTCTTTTGCGAGTTAGGATGCATAAAAGTGAGTATTTCTTGCCAATATGATACTCACAGCGAAATCATTGGTTATTAAGCGATTAGTTTATGGGTAGGACACTAGTAGCCTAACCACATTCTAATCATACAAAACAAATTGAATTATTTGGACTGCCTTTGGCTAATTCACATTTCGCAAGTCGTTGCTGTATTACCTATGGCTAACAGAGATGGATCTAGGATATCGAGACAAATTTACTTCAGCACTCACATATGTTTAATATATGAGTACATACCTCAGATTTATTGATTTTCGTATGAGTTTTTGATCTGGCACCAAATATGGTTCAAACCGATCCATAACGTACCATAACCTACGTATTTCGTTAGAATTTAGCTCGAAATTACTGTTTATTGTTTTCGAATTTGACATATATATTATAGGTATGTATATATATTATAATTTTTTATATTTTTCCACTCGAATATCGCATTTATTTCAGGATGTAGTTTATATACAATACATACGAGTATATCAAATGAAACCTTTTAATATAAAAGCGAATACTTAAGTGCTTTCATGCAATTTCATTTTGGATCTGCTGCACTACATAGAACTCTTTTAGAGTGCAACGGTTAATTGAATTGTTGCCATGACATTTCTAACTCGATTAACACAGTGCAAGTACTGTTTATTTTAAATGTTAATCTGCAAAAAATATATCAATATAAATATGAAGCACTGTCCGAAAGCATATATTCGAATATTAAGAGAAAAATGCGAAAACAAATATTTTTGGTTAAAGTAAAAATATTTATGTTTTTGTTTGTTTTGTAGAAAAATGCAATTATATTAATAATATTTTATCAGTGCAATGAATTCATTAAAATTCATTCAAAAAAAAGTTGCACAACAAGAAAAAAACTCATAATTCAGTATTAAAATTTTATCTGAAAAAATATTTCCTTACAAATAAAAAACGCATAATTGTTATTTTGAATTCAAAAATTTTACTTATTATGATAACTTTCTGTGAAAAAGACGCATATTATTGAATCTGGATTTAATTAGTTGGAAAAATTTATTATTTCTATTCATATGAATTTGAAATTAATTATTTTAATTTTTTCATGTAATTTAAAATGATTTTCCATGGCGCACTTAATTTTAAATGCTTCAAATTGTTTGAACTCAGTAAAACCAAAAGTTTTTAACAGCAAAATAATATTTATAAAAACAAAAATCAAACAATCCCGAGCTTTTCTACTTTTTTCAATCAAAATACCGCTACTCGAAGCAACGCAAACAAATAGTCCTTTCCTTCGTTATTACATTCAAAATTATGCGAGCAGCCACTCCATATTAACAAACACACAAAAAAACGCACGCAGAGTGGATTGAATGACTGAATCACCGCATCAATGACACACTCACTTACTGCCTTATTAGCCACATAAATGGTTTACAAAAGGCATAAAGGAAGAAATTGTAAAAATTAACAACGACAACAAAAATAATGTCACCCATATTATATTACACGAAGCGCACTTCACAAATGAGTGCCTCTGCTACGCATATCCTTTGAAGCAAGCGCTTCGTGCATACACATCCTCCTTCTCCTCTCCGCCTGGCTGCGTCGCCCACTTGTGGAAGGATGTGTCATTGTTGGCAGGCCATACATCATTGTCAAAAGCGTTTAGCATTACACACGCACACACTCGTCAGTACTTATGAAAGTGCATAAGTGAAATTCCCGTTACGCAATGAGAGCGACAAAACAAAGACATTTGTTGTAAAATGCGTACCCTTTTCGCATAACGCAAAGCGTAAAATGTAGCGCTGGCAGGCGGCCACTCCTCAGTGCTTCAATAGGCGAGGGTCGGTGCGGTGCGGTGATGAAGGCAACGGACCGGAGTAGGAGCTGCGGGCAATTGTACCTTTTTGAGCTTTTGTTTTTGACATTGAAACCCGATTGCATATGAATTGGCTTTAAAGGCTTGTACAAAAGGGTTTCAAGACAAATATGGTTGTAGAGGTTTTTGATTTGCCGATTCTGTCTGTCCTGAAAAAAGAGAGAGCTGATATTCTGTCCTTAACCTTGGTTCCGCACGCACACACGTACATAAATGCGTAGGCAAATTAATTGTGCCCCCTTTTTCTTTGTTTGGAATTTAATTTTGCAATAATACTCTCGTTTTTTATTCCCCTTTTAATGACTATTTGTATTAGAAGAATGCAAGTACAAATAAGGGAAACATTATGAAAACAGCTTTTTATCAGCATCCCTTTGTTAACGTCTTCTTGCTCTTTTTACTCTGTTATAGGGCTAATTAATAGCTATTCAAAATATATTGCTATCTTTCATTGGGTCTCTTTTTATAAATTTGTCCAAATATACTATAAAATAAGCAGCCGGAAAAATCAAAATACCAGCAAAGTAGCGCGAGAACTTAAATTGCGAAAATCCTTTTCCCCTATTGTTTTTTTTTTGTTCTACTTGGCATATTAAATCACAGTACCTGCAATTTTTTAAACAAATGTCTTCACGTTTACAGTCAGCTACGATGAAATTGAATTTGCTCCGCTCAAATACTTGTGCTTTTGAAGCGAAATGAAGCATATATTTAGGCGCTTATTACGGCGTAAATTGCTTGTGCTGTTGTGGCAAGAATCAGAGTCACAAGAGCACTGTAAAATAATTCCACGAATTTTGTGCTAAATAAATGACACTAATGTGCTTATTTTTCAAATTTCATTTTATATCTTTTCTTCACTTTCGGTTTTCATAACGGCACTGAAAAACGTCGTTATATTACAACTCATTTGTTTGTGTGTGTGAGAATTTTTTTTTCGTTACACATTTTGAGAGTATGATGCTGAAGACAAGAGACTCCACCAGCTCAATTCCGCATAATTTGATGTGCGACATAAGGTTGCGAAGCGGAAAGTAGACAGCAGCAAGCGCAGAAGACAAGCGAACGTTCGAAAATTATAAATACCCGAACAGATTGAACATGACATGGTATTTTTAAGTTGCCATAGCATATCTTATGGCGCACAATCTTTATGGCGTTGAAGTATGGCTTCATAAAATTATGGTGGGAGTTATATGCTGAATATTTTACAGTAATAATATTTAAAAAAAAGTTTCTTGAGGTTTTGGCTCGTAAATTCAAAAAGTTGGTTCTAAAACTACTTTCTATCATCTCTTCAAAATTATACTATTTGAAGGTAATAATTTTGTTCACTGAAGTTACACTTTTAAAGACTCTGACTCCTCCATATTTTCTGGAATAATTTCAAGTAAATTCTATGTGTATTTAGTTCTACTAATACTAATACTGTCGTGTTACCCTCTGCCGCTTTTTATCTTCCACAAATTTCTCACCACTGCATTACTGCGTGAGTTCACTCAGACACTGCATTGCTCCAGTGCGTCGCCTCTAATGAAGCGCAAAAGCGGCTTGTGGCCGTTCTCACCTTTTGCATTAGTCGTCTCACCTGTATCTATGTTGCCATTTATCCACTTTTGCCAATCGTCCGGAATTGATGCGTATATGAACAGGCACGCAATATCTAAACTCAAAACAATTTTGTTGTTATAGTTGTTGCTCGGGTCATACTTCGCATTACCATCACTTAAATGCGTAAAAGCGGCTTTGAGTGTGTGTTATGTCGTATATGTATAAGCATATCTAAGCTATAATCTATATTATTTATAACTCTAAACATTTAAGTTATAGCCACATGTCTCTTTACAATATTTAAAGAGAAGAGGGAACTTTTCATGAAAATTGAAATTTGTAGTATACATTTAGGCGACGAAATCAATAATTTATAAGAAACTGCTATAGAATTTCCAGTTTTGGAACTTATATCAAAAATATCTGCATTTTCTGTTGTGATAGCATACATGTTTTGTCAATATTTCGAACGAAAAATTAACAAAGTGTCTCAAGAGAACTATTTTACCAGCAAATAAGTGTTTATTTTGGTCTCATTAATATATTTATGCTTATGAAATGACTAACTGTGAAAATGACTCGACCTAAAATTTTTGTTTTCACTTCTGCTTTCCGTCTATTTTTGTCTTAATGACTGTGTAATTCGATTTGCGTTAAAAAGTTGTTTCTTTTGAATTATTTTGCATTTGCGTGTTCATGAAAATGCGAAAGTCATTGCACGCATTTGCTGCTGCTAGTTCGTTACCCGATTTTGTGCGGGGACACAAAAGTATTTTGTTTCGTTGTTTACACTTGAACTCATTCAACTTTTTCAAAAGAAAGTAAGTGATGAATGATAGTCAAAGTTATGAGTGTATGACAAAGTTGTTATTAAGTTGTTTATTTGTGTACTATAGAAAAGTATATAATGTACTTTACAGGAGTATCGAACGATTGCCTATCACTGGCCGAACTATAGTTTCAGAAATGTTAACTTACACAATGCATTATTTCAAACTTTAAAAGACTTGGGTGCTGTGTTGCTGTCTTGAGTGCATTAATTTTGGATTTCGATTAGAAATATAATAATATAATTTCATACTAACTAAAAAGCTTAGTTCATAACTGCCGAGTACAAATTGATTTACATTAGCTAAATATTTTACGGGACCTCATTTTTTATACCACTAACATAATATATTAACCTTGCCACGAAGTTTTTCACGCACAGAAGGAATCATCGGAGACCCTATGAAGTATACTTGTATATATAAATGAACAGCGTGATGAGCTGTGTTCATTAAGCCATCTACGTTTATGTGTCTGTCTGTATATAGCAGAACAGGTCCCTCAGAACCGCTGATATCAGTTTACTTTAGTATGTAACTGAATTACAAACTGATCGATCATCATCATCAAGTCCTTGAAAAGAAACATTTTCCATTTGACAAGATATTTTTATGAAATTTGGCGGAGATTATTCTCCAAAGCAACGATACTTCGGAAACTTCGCATATAATTCAGCAGTATTAAAAAGAAAAATTGTATTTAATATACGTATGTATTCTAAGAGTAAAAGCTGTTTGTACAACAATTTTACGATGTAAGCTTTAAAATGTCGTATCGGAAATTGTCAAGATATTCTGAAAAGTATCGACTATGTAGTGGAGTAGATTCAGAACATTCTTTCTACGCATAAATATAAAAAAATGCTTGAAATCGCATTAAAAATATTAGCTGACTAAATTAGTAATAATCTGCTAAATGTCAGTTCTTCTGAGGCTAGCGCATTTCTGTGACCTAGCCCAGGTGTATTATTGTCAAAGACACCGTAATTAGGGTCACTTAGACCGAATGTTGTTATTTGTTTGCGAAATGCCACCACTGCTTATCAGAGCCTCGGTAAGTGCATGCTCATGTAGATTTGTATTGTGAAGAGTTGCGAAGGCCTTGCCACATTGTTTACATTTTTCTTTACACTTAATTGCATTTGTTTGAGTGCATATCAGGCGCCACACCCGCCTCTTGCCCAGCAGCAGCAATGCAATGCCGTGACGTCCCTCTGCCGTCTTATTTTGCAATTTGAGTAATGCGTCTGTTTTCATTTGCCTCATTCACATGCAAATTGCAGGGAAAAGTATGCGCGCATGTGTGAATGTGTGTGTGTGTAAATGCAGACATTCGGTTGTGGATTCAGACATTTTTCTGTTGCAGTTGCAGCACTCAGCTTTATGCATGGCAAAATTGTTGCTGTTTTTACTGTCGTTCTTGTTATTATTTTTGTTTTTTTTTTCAAGCTAAAATTGTTGTTGTTACTTTGTTTATCGTATGTCACTTGAGTGCTTAAGTAAATGAATGGAAACAAAAGCAAAAAACGGTAAACAACACGAGTAAGTGAAGAAGAAGCAGAAGAGAAAGAAGAAGAGGTACACGAACAAGAAGAAGCAGCATTAAAATGCAAATGCTGTGCGTACAGGTGGCAGTATTTGGTAGCGCGCAGTGCACGCGAGTGTGTGGCAACAACAATGAAAATAACAACAACATACCGAACTGTTTCAGCTGGAACGAGCATTAACGCCGATGCGTAGGCACCTGATTAAGCAGAAATTATGCGATTACGCTTTGCATGCGAGCGTGTCAGTGGGTCGGACAGACGGACGGATGGACGCAGAGACAGACGGCATTCGGTGCATATCTCCATATAAATATTCTACAGATACACGCACGTATACACAGCAGTATGTGTGTGCGTGTGTGTGTGAAGATAACTGAACTTGAGCTGCTTGCAGCACTTTGCATACTCCTCGCTCGGTGGCATGCGACATTCGCTGCGTGGCGTGCAACAAACGCAGCAGTAAATAAGCCTGCCTACAACCACACACGCATACAAATATGTTTGTGTATATGTGTGCGTACATGCGGCATTGAAGAGAAAAGGTCGTTGCCATAACGGACGAGCGGTTTTGCATCGCTCCGCATGCCACTGCCACACAACTGTTGCAGAAAGTTTTGCTGTTGCTACCGTTGTTGTTGTTGTTGTTATGTTGCATGCATATAACTGCCCACGTTACAGCAAAAGCTGTGCAATTTTCAACTCATAGACCAGCGAGTGCCCCGTTCGTTGCGGCGCCCCGCCCGCCTATAGCTGCGACGTTGCAATGTGGTGCTGAAATCGAAGTGACAGATTGAAAGCTTTGAACTGTTAAGGAAACTTAAGATGGCTTAATTGCATATTTGCGTGCAACGGCCGCATGCCACGCGTACACATACACACACACAAACACACTGTTGCTTGTTATTTTTGTTGTTGTTTGTGTGACGATGCGTGTGCAAAAATTGACACTTGGTGGTTATCTCTGCGTCAGTTGTGCCCGCTCGGCCGAAGGGGAAATGCATTACCGCTTCAACGCCCCTTCCGTGTCCTTCCGTCAGTCGCAAGCCATTTGTTGCAACTCCGGTTGACATTTCGAAAATTGAATATTTCAAGATTAAGACCTTTGGCATGCGAAAAGTGCTGTGAAACTCTTCCCAACGCGTGGCACATTATCCTTTGCTTAAGTGGTTTCTCGGCCACCAACCAAATGCAGTTCGTTGTTGGCGGCGGGAGTACTGCAATGAACCAGAACATGTATTTATGAGGAAAACAAAGAGCACGTCGCATCGAATATGCATATTCGGAAGGTTATGAGGACTATAGCTAACCATAAATTAGTTGCATTTGCAACAACACTGCATTATATTGCAGTTAGGTGAGATTTTGTTCTGAAAGTTGGTTTCTATTACAAAAATAAAAAAACACCCTATAAAATATATATATAAATGATCAGCTTGAAGAGCTGAGTTGATTTAGCCATGTCCGTCTGTATATATGAAAACTAGTCTCTCCGTTTTTAAGCTATCGATCTGTCTAATGTTAATGCAGAAAATCCATCATAGTTTTTTTGAAAAACATAATCATTTTGCAGGAACTTCATTGGAAAATCGATAACAGTGAAAATAAAAACACTATATGACAGGCACTACAATAGTAGTTGATGAATGACGGCACACCGTTCTTAAATGTTTTTTTGAGCAAAAAATAATAATTAAAAAAAAATAATAAAAATAATAATTAATAAAAATTAAAAAAAAATTGTTATTTTCGAAGGTTTAGAGAGAGGAAGTTATAAAAATAGCTCGAAAAAATAATTTATATTAAAATTAACATTTCCTGTGGCGGTCACGGAAAGGCCTAAATATTGGCCACAGAAATCGTAAAGATGATTCTCTGCTTATATTCAACTGGTATATTTGTGATGCCATTTATTAAGGTATTGAAAAATTCCAAACTTAGCACAGTGATAAGAAATTTCGACAAACGGTTGCAGAAGTCTACAGGCCTTGAATATTTTGCTTTGACGGTATAGGTCTCCATATTAAAATAATAGATCCTTTATTGCCATTATTTATTGTTAGTCGTTAATTTCTTCAGTATTTTTCTGCTTGGAGTACTTCAAGTCGTCCTTTTCTTCAATGAATTTTTAAAGAATATGAAGATTATTTGTTCTAGATTTTGTACGACAGATTATTATCTTCAAGTGCAATGTTGCATATACAGTTACAAATACCTGACTTAATTATAGCTAGCTGAGACCACTTAATTAAGACTAGTAAAAAAAAAACATACATAATAGTTCCAATAGATGGTTTTTGTGATCAGTTCCACGCATTATATACATACTTCTCAGGAAGTTTTGTGATTGCTTGGTTCGATATTGCTTGAACACCCTCAAAAGATATACACCCACAACGAGAAAAGACACCATACACAAGTATTTTCTAGTTTTTCTGCGATTAAGACGAAATCACTACAAATCAATGGATTTCTGCAGTAGATGTTTACCGATGATGAAAACTGCTCAGGAGTGATGCTTATAAGATTTTGCTGTGTGTTTGGTGGGATTGGCACCAAATCGCCTACTAAGCCATAATTCGTACCTGTACTGTCAACAAATTGGACCATCTGAAGGAAAAAATCGCTCAGAAGCGGAGACCTTTAACGGACGGGAAATGTATTCCATAAGTACCACGTTAGGACACAAATCGATTTTGAAGCGCCTGAAGGCTGCTCTGTGGCGAGATTCTTACGCATTTACTTTATTAAGGCCAGACCTGGCACCAAGTGGTTACCACCTGTTTCTGTTTTGGGTGAATGATTTTGCTAGTGGCAAACAATATATTAGAATATAAGCACAGAAAAGAAACATGAAAATTTTTATATAAAATGCCCACATATTTGTAACGAAAGCGTTGGTTTCACCAGCACTGAAATAAATTTTGTTCTTTGACATATTTTCCTCTCATATTTTAATAACTTGCTGAAAAAATTACCTAAATTCAATTGGCACTACTTCCCTAAATCAGTTTCTGTGTGCAACAGCCAAAGAGCACACACACATTAGCTAAAGAGCAAAACAACAACAAAATTAGCAATAGCAAACAGGCCACTGCATACGTTAGTGTGAAATATTATATGAATGAGTTGTTGCAGTTGCACTTCGCATAATGAAACAGCTGTCGATATGAAATATTCAGTTGTTCGCGCTTTCGAGCCAAATGTGCAACTACACAGCGCCAACTTCCAAATGCAGCAACAAATCACCAATGCCATTGCATCCACACAAAGTTGCACGTGTATGTGTGCATTTGTGTTGGATTTGGCAGCGAGTTTTCGCGTATGCATCAATAGTTGCATGCCACATTGCCAACACCATTTCATTTTCAGCGCATATTTTATTGCGAATAGCATTTATTTGCCTGTTTTTCTTTTTGCGCTGATGTTGTTGTAGCTCTTGTTGCTATTGCCATTGCCGGTGCATGCATTATTGACAGCTAAGCTGCTAGTTTTTAGTTTATTTCGAAAGTTGCATGGCCATCACTTGTTTTGCTTTGCGGATTTCATACACAAATTTGGCGAACGCCTGCGAAAGAGCGGCAGTTGCGGGAAAACATGTGCGTGTTTGTGTATGTGCGCTGCTGTGCAAATTCCTCATGCGCCCCGTCTGTCGGTGCGCGTGCCACTGGTGCGCGCAATATGCGAGCTCTGCGCTCCGCGAATTTTTTATTATAAAATATATACTCATTTATAGAAATGTAATCAATTCTGTGCTTGCATACATACACGCGTTGCATATGTTGCAAGTTCGACATACGCAAGCATTGCGCGCGCTTTTCATGCATTTCCAAGTGAGTGTTGTATAATACTTGTATGTGTGTGGGTGTAACATACATTCAATTGCGCTGCCTCATGGCAAGCGCCAATGTCGGTATGTTTGTGTTTTTATAACTTTTTTGTTGTTGTTGTTGTTGCATTGTATCATGTTGCAAGTTCGTTTTTAATGTATTTGCAGCTTGTTTTGATGTTTCTTTTGTTGTTGGCGTTTTTTCTGCAATTTCTGCTATGCACATAACGTAAATGTTGCATGAACACATTTCGTAAAAAACCGATACTTGCCCAAACGCCAACAGCCAGCGTGGCGCGCAAAAATGCATATGTGGCATGCTGAGTACGTGTGTGCTTGTGTGTGTGCTTATTATTCAATAGAGCAACTAACATGCTGGGCGGATTTCGCACCACTTTGCCGAATGCAATTTATTTGCACAGAACTTAGTCGTTCTTTCACCGCCTCAATTTATTTACTTTATGCTTTTTTGTTGCACTTCCTAAAACTTCTTATTTGCCATGCATGTGTGTGCATCTTTGTTTAAGTATTGACTGACTGCGCTCTGTGTCGGGGCATTTCCGGCGCTCATTGTCTGCCAGCCAAGTGTCGAAAAGCGGATTTTCTGCAATTTGCGCGCAACGAGGCTGAATTTATTTAGTGACGCCAGCGCAACACTCACACACACACACACACTCATACTCATAGGATCGACAGGATGTGCTTCGCATTTATATATGTTGCACGTTTTTGCCGCTTTGTTCCGGCTGTGAAACGCTCTGCTCATTTCTGCTCACAAGCACATACACACACTTGCAACTAGATATACCGTTAACGCCGACAAGCAAGCTCACGCAACTAATGCGATAAATTCCCGAGTGCATGACTTCTTCACACCTTCCCTTTCGTTGCACAACGAATGCCGGTCAAATCTGACAACTGCAAGCTGCAAGTAACGGAAATCGCCGACAAACAAAAAACAGCATAACGGAAGCGGATACGAGTGTCTTAAGGAAGTGCCGAAATCAGTGTTGTGTAGTGTTGCCAACAGCGGATGTCGAAAGTGCAACACTAGATCGCCACGGCTTTATTATTGTGTTTAGCGTCGCGCGAGTTTTATGCCACGAAGTCAGTCGAAAATTCGAATTTTGTGTAATATGGGAGTTATTTAGGTTAACAAGCTGAAAAAATTGCTGTGACTCAAGAATTTTATTTAGCGGTACTAAATGTACATTTAGATACAACTTTTGAAATAATCCCCTTTATTCCTACTCTCATCTATCTTGTTTTAATTAGATATGTGAAATTTTTGACATGATTTTACTAAAACCTGAACTACTATCTTATTTCTTTATATACTAGACCCCTCTATGCTAAGCAAAATATATCCACCCACTCTTATCATGATATTTCTGGTGAATACGATGGATGCTGGAGCAATTTGTACTTTAATTCGTTGAATTTTCTGATTGTCAAAACACCTTTGTGAGCAGGTGCAGGTTGTCTTGATGAAAAATTAATTTTTTTGTGCTGTAAAGCAGGTCCTTTTTTAAGATTTGTTTCATCTAGCTTAATCAGAAGGCTGCAATAATATTCAGCATCCTACAAAAACTGATGAAATATACTTCTTTGCTAATCGTTGTGTCTTCACCTGATTTAGAGCTGAGCAACCAGCTTCAGTCCACTGTAAATGTTCTTGTTTCAATTTAGGATCATGGTGATAGATCCAAGTCACATCAGATGTACTAACTTGAGAATAAAAAAAATTGTAGTCAGTAGTGCTATTTCTTGGTGAGACCAACCAACTTATATATGATATCAATTAAACGATAGAGATGGAAATCCTTGGTCTGATATGTGAAAACATTTACTTTGAAATCTTTTTTGATATTTTAGTTATTAAAAATAAGAAAGAGCAAAATGGTTGTCGTGTGGACGTAATGGAAACAGACTGTATACATTTGCGGCGGAGCGTCGCTCGCCATTTCAATTAAGATGGCTTTTGCTAAATTTGAGTTAGGAGTGCTCGGTTATGAACGAACTAGTTTGGTATATACTCATTTACGAAAGTAGTAACTACAAATTTCAATATTTTCTCAAGTTTCAACAAAATTTCTTAATTTTTTCCTCGAATTTCGCTCTTACGATCGGATACGCAACTTAAAATTTATTTATATCGGAGTTGTGATATTTTTTATACATTTGAGATCTTTACTGCTTCGATCGTTTGAGGTTAATGCTAAACTCGATTGGGTATACATATTCCAAACAGAGATCACAACTAGGTATAAGAAGTCGCATAAAGTTCGACAAATTGACATTTATTAAGACAATGTCAATTAACATTGGACACAATCAGGATATTTGCGAGATTAAGACAAAAATAATCCATAATAAGGAGATATGTTAATTATTACAAGGAGTCTGAAGGAAGAAGCAAAGCGCCAATAAGTGACAAATCATTGTCGGAATATGAATTTGCAGAAAAATAAGAACTATCGAATTACTAGCTTTTGGTGAAGCCTCATAGAAGTACGGCTGAAGGCAATAATGAATAGAGTCAGTAATGTGAATTTAATCCGAAATTGAACATTCCTAGAAGTTAAGTGAAACTCTCTAAAGATAGTTGAATTGAGAATGAGTCTCTCTCCATGATGAAGAAGCGGAATTGACTCTTAAAAATCGCAGCATTAAAATAGTTGCACTTAAAAAAGTTTGAAAAGATAAATTGAATAAACACAACACCTTCGATTGCACACTTCAGTAATAATTAAGCACTTGAGCAATCGAGCCAGTCGAAATACAAAGGAGCAAGTTCATTTTAATCACCTGCAACGCCCCTTTCACACCACACCTGACAACAACTACCGGAGCTATTTCAACTTCGGCAACAGTGAAGTGAAAGTACTCGTATGAGCAATGCAAGAAGTAGTCGGCAACTTTGCGATGACTTGCATTTGCTGTGAAAAAATTTTACTCAAATACCGAGTAAATTATAGCCTTAAAGCTGCTTGTTTAAAAAGCTATGTCCTGGCCAACGGCACACACGCAACTGCACCAACACACATTAGAATTTCGCTATGGCATGTGTGTGTGTGCGAGCAATGTAACAAAAACATAGAAAATCGATTCAATTTTATATCCGCCAGCCAACAAATGCACAAACACACTCACCGGAGAAAAGCCTTCATGCAACAGGAAAAAAGCTGTCGCACACACACGCGCGCACACTACTTCCAACAATCAATGGTAAGTTTTTGTGTGTGTGTGTGTATACTGCGAATGCAATTGTTCTATGGGAAGCTCAACATTTGTCCTTTCGTGCGATCGCAATCAGTGTGAAACAATACGACGCCCCTCCCAGCTCCCCTCGCCGGCGTTAGTTTGCCAACCTGCTTGCGTATCGAAAAAATCAGCTTTTGTATTATTCGCATGCTACACTTTCCTTCCTGACTTCCTTCCTTGCAGTGCTTCCTTTCCGCGTACGTGTGTTTAGCTTTCCTGGCTACGGCCAGCTGCCACTCCGCTGGTGAGTCTCGCCGCCTGAATTTTTCCAACGAATGCGTTATTCCGTAGCAAAGTGCTAAAAAGGCGTCGCAAAACGTAGCAAAGCAGCAAATTATTCGGGCTTGTTGTGTGTCCTTGTATGCCTGATTGTGTATTTGTTCGTGTGTGTGTGCCATTGTGGGGCTGCAGCATGCTTGTGTGCGTGTTTGGTCACATTATTTAGTGGCATTGTACAATTGTCACTTTTATATTATTTATATGGGAAAGGATCGTCTGCAGCTATTTGCTCCTTCTTTTTGTCACAGTTTTCTGGCATTTGGCAAGGAATTAGCTGCACTGAAATTTAAAGTGTGAGGCTAAAGCTTTATTTCCAAGAAAATTTTATCTTCAAATTGAATAAAAAAAAAACTAAAATAAAATTATATTAGTAGATAGTGTTTTAAGGCACCATCGTTAATGAACTACACAGTGCATTAGAGATGAGTAGTATTGTCGACTTCTTTAAGGTGAAAAATGCTCCTAATAAAAACTTTTTTTTAAAGATTTAACCCAAATTTTACAGTAAATTTAAGATTTAATGCAGCAAATATGTTTTTTTTTATACATCACGCTCCATCCACCATCATGAGTTTCTATCCACATCCAGTGCGGGTGGCGGCATTGACGCTCTTCACTTTACTTTTTTGATTTTCAAAATATGTTCCAAGCAGACCAATAACCTTACGAATTATTTTATAAAATTTTGCTAAAATCGTTGTGACTCCGATATTACATATAGCTTTTGTGTAACACCGATATTTTGCTTCCATCTTCATAATTTCTTCCTTAAGCAACAAACCAAAGCATCACCATCCTTCGAGATTTTAGGTGCTCTGCAAGCGTTGCAGCTTACGGGCCTTATTTATTTTAAAGAATGTAGCACCAAAAATTTAATTTGAATTATTTTTTGAGGTCAAAAAGGTTGCCACCTGTGGGAAATTTTTAAGTTTTTAAGTAAAAAAATATATAAGAAAAGTAAGCAACACAATCTAAAACGGCTTAAAGAGTTTACAATTTAATATTTATGGAGAATATTGCCACAAAAGTTGACAACAATAATTTTAACATGTTTAACCAATTTTTATAATATAGGTATGAAAATGATGAAGAGTGTTATCAAAAAATTTCTTGGCAAAAAAAATTTATAAGGTAAATAAAGAACATAAACGAAAAAGCCTCCAAAAGCACACAATTGAATGTTTTTGTGGAATATTGCCCACTGTTGAAAAATTTTACCTCAATAATGATATGATTAACAAATTATTGTAATTTTATTATTTAATTATTTTTGGGTAAGATTGCCATAAAACAAAAAAAATTACACATTTATAACAAAATTTCTGAGCAAAGGTTGCCGCTTGTTAACAATTTTTGTAAAATTGAATTAGTGAAATAAATGCGGCATTGCTGCTATACAGACAAACAATTCGTGTAGTGGCTACAAAAAAAAAGTTGCATGAAAGAAGCTTAAAAATCCAAACAAACAAATGCCAGGGTTCACTATTTCAAATTGTTTTCTGTTTTCTTCATTTCTTATTGTAAGTTTTGTTGTTGTATTTTCTATGTATGGTACTTACCTTGTTTTTGCTTTGCATATTTGTTTTTGTTACAGTGCACATTTCCCGACTTGCAAATATGCTGCAAACGGAGCGTAAAATTATTGTGTTGCATGATATTTTTACAAGTTGCAATCAGTTTGTGGCGCACTAGTTAATGCAACGCTCAGCCAAGAATTTTGTGCTTTTTGTGCGTTGCGTCTTAGAGTTGTATTGTACTTATAAGGAAATAAGCGAAAATTCATATTTTTTTGTTGGTGCAACATAACATTTTTCGCCGCCGATCTACCTTGCAACACACCAACGTCGCTTTGTGGCACATTTTGCTTTGCCGCTACATTGTGGCACTCGTTAATTGCGGCTTTGCTAGGTCTACAACAACAGCAATAAAGCATATTAACGCCGTTGCACTTGACTCTTCGTTGTTGCACGCCCGAAACGATGGCCTTATCTTGTTCTGTGTCTGTCTGCGCATAAATACACGCCCATGCGGCCTAATTATAGTTTTTACATAGAATTTTTGAGGGCACTAAAACATATACACGATCATGCACCGGCTTATGGCTTCGAAGTTGTTAATAATTTCTTGCTTTTCGCGGAAATTTCCACTCGCAGTCGTGCCTCTTGCGCTATGCGGACAGCCTTTATTTTTCGCTCAGCTGATTTTTATGCAAATTTCGAATTTATCGAGAATTTCCCGTGTTACTTTTCTTTTTATAAATATAGTACATGCTTTGTTTGTGGAATGTTGCCGACTTAAATTCTACAAAATTTTCGCGACTTGCAAGCGGAAATGTAGCAACGTAATTATGTAGCTTTAAACATGTGTACTTACAAGAATTGTTGTTTTTTACACCAGTTGATGGCTTAATTAATTGCGTTGTCCAACTGAATGCTGGATGTTGTGTTAATTAGTTGTAAAATTATGAAATTGCCATTATAAGAGCAAAATGTACCCTCGGAAAAATTAAAAAAAAACTTGTTTAAAATTTTCAAAACAAAAAAAAAAAAAATTATAGGATAAACTAAAACATATGAAACGGCTTTTAGAAATTTTAAAATTTACTACTATACTACATACATATATTTCGAAAAGATTGCCACCTATTTTAAACTGAGTTGAATAATATTGATAACCTTAACGAATTATAACAATATACTTAACAAATAAATAAACTTTACAAAGCTTACGCTTGAAAATACTTTTTGATAAAGGTTGCCACCTGTTCACTAATTTTTTTGCATTAATAAAATTATTATATGTATGCCAAAAGCCGTACTTTGTACATTTATCAAGTGAGCAAGCCTAAAAGCAGACTTCCTTTGCGGCAAGTATGTTGTGAAGCAGATTTGTTGTTGCTGTGACGAAAACTTCCTACATACGCAACTCGATATGTGCTGCAGGTAAGCGCCACATATTTGTGGCACATAGCAACGTGCTGATATGGAGATTATTGCAGGTACTACAGGTATTGCCGCGGTGTGGCATGCTACATATTACTTGCCGCCACCCAAATATTGCGAAGCAGGCATGTTGCCACTGCCCCGCTGACATCTGTAGGCACATTTATAGTATAAGCTCTTCTACAATTTCGTTGCATAGCTACAAACAATTGTTTTTGTTGCGTTTTTTCGATAAATTTTTACGATTCTGTTGCTTTTATGTTGCCCACATGCGCCGCTGGTGCAACAACCGGAATGTGTTTATGTCAGCAGCGGCCACAAAAGTGTTGCAATAAAACATTTTAATCATTTAACGGCCATATTCCACAACAACAACAACAACTGGCTGTAGCTGCAACAATTGCGAACGCGACTGTCTACCGAGGCGGGTGCGCGTAGCATTGCAGTTGCTGATTCGACAGCGATTTTAATCACAGTCGCAACGCATACGAATGTTGTAAATTACCGCTTAATAAAGCCACAACAGCAGCCGTCGCATGCCAAAAATGTGGGTGCGAGCTGGACGCTACAGTGAGCCGTGGCGGCATAGTTGCATACATGCCGTTCATATAATACATAACTGCCACATAAGGCAACGATGGCGATGCGTCGGTGAAATGCATATGCATGTGGGTATGTGGCATGCAACGCGTTGTCATGCGAGGAATACACATTTTCATTAAGTGAAAGCCAATAAACAATTTAATCGGGTGCAATAATCGATTATAATGTTTGCGCCGCTTTTTGCGGTGTTGCAAGTTCGTTTTCCTTAATGAAATGAGAAAAAAAAAACAATTAAGTAAGAAGTGAGGTTAAAATATAATCAAATTAAACTACAATAAAATAAATTTAAAAAAAATTAGAAATAGTAAAAAAAAAATTAATTTTGGCAGCACCGAAGTTATAATGCCCTTCAAAACAACAAAAAAAAAAAGATTTATATTTGAATTTAATTTTGATCATTCATTATGGCAGCTATATTTTATAGTGGTCCGTGATCGACGTTTTCGACACTTTCAGATCGTTACCCCGATAATTGAGGGACCAGTACTTTTGCATATAGACGGCCAGACTGACGAACATAGCTAAATCGACTCAGCTCGTCACGATGATCATTTATGTACTGCTCTTATGGGGTCTCTGACGTTTCTTTCTAGATGTTACAAGCTCCGTGAAAACTTAGTGTTCAGGGTATAAAAATAAAATATAACAAAATTTATTAAAATAAAATTTAGTATAAGCTAAAAAGGAACAATTTTTCAACTCAAAGCACTGCTGTAATGTGATATCCAGAAATGTGTTTTCTATCAGCAAGTAGTACGGCAACCCTCACTTATAAAATCCATTTTCAACTTAAACGTTTATTTTGCTTATCTTTAGTAGAGCATTAAGTTATGGCAAATATGTGCATGTGAGAGAAGATTATATGTGGATCGATAGTGTGCTACACAATGCTCTCTTGGCTTTTTATCCTTTGCCTATTTTAACTTGTGGCAACTTTTTCGCTTAATAAAATAAAATTCAATTTCCAATTTCACAAACAGATTTTAAAGCAATTTTATATGCGTTCGCCAGTAGCTGGCCGGTCGAGCGCACAACCAAACAACTGAAACTAAGTGTAAAAGCAAAGCTTCAATTTAAGCGCTGCTAGTGCAACAAAGCTAAATCGTGTAGTAAATACTAATAAAATGGAAACTACTGGCAACGTCGCCAGCGCCAAGGACTTATGCTCGAGATAGCGACAAACTTACGCCAAATACCGAGGTGCAGCTACAACAACAAACAACCGTGGAAAACTGATTTTCTGAAGGACTAGCTGCCGTTAGGATGCACCGAGCGCCGCCACGACGAGCCACTTGCGCGCCAAATAGCAACCACTATAAGGCAGGTGCATCAGTGTGGGTCAGTGTTGTTGTGTGTGATAATCTTATAAGTAGTATATGAATATGTGTTGATATAAAATTAATTATAATAATGATTTGGAAAGAACTAAAGCTTAATTTCCTTCCAAATCATCATTATAATTATTATTATTTCATTTTAAGTCAACTTGACGATTTTGGTCCATATATATAATTTCTTTTATGCAATCGACCCCAACTAATGCGTGGCTTCTTGTGATTCAGTGAAGCAATGTCTGTGCCACTTGATCGTAATGCGTGGCACGTTGCAACTGCCAATGACAGCCAGCCGTTAAGGCTACTGTAACTCGTGGTCGCGACGTAAGCGTAAGTACTTTAGCACTTGTGTACATACATACCTTAAGTATATAATGCATTTTCCTTATTCCAGCAATAGTTGTTGCAATTCCATTTTCTTTATTAAGTTTTCAGACATTATTGTTTTTCTATTACATTAGCATAACAACAAGTGGGCGTGGCATTACAGCGGCAGTAATCTAACAGCAATGCGATGCCATTGAAGTAGAGTACAAGATATTGAGTTTTGAAGCTGTTAGTCTACTTTTCGCAATCTCTGTTTATAACTTGACAGCGTATATTAAGTTTGCCAGAAAGTGTGTAACACCTGGAAGGAAACATCGGCGACCCTATAAAAAATATATATAACGAATATAAATAAGATGAGCTGTGTCGATTATGCCATGTCCGTCTGTCTGTCCGTATATCCATACGATCTAGTCCCTTAGTTTTTGAGATATCGATCTGCAATTTCGCACCTGTCCTTTTCTTACAAAGAAGAACAATTGAAATAAAGTTCATGTGAGGAACCTCTTGTATTTGTAAAGGTTATTATAGCTTCGGTGCAACCGAATTTAACGCGTTTTCTTGTTTTATTTTCTCCTCGACAAGCTCTGCTTTTGTGTGCCTTTAAAGTACAGTAAGCGCTAGTGAGTGTATTTCTAGTAGAGAAATTACTCTTACAAATAAGGGAGTCAATTGCTTAACGCTTTATGTTGCATCTGCGACGTTTGTTTTTGGAATAATGGCTTGTAAAATGTTTTTTAGTAACAAAATGGTCAACGAAGCGAATTTCTAAACACTGTTTATTCGGAATTTAAACGTGTGCAGTTTCAGGCACTTGACAACAACCTACACAAAAAATTTCAGTTTTTCAGCTTTTGTGCCAACTCACGTCGTTCCATTGAGCAATTTTATGGCGAATGCGTAGAAGTTCATTGATAGGTGGAAACATGCACTGCGCATGCGCAACTCGGCATCCAACACTGAGCAACGGCAGGGAATCAGTATCGTATTGCTTTTACGATCGCTTGTCAATGCGTGCGACTGTAACAGTCACCGGCATCTCCAGCTACTACCCACATTTGACTACCACCACTGTTGCTAACGATTTGGGTGCCCCAAATGTTTTCAATTGATTATTATTTTATTTAATTTTTTGCATCTGTAACGTAACAGCTGCAACAGTAAAGCATGGCATATTGCCACACATGTGAAGCTAACCGAGTGTTATTTACGGCATTCGTTTCATGGAATACTGGTTTGAACTTGAACGTATATATTTCTTTGCTTTTAAAATAATAATTTGGGGAAAATTATTTCACGAAATTAACTTATAAAGTAGATGAAGGAATCTGGTCATAGCTAAATATGTCCCAATATACAAAAAATATATATACAAAATATATGATCCTGCTCTGTGTTATTAACCATATATAATATGCGATTTGCAACTGTATTCAATTATTTTAAAATAATGACGAATGCCTTTGTGTGGTAAATATTTCTTCTGACATTCACTTTCATAGGACCCCGAAGTTCAGTGCTTAAGCTGCGTAGGAACCCCATCTTTCTAAACATCACATCTACAATTATTTTTGGTAAGCAACGATGATTAGTTAGTCTACGCAATTAACATTAATTTTATTCGCTTTTCAAACAAATTTAAGCAAATTGCTGAAACAAATACTAAACTTCATCGATTGGCTCCACGCTCTAATTTAAGCTAGGCGCTCTTGGCTTGTCGCATATTAACCGAAGTGTTTGTTTAGTTTTCAGCCTCAGCAACACAGCGCAGATGTGTTAGTCCAATGCGCGTGTTCATGTTTTGAGGTCTTTATTTTATTGCACGAAAAGCTTCGTGACGCAAAACCGATATCTTCACAAGAGCGTTCCATACCATGCCATACACTACTCCGCTGCCGAAGTCGTCGGCGAAAAGGCTGGTAGACGCGTCTGCCTATAGATTTGCAGGACTGCGGCTGATACTGATACTGACACTGATGATGACGTCGTGGCTGAACGTACGTGTGTGCGATGGTGCAACATTGTAGATGCAAGTTGATGCGAGCGAATGAAGAAGTTCTTCGTGCAATTTCAATGTCAGCAATGCCGCTGCCTCTCCAACGCCGCTGATTATCATTCATGCGCCGGCGTAATTGCTCGTCGTCTGCTATTTACATACATACGTGCAACCGATGAGTTGTGATGCACACGAGTTGGGGCTCGCGGGTGAGTTGCGCAACGCGGTAGAAGGAGCGCTTACTTACACTGAGCGCTTACTATACTCTACACTAGTAGTAGATCCATAGACCGGCTATGATATAAATTTATTGGTTCTGCCTCTTGCAATGCAACTTGTACTTACTCGTCTGCAACAAAGTTTTTCTTACTTTATTTCGACATTTACCTTTATTTTTGTTTTGGAAAAAAGTTAATTCATGGGAACAAATGACGGAAATTAAGTGCGGCATCAGCAGGTATTTGCGCGGTATTCACAACGCCTGTAATGATGTTTGTAGATATGCTATTGTTGTTGCTTAGTTCACAAGTTGGAAGAGGGGCAGCGTGAGCGCAGGGTTACCAGGGCTGCGCTTGATTGCGCTTTATGGGTGGCCCGGCCGTGTTGTATGTTGACTGTTGCGCATGCGCAGCTGCCATTATGAAATTATTGCCGATATTAAAATGATGACAATGAATTGGCCATGCAGCTGAGACTAATGCAACACACTCGCAAACAAAAAATGTGGCAATCATAAATTTATTTTTAACATTTGCTAGAAACACAAAAAACGAATAAAAGAGTTCTGCGAGCGAACGCGTCATTAGCGAGATGTGTGGCAAATGGAAAACTTGCCACAGCTGTTCATATATTCAACCCCCTAAGCAGCATGTCGTTGTTGTATGTTGTTTTGTCACTTGACATGTTGCTGTCGTTGTTGATTAGCTTGGTTTCCTAGTATTTGCTCAGTGTCAGCGCGTCGTGAGTTGTGCTGTGGCAAGTTTGTTGTTCCAAGGCTTAATTAAAGTACAAAAGAAGAAGAAGACGATGAGATGAGTGCTGAAATTCTAATGAGAAATAAAAAAGAAAAAAAGTCAGTTGTTTTTCTAAACGAATAGCGTATAAAGGGAGGCCATGATGTTCAGCGCAAATATGTTGCAAGTTTGATTTAAATAACATTTCGTGAGATTCAAATTATGCTATTAAAACTATTCATAAATCAAATCGCGTTAATTTATGACGCTCAGTATTGTAAATATTATGCTCCTTTAGACCAAGATTGAAAGATGAAATGTCATCATTCAGTATTAAAATTAAAAAGTGCTTCAATTTTATATACGGCGATTCTTCGCCTTAAACCAACCACTAAATTTGGTTTAAGAGTTTCTACGCACGTGGGGTCAGCTGCCCAGGAAACGGCTACCACGAAAAATAACCTAATAAAATCTACGTTCTCGTATTGGCAGAAGGCGGTTGGAGCTAAGCATGATAGCTGAGGCATTTGAAAAGACCTAGTGCGTTATATTCGGTAAATGCCACTTATGATCTCTCCAGGTAATCAGGTAACCGTGAAATCACCTCACAGCAGCATGTGACGTTGTTTAAGCGCAATCAGAAGGAGTTTCTGCCTCATTTCTTCGTATTTATCACCATCGTTGAGCCTTGGCTCCACTCTTATATTGAGACCAAGGAACAGTCGAAACAGTGAACTCCTCCGGGGAGCTTGCTCCAAAGAAGGCGAAAACTTTCGTATCGGCTGGGAAGCGGATAGCAAGTGCTCTCTGGTGTATACAGGATGTGATCTACATCTACATTTACGTTGAGAAAGCAAAACGATCCGATTTATTTTCCTCATTCTGGCTCCGTACAACCTGTTTTTTTGGTTCCGAACGGGTAAAAGTTACTCACCGGGCAGGAATTTGAGTCAAATAAGGATGTCGCCAATACGGAGGCTTAATATGGTTTGACCAGCTTCGTAAATGAAGATACAGACACACATACTCTATCGTTGCGAATTTCGGTTGAAATCAGTGACACCAAATTTTGACCGGTTCTACTTTTTTTTTTATTTGAAATACAAAAATGGAAATTTAAATCGCAATTACTTTGCTAGAAATTAAGGAGATGCAGGAGAAAGACTGAAATAAAGTGTTATGAAACAAATACAAACATACTCCTATATGTATGTATGTTAGGCCAAAATCGCAACAAAAAGTTGGTGAATAAATAAATTAAAAAATTCGATTGTATTTAGACATCGGTGGAGTGCTGCAAACTCTTATCTCAAACAAAAGCAAATTAACAAAATATTGGCAATGAACCTGCAACACAAGCAACAGATATCGTGACGATCTGGCGATCGCTTCCGAGCTGGAACTCACTGTCTTGCCACATGCCTGTTTGCATGGTCAGTTCATTGGCTGTCATATCAGCCGTGAAGATGTGTCAGTTTTAACCACTAATACACTCATTTCGCGGCTTAATTTGAACAGCAGCAACAACAACAAGACAGAGTAACAGATCAGCCCCGCTTTGAAAGGTAGCCGACATCACAAAATATAAAAAAACGATAGTGTCGATGTTGTTGTAGTTAAAGCGTTTTAATTTTCGCGGCTGCTCATAAAAGCAATAAAAAATTGTAAAAAGAAAACTGAAAGATAAGCAAAATGGGTGGCAAACAGTTGCCCTCATATTTACCGAAGCGCAAACCCATTATGAATTCGGTTGTTGCAACCAATTGCACTGGAATACTGTCGAGACATTGATTACTTATTGGCACAGGCACAATTAGTTAAATTGGGTTTGCTTTCTAAGCAAGATTTTTCGAAATTTAGGGCCCTCCATTTCTGTCGACTGAATTTCTTTTTGCACTTGTTATATATCTAAAAAATCAATAAAACTTAATAATTGTAGCATACAGTTGCTGTATACCTTTAACACAAACAATACAGCAATACGCTGTGCGCGACTCTCTTCCAGCTCCCACTGGGTTTTTGTGCGCTGCGAAGGTGTGAGATTCATCGCTGTTGTCGTTGCATTTGCAGGTGTTGCAGCAGCAAATTAAAATTATACAAAAATGCGCAACACAGAAAAAAAACAAAAAAAAAAATTAAATGAACAAATCGCTACCTTCGACAATGTCGCTTTAAATGCAATCGATATATGTTGCTTGTTGTTGCTGCTGTCCAAAAATGTAATCAAAAGCCTTTTAAATTACCAAACAAACACAGCAGTAGGAACAGCCTGCCACACACACACACACACACCTGCGCTGGTGCAAGCGCATAAAAGTCAACCTGTGTCGCAAGTGGCAAATGCCAACGCATTTCCAGCATAAAAGCCCTTGAAAGCCACAAATATGGCATTGCTGAGGCACGCCTTTAATTGCCCGTCAAGATAAAGCTGCAAAGCAAAACGAAGCGGCTTGCACAGGCGCGCTCACTGATCGCCGCCTTAACGAATACTTCTTGGTACAAGCGCGACCGCTTTAATTCGCTGTATTTGTAGCTGGAAGTATAGTTGATCGGCAGAGTTGCATTTATTTGCCTAATTTTTGAACTACAGTGGCGCGTAGTGCTGTCTTTATAAGTAAAAATTTTATCCTATTGGCTATTATAATCTTTAACTAATATTGATGGTAATTTTATTCAATCAAACATATTTTTTCATATTTATATTTTTTCTGATATCCATATTTATATTCATATTCATATTTATACCAATGTTCGCAGCCATATTCATGATCATATACATAATATTTCTACTCATATTCACAGTTATACTCATACTCATACTCATACTCATATTCATAATCTTATTCATACCGCTATTTATATTTATATTTTGAGTCATATTCAATTTTATAATCGTTTTGATATTCATAATCATATTTGTGCTCATTATTATACTCATACTCATATTTGTATTCATACTCATACCCATAGTCACAAACATATACACATTCATATTCATTATCGTTCTTTATATATCTTTAATTTTTATAGCCGTATTCACATAGTCTGTCATAGTTATTAGTCACAATGACATTTATACTCATACTCATACTAGTAGTAATACAAATACTCATACTCATAATCAAACTCATTTATGTATAAGAATATGAAATCATATTATTATCTATTTTCATAACTAGATCTCCTATTTAGATTCATATTCATATTCCTATTTATATTTATATTCGTTCTTTGTATGTACTCAAACTCGTATAACTTCTATAGACATTTAAGACTCACCTTACTTCTGTTTGTATTCTGCTCATGGTAATACTCATTCTCGAATTCATGTGAGTATAAACATTTTTACTCATATTCTTCTACAAATTCATGTGTGATTTCTTTCATACTATTTTCTATGGTTACTTTCATATTAATACCTATATTTTCCAATTCGTATTCATATATATTGAACTCCGTATTAAAATCAATGAATACTCATACTCATATTTATGATTTTATTAACATTTATTTCCACTCATATATATTCATATTCCCTATTTTTTACATTCTGCGCATACTTTTCCATAGCCAGTAACACTGTAGGACTCTATCAACTGCGGCGATTATGCGCTTGATGCTGCATTTTGATGTTTCTTGCTTTTCAAATCTGCAGCTTTAATTTCGAGTCGTGACTCAATTTTCAACAAATTGCTCGAGGACTCCAAATACTGCATACCTACTTACAAAGCGAAGAGCAAACAAATATTCTGCCGCCAAAACAGGTATCCGCTTTGGAGCGATGCGATGAGCCGCATAAGGACTTTGTGGAAGAGCGCTTTGTATGCGAGTAGTTTGCATTTGCTGCTTTGCTGCGGGCGGCACGCACGGCGCCGTAACTACTGCCGTTGTGCTTGCAACGCCACTGTCATGACTGCAGCTCGGGTCTTGATAATATTGTTGCTACCTCGAATTGACTGCTGCCGCAGTTGGACAAGTGCAAATGCTGCAGATACACAGTCGCACATAAATCTGCAACTATGGGCATGTTGCTATCAGAATGCGCATGCGCCTGCGCAGTCAAAACGATTTTGTCGATTATTTTATTACAAATCGAAATTATGCGCATTGCAAGGTGATGCCGAAGGATATTTTCATACCGTAGCGTTTACGGCCAGTGCAATTTAACAATGTGGCATACACTTACATGCATATATATATGTATATATCTGTATCTTATACATTCGTGAACGACTTAAGTAAACTCCGACGCAAGTATGTGTTAATGTATGTGTAGGAAACCACGGCGGAAGGCAGCGAAATTGGGCTCATATTGGTGGGCTGGCCGCACGATGTTTGGCAAATCGTTCAATAAATTCCAATTTTAATCATAATTGCTTTTTCGTTGTCGCGCTTAACCTCCACTGCTTGGCGATTTGGTTGTTGCAATTGTTGTTGTTTTACTCTTTTATTCATTTGGCTTGTAGATGCTTGTGTTTGTCTTATGTTAGCCACGCCTCTTTGTTGGTAGGCAGGCGCGCATTGCTATAATTTATGAAGACATTAACAACAAATTCAGTATACAGTTAGCGCTTGAAATCTAAGCACACATTTCTGTTGCTTGAAAAAAACTATAAATATTTATTTTAACATTAACGAGTATTTTATTCCAATAAGAAAAGTATTCGACAGCTTATTTTTATAAATCTTAAAAATATGCCAATTGTTCATCTAATTTCCATATACAATAGTACTCATTACTGATGTGCTCTGACGTAACCTGTCTTCTCTATGTATACTGCTCTTAACGCGTGCAAATACGAGTTTAATACAGCTTTTTTCTTTGCTTGCTTTCAACTTAAACACTCTCTTCGCTTTTTCTGCTTTCATCTGCTTCTGCTTTTCGTCCAATAATTTATTCGTATTTTTATTCGCGTTTGCCTTATGACCATATTGTAACCAATTTTATTGCTTTGTTTATTAGTTTCGCAATATTGGATTTCAGCCAAGTGTATAATAAATTGCCGCTAAATTTATGAATTTATGCCAACTCTGTATGGAAACCCTAGTAAGGGTTTATTTTAGTTTAGAGGGCTTGCACACAAAGTAATTAGGCAGACACTCGACAAATGAAAGCTTCATTTCTAATGGAAAGTGCTACACGTTTTTGTTAGGGCAGCAGCTTTAAAGCAGTATTATATTTGAATAAAAATATTAATGTATGTAATATTACTCGACTAAACTATTTTTTCACAGAAACCATGAAGTAGTCTTCCTAAATAAAAATATAGAAAATCACCCGAAAGTAATTTCGAAAATAGTCCCGATATGGGTGTTGCTGCCAACTTGGGAATATTTTTTAGTCTACAGACTGCTAGTAAGTAGTCACCAGTCGTCTTCGATTTGCCATTTCTTTGCTCGCTAGCCTTGGCTGCTGTTCTCTTCTTAAAAAGTTCATATTAAAGCAATTACAAGGTGAGTGAGTTGAATTCGATTGAAGAGAGTCCACGGATCGCTCATTCAAGTAGTATAACCACTAACCAAAATTTAGTTTGTATATTTCAGACCAGTTTCGCTATTGTAAATAATGCCAAATTTTCCAGAAAAGAAAATAAAAATGTTTTTTGTTTTTATTGACTTTAAAAACTTAAGACTTAAAATTATAACTTTACTAAAATGTTATTTGGCTCGAAAAGAAGCATTTCTCTATCAAATGGAAAAGAGCAACTCTTCTTTGCGCTCTTTTCAGAGGATTCATTAGTACAGGGTTGCATCACAAGTGCTGCCAGCATTATAGTTTGTTCGAATCGCACTTCTCTAACTTTCTAATGCAACATTGTGGTTCAATCTTATTGAAATCGAAGTTTTGACGGTGAAATAGTTAAGTCTATCAAGTTAGAGTATAAATACATTTGCAATGTAATTTGAGCAAAAAATCCTTAGAAAAAAAATCCAAATTTAGATCGCGATCTGCAGCTAATTTTTTGAAGTGCATTAATACTTTTAGTTAAATAAAATGAATTAAGAGAAAATTTTCTAATCTATCCACGGCAGTTATAGCCAGTTGCAGCAACGATCTGTCACAAGACATACTTGCAATCAGCTTAAAATAGGCATGTACAATTTATAATTGCCACACAGTTGCTTAATAGCGACAGTTTACAACAACAACACGGCAATGGAAGGAAATGTCAAGTACAAGCAAGAAGCCTCGCTTCAAAGAAGAACAGCAAAATAAACAGGAGAAAAAAGTCAATGCGACAAACGAATGCCACCCAACTGTAAGCGACAAAAGCGTGAGTAAACACACAGAAGCAAAAACAACAAGACTTGTGAAGAGTAAATCGCGCCGCCACCAGCACCGCAATTGCCGCCACGAATTCGCGAGAAATTCCATGCAAAAAACCATGTCAACTGTCAAGCAACAATGCCGACATTGCCACCACCACCGCCACCACCAGCATTGTCAAGAAACAGCCGTTGTTCTTATTGTTGCTGCCACCAGGTATAGGCAATCGTTGGCTGCTTCCATTTGAACATATTTGCAACGTTGAATTGCCAATTGTGACGCTGCTGTTACCTGTTCCGTGGCATGTATTTGCTTTTATTCTTAGTGCAGTTGTTGCTGTTGGTGTTGCAAGTGTGCTGTCATGACTCTTCGCTTGTCCATTTACACAACGAGGAAAACTATGCATGTCCGTCGTCGTTGTCGCTGCCTGTCCGTGTCCATCTAATCATCATTTTTCTTGCGTGTTGCATGTGCAACCATCAGTTGGCCGGTCGGCAGCTGGACAGTTAATATGGATAGTGTTAGCAGTTGTTGTTTGTGTTTTTGCCGTTTCACTTTGCGCAGATTCGATTGCCGATCAATTTGTCACCGAATAGAAAAATGACCTTCTGCCGCGCGCATGCGCAGTGAGCCTTGCGTGCAGTGGCACCCATAAGGCAAGCGCGCGTTTTGTGGCACGTCGTCCGGGTAGTTTCACAAACGCATAAGGCGGTTCCGCACAGTTGTTGCACTTCTTCGCTTTATTTATATTCTACATATGCAATTTTGTTGTTGGCCAGGAAAGCCTCGTATACATACATCTCAGGCAGACAGTCCATCTGCCTTGCCACTGAAGCGGCGTGTGTGTGCGTGCCCAAGCTTGATTATGTGAGTGAAAAATGAAGTCGCCAACCACAATAGGCCATTTGGCTATTTGCGGCTGCAACATGCTCCCCCTCTCCTCTGCTCCTACACCAACACTGAGTCCGTCTCTCCATGGCATTGCGTTTGTTATTCGCGGGTACCGCCATCGTTGCCGTCATTGCCACCGCACATCAGCGGTAACCTGCACTGAATACGCAATTTGTTGTGCAATTTATTAATATTCCATTAACATACTCGCTGGTCAGGCAGTTTGACTCGTCATCAGTCATGCGGCGAGCTGCGACCAACCCAGTGCGAAGCGGCGTATACCGATACAGATGTTCGGTTCAGAAGGTGGGTGTGTGACAAGTATTGGCGTAAAGATTGCTCACAGGGAAAGAAATTTGAATACATGATACATTTCTCACACAGTTAATTCCAGAAATTTAAAAATTAATTAAGTGCTGACTATACTCTAAATAAATCTTAAACGCCATTGAGAGCTTAGAGCCTACCACAAATTTGTTGAGGTGGTTAAAGTCAGTTTTGGCTATGCTTTCTGGTTCGCCGAGATGTTAGGTAGGTGCACTTTTATCTATTTTAATTATGATCTCCTACGGTTTTTAAATAACTAGAACAGATAGTGTCATGCGCCTCTTCTTTCTAAGTAATGTTTTTAAATGTCTTCGACCATTTTATTTTTCAAGATATAACTGCTTTAATTTGCAGCATAAAATATTTAGTCTCGAAGCCACTCTTTCTAGTGTAGTCTTAATCACGGGTGCGAAAATTTCGTGACATTTATTGTTGTAATTGAACAAAAAAAGTCCTCCGCGGTAAGATCTTGTAAATTATATCTCAAAGACCCGTGTAAAATTTCATTATGATCGGTTGAGTAGTTCGTGCGAAATCTTGACAACCGACTTTGAAAACACAGTGTCGAGAAAAACGGGTTTAAAGTTTTAAGTGACTATATAGTTGACCTCGAGCGCAAAACTTTTCAAAGCTGTATCATCAAAACTATTATTATTGTTTTGAAGCCGTGAAACTCATGTAATCCCTAAAATCAGGATTTCGGCATCATTACAATTTAGCTTGTGCGGGAACATCAACTCATTCGTCCCGCCTAATGTCGTTTCAGACAATCAAGATAATGATTGATATAAAAATAGGGAGAATACAGATATGCGTCTGACTACATTCATAAAATAAAAGTAGTCAAGGCTTCTAGGCTCTGCCAGCAATCGCTTGGGTATGCGTGGCAGACATTTAGTGGATAGCGGTTAAAAGATCTGATCTTAAAGAAAATTATTTCTTGCGGGTAAAAATGTTTCATAAAAGTGCTCAGCCGAATACTTTTACGTATACGTATTTTTATTATTGCTTGAACATAAAAACTGAGGTGAATTTTTGAGTCTTACATTTTTTTTGACAATTTCCTACTGGGTATTTAGGACATTTTTCTTAATTTAGTATTTTTTGTGTTTGAAAAATGAATGTGCAAGAAGAATTTGCTATGAAAAATTACGATTTGACGGTGTAAGCGCGTAAGTGAACATGCAATATTATTTCAATTGCCAAAACCAACAAGACCGCCGGGCGCTGATATGCAGCGGCATATGGCATAAAATTGATGCGGCAGACTTTGAAGTTATTGCGCCAATTCTGGGCTAATTTTTCTGCAACAACAGCCGTTTGCTGCAGTTCAACGGCTGATGGTTTTGACATTTACACGCTCGACAAGGTGTGGGTGGCATTTCACATGAGCGCGGTAGGTGGCATGCAACAAATGTACTACTAAAGACGATTTTTCTTAATTTATCTGCTTGATTTTGTGCTTCAAGACAATATAATGAATAGCTTATATCAATTTACTGGAAATTGTAAAATTGTGTTTATGTGAGCGCATGCCTGCCACTGGAAACGAGCTAATGGAATAGACCGTTTCAAATATGTGTGAAGATGTTGCATGCATTTATTATAATAGCATAAATTGTAAAATAAAAAAGTGAATAAATGGAAACATAGAAATACGTATGTAGCTGCTTAGGCATGTTGCATTCACATATCGGTGTGTTTGTTGCAATTTGCTGGCGCACGTACTAATTTGAGTAAACATTTGCGCACATGCTTGCATGCAAAAACAAAAAAACCACACGTATCTCCTGGCATGTGTACGCCAAAAGCAAGTTGATCGACTGAAATTGCGCATGCGCATCCAACTCACGTTGCACGAATTCAAATCTGCCTGCCATTGTGAACTCGCCAAACGCCTGCTCGCGCCGCAGTGCTTATGTGTTTAGAAGCCGGCCGATAACCGGAGCAGACCTAATACTCGCTATTGATTTCCACCACTCACTGGTTACATTGTTGTTGCTGCTGTTGCTATATGTTGTGCGCATGCAGCTTATGATTGAAATCATGCAATGCCATAAATGTGGCTTTTACATGACATAAACACACACAATGCACCGCAAGGCGCGCACTAGCGCTTACCTGCCGCATGCGGCAAGTTGCAGGCAGATGTCAGCCAAAGCAGCAGAAGCAACGTTGGCGGTGCGCCCTTGTACGTGGCATTTATGCAATTCTTGTTGTTTCTGTTTGTGTGTGTGTGTGTTCATTTGATTTCTACATTTCCGTCTTTTCTTGCGATTTCTGGCATTAATAAAATCGCAATAATAAATTATGTTGGCGTATGTGTTGCTTATTGCGCTTTTTTTGCAACTTTACTGTTAGTGTACCAGTTGTTGTTATTGTTATTGCCATTACTATTGTTATTACTCGCACCGGCATTTCGTGCAATCTTTAGTCTTGCAACAGCGACCAGCAGTGCATCTCTATTCTAGTATATAAGTAAATATATGCTTATGTGTGTGTGTGTGTGTATGTGTTTGCGTCTTTTGATAGATTGCGCGTCCCACTTCGCTGTGTCGGATGCGATTTGATTGGTTTTTCGTGTCAAATGAGTATTTGATTTGGTTTATCTTTAAATATATTGAATGTCCATATGAACGGATTATTTGTATAATGAGGCTTTATATATATATATATATATAAAATATTTTAAGAACCCCTGTTGGAAAAGTCTGCATCTAGTAAAGTAAGTATTTCTGTAAGGTGTGTTTTGTAGTGCTGGGTCTTGAATCTTAATCCTTAAATACTATGTTGATATGGAAGGTTGCCGAAATAACTCACGATCTATATGTTGCACGATTCCACATACTGGTTAATATATTAAAAAGTATAAGGTCAAATTAGTAAGCTGTATATAGTCTGAGTGGTAAGGAACTTCCTAAAGATTAAGGGTTACTTATTTATGGCTAACGGTTAGTTAAGTAAGGAAAATTGAAATGTGCGTAGTTTCATGAATATATCCACCAGGCTTCCTTGTTTCTAAAAAAGTAACTGTTTAACATTATTGGAACATATTTTTTTTTAAATGGAGACCTGGTTAAAATTATCGCCAATACACTCAGTTATACACTCAGTGGAAATTTGAGGTAACAGAATGCTTGTTAGAAGCTTACACTTCGTTGCTTTGGCATATCTTCACAAAAAACAATACTGTAACGATGCCACAGCCTCAATGATCGGCAGTCAAGGCGCCATGTGACTTCTTCCTATTTCCAAAAATAAAGAGTTCCTTAAAGGGCCGTTGTTTTACAAGATACATAGATGAAAATCACTGTAAGAGCTTAAGCTTATACCAAAAATCGAAGTTTGAAAAGTGTTTCAACGATTGGAACAAGCGCTGGCATAGGGCATTTTGAAGGCGACAGCATTAATGTAGATGAGTTTATAAATATTTTTACAAAATTAAGACTCCCGTTATTTTTTGAATACACCTTGTATATTTGGTATAATCGTCTGTTTGCCCTTATTCCTCGTATTGATTTTGTGCTTTTGCTTAAGAATATATTATTACAAAGGGTTGTAGGGTTAGGTTATTTTCCAATTGTTCTTACTTTACGTCGTAGTTTTCAGGAGTGAAATCTTTCAAAATCTCTCAAAGTTTGACTATAAAAAAAAAACATCTTTAAGTTCAGATACTTTAGTAGATCATATAAAAAAAATAATAGTTGACATTAATATTTGCGAGTGACACTTGTTTCCAAAAATAATCAGTATTGATTTCAAGGGGGTATTCTAGTAGTCTAATTTTAGGTAATTTTTAAAGTGTCTTAAAAAAAAAGGTAATAAATATTTTTAGAATCTATTTTATTATCAGTTATTTATTAATGTTACAAGAGTACAGAAAAAAATTAAAATTTTTAAAAACTGGCAGCTGATGAAGTGGGGGGTCTCAAAAAATTGGCACAAAAGTATACCCACGATTTCAACCCTCCTAGTCAACTGAAATGAAAAAAAACTAATTATCAATCTGTATGAACAAGCGAAAAATAAAAAAATATTTTTTGACAAAATGGCGTATGTTTGTTTTAAAAAATTATTTTTTGACAAAATGGCGTATGTTTGTAAAAAAAAATTTTTTTTTACATTTTTTTTATTATATATAATTAAATTTCTCGTATTTTTTAAAAATGGTAAAAATTGAATTTTGCGAATGACGTCAGTTCGCGTAAAGTCTTTTGTTCGATTAGCCAAACCAGTATGAAGGCGGTCAGAAAAATTTCTATATCTTCGAAAATAGTTTCAATTTTCAAAAATGCTCTTGTAGACATATTCCTAAATAGTTAAAATTGAAAATATTGAAAAAAACGGTTTTTTTGAAATTTTCCACTAGAATACCCCCTTAAGTAATATTATCTTTTCTATGAATGACTACCACTTATATTCAAATATGGTTCCAAGTTTTCATTGCTCGAACAAGGAAATGATTACTCTGAGATTTTCAAATTTAAGCTTCATTAATTATGTAAAAACTTACTTAAATTTTTTTAAATATTAGTGAAATAAATTCGGTTTTAAAAATAAAACCTTAAATAATATATTACTGATGTTAATATTCATATTCCAGCGCATTTTTTACTTCTACCATCTCATGTGATTACGATATTAATTACTGATTACAAATAATCGTAAATACGCACTCGTGTGTGTGTGTGTAGCCGAAAGGTCGTATGTGTGTTTGTTTGATTTGTGATGAAGTGAAATGTTTAAATTACCTGTTAATTGCCGAAGCCAGCCACAAAAGATGCCAATATAGAATCGAAAAGCAACAACAAAAATAGCAACAATATAATTTTGTTTATTGATAATCGCATCAACAGATCAAAAATTGATTTACACACTTATCTGCAGCACAAATAAGTGGCAAATAAATGATTAAAATCAAACGGCAAACAATGAAGCACGAATTGTTTTCAAGCATTGTAATTATGGCAGCAAACCGCACAAATGCAAAATAATAAACCGTTATTTATATTAACGTACATACATATATACATTTATACATAATGCATTAATTTATATATGTAAGTATGTGGTTGTGAATTTAATATTGAAAGGGCAGCAATTTAAGAAGTGAATGCTTGAATTTAAGCGAACTCAGCGTGTTGTTGTAACATTGCACTTACATGTGAGATAACTGTAGTTACGACAAGCGCATTAATATCATTTGCAGAAATTAATTATGTGCAGTATTTTCTAACATGAAACTGTATCTACATATCTAATTTGATGTTGTGGGTTTTAATGAAATTCTTCTAGAAAGCTGCTTTATAGACAATACGTCTCCAAGAAGTAGCAGAAGCACTTTAAGGCACTTAAACAAATTATTTTATAATTAATATGTGTTAAACATAATTTACACAGCAAGCTACCGCTCTCCCCACATTTAAACTTAAGTTTAAATTAGCTGAACTCCTCATTCATCTTTCATGTAGCAAAACGCCAGAAATTAAAAAGTACCGATTAAACAAGCTTCTTCGAAAAGGAAACATAAAATAATGTAAATTGGGTAAGTTTCTAACCTCAAGTAATCTTTTCGCAAAAACCATAGTCACACAATTGTAAAAATGGAGTTTCGATGAAAACCTGCTCCCTGTTCTTTGTTTTGACTGCTGCTTTGAAACTACGCCCGAATTCAACCGCGTAATTTTTGTCATTGTACCAATAGAATAATACTTTTGAAAAATGTACTTTACCTAAATCAAATAAAATTTAGAAACTCACGATATCCGATTTCTCAGTTATTCAAAATCCATGCTGAGCACTTGTCGCAATCTCTCTGTGATGAAGGATACAATGTAAGAAAATCGCAAAAATTTTAAATAGCAAACCTCGTATAGCTGGAATATTTGATTGTTCTAAAAGATATCTTAACAGTCTTCTATTTCATTCATCAATTTAAGTAAAAGATGATTATAGAAAACTTATAGAACTCTAAGGAAGTGAGTTCTACAATTTTTATTGTTTCTAATTTTCTATTTTATATATGATTAAAACCTAATTTGACCATTACTACGAACGAGCAAAAACTCGATATTTCTAGACAAGCTGTTTGCTTTATCTTCTCAACGCGTGTATTTAAGGCATCCTATGAAAAAATATTTAGTAGTTTTTCACCACATAAACTTTAAAGCAAAGCTTCTTGAAGTTGCTATTGTCGTTTGTATTCTACCCTTGGACCGTAACACGGATAATTAAGTCATATATTTATTTTATTTTTAGTACTGCATTCGCGTACATGCTCACACAATGCATACAGACATAAATATTTATGATATCTGTGGTTGTCATCGGCAGCGGCGAGCACTCTGCGACCCATTCACTGCTCGCTTCGCCCATTTATGCGCGTAATGCAATATTTATTATTTATAATGACACAAGTAAATGTTATCTAAGTGCGCGCATCCCGCTCGGCTACTATAATCCAAGCCGATAGCAATGGCTGCTGCAGCAACTACAAGCTCAACTTGTGGGGCAAGAACGGCAAGCGCATGGTGGAGGCGACCAAAACCGCAATGCTTAAAGTTTGCTAAGTTCAATATACATACAAGCAGCAACAACATCGGTGCATTTATATTCGCTGTTGTTGTTGTTGCTGTGAATGCTGCTGCTGCTGCGCCCATTAACGCTTATTGCCGACGCGCACAAAACGCCCCTCAGTTGCGGTAATTTGCACTCATCGCTGGCATAAATACCCCATCAAAGCATAGGTGGGCAACAGCGCAGCGAGAGGGGGGGTGCGTATAGGAGGCTTAAAGTGTGAACGCTAAAAGATTAAAAGTGTGGGGAGCGGCGCACGTCGAGTTCGGTGTGCGGTTGCATTGGGCGGTCAAAATGCATTTACAACATTTATGCAACACACCACAAACACTTCCAATCGCTTGCTGCATCAGTTGGGCCAGCGCCGTCCCACTCTTCTCGGCGCGCTAACTCATTCTCGACGGCTTGAATGGCTGATTGTATCGAAATTATTACGATGTGGTAATTTTATGAGCATACAAGGCGACGCAATGCGCGTTGCTGCCACACCAACAACACAACAACAGTCATAGTAATGAGCGTTCCGAAACAAAAGTGAACTGTGTGCCACAAATTGGATTTACTAAGATTTGCCTTATGACCGCATAAGCCAAGTCACCGACTGACCAACCGACCGGCCTACCGATTTGCTGCTCAACGCACCAGCGCTCGTAGCACTCCAGCAAATGTATGCAGCTGAAATGCATACTTTCAGTAGTATATTAAATATATATAAGCATAGGCGCTGCACCGGTTGCTTCTCCTGCTGAATTGTATGCAGATGGCAACATTCTGATAAGATACTCGGCCGGCGATATCGGCTTATGCTTACCTCCGCTCTGCGGTTGTGGCATGCAGCCTCAATCCAATTGCATTGGCAACTGCTTACGTAACCAGCGCTGGGATTCGTAAATTCCTAAGTTGGATTATAAATTGGTCATTGCGAAGGTTAAATGACGGTTTTAAGGTTATTAATGAAATCATATTATTATATATACATTTCGCACTGCCAACTGAGTGGTGCATGCACCGTACGAAGGGATTTACTTTGCTACACAGATGTAAGAAGAAAAACAAATGTGATTATTGCTGACTATCAGGCCAAAGGTTTTGCTATAAAAAGTGAAATAGATTTCAGCAGGATCCAATTCTTTCAAGTTCATGCTTTTCTAATTCCAAAGCTCGATACTTTTGAAGCAAAGTTTTATTCCTGTCCGTATAAGTAGTTGATATGAGCGAATTCTATATTTGAGCAACGGTCATGATCTTTAGTAAAGTAAAGATCTACAAAATTTAAGTAAACTAGAATAAAACTGGATTCCACAGTCTTGCCATTTTTTGGAGAGAGAACCCTTAGACGCTTAATATATCACCGCATTATAATTCAACTGGACTGACAACAAAACTAAATTTTCACGTATTTTAATACACATCTGTATTATCGCCTTCCAAATAGCCTCCAGAGCCAATATTTTATAAGTACGCCAACGCTTAATCCAATTTGCCATACCCTTATTATAAGCCTCGGCTGGGATGGGGCCTTCAGTGCCTTCAGTGAATTTAGTTTTTTTATTCGGTTTCGGCTCATTTTTGGAGCGCCATTCACTAGACTGTTGGAGAGTTTCGACGTCATATTCATAAACCCACGTTTCGTGATACGTAGCAATGCATTTAATGAATGTAGCGTTATCAGCCATTGATATGCTACATACCCTAAATATTAACCAAATAGTGATACAATGTACCAGCGATCCACCATGAAATATTCTGTACTACTGTTCCTTTACTTTTTTTGAAATTATCGTCATTAACAGAGGTTGATGGACGGCTCGCATGAAGCAAGTTTGCCATGACTCACGACCGGATTCAATTTGCTTAGATGTACGCGTAATTGAAAAACCTTACTTTATTAAAAAATATAAAATTTTTAGTGACGAGAACAAAGTTGAGTTTTTTTTTAAAGAATGCAAGTTAAATATCATAATCACCGCACATAACTATTTATAGTCTGAAGATCATCTCTAAAGAGAAATGTACGCTTGAAACTACGTGGTGTATGGCACGCTCGCTCTACAAGTATGTTATACCCAGCGCTACTAAACGATTGCGTACTTGGAGAAGTATGGTCATATTTCCATGTAGTAAAATTCACTTAATACCTCTCTTAAGCTACTTAACGTAAGCAAAGGTTAGGTTATAATGCGCAAGTTAAGGTGAGCTTAAGAGAGGCAATGTAGAACATAACTACTCGGGTTTGCCTGAATACATATTATATAGGTATATCATTTGCTATACTTACCATATGTGCTACAGGTTGGTGTAAGAGTAGTTTCTTCGACGTAGTACGGATGTTGTTAACTTGGAAGCTTGTTAGTGTGGTGTGAAACCTTTAGCAGTGTTGTTCGATACTGTTCTTGTGGTAAAATACCTAAGATGCTTGCAGCGTAACCAGTTTTGTATAAATTGTTATGGTTAACAATCTTGGTAACCGTTAATTTTAGTATGTTTCTGCATTCTAAATTTGTTTAGCTCAAATTGAATTATTTCAGCAACACCTTGCTCGCTGGTCCATTGCAGTTTAGCTACACAAATAGTGCTTGAAACTCCGTACAACATATTTTCTGCTGCTGCGCAATGTTTTTTCGTTGTTGTTGTTATGTTATACCATAAATTCATAACAGAGTACACATTAATTCAAATCTCGACCATCGACAGTTCATTTGATAGCCTCAAGCCATTGACGCTGATTATTATGATTATTGTTATTGCGCGTCATGGACACAGACTTACACTTACACATACACTACACTATATATCATATAAATATTGCAACCGACTAACAGCTCGGATGCTCAAGCACTTGGGTTGGCACAATGAGAAGGAAGTTGCATATACCATACAAAGTCACCAGCAAAATAGTAGCACTATATGTTTTTATAACTAAGTTATGTATTTACTGGCTACAGTTTACTTACACATATACATATATGTATGTAGTAAGTAGTTAGCGCAGTGAAAAACATCGACTAGGATATGCAGAATGTTTGCTACTTGTAGTTTGTGCGGATACGCAATGTGGCATGAACGAAGTTACACAACTCTAGCTGTCAGTTGGAGGACACCAATCGACGTTGGAATGGGGGCAGAACAAAAAAATATGTAAATATGTAAAAACTAAAATCTGTATTGTATGACTAGCGGCGGCGCTGCGCCAACAATTTCGCTGCATGTTATAATAATGAAGTAAGGAAGAAATTCATTACAAGGTAATTGAGCAGCGAAGTGTAGCCAGTGCTGCCGAGGGGTTTGGGTGCGCGCCACTCGGGTGATGACTAGCAAACTGGCGGATTGGTATATGGCGCAGCAGTGGGCGCTGCTGTTCTCCTGCTGGCGGCAGTAGCGCTAACCAACCAAAGACATTTGAGCGAAGGCTCCGCTGTGCGAGTGAAGGTCGTTGGAAAGCGGCTGAAAAGGCTACTTAGTTGAGCAGCATAGGTGTGTACAAGCAGCCTGGGTGGGGTGTTGGCTGTCGTTAATTTTTGCGCTGCATCCGCAGCTCACTATGCTTCAGCTAACTTTGTGCTCACAGCCGTTTTGTTGCGTTGTGGTAGCTGCCACATAGTTACTCTTGCAATACATATTCATTCACTTGGAAATCAACGGAAAGTTCCTAATTCATAATCGACAGCAGTAGCGGTGGCACAGTGTATTAATTATGGACAACAAAGCGAAGTTGAATTAGTGTTTGGTCATTGTTCTCTGCATAAGCAAAAGTTTTGAGCTTTTCTGCAAAAAAATATTTGAAAAACTTTATGCTCCCCAAGAGTTTTCAACTAGCAAATGTGTTTGCTTCTTCTAAACTTTTTTGCTAATTCTACATTAAGAAGATTATAATCATATTTTATTATACTCGTCTAAGGAATTATGGGTTTCTAGCCGAAAGTTCGTATTTTATGAAAATCTTCCAGTAAATGTCTTTTTTACTAATCATAAGTGTTACGAATGAAATTTCTGACAACTACTGACTTGGGTTTGTGGGAACGGTAGAGATTTCAGAAGAGTGTTGAGGCATGTTGTATCACAAAGCCTATAATTCTCTCGGTCTGTTGCAAGCCAAATTGATCACCTCGAAGGGTCGAACGGTATCAGATTCGCTCGGTTTTGTAGTGAACATACATTGAAATGTTGTATTTGTTTATTAATATTTTCTAAGGGAAAAAGAGCTACCCTAACAAAAAGGATCACCGTAGTAGCACCACAAGCAATTGTTCATTAACAAATTGACTACTAACTGACTTTTGTTATAGCGCTGTTGTAAGTGATTTAGTCTGCAAAGTTTTTTTGTCATTAGTGCTTTATCGCACAACAACACACACATGCACGCACACATCCGTACGCTCGCTGAGCTGGACCGCCAATAATTTGCTTATTGTGCCCAGCACCGAGAACATCCAACTTACACCGACACTCCAGCGATTCAATGTGTGGCACTGCGTTGCAAATTCAAGCACACACATTTCCAACAGATTTCAAGTTCGCCAATACAATACTTCCGCTTGTTATTACATGCATATATATGTATACATATCGGTATGTGTTATTCATATTCGCAGAATTCTTGTGGCCTCCACCACTGTGCTGCACGCTGTTGGCATTGCATTAGCCTCGCCAACTCCGACATTATCATCATCTCTATCAGCAGCAGCGCTGCCACTTGGATCGCACTGCCAGCTGCCTGCTGCCATTGCGTTGCGTCGTCTGCCTTTGGCTTTGCCATGGCCATAGCCATTACCGACTCATATAAATCATTCATCGAGTGGACCCCCAATTATTTGTCAATTTATGTCTCCTTCAAGGGCAGCAGACTATAAATAATTGTACTACCGGTGCTGGCTTTGCATTTATTTTATTGCTATTGTTGTCGTTATTGTTGTTGCTGGCTGAGATATCAGTGTTGTTAGAATACTACGAGCACAAGTATTGTTGCCACAGTTGTGTTGCGTTGTCGAGTTCTTCCTGTTGCTGCTTCAGTTTCCCTCAACATGCGCTAAATATAGTATACTCATATACATATATACATTTGCACATGTTTAAATCTACATAATTACATACATATATTTGCAACGTTATACTATACTACACACTTGGCTTGCTGATGCTACTACATATGATTATTAGGCTTGTACATGCGATTCTACGGACTTTGTAATGTATATATACAGTGATGCATACATACATATGCATTCTCATACGAGTACATGTGTTTCATATGTATGTGTGTTAAATGATTGTATCAGCATACTTGTAACCAGTCTTTTCCTTAGAATGCATCCTATGGTCAAAATCGATACTTCCTAACATGGAGATGAATTTGCAAACGTAGGCGTGCTACTAGATCTATTGCGAATTTCACTTATATATTCAATTTTATTATTATATGCATAAATATACAGTTAGGTAAGCTCAGATAAGGATAAAGTAAAAAGTCTCCAGAACCACATTCCCCATTTTGAAATTAAATAAATAGCGTATACAGACTTGGGCTGCAACAATGTTAAGTTTAGGAATAAAAATATGTAAATTCCAAAGTCTTTAAATAACCCGTAGAACCGAATCGAAAATGTAACATACATGGCAACACTTGATATAATCACGACACTTAAATTCCGTTTCAGCGAATTTTACTACTTAGACTTTTTCTAATAACTGTGTGCGATGCGGTGAATCATGTCATCAATATAATATGCTCACAGCTTAGACCTATATACATACAGGAACATTATTCAAAATTTTTGTCCAGAAATTGGAAAATAAAAAATATTTCCATAGCACTAAATAATTGCCAATTTAAGTGACATGGCAAGTAAAGCTTTCTTTCACTAAAAATTCTGCTGAAATTTCCATAGAGTTGCACAGCATTGGGGCAGATTGAAATTTCACCGCAGTGGATTAGGTCCTTGGACTACACTGACCAAATTGGTAGTTGTTGACGATATTTATTTTATAGGTACAGAGTTTACATTACCTTTCAGCATTCAAAAAGTTACGATAGTAAGATGACAAGTTAGTACGCGAAATAATTCGAAATCGAGTTTGAAAACTTGGCTGTGGGGTTGGCATGTGGCTTCATGTGTTCTTATAAATATCAACAAAAGACTAAGCTGCAAGACTTAATCAAGACGATCAGAAAAATACTTATATATATCAGCTTCCGTTTTACAGTAATTAGTGTGGCAGGGGTTTATTAAATTAAATTCAATTACCTTACTACATATAAAGTAAGGCGTCAATATCGTGGCTACGATTTCTTTGAGAAAATATCACTGAATAGCTAATATATTAAATCAATTTAAGGTTCAGTCTGCATATTCGTATTTGCCTAAAATGTCTGCTGAATTGAGATAGTCCGTGAAATTAGAAAGTACAATAAACGGTTTCTTAGTAAATTTTACATTACACTTTAACTTTTACCTCAAACAACCCGAATGTGGTTTAATAAAATCTTCAAGGCAAGTAGACGAAATTGTTGCGTTCCTCGCTTTGGCGCAAAATGTCAACAGAAATTAATAAGTCAGTCAGTCAGGCGCTGACCCACACAAATAACCCAAATAAAGGAAAGAATGTAGGCAACAATTCTTATACAGTTTATATAATATACGAGTATAGCAACAACCCAGTTAGAAGAAGAGTCAGCAGAAGCAGAATACCGTGAAATGCCAACGCTTTGACAGTTGAAGTGGAATATTGTTGGTTTCTTTGAAAGAGGTGCTTAATGTAATATGACATGAGAATATTACACAGCTGTCAGCGACACCACTACACTCACACACACACACAAGCACATCAGCAAATATCTAGCAACATTTTTGTATATAGACTGTGTAGTTTTGTTTGCAAACGCCTGACCACTTTGGAGAAAATGTGTTTATTAATAAAGATAAAAGAGAAGGAGGAGGAGGAGGAGTAGGTGGCGAGAGCTCATATAGACAGCTGGCACATGCTGGCAAATATCACGACGAGTCGACTAAATGCCGAGGGTCGGAGCAAGAAATTCAATAGCAAGTGTTGCTTGGTAGCTTTCACTGTTTGTTTGCCAAGCGACAGGCGCTTTGACGCCTAAAAAGCTGCTAAAAGCAACAGGCTAGAGAGCTGACTAGGCGTTGATAGTGGCGCTGACATGTAACAGATTCTCCAAGTAATCGATACCAGCGTTCGCACCCAAAATCAAACAGCCACTCGACGGAGACTCTATTTATTGGACTAAACGAAAGTGGTCACTCGACAGCCCGCATGCGGTGAGGATGAGGGGAAACGCAAGGCAAAAGGAAAACCGCAAATTATATGGCGTTTTGTGTAGTTTGTTGACTTTGTCGCTTATGTAATCACTCGAAATTGTTATTTTGTTATTTCAAAGGGAGAATATGTACACACTTTGGCTGCGGAAATTGTAGCGGATGCAATTTTTGCGATTGTCAACCGGACGAAAGGTAAACAAATCACGATTTTGTTATTGAATAAATAATTGTCGATCAAACAAATGCAAATGAATTGGTAAACACCGTTATTTTTTGTTATTTTTTATTGCATGTAAATGTATGTATGTTAATAAATAATTTATTAGATAAAATTGCGCTTAATGCTTTTATACGCTCGCAACATGTTGCTACAGAGTATAATTATTTTGTTCACCTAACGGTTGTTTGTATCACCTAAAACTAGATTAGTTATATAACTAGTTAGATATAGAGTTATATATATATTTATAAATGATCAGGATGAAGAGACGAGTTGAAATTCGGGTGACTGTCTGTCCGTTCGTCCATCCGTCCGTCCATCTGTGCAAGCTGTAACTTGAGTAAAAATTGAGATATCTTTATGAAACTTAGTACACATGTTTCTTGCTGCCGTAAGGCGTTTCGTATTGCAGATGGGCGTAATCAGACCACTGCCACGCCCACAAAAGACTATTAATGAAAAACTAATAAATAAATATAACTAAGCTCCATAATAAGATACAAGACTGTTATTTGGTATACAGGATCACGTTAGGGGGGGCAACTGCAGTTAAAATTTTTGTTTTTAATTGGATCAATATTTCCTTTAATATAAAATTTTTCCAACACCTGAGGCAATATCCCGAGCTTTGATCCTTTTAAGTTGCGCGAGTATAAAATGTTCGGTTTGACCCGAATTTAGAACTTCCTTACTTGTTTATCTTTTAAAAATTAACAAAAAATAATTAATGAAAAACCAATATTATTTTAATATATTTTAATATGCGTGTAACAGTCTAAAAATGTGGATACATCAAATTAAATTTGCTTCATGCTTTAAATTATCGAAATTTTATTAACGATTGCGGAAACCACTGCTGTGCTGCTGACTACCAAAACCCAAATGAGCTCAAAAACAGCAATAATCAGAAAATATAATGTCACAAAATGTCTACTAGATATTTCATAATATTATATTTCAAGGAAAGTGTCGATGCTGATTGTGGCAGCACAGCACACATTAGCGTATTTGCAGCGGCTTTCCCAACACTCCCTGAAAATTAACGGAATTTTCAATATTCTACACCATTATTGAAAAAAAAAATAATATTAAAACTCTTATTTGTTATTGTTGTTGCTGCGCACTCATTATGCCTTTCGACGCTTGTGTATAGAATTTTTAATTATGTATGTTCCACCTTGCGCAAACTCTTCACTTGCAACACACCGCTCGCACTGCCATTGCCTGGCTGTCAGACTGTTTTTGACTGCCAAACTGTCGAGTGCGTAATTTCGCCAGCGTGTCGCGTAAAAATTGTGCATCAAATTAAATTTTAAAATATTGATTTTCTCCTGCCCACAATTACCACGCCCACCGCGCGCACAGCCAATATCGGCAATTGCGCCGACCGTTAAAGTGCAATCTGCGTTAATTGTGACATTATTTAGTTGTTGTCGGTTGGCCGAGTGTTGGCGAAAATTAAAATCACGCTGCCCTGCAACGCATGCGACACGCGCTCGCCGGCTATGCCCCACCGGCGTCGCTTGGCGTGTCAGCGCGATTCGTGTGTGTCGGTCAGCGTTTGTTGTTTTCACTTAAATGCCATCAATATTGGCAAACAACACACGGCTTAATCAAATGTAAATTGGAAAATTGCGGTTTTTACTATAATTTAATATGGTAAATGTGTTGGTGCACTGGTTGAACGCACAGATCGAAGGAGGGGCGCTGCGCAGTGGGCGGTGTGCGTAAAAAATTAATTTCAACTTATACATACATAGGTGTATGCAAATGAGAAAATATATGCTTGTACTAGCGTAGCCTTTTATTTATATAAATTATTTACATATCATTTAATGCTGTCAATTCGGTGCAACCGTGTACCGCTCCCTCACTAAGTTATTAAAGGTGATTTTCTATTTCAAATAAATTCTCTAAATTTTTAACATTTTACTTTTCATTATTTAAGCTTTTGCATTTTCATATTTAAGTGGACTCTGCTGGAAATTATTTTCATCAAAAAAAGTGATGTGATACTCTAAGAACAACGAAATATTTTTGAACTGAAATAGTACATGCAATTCATTTAAAAGCTCTTAAATATCAGCAAATAATATGAAAATAATGCCATTATATGCAAACACTTGATTCCGATTGTTCAGTTTGTATGACAGCTATATGCTATAGTGGTCCGATATCGGCCGTTCCGAAAAATCAGCAGCTTCTTAGTAAGAAAAGGACATGTGCAAAATTTCAGGTCGATATCTCTAAAACAGAGAGACTAGTTTGCGTATATATAGACGGACAGGCGGAAAGACAGACGGACATGGCTACATCGACCAAGCTGGTCAAGCTGATCATTTGTATATTACATATACTTTATAGGGTCTCTGACGTTTCTTTTTGGGTGTTGCAAACATTGTGGCAAACTTAATATACCCCGTTCAGGGTATAATAAAATATCAGGTCGAATTCAATATGAAAGCATATCTAAAGACTTCGTTAAAGTATAATAACATCTTGCTATTCTATCTCTAATTTATTTACCTAAAAGCAAAACAACGTATCACCACAAAATTCGGAAATAAGTTGTTTATGGATTACGGTTCACTAGATCGTATTACATATGTATATGTACAAAATTTCAAGCTACTGCTCTCAGTTATAACCAAAACTAAAATTTTGTTTCAATATACGTAATTTCCTTCTACTGTAAACTTATGAAAAATGAGGTTAGGTTGTTTTGACTTTTTCGATTCGCCACTATGATAGTTCTAAGGATGTTTGTTTGTGCGTTTAGCATTATCTGACTAGAAGTCATTACGTTAAAGTTTGGGCTATTTTGCAACTAAATCTCACTTATACTTGTAAAGATCATAAAAAATCAGTATTTTTCATGTCTCGTCTTTTAGCTTTTAGCAAAATTAATATATCAATATTTTCAAGCTATTAGATCTCTTCATTAGAGTTATTAATTCAGCAGTACTTTGTTGCCAAATATATCACTACGAATATTTTTAATCACGGTGTTTAGTATATTTTAGTATATATTATTAAAAAATAGTGTGTCATTCACTTTAATATTTTTGCATTCACTTTTACTAATGAAAGAAAAGATCATAATTTTTGAACACATCCACAGCTTTAGAAACCAATATTTTCTAATTAAAACTATTAGTAGAAAATATCATTTAATTTCAGTGCTTTGGAGCACACACTATATTTATCTGAAAATCCACTGAAGTAAATATTCAAAGGTGCATCCTTTCATTATCCTTCACTGCACCACAGTAGTTGTAGTAGCTCGTTTATCTGACGGAGTTGTGCGCGTGTTGGCAACTGTTGTAGGTGTTGCAAGCTTTGAAAGGCTTTCACTCAGCTTTGTGGCACATTGAGGCACTTCACAACATATTCATTCATTCTCGCCATCATTTATTTATTCATTCAATCGTTCATTGACTCGCTCAAGCCAGTTGCGCGCTTCGCCTGTTGTCTGAAGCCATATTATAATAGTTTTCCCACACATACACATGCACATCCTGGCACACGAATCGTTTATGCTGTATGTTTGTACGTGTTAGTGTGTGTGTGCCTTAATATGTACTTATCTACTTTCATGTAATACTTCCATTCAACGCATTTTCCTTTTCAACTTGTGAAAACACGATATGGCATGCAACACAAAATATTTAACAGCAAAAATCTTAATGAGTGACACGCTCAAAAGCTTCAACATAAATCGCATTTAATGCGAATGATCAGTCAGAGATACGCTCGTGGGTGCGAGTGCTTCCCATACATATGCACACAGCTATGTACGTGTGTGTGCGTGTGTTGGCATGTGTTGCACGTATTTTTCAACTATAATTAAAACTTAACGTCGGAAGCGGAAATGTTAGTATTGCATTTAAAATATATATAATATAAGCAAACAAGCGCGGCAAATAGAACACCGGGTGCATAGATCTCTTACCCAGCAGTGTTTTGGCTTGGTAATTTATATAACGAGTGCAGCACTTCAGCAGTTCACAGCTTCATAAATGTCATAAGGACCGAGTATTAAACTATTTGTGGCAACTAACAGGGTTTTATAACCGATATTTAGCAGCCTCTGCTTACGTCAGTATCCATACCGGCGAGGGGTTGAGTAGTTTTTCCATCGTTAGATAGTGGTAACGCCAAACCGTAATTAGAGATTTCACCAACAGGCTTTAGAAGGCGAGATCTATATATTTTTAAGTAACAACAAGTCACGAGTATATAGTAGCGAAGTATTAAGCTCTCAAATACTTTCACTATCTTCAGAATTCTTGTGAAGGACCGGAGCCTTATGCTCATCCATATGCTCATTTTCGAGACGATACTTAATAGAGCGCGTAGTTGCTGCTACGTGGCTTACAGAGAGCTCTCAAATATCTAGAAAATACAAAGCTCAGGATTACATAAACGCAAGGGTTTCATACTGACCTAAAGATATACCATATATCATAATCATTCCACTTTGGAAAGCAGCACTGGGTTATGACCCTTAGTACTCATGTGCGTGTGTGCGCATCCCTTTAAAAAGCAAACAAAGGGCTACACCATATCATTCGGAAAGAGATGTGTATGAAAAATGATATCATTAAAATTAATTAAAGTTTAATTGAAAAGCACTTGTTGTGGTTTTCCTTTTACATTCGGCGCATTGGGGATTTGGCGGTATTCACTCGGAAGTAGAAGTGAAAATGCAGAAAAGCTAACAAAGCTGGCAGCAGCTTTTCACACGCCACAACACCACCACACCTACACGCAACAAACGAAAGGCAGTTGCCTGAACACAAGTAACTCATTGTTGTTGTTGCGTAATACCAGCCGTTGCCATATTAATTGCAGTTGCTCAGCGTCTGTTCGTCTTTCCACATGTGATTTCAATAAATCAATCAAACCGAAATTACGCAGAAAAAAGGTGTTCGCGAATATTTACTGATTCCACCAAAAAGCGGCGAGCAAAAAATTATAATGATCACACGATATCAATGATGCCGCATTCCCCGCTTGTGGCATACACTTTGCCGCGCTGCAGCAGCCAAAAATTCATTATTAATAATGACATTTGCGACGTGCTACGCATACGAGAGGACAACGAAATCGCCAATGACAGAGGAGCCAACAACCGCGACCATCTATCGTCATAGCGTTTGTGTGTGTGTTTGTTTGTGTATAAATTTATAATTTACCGTCTTTCAAAACTCGCAAGAATATCATTGTCCGCGTGCAACATATTATTTTTTTGTGTTGCCACATATCAACTGTGCACTCATAACAACGCACGCTTGACAGATGCAGCAAAATGCGCCAAAAATTTCGCAAGATAAAATGATATGAAATATTTCCGACAATATTGCGAAAATTGCAAGCGGCGCAAACAGCAGTTACTGCGTAAAAAAAATTCAGTTCCAAAAAAGTGCGAATGACAAATCATGCTGCATTGTTGCAACATGTAGCAACATGCTTTCGGACATTTTATCATAATTGCTTGAGAGGGTTTCTTGTTGGCACAAAATTAATGAACTCATTAAAAAACAGTGCTTTTTTGGAGTACGTTGCTGGATCGATTACACTGCTGCCGCAACATGATTTCGATGATGGCAGTTATTCAGTGGCGATAACACACATAATGGAGTTCTAAAATTTGTTATTGAATATTAGTGAGAATTCCTCGAAAAAAATATAAAAATTAATTCAATTACTTAAAAAGTTAGCGGAGGCAAAAGGCTTAAAAATCCTTTAAAGAATAATGTTTCCTGATAATTCTTTTTTGTTATCGCTAACTTGGTTTGTTTGTTTTTATCATAATAAAAAAGCAATTTACAAATTTGAAATCGACTCCAAAAGACTTGTAGATTTCATGACAATATTTTCCATACAGCAATATACTCAGAGGAGCTTAATTTCTCGCTGAGCCTTGTTTGCTTTCCAAAAATGAATTTTGACCGCATCACGATGCTCGTAAAACATTTCCTTCTGGGTGTTACAAGCTTCATGGCAAACTTAATATACGTTGTTCAGGGTGAAACAAGGAACAATATAAGCCTACTAGAAATAGCCGCCATTGAAATTGCTTATGTTTTACCTGTTCCGAATAACGCGGTCCTCTTAAAGACGTTTGAACTTAAATAAGTGACTAACCGATCAAGCACCAGTTCCTAACAAACAAGATCAAATTTGATCTAGTTTATCTAAGACAGCTATGTTATGGAGCGAGAAGCTGAGGAAGTTTTGGTACAAATTGGTGGGATATTACTGACCTGAATAATAATAACACAAGCACCTTGAAAAGTAGGGGAATATGAGGAGTAAAGCGAAGGTTTAAGGGTGTAAAATTTAACAAAGGATTAGGCGCCGATTATTAAGGGTTCAATATAAAAGTAAATATACAAATTTTAGTTGCATCGGTAATTCTTAACATTCTAAGCTTCTAAACTTACTAATTGTAGATTTGGCTTTTGTGGTATCTTTTTTTATGGAGAGAGCAGTGCGCGATTACTTTGTGGTGATCAAACATAACCCAAAGAAATGCTGGTGTAGCACAAGCAGCTAAGCGACAATAGCAGAAAATGAGGACTGGGGCATCCAATAAAAACACTGATTGCTGTTTATGTGGCTGCGCCTCTTTTATTCTCCATATTTTTTTTGCGATGCATTTCAGGCTTCAATCAGCTGCTTTCTGATTGCAACCAGCGCACCAATTGTTGCGGCAATAAAGCAAGATTTTTTAATTGGCATAATTTGTTTGTGCGCGATTTCGCTTTGTGTCCTTCGCATTGTGCCTTGTCACTGTTTGTGTATGCAGTGTTGTTGCTGTTGTTGCACTTAAACTTAAGTGCTCGTTATACACTTGTATGTCATTGTTGTTACCTGCCTGCATTGTTTTCAATGTCGCCGTCGCAGTCTCTACGCGAACGCTTTTTAGCGGAGGCAAAGGCCACACCCGAGTGTGCCTACGCACTTCCTTTGGCGCAGGCGACGCATGCATGTGTGGCGCGTTTGCCAGTTGGTTGGAGGTCCATGCGGCGTAAGTGCATTTGTGCTGCATGCGAAATCAAAGCGCCGCCATTTACCGCATTTATGTGCACATTGCCGCCATGGCAGCGCTTGTTGATTTGTTGCATGCCACATTGTTCACACATATGCGTATTTGCATGTTTTGTCTACGTTTGTTGCATACACAGCGCGACATTTCCCATATTGTTGTGCTGTTTGTCACCGCTGCCTTAGCAAGCCTGTTGGTGACATTCTATTTGCCACACACACACATACATATGTACGTCGCACACGTTCCCCTATTCAACAGACATTTGAGTTTATTAAAAATCAGCCACGCATAAAATCCTTTAGATATTTGTATTGCCTTGCTTTCCTCGTGTTCGTTTTGTATGCACCCTTGCTTATTGCCAACAGCCGGGTGTTGCACGCAAACCAGCTATCAACATTTATTCGCTTCCTTGAACAGTACTTCACATAATTCATTTCGTAATCATATAAAATGCAGATATGCAGTTACGTGCAACATCGTATATGCCACAAGCTACAGTGCTGTGGGTGGCAGCATAAGCGCTGCAAGAAAAATGTACGCACATGTGGCCAGTTGAAAGGTGAGGCACGTGTGTGGCAATAGCGTACACACACACAACCGTTGCGATGTGGCAGTACGCACAATGCTGCAACAGCACAGTTGCAGCCCAGCAGGCAGCCATGCGAGTGCTTCTAAAGAGTCAGACAGTTACTTAGCAAGCCAGTTAGGCAGCACGGTGGCATGGCAGGATGTGACATGTCCGTCGCCAAGTTCACACACACACACACACACACACATGCATGTGTACGCATGTATACTTGCCACATATATTTAAATCGTTGACTTGAAGCAACAGTAAAATTCTTGCATACAACCACTTCCTTCAACTTGCAACAACACTTGAAGCATTCACCCTTCCATTTCACAGTTGCCACAGCGCGCAGTGTGTTGCAAGTTTTCCAGCACTATGTTGTTGTGGGGCCTGTTAGACGCTTTGCTAGCTGCGAGCACCATTCTGACTGCATCATTTTTTACTCCTGCCACCGCCGTCGCTGCCGCAGCTACGGCCAGCACTTAGACGTTGTTATCGGTGTGGCATCTTTTTCTCCCGAGGCTTTTAATTGTGTGCAGCGGCGACTGCTGCAGTGTCTACAGCGTCTTGGTGGCAGTGGCGATAAAAATAACAGCTTCCGTGTGCTAAACACAAATTAAGTGCGAGTGAGTAAGCGAGCGAGTGTGGGTAATAGGCGGCGGCATTAGCAGCGCTGCAGCAACTTGTTGCTATTTTTAAAGATTTTTCACCCATGATATGTGTCGCCTTTTCCCAGTGCTGCCATTTGTTAATTTTTTCGCCGCACACTTTCGTATGGGAGCAAAGTGAGTGGCGTGCGATTCTCTATCCTTGACAAATCTTTGTAAATTGGTGTAGCTGTGTGAGTATGTGTGGGTTTATATGTGTGTGTGTATTCAAAATTTCGCAGATAATGTGCTTAATTACTTAATTCATTAGTGAAAAAATTCGAAATTAATTAAATTTAAGAAAAACCAACACATTTAAGTCTACTAACTAAATTTTGCCAAAAACAATTTACTTGACACTTGCAACGTACTTGTATACCATATATTCCAAATTATTCGCATGCAGCACATTTTCGGTGCCGATTTTAGGGTTTACTCTCGCTAGCTCTTAAGGCTTTTAGACATACTTGTACTTAGCAAGTTTTGTCTTAAACTTTTGTTTTTGGATTTTTGTTTGCATCTTTGCAGCACTTTGCACATTTGCGAAATCACGTTGCACAGTTAACTATTTCGCGTTGGCGTAGATGTTGCTCTTGCTGCAGTTGTAAAGTTTTTGCAACTTTGCACTGTTGTTTGGCTGCTGAAAATGCACTGCAGCGTTAAGTTACTTTGTTGCAAGTGAGAGATATAGCCAAATTAAGCGCAGCATTGAAATTCTAACGTTAGTTTACCTCACGCACTTTGTTTTTAAGAAAGTAATTTTAAGAAAATTTTTTTAAGTTTAGATGAAGCCTTAGTCAAATCGACGTCGCATGGATTCAGTGCGCATTTTCGATTACATATAATATCTCTATATTTTCAAATATATATTTACAGTATTAAATAACGAATATATATATATAATTTATCTCCATCCTATAGACTGAAGAGAGCTTAATAAGAACTAGGCGCGTGTCTTGAAGTTCGCTAGAATTGTGAGGAAGCAGTTCACCATCGCTGTGGAGTCCAGAAAGAGAAGAAAAAGGCTTTTATTAATAATAGAAATATAAAGTTCTTCTATAAAATTTCATATCAGAGCAGTTTCCATTCACAATTGCTTGCTACTGTAATGAGCTTTAGTACAAAAATAAAATATTGCTGCATAAATTGATACACATATATATTAATTTTTTTCAAAGTAACACCTTAACGCAAAAGCTTTCTAAGTATGAATTCAAGGTTTTATCAGTAAATTGTATTTTTTTTTGTTCCTCATTAATGTTTCTGTAATTGCCTTGAGCTAAAATCCTTTTCTTGCCTCATAAAATTTTAGTTGCACTATTTGCCTATTAATCGCCTACCTCGTAACACATAGTATTTTTTCGCCGCTCCCGTTCTTTACCAACTTTTTAATGCAGTTCACTTATTTGCTTTTTTTCGCCATCGCTTTAACTCAGCGAGTGCTTTTCGCTGCTTTTTTGCACGGTCGACCTACATTTCGAGCTTTTCCCCGAAACTTTTTTTATTTATTTTCTACACTTGCGTTTTGCATTTTTAAAACTTTCTGTTTTTTTTATTTTTCAACTTTAGCAACAAAACAAAATTGCGCGCAATTTTTTTCTGTTATCTAAAAACTGTGTTTAAGACGCCGAAAAGTTTTCCATGCCACACGCTTTAGTTATGCCGTAAACTACTGTGGAGCTTACATGTCAGCCAACTGCTGTCTAATTTTGTTCTCACCGCATTGTTGTTGTTGTATTTTTTAATACAAGCAGTTGCTGTAACACTTTCTCTAAACCACTTACTTTTGCTGTCAGCAATATCCGAAAATCCTAATAAAGCGCTGCGTTTTCGCAATAAAGTTTGTGTACACGCGCTCACTTCCGAAATTGGGGCAACTAGAAGTAAACACGGAATTTAAAAACAATTTCCCGCTCCCGCCAACAGCCCTTTACCACCTGTGTATATGAGAGTGTACCTGCAACATGCCACTCAGCTTGAACCATTTCACACTAAAAACACAAAAAATACGCCAGCTTTTGTTGCACGCAGCAAGTTCTGTTGTCAACGCCATTGTTGTTGCATTTATAGCTGTCTCTCATATTTGCAATTTCGTTTCGTTTTGTTTTTTTTTTGTTTTGTCGCTCGCTTGTTGGCCATTGTTGTTATTATTGGTAGTGTCATTCCCATTTGCGGTTACCCCCGCGCCGCCTACCACTTTCTATTCACTACACCCCCGACACGCTGACTCGCTTTAGTGAGATTGAGCGTCACCTGCAATGCTTTATTCCTTTGGCAACACGAACATCCGACACACACACACACACAGATATACCTGACTGCTAGTAAATACACTGCGTACCGTCCCCTTACCCATTGCCTCTTGTCATCTTATCTGTTTTGGTCTTTTGATGTTGCCGCCTGCTGGCATGTTGACACAGTTTTTCGCGGAACTTGCAACTTTTTCGGGAAGTTCGCTTTTATCTGCTGTTGGCATCGGTCGATAGCAACCGAAATTGTCTCACAACCAGTTTACGTTGGTGTTGGTTGTGAAAACTTCGTTGAGTGGGATTTACATTGTTTGCCAGCAGGCTGCATTCATTCACTTTTTCCTTCCGTTTTTTGCTTTGTGTAAGCGAGATTAGGCAACTAGGGCATTCAGCGCTGACAAGTAAAGAGTTAAAGCTTCAAAATTCGGTACAAAACTAATGTGCTTAAACATTTGGAAATAAATTAAATGCGGGGCTGGGATTGATAAGAGCAGTTTTTTGAACGCCCTGCGACTCACCTATCCGCAGACATGAAACTTAGATTAGCTCAAAATGGCTGCATCACTAACGGCACTTAAAGGGCTTACAAATTATTTTAAAAAATCGAATAATTTGAATAAAATTATGTTGCTCTCTCACCTATTATATGTCGTGATTTCAGTGAGTTATAATATAGAAAAAATCGATGACTAAAAAGACCTGTCCCAAATTTTGTCGGGACAAATATGGTCACCTAAGTCTAGAGCTATAATTTTTGTGATTGTGTGAGCACCCATCAAATTATCTAATCGACTAGTGACCTTGTATTCTTATAATCAGTTCGCTTTACGCCGCAAAATCATTTAAGGTTCTCGCTTTATGTGTGTTTAAGAAACTGTGTATAACTTGACATTTTCTTTTCTATGAGGTTTGTTCAAACAGTACCGCGAATTTGAATTTTATCTACTTACCTAACAATGTAATAGTGTAAATACATTATAGCTAGGAGTGATTGTTTTGAAGGGGACAAAATAGATAGGCATGAATAAATAAACACTTTCCTAAGAAATACAAAATTCGCAATATTTTTTAAACAAACCTCGTATAGACATCTGTTAAAAATTCCACGGGAGACATCCTATATCACGAAGAAATAATTTCATTGCAGAACTTGGTTATATCACAATACCACAAACTCGAGCTTAATTAGAGCTGAAGTTGTATATTCATAAATTTAAAAGAAAAGTGGAGCGAGTTAAATAATTTTTTTTGATAAACTCGAGTTTATATGTTTTTATGACAATTAAACTATCGCTAAATCAAATTATAATATCATAACACAAACCCAATAAACTGGAGTTTATGACACAAAATATATTTACTTTAACTCGTTTTAAACTCCATTTTATTGTCATTTGGATATACTACTTACTCAGTGACCATATAAACAGGAAGAGATGCTCAGCTTGTTTCCTCAGACTACACTAAGTGTTCTAGCTCTACGAAGAGGAATTAGTAGTTTGCATAGACTAGTAAACTACTCATTCTTAACCATTATTCTTGATAATGAACGCTCATTATTATCAATTTCACTTTCATAGTCCATTATATACTCGTATGCAATATAGACACACTTTCACCTACAGTAACGCAACCGATCAAGCACAAACTTTTCCAATAACATGATTTTCATATTAAACCATGAAAAATATTACTTGTAATAAAATTATATAATATAAAGTAATGTTGTAGTTTAGCTAATTGCTTTGCTAAGAAAAACAAAGTTTTATGAATTTACTATAAATGTGTGTCATTTTTTCCCATGCTATTCCAATATTGGTTAGTTGCAGAAACTTGAAACGGAGGCCGCACATGCCCCGACGCCAAATAGTTGCCGCCAGATTAGTGAAGCAAAGTAATTGACCTGCTTTTGCCGGACAAACCTCAAATTTGTGGCAAACTTTGTTCAATAGAAATTGCTTAGTTGCACAAAAAACACAACAACGAGAGTGCGGAAAAGTGTGAGTGTGCGAGCGCCAGCATGGCATTGCCATCGACCATCACCAACACTTAAACCATCAATGTAACCGACCATAATCACCATTGCTGCCACCATTAAATCCATAGTGTGAGTTGGCGAACAAGACAGCACAAGAGAGCGGGAAGGTGGTGGTCTCTGGGAGGTGCTGCATGCCGTTGCTATTACAGTGCGATAATGCCACAATGGCTGGTTATCAGAGTGCGGTAACACAAATTTTTGTCAATAACACACAACCGAGCAATAAAGAAATTGCAAACAAACGTCGACACTGTGAGTGGCCGGCGAGCGCCCGGGATGGGCGTTAGGAGCCAAGGAATATGGGACGGGACGATAAAGAAATTTTAAGGGCCATTAACGAAGTTACGAGAAAATATGACAAATACAAACAACAACGTACAACGAACAACTAAAACACTAATATTAACTTTTATTTGTTGAAAGTGCGGGCATGGCAGCCGGAGCCTTATCTACTCATGTGGCTCAACTCTGTGCGGCGTACACTCTACAAACTAAGTCAGCAAACCTCAAATGCACACATTGTCCGAGAATGACATGGCAACGCAACTCGCCAATAGAAGCGGAAAACACTTGACCCACAATCGGAATACAATGACGAGCATATTGATCTGGAATATACTAGTTTGGATTAAATATACAAACGGCTATAGAGCTATATATGCGTGCATGACAATAATAAAACTGTAGTTATGTGTCTGTTATAACTTTTGTCGTTGCTGGAATTTCTATTTCATATAAAAAGTAGACGTCAAATTAAAGTTGATATTAAAGTCTTAAATATTTCATATACATATATACAGTGTCTCATAAAATCACGTGTACACAAATTTTTATTTCGAATCTGAGCATTTTTTTTTTAAATATGCTATGCAAAAGCACTCGTCCATCACAAGAATTGAACTGAGGTCATTTATTTATATGTCAGACTGCTAGTTGCTCTCTCTTATTTCCTTTTCGTCCCAGTATTATGTTGTACTCATACTTCAAAAATAGAAAAAAAAGATTGAAAGCATTTCCTAGTTTGACTTAAGGCTTTTGCTGTATATTCACTAGAAGAAAATTAAATTATATTTTTTTAATTTAAACAAAACTAATATTTTGGGTTCGATTATCAGGAATCCTTTTGCATCCCATAGCAAGTTCTTTTTGACTTCGGTGGCATTTTTGCAGACATTTGGTTTCTCGGTAAAAGAAAAAAGTTCATCAAACAAAGGTTTCGAGCAAAGAATATAGTACTTATGTGTGTCTTTCTACAGTCAACTTTTACTCAGGCACTGTTTAAGCATTACCGTTCCTATTTCGATGCTATGGACTTCAAAAATCCTATCCGATCCGATCCTATGAGACAATTTTCCAATGATCTTATGACACTCACTGAATACTTCTCACACAAATACCACATCAAGTACATGCTTCAGTAGACCTATGACCTATGTTATATATTTAATTGGACGAAGTTCAAAATTCTAAGTGAGAGACTTTTACTTCGAAATTTATGTACAATGAAGTAATGATTTCGAGTAGAAAAATATTTGCTTGCAAATACTACTTAACCTTAACATTTCGAAAATTTATTTGTGAAATAACTTAGTAAGACCAAAACATTAATAAATACGTGATCACTTGACCATTCCGCAGTGATCAGGATAATTATCGATGCATGCTCTATACGAAACAAACCCGTCCTCCGAACACATGCTCGAGTGTGCCGAAGTGTACAGATATTTGCACGCTTTAACGCAGCCGAAATCGGTTGAACTATGCACCTGACATTTTTGCTACTCGACAGTAAAATAAAATTTAAGCGAAGTGCATAGCTCAGCACAACAAAACAACACATGTCGCATTCAAAGTGCAATACAGATCGACAGACTGGCAAATGTCCCATGACAGCCGCGCAAGTGAGCAGGGATGCGCAGCCAGAGAGGCGCGCGGGCGAATGCGGGCTCAGTCAGGCATGCTGGGGCGTTTGAGCCGCCGTCGCAACAATAAAGTCGTGCAATTAATACATGATCTCGAATAGATTGCATTCGCACGACTTTAAAGTGGTACACGTGTTTGCTGCGCCGCGCCCCACCAACAACAGCAACCCAACAAATGCAACAGCCTACTACAACATATCTCCTTGAACGCCCGCATTTGTGTTGCAGCAACACACTTAGCCGCCATCTACATATGTATATTACGTGTATATATGCATTTGCGACGATACGTAACATGCAAAAGCGCAAACACACATACATACATACATTCTCACGTGTGGTTGTGGCAGTTAGTGGAAGTGGTTCTGTTGCATATTGCACGGTTTGTTTTGGTATCTACGGCATGCACGGCAACGCGCAACGTCATGCAGCAAGATCGGTGTTTTTGACCGCGCACAGACGCGCTCACATAGCCACATACTTAAGTGTATGTGTGTGTGTGTAAGCTTTTAAGGTAAGCATGCAAACATATTTGGTTTTTCACTCTGCTTTTATTTTTCCGATGTTATTGTCTGATTTTTTGCCCAACAAAGTGTTTTGTGGCATTGTCAACATATGCCATTACAACAATGTTGCCTTTGCAATCGATATAGCACCGCCGCCGCGACGGCTGCTACTTGACTGGTGTGTAGCGTGTGCAACGTTTTTCCGCAAAGCGAAACTCGTAGCGAACGACAGCAGCCGCATTGTTGCCGCGTTCGCTTGTGTATAGCTGCTGATCGGCAAATGCCGATAGTGCACGCGCAGTCAACAATGCGCGCAACGGCTGGCTTCTTGGTGCTTGGCGCTTGTGAGTTGAATGCCTGCGCCTGCGCGACTCTTATTAGAGAAATTAGAAAAAATGCCTTAAATCGTTGACGACGGACGTCGCCAGCGCACGCGATACACTTATGGGGCAGACGTGTAATAAGTAGTAGTAGCTGCAGCAGAAGCGGCGCAAGCAGAAGAAGCGCCGCGAATTCCAAACACCTCTTTCACACCTTCTATTCCATTTATTGTAAGTGTTATTTTGTTATTGTCGATGCTGTATCACACGATTGCTGCTAACAATGTGTGAATTTGAGAAAAACCACCGACACTTTCGTGCAACACGTGAGCCAATAGCTCAGGTAGCCGCAAAAAAGAAGCAACGACTGCAAACGAGTTTAGGTGGGCGGTTGGTGGTAATCAGCCATTTCAATGGCGGCACACCGAGCCTCAACCAAAACGATTGCACTGAATTAGATGGGATGATTACTATGTTGAACGCTTTGGAACGGCAATACTTATGTAGTGCTCTGGTGTGATATTTGAGGTTTATGCAACTTAAATGTGTTGGTTTGTAATTTTTTGGACTCAGAAATATCAAAGAACCAATTTGTGGATTATGGTCGCCCTTCTATACTTTTTTGTGTATCGTGCTATGGAACTGTAATAGTTGTAACTTCATGTGAATAAAATTTTAAAAGATCTTCTAATTAAATGGCATTAAAAATAATCTGAGAAGAGCTTGCTTTAGTATTCTTATATGAGCTAAAAGTAAATAATCGAGACTCGATAATTTTGTGTTAGGTCCGAAGCGCTTCATCGCTACCTGAGGAGACCTGGGTCTCTTGATGCATTCCTAGAAGTTTTGACATCACATAAGACTGGTGTTTGTTGAAAGTTCCAAAGTCCAAGTTAGATCTCCGTGATTGTCGTCGCAGAAACTAGCTTCGAAACCTAACCTAACAAAGAGTCAACTACTGATTAACACCACTAGCAATCCTTAGGATTAGATATTAGCGTCTTCAATGAAGTTTATTTTTGACAACATCATTACGTCTGTTCGCCCTAGTGCGATATATATATATTAATAAGACTGAAGAGGCTTTTAGTAAAAAAACTGTTTACTTGAGAAAAGTATTGTATAAATTTACTTAGTAAAGATCTGACTAACAAATTAGGAGCGGGAAAGGTTAACGAAATAATAATGCAACTTTTAGAATATATATTCATACTCATTAAGACCAGATAGTCTCCGGAAATTGTAAATAAAATTAAAAAATTTTAATCTTCATCAATATTTATTTTGTCGCCTTCAGAATATGCTCCTTCTGAAACGAAATACATATATCATCTCTTTTTCCAATTATTGAAACACGCCTGTATGCGCTGACCGGGACCGCCTTCAGTTCCCTGTGTGAATTTTCTTTTACGGTCTCAACGACGGTTTACGACGGGTGTTTTCACGCAAACGCCCCAAAATGCTCAAATACTACTCTTTATTGACCGTCTGTCCCGTTGGAACGTATTCATGATGAATCAAACCGCGAATATCAAAAAAAAAAAAACAATTTCCGGAAACTTTATGGTCTTAATGTATACCATGTGTGGACTATATAATATTTCTATAATTAGGACTATAAGACAGAACATATTGTATAATTATAATTATTGTGCTCATAAAAAGTAGCTCAAAATAATATAGCTAGAAGAAAAGCCTCGGACTCAGTTCTCATGTCAAGTATATCATTTGTGTATCGCGTATTGTCAAATATAATTCCATTTGATTGTGTCATTCTAATTGATTTCTGAAAATTGTTTGTTCGATTTGCTACAACTTGACAAGTGGCGAATCGAACACCCAACGACAATTAATATTGTGCTAAGTGCTAGCATAAGCGATATATGTACATATACACTTACACATTACAGATTTTTTTCTAGAAGAAATTCATATATCATCAAAATCTTATACGCATATAAATTGTTAATTATAAACATTTACGCCAAGATTGCACTTAAATACAGATGACCTCCAGAAGTTAAGTACGCCCTGTGTCAATTTAACATTTCGCACAGTTTTGCAAATTGCGACAGATGCTCTTCAGCTTAATGTTTATTAAAGTCCGTTCCGCTAAATTAAAACATAACGGCGATGCGCACAAAGAATGGCAAAACGAAACAATTTGAGACGAGCATGAAAATAATTTACGAGACATTTTTGACTGTACGAGTAGCGGCAACGCCTCCTTCGGTTATTTACATACAGCCGCTTTCAAGTCGCATCTGTTTTTCGAACGCGGCACCGTAACCGCGTGGTCCACGAGCAAGCTACACACGAACTACTTGGCTGTGTTGCACATAAATAAGCGTAACTTTCCGGCCCATATCAAATTATGTCAAAATTTCTTTTTGCTTTTAATTAATGATGAACATCTTTCTTCGCGAGCGCGAATATGAAAATGAGTAAAACATAAAAAAGCGAAACACAAACATAAGTAGCGCAATCAACAGCGAAAGCGAAGAAGAAGATCAACAATAAACAGTGAGAAAATAAACAGCGGCAGTAGTGGGGAGCGTTATTTCGTTTTCTGAGCGCCGAAGCTGCGTTGATGACTTGAATGGCGCGCAAAATGAGAAAATAAGCTGTGCCGCAGGAAGGGGCATGGAGGGGGCATGGAAGAAATATCAGCATAATAAAAAGATTGCAAATCGCGCAGTTTTTGCGGCATGACCAAGCCAAGGCTGCTCTTGTAGGCGCTTACATCAAGCGGGGTGTAATGAAAGTAGCTGGTCGCTGGTGTAGCGCTGGTGGCTGCTGGTGTAGCCGGTATATTTACCAACCCATTGAAGGGAATTAATGTGCGTGTAATTTCTCACTTCTTGGACATGTGCGCGTTGAACAGCAAGAACAACAATAACAATAATGAACGTCTCTGCCTTCCTGAGTATATAAAAATTACAAAGAAAATGCGAAAGACTCAAGCAGCAAGCACAAAGTACGACCTACTGACCAAGCAGCTTAAATTTGACTCGTTTTTTGTTTTTGTTAGTTCCCCAACATGAGCGCCGCTTGCTCGAGCCTCAGCAATTAAAACGAAATGTGCAATTTTCTGTGAAATTTCATTTTATGTAATCGAAATTTTGCATCGCCAATCGGCGACGCAGCGTGTCCGCTACCCGTTGAGGGGCAAGTAGAATGGAAGAAAAGGCAAACAACTGAAAGCGCGTATAAACGCCGGCAATGCAGCGTGAAATGTGAAAGTCATGAGCCTATAAGCTTTGTTGGAGAAGTTTTGGTTGCAACAGAGGCAGTCATAATATTGACAAAACCTTTGGCACCCTTTCGTATGGCACAAAGGTAAAATGCAATCGCAACAAAATAATGTGTGTGAATGATTGAAGTGCGAAATTAAATAAAAAATGTTCAAAAAAAATTTTTGAAGACTCTTACTTGGCTGCGCTTCTTTCGCAACAGCGCGCAGCTGCAATCGAAAGTTTGCCAAGTTTTAGCTTGCTGTTCTGTGAGAAATCGCTTGCGACTGCAATATTTTTAAATTTTTTAATACTCTCCATATTTTGTTAACGCTTTTCCTCAGTTGGTTAAGTTTAAGGCTATAATTTGCAATTCGTCATCTTGCAACACATACGCAACATGCGGCAGCAGACAATAAATTCACAAACCGAAAAAGCAAAAGCCCGTTTTCGGTAATAAATGAGTGCCAACTCCCCGAAAAGGCTTAAGCGCCTGAATGCATGCCGCATTACGCTAATGACCAACGCTTAAGACACACTCAGAGCGTAATTAGTGCGGCGCAATTTTTCACTTCGAACTATATTATATGCTTTCACAATCAACACGTAAATAGAAAGCAAAAATCTACTGTTAAAAATTCCAAATTTAAATTTTTTACATTTCTTGCATTTCGGGCGATCATTTAAGAGACTTCTAAAAATCAATAAATGCCCACTTAGGCACCCATGCCAAATGTTCGCAAATGCACCTATATAGACATATGCATAATTTTACATAAGCACACAGCCATATATGAATGTAAGTATGAGCGTTCGCCATTGTGCGCCTACTCGTAAAATTTATGCCGACGATTGTCGGTCAAATGCAAATCTCTCGTCCATTATGCAAAATGGCCCATCATCAAATAGCCGAGAACAATTGAACACATCGATCATTGTGCTGCGTACTTTGCATGCATCAACTGCTGGAGCGGGCTGTTACGAGGTTATGGCATTTCAATAATGTTTTCTTTGGTTTCTTGACTACATCGACGGCGTTGACATGCGGCGTTTGATTGAACAATACACGTTCATTTGATGACAATTTTTGGCACCAACGAAACGTATGACTCTTGTTCTGCGATGACAGTGGGAAGTAGTAGTGTAGGAAAGTTTTGAGGCATTTTTCTAATTTATTATATGGTTGAGGTGAGTATTGCTTGCTTTCTAATTTATGCTAGTCTTTTCGAGAATAGCTTGCTTAGGAGAGTTCTTATTGCTCATTACGCTATCGACTTTTAATAATTTCTTAAATTTTTTTTAATGTTCCATTAGTTTAGGTAAAATTTTTGCAGTTACGGAATCACTAATGTAGTCCAGTCTTTCGATATTTGACTTTTCTTATGCTGAAAAGTCTTACTTCATACTCTGTCACTCAATGCAGTCAGCACATTAAAACCTTAAAGACCTGGGATTGCTACAACGATTTGATAGATGTGTCTTAGCAGCGTAGCCGATCTGTTGAGGTTCTTTATACAACGTCGAAGTCATTATTATTTAATTTATAATTTATTTACCTCATCAAAGCGTATTATTGTTCGTTGCCAAAGCATCCATAATTTTTTTCGCAGAACCTTAAGCTTTTGCATATTTTCTATCGCGGGCTTTGAGCGCGTCGATAGAATCAAGAAATTATGTAACGACAATAAACCTAACACGATCACAAAGTATGCGCAAAATGTTTGCACACTTTTAGGCGTATTTTCGCATATATCAAGCGGAACAAATCAATTGACGAGTAGGGTGATTCGAAACTAATAATATTTAAGATACAATTTTTTTAATGGCAAATAAAAATATAGAATTTAATAATAATTAAATTATTGAAAAATAAATTATTCAATATTCAATTAAATTAATATCAAAAAAAAAAAAACAAATACTGCATAAAAAATAAAGAAATTTTTACCGCGACAGTCGCCGAATGCCAGACGTACCTTGAGTTGTTGTCAACGGTTGCAGCACATAAGAGTGAAAAGAGGTATGATGAGACCTCTAGAGAGCTAGGAATTTACTCAAGAGGACACATATACTCTTCCATCGAGAAAAAGGAGAAGATTTCCTAATTTTTTTCACAATCGTTTTGGAAACGAGTTTTCTTATAAAAGTTTCTATATTTTCAACTTAAAACTACGCTTAGGTTTCAGTTAAACTATCAATGAGGTACTTCTGTGAAGAAGACACTTGTTTTAATAAGACTGATTTTTGGAAACCCATTTTGCAAGCGTTTATTTTGACGGTGTTTTAATATAAAATATTTTTTTCCAAAATATTTTTTTTGAATTAAGATTTCAATTAAAATTTAAGGCAAAATGTTCCTACCGGCAACCGAAATCACTGCACTCAAATAAGCCAAATAAGAAATTGAAAAACGTAACCCATTTCAATCCAATCAAGTAAAGAAAGAAAGGAATCACATCAAAAATGATAAAAACAAAAAAAAACATAAAAATAAATGCGCCAAAAAGCACAACAACAAAAATAAACGTTGAAACGCTTATGGCTGTTTATGGAGCTTTGTATTTTTACACCCGAAACTATAACCTGGCGAACTCTTCCACTGGCAATCTGTGGCACCACATACGGCCGTGAATGTGACATGTTGCATATGTAGGTAAAGTCATTATTCAAAGTTACGTCTACTCAGGAGTGACAAAGTGACAACTGACAAAAATTTGAATACAATGGAACAACAGCGGCAATAACAGCACAACAGCAGCAACAGCAGCAACAACAGCAAAAATAACAATAGCAGCAATATTAATAATAGGCCGGCAGTAGCAACAGTAGCTGCAACAGGGCGACACGGCGTTTGATGAATGGTTGACTGCACCGAAAACAGTGAATGAGTGACACACAGACGCACGGGCAGACGGACGTACGCCTGGATTGAAAGACACAGAGACGGACGGACAGATAGAAAGGCAAGCGGCACAAAAGGAAGACAACAAGTTGTTTTGTAAGCACTTTATTTCATAATAATCAATGGAAAAAATAACAACTGCCAAATGTAACAACAATAACAATCTCAGCCAAACGACTACATGACATACCAAGTGATGAGTATGGAAAAAGTCAATAACAATAACAACAACAATAGTATTTGCATGGAGACAATCAGTGCCTTTGCATCGAGCGCAAAGAACGGGTAGTCAAGCTGCGCTGGGAGCTTTGGCCCCGCTCCTGCCGACTGCGGACTGCGGACTGCTGTTGCCGGGTTGCTGAGGACACACACGCTATTGCAATTTAGCATATTGAGGCGCTATCAAAAAGTGCTTAAAGAAAAATGTGCACAAAGTGCGACAAGAAAAAAATTTAAATGAAAATTTCAAATCCAAGAAGTTGCAGCAATGGTGACAATAGTTGCAGCAACAGTGTCTGCATGGAGTGACAGCGGCACTGACAGCCTCTGTGTGGCAAGGTAACACAAAAATGTCAGCAGAGGCGTTGACGCATGTCATCGTAGGCAGCGGGGAGCGCATACACAAAGGTGTGTTGAAAATTGGAAAAAAATTTCGTTTTGTTTACTTCGATGCTCCGAGCAATGGCAAATGCTCAATATGGAGCGTGTAATAAGATGCAAAAATCTGACAGCAATGGCAGACAGAAGAGGAGCAGCAATAATTGTAAGAAATGTGAATGATGTGTGATTTTTTAAATTTTGGTAGAAAAATGCAAAGGATAGCTTCAAAATTAAATTTCTTGTTTAAATTGAATTTAGATGAAAACAATAGTAGGATCTTAGGAGCAATCGACACTTGTAAAATTTACTTGCCGCATCGCTCATTTCATCTCATGCAAACAGGTTATCAACAATAGATTTTATAAGCATATTTATTAGCGGTAAAATATGCAAAGTCATTTTATTACGTGTCATCAATCACTCACTTTTAAATCGCGGCTGGAAGCCAGGAAAGTGTGCCACAAGCGTAGACAATACATAAGTGTGTGCCTTTATTTACGCGCAAATTTAAGTGTGTCTTTCTTGCCTATCTCATTACATTGTGTTTTACAAAGCAAAACACCGCAATTTGTAGCTCATTAGCTTTTTTGTAATAAAGAAAGATTTTCTCCTTTATGCTGACACATACATACTTGTAAGTATGCCTACCGAAGTAAATTTTTGTTAATTTTTTTTTGTTCAGAAAATTATCATTGCTATTTTGTTCCCGCTTGTACTTGAATAAAAATTTAAAATATATCGAAAATGTAACACTTCTAATATAATCGAGGTCTACAAATCTGTAAAAAATATTGTTGATTATTGATGTTGAGTGTTTGGTTAAATAGTTTTCAAATACGTCATACAATGCTTTTGAAAATAATTGCTATCTCTTCTTCGGGGGAGTCTGCTGAGGAGTATCTGACGTCAGAGACAGAACGAACGATTCCCAGATGAAAGTGCGGTTCATGAGATTCTTTTGCATTAATTCGTGTGACAAACCTACACCGAGCTTCTTCTTTATTAAGTCTTATTTAAATCCAAACGGGTTTTTGTGAAATTTTTAGCCCTTGGTTATTCAAAACAACGCTTACTTCATGGGAGAAATCGAGGATTTCCATTGTTTTATCGATATTTTCGACTATTTGCTTTTCAGAGAGTGGATCATCTGTAATTTAGTATTACTGGCCGTAAATCTCCATCGAAGTATTTATTCCATATCATTTAAATATTTAACAACAAAGAAATAACACTACCAAACCTATCATTTGGCGCAAATATAATATACAAAGCATGCTGCAATATAAGTCACATATGTATGTGTATATTCATAATGAGTCCAGATGTGTAATCAGTATATGCAAGTAACATACTTGTAATAGTAGATGGAGTATACTGAAATTTTTAAGTGAATTTTTTTAGAGGAACTTTGAAAGCAAAATATAATTTAAATCAACAAATTTTCAAACTTGAATTTCATAATATTTCTTTGTCCATATACGCTTAAAAATATAAGCTGAAGCGCTTTGCCTTTTGTCCTTCGCATACTGAAATTAACTTTACTTTCTTATTGCATTAGAGCAGCGTTTTGAAGTTTTCGTCTAGACGAAATCCAAACGCGTACAGAATTGCTAAACAGGAAGAATTTCCTCTAGTTTTGCTCGTAATAAGCAAGTGTGTACACTAGAATACTTGGACATACAGTAAACACTTTCATAAAACGGTTTAAATATTGCCGTATATGCCTGTCTTCAAGGGACGAATTACGACTATTGCCTTTTTCTGAGAAACACTAAGTACTAAAATATATACATATGTATATGATCCTTGACTTGAGGTATACTTCTTTTATTTAAATGTACAAATCAAACTGTTTAATTTAGTAAAAATATAGTAGTATTTTCGAAGATTTCAATTAGGTGGCAAATAAAATGTTGAATTCTGCGAATTACATATAAGCTGCTCTCGACAATTCCTGCGCTATTTGAACGTTAGTCGCCTGTAATTATGTGTTGTCCAAAAACTCTTCTGAAATTACGTATATATACATAGTTATGGTTGTTAAATTTCAGCACCGAAAAATTTGGAAAGTCTTACGTTTTAATCGTCAACTATAGTGAAAATAATTATGTACACATGAATTTGTTAGAAAGCTTGAAAAATAAGCAAGCAAAAGACAATAAAAAGCAGCAAATAAAAATTATTCTCATAATAAATAAAGAAGTATTATTTTTCTGAGAAAAAACCAGGCAATAGATAGCAGTAAAAATTGTTGGGATTAAATTTCCAATCCTGTCTTACATAACTATCAAGTGCGGCATTTTGAAAGCCACGTGTGTTGCAAGCAATAACATTTACGGTTCAAGAGCAATGTAACTTGATGCAGCAGCAAGTGTACAGAATTGTTGTTGGCAACACAGTTTGGGCAGACACAAAATGCCAGCACATAAAGTTGAGCGGAGAGCTTGGAAAGCATACTGAAATACGTAAAAATGAATGTACGTATCCTTAAGTGTTTGTATCGTCTAACGGCAAATAAATGTGAGAACTGCTCGTCTTATGTAAGTTTGCACCCTGTAGGAAAACTCGAGTCGGTCAAAAAAATCCAATGCTTTAGAATTAGAATGTACCGTACTTGAAAGTTTTAAAATATTATTTGGTCTAATATAAGAAGTCATGCCAAAGCGCCACCGCGATGCTGCAATTCGAGTTTGATGCATTTTTTGGAGTAAGCTCGGAGTATTTTATATAAAAGGTTTGCTTTAATTCGCTTTATCCACCACTTCTTTTCCTTCTTGTAATAATTGGAGTTCTAACCATCTTTTGAAATAAAATTTGGCTGTAAAAAGAAATTCGGAATTTCTTATATACAGAATTGTGATAACTCGAAGGTTTTGGGAAAATCGAAAATCTCAAACCCCAGTTTGGGAAGTACGTCGCAAACTATAAATATGATATTAAATTTCATGGGTTCAATTAACATTTTCAGGATATTTGCTATTTTGAATTGGGCAACCATTAGTGATGCTTTGATTTCGTAAGAGCGAGCGTTGAGCAGGCACACTTGCCTACAGGGTAACTATTTTGTTTATAAGTGCATGCTTAGGAGAACTAAAAATTTAAAAGTACATAGCTTTCTTATAATGTGATGTACGAGAACCTTTTTGCTGCTGCGTTAAGTGTCTTTTAAAATTAATATCTTATTTCTCGTAAAATATCATTCGAATATGCTGCATACCTTAATATTTTTGTATATTAGTAGCAAGCGCTTAAAAGTAGAAATATAGTTTTCTGAGTCTTAAACCCACTACAAGTATTATAAATAAATAGACCAGAAGTTTTATAAACCAAATAAAAAATATTTGCAACTAAATAATTGATAAAATTCTATGGAGCGACAAGAATTGCTCAGCTACTGGCATCCCAACAATGTATTGCGTCATACTTTTTTGTAGAAATTGTCTCAGAAACTCAAATAGGATTAAGGACAAAAGATTGGGAATTAGGTAGGTAGATAAGTAGAGTGGCTCTCTGACGACGCACCTAGGCCTATAGTAGGCTCATTGTGATACCACATGGACTGATGTTCCCTCACTCTATTGTCACCCCTCTGAAACAACCTGTGATTCTGATGATGTTCATCAGGATAAATAGTTTTATGTGAGCAACTTCCGATTCGTCGCAATTCTTCTCCTGTATAGAGCTTTACATTAGCATAGAAGATGTTTTACAGTTTCCTCCTCTTCTACCTCCTGACAGTATGTACAATAGTCATTGTAAGGTACTCCTAGCCTGCTGGCATCTCTACCAATTAGATAGTGACCTCCTACCAGAGTTCTTATGTCATTTCTTTTGAATTTTTATAAGTATATAATAAGTTCTTCTAATTGTTTCCAATATAAGTATTTAATTCTCAAAATTCTTCCAAAATCTCTCCTCGACTCTCTCATCCTTCTGGAAGCATGCCAACTCTTTTTTGAATCCTTTTTTTAATTTTAATTAATTGAAAGAGAGAGAGAGGACATTATCCTGAAATTGGGATGTGAATATTTCTAATATTTTTCTATGAAAAAATATTTTACTTTACCATATTTACAGTTATAACTCAGACGACTAATAAGACCAAATACAACAGATATTTCCGCCAGACTGCAGCGAGATTATGCATCTCGTACGCTACATTAGACACTGAGAGTGCACTTGAGAATTTTATATTCTACCGTTACTTAGAAATGCACACACACGCATACATATATGCATAAGGGCACCTGTGTACTTGTAGAAAAATTTACCAAATGCGCCGAAGCATGGCGAATAACTAACAAAGCAAATATATTTGCATTTGATTTTCACTGCCAGCGCTGTGTCCTTGATGTCCTTGTGCTCGAAAACTCATTTCGCCGATTCTTTGTGCAACATATAAACAAAATTTAGTGCAAGCATAACACAGAATCTCCATTTCCATTTATCTTTTGCAATTGTTGTTATTACCATTTCTTTGCAGTGGGAGCGCAAGTAGCCGAGGAGGTGCAGCGGAGGAGCAGAGAGAGCACCAATAAAAGTTTGTGCCGAACAAAATGGGCGGCAAGTGGAATAGCGTATGTTGTGTCTTGGTTTTATTTTGATTTTTTTTTTTTTTTGTCAATTAAAGTGGAATTCGAAAAGCACAAAGCGACCATTTGAGCAGCCGACTCTAAGCAGTGTCCTTGCTGCACATCGTTGCCTCGATGCAGTGCAGCTGCGCCACACATTAGAAACTTTTAAAAAGCAATTTCAGCTCACTACGAAAGTAGTTTGTGTTGTAAAAAGGACATTCAACTGCAGTAAATAGATGTTATTGTTTTTCTAGTTTACCGTTCATCTCCTTCCCTGCTCCTGCAGTTGGTGTGGGTGCATTGTGGGCTGCTGCTCATTTGAGTTCTTCTGTGCTTTCATGCCGAAGATAGAATTTTCACTGCACTTTTGTTGCAGACATTAATTGGCGACAGCTGTTGCGGTCATTTTGGTTAAACAACGAGAACTTCTAGTATGTGAGTTAGAAAGCTTTAAAGTGAATTTATATATATAAGAGAAAATAATTCAGCACTAAAAGAAGTTTTTATATAGTTTTTAAATGGTATTTTAAAATAATGTTAATTTTATACCTACGTTTTTCAATATTTAAATCTAGAATCGGATCTTAACTTAGATATAATATCTGATCACAATTGAGTCGGACTCACGCAAATTTCTATTATCGCCTTCAAATAGGCGCGTGAGCGAATACAAGCATGCCTGCGATTAACTCAATTTTCCATGCACTTATTATGTTATAAGGCTGGGCGAGGATGGCCTTCAGCGAATTCAGGTTTCTTTTCTATTTCGGCTTATTTTTGAAGCGCCATTCGCTAGATTGTTGTAGAGTTTCGACGTCATATTCATGAACACACATTTCATGATCAGTAAGAATGCATTTGGTGAATGTAGCGTCATCAGCTGTGTTGTTTAGGATATCTTATGCGATCTCTACTCCACGTGCTTTTGCAAAAGATGCAGTACTTTTGGTACGAGTCTAGCATTGACTCGCTTCCTACCTAAAACATCACCCGAAATGTGGTTAGTCGATGCATAAGAGATTCTGCGATGCTCTGTTATCTCTTTGCTACCAATCTCGTCATGAACAGAGATGGATGGAGGACTCGCATGAAAGCTGTCATACACACACTAATTGACGTGGCGCTCAAACTACCGGCGAAGTTGGTCTCAACCTAGGGCAAGGAATTTTTTCGAATAAGTTTAGACCAGATCGTATATTAGTTTTTCTCTCCCATTAAACTGGTCGTTGAAAATCAAATTTATTCTGAGAGATTGCTAGTCCACACCGGATTGGATTAACATCAGTTTTGTTTGAGCGCACGTTAAAGATGGACACTTGCAAAGACAAATATATTATATATCTATATATATATATATATATAGCTACATTTTACAGTTTTTCTATGATAAGGGCGAAAACGCAAGGCAATTCCTTCGCGGAAAGCGTTTTTCGTCTAAAGAAGAAGCTATTACAGCCGTAGACGGGTATTTTGCAGAGCTGCCGGAAAATCATTATAGGGTTGGCATTTGAGGATCATTGGAATTAGTGTATTGATATTATATATTATATTGAATAAAAAATATATTTTGTACCAAAAACAGTATTTTTTTATTTCGAGCGCAGAAAATTTTCAACTAATCTGTATGATCGGAATATCCCAACAATGGATACGCTCTCCCCTAACAGGTGTTGCCGCACGGTTATGCCTTCGTTACACCAAATCCGCAATGATTTGGATCGTGTCTGATTTCTTGAATTCGTCTTCGCCACGAATAAGAGAACTCTTAGGCAAGGCAAATTATGGAAATTAATTGAAAATAAAAGGAAAACCACTCAAAAATGTCCAATGGGTTGGCCTTAGTCATTCCTTTATAAAAAAGTGGAAAGTCCGGGTCAACCATTTAAAAGGAATCTTTGAACCCTCAGTAAATGTTGTTCAAGTAAAATTTTAAGTTCTTTTATTCAATATTAGAGGGCAATCTTTAAAAGAAAAGACAGTGACCACAAATCTTAATTGCTGGAAGTATAAGCTCTAAATTCCAATTATGCAGGTGGCAAACTGAATTTCAAGATGCCACCAATTTAACAAGCTTTTCTTTTCTCTGTCATTCGGCACTTATTAGTAAACAACTTTCAATTGCATAACTGCGCTTTGCTGCTTCTAATAGGGAAATGCCAACATTTGCAACTAAACTGAGTAAAATTTTGCAAAGCGCCGCTGGCATTGAAGTCTCGACTGCTGCGTAAAAGCGAACAAGTCACTGCGCAACGCTGCCGAAGTCAGAGCAAATTGCCGCAAGTGACAGCCGTTGCAATGAAGTTTCTCGAGCACATATCCATAGCTGGATTTTAGAAGTGTGACTGGCAGTTGCTGCATACCGACCAGGGTCTCTTGCACTTAACTAACACATAAATAGATACAGCGTTACGTGCTTTCTTTGGCTAAGCGCACAGCTGGCGGCTGTGACTTTCCTTATTTAGTTGCGCTAAACTTCAATTTCTATGCAACAACTCCCGTCTTAGCTGCTCTTGATGTGTAGTTTTTACCGTTTGCTGCCATTCGCTTTTATTTACTTATTTTTATGGCGTTGTTGTACTTTAGGGCCTTTGAGCAGACTTGCATATGAGCGCACCACACCCACACCGGCGCATGCCACTTTACGAGGCAAAACTATTCCGACGGATGTGCGCGCACGTTGCAGGTGCATTTAAATGCCAAATTGCCGGGCATATCCTGGTTGCATTGCGCACACGACTGCCCTGACATTCAGGCAATTGTGTATGCTGTCTCTTTGTGTGCATAACTAAGCATTTGTGTGTACGTATGTGTGTGTTGCATGCGAGTGTGTCTATAGGGGCATATGATTGCGAGTCGTTTGTGCAACAAAGTTTTAATTTATTTCAACTTCAAATTCAACTGCAGCTCCTCACAACTCCAACACCAACAACAACTCTAACTGTGTCTCGAAGTTTGTGTGCGTGTGTGTGTGTGTGTGCGCTTTTGTTTGCTGCTGCATTTGTCGACAAAGTTTAAATGCCCGCCAGCTTCTAATGCCACTGACTGCTCTTGAACCAGCTACCAGTACTTAAAAATCCAACTTATGGACCAGCCTGCCACGCGCTCCCCTCAACGTCGATTACCGTTGTTAGATTAGTTTTCGCCCATGAGGAGGACGAGTGCATGGCTAAGGACACCGCACATAAAGGCACAGTCTGTTAAGGAAGTTGCATTGAAAGGAATACACTTGAAGCGAAAATGGCCATGAAAAAAGTGGAAAAAAGTCGAATAGAAATGAAAATGAAAATTACGCCGGCAATGACCAAAGTGCCGGGCATTTGCAGACAAAATCGCATTACTCCAGTGCACACATTTGGCGTACAGTCTGTGTCGATATTCGGCTCAAACCCGCTTTGTGCACTTAGACGTTGTGCATTTGGACAGGCGAAATGTTAAACGAAACGCCAGACCACTTATACACTTTTTAATTTCTCCTGCTACGCTTTCAAATTTCTTGCTTTTGCCGCATTTGCCAACGGTGCTGGTGATGGTGAGAGGCTGCAGCTTTTAAAGAGCTTCAGACAGCTGTAGATAATGCAGCTTTGCATCACGAAACAAAGCGAAGCGATTCTCTTATCGACTTTTGTTCACAAAAATTTCATTAAGCAGTCAAACATTGGGAAGACACGGCTCAACTAAAAGAAATCTTTGCTTGCTTTTTTCAAGGTCACTGAAGGCAGTCAGACGAAATTTCGCACGCCGTTTAAGGTTTGACGATTTTCTAATTTTTCTTTAAAAACAATAAAGTCGCGTTCCGTTTATCAAAATACTTTCTAAATATCTTTAGCAGTTATATAAATATGTATAGTTGAATTTCTCAGAAAATTCGTTAGTGACATTCTCATGATCTCACTTTCGTTATGCTAGACATCACACTCCAGCTATGTGAGTACTTTAACCGTAGAAAATAGTATTCAGCGAGACTCAGCTATCTTGTTATAGATACCTTAAAGTAAACATAATTTTAACTGCACCGCAAGCTCTTATATTCCGGTGAGGACGTAATACGTGAAGATCAGCTACTGCAAGTGTTGAAATTTAATTTGAGATTTTGTAAAACCCATGAGTTTAAAACCAACCTTCGTAAATTAGTGCTTTCATATAGACTTCGAGTTAGCAATACATCTATATTGAAATGGTGGCAACAACAAACCAGTTTTGTTGGGAAAGCCTAGAAGAAAGGTCATTGGCGTCAACTTGGCCCTTATGAACAAAAATTTTCACCAACGAAGTCGTAATAGTTCACCAAGCCGTCTTGGTGTAGCATTATAGACCTTCTTTCCGTACTTTCCTTTTTAAATTATTATAATTCGTAAGATATCCATATATGTATGTATATATGCGCTATTCGTGAACATCTTTAATGCTCTACTTGAAAGCGGTTTAGTGTTTTCATCGAGCGCTTTATCAGCTTATCAGCGCTATCAAAATTATCACCTAAATACTCAATAATATTTGAATTGGAATGACAAAAAATTGACAGACCCAAAATTGAAGAATTGAAAGTAAGTCGCTTTGTTAGTAACAGGCATTATCAGAGACAGAATCTTTTATTTTTTTGTAGTCCTAAAATATTTAAATGCCTTTAATGGGCAATTTTTTTTTGAGCAGGATGAGATTCGAACTTTTCAAAGGGACGGACTCCACATACCCAAATTCCGACATGAGTAACTTACAATTTAACTCAATTTATGTATGAAACAATATTTAAAAAATATAAAAGTCTTTTGGCACATGGATTGGAAATTTCAGGAACTATTACTTTATTTATGCATATGGAATATTCTTTTAGGTTTGACAGTTTATTCAAAATATCACTTCCAAAACGAAATCATCTAAGCTGGATCAAGTGTTAGAGTATGAGTTAAATATATTTTATGTGAACAGTTCTTATTGTTAAAATAATTAACACTTTCCACAACTTTCTTCTACATTCTCAGCCAACAACATTTCTTTGCGCTGCCTTGGACTCATACATTCCTGTCCGTGGCTAAACTAAGATAGCCAGCCGGCACAACCTCTCGGCCCACCCGTTCCGAAGGTACGCGCAGGACGCGCGTGTAATGAATACAAATCACGTGTCTTAATTTATTTGAGCACTCAAAAAATGAACTCTCCACTATTTCGCCAGACGTCCGAACATCTTGAGCTGACCGACGACGAGTCTGACACACCTTGCACATTTAACCGCTGCATTGTTGTTGTGCTATTGATACCGGCACTGCATAAGTTTTAATTTTACTGTTGAAGTTTTGCTTTTGTTGCATGAAATTCGATATCCTCTCATAAGCAGCAATAATAAAATGGAGCTATTGAGATTGTAGTTGCCCACCTACAAGCGACTATGGATGCCGAATGGAAGACACAGCGAAAGGTGAGTGAGAAGATGAAGCAGTCAAATGCAACACTTGAGCTTACCGGCTATACAAAAATACCAACAACAAAGACCTTCGCAATTGGTAGACAGACACGGCGTCAGCGGGCAATCTTTTCGACGAGTGAAGGGCACGACTGGCAGCACTGCTTGCAACCTAATGCCGACACGCACGCGCACTTGGCAGCAGCCACACCTTATATGTTTGTATTTGTTGTAACTTTTTCTTATTTTCACGACTCAAGTTCAAGTGGAAAGGTGTAGCGAATGGGAGAGATTGTGTGCATCAAACATTTTAGTTGAAGTAAAAGGGAAGCAGAGCAAATATTATGTGGCAATCTTAGCTGCACTCTAAGGACATAATAACAATATAACTCGAAACTTATAGAAATATTTATATATAAAGAAAATTTAAAATGACATGTCTGCCAAGCTGGCATTCGAAGCTGAGATGCTCGCTTAGAAGTTTTAAATTACTGTTAGTTTTTCGCATGTCTGCTGGGTTATATATTTACAGTGTTCTTTCATACATATGTATATGTGTATGTATGTTTGTATAAAAGCAGTTTTATGTTGACCATGAAATCAGCGCTGATTGAACATTTAAATATGAAACCTGCAATTTATGCTAACGTGGACATATTTTATAGCTCAACGAGTGTTCTTTGCCGCGCTATGGCGCGGACACAATTGTGATGATAAGAAAAAACGAAGAACACAACGATAAAGAACTAAGCGTAAGCAGAAAAAAGCTACAATTATACACTGGGCGATTTCGTTGTGCACTTTTCACACTCACTTTAAAGAAGCTAGTTAAGCAATCTGATTTAAAGTTGCAGGTTTTGTTCGGCTGCACCGATCAAGTGTGTATTTCTCAAAGCAACTATATTGTAAATGGCAGCTATATGCTAACATGGTCTGATCAGCACAATATGTTCGGGGATTATTCCACTGCCTTGGACAATAATCTATGGCTTGTGTTGTGAAGATGATTTAGTGAAATAAAACGATTTTCAATACAAGAGCTTGATTTTGATGGTTAGTTTGTATGGTAGTTATATCCTATAGTGTTACGCTATCGGCGCTTCCGACATATGAACAGTCTCTTGGTAAGAAAAGAACGTGTGCAAAATTTCAGATTGACAATTCAAAAACTAATGGACTAGTTCGCGTGTATACAGACGGAGAGACCGAATTGACTAAATCGACTCAGTTCATCACACTGATTATTTCACGTATATATACTTTAGAAGGTCTCCAAGGAACTATGTGTTAAAAACTTAGTGGCAAATAACTATAGTAATATAACCTACTCAGGGTATAATTAGAACTTGAAGGGCGGCAGATTTCGCCCATAATTTTTTTTTTATGTTAACAGAATCAAAAGAAAAATAAGCAAAATTGTTTACTTCGTTTGAACCGAAGCTATAATACTTTGAACGGATATAAATACTCAGCTTTTTTAATAATCTAGAACGAAGTCAATTCGAAAGTTTTTTGCACTGGATGTAATCCACTAAACCATTCCTACCTTTTAATATTTCTCAATTTTGTCACTTTTAGTACAAAACAAATATTTATTGGAACTGCCAAAGAGTTCTTGGAGCATGGTATTGGCCAATCAAAACTATTGTCAGCTCAGCTGATGCGAGTCAGTTGTTTCAAAGTTACCTGTGCTCGTATTTTGTAGATAAATTAGAGCGTTTCGTATCACTTTCGATTTTGACTTTTTCGGCGAAAATTTTATTCAACGAATTTCTTTAATTATGAATATCTCTAAACCATTGAACGACAGCCAGGTCCATTTGCTTGCTAAGTTTAAATTTCCATTACATTTTTGAAAAATATTCTCACAGTGTATTTATGTGCATAACAAAAGTGAACAAAACTGGCAACTAATCAAGGGTGTTGATGATACCAACGCTGCCGCGGCCGTCAACGACACAGCAGTTGCAGATGACATTTGTACACAGCCGAGCGCTGCCACGCAACAGCACATATAAGTTGTGGGAATTTATGGAAGGAAGCGCAGGCAACAACAGCCTGTCTGTCCGTTCATCCGCTGTGCGCATTTCACACAACAATTCTCGCTTAATATACGCCAGCTTGTGCATTTTGCATTTGTTGTTGCATGCGCGCCGCAGATGATTTTTATATGCCAATATTATTGTCACACAATTTTCGCGAAAATATGCAACGACGCAACGACCCAACAACAGCAATGACTGGTTTATCGCATAGTGTTGTCTTGCTGCACCCAGTTGCCCGCTGCCGAGCGCGCCATCCGCTGACTGACACATCGTGCAACACATTTTACTTTGCAATTTATGCGCTGCGCTCATTTAAAGCTCATTAACGCAGACATTTTGTCTAATGAGCAGCAGTCGTAAAAAATTGCTGCTTTTACTTTTGCTCCTGTTGTTGTTGCTATTGCATTTTGGTTGCACACCCGTTCAACATTTCTCGCGCTTTTTACGACCGTTTGCGCATGACTGCCGCATACCTATATGCGAGTGTGTGTGTGTGTGTGCGTGGTTGTGCGCATCGTTGTTGCAACAATATTATGAGTAAAAGGAAATATACATACAAACGCATACAACTATAATTCGGTACGTGTTCGTGGTAATAATTTTATTCGCATTTTCATTATGAAGTCCAGCATTCATTTAATGTCGTAAATTTCGCTGTTTCTTTCGTTCGCCTTGTGAAAATGTGCAATTCGCCTTAATAGACTGCGAAATGTCATGACTTCATTATGCCTCATCAACATTGGCTAAGCAACAGTGCTGGTGTGCCCCTTTTTTGCGAATATGCATAAAAGTATTTTTGTAATTTTCTTAAGTTATTTATGTTTTTTTTTTATTGAGTCCTAAATTATTAATTTTAATTCTCACATTTTTTAAATATGGTCAGTACCGTTGAGTTATGCTTGAAATTTCTTATACATACATTTTATTTAAGTGATTGGTAACTAGCTTGCTTTGCTATCCTCAACGTTAACCTTGAAATTATCGTCATAGTTCTTACGAACATAACTGTCATATCGAAAGTGGACGTAGTCACTAACCGATAATTCCTAATTTTACACCATATCATGGCATGTTGAAAGGCAACGATATATATATTTACCTGTATTACACCTATATATTCAACTATTCACTTTCAACTATTTTACAACACATATTTCTCCATAATGTGGTCTCCAATGTCAAAATTTTTCACTTACAGCCTTCTGCTTTAAAAACAAAAATTTTTATATTTCACATAATTCTTCTTTAGATGTCTGTTTGCCGCATTTTCGCGGTTTTCGCATTTCGCAAATTGTCTGCTGCATTTTAATATTATTGTGATAAGTCATTTTGCGGTCAATTCAGCTACTTTCCGGCTATTACAGGCTGCATTTTAACTATCTGTCTTGATTTGGCATGTGCGGTGCGGTTGAAGGCTTAGCAAATAGCTAAACAGTTAACATTGCGGTTTTGTCAGCAATAAGATGGGATTAATTCACAGAGGACTTTTAAAATTTAGTAGTGTGTATGAAAACAACTGTAAAGACTGGTTTCAAGATGGGTAGAGAAGTCTATAAAACTGCTTGTAAAGAATGTCGTGCTGCATCGATACATGGCTAAACATAAAGGCGCCAATCTAAAATGTCCATATAGTGTACAAGCATATACTAAAATAATAAGTATGCCAAACATTGATGGTATCCCTAAAAAGTTATATTTTCCTCATGGAACCATTGTAGTGGATCTAAAGTGTGATTTAAAAACTTTTAATGTACTTTTTGACTATATATAACATGTAGATATATGTATTTGCATACGGAAATTTATCGCCAACTTTTAGATGCATAAAAACAATTTTTGCTTTTTTATTAATCCAATTCGAGATAGCTCGTAGCGATATATTGAGTATAGGTCAGGCTTTCATATTAGATTTTCATTGTAGTGTTCCGCAAAATGGATTAGTGGAGAAAAGATCTGTATCAATCGATGTTTTTAATATTGTGAAGACAAATTCAATTGCCAAAAAGATTGATAGCCTTACTTTAGGAACTCCCTATTTGAGTTCCAATACATATAAACTAGTTTTAAGCGAATGTTCAGACGATGAAGTTCTCTTGCAAATGTAATTTTTATACAGAAAAGTAGTACGAACGTTACACACTATATAAGATTTGTATAGACAATTTTCTACCGCAAGAAAAAGTGCTCAAACCCGCAATATAATACACATTTAAAAATACTAATAAACAATAAAATTAAAAATATCCTTAAAGTCAATCGAAAGTCATTAGTAAACTGTTGTGTAGCTAAGCAGTTCTTCATTACTCAGAGTAACTGTTGCGAAGTAAAGCGTGGAGAGGAAACCACAGAAAATGAGCAATATAAAACAGCGAGCAACTGCAAATTGCCCTAAACAGAAGGCATCAAAGTAGACAAGATACTTACTCATATTACAAAGATAAAAGAAGAAGTATAAAAATTAACTCGAAAAAAATGAAGCACGTTGCCTACCTCTGAACACTGAATCTGAACAAATCCACAAAAGACCATTAAGCTATTGCCACATACAAATCCATCAGATGCATTACAAAACATGGCAAATAGATAGATTGGCATTTCGACGGCCAGCCAGGCGAACGAGTCAGTATGAAGCCACCAAAGAAAGGAAAGCACGGCAACATTGTTGCAACAGTGAGGCTAGCGAAACAAGTGGAGCGGCTGCTGTTGTGCCATCGTGATATGGTATATAAGAGCGGTAGCTTTGGAGTATACTTACATTTAAAACCAAAAAGGAAGAAGAAAAAAAGAAACACGAAAAGGTGGAAGCGAGAGGGAAAGCAGTGCCACATGGATCTCTGCGATCGACAATAAATGAGATGTAATTTCGTTTCAATAACACACTAATGCAAGACGACTAGCGTGCAGCGCTGGAATCTCAGGCAACGGCCGCAAATTCACCAATAAAAATGCGCAACATTGTAGCGAACAATGGGTTTGACCGTGTAGTCCGGTGGCATGCAGCCAAAGCGCGTGAATTGCACTGCATCTACCATATGTAGCCGGAACTGTTGCTGGGTGAGACAGCCGCGGATTGTGGGAGGTAACGACGAATCGTTTAAATCGCCATAAACGTGTTGCTGACTCAGGCACTCAAATGCTGTCGAGCTCTAGACTCTGCTCAGCCTGGACAAGCAGCTTCTTCGCGCTGATGCGTATCTGATGACTAAAGGATGACGTGAAGAAACGTCCAAATGAACGTAGAAATGATGGAACTGGTGCAGAGTTGTTCCTGGCTGAAACTTTAAGCACTCGCCTACGAAGCGTTCGTATGGTCTTTCTTAATGTCAATCAATTGGTTCGTCAATATGTGCGCACATACATTTAGCACACACTGTGTCGCTGCATGTTTGTATGTTTGACACTTGGAAGTCAGCTGCCGGTATTCAGTGTCGGTATTTGGAATTTAAATGAGCAATTTTGTTCCTTCGGCCTGCACTTCACTTGCCTTTGGTGATAGCCGTATTTGAACTGGCGAACGTTCAAATGCGATATCAGATAGTTTTTCATGCTGTTCCGTCAATGTTTGGGAGAAATCGGTTGCTATTTGGGATTTTTTATATTTACCGCTGCGCTCTCCAAATTAATTGATATCTAGTGGTCTGGATGAAAACGTAGACTTTGAATATGTTGTTAATTCAATGAATATAAAAAAAATTAAAAAATTAAGTTAACACCTAGAATACACTTAAAAGCCTAAGGATTTAAAGCTTCCGGTATTCAATTTGATTTCTTTTCGAGGACCTCAGTTGCTAGAAATAGTTATAGAATAGAAGTCAATACAGCTGAGCCTTCACAGCCTGCTCTACTTTTCTCTGACTTTTCTTTTAGAAACGACACAGCCTAGGAGCTACGTAGTACTCAGATCCGTTTAGATGAAATTGGAAACTTTTTAGACTTAGAGAAACTTTTAGAAGGATTTCAGAAACCAATAGAACTAAGAAACCAAGGCGTGCTCTTTTATACACCAATAAGAAATATACTCACTCACTTCTGTAAAATCGTAGCTAGCTTCCAACACGTAACTAATCATCAGACAGTACGCATGCAGGTATACAACGTGGTGGCGCCACCTTCTAAGTCTTTTTACGAAGATGATAAAATAACATTGAAGTTTGTAACCTCAAGCCAAGATATTCGTCTAAATATTTTCAGTAGTTAATCTGCCAGTACTTAGACGCTGTGATGTTGCAGCTGCAACCTAAAACGAACAAATAAATATATACAAAGGTAGATGCATTATGAGTCGCCAGAGGCATTGCTACACGCATTCGTGCAACTCAATTGATTTGTAGATTATATTTCGTTTTATTTGTGGCTCAATTTGCATTGCGATGCCCGTCGGCTATTGTACTTGTAGGTTATGTTAGTGTTTACAAATGTATGAATCGCTCTGTTGCTGCTGCTATTGTAAGTGGCACGTTCTGTGCGATTGTTAAGCCGGTTGTTGTTATTGTCTAGTCAAGCAAGCGCAAGTTGGTACAAGTGTTGCAACATGCTGTCATTACATATTTATAAGAAAGCATTTTATTGTTATTGCAGTTGTTGTTGGGCACAATTGTTCGCTTGTAAGCTCATCGCTTATTGTCGCCTTCACGCGTCCATCACACACAAAGGCACTCGGGCTAAAGCTTGATGCTTACTACACACACCCATACATACATCGGTATTGCTACATGCAACGGTGCCGGTCAGTGCCAGCCCATCGGCAATAACAAATACACTACGTACATTTCGCACAGCATCTTACACAGTTTGCCATTGTTGTTGCAGCTGGCGCTGCCGTCACCGCTGCTAATGTTTCTGGGCGAGCAATTGTTAATTTGCATTTTGTAACCAATGCTCTGTTAGCGCTGTTGAGGCTGCTGCCATTGCTATTGTCAGTGTCAATGATCGCTCATAAATTAGTGCTCAGCATATCTGTACATTTTCATGTTGCACCGCCTGCCTTGCCGCCCCCACGTTGCATTTATAGCAATAGTCAACGCCTTCATCGAGGGCCATCCAATTGAAAATGTGCGTACGAACGTGTGCTCACGAATATATGAATATATCTGTTATTTGTTGAACTGTCGAGCGTCGTTTGCGAATGACATCAACTGGGCGTATAACGGTGTTGAAATGCTCAATGAACTCTGAACTTCGTTTTTTGCTCGTAAGTGAATTTTTAGCACTACGAAAATTTTTAGTTCTACTGCGATAATATGCTATTTTTACTGGGCGGATACTTAATAAATTCAATTGATTATATAAAATGAAGCAAAATAATATGATTTTCAATATTTTATTTTTAAACAACGTAATATTGCAAAGATAAATTGAGTAAACGTGATATTTAGTTACAAAAAGGGGTACGGGATTTTTGAATACTAATTTAATTTAAGCGTAAAATTAAACTTAAACTTAAACTTAAAATTTTAACTTAAACTTAAACCTAAACTTACACTGAAACTAAACTTAAACTGAAACTAGACTTAAAATTAAACTTAAACTTAAACTTAAACTTAAACTTTAACTGTAACTTTAACTTTAACTTTAACTTTAACTTTAACTTTAACTTTAACTTTAACTTTAACTTTAACTTTAACTTTAACTTTAACTTTAACTTTAACTTTAACTTTAACTTTAACTTTAACTTTAACATTAACTTTAACTTTAACTTTAACTTTAACTTTAACTTTAACTTTAACTTTAACTTTAACTTAAACTTAAACTTAAACTTTAACGTTAGCGTTAACTTAACCTTAAACTTAAGCATATAATCAAAATAAATTTAGGCTAAACTTAAACATACATTTTAATTTAAACTTAAACTTACACTTAAATTTAACGTTAAACTTAAACTTACACTTAAACTTAAACATACATTTAAAATTAAATTTAAGCTAAAGTTCAACTTAAATTTTAGGTGTAACTTCAAGGCGTTGCCTCTTAGAATACAATTCCATCTTAAATAATACAATAGGATTTCATATCAAATTAATCAGGCTTTTGCAATCTTTACAACAAACATTCACCATATTATTTTTGTGACTTAATGGCATTATCATAATTAACACATATCGCTGTCGTCGATAAATTCTGAGTAGCAATTAATTTGCGAGTGAACATTCTTTCTGACTGCGCTGTAGCAGCACATCCAACAATTTTGCAGTGCAGTATACAGCACAGCAACAGCAAGAGCTTAAAACATTAATGGTTCCTACGGAGCTATCTTTGGCAACGAACAATCGACCATACATACACACATACACGCTTTCATATTGGAAGTCTACATTAGGGGTAGAACATTTTAATTTTAATTATATTAACCAGATGAACTTTAGACAAGAAAGTATTTGCAGACCTCAATGAGGTGATACATGTAAGTGGTCGAAAATATATGCTCTTATTTCGTTTCTTGAATTTTGTTGTAGTACATATATAAATATATATTTGAGGAACAGTCATATCCCTATTGAAGCTCATATTCATATTGATAGCCTCGTAGTGGCACATATATCAATTTCCGACTACCCCACAAAACCAACAATATGCCAAATGAGTTGCGAAATTACCACTGGTCCATAGATCTATAGATACACAAACAGATACAAAAACAACAAACACACACTATTTCTGGTACATTATGCGCTTGTAAATAATTGCAGAGCTAAGTATTGAATGGCTGAATCATATTGATGTTAATCGAGAAACAAAACAACTAAGACAAGAACTAACATTAAAATACTTGCATGCATACAAATGCATATATATATGAGTATGTAGTTAAATGTTATTTAATATATGTATGTATGTAAGTGTGTATATATGTATTCTCTTGTAGACTATAGATTTAATGAGCTGAGGAAGCACTAATTGTATAGGAGCATGCCTATTGAGCAAGCTTCAGCTGATATTGTGGCATGCATTTAGGACTGTTTGTGCTTACGATTTTGTAATGAAAATAATACCGTTATTGGTGAAGTGCAATAATCTATAATTAATTATTACTGCTGGCTAAGCAACAAAGGCACATTTGAGTTATGCGAAGAAGTTGGTAGAAATATGAGCTGAGTTGAACACATACATTATTTCTATTGACTTTTGTTGCAACACGTGAAAGCATCTCGTTTACGCCAAATATGTTTTATCGCTGTAATGAATGTTTTTAAATACATGAGCTTATTTGGAGAATTATTGTGTGAAACGAGAAGAAGATTTATAAGTCATAAGTAATAAATGAGTGTCTTAAAAAATATTTGATTTTCATAAATTAATTGTTATGCAGTTTCAATTTGAAATATATTGCATATTTAAAGCACAGAAATTCCCCAAATTTATTCTAGACGAAGACCACACTGCGTATGAGTTACATTTCTAAAACAATTAAAAAACAAGAAAAAGCCTTAACTGCGGTTGCACCGAAGTTATAATACCCTTAACAAATATACATATAAGCACTTAATTTTGAACGGTTAACGGATGTTATACCGCTTAATTTCGTAAAGATATCTCGTCCAATAAAAAAGTTTTCCATACAAGGACTTGGTTCTAATTCTTCAGTTTATATAGCAACTATATGCTTAAGTCCGATATTGGCGGACCCACAGCAGCTTCTTGGGGAGAAAAGTTGCAAAATTTCAGATCAATATCTCAAAAACTGAGGGACTAGTTCGCGTATATACACACAGACGGACGGTCGGATGGACAAACAGATGGGCATGACTAAATCGACTCAGCTCGTTATGCTGATCATTCATATATATATTTTATAGGGTCTTCGACGTTAACTTCTAAGTGCTATAAACTTCGTCGCATCAATGCATAAAAATAGTTATAAGAGTTATAGACGGTATGCGAATATCATATACCTATATTAAATTATTTTTAATGTAACAAAATTCAATTTGACCTGGTGGAACGCAAGCTGATGGCAAGAGAACTCCAAACACAGGAATACATTGCCTCCAACGTTGCATTTAAAATGCGCTGTAATTACTAAACAACAACAAAAGCATTATGAACACATTTTCCAAGGCTCACAGGAAATCCGCTTACAACAAAATGTCCCAAATGTTCATATGAAATACATTTACATACATATTAATGGCATCTGCTCATTCTGTAACCCATCGCTTGTGCAGCGTTTCGCTGTATAATTTCTGCTCCAAAAAACCAGCATAATAAATTAATTTCGAATGCCATAATCCGTCATAATTAAAATGCCTAGTTCGGTGTCTGTTTGCCAAATAGCTTAAGCGGTTTTCAATAAAGCAATCGAGATTTAATTTTGTTCATAAGTAGGCAGGGCCCCCAACAGAGACACGTTCTTTTGTGATACAACTTGTGTGTGTATGTGACTTGTGGGGGAATGTATGTGAATCTGTTACTTTGCGAGGCCAAAACCGCAGATTAATCCTTTTTAATTATGTTGACAGCAGAAGTTCTCTGTAATTTGCTTCGTTTGCGGAAAAGGCAGTTTTGCCAACGGGTAGACAGATCGTTGTGGTCGCGGTATATTAAGCTCGTAAGATGGGTGGAGCATTATCACCAATTTACTCATGCAAATAAATATAACAGTAAATATATTTTAATGTGTTTTAATTATAAGTATATTATTATTATATATATTTTAAATAATAGCAGTTGTTTTCGGAATTTGTATATATATCTATATTTGGTATAAAATGTTAAAAATATAAATAACAAGTGGTGCAGTCTCATTACTTACAATATTACTTCACATTATGGGTTTTGAACTACAAATTGCAACTTGCAATGAAAAAAATATTTCTGAAGCAATGTACAAGTAGCTCAGCGCGCTTTCAATACCCTAAAATAAGGTGCTGAAGGCAGTAAAACATTTATTGTATATACTAGGTATTAAATATAGAAAAGTTCGACGATAATTCTTTGGATATGTTAGGTCTGCAGTATGGATAAAAAAAAATGCAAAAGTCCTAAGATATCTGCCTTTAAATCGTAATGTAGAAGTGAGCACGTGTGCAATATATAAAATATTGATTACTTAAGCTTTTGTTGAATTTACTCTACATTGAGTATCACAGAAATATATTTCCAACTTTTATAACACACAGCAGCCATGAGTGTCGCTTTCGTTTGTGAGCCTTAATTATAGAAAACTTTATATGAAAGTAAGAATATCTGACAAATTTTAAGAATTGGAGAGTTATCTGGAAATTTTTAAACTTAAAAGTACATGATGGATATCAGTAGACGTCAGCCAATCAACCCTTAATCAACCTTAGCTTAATACTACTTTCTCTCTTACCTCCGATTTATTCACTTTAAGGTCAATCATACAAAAAGTACCACAAACGTTTAATTTGTGAGCCAATCTTGCTCATTATCAAAACGTTTTCTTAGCGCCAATTAAAAGCTTTAGTTTATGGTCCAGAAATTTTAGAAATTCTACGATGTTATATCTATTTCAACAAGCTATACCGAGTTTCGGTCTAGTTGTCTATAGCACTGTGTAACGGACAAACAGACGAACTGCGCGAAAGCAATTTCTCAAATCGTTTTCATAATAATAGTAACATTAATGGTAAAATGAACCTCCGAAACCTTTCTAGAATTTTAGAATTTTTCACTTTGGTTAGAGCTTTGGTTTGGAGTCACGATGTAGTAGGTAATATCAACGATATATAAATTAAGCGAAATAAAAAAAAGGATGATTGAAATAATAAACTGTGAATCTAGTAGAATTCAAGAGCTCAGTACTCCAGTAGCTCCAGTTTAGGAAAATGTATGATCAATCCCAGTTACTGAGCTGCATGTGGAAGAATGTTAATAGAACTCGCTTCTATGCTAAATAGTTACACACCTTTGAACATATATACTATACGTACCTTCTTCTATCGACCTACTTCTAATGCGGCTTAGAACTCAAGTATACTCTTAATTTTTTAATAAAAATCAAGCAGAACCTTACAGATAGCATTATATCCTGCCCAACAAAAATGTAGACGCCAGTAAAAAGCTTATATTATATATTAAAGTATTACCAGACAAATATTTTGTAAATATCGTCTAATAATAGGTATATTCTTTAGCAAGTAACAATGACCGTGTCGCAACTTCTGTGAACTAAACATTTCACCAACAATAAACGCTTGTTACAAATGTCATTCAAATGCACGTGTATGTATGGGTACTTGTATCTCTGCTTGCTGCCGCTGCCCACTCCCTGACCAACACATGTCGGGCTGTCAGTTTGTGCGCTCCATGCTCCCCGCCACCGCGCCAGTTACACACGAGCACGAATAATGGAGCGTCTACCTTTCTTCTGTCACTTTTTGTCCGCCTTGCTGATTGAAAATGTGCGCACTGCGCCTCTGCCCACTCGAGCAGCAGCCGCAACGTCCACAGCAGAAGCGCACTACTCATTCATTCATACTTTAAGTCACTGACTCACCAACTGATTGCACCATTTGGCTGGTGGATGAGACGATTGCATGGCTTGACATGCAATGTTGTTTGCTTTTTGCATGTACGTGTTGTTGTTGTTGTTGTTGTCGTTGTTGTTGTTCCTTTGCTTAAGATTTGCAATGTCCTGTCGACTTCTGTCGGTAATAAATTCATCTTTTGCTGTTGACACTTGGTTGTAGCCATGCTTATTGCACGCACAGACACAGCAACACACACGAACACATACAAACATACAGCAGAAGTGTTCACAAGCAACAAACAATAGTTCTTATAGCAAGCGCTGTTGTTTTGCTTGCTTGTATACACTCACATACCCACATGTTCTGTTTTTGCTGCAACAAGCGCTGTTGCAAGTTGCAACTTATCCGCCTGTCATGCAGCCCTTCTACCACCAGCTGCTGCCGCTGCGACAGCTAAGGCAACATTTGTCCGTCCGGCCGTGTTAGTTGTTGCATTTTGTTGCACTACTTGCCGTAACATGACGAGCAGCAGCGTTTGTTGCACGCTTGCAGTTTGTTGGCGTTAATTTATAAGCGACACAAATGCTGAATTAAATTCTGCTTTTTGTTTTATGCGCCATTTTTGTCGGCTGCACCGTCACCGCGTGCCGCGTGCCCCTTCAAGTTGCCGTCTTTATAAAATCGTCTTAGTTTGTTGCAAGTTGATTTTGTTCGGTGTGTGTTTTCTCAATTTGATTTTTAATTTTTTGCATTTTGTTTTTGTATTTGGTGTTGCCGCTCTTTGGTTGCCATATAAAATCGTGTTTTTATGAATGCAATAATCATAAAAAGTGGCACAACCAACAACAACAACAGTACGATAGCACCAAACATTGGGTGCATCATCAAGAGCAACAACAACAAAAAAGTCCAGATGAAATTCTGGCGCTGCAGAGATCCCAAGAAAAAGCCATAGTCAAGTTGGATAGATTGAAGTGAAATTGAGAAGAGTCACGGTGGGTGAAAATGAAGAAAAGTGACGTAAAATTTTAAAATAAGAAATTGAGATAATTTTAAAGCTATATGTATATATATTGTATATAAATGAAGTTAATGGAAATAACGTTACAAATTAGTATATTCCTAAAACTCGTTTATATATTTATAGCGGAAAAACTGAGAAAATGCCATGATTTCTCCTAAGAGTAGAGTCTATATGAAAAATAAAAAAAAGGTGTTACCAAACTCTTGTTACGTTTCCAGTGAAAAACTGTTGCCTACATTTGGGATGATATTTAATTTTAAATTTCTAAGTTGGCAAAGTCTAACAACTTTTTTTCTGAATTTAATAGTGTTAAAGAAAATTAACAGGGACAAACGGAGATACAAGTAGTAAAAATGTATTATATATTAAATTACAGTTATTCAAAAAAAATACCAAATATTTAGAGGAAAATATGTATAATATATAACTTTTAATTTTGCCACATCTCTTTCGAGTATTCGATTTTTTTTACCCAAATTGCAGTAAAATCTAATACACTGTTCGCCAAACTCCTAACTACAACCGGCGAATCGGCGACTTTTTTATGTCTTTTCGCATCATTTTCGTAATTTTGTACACATATTTTATTTAAAACCTACTCAACCTTCAACCGTTCAGCCCCTTTCTGTCCGCCGTTTGTCAGCTGTCGCTTTGCGCAAGACAAACGGCGGCGCACAAGTACATGCATGTCCGCACGCCCCGGTGCCTTTCTCCCACCTGCGGCGGTTCATATTGGCAACTCGTCTCTCACACGCCGCTATTGCAGCCTCATAAGCAACATCAGTGGCAACTACACCCGTTTCGGTTGCAACTTGCAGTTGCAATAACAATTAAATGTGATTACATATGGCATTGAGAGCCCCGGCGCAAAGAAAGACTTGAGCTCGCTTGACACCAGCGGCGGCTGCGTCTTCATTCTGCGCTTTTTGACTTGTTGACAAGTTCGCCGCATTGCTGCGCCCTCGTACCCGCTTCTACGACGATGTGTATTTGTTGCGCTTTGTTGTTGTTGATGTTTTGCTTTTCGGTTTTTTGTCGGTAAATATTCGCTGATTAATTGGAAACGCATGTGATATGCGAGTGCAGAGTGAATTATTGCCGCTGCGATTTAATTTATGACTCTCACGACATTCCTTGCCCTTAACATATTTTTTAACAATTTGCGCCTTTTTATATAAATTTGTTGCTTTCGGTTAAGGCGAAGTGTTTTATTTTGTGTTTTGGTTGTGTATGTGTGTGTGCACTCGGGCTATTTAACCGCCGTTGTCAACTGGCTAATTGTGCGGAGTAGTGAAAAATAATTGGCTGAGATAAATGTGTCAATAATATGGAGTAGGATGGAAATTGCATGCGATAAAGTACACTTGAACACTGTCTAAAAATAGCATCAAATATTATATTTTTGCAATAAATTAGCAATCGACAGATGAATTTGCTAAAATATCGACAAGAGCAAGGTTATTTTAACAAAGGCGTTCAATATTTTTACTGAATTGTTTGCAATTAGGTTATTTTTATTTTACTACTATTTCAAACTGAAAAATAAATTAATGACCTAGGTTTGGGCTTAGAATTCATATCGGGTTTGTTATAAAAAGCCACTAACTAACCCTTTCTCAAGATACGTGTATAAATCTGCCAAGTGTCGGCATTGGTTCGTGGGATATATCATTTACCGGAACTTTTTTTTACGACAAATTAAACGAATGCCAAAAAGTGGCTTGATGACCAGGCTCTCTACTAGGAGAAGAAGTCATATGCGAAACGAAGAGTATGAGAGCCCTGTGCGCTTTTACAAGACACATTGAGATAGCTGACACTTTGAATTTTTTAAAGGAACATCGCAAAAAAATATTGTAAATTATTTTAAATGGCCAAGTACTGGCCTTAGTGAATAGATAAGAGTCGTTTTGATATTTTTCGGAAGAATTGAAATACTGTATTTATATTTGTTGTGTCTTATGGAAACTACTATTAGTTTCAATAACAGCAAAACCGAAAATAGCGTAGTTATGAAATTTTCGAAATTTTTGAATTATATTATAAGAGACATCTTCGAAATCTGGTAACGGTACTAATAACATTTCTTAAAAACTTTTCGGTTATAATGCGTACTATTTTTATTCTAGATCTAAATAGTAAGTAACAAAAACAAAATACTTAAGTAACCAACTTTAAATTAATTTAAATTAAAAATTTTATTAAATGTGTACAGTTAATTCTAAAAGTTCTAATACAGACATTCATGCTGCTTCACTCTCTTGTGCTGTGCCACGAACAAGCCACAGTATACACCAATTCACTTGCACCTAGGCAATTAACCATTACTAAGCTATGTAATACCCTCTCTACTTAAGCGTCTACTTGTAACAGCATTTTTTGCATGTACTGTGCTCAGGTGTGAGTGTGTCTGCGAAAATTAAAAAGTAAAAATTATATGAAAAGTTTATAATGAAGCTTAAATGCAAATAGTCATAAATCATCTGTGAAATGTGATATGATATCGGCCAACTGCAGGCAGTGCAACAACCACGATATATGTACGCGTGCATGGGGATGTGTGCAGCGTATGCCGGTTGCAAGCCGCGAAACATGCTGCCAGCACTTTTCCGTCGATTTTCGCCAGACGATGGGCCGCTGTGGGCTAACGTTGGCAGATTTTGCTGCTCGCGGCTGGGAACACTGACTCTGCAGAGCGCCTAGCTGTTATGCATGGTATTGTACCACAGTTGACTGTTATTATTTTCAACAAAAATTCGCTTCACATGAAACAAGCAAATTTCGATGCCAAACAACAAATTTTCAACAATACAGTTAGGCAATTTCGGAAATAGCCAGCATTCATACAGTTATACGTATGTACTGATATGCAGACATATGTAAATATATTTGAAGAAATAAAATAGTGATACCTTTCAAAAAAATTTGAAAAAATTGCTATAAATAACACTAGTCTACAGTCATTTTGCAACTGTGGTGTTAGAGGGTGCTTCTTGCTAATTTTGCGTTGCTAAAACCGAAAATGATAGTAAAAATTTCCTAACACCTAGCATGTTTTGTGTTGTAGTCAAGGGGTGCAGGGGTCAAACCACCACTATTTATAAAATTCCCAAAAATAACTGTACGTGATGGAAAATTTTTGTACTCTAATTCGAAATCAGTACACCTCAAATACCACCACAGCCCGCTTAGCACAACAGTCGCATATTTTTGCTTCAGATTTGTTGTGTAGTGTAATCAGTGATATTCTCAATACTCTGCGCCGTGTATTTAAATTTATGGAAATAATCTCATATTCCAATTGCGCCATTGAATATCTCATTTAGTTTTAATTGCCTCATTGCCACTTCTCGTATGACGTTGCATGTTGTTGTTGCACACAAAAAGTGTATTTAGCCTTGCAGTAGTCGGGATCGGGCAAAAGTGCTAAGAATGTCGCCAATAATTTATCTCGCCACTTGATCGCACTTGAAAAGAGGTGTTGAAAATTAATTTATTGCCAACGAAGATATTGAGTTCCAGCTTGCCGTGCAAGTACGAAATATGTGGATGTCTGTCTGTTTATTTCTGCTATTTGCTAGTCTTTCACTGTCTGCTGGACGATTGCTTCCTTTTATTTCCACTTTTTCTTTTAGCTTATATTTATATGATCTTGTTGCTAGCTAAGTATTTACAACTTGCCACGCTATTTTAGTACAAGCCAGCGCTTTGATGTTTTCCAATTTTATTAGTTTGGCTTGCATTTCGATTCAAGTGGTAAAGTTTTAATCAAAAATACGAAAGAACTACAATAGATAATATTTAAGATTGGATGAAGGCTAAAAATTAGTACAGTGTGACATGAAGAAACAAGTGGAATACCAGATATGCGGAGTTATAATACGAAAGTTTGTATATATTATATATAATTACTTTAGTCGATGTTTTCGCGATCATATTGGCAAGATTCTGGCATCCGCTAATTACTATCGATAATTAGATGGTAATTGTGTAGCGTGATATTTATGTCAATATATAATTTTTTAAGCTACAAAGCTACTTTCGCTTACAAGCAATCTTTTAAAGTGAAATCACTGACATGATAATACTGTTATAAATTTTTGAATTATTTGATATCGATAATATAATTTAATATTTTCCTAAAATTATTAGCGATTTTTACAATCATTTAAACTACATCTATTTTAAATGTTTTTTATAAAAATTGCGTAAGCGCTCGGCATTCAATGCCGACAAACATTAAAATATTTTGGGACTTACAGCTCTATATGCCATTTAAAGCCGCATACCGATCCATTTTCTCAACAAAGTCATAATTGTACAAGCATAGATGTGAAAGTACTTCAAAAGGGTCTTTTTTGAAAGGTAAATATTTTTATAATATTTCTATTGCCAGACGGTAAGAATTATACAAATATGGTAAGTACATATTTATCTATCTATTACATAAAATTAGAATACGTAACAATAGACAATTTTGACACTTACTGAAATTGTGTCAAATTTGCGTTGACGCTATGACAACCAATGTTATTGTCCGTCATTATTTGCCTTTTTCAGCTGCTAACCTTTGTTTGCTTGAATACGGAAAAGTAACTGCTTGTAAGTACTACTTCAGCATACAGGGTGTATCATCTTTTACGTTAGAATGTAAATGTGAATGTATTTGAAATGGAAGTATTTGACAAAGCATTTTGAACGACGATTTGTATTTGTTTTTATATAAAGTGCAATTTATGTTAATAATATTACCGATCGCCCACCAAGCTCTTTTCAAAAACAACAAATTGGCTGTTTACCTGACCTAAAGTCTTATTTCTGGAAACAAAACCTGAGCAACATTAGCACCACTATTCCTGCAATCACATTTTCTGTTGCTGTTAATAAGTAAAAATGAGTCATTTGAGGAACAAAATATCCATTCAAGATCATGAAACAGCGAAACCATCATTGGGGCATATATTTTTTAATTAAAATTGAAGCAGTCAATGGAAATATATATCGATGAATGTTGAATGCTATCAATCTGCGAATCACTAACGAGCTCACTATAATCGTTCGCGCCGAAATCATTGCTATATCGCTCGAGTAGCTCGCAAAAGTAAGACACAACCCTAATACTATGGTGGTTTTTTAAGATAGGAGAAAATTAACTGTAATATGTTATTAAGGCACCCTGTATAATAGCTACAGTATACCTTTACACATGTGTTCAATTTTAACAATTATTCTCTTTATATTTTCAAAACAGTTTCTTAATTAATTGCAGGTCGTCTCCTTGATTTCATTGAAAGTTATTGCGCAAATTTTCTTAAATCACTAAAATATTCAAAATATGTTTTTTGTTTTGAGACTGTTGTTTACATTCGATTTTCATTCTGTTTTTATTTAATTATTTTGCTAGCCATATTATTTATTGTAGCATAAATGTGCGAGTTTCTATTTCTCTTTCATTATGCCTTCGTTTATTTATTTAATTGATTTTATTTGCTTAAAACAAAAACCCACAAAAATCCTGTGCAACAATGTGCTACATTTGTCTTGTTGCACGTGAAGTCATAAATATAGATACATGTGAGGCTATTACAATGCAATATTTTGCTGCGATATGAAATAAATAAATTCATAAACAAAATCAATGTACAACAAATAAATACACAAATAAAAGAATTTACAAGAACATTCATAAATTTAAATGCGAACATTTTTGGTTAGGTTTTAAAAAAAAATTTTGAATATCATGCTCCGAGTTGATTTACTAAACAAAAACATAAATTAATTCTTTACCTCAAGTTGACGTTGCAAACAATAAGAATTGCAACAAAAGTGGCTTCAAGTAGAGACAGCACAAATTTTATACTCATTTCAGTTAATTTTTATACCATAAACAGGGTAAATTAAATTTGCCACTATACTATATCATATAGCTGCTATATTAACTGAACGATAGGAATAAAGTGCTTGCATGGAAAACATTTGCATTTGACTAGGAATCATTAGATCGGAATCAAGTTATTGTAAGGAACCTTTGTATTTGTTAAGGGTATTATAGCTTCGCTGCAACCGGTTAACCGAAGTTAACGTTTTTTCTTGTTTTCTTTTTAACTGGCAAAACTACGTTTGATGCACATATGAAATACGTATTAACACATACTAAGGTATATATAAAAGTACATACTTGTGTATGTTAATATATATAAACATACATAACAAAAGTATCTATAATATATAGTAAGTAGCATCTATAATATTTCAAGCTTTTCTTTATAAACTTGAATGGAACTTCAGCGCAATATTTGCACAGCTTTTTCTTTATGCGACAGCAAAAAGACTAAAGCAAAGTAAATGTACTTGGACATAATAAAAATTTAAACAAAGCTTTCTTATAAATTGTCAATAAACAAGTGTCAACGAGTGAAGTACAAATGTACATAATAATAAGTGAACAAATTTAATACTTTAACTTTCTTTTAAATTGCAAAATGTTCCATTACAAGCAATAACTAAACTCAGCGTAAGAGAAAACATACAAACATTGAAATTAACAATTGTTTAACTAGCGACTGTTTTTTTGGCATATCAAAATTAAAGCAACATAGCGGTAATTATAATTTAGCCACCAATTTGTCACGTTTTATTGCTTATGCTTTCTATCCGAGCAGCAGACTTAAATATGCAAGTAACACAAGTATATTATATAATAAAATTTATATTGTAAAAGCGTGCTCCGCTCGTTAAAAATAGTGCGAAAAAGCGGAGCAAGAAGTAATACGCAAGCGACTCAGTGCGCTCGTAGTAAACAGTAAATACGCGCTTGAACGCCGTTCATTCAGCGTTTCATTCATTTAAAGCGGCACAGCAACTGTTTACACACGTCACTAAGTACAGTAATGTTTTGCGCTCTCTTCAAGGTCTAGATAATGTAGTGACGCACTGTCGCCATCGCCAGGTGATTGTCCTCTTACGGTTGCTCACTCGAAGCTCTTATTACAGCAAACTTGTTAAATGCAATATGAGGCGTTCTTTTTATAAATGAGTCATTTAGGAAACTTTTAATTCATGAATTCCATTTAATATTATTGCACTAATATTGCTCATGACAAGGTTGTGTCGTCCAGTCATGTTAGATAATACTTGTAAATAATACTTGAGAAATAAAATTTCTCATCATTTTCTAAAATGCAAACATTTGTTCGTAGTTCAATATCTTGGTATATACGAGTCGCGCTGAAAAGTGCGTAGCGTTTCTGGGAGAGGACGCCGCATTGATTCGCATGGTTTGTAGTTAGATCTACAATGAAGATCTTCCCTTAAACACAATATTCTATGCCGTTTTGTCACAAATAATCTGCTATACTTGTAGATCTATCAATATTTTGCCCTAATGCTTCTTAAATTGATGGTTCATTGTGTCAAAATCCAAGTTTCACAAGGCTCCAGACGTCGCATTTCAATTGATCGAAAACTACCTAATCCCTTAACCCTTCAATGGTAAATTGCGGTACATCATACCTCGGCGTCTGATGTTTTAAACGTTGTGCTTATATTTTCAAAGTTAACGTACTTATAGTTTTAATTAAAAAATATAATTTATATTAAAAAATATATAACGAATTTATTATAAATACTTTATGCTTCCAAATCAAAAACAATATTTTTTAATTAAAATACATTTTTTGGTATATTTATAAGTATAATAACTATGATTCTATAATATAATAATAAAATATTGAACTATATTATAAATAAAATTTTTAAATATTATCGCTTAAACAAAGTGTAGTCTTTGGAATGAGCACATTGGTATTTTGTTATGATTATCAATTAACAAAGTTCAGTTAACTACTACTAAACCTATTGTTACATGAATCGAACACTTCTTTTCAACTAATGATTTACATTGCAGTGATTGTAGTGATCGCGTTGCCAATCTGTAAATAAACTCGAACGCAAATGCATACCGCCGAAACACAATTAGTCATCACAACGCGCGAAGCCGTGCACAAAAGAGAGTGAAAAGGGGAGAAGAAAATAAAAAATATCGAGTAAGGCGCTTGAAAGCTATGTATGCAAGTAACTCACCGCTGCCGGTTAGGCAATTCTCCCGCAGCATATCACAGTGGCTGTAGAAGAACTGATGATCACCGTTATACGAAGCGCAAATCGCTTTGAATGCGTCGCAGCCATCTAGAGCGCCTGCGCACGGATGACTGCCGAAGATGGTCAGAGTGATGAGCACCAGTAGCAGCAGCAACACAATAACACCGACTATTAGCCAAATGGCGAGGCGACACCAAGGCGCTTTGCACGGCGCGAACATTGACACGCCGTTGGAGCTGATTAGAACACTGAGACGATAGCGCGCAGTACAAAAATAGCGTAAAGTAGTGTGGTGTTCCCAACACCTCGATTCTGAGACTTATTTTTTTATTCTACGAAAACGTTATCTAAGCGCTAAGCCATCTAACTAGGCTAACCGTTTGACAAGCGCGCGTGAGCTTGAAACGCACACGAGTGTAGCGCGCACCAAGCATAGCTGAGCTGAACTGAACCAAACTGAAGCGCAATGTTATGAAATGTACTGAGCTTAGCTGCGCTAGCGTCGCAAGCGTCGTGCGTTCGCCGTTGACTGTGAGTCAAACGCTTGGCCTACAAGCGCGTAGCGGCATGCTGAGGGAGCGTATTGCGCGGCGTCCCTAAAGCTACTCAAAGTCACTGCTACGAATTTTCGCTAAACTTATTTACGCTCTTACTTTTGTTGTTGTTCGGCTCTATTAGCAGCACTTAAATATTTAAATTTTCCACAGTTACGCTGCTAATTTATCGACCGCTTTTCATGCACTCGCTGAATTAGAAATTTGTTTAAACACGTTGAAAAAAACAGCACTTAATGGAATCTGTTGGGCACTGGCTCTGCTTAAGCATGCAAATAAGCACCTTTTGTTGTGTTGATAAACAATTGTCAGTCACAATCAGTTGCTGTCGTATTTGTTGTTGCACTTATTACTCGCCTTATTTGTGAGAATGTTGCAATTTCGTTGTACTAGCTCTATTCCGCCTACCAACAATTGCTCGCCTTGTCGAGTCTGTCTATTTGCTCGCCTCTTTTGCATTTACTATTATGAACTACTTAGCAATTTTTTAGTACGGCTTTTTTTAATACGGACAATTTTATAGGTTTTTATACAGTTAGTCAAGCTCATCACTGTTGCACCGCTGCACTCATTCTACTTCCGCAAACGACTGTCAGACGTGCACTCACCGCCGTCATAGCGCAAGGTATCTAGTATCTGTGTGCAAAGTTACCCACCTTCACTAGCGGTATATTTAGTTATAACCGACAACAATGAGCTTGCATCATAATCACTCAGAACTTAAACAGCCACGCCACGGCACAGTGTTACGTGGTAGTCTAAAAATCACTTAATCTTAAAATGTCAAAAAAAATGTTGCTACACAATTTAGAAATTCTAACTTTACAAAAAAATTTGACACAATTTTTCATTTATTAACCCCAGAAAATTAAAATTTGCTTTTTTTAAAAGCTTCAAAAATATTAAAATTTTATATGTACCTATGTAGCTCTTGAAAGAGCAATTCCATTATATATATAAAACATAGCAAGACGAGGCGCAGTTGCTGCATTAGCCCCCAGACTTTCAGCACGAATACCCTTCACATATACAAAAAGGTTCCTTACAAGAATTTCATTTCGATCATTCAGTTTGTATGATAGCTAAATGCTATAGCGATCCAATCTGAACAATTTCTTTGTAGATTGTACCATTGCCTTAGAATGGGTTATTGCTAAATTTCGTGAAGATATCTCATCAAACGAAAAAGTTTTCCATACTTGATTCCGATAGTTCAGCTTGTAGAGCAGCTTCATGCTATAGTGATCCGACATCGGCGGTTCCGGTAAATGAGCAGTTACTTAGGGAGAAAAGGAGCTGTGCAAAATTTCAGATCGATATCTCAAAAACTGAAAGACTAGTTCGGGTATATACAGACAGACGGATGAACGAACAGACAGATGGACATGGCTGACTTGACTTAGCTCATCCTGCTGATCGTTATATATATAATATAATATTGTATATATATATTTTTTTTTTTGTGGGATCTCCAGCGTTTCCTTCTAGGTGTTACAATCTTTGTGGCAAATTTAATATTAAATAATATATTCGGAACTATAATAAAACGAGTAGTTCCAAAGCGACGAAAGAGTAAGACCAACTTGTTATAAAATATCATATGCCGATTTTCCTTGAGTACAAAAACATTAGTTTTTTTTTATATAGCTCCCTGCTGGAGTAATTTTATTGTATTGTAAGTTTAAAACTTGGATATTACTACAAATAACTATTATATTGTCATCTATATTCATCTCACTCAAATTAAATGGTTTTTCGCTCAAAATGAACTTAATTGAACATTTTTTTTTAATACATTTTCTAGCAATTCTCAATAGCTTTGGTTCACTGTGCAACCATTTTAGCGCATTATGCGCCACTTGTTGCCAGCATACACGCACATTGTGATTTGATGACGGCATAGCGGAGCAAACATATTCAACGTGCAACAGAATTTCCAAAGAACCAAGTATGAATGTGTGTAGGTTTGTAGATTCATATACACAAACACACACAATAGCTGGTATATTTGCTGTTTGAGTGCAGCGCTGCCGGTGCCATGGCAACCGGAAAACACCAGCAATTGTTGTCATTAATTGTGCAGTGTTTTAGGTGAATGGCTGCGGTTGAAATTCCATACAATTCGGGCGATGCCAAATGGGCAAGTGGTGGGAATTATATTACATGTTGCTGCCACAAGCCATCAACTAACATTCGCTGCCAGCCACAGATACGCGCTGCTCAAATGTGTGCACTTCTCTTCCAAGTTTTTGCTGTGACGTGCGGCGGTGGGGTGACAGGGCAGTGTAGTTTCATTTTCCGTTGTATTTAGTTATTTACCTTTTGGGCTTTTTTTTCAGCTGCGATGTTTTGCTTCTGTTTTTCGTACTTCACTTCCCGTCGACAATTACAGTTTTTGAAGCTTTTTGTGTGCGCAGCTTTATTCTGCGCTGCTTCTCCGGCTTTATTATTATTATTATTTAAAAATCTTGTTGTTGTTGTGCGTTCTTTTCGCTCTCCTCATTGTCATTAAAGCTGTGCTGTTGTTGTTAGTTTGGTTATTACAGCATGTTGTTGTTGTAATTGGGCGTTCAACACGATGTTCAGCAAAGTGGAACTATGGAACTGTTGTTCGAGTTTTCATGCGATATCGTCACGCCAACAAACACATGGCTACATACATACACTAATTTATAAATATTCATATAACAAGTATTTGGGCGTGTATGCCTTCAGATATAATATGTACATACTCGTATATGTATATAATCAACATTGCATATGTTTGCACTTGCTTCTCGAGTGTATCTCAAAGCAGATCCATATGCATTTTAAAATAATTATGGACATTTAGATGCTAATAAATATATATACAAATGTCCATTAGGGCGACTCTTTAAAAATTATAACTTTATATCCGTTATCATACTTAACGATATTACCATACTGGTTTAATATTCCTTAAGGAGGTATTTTGAAACGGAATCGAAATGTCTAGATACCTTTTACTATATATTGTCGCTAGTTTTTACGAATCTGGTGTTTAAAGTTTAATAAATTCATCGTAAAACATCTCTCACTATCTTTAGGGACTACCCTAATGTACTCAGCTGAAACGACTTCATTGTATTCATCTCCGCAGTCATGTGAGTCTAATATTTCTAGCATTATTACCAAATAAATAGCAGTATTATTCTGCTGTTGTTGTTTTTGTCTTGGAAATTATATGGATTTTTATGTTTGTTGTTCGTAATTTACGAAAATTCACAAACTTGTTAATTATTTTATTTCTCGTTCACACGTTTTTGTGAATTAATTTCGAAATTTGCATATTCCATTTTTGGCTTCGAAACTGTGTTTATAATAAAGTGGGCCATAGCTAGGGAAGTTAGGAACTAATTTGCACTTCTGGTCCTAAGTATGGTACATTTCACAGAACCTTCTCTTGATGGTTCCTTCTCAGCTCACATACCTGCGAAGGACTTCTGGGCGGGGAGAAGCTGTTGGAGAAGGGGTGCAGTGAGCTTTTTCACGGATGAATCGAAGTTAAGAGCGAGAGTAAATGGTAAAGTCTTCTGTCGGGAGCTCTCAATTAATTCTAGTTTCGTACTATCAGATCACTGTAGCGTATTTCAAGCAAAAGTGGCTACCATTGAGGTAGCAGTAGATGTACTATGCCACTTCCTTCAGAGAGCTGTACATTCACCACAATAGCCGAGCAGCTATAATGGCTTTGAGCTCGCTGACTGTGCGCTCAAAACTAGTCAATGAATGCATGACCTCATTAGCGAGAGTGGAATCGCCAGACACTGCAGAGCCTTGTTAGGGAGGGCACCCTCCTCCCAATTTCATCCGATTGGAAGCGAGTTGATGTTCCAAATTTTTCTTGCGTTCTGGCGTTGGATCTCTGGACCTCCAGTGAGCTCAGCATGCGCTGGTCAACAACCAAAACTTGTGCGACTGCGAGATCGTTCTAGATAAACCGTAAGAGGTCTTCCGAACTCATGGCGACTGCCGAGATTAGTAAATATACAAAAGTTCTTTGAAAATTAAAAAAAATAAAACCAATTTTTTTCAAACCCCAAAAACTTACTACATCAGTTGATCTTCATACATATAGTAAAGTTATTTGAAATATCCGCAGCTAGGCAAAGACGTGTATTCCGATATGCGCACATGCGCAGTATAACAAGGCAAAGATATGCCAGCAATTTGCCAAGCAAATCAACGCACTTGTGGGCAACGCAGCGCATCTGTGACGGCATCCGCATAATCAGCAGACACAATTGCTACATGCGCAGTAATCATTTATTGAATGTCGCTTAAGATAAGATTGTCGCGCTCAACGGCAAGGCGGCACAAGCAGCGCGCATGCACCGGCACAGACTGGCAGCCAGCCAGCTGACGCACCTAGAAACGCGCACACGCAAAAACTTCGACAAACAACCAAAGCCGAGGCACAGGCGTTGCAGGTTTCACGTTTTTATGTGCCTACTCTGTGTTTTGTACGCATGTGTGTATATGCAACTTTGTTGCTTTATTCCTTGCTTCGGATTGATGTTTTCATTTTCACTTCGCGCTAACAAATGTGTCGCATTTAAAATGCAAATGCGTTGGCTACAAAGACCGGCAAGTCTCAGACCAGTTCACTGGTGTTGCGCGCATGCGTCGACGCGGAGGAGGAGAGCAGTATACACTTTATATGTACATACATCCTCACGTAGACGCGCACTGCAAGCCATCTGCAGCGCCAAAGCGCCAATGTCGGTACACTGTTGAGTTGACCACGGGGCATTAGCCATTTTGTGGGGATTATCTGTTGCTTTGTTGCCCAACTCGTTCCGCGGCACCGGCTTATCAGTTCCGAACGGTTGCAATTGGTGTGCGCGATATCGTCGTCCATTCATATGGCCGCCGCATCACATTGATTTAGTTTATGTGTGTGTTGTGTCGGCGGTGGCGACGGCTGGCGGCAACTTGCGGCTGCCACGCAAGCTCATGTGACATTTTATGAGCTGCAAAATGCGAAAAAAGAAAAAGTGAAAACTCGTCGACATATCGGTGCAACAAATCGGCATAAGACGGCGAGCATATACATTTAAAGGTATTTGGTTTTGTTGTTGCTGGTGCCCTTGGCCGCCGATGGACAATGTGTGATATTATTATTGCATTAATGAGGCTCAAGACGATATGAAATTGCAGCTCAAAAGATTAAATGCCGTTGATAGTGCAAGCAATGTTGCAACATCATGGCGACAAGCCGCATTGGCTATGGCATTGTTGCATCGTTGGCAACACTTTGTGCGACTTGTTAACATTTTTGTTTGTAATATGGTGGGTACAAAAATCAAACACGACTGCAGCAATCCAAATCGTAACGCATGTGATTTGATCGACAATAAGCCAACTTTTATTGCAATAACTTCACAAAGCCCTTGGCACACATTCTGACACCTCGTTGGAGTTCGTTGTGTTCATAACGATCGTTTAAGCTGCTTTGTTGTGCGGCTATTCGCACCTGTGTTGATGCATTTCGCCAAATTCGCAATAAAAGCGACTAATGAAGCGCATCGGTTTAGAATTACACAGAGAGATATATTGCTTGTGTAAGCAGAGTGGGAATGACCGATGTCGCTTGCTCTAGTCGGTTGAGTTTGGACGAATAATTTTGGTCTCTCATTCTCTTCGATAAACGTTGCTCTCTCATAATGCACAACAGAAGTTATACAATATCAGTAATCACTTTTGGTAAAGAATATAAAAAGAAACTCTAAGCGATCAATTAAATTATTTATTTAAGTTAATAAAGGTTTAGCTTGGCCTAACCAAAGTATGTCTCATATTTTTGATTATAAGCAACTGTTTGAGCCGCTGAAGAACTAAAACTCAATATTGTCGAACTTCAACTTTGCAAATTTTGAAAATTTCACAAGCAGACGATATTATAATTTAGATAAGCCTCTCCGTCATTTATCATATTAAAGTTCGTGAATAAATATTGTTAAACTGATAACTATGATCGATAAAAAAAAATAAAATATACTGTGTCGAAATAAAAAATCAATTATTACATATGAAATAGACTGTCATCATCAAGCAGCGATAAAATGTAAACAGCTTTTAATAATGAGGTCCGCATACTTTTCTGCATTGGATTCAAGTGCTCAGCTTACTAATTACTTATTTTATGCGCAAAACAAAAATATTCGAACCGTGATTATTAATTTTTTTGTCAAGATGTTACTTTCATCCTAGCGATCATATACGATGTGACCCGCTGAGCTTTTAAATGATATACAACTTGCATGCGGAGTTTGCTGTAACCAAAGAAGAGACTTTCATTGTTTCACCAAAGCAGCTCGCTGTCCTCCCTTGCTAAATATGTAATAAATATGTGAGAGACAAAGGCGGGAAACACTCGATTGATTGATTGATTGATTAATTTTTTGAGGTATGCACCGCGACCTACGGTCTATTGTGCCCTCCCCTAAGTCATATCGTGTCATCTAGGCCCAGCATATTGATAAATTCCAAAATTCTGCTGGGTGCTAGTGAGGCGATACAATCCCTGTGTGGAAACATGGATCCCAGGGCCTTGATTCTGCGTCTGCAGACTGCTGTGCAGTTCATCAGCAGATGTTCGGGGGTTTCCGGCTCTATGTCGCAGAACCGGCAGTTTGCAGAAGAGGCTATGCCCATGTTAATCTCATTAATCGTTAAAAACGACAGTGAATTTCAATGAGATATTTGTTTATTTTTTCTCTCTTCATTTGCTGTATCATTTCAAAATTTATTGCTTAGTATTTTTTATAGCCTGATACTACTCCAGTATTTATGATCTCTTCTCAGATTTCATAGTTGAACAGGTTTTGTGCCATATATAAACCTAATTATTGAGCTTTCAGTAAACCGAAATTTCGAAGCAATTATTTCCTTTATATGTTTTAGTAAAATTAAGCTTAAGAAGAAGCGATTATAACTACTTATATCCACAGACCTTTAGAGACTAATACATAGCTTTAAGTGTAGAGCTTTTGGGACTTAATTACAAATGTGAGAAGGCGGCTTTAGGTTAGTAGAACTTGAGGCTTATTTTAAAAGGACTTGCAATATTAGGTTTGTTTCTCAAAAAACTTAGGAATAATACTCACGAAAAGGAATTTCTCCCAAAAAATGTGATTTGAATACAAAATCTCCTGGATCTCTATATAAGACTTTAGATTCTATTTTCCTTTCCAATTTTTAAAGATATTTACTCAAAAACCAATTTTAGCTCCACTCAATGTGCAATAATAATTACCTTTAAATATTTGTTTAGACGCTTGCTGTGAATTCTATGACCACTTGAGTGGGTCCTTTGTCCTTTGCGTGGCACTGTCTTCTGGCAACTGCACACGGTTACTGAATAATTTAATTAACTTATCAAATAATAGAGAAAATATGGTTATTGTTTATTCCTGGCCGCACACTTGCAAGGCACCGTCGAATAAAAATCGAATAGTCGTAATTTTAATGTGGCAGTCGGCTGGCGCAGCACCAACTCTACTACATATCGTCCGCTGTCTTCACCGCCTGTATTGCACCTTTCCATGGCCCAGTAAATTTTTATTACCTTAGCCCTATGCTGATTACCACAATATGTACGTATATCTGCATATGCAGCACCGATTCCGGCAGGGTTTCCGCCGCCAACACCCCCACTGCGCAGCACCGTCACCATGCACCGCCAATAAAATAATTTAAATTTCTTTTATTTTGCACAGCACTCGATTTGCAATAAAAATCAGGCGGCCCATCCGTTTGTAGGTTTTTTAGCCTCGTCTGAAATTTAAATCCAGCGCCAAAGCCGCGGCGGCTGATCCTGCAAAGCTCGGCTGGTTGGCTTGTTGTTTGGTTTGTTGGCTGGTACTTTGGCTGGCAGAAGAATTATTGCCGCACAATAAAAATGTCTTTAGCGTGTTGCAACTGCAGCAAGTAACCGTAGTCGCTTGCCTCCTATGCCGGCGGTAGCTGTTTGTTGTAGGTATTGCAGTGGTTTTTGCTCGTACCACCGCTTCATTTTGTACTGCAGTGAAATTCCATATTGAAAATTAATTTTTACGATTGAAGTAATAAAAATGCTGCGACTGCAGTGAAAATAAAACAGTAAATAATCAACATCAATGAAAATGAATAGCAACAACGAAAGGAAAACGCATGAAATTGAAGCAACAAGCAACCAAATTGTACTCGTTTCGCTGAGAGGCAGTAACAAAAACAATTATACATTCGTACGAAATAAAAAAACGAAAACTAACTTTGGTTCCGTTTATATTGTTATGTGATTTTGCTGTTTCTTTCCACAATTCGTTTCTCAACTAACTCTCAAATTAGGTATAGAGGCGCGTATGCTTAACCTTAATCACCCAGTAAACCAAACAAGGATTTTGATACACTTTATCTTTTATTATTTATAAATTCACAGTTATGTTACAGAGTTCTTAAGTGTGAGAGAAGACCCGAATTGTTGACACATATTTCGGACTGTCTTCGCTGAAAGCAAACTCGAAAATTTCAAAACTTGTATACGAATAAAAAAATAAAAAATAAATAGTGATGATATCGCAAACGGCATCTGATTCGGGAAAAGTTCATCTAAGCTATGATTGGCTGATACGATTTACTCTTGTTGGGATATCAGAAACATATACCATTAGTTTTGGCTTCCTTGGCAAACACATAAGTATACCAATCCTGAATTTCAATATTCAATATTTTTATGAGTATGAAAAAACCTGTAAACGAAGTACTCACTTCGCCAATATATCAGCTTTTACTCACGAATTCCGCTGCTCGGCTTAGAACTTAGCTAGTGTTACTAGGCGGTTACCACTTCTAGATAACAGTTTGTGAAAGTGTTTTCCTACATTTTAAAGGAAACAATTTTGATTACGTAATCATTGCTCCGTATACAATGCGAGAGTTTTCGAGTATATGATGCCTTCGAACGCATCGCCAAGGAAGCTCAAATAATTAGGTTCGGTGGGTTGCATTTGCATGACCCAAACAACCACCAATCGGGTAGTGTATATTTGCTTGACTCTTATATTCAATATTCAAACAAACGCATCTAAATTGGCAATAAAATTGAAACAACTGCAGGCATCGTAGAGCAAACGTAAAAAATGCGAACACTCGTAGAAATAATCAAGTAAGCAAAGCAAAAATTCAGCTCACATCCATAAAAAGGGAACACATCTATAAAAAGTGGAAATCAATAAATACCTACCATATCTGCATGAACTACGGCGTATGTATGTAGTTTTGTGTGCGCACGCTGGGAACATCGGCACTGCAGCACAGCGCGCGCCATCAATATGGAAATTGAATTTCACAGCCAAATTGGCAACGAATTGCTGCTGCAGCCAGAAAGCGAATGACTGAGCGCTGTGCCAGTGTGGGGATCCGTGGCTACGGCGCATCTAACCGGATTGCAAGTGATTTGAAATTTTTATAATTACGCCAAATGATATAAAGTATCTGTTTTATGTTGCGGCAGTGAAGTAAACAATTTCCAGCATTGCGGCGACAACGCTGCGATTTGTGGCGGTGGTGACGGTTGTTGGCGAATTGCGGCATTGGTTCGTAAACACTTTAATAGTTTCGCAATTTATGTGCACAACAGCGTGCTGATCCACAAGGAATTCCTACAATGCGCTCAACTGCCGCGACGCTTGCTGCGCTTCCTTCTCCCTTCTCCCTTCTCAGTCGCTTTTTCGCTCGTAATGAAGGTCATAAAAAATAAATAATGTTGTTGTAGTTGCTTTTTCTTCTTCGTTTTTTTTAGCAATAACAGCATTTGAAATGGCCAACGGACATTTTGTCAGCTGTCAGTAGATGTCATTTTAATTATATACCTCAGTCGCTTTAGACCTGTGGGTAACGACGGTAAACTTGCCAAGTAAAGCTATATATACCAGGAAGCAGGTATATACATAGGTATGTGTGTAACAAAAATACCAAGAAATAAGCTTGCTACTTTTTGACCTGCGTGTTACTCTGCCTAACATAACAGTTTTTCATGCCCGAAAGCAAAGTACCGAAAATGCTTAATGAGGGCCTTTTGTTCCTATCCCAATGTGCGGTAAGGGAACAGCGACCAGTTCTATTTGTGAGCACTGTTTGGTGTAACGAAAACTCTCAATTCTATTTTAGGCCCGCGAGTAAATTTCTATACTTTTTCATTAAACTAGTATTTCTGTTTATCTCTTAAGACAGTTCACTAGAGGTTCAAAGAGCGGCTTATAATTTTGATAAATCCGTCTATAAATGTCTATTATAAACATTTAATATTAAATATAGATACTACTATAGTGCTTTTTACTTTAGAAATTCTCGCTTACTGAATTCTTAACAATTTTCTTGTAGATAAACTTTTTTCAATTTGGTAAAACTTTTTATAATAATGAAGAAATGTGCTTTGGATTCGACAAATGGCGAGGCAAAAGGTTCAAAACACGTTTCGAATAGTTTATGGATTATATTATATAAACAGCTTACTGATTACTCTAGGAGCTTTGTCATTAATAAGGATGGGTCTACTATTATTTTTGAGTAATATTGTAAAGAGCATAAGGTTTTAAATTCAGCAAGAAAATTCTAGAAACTGTACCGCTGGACTTTTGCTCACTGTCTGCAAACCTCACTTCGATGCCGCCAACAAATCCACGTTTACGTGCTAATCCACTGAATTATATAAGTATATGTAACCTGTCGACTTTGGTCACCAACTCTTTTGCCAGTCAATAACTTTGTATAATCCACATAAATACATATATATATGTACTTAAGTGCGTTCAAAGCGACCACATCAGCAATTCCTTTGCGCTTCGGTATTTTTAAGTGCTGCCGCTTTTCAAAAGTCGCTTAAAACTGTCAAAGTTGTCAACAATTTTGACAAAACCCCAAAGAGAGCACGAACGCGGCGATTTGGCGACAAAGCAAATAAAATGTTGAACTGTATATATAATATAAACGAGTATTTATTCAATAGTATCTATGCTGTTGGTGCATATGTATGTGTTGAGCGGCTGTAAATGTAACTATGGACAGCATTGTTACAGAGTACGTAAGTATAATTTGCCGAGCATCCTTGTTCATACCCGATTGTTCCACTGACATTTTTTTATATTTTTTTATTTGATTTCCACGAAGTTCCACAAAATCGCTAGTGATGACAGAACTTTCTTTGTAAGCACCAAAAAAGACAGAAATAATGAGGCAATCAAAAAAAATAATTAATGAAATTTTATTTAGCTTAGTTTCTGTAGGCTATTTGTTCTTAAGAAAAACGTATGCAATGTTCAACAAAACTTACATAACATAAAAGGCGACTTTTGTATATTTGTGTTCATGGCGCTCTTATGGAATTTCATATAAATATCTTCAATAAGTTAAAGATTAAAACAAAACACTTGTAACGCAAGTATATTTTAACGATACTCAAGTCACTATATACATACTGACTGCAATTTAAATTTAATAATATTTATTTAATTTTCATTTAATATAAATTTAAAACTCTTTCCTTTCCATACTCACTTCTAAGTGAATTGAAATCAATTTTGTGGCACATTTGGCAACTTCAAATCCTCTCTACACATTTTTCGTACCCTTTATAAGCATTACAAACTTCCATAAAAAAGAAGGAAAAATCAATTGCTTACTCGTCATCTCACTGATTATGTGAGCATTCACTGCGGCAAATGTAGCTGGCACCCCCTATTTTCGCTCACAATTTTTTTTTGCCAACTGCGTCAGCAGAAGGGATTGAATATTGCAATTGCAGAAAAGCAAAACGAACCGACAAATTGTGGGTTCACTTCCGCAATCATTTAAGCAAGCGTCTTAGTGTGCCTCGGCATTGCTGCTAACTGCTGAAGTTGCCGCATCTAATACTCCTTACCCTCCATCAGCTTAGCTAAAAGTGATTTTCTTCATATTTTGTCAGATCTTCATGTTTTTGTTGGCGATTTCTTAACACATTCTTTTGCCATCTTCACTTGTTATTCCGTATTCTTATTTTACTATTTGCACTCTTTCATGCTCATTGTTATGAAAATAAATCAGTTCTATTGTGTTGGCGCTTCGCACAAGGCGTTGACTGGTGGCTTGTTGCACGTACTCTGTTGGCCTGAGCTCATCTATTTGTCTGTCATTTCTCGTCTTCGTCCGCTCGTTTTTTTTGTCATCTTCGTCTGCAATTTTTTCTGCCGCTCGTTTGGCATTTGTCGCATTAAATTGCTGCAGCATCAGTTGGCTTTGGCATATCCTCGGGGAATCCCTAGTCAAGTTTTCCATACAAATCAATTCAATGACTTTCTTTCAATGTCTTTTTTGTCACTCGCCATTTGTGCTACTCTTTTTTTGTTGCTTTTGAAACAGCCTTTTGCGTGGTAACAGACAATTTTGATTTCGATTTATGCATTGAAAGTCAAAGAAAAGCGAAGCAAAAGTTGCTCTGCGAATCATTTTGTAAACTCGCTTTAATTTTAATATTTTCTCTCCCATTTGCACACAAATAACTGTGGATAGGTAAAGTTAAAACCTTTCTATTTTATTATATTACCTATACATTTCAAACTAACTCTATCTCCCTTAAGTTGCACGAAAATTTTTATCAAAAGCTTTTGCCATTAAATTGCTTTGAAGTTTACTCTGTACTACCTATGCATTAATCACACTTAATAAAAATTGCGGTTTGCCTCCGGGTAAGTGTTTTCTATTGCTGCGCAGCACTATCTCTCTCCCACTTTCTCCCTCCCACTAGCACCTTCTAATATTTCTAAAGTGCTTCTATATGTAAGGCTTTTAATATTCCCAGGCGTGCTTGCTTTCACCTTCAACACCTCACAGCACACAATTCCGTAAGGATCAGGCAAGTTTCGAAATTTTCCAACTTTAACTCCGAACGCAAAGGCTTTTAGCATTCACTTGCCACTCAACGGGCAGTTGTGCGGGAGAACGGTCCGGCTGAAGTTGGTTGCTAAAACTATGCGCCACCGCAAGCGTCAGGTGTGTAGATCAGCTTGTTGTGCTGCCATATAGACGTACACTCAACTTTTGCCACAACATTCCTATGCGTTTTGATGTGAGGACTTTTGTGTCATAAAATTTGGTTGCCACAAACACTATGCATTCATACCCTTAAGCTGATATAAATTTTCCAAAATATATTGCGCACACTGGGAACATTGTCATATACATACAAACTTGTTTATACAAAACGGTTTTCTATATGTATTGTAGTATGTGGCATGTGGTTAGAACCAAAATTTTCTTTACTATGGTGCTTAATTTGTGTGGCATGTTAAAGCGACAGGTTGGCTTCATTTTCAATGTATAGTTTCGAAGGTTTGTTTCACAAAACTACTAGTATTGGATTTGATTGATGATCTTCGGCTTCTGTAGCACTCTGTTGCTAGCGCATTGAATCTGTAACTACATACTTCGTAGACTCCCACACAATTTTTTCAATAGAAGTTTCAGCTCAGTACCGTACTTCGAAATCAGTTTCTAAGACTGAACATTTTTTTCCCGAACAGCAGCAAGTTGTTGCTTTCTAAAGCAATTCAGAAGCTTGAACCAAAAGATTCTTATTTATATAGGTATATATATCTACAAAGTGCTTTGAGCTAATAAAAAATTGCTTAAGGTGATATCAACTCCAACCAGTTGGCCCGATTTGCCGAAGGTACGACCACTGAAATATTTCAAACTCAGTTTATCGTTATGTGATCATATTTATCCCGGTAAATGTCGAGACGGTTCTTTTAGTCATTGATTTTTTCCATATTATATAGTTGAGAGGGCAACACAATATTATTGAATTCATTGTCTTTGTTTTTAATTTCTACGTACGGAACGGCCGGGACGCTTAACTCGGAATCCGGACAAACCAGGACAAATGATCAGCTAAGTCTAGCGTAAGCTGGACGATAGCGGAGAAAGTGTCCGGATATATTAAACTTGTGGTAACACCCGTACAATTGAGGAGTAAGTAGTACAATGTATCTCGGAACGTACTAGTCTAAATTAGAAGGATGTTGCTATTTACTAATGCTTCTCGAGCTCCCTTGAAAACCATAAATTCACCGGATAGCATTTAATTTTTAATGATTCAAGATGGGAATGTGGTCCCGAAAGTATCCCATAGAGAAATGGAACTAAAAGAAAGTGATTTTGCAAACTATTAATAAAAACTTAAATTTTCGTAAAATTCTCTGAAAACTGATTGAGATCCTAGCCTTTAAAGCTTTAAAGTAATTAGAATAATTGTCTTAATATAACAGCCACATCTTAAATTCATTTCATTACCGCACAATTACAACTGTCTTATGCAACAATGCTGGAAATTTACAACTAATGCGTGGCTTGAAGTGCTTGCTCATAGTTGAATTTGATTTCAGTAATATTGCATTTAAAAGTGCTTCTCAGTATCACTGTCCAAATATAAGAGAATTCAATAAGCGCAAAAGCTATTCAGTTGAAAAATGTCCTGAGTAATTTGTGTCCTGCAGCGGTCAATTGCAGCAACCAGCAACTGCAAAAGGAGCGCTCAAGAAGAAGATGAAGAAATACACAAGCACAAACAAACGCAGCAAAAAGCGAAACGCATTGAGACCAATTTAAAGCGCTGTAAAGTGAGCTCGTAGAAATCAAATGGAAATATCGGCTGCACTTGACAGCGCAGCACACAGCAGACCGATGGCCAGGCAACAGCAATCGATTTACTATCCGAACGTTATGTCAAAAACAGCGGTCGACAAGTCAAGGACGTCAACGATTGCTCCAATACTGGTCTTGCAGCCAAAGCAATTGCAAGAAAGCAAGCACACATTGCAAGCAAATAAATACTTTAAGCAGATTTTATTGTTGTAGCTTGCGTTGCAACGGTGTAGAGTATGTGCATATACACACTTGACCGATATTTCAACAATCATTTCAATAATTAAATGCTATGACAAGCCATTCTAGTAAATGTCATGCTGTCATTTATAATATGGTTGCATCTAAAGAGCCAACACTGTCAACGAAAATCATTTTCTTGCAAAAATTTTTAAGCGCAAAATTGAAGAAAACTGCAAGAGCAGCGGTGTGCCGTGCTACAGTCAAGCAGCAGCTGCAAATAGTTCAAGGATATGAAGGCGACTTACAGCTAGTTACTATAAGCTGCTTTGTTGTTGCTTTTTGTATTTTGTAAATAGCTTTTTTTTGGCTGCTGCGCAACACGCCAGCGCGAACAGCATGTGAGCTTCCTACAAATAAAAGCTTACATTTTCAGCAGAAAATAATAATAGCTGAGCTGCGGCAGCGGCACGAACAACAAGTAAATACCTTAATAAGATTTCGAATGTCATCGATGACAACACAGTTACACAACAACACAACACAGGACAGGACAAAATAAAGTTTATTGTGCTGGAGCAAGTTACGAATAGTGTGTAGAGCAGAAACGGTGCAGCACGGTAAATAGCTCTTACGTGTCCTTAACCAACCTCAAGCGTAGTGCGAGAAAATATTTGTCACAACTTTGACATTGAAAGTTCAGTTGCTGAAATAACTGTTCGCCGTGTCGCTCCGCACACCTGTGCGTTGCGCATAGTCTTCAAGGATGCGAATCTATGAAAATACTGTGCTGGCTACGCGCACTCACACCCCTGCGCCGCCACAAAGCAGCTTTGTTCGCAATTCAGTGGTTGACGTACGTAGCTGGATGAAGAATAGCTGGGCGTCTTAGTTCACATCCAATAATACGCTTCATTGACGAACTCTTGTCGAACGCTGGTGTATTGTGGCATAAAGCGATGGCACATGTCACAATCAAGCAAATCACCTTCAACGTAGTCACACATGTGTGTGTGTGTATATATACATGTTTGTGTTGTGGCAAATGACGAATTGCCATCGGAGCAAATTAAATCCAGAAGTATGTTGAGAGTATGCGTTTGGGGTGGTGCATTTCAAGTGACAATTGGCGTGTGTATCAAGAAAAATAATTCCCACAGATTATCTTACAATGTTGGGTATCTCTATAATAGCTTCCAAAGTCGTACGTATTTGGTTGTGTGGAAGAGACAGGCTTGTGAAAAGAATATACTCACAAATATGTTTGATATTTGAGTTGAAATTAAACGGCCACACCCAATATCACAATAATTGCTGTTAGCTCACGTGATCTATTTGGAGGTAGGTAGTGCACGAAAATGAAATCAAATATTGTAGTAGTCAGTGCTGTCTATTCGAGCGCAATAAAAATATCCTGCTTATATATTTTGTATTTAATCCACCTAATCTATATTATCATGCCCCATTGACCTTGTATACGACAGTATTTTTTACTTTTTTATTATTTATTATCTCAAATATTGTTCATTGCTTTTACGCTATTATCTATAGCTTTCGCCTTCAATACTTTCTTAGCGTTCGAACGCGGTTCTTTTCAACTATTTTAGAGAAGCGAGCGCAAGGTTTTGGCATAAGTGTTTAAATAGTTGATGTGGCTTATGAGATTCGCTGCTCTTCAACATTACGACAACAGTTGACAGCTCACCACATAACTGTACTCTCATTTGTACTCTATTATATTTCCTGATCATCTTACTGTTAATTATGATTTTTAATTCACTCCTTTATATACTTTTAACCACCTATCCTCTATTAAGTGTTATCACTTATTTATTTTGATAGACTAATTATCTGTTATCCAGTTCACTATTTGACAACCCTTTTTTGCTTTTACCTTTTCTGCTCAGTGACAGTTTACGAACTATAACGCAAAGTGACATTTCACCTACATCAATGTCCGTGCTCATTGAGAGAAAATGCTGAAGTCTAATAGACACAATCAAGCAGCTACTCAGACAGCTAGTATTGACAATTCTACAGTTATTTTGCTGATGGTCATGATTCCCCCCACTTTTTTTTTTTAGTTCTCATCTTCTTTATACATTTTTTTCGTTCGCTCATGACAAATGGTTCTAATGAATGTCTTTATATGTTTTGTCGCCACTCTTCGTCGTTGTTTGTGCGAAAGTTTGGGGCGTGGCAAGTACGGTTAACGGCATTTTCGCACTTTATATGCTCACCTTTTTCTTTGTGAGGGTCTCTTACGCATCTCGTTCTTGTGTTGTCAAATTGGGCTTTTGTTAACCGCTTTTACTTGCCGGGATGGGCGCATTCTGATAATTAGGCTTTTGTGCTGCTGCGGCTGGACAAGCCAGTCGGTGTTTATAAGGAATTCGGTTGTGTGCGCTTAATACAGTTACTTATTTGAAGAGTTTGCGGATTAGAAATAATGCTCCAATTACTGAGCATGAGTTGATCTACAATCTTGCCAATTAAGTATCTCTTTTTATACAGTTAACTACGCTAGATGTGTCTAAAGCTGCTCTTCAGTTTTCAAAATTCCATTAGGAGAAGCCAACAAGTCTACAACAACATACGTTTTTCGACTTCAGCGAATTACTTGTACTTCTGTGGCACGCTCCAATGGTGTGAGGCCGGCTGTTCTGAGGCCACTAGTTTATCGTGTCCAAGTGTGTCATAAATTTTTTGCAACACCTTTTGTTTGTTTTTTTTCTTAACCACGTTATGTGCTAAATACATTCACACTTCATATGCATAAGTGTTATGCCTTCAATAAAAATAAAAATATTCAGACAAACTGTTTGAGTTAAAAAAGAAAAAAAATAGGCTGCTATGACTAATCGCATATTTGTATGTGTGTGTGTGTATATATATTTGCCTATGTATAAGTATTAGTTACGTTGCTGCATATTTAATTTATAGTATGTTTATGTTTTCATGCGATCGTTGAGGCTTGAGTGATATGTAAATTTCGTTGTTGTGCCTGGCCTGTCCAAAATGTGTCGCGGTTGAGCTGCACACGTTCACGTGCAGCATTTCGGTGCATATTCATATTTTTACACGTACGTATGTATGTATGTATATGTGTAAGTATGTATATACAAGCGTAGTGTAAGTCGCGACATGAGCATTAAGCACGCACAGAAGTCTCGTTAAATGGACATTTCAGACGTAAACGTGAACATGACGTGTCAACACTCGCAACTAACCCACTACGAGTTATATATATATGTGTACATACACACTAACATAAACCATAAAAAATGTATGCACAAATATATTTATAAAGCATAAATATTAGCTGACAAGTAAATAAAAAATAGACGAAAATATAGTTTAAAGCTTGGGTGGTAATCTACTTTTTGCACCCAACGCACAATTCTGTTTGGAGTCGAACTTTTTCCCTTATTTATAATGTGTGCTTTTTTATCAAAAAATTGAGAAAAGCAAAAAAAAAAACGTTTACTACGTTAAACCGAAGCTTTTATACCATTCACAAATAAATAAGCAAAGAACTTCATATTGATCAGTCGGTTTGTTTGGCAGCTACATGCTATAGTGGTCTGATAGGAATAATTTTTTCGGAGATTGTGCCGTTGCCTTGGATAATAATCTATAATATTAAATTTCAGATGATCTCTTCAAAAAAAAATGTTTTCCTTACAAGTACTTCACATTGATCAACTAGTTTAGGCAGCTATGGCTACAGTGACTAGTTCGCATATATACAGAAAGACGGATATGGCTAAATCGACTCGCTTGACATGCTGATCATTTACATATAAATATATTTATAGGATCTTCGATGGTTAGTATTACAAACTTCGTGGCGAACTTAATATATCATAATCCGTGTTAAGTGAGGAGATCTATATGTACTATACTTCTGACATTCAGAAAACATTATTGTTCACTTGTATTTATTTATATATTCGGTTTCCGATCTAAAGCCTATTTTTTATGTTTCACTGCAATTGTGTATGATTCATACAGCTATGTGGTAGTAAAAAATTTAGTCAGTGGACATAAAATGAACATGTGTATGACTTCAGCTACTTGCATACATACAAAACTTAATGAACACTCATTCCTGAAGTGAACTTAATTCCACCCATTACGGTCGCACCCTTCAGCACGAACTTAAAATAGAATAAAACTCTGTTTTCAGGCAAATTTCATAATATAACCGTTATAAATGCACATTATATATGTACACACATATAAATTTAATATTTGCACTTTTCCTTATGCCTCATACGTGCACATATGTTCCTATGTATTATATGTGTGTGAATGCACTTAAGTGTGAGCACAATGGTTAAACCAAGCGAGCAATTGCGCCAGAGTATGCTTGAATTTATTTCACATAATTGAAAATGATTTTACAAGTATTTCAGTTTTAGTTTTTGCTTTTGTTGTATTTTTTTTTTTTTTTTCGTTTTTTGTATTTTTGTGCTCCGCCATTGCCGACTCCGGCTGGCCAGCGTATTAAGTAAGTGATTTTTAAGTGCCACTAAACATTTTTTTAACGGAAGTAATTACAGTTGTAGTTGTGGTTGAATGGCTAGTTGCTCGTTGATTTTTTAACGCCCCGACAGGAGTGTCTTCTTATGAGCGCGTGCACACACACACTTATGCGATTAGGTGCATAATGCTGCAAACATTTATGCAGACTACACACTTGCGCCGTAAGTACCATAACTGTTGAAAGTGCTGTTAAAGCTTTAGCTTAAGCTTTTATTTGATAGCAGTATTTTTTTAAAGGATTCTAAGGATGTTGAACTTCAGAAGTGGGTAGTGAACTTGAAAACTTTGTATGGTTATGCACTTAGTTGCATGTTAAATTTCTAAGTAGATTTCTATTTAAATTGTATAGATATGCAAGCAAAATAATTTTCTATTATTGGTGTTACTTCAATGCACAAATTTAATGAGAGCAGTTTTAATAATTAAGATATTAGTGAAAGAATGACTGGATATCCGAATAAGAATTATCGATATCCTTCATAAGATTTGAGCGCGCAAAAATAGTGTTCCTAACATCCCAACGCTCGGACTAAAGAAGATAAAAATCGCCTACGAAATCGTGTATTTTCGCAAATGATAAGACCTATAATAAAACAATTGCTTTTCGTTAATTTCCTTTATATTTATTAGATCACTCATTTACGACTTTTGGGGAACTCTGGAGCTGTTGTGAACCTTTTCTCGTAGATACTAGGTTAGGTTCAGAGGTTGCTCCTAAGGGGAATCTCACTTGGGCAGCTGAGAACGCCGGTTCGTTATGGCATCAAAAAAAAAACACTAATATACTGGATCCTAAGACCCTCACAACCTATCACAAACAGCTAATGTCAATTTCGGCTATGCCTTCTGGTTCGCCGAAGGTAAGATTAAAGAGATGTTTCAGCCTCAGTCTTGCAAAGGCGAGAGAAAGTGCCTGGATGTTTTCAACCCACCCTTCTCCATACAACTTTGAGAACTAGAGTTCGACAAGATTTTTAGCCTTACCGCATGAATGCATATTGGACAGTGTCCAGTAAGAACTCCTACGATTGCTGCAAGATGAACTTTGCTCTGCGCAAATAGTTCAGTAGATCTGCTTAGAAAACGCAAATAGTATTTGTTGTTTTTCTACACTTTCTTGCACAAATCAGTGTACCTTAAAGCTTTTGATCACACTTCTAAGAGACCATGAGAAGTAGCTCTCCACGTACAATCAAGATTATCTCCTAACGTTATAACTTTTTTTTAATAAAACACGAACTACGACGGTCATATGTGCGACGACGAGCTGTGGTTTCGAGAAAATGTATTAGTTTCTACGGTGCTGAAGAACTTTCTTTCGCTCTGTAGTTATAGTTTTTAACTCAAGTCATAGATTGTGAAAGAAGTCACTCCAATTATCGTTTTAAAAAAACATATTGAGCGTATATTGTTGTTGAGGAATCTTGAGCATGCGATAAACGGAATTTATACTTCCACTACTGCTTATGGCATAGGCATATACGCCCAAATTTTCCGCAAGAACACCCTATTAAAAATAAAACTTCATGCGATTTTTGTATTTTAAATTTGAAATTCCACTTTATTTGTTTGCTTAGTTTGTTAGTTAGTTTAGTTTAGTTCAGTTTATTTTTATTAAAATTTAATATTTAATTAAATAAATATTGATACTTAGCTTTAGTACATTTACGAATTCTCGCTGCACCACTGCACTCTTCTCCTCTCTAATAAAACTATACTGTACTTTATTTAATTTTTACATGCATTTAAGCGATTCTCAGATTTCTACACTACACATGCGCTTCTGCTGATTTGTTTTTGCTTTGTTGTAGTGTAGTTACTGGTAGTTAATATGGAATATCGCTGCGGAGTGCTACTCTTTAACTCTCTATAGTTGCTGCTTTCACATTAGTTTTAGACAATCTTAATGCGTACCGTTAGTTATAATTATATTGTATTTTATTGATATTTTATTATATTTATATTTATGCCAATTAAGATTGTAATTTTTCGAAAAAAACTTAGCTTATCAATGACTTCAAAAACCGGTTTTGTTTGCTTGCAAATTACACATTGTATTTTTAGTTTATTTAGTACTTTTAAATCTAGAAAAAAACACGCTAATTAGATTGAGTATAATTACCTTACTTGCTACTGAGATATTTTACAAAGGTGTTTGGAGGAATTAAACTTTGATAATCTATATTTTTTTGATTAAACATCAATTGTGTGCCAATCAAAGTTGTGTGCGTGGGTGTGTGCCTCAAGCTGTTGCAATTGTCGAACGGATTATGTAAGCAACGGAACCGGAAGCAAACATTAAAATCAAAAAATAAATCAATTACCAATTTAAGCAACTAAATAATTAATTTATTGACAATATTAATTGGTTTTTATTTATGAAAATATGTTTTTTCGTTGAAGTATTTTCAAAATTATTTATTTTGAATTAATTTTTTTGCTATAGTCACACACACACACGCACAGAACATTAGAATTAGCGCAACAAATATAATTTATATTTAATTTTAATTGAAAATATTTTATTTTTTACAACAATAATTAGTAATTAATTACATAATGGTGTTCTCTTAGCGCACACACACACTCAGCTGTCACTTATAATTGTGTGTGTGTGTGTGCGTGCGTTTGTGTTTGTGCCAACTGCATTTAAAATGCAATTTTCTGATTATTTGCCGATTAGCCAAAAACAATGGAGCTTACACACTCTTTAGGCCGCTTATGCTCAACGCGCTGATGTTTATTAATTTACTCACACACACACACACACATTCGTGCATGTGAAATAAAATATTTTCTGTTTGCCTATGCATTAGTGTGCAGCGCTTGCTTGTGTGTGTGTGCGTTGGTAATTATATTGACTCAATTTGTTGTAGTTGCAGCCTAAAGCCATCACACACACATACACACGCACGTAGCAGTTGGCTAATGCATTATAAACGGATATTTACGATATTTATGCTGTAATTTCGGTGTGCTTCTTTCGAATATATTTCGGCTACAAAATATGTCACGGATTTAATGCGTTTGCAATTAGGCGCAATCTGCACACATACATCAAGAATTTGCATTATTTGTTGCGCCACTGGAAGCACTTGCCACACACACACAGGCAGCGCTTGCCACATGCTAGTGCGCCCGTTTGCTTGAGTGACATTTAATATCCTTCGGCGCAACGGCAGCCACACGTGCATCTTTCAGCTTATCGATGTGTGTGTGTGTGTGTGTGAAACTTTCAGCTCTAATGTAGTGTGCGCGTGGCAAGTGATTAAATTTTCACCGCTCGCATTTGCATTTCCAATATCAGCTTCTCGCAGTGCACACTTTAAGCAAATAATACAGAGCTGCATTTGACCCCCGACCCCACGCACTACAAGGTAAGCATTTCATATTTGTTTGCCGTTTGTAATTAAAGTCGTTTATTTAGTTATTTATTAATTTAGTAAGTTCTTAGTTATTTATGTGTGGAGATATAAAATTAGTATTTACAGTCTTATTTATGGATTTCAGTTAATTTAGCCTACTAAACTGAAATCCTTGCAAGTTTTGCCTTAATAGTTTAGTTATTTATGCGGTATTTAAGTATGTAAATACACTTTTGTTTGGCTTATCATCTAAATAGTATTTAGCTACAGTACAATTTTATTGCAAATTATTGTAGTTAGCATTTAGTAATTATGTGTGTTGGCGCTGTAGATCTATTTCTTATAATTATTAGTAAAATGTCTCACTTTGTATTGACTGTTTCGTAAGTTGAGCTGAATTTGTGTATGGAATGTAGCAAATGGGCAGCAAAGTATGAGAGCGAGAGAGAGACCTTATGAGAATTATAACATTAGGTCTCAAACGAATGAAATTACTCTGATAATTAATTATAATAGAAATATATGACAATAATAACTTGGGGCGCAAATCTAACTCTTTTGCAGTTTTTGAGGTTATACTTGTATTCTAACTGCAAAATGGTTCTACCAAATAAGTAGTATACTTTAATCCACCTGATTATAGTCACATTCTCTAAGGAACCAAATATAATTTGCAATTGATCTAAATATAGAAGCTTTAAACTTTTTGGTAGCTCATAATTATTATATTTTTAGCAGGTTTTGAGATGTGCAGGCGTTATACGTTCTCATAGAACCAGTTCCTACGGCAAATTCTACTTCTCTTGGTTCAAAAAATATAGAATTCTCGAAATACTAGCGATTCAAGCAAAAGCTTGGTTATTCAAAAACGATTTTTTGACAACAAAGATTCTGGAATTTTTATATTCTTAAACTTAACTAAACACCCGAAAATTATGACGGTTGTAGATTCAATAAACTTCCTTCATAAAAAATAGAATTTCTTTTTTAGTTATTTAGAAAAAAAAAGACTAGAGGATGTATACGTTAATGTAATAATCAACTGGACTTGACTTCTCTTACTGATTTCAAATTGTAAAGGAATTTACTATTGTTATAAAAATTGTAACTTTGAAAGCAAATCTTGAGTTTGTCTTCTTGCAATTGCCTTGAAGGCAAGTGCGTTTTGATTGATATTTGCTTAGTCACCGCATGAATTACGAAGAACTGTAAAATAATACATAAAGTTTTTTTTATATTTGATTATTACAAAACCTAATTTCTAAAACATGCTGTTAATAATAAACGTTGCGCGTTACATTGAGTATTTTAGCGAAAAACTGTTTATTCACAAACCGTTTGAGAAGTAAACCAAGTGTTGAACGAAAAGACTGCGTGGCGCCTAAATATATGCTAAAGTTAATTGCGCATATACAATACCGCTTAAGTTGATGTATTGTTTCCTTGCTTTAGGTGTCACTTAAAATTAATCAATTAGAAAATTAATGCGAGTAGTTATAATTATGTATATCCTCGGCACTAACCTCACTGACCACTTGCTACATTTTAACTCATTTTCTATTGCATATTTGTAAGTTAGTTTGTGTGATTGGCGTCAGTTTGCCTGTGTTGTCTGTAGCTATTTGAAAAATGGCTGCTCAATAACCTTTGAAAATTTACTTATATGTATGTATATATGTTCACTTGTAGTAGTGTGTGTAGCACACATATATTGTATTAACATTCTACGTACTATTTTGTTGCATCGGTATAAAGTATGTAACGGTATATACTTGTAAGTATGTCACCACATACTATATATTTTCCCAAACATATGCCTGCTTATCCAATATTGTATGTGAGTATGTACATATATAGTTTAATATACACACATATACACTCGTATGCGTAGTCGATATCTATGATTATGCTTTATGTAGTGGTAATAGTTCTGAAGTATGCCTGTATTCATACGATTATCCTACTGTTAATGCTATCTACTTGCTATCTGAGATGAATTGCTTGAATGAATGTGTTGATTATTGCACGCTATGACATATGAGTACTCAATGCGACTGCACCTAAGTGAATTATTAAATGTCAATGGCAATGTGAGTGAATATCTTGAATAATTGATTAAATGATTGAATATTTGTATGTGTGCATTACAAGCAGGGTTTAAGTATGCGCACACATACAAATATATAGATATATACATATATTGAATTGCACACGGATTTGCTGTATGAATGAGCGTTTAAATACCGTTGAAGCGCAAACGCATACACATATAGACACACATACAAATAGCTGCTTGAATATGCAATGATTGAACGCAGAGTTGATTGTTTGGCTGAATAAATTGTATGAGTCTGTATGTATGTGTCTGAATTAATGCATTCGTATGCCTTTATATTAATATAATTAATGCTGTTTCTTTATATGCCTGTAAGCTCTATATATGTACCTACACGAATACAAAGAGATAATAATTTTGCTTAAAGGCATAAGCGAATCTATGCGAAAATGGTTGAACGCAGAAATTTGTATGATTTTCAAGTGAGTTGCATGGCTGATAACAATATATTATATACAAATGTAAAAGTGTCTACTTGTTTGTATGTTTCGCCTAAAAGATCGCACGAACGCTGGCATTATTTAAATGAAAGCCTCGTGGCAATGCTAATCCTTCAATCCTGCTTACGTTTGCAGCAACTAACGCATAGAAATGTTGCTACGCAGCACATTTGCACTTCAATCAATTCATGTTTCATATCTTACTTTCATTCAGCTTGTATATACATTCTCTGGCGGTAAGGACTTGGTGAAGTTCTTGGGGATCTGGTAGTGCAGTGAATTTTGTGGTTTGGGTCATTTGTGTTTTGTGCATTTTTTTTGTTGTAAATCATGATCATTGCTGGCAAACAGTTGGTGGATAAATCGTAAGGATCTTTAAGTGGAAAAAAAATTTAGCAATAATTATTTGGTAATATTTTAAAGTAGCTTATTTCGGCTTAATATAAAGTGAATGCTTTGAGTTCTTGATTAAAACTATTGATAACTTTTGTCTCCATTTCCTGAAGCTTTAATGCATCCAATTTTAAGTTATAGCACGAATAAATTACTTAGCAACAATTTAGACTCTCTCATTGGTTTAAGTTGACTTAAGTTGTTTTAGCATAGTGTCACTTTGTATTCTGGAACTAGATAATATGTGGCGTTTACAGTCAGTATCTAAATTTAGTCAATTAATAAATTGTGCAATGAATTAATTGAGTCAATTAGTAAATTGTGCAACTATCTAATTTACTAAATTAAGTTACTTATTTAGTCAATTAGTAAACTGTGCAATTAAGTAATTGACTCAATTAAGAAACTCACTAGGTCAATTAGTAAATTGTGAAATTAATTAATTGTCTAAATTAAGGAACTAATTTATACAATTAGAAAACTGCGCAATTAATTAATTGACTAAACTATTAAAGCCTTTTTTATTCTACTTCCACACAACTGCTTGCCGCAATGTCATTGTTACAGATAAATGGAAGCGACAGGGGTTAATTTTTGATTGTTGCAGATTTATTCATTAATTTGGCCGACTTTTTTGATTAGATTTTATAGTTTTATATGTTTTGATGATATTTTTTTTGGCTCGCTAACTGCATTTTAAGCTTTTTTATTTAATTTTTTTTTCAGATACGCTTCATATGAAAAATTTTGTCTTATTTAGCCGAAATATTTGATTAATTACTGTTCACTAATTTTAATTAATTCTTTTCTAATTTTCTTCTATACACATTACAGGAGAAATGAATACACATAAAAAAGCAAATGGCATTTAAAGCGAAATCATAGCATCTAGAAAAAACTTAACTAAGCAGCGTTGTCCGCATTTTCCGCACCGCACACCAACAAAAAAGTCCGAAAGAATATTTTTCCTCAGCTCTTTAGTGGTTTGTGTGGAAAGTGCTTCGTCGCTTTATTCACACATTACATACATACAATTGTTGTTTGTTTGTTTGTTTTTAATAAGGAATATCGACGTGCTCATTTGTTGTTGTTTTCGTATTTTTTTACTCATTTTGATTTTTGCTTAAATTTTGTTGTTGATTTGTGTTTACGTGGTTGCTTTGCAAAAAACATGCAACACTGGCGCAGCGGTAGCATTGCAGTTGTTGTTGCTCGTTATTTTTCCATTTTAAGTGTTTTTGGTTCATTGTTGTTGTTGTTTTTGTCGGTGTTGTGTTTTTTGCACTAGCGGAAACACAAATTCACATCAATTTTACACATTCATTTTAATGTACAAATATACGCGTACTTATGTATTTTTAATTTGTTAAATTTTTTTTTTTTAATTTCTTCTAATACAATTACGGTTAATTTTGAATTTTGTTTCAATAATTTTTCCTTTTTGTATTTTTAGTCTTATAATTTATTTGCCTAAAGTTTTGAGATTCATGCCAAAATGTGTGTTTGTTTGTGTTGTTTGTATGTATAAATTGGTGGTGTGTTTGAGAGCAGACAGCGGTGGCTTGCAGCTTGAAAGGCATATAACGGAATTCTGCAAATAATTGCTTGAACATGAAATTCGTGTAAAATTTTGAGAAATTCAAAGCAACGTTTCAAAATGTTACTCATACGGCGTGACATGCTGTTAATATTCCAGCCCAACCAACTATACGTCAACACCCTTTGCAGCGCCACCGCATGCCCACCTTAAATAAGCCCCGCTTGGTAAAGCACACAAACTGTAAACAAGTGTTTTTGTTATTAATATCTAAGTCTTTGCACACCAATACACACATATCAAAAAGTGTTTGCTGTTAATTCCTTTCCTTCCTTCTCTTCCTTAATATTTTCACTAAAAAATTTGCTTAGTTTTGATTATGCGTCTTTCTAGAATAACACAAAAATTAATAAACTTTTTTCGTTTTCTTCAAATGCAGAGCTTTTCATTCTTTTTTCGTTTTATTTTGGTTTTGGTAGCTTTCAATTGTTGTGTTTTTGGAAAAAGTTACAACACTGATAAATGAAGGTGGGTGTGTGCTTTGGGACGTGCTTGGAAGGAAGTGTCAATGTGTGGTTTTTCATGGGGGCAAGTAAAGGGGGTTTCAACATTTATACAATTTAATTTTTTTATACAAAATTTTGAATTGCGTGGCATATTCTCTAAAGTAGCAACAAGCCGAAGTCAAACTTTAAGTAAAAGCAAAGCACATACATAGCTAACTGCAAATTGAGCAATTAAGTTTACCACTACATCATTAGTTTAATTTATGTTCAATTATATTTTTGATTTTCTTTTTGTATTTTAAGTTATATTTATGTCTTTATTTTTATTTTCTGAATTTTTATATATAAAACTATTTTGACATATGCGCAGTTGACGTTAAAAGGGTTTAAAAAATATTTTATTTTTAATTTTGTATTAAAAAAATTTTTTCGAAATTTAATTTTATTCACAATTAATTTTTTCATACATTTTACTTTATTCTCTTAAAGGACGACAAAAATATCGTTAAAAAAAATCACCGCGGATTTAAATTCTAAACCAACTTGTCAAGTGCAATTTATGGATATAGGGATTATGGTATCCCAATAATTTTTACTCAACTTTGTTAAGAACTAAACTATTTTACTTTAAATAAACATGAAGATCTGCGAATTTTCGAATTTTAATATGTAAAAATTGGCGCAATTTCTTATGTTGTTTAGGACTCTTTTGAGCTACAAAAAATTTGGAAGACCTTTTTTTGAAAGAGTTTTGATTATCTACTAACGGTAAAGAGCATTCAACCGCTTTTTATATGTATGAATTAAACTATCGTTTATAAAAAAATACCTTCTAAATAGGTAAAGAGTACGGACAGTGCGTCATACGCTACAGATAAAGAAGTTCACAAAAAAGAGCTTCAAAATGGTACTTCATGTGCTACTGAAGCTTCGAGCGTCTACATCTCTGATACTGTTCATAGTAACCAATTCACTGAGCATATTTTATGCTAATAGGGTATTTTATGTTCAATATATTTATATAAAAGAGACTCAAAATTTCCAAGCAGAGTCCACATGTTCTACAAAAGTACCGAATCTCTCAAACTGATTCGATTGAAATAAAATCAATGATTTAAACGTCAACTGCTGGCATACAAAGTTTATAGCAATTAACATAATATAACGGCATTTATATGATTTGCTTTATACAATTTAAGCTTCAACTTGAAAGCACGCAAAACCTATACTGTATAACTGTGCATGTTGCATGCATATATACACATACTTATAACATATTCGCCCAGCTGTCAGTTGAAATTTCTAGTAATTAAACTTGCACAAGCGCACTCAAATTATCACACGCACACACACACACACACATGCACACTTTTGTACACATACATGCACAGGCATACAAGCACACAAACCAAGCAGCGCTCGCATAACTGTTTAATTGCAACAAATGCAAACGCAAACGAATGCAATCAACCGACTGTAAATAATGAATTATGGAATTTCGCATATTACACTAAACTCTATTTAACCTCACCTATATATATATATATATATATTTACTGTATATATGTATGTAGTGTGAGTGCCCCGACTGTGTAGGCAGAGCTTTAACTTGGCATCACATAAATACGTAATTTGCAACACACGCTTATTTAGAATGAATATTGATTTTTAGTCTAAATGCTAATATAATGCGCACGAGTGTGACTGCACTCGCATTTATACTACACAGTTGCATTTGTATTTGCTTGTTTGTTTGTTCATATTCTAGGTAAATATGCTGACTTAAATATAGGTTATGTCTAGCGAAAAGTATGTAGTTGACACAAATGCGGCACGAAACGACAACATCTACATATTTGTAAATCACCTTAGTTTACCGGCAACACACAGCAACTAGTCGCCTAATTTATACATACTTGTATTACAGTAGTCGTAGTACTAATTTAATGCCACTTACAAAACTAACGATATTTATATAAGTATTTTGTAATCTTGTTTTTGCCTTTGCATGCCTACGGAATAAGCTTATTTACTTAAAATTTTTAATTTGCTTTTATGTAGTGTGTGTGTAACATAAATTCCTGTTTTAATCTCAATCGATACATCTCACTTCTACGCTACGGCTTACCACCACATCTCTCGCCGGCTGACTAACTCACGCGCATACGCACATGCACGCACTTACACTTTGAGCGCGTTTCTCGAGCAGATCGCCGGATTACTACACACCTCTTGCGCGCCGCGCTCATACTCCTCCTCCTCATCGCTGCGCTGATAGGCCAGCGACGTCGCGCCCAAAGCGCCGCCAGCGCCAACGCCAGCACGGCCACCCACGGTGGCGCCGCAGCCATGCCTACCGCCCTCCATGGCTTTTCGTGTCGCCGCCTTATTGTTGGCAAAACACATGGCCACTTCGGCGGGCGGCACCGAAACGACCGCGTGCGCGGCATCATCGGTGATTAGCATGGACTTTTCATACGCTAAGCGCTGACGCCGCAGTAAGCAGCGGTACGCTAGCACCACGCACACCAGCATAATAGTGCCCGAGAGCAGGCCGAAGAAGAAGGGTTTCTGCATGTCGGCAACGGCCATGGTGAGCATGCTCAGATCGGGCTTGTGTATCGGTTCAATCAGGCTAATGTCGCTGTTATCGGAGTGCCAGTTGAAAACGAACTCTGTGTGTTTATTCAACGCTTCGACTGACTGATCATGCTCGTCGTCGTGCTCATCGTATGGCAGCACGGCGGCGTTATCGGTATCACTAATATAACCGTTAGAATGCGATGAGCTATCGGCGTCTATATCTTTAGTGTTGCCATTACTGTTGTGTTCGATTGCATTGTTGGTGATTTGCTGTGGTTGTTGCTGTGCGACTTTGGTGGCTGGTAATGTTCTGCTATCGATTGTTGTTGTGGAAATTAGTGTGGCATCGGCATTCGGTGCTTGTGTTTTATGTTGACTACTCTGTTCGTGTGCCATCACCGCTTCGGACGTGTCAATGTTCAGTGGCAGCGAGCGGGACATGAAGCCGGTGAGCTGTGAGAAAAAAAGGAAATTGTATATCAAATATTAGTCACGTCCTGCAGAAGTGGTTTTAAGCTTATTCGAGAATATTTATCATAATGCTTAGTCATGGAAATAAAAGGTGATTTCGACCGCAGCTTCAAAGAGCAAGATTTCCATCTTTGCTTGTTGTCATTCGCTGAAAGCATTCATAAAATAATTTTAAGGAAGGTTGTCCAAACTTTTTTGTGGTTAACATTCGATTCCAGGAGAGTACTAAGAGAGAACGAGGTTTATAGCTATATATGAGATTTCTTTCAGTCTGAAGAATTACTAGAATTTGAAATTGGAAAACCTCTTTCATTATTTAATTAGACGTCTCATCGGTTACAATTTTAAACCTTTATTAAATTTCGTTCAAATGTTTCTACATTGCAGACATTTCTCGCTTTGGCTGCATATCAAAACTTTTCCGCCACTATTCAGAGACCGAGTAACGGTATATTCAACTACCTCACATTCTGCAACTAATAATCTGGCAGCCATTCAATTCGCATTCCAATTATTTATTGCCATTCACAAATTTAATTACTTTCAAATTTCTAGCTAAAACTCATTTATTATCGCGCCTACACAGTTGGCAATTTGTGTGAACAGCACCGAGCTTTTTCAATGGTGTTTGCCACGTCTTTCAATTAACGCTACATCCACGAGCAGCTGCGGCTCACACTTGACACCAGCTGGCTTATCGCAAACATGCATCGCACCGGTTGTGAAAGCACGTTTATTTTCAATTTTTGTCGAAATTTTTTAGTAAAAATTTTGCCAAAATTATTAAAATTCGCAGAAGCGAAAGTAAGTGCTTGAGTGAAATGTGGCATGCAGCGCGTTTGGCGTAATTGACTCGTCAACAGCGCTACTAGGAAAGTTTCCACCAAGTAACTATATATTAACGATTCATTATAATTTTAATAAAAAAAAAATAATGTGTTCTACTTCTCATCAACTCACCTTATTCTTGCAGGTGACCTTAACGCGGTACTTTGTGTCCGGCCATAGTGATAACTGCACAATCGATGACTCGGTCAAGAGATTGCCCATCAGCCCACCACCGGATACCTCCCAGCTGATGAGACATTGATTTGGCGTATTCAATGCATCCCAAGCGATGTCGACGAGCACCAGTGAGTCTTGTTGCAACATCGAAACTGTGTGCAACATCCAAGTTTCCTGAATTGGTTTATTAATTTTTGATGATTGCTGCGTTTGTGCTTGTAATTGTTGTTGTTGCTGCTGTTGCAATTGACGCCTTTCCACATTTGCTGCAAGTGTTGGTACGGTGGTTGTCGTGCTTGTCGTGGTTACATGTACCGTAGCTGGCGGAGTTACACAGTTGATATAACACTAAAAATAAAAGGAAAACCATTTTTATTAAACATATTGTTTTATAAATTTTAAGAGTGAAGTTTTATTTAGTGAAAGAGTATAGTTTGGCCAAAATATTTTATAATCTTTAAGTGGAATCATTTCTAGCGTTCAATTCACACTTTTGAATATCTTATAGTTCATTGTTGGCATAATATCGCTACTTCACGGCAAGCTACACAAAAGGTATAACATCGTCGTATAACAATATCGAGATCACATATTCACAGTAATGACACAGTTAATTAAACATGTCTCGATAGCGCTTGCTAACGTTCTAAACAGGTCTAAAACAAGAGATACTAATAAATCCTGCAACAAGTTCTCAATCTTTATCTCTCTTATCATCTTTATCTCTTCCCCATCATGCGTTCTCTTCTCTGACATTTTGAGAATATTTTGGCTTCTCGATCAACTGATGTAAGAATTTAGCTCCTTAACGAAGTCGCGGATATACCATAAAATGAGCTTCGTTAGAAATAAAATTTTTTTCGAATTCGGGTTACTCCAAGGTGCACAATGGCAAGTTATAGGAACATATTGGCAATGTGAGTTCAATCGTCGAATCAACTCAAATTTTATTAGTATTATGCGTGAATACTTTATTGTCATTTTCATGGCATTAAAGCATATGTAACCTGAGTGAACTCATAATTGTATCCGATCAAGGTCTGTCCTCTCAACAGCGTTTTTGCGGAGGCGAAGTTTTAATGTAGAGCATCCCAAACGTATGTGAGATTGATATTTCACGTTTACAAAGTTAAATAACTATAATTCTCTAGATTTTATGTGTGAACAAAAAGTTGTATGTCGATCAATTCGTATATGTTTAAGAGCCTAACGACTTTGCACTATATATTTAAATATTTGAATTAACTTTTGTAGTTTTCGTGTCACATGCGAATTGAACATTTGTCAATGTTAGGCCAAAACATCTGCAATAATTAAGTAATGAGTCATTACAAAATAAACATATATTATATAATATGTATATAGTATATGTATACGAGTATATATGTATATACATATTATGCTGCTACAATTTTTTTATGAATATCAATGCGTACATATATGATGTATATATATATTTTTTCTTTTTATTATAACTAATTAGCTCTCGCTTTACTCTTTTGACAATAAAGGCATAAGTTAATAACAGATAAAATAAGATGTCTGCAGTTCTTAATACATTCATTCACCGACTCGCTTCTTACAACAGCTAATGACTACTTGTATATACTCTCTGCTTTGTAATTTCTTCAAACGCATTGACGCACTGACAGCACTCTGTGCTATTCATTCCCCTGTAATTAATCACGTTCTGACAATAATGAGCTAAAATGTCATTTCTAAATACAAGATTTTCCCAAAGTGGATAACAAAACTAACGGAATCGCATTAAGTGAAAAGTTCTGTACGCCAAAAATCAATTTAAAACTTTGTTCCTTAAACTCAGTCAGCAAAAGCGAGGAAAATTTCCACGCACGAGCATATGTTGTGCTCATGCGAACATGAATAAATATATGTTTGTATAGGTATCCATTGAAATTAGTTTTAGCGGAGGCTGGAGTGATTTTGCCCGCAACTATTTACACGCTGACATACTTATTAATATTTTCGCAGTTGTAATCTGCGCGTGCTTACACATGTAATGATTACAGCATGCAAATAAATAAATATGACTATGCTTCCCTTCACTCGCAAATGACATGGTTGCCTGCGGCCATATGCAAAGCACAAACACACAAAAAAAAATACAGAATATTATTAGCATATTTGTTTTTGAGCTAATCTCGGAATTTGCTTTTTGGTTAATGACTTATTGCCTGAAGCATACAAAGCAATCAGCGGATGTGAAATTGCCACTGTCGCCTTGGCGCCCAATCCCACGACACACACACATACATACATGCATACAAGTACATGCTCTCCGCGCACCCCACGTTCCTTGAGTATCCTGTTCGGGCTCGCTTTTCCAGCTCCTTCCGCGCGTAGACAACCAGCTAGTTAAATGAGAATACACCTAGGCACATCTCCATGCGTATTTGTTGATTTTTTCTTGCCTCTCTCTTCTTGCCGACTTCACAAATTGTTTGCTGCTGATTTTCGCTAGTCAGACCCCTCCATGCAGCACCTGCTTCGGCCGCCGTTGTACTTTTGAGGCTAGCATGGATTTCACTGCAGCCATCTTCTTACGGTGCACCCTTTCTCATATTTATAGTAGTATGTGTGCATGTATGGCATGTTATTCACATGATCATATATCAACTTTTATTAATTCGTATTGCTTTCGCGTAGCGCCGATTTGTGGTTGTCTGTGGCAAGTGGTTTTCGCAATGTGAGAAGCAAGTAACTAATAGTGCCTCGTAGTGAAGTTCGGCGCTCAAAAGCACCCATATGAATTCGCACAGTTTTCACATACAAACCATTTCTGTATGTATGTATGTATATTATATGTGGAAGCATGTATGCGCTACCTTGCTGCCCTACCTGTGTTCCAATCAAGAACTCCCGGCATTCCTGTGCCCCCTCCCGCGCACTTCCCGGCAACCCAGTTAAACCAAGCAATTTCTTCGCTGTTATTTATGTGCACAAACACACATTTATTTGTTTAAGCAAAGCTTCCTTGCTGCCTCTGCGCCGCCGTTGTTCACTGCTCATGTATCTGTCTTGTACTCGTGTATTTATAAAGCTCCGCTTATGTCTCTCTGCCTGTGCGCGTGTCGCTTCCTCGGCTTCTATCTACATTGCTTGTATAATTGTGCAGCTGTTTGCTTGAGCGTGTGTTCTATGCTTGTATTGCTTTAAGTTGCGCTCGTAAATCGTCTTTATTACGATTATGTTTGTTTATTGCAATAATTTATGTGATTTGCGGTTTTTGTTGCTCACCAATTTACGTTTGTTTGCCTTTTCCATGTTTTATTTGATTTCGCTTTTTTATTTCGATTCCGAGCGGAATTTTTTATCTTTAGCAATTTGAGCTTTGCTTTCTGCTTCAATGCGTTTTGATTGAGTTTTTCTCACTTAAGTTATTATGCTTTGGTGACTTTTTTTAAATAAGTGCTTTTTGATAGGAGTGAGATGGTTTACATTTTTCTATAATTAGCTAAAAGTAGTCTAATTGTGTTAAATCCAAACTTCTTGGAGGTCACTTAATGACACAATTTCTTGAAATTATCGAAGCGCCAAACTTTTCTCGCAATAATTCGGTTGTTGCATGTGCTGTGTGGTATGTAGCCCCGTTTTCTTGTAACCAGATGTTGTCAAGTTCTACTACTTCCAATTGCGGCCATTAAAAGTTGGTTATCACCGATCTATACCGCTCTCCATTGGCAGTAACGGTGTCACCAGCTTCATTTCGAAAGAAGTACGGACCGATGATTCCACGAGACCACAAACTATCATAGCATCCCTATTGGAAAACTCGATATTTTTCAGAATTTTCGATAATTAAGTAAGTGGGTGCAATGATCTATAATTATCACATTTTCTGTCGTTAGCATTTTAAAGGTAATTACGTAATGCTTCTATCATAGATATGCTCGTTCCTATCGACAAAAACAGGGACAGTCGATGTTAGATGCATAACATCCTACCGACCAACCTGCCGGAGCTGCTGCTGAGTCACTATCGATGTTTGTCTCCTGACGTAGTCCTGATGGAACACAATTGCTCTCCTACCAGCCAAAGCTATCCGAAGTAAGAGTTTGGCCGTAAGGCGATTGCTTAGCAGCCTATTTAAATGATTCCAAAGGGTTTTTTGTGCAATGTTTAGCTCCTGGGGGTCGAAACAGTTACTAATGGGGGTCGGACTTTTTCCGTAATTTAATCGATACTTTCGTTAACTGGACGTTCCAGATTCAGGTGAATGAAGATCTCCTGAAAGATTGCGCAATCAGCATGAAAAGTTATAAAGCGATAAAAGTACTTGACGTAAAAAATTTGAAAGCAATCAAAAAACACGGTACCAACGTCAGACTTGCCTTTAGAAAGGGGTTTAGTTAGATACGCTTGTTATAAGAACGGTGTACTGAAATACGCTGCTGGTATAATAACTTTTGGTGCTCTGATGATGCCAATAAACAATGTGAATATACCTGGTTAGGTAGTAGCAGCTTTCAGACTTATTTGTACTCAAATTGTTACTTCTTTAAGCACAAATGTACTTCCTATTCCTGTTCTCTGTTCTCTGTTCTCTGTTCTCTGTATACTGTATTTATTACAAAGCAAACACTGACGGGTATTTGCAACCATTCTATTCATTCGAGGTTGTCCTTAACCATTCTAAAAAATTAATTGAAAATGTTAAAAACGAAATATTTCTAACTCTTGCGCACGAAGAACGCCATTGAACGCGCGACAAACCCATGTAAACGCTAAATAAACATAAATAATCATTAATCTTCGCTAAGTGCAAAACGCGAACCTCTAAACCTAATTGCACGTGTGTGTGTATGCCGTTGTGAAACTGTGAAAAATTCTCAGCTCAAGCACAGCTGGCAACGCGGTCGCACTTGTGTTGCGCGCTTTGGCATTCACTTTTAATTTTTCACTTATGCGTCCGCATTTACTGGCGGAAAAAATTAATAATAAAGTATAGCTAACTAAAAGTGGGTAATAAGCTGCTGAGAGCTCGTGAGTGGAGCATTCACCAGTGCAGCTGAAACTCTTTTAATGCATTTACATATTATATAATATATATTGTAATATTTTCCTTCGGCCGCACAGCTGTGCCACTAAATCACACAATCACCCGCGCAGAACGCGGCAGACGCGTACGCGCCGCAGATGGACAAGTGTTGAAGCGTTGCATTGGCTGGCGTTGCGGCAGGTAGGCATATTCATAGTTATAAACTTAGGAAAATAGATATTTTGTGCATCAGCAAGACACGACTCCGGCGACTGCGCACATACACATGTGGAGCTGTGCTGGCAGTCGAAATGAAATGCAAAATTTTCGAAAGACAAAATCGTTAAACAAGCCAGCCAAAGCACTAGCTCATCGGCAACAACAATGGCACTCAGATAAATAAATAAATAGTTGTTGCCGTTGATTCCATAGTAAGACCGCTTGAGCAGCTCTGTTGCCTTTTGTCTGCGCTATGCGCTGGTCTGGCTGTCCTCACAACCTTCAGGGGGTCCATCCGCTCGCTGTTGACTCGCCTTGTTTGTTGACTACAATCGTGCAACAAGCTGTGATTACAAGCTGCAGTACATATGTGAGTATTCGTAAGACGTTGAGCATGGACCGAGCACGCCTTCACGCCAGCAACAATGCATAGCGGCATTTAAATTAATGTGTGGCACAGAAAAACTACAAATATGAATTGGCCGAAGATGCATAACCGCGCTTTGAAAGCCATAGCACCCAGTAAGTGCAGCAATATCAGCCCAAAGTATTGCCTCGGCAGCGACTTGCACACGGCAATAAAGTGAATATTATAAGCAAATATAGTTAAGGCATTAACAATATTTACCAACGTGGCATGCCCCGCTAACTTCAACCAAAACCAGTTGGTGGCCAAATCAGTTAGTTCGCTTGTCAGTAGCTGACGTAGTCGCTGGCTGTGTTGCATTTTGGCTGGTGTGGCTTGCTAAACAACCAACTAAGTTGGCTGGCTGAGTGGTCAGCTTGTGGGCTCACGTCACTGTGTTGGTTTGCTTAGTCCGAGTCTGAAACTGTTGCTGCCCCCTCAAACAATATCGCAAATCACTGTGGCAACCTGCTTCCAGTAGCGGTCGCACTGCTGACAAGCGGGTATGCAAATATATGCGATATATATATATATTTATATATGAAGTGTTTTCCTATCGCTAGCATTTTCAGTAATTAATTACTTTCAATTCGAGTGATTTTGAAGGTGCCTAATTTTGTTCCTGAAAAATTAATCTGAGTACTGATTTGTATGTCGACTTATATTTACTAATATACCATACCATGATATCCCATATATTATATTACATACTTAGAAATATACACTATTAGCTGAAGCTCAAAAACTTTTTGGAGAAAATTTTATTTACTAGAATTACATTCGAAGCACACACGTAAACTACCGAAACACAGGCGTAGATTAAAATTATATTATCTATAATTTTAAATCTTGCTTTTGCGAAATCTAAGCCAAAATTTTTTGCGTAGAAGTCACCTAACCCTCTTTATCTATGGCGTCACCTAACCCTCTTTATCTATGGCGGTGACCAAATGTTTATTAGAGGTATATTGCATGTATACAAACTTTTGCATTTACCCTTAAGCGCTAATTAAACTGTAAATGAAGTTTCTGACGTGATAACATTCTTCATAAATTGGGTTATTATTAGTCGTATTAAACTTCCGTGGTGGTGCAACGTCAAGACACATGCCAACCAACCTTCAAACTGTATACAAACTTTCGGAAATTTCACGTACATTTTCACAAACTTACGCCATAAATATGCTTTAAATAGCTTAACCTTTAAAGAATGCTTAAGGTAAGTGCATGAGTATTCACACCTCTTCATACAACGCTATATATAATATTATATACGAGTATGTACAAAATTTTTGGAGCACAAAACAAAACCTCTGTCGCATCGTGTGAAAGCTGCAATAAAGTTAAATTTGCTTCTCACATGCAAGCGCCAGCACAGAAGTAAAGTTAATAATAGTTAGCCGAGGCCGAGCCACTTCAGCTAACAAACTACCGTTACCGCTTATGGTACTTTCGCTAATATTCTAGGTCATAAGCATTAACGCTTAAGAAAGAATGCTTGTAGTTTTTTGCATAAAACCAAATGCCGGCTATGCTTTCAGGATATCTGAACAATAACACAAACTTATAATAACTCTTGTCACATTTTATTGTTTTTTTTTTGTTGTTTAAGGTATGTTATTAGCAACACCTTGTTAGCATGACATTAGCACATTTTTACATGTTTTGTGTAAATTTCAAGCAAACTACCAAAAAGAGCAAGCAACAAGCCTCCCTTTAAATAAACAGGTGAGCATGGAGCTGGGTAGCCGCAGAAGTGTTCACTGCCTACCAAATATCTGCCTCTCATTTCGTCTACACTACTAGATTTCAGCGGACTAGATGTTGAAAGTATCTGTTGGACTGCTTCCAGCTATGACTCTCAAACTATGACACAGTAGCGGTGGCGCTGTAGTGAAGCTGTAGAGCTCTATTGAAGATGGCGATACAATCATGACATATGGTATAAGCTGCAGGTCTTAGGCTCGAAGCTACACAAAAATAAATGACAATATGGTAGCTAATTTAGGATCACGGAGGCACCAGCTCAGTGATCTGAGGTAGACAAAATACATGCCAAATTCTGTACTATCACAAAAGCACTTAACATGCAGTTTAACACTTGGAGCACAATTAATTACCGTTGAAGCAACATTGTTTACAGGACTTGAGAATTTACTCTAACGCAATTGAATTTATATTTAGTATCAATATAATTACGCAATTCAGCTAATGAAGTTAATTTATTGGAGTCTTAATATTTTAAAGTATAGAACGCTGCCATAACGTTAGTATTTGACGTTGTAAAAAAAATCGTTTCGGTATTTGTGGAACTGGAGGTTCACCCCTTATTTTCAGAAAGTTGCTTATACGTCATGTACGTCCATTATTGTTAAATATTGTATAAATACTAATAATTTTGTTAGACAGACAATAACTATCAGCCTTTATTTAAATGCCTATAATTTTGACAAATAGCTCACTTTATTGTGTAGCTGTACGAGGCGAGGTCTTTGGGACACCTATTGCATATGTTTGCTGGAATAGACCGCTGAATAGCAAGTGGTAATTGTAAATTACGCAAATTGCTGAGGACATTTACATGTTTTGTTCGAAGTATGCTTGATTAGTTTGGGCAAATATGTAGCTAATACACACACACATACACACTTTTTCTATGCATCGAAGCACAGAATGCGCAACATTAAAGCAAACCATTTGACGGCAAATTTCGCTCGCATAGAAACCAATAATCAATCAATTGATTTGCCGGCAAAAAACCATCATTGAAATTAATTGCAATGAAATTGCTGTAAAATGACAAAGCAGATCCATACATACACAAATACATAGGTATTGCCGTAGATATGCAACGTGCAACATTCAATTCTCCGCGGTGCCGTTCATTATGCCAGTGTGAAGTCAATTGCCGACGACGCCGTAAGCCAATTGAAATCAAATGCCAGACAGCATGAAGTATTATGCATATTCAACACACACACTAACAAACTACATGCACATGTGTATGTATGTGTGTATACAGGTATGGGCTAACGCTGGTCGGCTGCATTAATCTCTAATGAGCGCGCTGAGTGGTTGAGCGCGACGCGGCTCGACTCATTACCACAATGTTTTCATTTATTAATTGCAAGTAAATAAATAACGAAAAACGACAAAATAAATAATGTTGCAAAAATCAATAGAAATTCGTTTGAAAAATGCACTTAATGACAGCAAAATAAAACAAACGATAAATGAATATAAAAAGCAAACAAATTTTCAATAAAAGCAATAAATTCACAGACAAAGCAGCAATTGTGCCGGCATAAACAAAGCGGCGAACAAACAGCCTAGCTAACTGCTTTTACAGAATGGTGAATTTTTAATGACGCGCAATTACGGTAATTTATTACAAATGGTCAGTTTTACATGGCTCATTATGTGCTGCAGACAGCAACAACACATACAGCAAGAGACATGCAATGATTAAATGCTTTAATATAAATAAACATTAATTTGTAATACAAGTATTTGCTCGTGTTAACCATAGATGAAGGCATGTATGTCTGTGTCATATAAAAACGGGTAGTCCGTACACCAGTTAATTGAGAAAGCAGTGCTCAAGTTATCATGTGCTCTTAGATTTTTGAATATATTACTAGTCGACTCTAATAAATTCTCTTTTTAGGCTGAAAACACAAATCCATCGATTATTTCAGATAGCAGTAAGACAGCTCTAAAAGCTCAGACTTCATTGGCCGTGTCCATATTGTCAGTTGCATTCAACAATTTCTTTATAGTACTCAGATGAGCAGTGGGTTATGAAATAACAACAAGCTCGAGGCTAAAGGGATTGGTAAAGAAGGACATCGTTGTTAAATTTTTAAGGGACTGCCTGCAGATGGCTATACTTTTGTCTACTTGCAGACGGTTATTGGTCATCTGGGATCAACAGAAGCTCAGAGAACCATTATTTTGGACCGAGTCAATTGTAGTAAGTCTAGTAAACTTTTTCAGCTATCTTTGATTCTAGCGATTGGGACCCCTGACGAATCACTGCATACTTTGTTGTAGAATCAAAGTAGCACATCCGTCTTGACCCGATTTTATACCTTTGGGACAGAGATTGAACAACCGCAGCTGCATTTTATTTGAGTATAGAAGCAAAGTATCTTTCCTTAGAAATAGTCGCGTTGCAGACCTCTGTTGACATCAGACAGTCTATAAGGTCCATAATACATTTTTCATTATGACTTCACAATAGCCTACCGCATCCTAACCTCACTCGCATATTTTCTCGAAATAAAATTTTCATTCGAGCCACCCACTACAATCATCTGTATTCACACACGTGCAGCAACAACGGCAGCCACTTTAGGGAAAAATCTGTCAACATCGAGTGTCAGTCGGCTAGACGGTCATGCAGCTAATCAAACGGCCAGTCGGATAGCTGGTCAATCAATAGTTTGCCCACTGGACATTCAAAGCAGGTGTTAGTTCAAATACAACATTAACAACAACAACAACGGCAAATGCATTAAGCAACACATGCACAACAGTTGCCACAACAACATTGACTACAACATAGGTGCAGCTGTCGCCAAAACGTATATTTTAATTGCAAACGCGTTAATGCAAATTCACAGTTACACCGGGGAAAACAGCAAATAATTAGGACAGCGAATTAATGAAATTCGTACTACATCTGCTGGTGATGTGTTTGTTGTTGCCGTTGGCGACATATTTGCAATTAACGGTATGCGAGGTTACGCGCTGAATACTCAACCGTTACAGTTGCCACATGTGGAAATTATCGCTTTACAGTTAGGTGAGATTTCGCGGGACGGCCTTTAATAATGTAATGTGTATGCCGCATGATTTCAATCTAACAATGGGGCATTCATGGTTTTGTAAGAAATTTCGGTCAGAATCTTCTAAGCACTATTATACTTCTATTATATAATATATGAGACTTTACCCATTTGAATAGTTTTGTGAATTGTTAATAATAAAACAAAAAATAGAGTTGCCACCTGTTCGAATATGTTAATATAAGAAATTTGAAATGTTTGAATAGTTTTTTGAATTGTTAATAATAAAACAAAAAATAGAGTTGCCACCTGTTCAAAAAAGTTCATATAGATAAGTAGATAAAATAAAGCAAGTTTCTAGTTCAAGGAAGACTTCAAATTGAAGGTATTTTGCGAAGGGTTGCCACCTATTTTAGTAGAATTTGTAGATACATTAATTTTACAAAGTGGACTTCGAAAGGTTTAAGGAAGCTTTCTCTAAAAAACTTATACGTTAATTATGCTTGGAAGGAACATATTGATGAGCCAATTTTAAGCAGAAATGTTTGGCAACATTTAATTATGATTTAAATAAGTAAATTTACATATTACCAATATTTCAGCAAATATGTAAATTACTATACAATTAATTCATTATATAATATTTTCAGTTTTCCGCCAACATTACTGTCTTTACAAGTTTTTTTCTGCATTATGTATGGCTATACAGATTCTCATTAAATTTATTTTAATTTATAATTTTGTTTTTACGATGAAATTTAAAAGTTCAGTTTTGTGGTAGTTACATTAAAATCTTTTACTGCTTAAAATAATCACCGCAATTGGTTGGCAAAGTTCAGGGGAATTAATTTGAAGTGTAGTAAAAATTTTTATTATGCAGTTTAAAAGGAAATAAAATTTGTATCATACGAAAGCTCAAGTGTTACTATTAGATATATAAATATATATATATATGTATATATATGTATGTATATACAAAAAAATGTATGGAAGAACTTTTGAGTGGTTTTCTGTTGAAACACGTTTCCGTAGTAGAAGTATCACATAATATGGTTTTACAAACGAAATGGCAGCAATAACGCATCTAAAAGGCACAACTTCTGTGAAATTGTATTCAAGCTACAGGAAAGTTTAAAATCGCTACATTTTTTTATATATTTTATTGATTTTTTAATTGATTGAATAGCGATTTTGTGACTTAATCACACACTTTTTGGAAAAAAAACCATATCCATACTACGAAGAACTCGATCGAATATTAAATTTAGTAGCCAGTTTATTTCACTAAAAATATTTTCTGCTGAGCCGTTGTTCATAGTGCCTTACAATTTAGCCCATTCTCGATGTTCTACAAAAATATTACGTATACGCAGCGTAAGCCCCAGCGCTCAAATATCATATGTAACATATATAATATGTGAACACAAGCGTACACTGCGAAACGCACTTTACATGCTTATATAAGCGTGCTTGTATGCGTATAATAAACTATCAGTTGGGTTAAAAAGCCAACAACGACAACACGTTTCCTACAAAAATTATTAGCAATAAACAAAAGTAATGAAATACAGAAAATGCGGCAAACATAAATGGCAGGAAGACACATACACATAAACACATACTTGTACATATATATGCATGTCTCCACATACGCGTATATTTGTAAAGCGATGAAGCCAGAGGGGTTAAACGACATTGCAAATGCTCGCGTAATAAATATTCGTATGTGCGGCAGTGCCACTAGCATTTGAAGTGGAGGGAAAAAGTAGCGAAGGATTTACAAAATAAACGACGAGCGGAAATGCATAAAATTTCAATAAATAAAAGCAACGCATTAGAGGCAGCGCCAAAGAGGCGGCACGAAAATGTATACGAAACAGCCGTTATGGGGGTTACGTAATGAATGGCTGCAGCGCGCACACACATACGCACGTACGCACACATAGATAGCATAAATGAAGAGCATACCGTTATGTCGTTATAAGGAGTTATGCAAGGGACTAAAAAAGGAGCAGTAAAATTAACTACAAGTATAATGTATATGAGGGAAGAGTGAAGCAAAAAGCTGCGCTCGAGTGGTTAGTATGTGCTTTGTTGTAGCGGATATATGCCATTGCGATTTGATTAGATTTATATGTATATGTAGTGGTATATGTGTAATGGTATGTATATATATTCACTCAAGCATGCATATGTATGTGTAACGCTGTTTTGGCGCTGCTAAGTGCGATCAAAGGTGAAAGAAAATTTATTACGCACAATTTCCTTGTTGTTGCTGCACCGAGCAGGTAAAAGCGATTATTGCGGCAACATATAAGCGACTGCATTTGCAAGCACAATAGCCCATGCGTGTAAATAGCAGTGTGTGCATAACGAGAGATCTATATTTGCATGTGTGCATGTGTGTATATTGATTATTGTCTGCTAATAAGCTCGTTATCTAACCCTAATCTGGGTCATCTCTACTTATCATTGACTTTACGCAGCACCGCCCAAATGCTCAGCCTTCTATGTGCCTTATGAACGACCTATATTTGCATGTGATTTATGCCCGTGTGTATAGTGAGGGGAGTTATGTTTGTCATAAATTATGAATTTTACCGTTATGGAACAGTGTGAGTGCGTAAGAACAATAAGTAGGGTTTCGAAATGTTATGCATCCCAGTGGCTTCAAAATTGCTTTGAATCATAGTCCCAAGTTTAAAGATGCGCCTAAAAGATATGAGCATGAGTGTTATCTTAAATCCTTCTGCAGACCAAATGTAGGTAATAATGAGCATGAATGTTTATCTAAAGTCTAAATTTACATAAAAGGAGTAATATCAGTGCGTGAATGTGCAATAAAACAAAACAAAATTTTTTAATGAAAAAAGTTTTGCTGACAACAAAAAGTGGCAAAGTACTCATTTGCTAATAGTTTGCGAAATTCCGAACTGACTACAAGAACACTGAAAACGAGGAACCCATTGGACGTCGAAATAACACAACTGCTAACCATAAAATTAATATAATTGAAATAGCTGTTTGATGTCTTCAGTATTGTACATAAAGTATAGTTAAATATTATTAAGGAAAACAAAAGCTCTACGGTGGGTGCATTTCGCGCTCACAATTCATCGGTTCTACATAAGCCAAAAAAAATTAAAAAGATAGAAAATTTAATTAATTGGACTTCAAATCTCATTTGGACCCTATGTATGCGCTGCCATCAAGAGATTGCTCACTGCAAAGAAATTTTGCCAAAAACGTAGAGCTAAACACCACAAGTGTTAAATATGAAAAATCAAAAAAAAATAATTGTATTTCTAGTCAAGGATAGCACTCGTCTAAAATCTATAAAATAAAGCGTGGATGCCTTGTAGAAAACAACAATTTACTAATAAGCCTGTATAATTTGAATTCAATACAAAATAATTCAACTCTTCAATTTGTTTTTTGTTTTCCCATGAAAATTTTTCGACAAGGCTAGCGAGCAGACAAATGGCGAATCGAAAGCAGCTATTACCGAAAGCACCAAAGCAATTTGTAAATATTAGTTTGTTAAAAATTCTCATTGTAAAAAATATATATGCATATAACCCTTAGAAAATTTTATAAAGCAATAAAATAGCTGAATAAATTATACTTTCAAAATTAAAATATATAAAAATTAAATTAACTGCAGTAATTATTTCATTCATAGCTGTTATTTATTGAACTCTTATACATTCTTATTTTCTGCTATCCACCTTTAGAGGATCTCTCTCTGCAAACTTATATGCACCCAAGCGATTTTTTTGCTCAACAAAATTACATTAAGTTTTATTGGCCATAATTTATAAGTTTTATGCATAAATTTATTAACCTCCGACCTGCCTAAATTTGAATATGAACGCGCTGCAGCTCCGCGCTGCTGCCACTGCCGCCGGCGCAGCCACTTTGCATTGATTGCTTGCACTGGCAAACGAACTGTGTAACGTCGCACAGCACTGATGAGTTGCAACTGGAACTGCACCGGTGGCAGTGGCAGTGACAGCGCATGGTAATGAAGTAGCAGCCGACAGCGCTTATTGCATATTCAAATATGCTGAGCACGTTTCAGCTTCCCAGCGTCTTAGTGGCTGTGTGCTGGAGCGTTGTCTGGTGTTGCCGCCAACGCCACCACCGGTCGCGATGCAGATGTCAACAACATCTGTGCCACCACTATTTGCTCGTGCTGTGCAACAGTGCGGTGTTGCATACATTTCGCATACCAACACAAGTAATGCTAGTATGTGCAGTTATGTATGTGTAGGCTGTGTGAGTGTTAGTCTGCCACTTTTTCGCAAAGTCTACTGCTTCTGTTGTTGGCTGTTGTGGTTGCCACCTTTAACAGTCGCGTCGCGTCGCTTGGCTGCAAAGTTTATTCGCTGCAGACGAAATTTGCATTTCAATGCGCAAATTATGGTAATTTCAACGATGTCAGTCAATATTTGATTATGCGACTTGCTTGCTTGCCAGCTTGACTAACTCGAAGTGGTGAAATTGCCCTCAGCGAAAGCGAATGCAAAGCGGAGACAGAAAGAGAGACACATGCAGCACTGGCAACGAGATTCGCAGTAAAAGTTGTTGTATCCGTAGTTCCTCTATATTAAATTTACTGCGAGAGTTCGTTTAATTAATGGTGTTATTATTTATTAAGTTAACGGCCATTTATAATTTATCGTAGTATATTTTATTAAGACTTTATTAAATTACAAATAATAATTACGTGAGCGTTCCCACTAGTCTTTGATTATTAATACTACTAATTTGAAAATTCTGGATCTCGGTGATAGTTGTGATTTCATGCTTGGTCATCTCAGTAACTATTAAATGGTGGTTCAAAAAACATACTAGTTAAAAGGCTATCCACAAATGGTGAATTTCGTTCAAATTCGTATCTCGTTAGAGTTACTTATCAGTTACCTACTGAGAGAGAGAGAGAGAGAGAACTGGTTTGTGTCTATTTACTAATTTGTTAATAATTTTTATAATTTATTTATTTACAAATTTTTCAAATTTGTTTTCTGACTACTTTGGACAGTTATATTGTAGATTAATCTACGAAGGGTCTACCCAATCTTTCATGAGATTTGTCAACCAAAGTTTTCAAATCTATATTTTTCAAATTTTAGTCTTAATTGTACTAATAGTGAACAGCATGGCGAAATCTGTAAAAAGTTGAGCCCAATTATCTTCGAAAGTAATTTATAGCATTAAAGTTATACAAAGTCATGTAACTAAAAGGAGAGTTTTTGAAGAAGAAGAGAGATTTTATTTTATATAGTAAGAGATCTAAGCGACCTTGTATGGGGTGACACTTTGATAACGGAGATAAAACATTTCTCAAGTTGTTTAAAGGAATATTCTTGAGATGCAATTCTTGACTGTAAGAAGTACTAGGAAAATTCTTGTAACATGTAGGAAAAGCATTTTCAGAAAGGATTCTAGAGCAGCAACGTCTTCTAAACAACTCTGAAAGACACTTTGAATGTTTTGAAAAATTTTTCAAAAGTTTCCTCTAATAAAGTTTAGCTTTGGCTAAAGTACATATGAATAAATTAAAATTACTCGTGAATTTTTTTTACTGAATTTAAGGCTTATTTAAATTATGAGCCAACGTGTGCATATTACTCAAGTGAAACAGTCATGCCAGAATACTGAGTATTTTTCACGATGCAAATATGAACGGCGAATAATATGTGCGCCATGACGTTTAAACACAAACGTTGAACGTCTCTCGTGCTTAAGTATTTTTTGCCGCCACAGACAGTAAAATTGAGCTTCGCGTGAATATGCTGCCATCAGGGCTTCACTTTCTTTTGCCGGCTTATAAGCAATAAGGGTAAACATGCTTGCTGAGGAAGAGTCTTTCATAATGAAGGGATGTGTTGTCTCTCTGCTTTGTATTTTTTGCTTTCATTAAAACATACGCGAAGGAATTCACACACATCTAAATTTGCGTGTGTGTGCGCTTGCATAAAAAGTCGATTATGCGTGGCTTACATACTTGTATATTGTTGCTGCTTGCGGACATAAAATGAAAATGAAAGTCGTTTTATTTTGTATTTACAACGATTACGTTGACTGCTTGGTAAGCAGCTATTTCCGCGCTAAGCACAAGCAAACATTTCTTTCACATACACATATGCATACAAACATACATATGCATATTGTATACATACAAACATGCATATATACATACATACTATTTATTGTTCATACTCGTTTGAGTTTATTACGCTATTACGCGTAGAGGAGCAGACAGTTGCCTCCTTATTGCGTGGGACAGGCGCTTCAGCAGTGTGATGCGTTGCAAAGCACAGTTAGTGAAATGAAAGTGTGCTGAAACGGAAGTTGCAACGTTTCGCTGCTTGTGCTTTTGCAGCCAGTTTCTTTACTTCTTCTTCGCGCTAAATTTTTCAGCGCAACCCACCTGCATCGTCTTGGGAAGCCAATTTCACCTTTGTACCCATGTACCCCAGTTTTAGTATATACTGTATGCTTCTCCACTTTTTATAGCACTTACGTGACGTTTTTAATGTTGTCGATTTCCAGTTGTGAATGTTTAAATATTCAATAACTGTTATGACAGCAAGCGCTTACGCTACCCAAAGTCAGTATAAAAGTGCCAAAGTAAGGCAAATATGCGTATTCTAAATCATCTTCAGTAGTATGTTATGTAGTATTTGCAGAATATTCATAAGAAATATAAGTTTCTATGACTTAAATAAATGTTAACGCTTTATAAAATATTATATTATGTGAAGATTATAGAAAATGTGTTAAGTACAAAATTTTAGTTGCTATAAAAGATAATGCGTGAGGCAAGTATGCTATTATAATATTAAGAAATTGTGTGCTTTTATTAAATTACTGCAAAATATGGTGCTGAGAGCTCATATTCTTAAAAAGAAGTTGATATTTTTTACAAGAAGTTAATATTTTTGAAATGTAGATATAACATTATTATCACAATTTATTTTGAAAACATTTTTGTACAATAACTCAAAATTATATTTAAATAGTAATTTTTCAAAATCGAAAGAAGGTAGCTTATAATGTTCTAAACGTAGGACCCTTCGATATATATGCAAGAGGAAATATTCAATGAGAAAGGATAAGCTCACAAAATGGTGTGCTGAGCGAGACCAAAGAACATGGAAAGAAGCAGAAGAAACACAATTGACAACAGCCAGGCAGTAATGAATACAAGGTTACGACTTTATTGAATATGGGATGATATGATATCTAAAACTGTTAGGGAAAAGCTTAACGACTAATTTTGTAGAAAGCTCGGAAATGTGCATAAAAAAATCTTTTGACTTGTTAAAAAACTTACTAAAGGACTACTTTCATTCCAAGCTATGAATGTTCGTGTGGCAGATTCATCAGCTGGATCATCAGATATATATAAAATACAGGCAGATATACAAATAAGCGGGGTAAATTAAATAAAGAGATTCTAATATACCGAGTGTCTCAAAATTTTTTAACAACAGCTACCAAGAGTGAGACAAAACTGAGAGACTTGATCTCTCTTAGTATAAGAATCATCGCACTTTTTGTAGTATAGAACTGAAGAAATTTTAAACAAGCAGAGGAACTTTACTTAAAAACTTCTATTAAATAATTAGAAAAATTTTATTAGTTTTGGAATAGAACTGATTGCATTAAATATATTAATAACTTTATAATAATTCGTTTATATTTAGAACTTACTTAAAAGAAAGACCTCTCAACATTTAATTTAAGACATAAAGTCTGCTAAAACAATAAAAATAATTTATTTTCTATATTATCTCACGTCAGTTGATAACAAATTACTATTATAAGTATATATATTAATATCTATTATTCGTAGAATATAACAGTCTGACTCAAAAATAACAATGCCAAATTTACGAACTAATAAATCGCTTACACCTAGGTGGCCGAATGCCTAATCGTAAAATTGAGTGAAAAAAAAGCATTTTCCTTTCACCACTCAAAGCGCAACAAATTGACTGTCAGCCCATCACTTTGCTTCAAAAACTTTTTAAATCCAATTTTAATACAGAAAAATTACGAGCTAATGCTAATACAAATACCAATGACAAAGCCTTTCAACTCTAACATTTACAGTAGCTGGCGTGACAGCGGTGAACAATGGTGCGGCCTGACCGTTAACCGCAGCGAAACGATTATTTCAATCGCTTAAATAATGTGTCTAATATTCAAATTAAAAAACAAAATGACATTAAATAAAAAAGTAAACTTAAAATAACAAAAACAACGCTTTAACAATAAGCCACATTTAAAGTTTGTCGCCAAGCAGCAGACACCGATGCACAGAAGCCCGCTGTTAGTGGCACATAAAGATCGCGTATTGAGAAGAAAGCTGCTCTCTAAATCTTCGCCATTGATTGCATTAGACCGCACACGCCAAACGCCTTGTGTTATGCGACTAAAACTTGGGGCTCGAAGAAAACTATTAGTAAGAAATGTCGAAAAAGATGCTTTCCAAATTTAAAATGGACTTTTAGCTGACAAATTCGAGCGTTCACAAGAAGATTTTACTCTGGAAGAAAATAATAGCATTAAGTAGCAATGCTTATTGTTGGAGCATCGTAAAAAATTAATCAGCTGCCTACGGAAACCAGTTGCTGCTGTGTTGCGCGGCTTTATTATTATTGTTATTGTGCTTTTTCTATATTTTATATGCCACAAAGCATTTGTTGGTCGTGTCGCGGTGTAATTAATTTTTCTTTAGGCCTCAACTGATGTGTGCGTTAGAATGTAGTGATAAATGTTATAAATAGTAGCAAGTAAAGGGCTTTTTTAGGCGGAGTGGGTGTAAAAGCTGCTTTCTTTTTCACTTTTTGGAAGTCTACAAGCTAATTGATGTAGATTTCACTTATGATAAGCCGAGTTTGAAATTTCAAAGGCAGTCAAACCACAAACAAGTTTGCTGTAACTTGAGTTTGAATGACTCTGTCTGCCGAGCAAGGAATGTTAAGAGAAATATTTTCTTAAGACATTTACGTGTGTTAACGTACGTATATAATTATTTCGATACTTGATTTTATATTACTTTGAGTATGGAATTTTTCAATAACGATGTCAAATATGAGCGATGGTGCAAAAGTGACATTAAATCGGTTTCCAAGCACTGCTCTATTGAAGCTTATATATTAATTGTGCGTTATATTTTTATTACATGATTCTGAGGACAGAATCAGAACCTGATATTAAAGCAAGGTTCTGCTTATTAGTAGTACATTGCTCTAACTACTAGACTACTGTGGCTAATAGTCCTTGTATATTTTAAATTCTTATTTTATATCTATATTAAAGCGGTTCCCTAGAGGAGAGTTTATTAGTGACCTCCACTGATGATACAGTGACGATGCGAAAGATATTTTTCTCAACCTTTCCCGCAAAAAAAAGTCTATACAGACTTGTAATAATTGCCTTATCATTTTCTTTCACCTAAGAGCTAATTTTTAGGTCCTTATTTCTTTCATGAACCACTGGGCGAACATTTTTTTGCAAACGTAAATACTGATATTGGTCCTAAAACAACTATATTTGATATAAATACTCGTAATTTAATATAATTAAGGGTTAAGTAAAATTTCTTTTCAAATAACACTTTCGAAGAGTTGAAAATATAGAAAGCCAGGATTCTCAGGATATCCTTGATCACATAAATATTAAAAACTTTCTATTGTAATAACATATAGCGTTGGAACCTCTTTAATTGCTATATACATTTTATAAATTTCAACACGAAAAAGCTTTTACGAAATATTTAACGATGGCAACTCTATCGCATGCTAGTACTTATAGTTCCACTATAAATGCAGTAATTATATGCGATTTTCATATCGATCCTACGCATACTTTAAAACCCTTTTTATTCATCTCAATGCACACATATGTATGTATAAAGTGGCATAAATACCCCGCATTTATATGCGCATGTATGTGAAAACGCCATTTTTCTATGGTTCAATAATGAAAGAAAAATTTATATCTTTTTCATGAAAATTTCACGCGATTTTCACACTCGCGCGTATTCAATGCATTCACTGCAACGTAATGTCCGCAAAACGAGGCACACACACATACACAGCCATACAAATGACCACACATGTAAAAGAAGTGAATGCAGTAATACGCATGAGTTGCATATCGAAGCGCCACTGCTGCGGCAATCGCCATTGAATGCGAGATGTGCAAGCGTGTGCGCAATTTTATTTGCATCGAGTGGCACGGCGATTTTATTTAATTATATTTCATTTACATTTCGCGAGCACAAGCGCTTATATTTGCGAATAAAAAATATAAAAAAAAGAAAGAATAAAGAATTGAAGTGCAATAAAAGAAAGCAGAGCACATAACTGTGTACTTTAAAATACTGTAATTAAAGCACAGAAGGAGCTTTTATTTAATATATTGACCTCATTTTCAATTTGATGCCTGAATTTGACAGATACGCCTTGACGCTTATGTAACTGTCACATGCAGTGCTGTATTCTATTTGAAGTTACAACTTCAATTGATACAAAAAAAAAATTTTATTTGCTGAAAAAAGTTGCAGTCATCTAGAATTCTTGATGTAAATACGCAAAAAAAAAATATTAAAGTTTTTTTTAGAAAAATTACAAAATATTTTTCTTAAAAATTATTATTATTTCTTTCAAAGTAAAGATTAAAAATTATATATACAATAAAAAAAATATTTAAAATTATTAAAAATTTTTTTCGAAATTATCTTTTTTGAAAGAGAGATTAAAAAAATGTATATTTAGAAATGCCAAAAAATGGAAATATGCAAATATATTTTCTAAAATTATTTTAAGTATCTTTTTCCAGCTATGAATTCTTGTGCCACATGCATTCAGTGCATTATCTTCTAAAAAGAAAAAAATTAAGACAAAAAATCAGATTCCATTTGGGCTCAAATTGTGCAGTAGTTATTTACACTTTTTCAATATTGTTTGCATACAGGCATGCATTTTAGCAAACGTGTCGTAAAATGCCGACAAAAAGAGTTTTCCTCAGAAAAAATGTGCATACTAAGCTTGCAACATGCAATGAAATATTTTGTAAACATGTTGACAAGTAGCAAAAACGCTCAGAAACCAAAAAGAAAGCAAAAACGAGCACACATAATTAAAATTAAGTGACTGGCAGGTTGTAATTACAAACAAAAAGCCCATTTAGAGACGCTGGCGCCACTCATGTGGCAATGAGAGCACACAAAAGGGTGCACCCAAGCCCGCATAGGCCGGCGCATGAGTGCACGTACGTATACGAGAAAATTCCCAGTATGCAATGAAATTTTTAATAGCAGTCACAGACATCATTTTTCGCCTCATTTAAGTGTGTTCAAATGGAGTTAGCTGAAGAAGAAGAAGATGTGGAAAAAAGTTTGCCGCAGTTAATTTCTTGTGCCTTGCGGCAGCCAACCCAACACTTTTTCGTCATCGTCAGCAGCTACGACAGCTGCAACAGCGGGCGGCGCTCTACAATTAAAACAGCAACAATAAAGAGGCAAACAAAGTTAGCAACAACAACAACAGCGGCAACAATCAACGACGGTAATTGAGATAAGCAGTTGGCGGCTAAGAAGAAAAAGAACTGAAGCGCCGTAAAAGCCAAGTTAGCGGCAATAGCAGCACAACAACAACAAGTACTACAAGAGCATAATAATAATAATCAGCGCTACACATCACGTAGCGACGACGACAAGTCATCAGCAGTAAGCAGATAACAAACAAAAAGTATGCAACAACAAAAGACACTGAATATCTACGCGATAGCAACAACAAGAATAAACCACAAAAATATCAAGCTAAGCAGCAGTTGCGAGGCATTAAATAAGAAATTGTATGCGAAGGCAGTTGAAATAACAAAAATGCCAGCAGCAAAAGCGCCTTTGTTGCCACAATTACAACAGTAGCATTGTGGCAGCAATAGTAGTGAGCTTTCAATAGCTTCGGTTACTTAAAATGTTTAAAATTTTTAGCTTGTTTTATGTTTTTCCAATTTTAATTGCTTTCAACCAAAACTCCGTGCGCTCACAGCTCTAGCATTGATTACGCTTTATTGTTATAGCTTTTTTCTCGAAATTCTCTAAAGTGCTTTACCTAGCTAGAAGGCAAAAGTTCATTTTTATAAACTTCCTCAAACGAGGCGGAAACTTATTCAATTCCATTAGGTTTTTAATTACATAACTGAAGTAATTAATGTAGTCAATAAAAAGGTGTGGCACACATATATACAATAACATCTATGGTAAGCATTAGAAGTTGCCACCTGCTATAAATATTGTGCGCTTTTTTATGCAACATCGATAAAATTATTTTAATCTGTTGGCAACCACTAGAATTAATCTCAATTTGTCGCAGCTTGTTTTGTATTGACTTGAATAAATTAAAGTTTTCGCTTTTTTTCATACTTGTACTCTCGTGACTAGAAATCCCAGCTCTACACATTTCTCAGCGACAGCAATGGCCAGAATTAATCGTTGCATCATTGGTGGGATTCCACGCAAATGTTTAACATTTCAATTTGATGCCACACAAACGCTTCTCAGAACTATTTAAGTCGACACAAACAAATATTATATTTTTAGTTCATTGCAGCGCAGAGTTGCTGTTTTTGCCTGATTTTAATGAGCTACACTCGCTGAATTGCTAAGTAGCTGCGCATGCGCTGCGTCAATAATGTGTTGCTGGTGGCTAAAGTACAACTAAGTCAGCGCTTTAAGGAATAAATACATGACAAATTAATCGTATAATTACAGACGCTACTAAGCACTTCAGGAATAAAACGTCAAGGAACGTCCTAAAAATTAATATTGATAGCTAAAAGCTGAGTATCAAAATCGTCACCAGTCACCATTTTCTTAACGCAAAGCGCTTGGAAACAGAGCGTAAAATCGAAGAAAATTGTAAAAGCGCCACTATGTTTGCAACATTCACTAAGAAGATACAATTGCAGCTAAATTCTCGGTATAACTTTCTCAGACTTCAGCTGTTGAAGTATTAATTATATTATATATTCATATTGTATACAAATTTAATTAAATACCAAATATATATATCCACAGTTATAGCAGAGTTTAAAATTCAAATGTCTACAATGTATATTAGGGTTGAGAAAAAATTTTTTTTTTTGTTAGCCTGAGGGTAAAATTTGTAGATTATAAACATCCATTTCATCATACTTAGACTTAGTGGGGATATGTAAAGTCTAAAGTTTAGGCGGACAATCCCGCTTCGATTCAGGCCTTCGAGCGAGTCATTCGCCAGTTAACAGTCGAAATGATCGAACTAGACATCGAAAATTTGACTCAACGAATGGACCATCTGAGTCGTAGCCGCGGTCAACATTTGACAGAGATAATCTAAAAAAAATATATGCCAGATAATGTTCTTTCGAATGATAATAAACATTTCTGATTAAATTTGAACTTTCTCTGTTTTTCCTTTAAAAAAAGTAGAGAGCCTCGAATTGCATTTTTTATTAGCTTTAAGCAGCAATATGTTTCAAGTATTATATTGTATTTAATATTTATATTATATTTATATTCTCTTAACAAATATTTTAGATAATCACTCAAAGTACAATTATGCCTTACATATTTCTAAAATAGCTGAAATCGGTATTCAAAAACAGAGCTTTGCAACATATTTTATTGAAAATTATAATCACATACCAATGTATATTTTTTTGTTATTGCTTCACATTGCATGGAAAATGCATGCAAATTCCACTGAAACCATCTCACATGTGAAACCTTTCCACATAGAATATAATACAAACAACTAATTATAATGCTATAGCATAACAGGCAAGCCCAACTATTCAGATGAATATATTTTTTTTAAGGAACTTTTGGATGGATAGCGTTTTTTGACGAATGAAGAAGCTGCTGCAGGAATCAAGAAGCTTCCAGTAAGTTATTATAGGGATGGCATAAAATTATTGGAGGATCATTAGAATAAATGTATTGAAGGTAAGGGAGATTATACTGAATAAAAATATATATTTCGCACCAAAAACAGTATTTTTTCATTTCGAGCGCAGAAACTTTTCAACCAAACTGTATAGCTAGAATTTTTTTGACAAAACATGAAATACTTACTGATTCATTAAAACTGCCTTACTCCATTTCAATACCAAATTTGTTTAAATAAATTATAAGCAAGTTTGACATTTTTGCGACTAGTTCAGCAGTCTAGTTTGATATACGAGTACATGTGTTAGAGTGCATACGTAGCTATAAATATATACCATATATATATGTATATACTATTGTACATTTTTTAGAGTCACAAGATTTCCTAGAGGGTCGGCTATCAAATCAGTTGTTATACGATACTTTGCAATGGCCACCTAGGTCGTGTAGTTTAACATTTGACATCAATTCAATAGTTTATGCTGATGAACTAGCAACCACAGAATGGTTAAAAATAAATATTAGACGCGTTATTGGGCTTATATATAAACAAGTAGTACAAAATTGGATTAGGAGATTAGTTTTAATTAGAAGAGCGGTAGCTATATGCGCTAAATTCCACCCAAATTATAAATGCCATAAAATTTGTGAATCAATAAGACAAATATATGCACCATTTCATAAACTTTTCTGTGTTTTATTTGAAGCGAAATTTCTACAACTATAAAACAGCCTTTATAACTATAACTGCCTATTGCGTCGGCGAAAAAAATCAGTAACAAAAAATACTCTAATTCAATTTAAATGAGTTAGTTTAATAAAAAGCACTTAAACAAGTTTTGCATTAAGCGATTAAATGTAATATCACAGATGGCTGAACATTTATATTATGCGTTTTTCTAATTAAAAGCTAGTTATTATAATCTATGCAACTTCATTTCGCATTTTTAGATGTCATTGACTTTTTATTAATTTGAAATGTTCAGTCATGCAAAAAATGCAAAAGCATTAGAAATATTGGTGCGATTTGAAATGCAGTAATTTGGGGAAGGCATAATTAGTGTCTGTTAAATTTTAAGCATAATATTAAAATTGTTCAGGCTAATGATTTTTTACTAACTTGTTTTATAATTACATATTTTGCTTGCAAAAATAAGTTTTCATTAAAAAAAAATGTTTAAATATATAAATGATTTATTTAAAAAATAATTATTAAATAAATATGTTTTATTTATTCTAATTTAAATTATTTCGCAAACTAAGTGAATTTTATGTGTGTGCAGCTGAAAAAGAGGGCGCAATAAATGGCCCCACAGAGCGTTCGCACACCAGCTGCAATTTATGCTCTCGCGTACAGCGCATTCCCGCCAATTCTGCCACCACAAAACGCAAAGAAATTAATTCGCTTAAAAAAAAGTAATTAAATAAATAATTGAATGCTTACGAATCCCTTGTGCAAACATAATTATTTAGTTGCTTACAAATTAATTTTCCGCGAATAAATAAAATTACTGCAATAAACTTGTAAACGTATGAAGACTAAGTCGCCGCTTAAGGAAACTGGAAATCTTGAAAATGCATTATAAAGTCAGTTTACGCGCGCCTGCCAGCACACGCACACACATACGCACTCTCTCATAAAAGCATCTATTCCGGCGTATGCCACGTAAAAGTGAACCTGTTCTGCTGCACGCGACAACAAACATGCGCTAAGTGAGTACAAAAGCACATGCACACATACATATAAACACATACATACTTGCACCTGCACGCATATATATGAAGGTAAGCGCTGGTCGACTGCCTGGCCTGGGCTAGTTTCGTCGGCGGCCACCAGTCGCAGTGGCAAAGTGCTGACACTAATGAGACGTCTGCGAGAGATGCGTGTAAAAGCGATTGTTTAGCTGTGCGTAGCCATGTGTGCGCTCGTACATGCACATTACCATTGTTCGTGTGTGGCATGCAAGTGATCCGTCAGCTGTTGAAAGTGCCGAGAAGTGCATACTTGCGACTAACCTTATAAAACTGGTCGCTAGCAACAAGTCGTTGTTGTTGTTGTTGTACTATTGTTATCTATCATTTCGACGTTACAGTGTTGCTTTTCTGTCAACACCAACACATACAGGTGTAGTACTTAACTAGTAATGTATGCGTTTATAGCCAAGTTATTATACAAAATGCATTTGCCATATTTGTAAGTCACTTGTCGTGGACATCGGTGAGCTTCACTCGTGCAGCGAGCGGCGAGTTGCTCAGTCTACTCAAATGGAGTTGTTGTCATAAATTGTAATGGCGCAGACACGTTTAGTGCAAGGCAGATCTGTCGCATTTCTTTCTAGCACTCAGTCTATTTTTAGTATGCCATATTTTATGGCAAAATATGTTATAGGTATATGACAGGAAATTGTGGATGTTATGATCGACGACTTTCATATTTTCATATAGAAGTCTTGATGTAGGTACATACACATGGATATTCATTTACATATGTACATTATACAATACAAAAATAAGCGAAATCACAAGATAACCGACTGACCTAATCGAGATCACTGATAAGATGAGATTCTGAACGCTGTTTAATTATAGCTCGGGTTAAGACAGCATTGTGATGAACTCGTCCAATTCCTCCTTTTTCACTAACTAATTCTGGTTCAATCGAAAATATATCAAAAATCACTATTCTATCGGTATCACTACTATTTTGTTTAGCTTTTACTTGTTTAGCGATTACTAAATTGAGTAAAATGAAAAGAGAGAGAAAATTTCTCATAAGTAGACTGAGGGCACTTGTAATGCTGCCTAGAGTTTCACTTAAAACAGGTCATTACACTTTTAACTACTGTTTTTCCCTTCTCTTTCCAGTGTTCTGCAATAAATTTCTAGGAAACGAAAAATACTCTGAAACCGAAGTAGTCATTTGATCCAAACTTGTGATAGATAGAAAATTTGTTAGAGAAAAGAAATTCAAAATCAGTATCTTCAATAAATTCAGGAATAAGATTTGTATTACCTTTGGTCATAAACCATAGCGGGACCACGTCAGTTTTCCAAGCGTTTTTCAGTAGATGCGCAGATGCTATTTAATCAAATCAAATCTACAAAATGACTGGGAGGGTTGCCATGAGTAATATTATATATATAATATCATTAGCATGGATACTTAGACATAAAGATAATCAAATTGTCAATTTTCTAGCAAAAAAAGCTGAAAAGCAAATAGCACCGAAGCCTTTGTTCGCAGTGAGCCCTTACACACTGCGAGAGGTGATATGGGAGCAGATGGGGCTTGTAGGATTCGCAGGTATTGTCCGCTTCTGGCCGTATTCAATACAAAAAGGTTGAAGCAACTAATTGTCTTTTGCCTAGAGACAAATTAAAACATCTAGTAGGATTTAATAAGGGTCACTGTAGGCTAAGGTGTCATCTGCACAAATTGGGATAATGTCCTACAGATCTATGACGGCATTGCGATCATGCGGCAGAGTCAACAGAAGACATACAAGTATATATTATTTATTATTACTCTTTGATTGTAACATATGTATAGAAGTCAGGCTATCGCAACAATGAATCCGACCAGAGCGCTTATCACATCCATTATCCCAGTAGCTTTACTAAGCCTCCTTGATTCTGCTGGTTTCAACGAAGTAATGTCATGATTAGAGAGGGCAAAGAGATCATAGTAAAGCAATTTTCAATCTTAATCTAATTTATTTCGGTTCATAAATGAGCGAGGAAAACTTTATCGTTACAACCTTTCAAGAGATAAGATGCTAAATTCTAAGTACTTGCCATGCTTGTATGACGAAACTTTGCCAAACTTCGCAGACACAATATGACGAACGAAAGAATTTTCGCGAAAATATTAACCGAAGTAAAAACGAATTAAACTTTTCAAAAACCCTTCGGATTGATCTCATTAATTTAATCTTTAATTAAACAATGAAAACACTGGAATGTCGATTATATGCAAATGATTGGTAATTATGTGAAGAAGAATAAATAAATACTAAAATTTTCCGAATAATATACATTTTGGGCTTCCATAGAATTAAAAAAAATGTTAATCTAATTTACTCATTGCTATTGGTCTAATCAGTAAGCAGTCTGGAAATTTTACGAGAAATACTATTTTAAACAGAGCATTAAAATCCAACATTTAGTCACAGACCTGCTCAATTGTCTTATTAAATTGAGTTAGTGAGAGAATTTAAGCTGCCTCATTCCGTTCATAAACCGCAAAACTGATTACCATACAACCTTTTTTGGCTTTTCATGTTGTACACAATTAAGTTTTGTGTTTAATTGTCAACCCTTTTCGACCGCTCCCAACCAGCCCATGCAATTACACACTGCCCAGCAAACCAAAAACATTCAACACCACACCTGCTCCTTCCACTACAGCTGATATTGTCTGGCAGCAGAGTTGAGGAGTGTGCAGTTGGACGTAAACAAAGTTTTTCGGTTGAAACGGTGTGTTTGCGGTTTTACGGTGTGTGAATTTAATCAGTTTAAATGCCAAAATACTGAGACATTCCAGGAAATGAACAAAAGCCAGATCCGAAATGCAAAGCGAAGAGCGAAGCACACACAAGAAGCAGCGGAACAACATAGGTGCAATTCAAAACAGACGCAACAACACAGAGCCAATGCAACAGCAGCTGAAGAAGGTGCAGGGGGGGGAGGAGGTATACATGGACACCGACGAGTACTTGGGTATGGAATTAAAAAGTGTTCGCCAAGTGCAAAGCGACTGTATGAATAGCATAGGCGAAGATATGTGCTGCTGAGTGGGGGCCAGGGCGCGCATTGAAGTGTGTGGCAACACGTTGAAGGAGTCAAATTTCCTTGTCGTTGTTAATGCCATCGATGAGGCGACATATTCAACGTGTGCAACAGTGCGGCACGACGCAGTTGTCGCTGCAGCAGTGCCAGCAGTTGGCTGTTGTGGCCTTCAGCGCCAGCTGCACGGACTTGCCACATAGTTATCAATGTGCATACTTGTCTTAGTCGCTTGTGTGTGGCAAAGACACATATATACACCTTTTTACAGCTGTATGCGCGCATAAGTGAATTGCAGTAATGAAGCTGAAGCCAAACCCCAACTAACCCGCAACTGATCAAGTGTTTGCGTCATTTGCGTAGCGTGCACCTTTACACCGTAGAATAATGTTGCCATATCTTGGAGAATTTCCATCGATGCAGGTGATTTCCAATGTCACTTATATGAGTCTTTCTTTTGTTTATGTTTGGCATAATGGCGTTCGCCTGCCATATTCGGTTGCGGACGCAGTCGTATTTTAACGCCATCGACTGTGCTAAAAGCTCATACTACGCCTGCTGCACAGAAGTGGAACTTCCAGCATCCGTCGCAATAAATACCGGAATTCAAATACGAAATTAAATTGCAACACTGTGACACAACGGCCCCACGAGAACTCTTCGCAGCCACACCAAACAATATGGATGTAACTGTTTGCCACCTTCCGCCTTGCGATTGTGTGCGTTCAGCTGAGGAAATGTAGCAAGTGGACGAAGACTATAAAAGTTAATGGAATTGCGAATGGGTATGAGAATGAGTGTGTAAACAGGACTCGTTTATTATTCGTAGCTCAGCATGGCATTCCTCCTAGTGCTCATCCGTGTGTTCGTACGAAAAGCTTATCTTGTTACACAGACAGAGTCGATTGAGCGCATTTTTTGACCATCGACTATTACGCCACAACTCGCTTGCGCCGCAACGGTCTCTGTTTTTATTGTCTGACACTGGAAGCTTAAATTGCAGTCATCGGCAGCCATTCTACCCTTACCAGGGGCGGCAGCATCTCGTTTCAAAAAACCTCTTTGGTTGCTTAACACTTTTGTTTCAAGTGAACACCGGAGCGTGTGTGGAATGTTTGCGAAGGTATGAGTTGTCGCTTGTGTTTTATGAGAAAGTCATTGAAAACATTTGCCTTTGTAATTTGGCACCCACTACTCAAGCAGTGGTAGAACTAAGCATTTGCCCTGAAAGAAAGCGTTTCATTAAAGCACACTGAGCCTTATGTGTATACATATCGCTGGACACATGACACGTCTAAGGATTTTGGGGATGATTCTAATTGTATATTGAATCACCTGACGTAAGGTCTAGGAATATATAGATATATTGATAGAAAGATGATCAAATGTGCGTTAACTGGTCTGCATTTTTATTTAGAATATTTTCGTATGACTTCTCCTGGAACTAATGGTATTCAGTTATTTGTATGCTATTAGCGAAGCATTCACTCTAAATACTCAAAAAGTAAGCACTTTTTTCTAATTTAGTATCGATTTAAAACGGGGGTGAATAAAAAGATATATTTGCTGAAAAAGTGCCAAACAAGAAAAAACAAAAACTTGATTCCGATCGTTCAATTTGTACGGCAGCAATATGATATAGTGATCTGATCTTAACAATTTCTTCGGAGATTACATTGTTGCCTAATTTCGTGAGATACCTCGTCAAATGGTCGAGCATTCCATACAATCCTGATTCCGATCGGTCAGTATGTTCGACAGGTCCATGCTATAATTGTTCGATATCGGCTATTCCGACAAATGAGCAGCTTCTTAGTGAGCAAAGGCCAGGTGCAAAATTTCAAATCGATAGCTTAAAAACTGAGGGACTAGTTTGTATATATACAAACAGACAGACAGATAGACGGACAGACGGGTAGGGCTAAATCAACTCAGCTCATCATGCTGATCATTTATGTATATATTTTGAGTCTCCGACGTTCGACTTTGTGGCAAGCTTAATATACCCTGTTCAGGGTATAAAATGGAAAGAAACATATACACCCTTTTATATTATTCATTTGAAATTTGGTTTTGATAAAGAATTCTCTATTAAAGCACTTCAAATTACTTAATGTGATCTTCAGCGGTTTTTTCAAAACATGAGGTTGCTTTAATGCGTGCCATGAATCAGCTGTTAGTTATATGAATTATAGAACATTACAGGGTGAGTCAAAATTTCATTAAACTTTAATCTGTTGCTGCGTCGAGGGTCCGAAAGCTACTAAGCAAGCTGGACACCATAGCACGATAGAACTTAGCACCATGAAATATGTGGCAGTATTAATCGCCAATTCGTCAATGGAATTTCTTTAATGGGAAGAATAACTATTTATATTTAAGAATAACTTAGGTCAGGCAGAAATCACATTCAACATGAAGAGGCATTTGGCTCATTTCATCTACTCAAATTATTTAAAAATGAAAATGAAAATGCAATGAAATCAATTTAGTGATTTGCTTTTAGAACATTTTGCTCCAACTTCAGGAAGCTTTATTATTACGAGACCACTTTTGCTTTCTATTATTTAAATTCAAACTTTTACGGCAGTTAAGCTAACATATGGCCAATAATAAATATTTTATATTATTGATTGATGCAATAATTTATCAAAGGGGCGTGGCGAGAACAATAATGTTGAAAACCAATTAACTACACAAAATAGTGTGACATACGCCGCTGGGGTTAAAGGTTCCACTGCACCCATGTGAACAGATTGTGTGGCGAGCACAGCCGAAGCCATACAAGCAACTTAAGCAGTTGCACAAGTGCCCAGCTGGCGGCTCGAACTGCACAAATGTGTTGCCAAAGCACAGACGAGAAACGAAATTGTTTGCAAACTTGCGTAATGTGGCATGTTATTACCTAATGACAGAGAAACCGCAAAGGCGACAAATACATAACCACTGACATGCTACATACATACATATATATATGTAAGTGCATATACAGTTAAAATAACATATGATACATACATATACCTATATATATATATATATAGTGAGCAATATTTTCATAACAGCAATCACAGCAAAACTGTTGAACATACTGTGTAGAACCACCCGGCAGTGGCAAATAAAATTACGTGGCAAGCAGAAATACATACGTACACACTGGCCATTCAATCTAAACAAATATGGCATTAAATCTGCATAAATTGCATTGTCTGTCGCATTTGTGTCGCCGCGAATTACCAAAATAAGCGATAATGCCGGCAACAACAACAGCAACAAATTGCTCAAATGCAAATAATCAACACCAACAACAGCGAATGCCGTGCAATTTTGCACATTTTTTACGGAAAATTTCATGCAAATTTTTGGCGCATTTTCTCAAGCATTTGTGCGCACATAATTTTCGGTGTCGGCTGCCACTTACTGATAAATTGAAAATACTGCCTATGCCGCAACATAAATAAATAAAATATTATCAAGAATATATATATTTATTTATTTTATGGCACAGTGGGTGCAACGTAGCCGCCGAACTGGCGTGAATTAATAGGAATTGGTGTGCCGAGGAAATATGGCAGTTGTAGCTTGTGAATAAGTCAGCGAACAGTGGCGGAGCCATAGTGCAATTAAAGAGGGAAAGTATTTATAGCAATACCATATACAACACAGTTTTATTATTGTAGTCTAATACACTTCAATTCTATGCTTATTTGTTTTATTAGTTTATTTGATTTATGCGAGCTGCTTGTTCTATTCGACACACTCCAAATTTTGTTAAATCGAAGATAGTTGTTATCATTTCAAGAAATAAAAAATTTCAAGGAAAGTTTCATAAGACAAGTAAATTGAAAGATACTTCCTAAATAAAGTAATAGTTTGCTAAGTAATATAATTTGTTGGTTCAATAAAAAAATAATAATTAAAAATAATTGAGGTTCTAATTTTTTTTTTTAATTTTTAAATGAAAGTGCAGTATTTGAAGCAGGATTACAAAAGAATTGAATTAACATTTGAATTAAAATCTCAAATACGGGATTAAAAAAAGTTTAATCCCAAAAACCGGATAAAAAATTTATTTTCAATGTATATGAACCTATATATTAAAATTAAAAATAAATTTTTAATCCCAACCACCGGATTGAAAAATTAAAATAAAAATTTAAGCATATTCATAATTAAGAATTAAAAAAAATTTGTTTTGAAATGAACATTTTTTTGGGTTCATTCAAACTAAAAAAAAATATATTAAATTTTTAATCCCAAAATTCTTGATTGAAAAAACGAAAATTTTACTTATAATCCCAACAATGAGGTTAAAAAAATAAAATAATTTACTAATCCTAAATATTTTAATTAAAAAATTCTTAACCCTAATTTCGAGATTATTGTGAGACTCGATCGAATAATTTCTGCTATTGCCATATTTTTTAATATTTCTTCGCGAAAATTTTTACATCATTCTTAGGTTAGTTTAATGTATCATCGGGTTTAATAAAGAGAATTTGACTGTGTCGTGGCATTTTATCTTATTTTATGTATTTAGTCAGAAATAAAAGTATAATTTTTAACCCTTTTTGTGAAAGCTATGTACTCCTTTTTTTGACTTTATCGAAAGTTTCGTATATATGTATGTAAACATTAAAATACATATACGTATAAAATGTATATCTGCAACAACATCTGTAAATATACTTATAGGTATATATTAGCTTGTATATAAGTGTGAAGAAAAATCACAAGAATTGAGAGGCGCCATTTTCGGCTTACGGTTTGTCTTGGTCGTGGCATAATTTATGTGCCCATATAGGCAAGCAGTGGCGGCGCAAACACGCGAAAACTGCAAATACAATATTTATTTTTATGTTTTCTTTTAGTGAAAAGCTTGCCGAAAAAGCGCAAAACACTTAAAAACCAAACTGGTTGAACAAAAGCCGCGCAGCGTGTACGGATACAAAACAAAGAGCGAAAAGTGGCAAGCAACACCTTTGCCGTTCAATAAGGCATAACAAAAGCGGCTACAAAAACAAATGAAATGTGTTTGTAAATAAAAAGTGGCACAAAAATAATAACAAAATCGACGCTTTGCTTTCAAAGGCGAAAAATTTAGTTTCAAACGCTTTTCCGAGTGCTTTTTGTTGGCGTGAGGTGCGCGTTTTTACAGCTTTTTGAATAATTACTTGCTCAATTTAGCTTTACACTTTATGAAGTATCTATTGTTTAGCTAAAACGGCATGAAATGCAAATCTATTTTAAAGTAAGCGCTAGCAAAAATCTTTGTCGGCAAGTAAATAATTGCGCGCAATCACGATTTTTTCGAAAATAAGTAAATAAAAATTGCAAATATTGGTAAATTAAGCAATTATATAGATTACAGAGTTGACAGTTGCTGAAAGTTGTTAATATTTTTTTTCCAAAGATATGTTTGTGCCAATGTGAAGTTGCACTTAATGCTTGGTGGTATTGAGTATAAAGTATTTTTTCTGCTTTAATATTTTTTGATGAGTGAATAAGTTTTTGCTGATTTTTGATATTTCGAAATATTTAGTTAATATATTTGTTTCTAAAAGAATAATTTTAACTTTTGGGTTACTATGAACTCTTGTATGGCATTTTTCGCAGTTACCATATTTTTGTTTCTTTTATAGGTGTGTGGAACGCTAAAATCTTTTTGATTACTATTTTGTATAAACTTTAGTTGGGTAAAAGTTTTGAAGAGCTTTTTGAAAGCAATTTTAAAACTTTCCGTATAGCTTTTTTCTAGCTATTAAATCAAGTAACCACATAGATTTGCTTAAACCCAGTAGCTCTCGTTCGCGATTACGTTCAGTATGGAAAAGTCCAGTTTTATTTTTAGTTTGACGAAATTAAACGATTGCAATTACGAGCTCGTTAAACCAACTGTTACAAACTCACTTATCGAACCGAGAGTACATATTGTTTTTAAAACTGATTATCCGCCAGCGCCGCTTTAGCTTATGTCCGCCATTGTTTCTAGTTACTTTGCCAACTTAATTTCTGCAGCAATGTGTCTCAAGCATGAAATTACTTTGTTGCGAAGAAGAAAATTCCATTTTACATTTTCGCAACAACATAATAATTTCTTACTTTGTGTAAGCGAAAAAAACAACTTTTGTCGCTGCGAGCAATGCGCTGCGCTTATACACAAATAAATATATATTTATATTTAGGAAAAAGGGAAAATGAAATATCAAAAGGGGGAAAAAAATAAAGAAATAAACGAAATGTAACAAAATTATCTTTGCGCGCAACAAAGCAACATCATTAAGTTTATGTCTGGAGGAAATGTACTTTTGTGCGCAGATACATATCTTCACTGGTAGATTATGTGCGTTTGCGTATAAATACATACAAACAAGTATATTTTCGCGTGTTACGTATACGCCCTGTTGGCATGAGCGTACCCACCTAGCAGAAACGCGCCAAAGGGCACATATTTTTCGTGTTTTTGTTAGCGCTTTGGCTGCTTACCTGCATTAAAAAGAGAAATACATGAAATTTTATAAATTTCGTTAAAATTGTGAAATTGTTGCTGAGCAAAAGAAAAATGCAATAATCTGAAGAATGCTATTACACAAATTGTATGATAGCGAATACAACCACATGCATACATATATATATATACTAAATATTTATATAATATAAACTGACTTAAGAAATGTTGAGTGAGCAATGAAGAAAGGAAAGGCGGAAGGCTAGCAAGGAAGTTTGGAGTGGAGTTCCTTGTTGCTGGCAAATTTATATGCTGGTGTTCTGCGCTTTGGGCTTGGAAATTCAACTTAAATTATTAAGATGCTAAGGTAAAGAGGCGATGCCAAGAAAATAGTCTATCATAAGCTATGCGAAAAATTGTATTTAAATTAATCAAGAAATTTGTCTAAGTGCCTATTTAAATAAATAAAATTTGCACAGAGATGCAGGGAACTGCAGAAAAAAAATTTATAAAGAAAGAAAAATAGATTTAAAAAAAAGGAGCTAATAGCATAGTTAAAATATTCGTCAGATTAACAGCTTATACTGATAAGGAAATATTTCAATTATTTACTTAACAATTTATTTATAGAACTTAAATTGCTTCATGTCCCTCGGCCGGCGCGCCACACAGCATTCCAGGACTTTGATGAATGTTTATCGAGAACCAAACAGAGATTACCACCACTCTATAAGGACCACCCTTATATTTATTTAACTTGCAACATTTCTGCAAACCGCGCAATAGCTAACTTTTTAGCTATGAACTGATGCACCTAGTCACTGGCATATGTTTTCTGCTCGGTGGTATATAACTATAGAAGTGTATATATGTAATGTATAAAATTTTAACAAAGAAAGGAAAAACTTTCAGAAAAAGACAGTAGAACTGCTGCAAAAGAAAGCCGGCAGACAGTCAGGAACTTTATCAAGCAGCACATCTGCGTTTAAGCTGGTGATAAAAAAGCAAATCGGAAACGCATGCGAGAAAGGTCATGCGCGTCGTTGAAGCAACAAAAAGAGACTGAGAAAAAAGTTTATAAAAGAAAAAGAAAAATAAATATGTAAGCAACGAAAGCCATTGACAATCCTGCTTTTAGTAGACGCAAGCAGGCGAGACAAATACATAGAAAGAAGTCTGATTATAATTTAGCCAAGGGAATTGTTGTAATTTAATTTCGCCTTTGCTGAATTGCGTCAGCAGCAGCAACAGCCGTCAGCGACAGCCGGCGATTCGCCGCGCTCCTTCAAGTCATTTTAGTTTTTTAGTTTTTTAGCTGAAACGTGTGCGTCTGGAATTTATTAAATATTTCACAGCTCGCGGCTCGTGTCTAAGCAACTAAACAATTATTTTTGGCGAAAGAAAAGTACTTATTCATTTTTTATGTTGAATTTATAACAAAAATTGTCTTCTAAGTTTTTGGAGTCTAATTTTTTCAATTAGATATTTAAAGTCTTTTTCGAATTATGCCGCCTTTGGCATTGAACTGACGCTGTTTTCTGTGCTTTCATTTGGCTTTCTAAGCAATTAAAGGGCTAAGTCATATTTAAGTCTTAATATTTTTGCAATTTTAATCGATTGATTGTATATTTCAAGCATATGTCTTTTTGTTAAAGATAAAGATAAAGAAATTGCTGTATAGTGGTGAGAATTGTTTGTTAATTCAATTTAAAGAGAAATATAAGATAATATAATTGCGCTTCGATAGGTAAAGCCAATTGTTCCAATCTATTTTTTGAAATTCATTAATCTCGAGTATAGATATTATTCTCTGGAGCTTTTCAAAGGATTTTAAAAATTAGTGTTCAAATATCATCCATTCCAGCTACCAGCAGAGGAAGGAAGAGAATTATCATTCTTTCTTGAATTTGAAAAAATTTTAGAATTTCGTAAAAATTCATATACCCTTTTTGCGCATTCTCATTAAGTTATTTGTATCAAAATTTTACAATTACATTGATTCAAGTTTTATTCAGGTCTATACAAATAGTGTACCTAACACGGTACCATACATGATCATGAAAAGGGTATACGTATGTAGGCACATATAAATCACAATATATTTATACATTTATGTATTGTATGTATATATAGTATATAAGCGTGTGCGACCACATAAATCCCCAAAGGCTTAAAACTTTTGCTAACAAATGTCGCACTGGCACGAGCTTCATCTACTTTATGAGCATACATCGATTACATGGCCTTTTTACAAGAAACAGATTTTAAACATTATAAAACAACGCAAAATTTAACTTTACCTAAGTCTGTAGATTTTATTGCTAATATGGCCGTCATATAGGTAAGTAGTTCCACATACCGATAACTCTGCTACCTATTTCTAAAGCACCACCCTGTCCAGCAATGTCCGGATATATACATACATGTGTTAAATTTTATGACCTAACAGGCATATCACTGCAATAAAGTTTCACCAACTGCCAGCACATAAACCTTTCGAACCACTGCCGAAACTAAAGGTGCGTGCAAGGCGCTCTCATAACTCCTGTCACCACTTCTGGGCCTTCGAAATTGACTGGCAATGTGCAAACATACATAAAAACAACAAAACGGATTTCAAACTACTATCCACTAGCAAGACGACAACAGCTCCACAAACGCTCACACTTTAAATAACCATTAGTTTTCCCACCTTTATTGCCACCCCTCAAAACACTCGTACTTCAACGAAAACTGCTATTCACCCTCAAAGTCACACATACTTCTTTTCATTCCCCGTTTTGCTAGCACAGAACATTTTCTGTTTTTTATTAATATCGTGTGCAAATATTTGTCAACTTAATTAATAATTATGTTCAACACAATGCAATCGACAAAGTTTTCAAAACACAACAACATATAATATCATACTAGAAAAGCAAACGGAAAACTGAAGTTAAAGGTGAGTTCGCAGAAAGCAGGCGTACTATGCACAATATAGTCGTTGTACTCGTATATATTTATAAAAATATATATATATAAAGGGAGTTCTGAATTACCAAAATATGTCATATGCCTTTTCGTTTACCACGAGTTTCAACGAAAGTTCTTTGGTTTGTCAAAGGAGAGCTTCATTTAGGAAATTTATTTATAATGAATTATGTTAGATTAACTGATGGGCCTTAAATGAACGTGTTTCTTGCATTTACAAATTATTATATTTTTTTTGAAAATTGTTGTGTTGTTTTATTATATGTGATCTTGCGTTGGAGGTTTTGAATTTGGTAATTCTTACATTTGTATTTTAAAGTAAGATTTTAAATTTTTGGACCTTTGATCTTTGTTTACCAATTTATTAAGCAAAACTAATAAGTATTTTTGAAGTTTGAGTAGCTTGACGTTTGCTTAAATTACTTGACTATAAAATATTAATTCGCTCATCCATTGAAGTGCTCTATTTATCTCAGTCTACGATCAGATATTTATTTTTGAAGAAAAATTGATGTAGCAGACTAATAACTAGATTTATCAGCGCGAATAGACTAAGCTGGAACTTTTGCATAATTCTTGCTATTGCTACTTCAAAACGTGTTCCTTGATCAGGCTTGTAAATGAAGAAATCAGTTCTTTTTCAGTTCTAATCTGGTGACAATATTACCGAGGTTTGATTTTACACGATCTCTATTATGTTAAACCTTTTGAAAAAGTTTATTTCGTGTACCGTTGTTTGTCCCGACATAGATTCAAGATAAGCACACTCATGCTATGTACATAAGAATATAGACCTTCATATGTGCTGGAGAAAACTGTGAAAATAGAAAAGGAAATTTATTTGCCCGCTTGTCTCATAAAACCGAACGTACAATAACAAAAAATGTGAAAGCCTTGCTTTTATTGGTGTTGGTGGCGCGATTGTGTTGGCTCCTGCTGTTGGCGGCAATGTTGGCGCGTTGGCAAACTTTTTCCTTAAGCACATATTTATCTACATATTCAAAATTTATTTTCATTCTGCAGGTAGACATGTGTATGTGTGTATATGTATGGGTACAGCCTATGTCTTTTTAGGTAGACACATCTGTATATTTGCTTTGTTGTTTGTTTGCTTTCATATTAGCGAGGGCCAACACGGCGATACTCCAAATTTGTTTCGCTTACTTCACCTTCACCTTCCCTTCATGTGGCACTTGCTTTGTTGCTTGCATGCAGTCTCTCATCTACGCTTATTTTTGTTGTTATCTCGTGTTTATTACAGTTGTTTTGGTTAGCGTATTTTTCATTAAAAAGTTGGCACTAACACGCCAACAAGCTCACGAGACTACGAGCTTCTTCATAACGGCAAGCAGTGAGTGAGATTTGAAAGAATTTTCGATGGAGTGGTGAATATTTCGCTGTGTTGTTTGCCACGGTTGTCTACCAATTTGACATGACAGTCCATTTTAATTTTCCAAGAGGGCAAAAACAAGATAAACAAGTTGACTTTATAACTGCAAGCAGTGCGGAATTTAATTTTTGAAGCGGATTTTCTGCTGAATTCTAAACTTTTGAAGTAACAGCAAGGAAAATCTTAAGACTTTGCTGTAAACAAATCGTTAAATAAATACAACTGTATTTTGGCAAACGATTCATTTTTGAAAGCTGCGGTATAGTTACAGTTCCAACGGATAGACTGAAATGTGGTCGTGTGGCAAAAAGCTCCCATACATTTCGCAATGTGTAGAGTAATAGCATATTAGAGTTTGAAGATTTTAGGAGTTTTTTTCGGAGTAATGCAGAAAGTTGCACCTTTTGGAAATGTTTACCTTAAACATACAATAAGAAAAGGGAAATCTAGCGAAGTTTGAAAAAAAAAGTTGAATGAATTTTTGTGGTGAGTTGCTAACTAAAATAGCAAGGATTATTTTCCAAAATTTTTGGAATCTTAATTTCTCTTAGTTCTCAAAGCTTGTATCTCTATTTACCCGCTCTCTGTAAGTAAGTTAGTAAATACGTGCCACTATTTAAAAAGGAAATAATCCTTACTTGACTTAGTAACTTTCCTAAAAGAGCTAAAGCTTGGAAATACCTTTCTACCTCTTCGTCTTTCCCACATTATGTGAATACCAACGAGCTCATTGCCCCAATATCCTTAACCAGTTTTGTACTTTATATGCGAGCAACACAGCCAGCCGAGGCATTGCAAATAGCAAACTGTGTCATTTCCACATAGTCCTTGGTTCGGCTGTAGCGATACATGCAGATATTTGCCGTATATCCTTGGACATTTCATGCTCGCTTGAGAGTCATAAAATTCAAAATTGCAACGAACGAAGGAACAAAGAAATTGGCATATAAAAACGGCCAGCAGGCAAACTGTTCCATATCGTCATTTACATTTAAGGTTATGTCATAAAGCGACCCTGTAGGAAAAATCATACCTGTTAGAAAAAAATTATGGTTTATTTCAAGGAGATCTTCTCTAAATTCGCTAAATTTTGGCAGCTTAACGTGTATTTTCTTAAAATAGAATACATGTTATAATACTCTTCAAAAACTCCGCACTTATTACCAAGGTCAATTGTCAAATTTTTTTCCGATTTCACTGATAACTTGCTTAAACCTTCTTGCCGGTTCTCAACACCTATTTTGTTTTAATTTGTGTCTATAAAGCAGGTGTCTATTACCAAGTCTCAAAAAGTGCTTAGCGTCCTAAAATCGACATAGTTCTGAGCTTAGTAACTTCCTACAGGGCTTGCATACGCAACGGTATTAGGCTGATGTGTCGCAACCATTACAAGTACTTAGGTTGGAAGGCATTTTAGCAGTTACTGGTACGAGTCGTTTGTGTACATACACATCCACATATGTGACAACCTTCTTGTAATCTACTTTATAGGGTTGCAGTAATGACTCAACGATTGGCACGTTTCGCTCGATTGCTTTTTTGTTCTCTATTGAGATAGTAATGCTTCGAACGGTATCGCAATCCCACATATTAGTAAAAAAAATGATTTTCTCGGTTCGAATGCAATGCTTCGAGCGCTTCATGACTCTATTAGGATGAAAGGATTAATGGCATAAAGTAATGAGAGAAGAGCTGCGGTATGGAAAATCGATTTTGGTTTATGGTGGAGTTCTTAAATATGAGTTTATTCAAACCAAATTCCAATAAAAAACATTTCATTAAAATTAGTTTTAATCCTCTGTAGCTGAAACCCTCTTTCTTAGTTTATTATGTAAACCAGTGTTGAATAATTTACTCACTATTTTGCATATCGCACCATCACAGAAAACATGCCACTCTTACGCTAGCTATAAATGACGTACTCACAATACAAACAATTACGAACTACACAATGGCATATTGTAAAGCAATCAGCCAGCCAGATATCTCGATTAACCTCATTTTAAAGCCATCCAAAATATTTTGTAGAGTTTTTGACATTCTAGTGCGTCAACTTTTAAATCATTAGCCTGATAGATAGACTTAACAATAAAACAAAAAAATTCAGTCAGGTGGCGTCGCTCCTAGAAATTATGCGACCATTTCAGCCTGCCTTAAAGTCTGATATATGGGCTGATATAGTAACGAAGATTCTTCTCACTTCCAAAATTATATACCACTTTTTAATAGTTAATAGCAACATAGCAAGTTGTAATTGAATATGGTGCTTACGAGTTGTGCCTCAAGTACTACTAAACTTAACCATTTAGAGCTCGTCCTAATAGCTGGAGCAAGACCTAACTAGCGAATTCCTGGCCGGCATCTATAACTTACTGGTATATATATATATATATAATCATAGGCAAGATATTGTACTTTTCGTTTCACTCGGCTAAAGTTTAAAACCAGAACCCAACGAATAACATTCGCTCACTTACTTTATGATACATATACCTTCATTATATATGTGTGGAGCATATGTGTCAAACAGTATAAACGTTCCTCAAATTTCGCTCCACTTAAGATCTGAACAAAGAGCGTTTGGACCGAATTTCACAAAACACAAAGGCGATAAGAATCGCTTGTAAATTGGCAAGCGTTCGCCATACATGCAACATTTCTGCGGAGTCTTCACTAGCAGCACTGACACTGCGCGTGCTACTCTTTCACCGGTGAATGGCCACCCGTTACTCTCAGCAACGGCAGCGCCACTAAGTTTCCAATATCAAACGCAGAGACACCTACACACACACACACACATATGCGCAAAATGCTTACAAACAAACACCGCTAAAGTGGCAAGTGGCATTCGTGCATTCCGCTGTGCCTGTGTGTGTGTTGGTGTGCCAATGAAGTGGCAGCGCTTCATACTGAGTGCGACACATGAGAAGCGCGCTGAAATAGTTTAAATTGGAGCTGATTGGAGTTGGTGTCGCATGTAATAAAATTTAAATTGTGGTAATGTGATATTCGATTTTGCGCTATGCGGCAGCTGGTAATGCTGCATGTGTGTATGTAATTAGTTGTGCATGCGAACGTTTGTATATATATGGATATGTGGCAAGTGTAACGTTATGCCACGCAAAGTGCCAGCACAGCGAAATCGCGCTTGTGTGTGGGTTGAAATCGGCAAGCAGCATGTAGCAAGTGGTAAGCGGCATGTGGCATGCGCAAGTGCCAACCCGGTTTTGAGGCGGAACGTCGAGTGGGTGTGTGGCGCGCAGTCATGCTTTGCCAGCTCAAATGCTGGCGAGTTGTATGTGCTGCGGTGGCGGTATGTGTATATGTTCAACAGTGTGGCAACTATTCGTGTGGGTATTGTTGTTGCCTCTTTCTCCACACTGCCGCGAAACAATTGCTTGGAACAAATCGTTGTTGGTTCGTTTGATCTCCTCAATTGATTTGTTGTTTGCCATTTTATATTTTATGCTATGCCGTTATTTTTCCGCTCTGTCCTTTTCTCCGCTTTTATTCTTGCCGCACCATTTCATTTGATGGCATTCAAATAAAACATCATTACAGCGCGCGCATTGTTTTTGTAATTTCTTCCATCCGTTCAACTTTCGCCAACTTCATTTGCCTATTTGTTGCCGTTACTATCAATGTGTCATTCGATATTTTATTATGTGGCAACAGCAACAACAAGGCATGTGAAATTGTTGGCGCAGCTGAATTGATGCAGCAAATTGCTTGTGGCAAGTGATGTCTATGGGTATTTATTTATTTTCGACTTGTTGCACATACATGGCAGCCTTAAATGCCAATTTGCGTTCGTACTTGAGCGCAGCATCAAATTGGTCTCGAACTGTTTCTATATAAACTGCGCGCAAGTAAGCGGAACCAGCAGTTTTTTCGAAGACATTAGTGTGCATTAGGAGCGAGAATACATACTGAATATGTTTTGGGCAGCTAGTTTTTTCAGTTGAGACTAACATAAGCACATGCAGTGTGAGGGCCTTAAGTAATAGAAAAGCTTATAAATACTTGTGTGATTTAAAGCATACATTTAGGGTCATGAGATCATAAGAAATGTTCTCAACTATTAATTTCTTTAAATGTCATGCAATATTATGGTTGAACTGCAAGTAGGAATGCGGAAAGTGCGAACGGCCAGATTTCTCTTCCTTTGACTTATTTCTGTTTATAAAGTTCCAATATGAGCTTTGAGTAAATGTCACGTGTCGACTGGTGCTACAGAGAAGCAGTGATCAGACAAGTTAAAGACTGAGCTGGTAGTTATTTTCAGTTTGATAGCAGGGATATTCACGCCAAAAATCGGTGGTTTGTGAAAACACGTTAACGGAAATCCCGAAATAGTTTATATGTTGCATAATGCTTCGTAAAAAATGTATATCATTATAGCCGTTTGAGAGCTATATATTTAAATTTCCAATAGTTTTCAATAAATACAAATTTTTATTAGCTTTCAGAATACCAACATAATGCAATAAAATAGTTGATTTGGCTTTAAAGCAATGAATTTTGAGTTTCAATATTCCAAGCACAATAAACACACGCCAAAGTTATACTCGCTTGAGGCCATTTCCAGCAGAACTTTAACAAAACTTCAGCGAGTTTACTAAGGACATTCTACAAAGCATAATGCTAAGCACAAATGTCACAATTAAGCCAAGTTTGCAACTGAAGAAAAGCCGAAATACTCGAATATTTGCAAACTTGCCACAGGAAAGCGCAGGACATAACGAGTGTGCGGAAGCAGATAAAATGGAAACTTTCGCACAATTTACATGAAACAAAATTACAAATCAAATGCAAAGATACAGCAACAACCACAGCGACAAATAATAGCTGTAAAGCAACAAAAGTAGCAACAAAAAAATGAAAGACTGGAGAACAAATAAATTGGAGCTGTTCTCGCGGCCGCTGAAATTTTAGCAAATTACAAGCAGTGCAAGCAAACGAATTGCAAAACTAGCCCAGTTAAGCAGCACAATTAAACGCCAAAATACGAATGCAACAACAAATTCATTTGCACAAATAATACCACAACAAAACGAAGACTAAAAACAATACAAATGAAAAAGAAAATAAAAATGAAATTAACTTGGAGAGCACAAATGCAGCGCCACGACAAACCAAAGTGCAACTGAGAGAGCCATATTCGGGACGTTGGCAGAGACAACAGCATGCTTGCACCATGCTCACTGTCCATAAATCACCAGCTAGCCATTTTGTTAAAGCCAACTTAAGCAGCAAAGTTAAATACTCGAAATAAATATCAGTGCTGTCGCCAACAACAAAGTAAACTTAAATATCTACTATACTTTTTGTCAATTTTTTGTTGGTTTTATGATTTTGTTTTGTAGCGGAAAATAAAATTTGACTTTTTGCTCTAATTGAGGAATTCAAGCGTGAAAATGGGCAGCGATTTAAGAGAGACAATGACATAGAAGCGCACAAGCGCACATGAGCGCATTAGCAAAATCAAGCAAACAATAACGAATATTTTTATACACATAGATAGGTGTGTATGTGGGTGTGTGTGAGCAGAAGAAAAATGCCCAACATTAAACACAACATATTACATCGGTTTGGAAAAACAACGAAAAGGCGTTGAGCAATCAATTTTTGTAGCCTACATTTAGGGACGAAAATATATTATCGATTTACCTACCCTTTCAACGCAGCTCCAAACAGAAGTATGGTAGAAAAATAAAGCGCCACATGCTGTTTTGATATTTTTATCTCCACACACACAAACACACACGCACTCTCTTTTCCCACTATTAAGTAAAACAGCTCACTTTCCATATGTATATTCCCGTTTTTGTAGCCCTTGAGCAATCAAAAAGATGAAAATATTACAGCAACTAAACTAACAATAAGCCTAAAGTAAACTAATTTTAAACGAAATTCAAAGCGCTTGAGTTTGAGGGCACCTGCTGCGTTGTTTGCTTTTGTCGCCTTCATTCAAAATTTGTTAGCTTAGGCTCGCCCCTCCAATCGCCTTCAATCTTGCTTTCACTTCATCGCCCTTACCTTCTCTTTTTTGTTAAATTTTGCTTGCTTTACTCTCCTTATAAATTTGCTTTCATCTGCCAATCTTGCGCAGCCTTTGTCATCGTTGCACGCCAAGATTACTTTATACCGAGTGGCTACTGATTACAATCCACTTACTGTCTAACACCATCTATAGTCCTTTTGTTATCCCAGCGCTTTGTTGAGCTTCACTTTAGGTGGCTTTATCTCGCACGAAAATGTTAATGAATCTCATTCGTGCGTAATTAGACATCCTCTTGTCGCACGTCGGCAAGCGCTCAATCGCACGAACTTTTCTGCTACTTCTTTGGCCTTCTGAAAAATCCTTTTATCCTGCGCTCCTCCTCAATTCTTTCGCACTTTGCGTGCTCGCTAACGTGCGTGCATTTTATTGACACTAAAAACTTAATGACCCTTTCTTTGCCCCAATTTTTATTTTTATTGGCTTATTTTAAATTGCGCTCGCTGATTACGTTTTATTACCCCACCAAGCGAAAAACAAAAGGAATAACTTATAATATAATTAGTGTGGAATGAAAAATTCCGGTTTGGCTTTAATGTCTCCATCCTCTTCTCTTTTAAGTGGGTTATAAATCAATTAAGTACAAAGAAAGTAATCAAGCCGCTCGCAACGTTTTTGTTATAATAATGTTTTTCGAAATAACAAAGTAGCAAGCCATTTTTAGAAGAGTTTGTAAAAGTCCGCGCTCTTATATTGAAAGTAATCATTTCATTTTTTCTAGCACCTTTCATTATACGAACTACTCTCGTATATTTAAGACTCTCAAAAGACGTGTTGGAAAGCTAGTACTAAAGGGATTACATAAGTTTCACGGCTTAAAAAAAAGGTATTGTTTGATTTTTTTCTATAACATCTCTAGAATAATGTGCTAAATTCTCAAGTTGATACCAGTAATAGTTTTGAAGATACAGCTTTTAAAAGTTGCGCGTTCGAGGTCAGCTATATAGTCACTTAACACTTTAACTGTGTTTTCAAAGTCGGTTGTCAAGATTTCTCACGAACCTAATCTTAAAGAAATTTTACAAAGATCTTTGAGATATAATTTACAAGGTCTTGCCGCGGAGGATATTTTTTGTTCAATTATGAATATGTATTTAATTTTAGAACTAGAATAAAGTTCTCGAAAGCACTTGAAATGTTGATTGTGGCATTCGGTGAGTCCACTTTGTCTTCAAAAAGTGTTTATAAGTGGAACAAGTTGCGCATGCCATTAAATTTTTTCGATTGTTTTGGGTATGAAAGGTGTGGCAGCGAAGTTTGTTCCAAATTTTTCAAAATTTTGAGCAAAAGCAGGAGTTGTTGAATGACGTCAACAAAGAGCCGGGTTTGCTCAAACGGATAATTTTGGCTCTCACCGACTTTTTTCTATTCCCAAAACTGAAAAAACTAATGAATGGAAAGTGTTTCGCCACAATTGATGAGATCAAGTCAGAATCGAAAAAAGAGCTGATGGCCATACCGAAAAGCGCATTTTGCTTCGAGGATTGAAAAAAGCGACAAAAGTGTATTCGAGGAGATTAAACCTTATATTTTTTGACTTTATAGTACAACAGATTGCGGTATTATGGCCTATTAATATATGGTTTAGTTCTGGAAGCTAAAAGCTAAAAGCTCAAACTAACTTCTTGTTCTCAGCAGGCTCTCAGGCTCTATTAAGTAAGGAAACAAATCGAGCTCGTTGTCAGTTTCCGAAGTTTGGAAGAAGAATAATATTCTAAGGACATGTGGCCACTTTTTGCGAGATTAACGATGAAACACCTTGCAACTCACACATTTAGCAATGTAAGTTAACAGACTATAATCGAAATTAATCGCCTTAGCGGTTTGTGATAGATTTAAGGTACTTTCTCGATAAATAAGAGCGTTTTCACAAAGGTTTTACGTACAACCACATAATTATGAGCCCTCCCACGTAATGGCAGCTATTTAAAATGCTACGAAACAGCTTTTATTTGTAAGATAACACAAACATCGATTCTGTGGATTTTATTTCAAGGATTTTCAATTAGAAATATTCAAATTGTTTTTTTTTTTTGTTTTTTTTCTAATTTAAAACCAACGACCAATGGGTGTCTCCTTTGAATGTTTGACAATAAAGCGCAGACATAAAATTGAAATTCCTCATAATTAAAATTAATGAAATTTATTTATAATGCGATTCTGTGGATGTATGTCTGTATGTGTGTGCAACTAGCAATTCAGCAGTTGCAGCAAAATAAAAACGCCTGCAACAACAATCGTTGGACAAAACTTTTAGCCACAGTTTAATTTGGTTGTAGAAACTTTTTCACGCAACTTTGTTGTTGTGCGTTTAGTAGTTGTTTGTTATTGTTGTAATTGCTGTCGCTACAACTTTCGCTGTTGTGCAACTCCAAATGACAAATACAGTCGCGCGTTCGTTGGTTCTCCCTTTTTTACTGCGAATTGTTGTGACGGCGAAACTTTTTTGTTGCCGCTTTTTCTGTTTTATTACGCCAGCGGTTGTTGTTGCTGCTACGTCTTTTGTAATTGTCCTGTCGCTATTTTTGTGGCAATTTATTATAAGGATTTTCGACTGATTTGCAATTGCTTCGCGACAAAAAGTGCGCTTAAAGCGGTGAGGGAGAAGGTGAACGGCACTAAGCTTGCTCTGTGGTTGCGCTGTGTTGCTGTTGTTGGTTGCACATTGGCCATTAAAACTTTTCTAACATTCTACGTTGCATATATATGCTAGAGTGGGTGAGCCTTTGCGAACTTAGTTGCTTAAGAAAAACTTTTGTCAGCTTTCTCACCGGAACAGTCCGTTGGCATTTAATTTGGTTAATAACCTGTCAAACGCCGACAATTGGTGAGTGGCCGAAGTGGTGAGCAGTCGTCGCACTGACCCTGAAATACGCCGCGAGTTCAATTACTTTTTATACATTTTCATTTCAAGCAGCGCGGCGTGCAACTGTCTGGACTGAAATCAGCGGATATACCAGAAGAATAACGGTATGTAAAAAGCTGAGCAAACACGTAAAACTAATTTTAATTAAAAGCCAAATTTGTGGACACTTTGAGCGTTAAATTAGCAATGAAAAAAAAAACTAAAACAAAAACCATCAAATAAAAACGCAGCGAAAAAGGCACTTCCAATTGTGCGAGAAATTATTGCCGACAACGACCAGCAATCGGCAAGCGGGCAATAACAAAGCCTTGTCAGTAATAAATGAGAGGCTGAAATAGAATGGAAAAAATGCTCAGCCGCAACATAAAATAAATGAGTGCTCATTAATTACCGGCACACGCTAATGCGCCCATAAGTATGCTATGCGTCTGTAGTGCGCGATCTCGTGGAGGCTTCGCCAGTGTAGTGGTAACATAATTACATTACATTAAATACGCTGTGGCGCCTATGCATGTGTACTCATTAGAGGCAAAGTAAAAGCGGCAACAGCTGAGCTGCCCATCAGCAGCAGCTCTAATAGTGAGCAAATAGAAAAGTGCTCTCACCTCGTTCCTCAGTTAGGTTTTTCGACAATAAATTGCTGAAATGTGCAAATGAGCGAGCATAAACTGGCATTAAACTAAATGAAAAGTAGTAAACTGAAATAGAATGGCATCGAATAAACTTAAGTAAGGAAGGGTTTCGTTAGAGTGGTTAGAAACATTAGTTACTCACACTATTTGGCGAGACACTTCGACATAAGTGCAAAAAATTAGTATACAAATGTGAAAACAGCATTAATATTAGTTATAAGGTGGACTTAGTTCTCAATGTGGTTCGATTTACATTTTGCGAAGAGCAACATTTTTAGCTATATATCGAAACAGCTGACTAGGCTCGAAAAGGTCTTAAATATGAAGTAGTAGTAATTGTAATCCAATTTTAGTATTTTACATACTGTACTAAATGAAAAATTGTAAACCAAATTTGGCGTAAATTGATCGAGATATTTTCCATTTACGTAATTTCATTCCAAAAAGTACTGTATGAATTCTTAGTCTACTTCCTAAACCTTAAACATCATATAGTTTCAAGTTTTTGCAATAATTTGGGATTTTATTTACCATTTGAGTATTGCTTTACTTTCCTACAAACGTTTATAGAAAGCTTCATAATGAACTGACTATCATGAAAAAAATATATATATTTAAGATGACTAAGAATTACCAACTAAAAATTTAAAAAAATTTAAATTATATTATATACTATAGATGACTAAGAATTACTAACTAAAAATTAAATAAAAAATAAATATATCTGCAGTTTTATCATACACAAGTTACAAGGCTGCTCATTACCGCCTCCTATGTAAGCCCTCACATATACCGTAGCTCAGTAGAATGGAAATGAAAACGAGTTCGGAAATGGCGAAAGTGGAAATATAACTGTAATAAAATGAAATTGCTATTACCAGAAATAACATTAAGCGCAGCACACACACACAAAGGCAAATAAAATAAGAATATGAAGTAACATACAAATATAAGCAAAGGCAGGCAGGAAGCGAAAAAAATATTGTATTTAGAACGAAAAATAGTGAGAACACTTCGAGCCGACAGGCAAATTACGCCGCTGCATTTCATTAGGGAAATTAAGTACAAGCAGCGGAGCGGGAGCGCCCGCCTTCCCACGGCGCGTAGCAATTGGCGCAAATCCACTCCACACAGCAGCGTTTCGCATTTATGTGGCGAACATTAACAGAGGATCAGCGTGAGGCATTTGAGCAATTTACAGTTTACTCCACAGACATACACACACACACACACACAAGCTCCATAGAGCGTCATTCTTTTAGTCAGTTCGTCTGCTTGTCACTTGGCCATTGATGTTGGCCTCACCTTCAGACTCGCGGCACTCAGTTAGCGCCTAACAAGCTGCCGAGTGCGACGGCCGGATATTAGCGGCAAGTGCGTGTGAATTCCGTACCACTCAACGGCATTTCAACAATAACGCAGCTCCTTGCAACACCTCCAACAGTCAGTCAACCACCCTCTCTGCTTTACTCTACTTCTTCTTTCACAACACTATTGTTGCCATTGTGAGCGCAAATTTAGCGTTGCTGTTGTTGTAGTGTTTTAATTTGCTTGCCACCCCCACCCGCTCACTCACTCAATGGCTGACTAGCTGGCCGGCTGCTTTGCATAAAAGCGAAATAAAAATTGAATTGAGCGTCAAGCCAAGATTGCCAACCATTAGCGTTGATGGCCTTCAGTAGTAGAGCTGCAACGGGGCGTAGGCGGCTTTGCTGAAAAATATATTCTTGCGCTTGCTGTTGTTGCTGTTGCTGTTGACCGACTGGCTTCACCTAACTACCGGCTGCTTTGTTGGTTGTTGTTGTTGTGGGGCAATCAAGTGATTGCTATTAGGCCACAGGGTGACAAAGGCACGTTAATGGCGCCAAAACAACAACACCAACTGGCATAACAATAGCTGACAAAAGCAAAAACAAACCAGCAAAATAATAGTAAGCAAACGCAAAATAAAAGCGCACTCCTCCGAACTTTCTTGGCTTCTCTCCGAGCAAGTGAGCGATTTTATGTTTTGCAATTTTCACATTTTCATTTTTTTATTTTTTTTCTCTCCAACCGTTTGAATATTTACTGCTTGTCTTGCTGTGGTGAGCGTGCAAATCAACGTCACAAAAGTGGGCGTGTCTGACACACTCACTAGCGCTTTGGCATTGTTGTTGCTAGGGCGTGAGAAAAAATTGTTCTCCGTTAGGTGTGTAAAGACACTGCTAATGAAGTTGCCTTTTTCGATTCTCACCTCTCGTTTCCTTTCTTAATTTTTATATCATCCTTTGCTCAGCTGTTGTGGCGTTGTACAGGTGGTTAGTTAATAACCCCAATTAGGGTTGATGTTGTGCGGCAATTTGTGGCAAGTGTTGACACACTTTCGATCGTTTAAAATTGGTCGATATTAAGGTAGTGACAAAGGTTTGTTTGTAACACTGAAGCGAATGTGGAAGTCTATTTTAAGGAAGCCAGAAGAAATATAGGTTTTGAAGATGAAGTGGCATAGGTAAAAAGAGAGCAAATGGATTTACAAATTTACAATGCTAAAACTTTTAGCGACTTTATTTAGGTAATAGAGAAAATTTGTATAACTATAATAAAAATTTATTATACTCCTATTAATCTAGGGGGGCCTTTGGTTACTACGACTAACTGGCACAAAGAGGTTGGGGTGATTACAACCTCCATTTGGTTAAAGATAGTTCACAAAAATTATCAATAATTTCTAGTTCAATAATTTTCAATTGAGAAACCACCGTGTAAGATATTTTTAAATTTAACAAGAAAAAACGTTAACTTCGGTTGCACCGAAGCTATAATACCTACATATATATACAAAAGATTGCTTAGAAGAACTTGATTCCAATCGTTCAATTTGTATGGCAGCTATATGATATAGTGATCTGATCTAAACAATGTTTTCGGAGATTAGATTAATGCCTTAAATAATAATTCATACAAAATTTCGTGAAGAGATGAAAGAGCTTTCCATACATGAATTTGATTACGATTGTTCAGTTTGTATGACAACAATATACTATAATGATCCGATATCCACCATTCCAACAAATAAACAGCTTCTTGGTGAGAAAAGGACATGTACAAAATTTCAGGTCGATATCTCAAAAACTGAGAGACTAGTTCGCGTATATACGGACAGACAGGCGGACATATATACGGACATGGCTAAACCAACTCAGCTGATCATTTATGTATTTTTTTTATAATAACATAATTACTTTTCATACATACATAATTTTTCCAATCAGATGCTAGGAATAAAAAATCATCACTGGCTTACCTGGAAAGATACGAAAAAGATGCGATGTTAATAATTACCGATATTCCACGGATATTTGTAAATTCATATACATAAATTTGTAAGCAAATTCAATAATTTGCAATTTTCATCTCTTCTTATTTCTAGCTTAACTCTCTTTGTGTTAGTGGATAAAGATATATAAAGCACAGAACAAACACAAATTAAGTTTTTCCAAAAAACCACTTCAACTGCTCTTTGCCACCAGCGTCATTAACTAACAAGCTAATCCACAGCAGCTAGCGACCTTGACACAAATGTCAAACGCTGCTGACGATTACACAAGCTCTGAGATAATTAGCGCGCCTTAGTGTTCATTTGAGTTAAGTTCTCTTAATACTACAATTCAATTAAATGAAGAAAATGTCACTGATTCTCTAACGGCGAATTAAATGACGCAAGCAGAGTAAATTTAGTAGAGGTTGGGCATTGCACTAGTGAAATCTATGGAGTCTTTTAAAACATCTGTTCGCTAAAGTTCAGCAGTAGCTCTATAAGGGAACACAATAGGCTACAGTGGATATTGATAATTACTATTTGCCCCAAATAACTTAATTTTCTTCGCGTCTCTTTTGCTGTGACGCTGCGCTTCAATCACTTAAATAAAGTCATTTCTAATGACACCATAATTACGCTTGTCGCCTTGGTACTTCACGTAGGCCCCTTGGTGTTGAGTACTTTTCAACACCCACACCAACAGCTCTCAGCTTTCTAGCTTCTCGAACTCGTTAAAATTACCACAAAATTAATGTCAAAGCATCCCCAATTCAGTTCTTTCGACAGTTCGCCGCTGTTGAATATGTCAACATATTAAGATGTGAGTGGAGAGTCGTTAGTACCGTTACAATAAACAAAAGCAATTCCCACACTTTGTAGAAATATCGCCACTAAAGCTCTCAGCAGCCGATGGCGCTCACAGGGGGCGGGGGGTAAGCTGTGACAAACATAAAATTATTTATCACTGCGATGTGAAGTGGCGGACTCCGAATCAAATGATTAATTACGGCACATAGCGAACGCAACTAACAACTGGCGAGCGGAAGTGGGGTACAATCCGCAGCTTTATATAGTGGAGGAGCTCTGCCTTCTCGCGAGCGCCAAAGTTTTAACCAGCATTTGAGAGCATTTCTACATAGAAAAATGTCTTACTTTAATACCAGACAACAACAATTATGAAATCCATATCGAACGCTGGCTTGCCACAACTGAGCATGCGATATCTCACAAGCAACTCATGTGTGGCAAGTACCTTTTATTTGTAGCAAATAACTATTCAAACTTTTTTTCGCAGCACAGCCAGCTGGATAAGGTCACACATCGTTAGAGTGGGCTGGCCGGAACAGGAATATCATTATTCCCTCAGCTGTCATTCAAAGTGGCAAAAACTAAAGTTGCTGCGCGTTCATTTTCATTTCATTTACTTTTTGCTTGCTTGTGCTTTCATTTTCAATTTACCGATTTCATTTCGGCCCAACCCTAACCCATGTCTGGTCTTATACTCTACGAATATATAACAGCGAACCCTGCTTGCTTCTTTTCGGACAGTCACAGCAGCAAAATTAACGTAAGCGTTGCATGCCACATTTCGACATTGCAAGTGTGGCAGCGTCGTGCTACACGCGTGTTGAGGCGCAAAGACATGACAATTGAAACAAAGAAAAGGCGTGGTATGACTATTAATATAAACAAAGTAGCCACGCGAGTAGAGCTGTGTGTGCAACGCCTTAGCCGAAAATAGTGGCGATACAAAACATAAATAAATAAACTTATACATATATACATATGAAATGAAGAAGCATCGAAAGACACGCGAAACCCTAAGAAAGCTTCGTCTACACTCACACTCACACACAGCATAGTCGCCACTTGGGCCGTTGTCAGCGTTCAGACTGCAATGATTAATTGTTCCAGGTATGTCATGCGCGACTGAGACAAACCGGCCGGTTCTGGTGGCCGGTGGCGTTTATTTGCACGATTTTCATTTAAGCTTATTTAACGAAACGCTTGTCTTCATGTTTGCCTTGAAGGCGTGCTTTGTTTGCCACAGCCCCAACTCCCGATTTCCTATATAAGCCTGTCAGTGCGGCGACTTGACCAAATGAGTGCGAGGGGATACAAAAAAAAAAAATACCAAAATGTGGAGATAGAGAGAAAATGAACTAAATATCTGTGTGTCGGGGTATGTTTATCTTCGGAAATTTGTCGACATGGCTGATAGCTTATTTTCCATTTTGCTGAATATTGCTTAAATGTTGCCACTTAGGCGGCATTTAGGTGGAACTGAACAAATAAATTAACACAAATGATGAAACAACTTTTCTTTTTTCAAATTTTGTAATGAGTTGTGAGTATTAAAGAGATATGGTTTTGTGACCGTGGTTGCCATATTAGCAGATCGATGTTTGCTGCGAATGAGAGTTTAGTTTCCTGCAGAAATTTTATAGAACACACTGCAGAGAAATGCGACCTAATCAAACAAATTTAATGATAAAAATAAATTTTTAAACTGTGGAACCTAAATAATGAACCAAAAAAATTTAATTCTCCTTTGAATGTACCACCTTTTACTTCGTTTCTGTTCGTTAACTGCCCTCGACTTTGTACTGCTTTCTAAGCTTTGGTAATATTGTAGTACATAAACTTCGCTTGACCAACTAGAGACAAAATGGTTCGGAACTAGTTAGGTTCTCTGAAAAGATCTATAGATTAACTTCGTATCGGTTTTAAAGAAAGCAAGTTGTAGCTCGCATCAAGAGAGATACTCCGTTTATCACAATCTCTCAAATTTAGGAAACAATGCTGATTATACGATTGACCTTTTGTTTCAAAATAAGCTTCGGTCTCCCAGTCAAATTTTTCTCCAGCAACAGTTCTCTTGAAGTCTGAAGACAAAAAAACGTCACTGACAACCCATGTTCGAGAGTACGTTGTATGCAGAAGCAGTTCAAAGCCCCATTTAGCAACTTGACATCATTTTTATTGATCTCCAACAAAGTGCAGCGATACATTGTGAGCTTGAGCGGCACTCTCTTTGTAGATAATTTTCGCACACCAAAATTTTTATGCACGACATGTCTAATACGTTACTTCACAACTTTAAAGTGGCTGTAATATTTTGCCTCTCAATTTACGGTCAACCAAAATGATTTTGAAGTTCTCGTCCGCTTCTTATCGTAGTCTTCTGTGCATAGTCTTTGGTGCTCTTGTAGCCTTGCACGGAATTCAAGAAACTACAATACTTAAAAAATGGTTGTCTGTAATGGATTAGAGTCCTGATTATAGCCGAGAACAATATAGTTTTTGGAATCCGCAGAATTAGTGAAAGTTAGGTCTTAGTACAAAACACATGCATTCAAATCTTTTCCGCCTGCCAAATGACTGTGAGTCCAGAACTGGAGTTTAACTCACTATACCACGGAAAAGCAACAACTTTGCACCCTGCTATTAAAACTAATACACCTATCATACTAAAAGCCTAATAAAATTGTGCTAAATTTTTAGTTACCAGCAAGAAATGCCAACAATGTCTGAGGACAGCGCGCAGATAGTCAAAAATATTGCATAAAATTTTCTGACATAAAGATAAGGATACGCACATGTGCAACACATACAAGCGCACACACAAACATATATATAGAAGAGCAGCTCGAGGTTGTCTAGCGAGTGCCGGGCGCATTCTGCAAAATCTGCTGCACTGCTAGATAAGAAAGGTGGTGTAGAAATACAACGAAAGCGAGCGCAATGACCACAACACCAGCAAGTACAAAAGGCACTAAATGTTCGCTTGCAACAAGGTGATGCATTCCGCTTTTTCCTGTTGTCATTTCGCTTACGTTCTTATGTCTTTTTATTGCGCTGCTTTTATCTGCTGCTTGTCGCGCTTTAGCAAGTTCTGCTGAGCTTCACTTTTTTTGCGTATTTCTGCAGTTTTTTTCCTGTCATACTTAAAATTGCGCTTTTTTGCCTTGGACTTTTGGCTCCCTTTTGTTGCTACTTCGCTTTGCTTTTGTTTTGCTTTGATTGGCTGTGTGATTTTTGTCAGCCTGTAGTTAGTGTGCATGGCTAGCCGGTTGCCCGGTTTTGCAAGCGTACAGCTGTATGTGCGCACGCACAGCAATGTTGCAAGTCCGCGTTGCAGGCGCGTTTCGTTACGCGTTCAGAACGCAGCCGGAGTTAATTTTTTTTCATTTCTGTGGATTTTTTTTCTTTGATTTTGCTTAGTTTTGCTCCCATTGTCATTGTCGCTGTCTTGGTCAGTGCTGTATGTTATCACAGCCATTTGCGCGACAAAAAAGGACGCGCGTTTTTCATAGCGCACCGCACTCCTAGCTCGCTTGACGCTGTGCTCTCTTTGTGCCACTTTTTCGCGCCTCATTCTCATTCACATTTCAAGGCTGTCCGTTTTATTTATTTATGCGCTTTTTGCCTCACTTGGGTTCGTAATTTTTGCGCTCAATGCGCTTGAATATCATTGCCATTGTTGTGGTTCTTGCTGTCGTTGTCGCTGTTTATGCTGCGCTGGTCATTTATGCCACATGACCATGGCCCAGCAAGCAAGCGACCGTCCTACCAGGCCGCTTAGGATGTAATTGTACAAAATTGTTTTCCGCAGCGAGCAATATCTTGGACCCAGCTTCAACTTGTCGACTGCAACTTGGTCGCGGCTTGTTGAAAATGTTGAAATTTTTGACAGACAATGTCATCTTTTTTGTTGGCTGCCGCTAGCCAGTGCTGCCATTACTTCATTGTTGTTATTGTTGCATTGTGCTGTGGCAGAAATAGCATGATGACAGTTTTTCGTAGGTCATAAATCTTGTTGTAACCGCACAGCCGACATAAACTGAACAATAAGAGCAACAGCACAGCAACAACAGTAAAAGTGGTTGCAAAAAAGTTGCTCGACGAAGAGCAGCGCTGCGGCGTCCATGCTGTGCCCAATGCGATTTCCTCTTTTTCAAGCCGAGTCGTATCGTCCTTTAGTTGCATTGTTGCTTTTTATAGTACCATTGCTGATTGTTATTTTTGTTACTGCTCATTTAGTGTATTGTTGCAGCTACATATTCTTGATAATGATGCGCATAATAAGGCGCTGCAAATGTGTTGTTAGCTGACTGCAATGTTGCTTTATCACTTCGCTGCATTAACGTTCGTTTGTCGCTGAGCGTCCACGTTGCAAGTGTAATGAGACACAGAGCTCGCCCAGCTCCATGGTACAGAACAAAATGCTACAATCTATGAAATGGCATATGCACTGTAAGAAAAGGTTGTTGCGCACAATGCATGAAAGCTTGGAAATCATGACATACCTTGGGTGCGTTTCTTAATTCAGAGAATTGAGATATTTGGTGAGACTTGCATAAACTTTAGAGCGTTTTCTAGAATATGAAGACACAAAACCTGCGAGGGAGATGTAACTATTGAAAGTAGTGGTTGCTCAGTTGAATCCACAAAAAATATCTAAAAGCTGAGCCGAGCTTTACTGCTGTGAAAGCACAAATGCGGTACAGTTCAAAAAGTGAAAGCACAGGAGTTTTTCTTACTCGAAAGCTCGTTAGTTGGCGCTTCTGAAATTTTTTTAAATGATAAAGGAAAAAGCTGGCGGAAATCTTTGAATGGCGTGAAATTACACTTTGCGAGAAAGCTAGAAAACTCAATTATTTTCCACGCAAGAGGCGAGCTTTCAGCAAGCTTTCATGAAAATAACCACACACATTTCTCACAGTGCACTTTTAATGAGTTGCTCAAATTGATTCGCATTTACTGTGTTTTATGCTATTGCTGTCTTCGGACTTGCAGGAAAAAGCGAAACCGAAACCCCCAGCGAAAAAAAGGCAACAAAGTTGTAGCGATTTCATTAATTTCAGTTATTTTTCGTTTCAAAGTTGCACACCGAACTCGATGGAAAAATTCATGAGCGACAGAATAATAATTGCAAGCAGCGACGGCAACTTTTACGCTGTGCAACTACACTTGCAGCACCCGATATGTTACTATCAGAGTTGTTGTTGCTGCTGTAGATGAAATTGATATGTTGCAGTGGCGGCAAGTGCTGCCACTACTGGTTTTTTGCTTAAAAACAGATAAGATTGTTGCTATTATTTTTGCTGTTGTTGGACATTTACTTGACGCATTCTTCGCGTTGCCAAGAAGTGCCAATGAATATTATGTTGTTGCTGGCGTTCTCTTCAACAATTTATATTCTTTTATTTTTATGGCACCACGGCGATTTGGTTTGCGAAATTTCTGGTATACTTCAACTTGCAACAAGCAAAAAACTTAAAATTAATAACGACAACAATATGGCCACACCACGCTCCCTCTGCTCATTAGTTATGACAACAGTAGCGCATTTTTGTCACCTCTTTGCTGTTGAACGCCAGCAAAAGCGTGCAACATTTTTGATTGGAGAAAACAGCGTGCTTGTTGTTGTTGGCTGTTGTGCAGCAACTTTTCAGGCGGATTTCGTTTATTAATTTGCTGCCATCTGCAGTAGTTGTTTGTTTTTCATGAGATTCTTGCTTAATATTTAACATCATCTTGCTTGTTGTTGCTATTTATTATGCAACGCGGCTGCTTGACGCAGTGATGCTGAGCTAATATTTGCACAAGACGGTGGCAGTGGCAGCATCAGCCGTGGCGCGTTATCAGCACAGGTGTAGAAGGCAGTAGACGAACTAAGGAACAACAACAACAAGAATTAAATTGTATATGCCTGCGCGAACGAGCGAAGTTTGCTGCAACACACTCGTGTATTGTTGCAGGTGTCGCTGCCACATTGCTCAGAAAGCCACTCAAGTGTAGATGCAGCTTTGCTTATGCACACATACACGTACGCACACATACTTGTATTTATTCAAGTCTGGCTTCGTTTAGTCTGCGACACATGCTCCTCCTGCCCTTGCGCTCTCCAAACAAATTGTTTGCTCTGCTAAAATCCTCAAGTAGCTTGTTTGTGCCGCTGCCGCTCATCAACAGCAACGCCTTATTTTCAATTCAATTTCACCATGATTTTAATTTCAACAATGTCAACTTAGTTTGTTTGAAGTGGCAGCGGCAAAAGCAGCTGAAGAAGAGGAAGATCACGAAGCAAGTTCCCATATGCGCTGCTCCATCTCTCTATCTGTGTGTGAGTGAGTGTGTTGTGTATGTGCGCACTTCTGCTTGTGTGTGTTTCATCTGAATTTTAATTAAATTAAAACCAATCACACTACAAGCTTACCAGCGCAGTGCCGTTGCATGCCACAAATCTTATTTTCTTGCATATTCTCACGACTAATGTAATGAAATTTTTTGGAATTTCTAAAATATGTAGATTTTCCTAATAAATTTTCGTTATCACTTTGGTTTTAATTAGAATTTGTTGTCACCTCAATTAGGTCAGCAAACGAGTTCATTAATGAAAAACAAACAGAATGGCCGCACACATAGCTGCTTGCATAAGTGTATGTGTAGGTGAAGTAGTTTTTAATAAGTGATTATACTTGTGCATTGTGTCGAAAACTAATTAAAATGGATTATCGAAAATCTCTTTATTTGTGTGTTCTAATCCACCTCAGTTGCTTAGTTGCATTTTTCATACGTAAGAAAAATGGATATTCAGTATAACATATCTACATATGTGTGTGACAGCATGTGCTTATTCAAATTGCTTTCAATATAATATTATAAATGTGTATTTAAAACTTGTGTAATAAAAATGGAAGTAATATTTAAAGATAAACTAAACTAAATTGAGCAAATCTTAGTATGAGCAACGAGCTCTTTTCCGAGGAATCGATATTTCAGAAAATACATAAATATACAAATTTTCGCAATATTTCAACTATCTAATAGCTTAACTTGCCAAGAACACAAGGTTTGTGTGCCGCTTAAAAGTTTCTAACATTACTTAAAGAGCGCGCCAGCACGGTCTTGCGTATTGAGAGTTAACCTGCAAAAGTCACCTGTATAGATATTACAAATGTGGAACCATTTGAGTAAAAAAATAATAATTAGTGTAAATAAAACGGTGACTTGATAAAAATGTTGCTGATACATAAAGTCGGGCTCTGCGCTAGCCAAAATAACCAGTGCTAAAGTCTCTACCAGCCAATATGAGCACCGAGAAACGATTGATGAAGGAAACATACGCCATGCACAAAGATTTGATGATGGTAAAATGACGTCGAACGAGTCTGCAGACACTTTAAGAATTTTGAAGGAACACATAAACATATCATAAACATTTGGTTATGTGAAAGTTCTGTACCGGCTCGGCATAATGCGTGCCGCGTGAGCTCTGTATCTGGACAATGTACCGTCTCACAAAGCAGTTAAAATTATAGCAAAGTTGTTCGATTTCCTTCCACATCCACTGCATCCACATTGGAAGCAAAATGCCTGTCATACTACAAAAATGGTTTCGAAAAGTTAGAAGATCTCTATAAGCGATGTAACGCAGCCCATAATATTCAAATAAAATCAAAATTTGCCTAACAAACTAGTATGATTTTAAAAGATTTGAACTTTTAAGACTAACTGATGTGTATGGCATGTCGATATACATTACTGAAGATGTACTTGGGTATTGCAGTACTCTCTCGAAAGCTTCAAATTCTATTTTAAAAAAGATATTTGTATTTTTAATTTTTTTGAAAGTTTATAATCGATTCTCAATTTTTAACGAGTTTTTCTTGAAATTATCTTTTCAGAGTTGATGAGGGAAATTTCTCCGAAGCGTCTGACACAACTTTTCGGAAACCAGGAGGCCTTCGGAAAAAAGGGAATCAAACATTTTTTAATTGAATCGTCGATTATAAAAATACACTTAGGTCTGTAAATGCATATTTTTCTATTTAGTTATTAAAAAATATTGTTCATTAAAAAAAATTCACAAAAAAAAATTTTTTTTTCTCTCCTTATAAGAGACTATAATATTAATAGAGTACAGTACACAAGTACAATTCCGAACTACTCCTGAATAAGCTAGACTTTTTTTAGGGTATCAAAAAGATTTCAACTAAGTGTTAGCACACCTGTTATTGTTTTATTTCTGCTTGACAATATCCAGGATACAAATGAGTATGCCAGGAAAACAAATAATTCTCGCTTACGAGCATACATATTAAATACACTCACATCTTTCAAATTTTACGCCCATTTACTACTCAACATGTTACCAACTGCAAGCCTCTCTCATCCCAAAACATCCCAAAGTATTACCCTCTGCTCTACAACTCCTTATGATCTCACTACAAAAGCTGTAGTCTTCCATAAATTTCCTAAAAATAGAGCGCACTTTAAATGCACTAAATTAAATCTGAACTTAATTTACACAGCCTCCCAGTGGTGCGCAGAAGTGTATACGCACACAAGCTCAGCACAGAATGCACTTAAACACACATACATACGCATAGAGTGCATTGCTGCGCTAAGCATTTTTCTCATTTTAGAATTTTCCATTTTCCCCAGTTGCCGCAATGCCACAATGCACCTCGCTTGCCACTCACTGTGGCCATTGGCCCGAGGGGTGGCGGGTAAAGATGAGGTTGAAGCAGTGTGGCTGGCTTTTAGTGACGTTGCCGTTGGCCTCTTCAACAACAATTAAATGAAAATGAAAAGCTAAACGACGCGACGTCATTGCACCAAAGACATAGAGCGGCAAGTCAGCCATGTGGCAGAAGGGCCAGTGGGCCACATATTAAAGAAGGCGAAGCTGCGAAAAAGCAAAGCGAAAAACGTAATAAAGCCAGAATGAAGTGCACTGTGCCTTGGCGTACGCAGGAGGCAAAGCAATTTGTCACAAGTTAAATCTATTCATGATGCAACTGCTGCGCTGTCAGGCGGCTGGTTGACTCTGTAGCTCGCAGAACTGACGGCTGTCTATGTCCATGTCCCTAGCTGCATGCCGCGCTGCCTTATCTGCTCGTCTGCCTGTCCGTTCCTGCTTTGTTCCATTCTCTTCTACACAGCCCGATTCGGCATAGTGTGCGTGTGTGTGCGACTTTTTGTTGTTTTTAATTTTGCAGCATGGAAATGCATTTCTGAAGCAGCGTGCAGCATTCGAAGAGAAAAGTGAAAAAATCCCTAGAAATGTGGAAGGAAAATTTTTGCAACAACTTGAGTTGCTGCTGGGCCACTCCAAGCGTTTCCTGTGTTGCATAAATTGCTTTTTACTACCACCACTGCCACCGCTAACTTGGCTTGTTAGAGTTGGGTGGCGTGCTACGTGTGCAACTGTCTGTCTAACGGTTTGCCTGGCAGGCGAAGCAAAAGTGAGTGGAAGCGCCTCAGTGTGTGCGCATGCGCGTGCAGCCGCAGCGCTCATTGACTAACTAATGCGTTCCACACTCGTCACTCTAACGGTAATGCGAAACTGGAGCCAAGTTCAGCAGGCCGCCATGAATGTGTGGCAGTAAATGTGTCGCGACGTGCAACATGAAGCAGTGCAAAAAGTGGTGGAGGTAGAACGGAAAACCGTCGAGTGTACAAACCATGCCACAATGCCTGGTGTTGCAACTAATGTGTAGAAAAATCGCAAGAAGAAGGCAAGGAGGTTGCAAGGAGAGTGTCGGCGCAGCAGCAATGGCGCAAGTGAAGTGCTACATTTTGCTTTCTTTGCCACACACAGGCAGTGGCATTCAATAAACGCGCGCACACACAATCATGCAACATCAAATAAAAACAAAAAACTGTTACAAGGTGAAGCAGCTAGGCGACAGCATAGCAGACACAAAGGCGTTCGGGCGACATTGCGTAGGTGGCACAAACACCAGCACAACAGAGCGCGTACGCCAGCACAGGCAACCATGTGGCAAGTGCATAAGTGAATGCGTAAGCACAATACCAGGCGTTCAAGACAGCTGCAACGCGCATCTGTGGCATGTGGCAACAAAGTGTGTGTGTGCGTGCGGTGCTTTTGAGAAAGTGCTATTCGGCAAAGTAGCAAATTACGACACAACAGCGTTGCAAATGGCACATGCAACAATGGCACACTCACACACAGATGTATGTATGACTTAAATGAATTGTGTTGCAAGTGGCACAAATAGCGTCAATGGTGTTAATGGGATTAAATGGCTGGTGCTGTAAATGGCTTAAAATTCAGTCGCCTTTACTAAAGCGCCAATGTTGCACATATGCATACACACTTGTGTGTGTTGCAGCATACATATGCGGCGCTCAACGCTGCAACAGTAACCTTCGTTATTTAATAACTTGCCGAAAGTGCCACCAAAATGTTTTTAAAAAGCCATAAAATGCATGTCAATAGCCCTTTCATATGCTCGCGGCTAAGTGGATGCCACACGGCTTTTTTGGCTCAATTTATGCGTTCGCGGGGAGGCAGCGGTGGACGCGTGTTTGCCAACTTTTCGACCACAAGAACTTTTGTGGCATGCAATGCACTTGCATCATCCACAAAATGGTACCATAACTGCTTGCCTCATGCATGTGGCAACTATTCTTGTATGAGCGTGAGTATGTATATGCGATATGAATGCACAAGTAAATACAAGCCACGAATTGTGTGCCCTTCGTCTGAGCATACAAAAATTCATTTCATCGCAATTCCATCGAATGCAGTTTGTTTAACCCGCACTGTGGCATGATGGCACGAGTAAAGCTTTCTGCATCAAATTAAAAGAGAATCAACATTTTTTCACATCAAAAGGCGACCTTCGCAAAAAATCAAATCTCTGGCCTCGTAGCATACTACAACGCACATGCCACATATATGTGTGGCATCTACATGCATATGCATAGTGAAGATACGCGTTTGAAAAGAATTTCGAATTTAAAGCATTTACGCCAATATTTTTCCACACTTTTTATTGGTATATAGATATGCAGATGTATATGTATGTACATGTATACATGTGTAGTTTTGTGTCTATGTACCCTAGCGCCCCCATCAGTTTGCTTGTGGCATGTTTGGAACGCACAACGAATCAATTAAAGTTACATTCAAAAAGTTTTCACTCACATGTCTATATATATATATATATGTATATATGTATATTTGTAAATATATTTATGTATACGCATGTATATAGGAGAGTGTTGAACTACGTCTCTATGCTTGCAACACACATTCGTTCACGCACGCCTGTCATTTATCAAAGTTTGGCAAGCTTTGATGCAAACATTGCGCACTTGACTGTTAAAAACAAAAAACAAAAAAAAATTGATTTTCTAAGACCTTGGACGCCATAAAAGCAGTGTTTGAAAAATCTGCAGTAGCGAAAAGGACATGCAAACAGCCATTGCAGTTGTGTTGGGCCAGAAAGGCCGAAGTCTACTTTCAAAGCTGTGCGCCAAAGCAAAGTGTGAATGAAAATCGAAAAAATATCAACTTTTTCAAAGCTTTATGCCTTGATGCTGGTTTTTACATTGGAAATGTGCAAAAAGTCCCCAAAGTGTAGTCAAATATAGACAGATTTGTCGTGCTAATGAACGTTTGTTGCACGTTGTTTGTGGCACATTCGATTCTGTCACATGGCTCTTAATGAAAAGGTGTGTTGAATATAGAAAAAAATACAGAAAGAACCAAAAGTGTAAAAAGTCTTTGGGTTTGTGGCCAATGCGACTGTGTAGTAATTAGAAGCGACAGGTAGAACTTTGTGCTTTTATTGATAATACTTACGTAACTATATATTGTGGGAGAGATTACAATGCTTTGACTAAAACTAGTTAGTGTTTTAAGTGGTGTAATTAGAAGAGTTACACATAATCTGCTTTTAGAAGTTCTGCAACTTTTACTTTAGCAGGTGATCTTTCTCATTTCCGTACCAAAATGACAGTTTTAGATTTAAGCAGTTTAAGCGAACTCACCAATCGACCAATTATCAATACCAAAATTATCAAAGTAGTTCAACTAGGTCAATTTAAACTAAAAAAGTCAGCATGTGAACCAAAATAGAAAACCTGTAGTCCGTACCGATTTTCGTTACCAGAGAAAGAAACACCTTTCAAAACACCAAGAAAAAGCCTTCAGTTATGAAATAGCTTGAAAAATCCGTCAGCTATCGAAAGTAGCTAAATACTATAATAGTAAATCAATCAAATAAAATAAGAGCAGCCAAATATCTGGCGCTGCTGTGAACATTGATCGAAGTTAGAGGCTGTCGTTTACTTAGTCACCCTTAGTATAAAACGCGGACCACTTTTGCCCATAAGTAACGTTTAGGTAGGTAGGTAGTATACATAGGTTGTAAGCCTATTATAACTTTTACGACAGAGAACACGGAACCCCTAGGATGAGCTTTTGTGATGCCAAAAACCCTTACATATTATCGAAAGACCCTCGTTAGATGCAGCTCATGGTGCTATTACAGCTGAGGCCGCTAATTTCGATATGACAGAATTCACGGGTTGACCAAAGTTATGACGTAATAGAGGTTTCGATCTAGCAAAGGTTAAAAAGTCGATCAGAAAATGTAGATAATTTTCTACCTCGCAAACTTTCAGATATCTTTAACGGTGTGATGTGCGTACGCGGTGTCAGTTTTGATTTTGTATTTAAATTTTCAAAAATTGAAATTACTGGCGAACTGCTTCCAACATACTAGGGGAACATATATTTATATCTAATAGTATTATCTTGGCATGAAAAGGTTAGAAGAGGTTATATTCTATAGACTACATTTACTACAGTACACGAAGTATTATAAATTCACAATAATCAAAAAGTCATGACTGATATTGAAGACGATTTGTACTATTGTAATATGTGATGGAAACTGATTTTCTTATGATGAATTGCTATCAGTGGCTCCAAAGAAGCCATTTGTATGGACGTTCAGTCAACTTATAATTATCCAGGACTCTCTAAAAGATAACTAAATAATTTTTTTTATCGTGCTGTTTATGGTGAAAAAAATTAAACATTTCTTTTATTAATGTTCCACCGAAAATCGTTCCTACAAATGAAGAGAGGCTCTGAGAAGTCGAAAACTGTTGATGGATGCTACATAAAGTGACGAAACCATTAAAATGCAAAACGAAATCTGAAAATGGCAAATTTGGTAGCACAACTGTGCCATGAAGTCAAGTAGCGAAAAATATGAATTTTGAAATAAGAATTTCAAAAATATTCACACATTTTTGGCATTTTAATTTCATAATTTGTCATGGGCACGAAACTGCATGCAACCGTGTTATGGACTCTTTTCAGCGTATAGCAGGTGATTCGAGCGGTAAATTGGAAAACATATGCAGCATAGCTGTGGGCATTTTTCGTCGAAGAATTTACGCGTGATAAAAACCCAATTGGAGTGGAACTAGCGCGCCTCAGTGCTGTTGCCGTTGTGGCACTGTGCGCGCATCTTCGACGCCAACTACAATGCCATGCGTACAATGCTCCACGGTTGTCGGCGCGTTGCCGTGCAGTGCGCTGGTATGCCAACGCGCTCGGACCGGCGTTCGGCTGACAGCGCCTGTAATTGATCCGTACAAACTGTCAGTCTAATTAACATGACAACATTGTGAGTGACGAAGGTCCTGCGACACACGCATCCGTTGTCCACACAAACATTTCAATGCGTATGCGAGTGTGTGTGTGTGTTTGTGCGTCCGCATTTTAAAAACGCTTGTCGCGGCTTGGCAAGTGGAGTTTCAACACAAGTATTTTGCGGCCACTTTGCGCCACATTTCAGCGCTCGAGTGCGTGGAATTGTTCGGTGAGTTTTTGTTTCTTCTTTTCGTGCAACATATTCTTTTGTGCGGCATTTTAATTTTCATGTGCGAATATTTTCGTATTCCGTATTTTTAACTACTTATGTCTCTTCACCTTTTTTCAGCTTTCGGCTTGCAGCTTTTCAGCCAGTTTCAGTTGTCATTTAATGTGCTTAATGTCATTATTATAAGATTTTTAAAGGTAAGTTGGGACAACGCAAGCCGCATTTTCATACAAACACATGTTTATATTATATATCTGCATATGGGATTATTGCGCTGAGAGTTTGCTGTTGTGTCTTGAAGCTTGCAACATCGGCGTGATTAATTGGATTGTTGCGCTAATATTACCGCGTGTAGTGGTGTTTGCGCGCCTGCTGCGAACTCTCTTGCAACTTGAAGAAGTAAATTCAAGCGCGTATACATATAATACATAGAAATGCTGTGCCTATACATAATGAATTTGCATGCGTTTATATAAACACACCAGCATACATACACTCATCTGCTGTTTTACCCAATCGTCGTTGTGTTTCTTTCACTTTTTGCACTTTGCTGAGTGGCATTTTAACGCATTTGCCTCAATTTCTGTCCAGTTGAATTTCGCCACAAATTTCTTCATACCAAATCTGTCTGCTGATTGTTGATATATAATATGAGTATCAGGCAGGCTTATTTTAATATGTGTTACAAAGTAATTTCTTTCTTTAAAATGTAACTGACATTAATCCCTGACGCGTGTCTGGCAGCAACGCTGGCAACAAATATGAAATTTAACTCGATGTCTGCAAACACAGTGCCTATACATACTTACATATACATATGTACCTATATTTGCAGTTGCATGTATTGAAAGCTTTTGTTGCGAGAAAAAGCGCGAGATTTTTAAAAAATCTAATGCGTAAATGAAATGTAATAGGATTTCGACTCACCTGATAACACATTGTGTCTTTGAGACAATCACCGTTCTCAGTAATATACTGCAAAGAGAGAAGAATATTCAGAAATGAGTATAGACAGTGAAAAAATAACTTAGACATAAAATTACTTCAATGAATTTTAGTATCTACCATCTATTAATGAAATTGCTGGGATTTTACTTAAAGTGTTGTTAAAAAGAACATACAGGGTGTTACTTATAAGGCTTTCTTCAAAAATTAAAAAAATATTAATGTGTGTTAATCAACATGATTGCTGCTAGAATTTATAGAAAGAACTTAAAGGAAACCCATTAAATATTTCTTTCTCATGTCTGCTGTTGATAGAGTTGCTGTTGCTCATAACATTCGCATAAAAATTTTGCCAAGCTGTCATACTCCGAGTTTGTATTCGTTCAGCGTTCTTACGAGCTGTTGTAAGCCCTAAATTAATAGCAATAGAGGGGAATATATTGTCTTACTTCAACTACAAGCACTTTTGACACTTAAAGGTGAAAAATGTGTATAATATAAGTATCAGTGTGATAGCAAGTAAAACAAAAACGGCACTGGAAGCACTTTGTTTTTAATCGGAGTATCACACGTAGACGGAATCTTTTTACAAAGCTGGATTGAATTAGGCTCTACGGCTGATCACTAATGAGAAGTCCTATATAAAGCTAAGAAACTTCTGTACTTGAATTCCCTGTATCGACAAGTTATGATTCCAGCATAAATCTCCTCGAAGGTCACTCAGTTTTGATGTCGAAAAGGCGAGACGATTGACAAGATAATGTTGGAAATTTCTCACCCGGGCTTCTGCCAAACAACTTCTAAAACTGGAGTTCGATAAAATTTTTAACATTACTACGTAGACACCCATTGGACAAAGACCGGTTGCAAGCAATGTAACTAGAGAAAAGTGCTTCCTAAGCTCACTTGACCACTCACTGTTCATAGTAGTTAACCGCAAGCTGACAGTGAAGCTTCGGTCTCTTAACATTGTTCTGTGGCCCGGTATCATTACTAGTCTTAACTTGAAGTAGTTATATTCCATTGATAACTTTCTACATTTCTAAGAAATTTTGCAGAAACTTCAGAGCATTGCATTCAGCATTTTGAAGTTGTGTAACGCCAACTTCATTTATACAAGCAAGAATTTTATCCAGGCCGAACAGATAAAAGGATATGTGTAGCTTTAAACCTGCAAGACGAGACGAACAAATAATTTTCGAGTAAGTCAGTTTGCAGGAGACCTATGTAAAATTATTACTATTCAAGCTTGTTATAGAACCATCGGGCTTAAAGTAATCTAACGACAATTGAAAAAGTCTTTAGTTGAGCGCTTGACAAAAAATACGAGCAGCAGTCTTGTTAAGTTCAAAACCCAGCATGATAGTTGTAAAGTTGATTCGAAGTGGGCTTTCATGAAAAGAATGAGATGACACATATAAATTTCGAAAAACTTGCGCATCTTTATGCTTACAACCAACACTTAATTCTTTTCGAGTTAACTAACCCTGCAACGGCAGTGAGGCGTCTGAGAACGAGCTCAATATGGTCGCGGTGCTGCTAGTTGGCTACCTAAAAGTAGAGGAAGGGTTGAGAAGTCGCCAAAGTACTGATCTGATAATAGATCTGACATGTTTTTTCCTTATATTGTGCACTGAAACACACACACACACACACGAACACAACTGCCAGCAATGAGTGATCAGCGGACGACACAATGGATTGGCCGTTCAACGCTTCGTCGCATTGCGTTTTGTCCTTTAAAAAAGCCAAAGCGCTCAACAAAAAATCGGAAAACAATAACGTAAGCAATTGCAGCGCTATTGTCGTTTCATCAACTTTGCTGTTGTTATTCTTTTTTTAGGTTTTGTCAGCCAAACTTACATTTCCGTTGCTGGCTTGGCTCTGTTGGTAGGCTTCTGCGCTTCTGGATTCTTTGGTCGGCTGCTTGCCGCTGCTCGTTTGCATCTCGTCAACTCAATTGTTGCATTGTTTTAGCCATTATTGTGCCACATACAGTCACACACACACACACACACACACAATGACAGTAAGCGGTAGTGCTGCCACTGCCAGTTGCTTGGTCAACACACACTCGCTGTCACCGTCGCTCCGCCGCCGATTGTTTGGCTTTGTTGGTCAGTGCTGGCCCAACGTTCAACTATTCAAATTGGACACTAAATGTGTCAGAGGAACTCTCTTAATTGTGTGATTGATTGATTTATGGTGAACAGGTTACTTCCCTGCCAAGCCAAACCAAGCCAAGCGGCGAACAACGGCCAAGTGAACAGCGTCCTTGTTGCCATTGTGCGCCCAAAGCGGCTGCCACTGCGCTTTGAGTTATATTCATGCAGTATTGTGTGCATGTATGTGTGTTATTTGCATGTGCAAATCTGTGTAAGTGGCTTAGTGTATGCACTTGTGTACATATGTATATTCAAGGCTTTTTGGTTGATTTTGTTGGGAAACTTTTTATTTTTTTCCGATTGCCCACATTTTTTGCTCAAACGGTAGCAAATCTGTTGGTCGGTCGGCTGCCAGCAAAGCGCCGAATTGCAATTTGTTTTGCAATTAACGAGCTCATGGGTTCTCGAATTGATTTGAGCATATAAAGTATTTTAAATGAAAGGATTTTTAGTTATATTACTTTTTCAAAAATAAAGTGTAAATTTTGAAGACATCTTTCGAATTTTAAGAATATATATTTTTATTATATTGTTTTACCTAGTAATAATATTTACATTAATTGAATAAAATTATAGACCAAAACTTTCATAAATAATTAAAAAATAAAATTTCTTAAATAAAATTTCCTACAAAAACAAAAAACAAATAAAAGCTTCCCCTGCTTCGTGGCGGCTTATCAATTGCTGTCCAAACCAAAATTGAATTTTTTTGCGGAAAATAACGAAAGCATATTATTGGAAATCTTTACAAATCCCGCCGTGGCAGGCACAAATCGCCTGTGAAGCAAGGAAAGTTTAAGCAAAAATCAAGCAACAAACACAAAAACATGACACCGCTACAAAATTGCTTCTTCCTAATCCCCAACGGCGGATACAGCGGCGGCGACGGCGGCAGTGTGACTTGACTTGATTCCCTTTTTTGTTTCGTCGAGCGGCGACCACACACTTGAAAAGCGCCGCCTACAATGCCCCGCAACTGCCGACTGCGTCGATTGCTGGCGCAGAGCTTGGAACCTGCTGCCGACGGCCGACAACTGCTCCCACATGCTTGAATGACGGCCGCGACCGTACAAGTAGGAGAAAAAGCGAGCTGTGTCCAAATTAACTTCATGCTGAAACTTCTAATGCGCCATACAATGTTGCCACATGCCGCCGGCATGCACACATACACACACCACCGATATTAGGTAAGTCAGCAGTGTTGTTGTGGTTGACCAGTTTTAGCTTTCTTCGCATTCTCCTGCTCCTTTTTAGCTTTTTTCTTCGTTCCTATGTTTATAGTTTATTCAACAGCTGCCACATAAAGTGCGCTTTTGTGGCTGCCACTTTGCTATTCCTATTCTACTTGCTGTTATTGTTGTTGCTTGTGTTATTAGAGCTGCGGCTGGCTGCCCTTTTCATGGCTTAATCAAATTTCGTCCTAAAAGGCGAGCTAGTCAGGCAGGTCGGCCGACCGGCAGGCAGTCAGGTCGGGCCGTCGTTAGCCAGTCAATCCACGGCTGCATGAATTGAATTTCGTCGCCAGCATCCAGCAACAAGAATGCTGTGCGAGCAAAAAAACCACCAGCGACGCCAGTGTGGCGATCGACCAGCAGCCGCCAGCCCAAAAATGTGCCAGTTCGCATTTTTCGACTTTATTCTAAACGTGCGCACCCAGCCGCCGCTTCTCGCCTACCCCAGCGCCTTGCAAAGAACATGTCATGTTGCCCCCACCTCCGCTGCCTCACACCCGTACACACTCTTAGCATCTGGCATATTGCACCCCCCAACCGCTGGATACATGAGCGCGCACACGCCCCTCTATTCAGCCGTCAGATATTATTTTGATTTATTTCGTTGATTGATTTTTCGTCGATTCTCATTTTTATTTCGTTGCCTTACTTCCTTTTTCACTTTCAGTGGCTCTGATTTGTTTTGCTTGCCACATTCTTTTTTTTTTTATTCTTAAGCGGCTTCGTTGTTGGGGCTCTATTTACTCAGCAGGAAGTGTTCTACATCATGTTCATATGTATTGCTGTGTAAATATGTGCTGGCTTAAGTTGTGCTGTGCTGATGGAATTGGATTTTGGATTTTCAATAACAGCGCTTACAAAAATAATAACAACATCGACAACAATTTAGACGCGATTTGTGTGTTTTATGCGGCAGTTACATACAACAACACCAATACCCACACAGGCGCAGTTATTTAGGCATTTTGGTTAGTGTGTACCCAGCCTTATTACGCCCGACTCGTCAGCCCCCTATGGCTTGCCGGGTGTATTAATGCTTTATTAGGCTCTGTTATTATTTTGATTGTTTTGTGGCGTTTTTCGTGTGTCTGTCTTGTAGCAGAAAAGTAGCATATGGGTATGGCGGGCGCTGAGTGGCGATATGGTAATTGATGTGTACAGCTTTTATCGCCTCGTTGTAATCAAATTATTTTACTCTGTGATTTTCTATAATTCATAATATGTCAGTTAATTCCCACAGTGCAAGAATCCAATTAACGTACAATATATTTATATTTGAGCGCAATAATACAAAGATTGTATGGAGTTAATGTATATTTTCCCCTCTTAATGGCTCTTTAAATAGAAGAATGGCTTCATATATTAGACTGAATGACAGTGTATTTTTAAAATTTTCGGAGTAAGACTATATGAATACATCACAGGTATATACATTTTGGAATGCGAAAACATCGGATTTTGAAATGAGAGTGATCTTTCGAATTTAAACAAAAAAGGCTTACTTAGAGATTTCCTTAAAAACCCGGATAGTTTGGCTATGTCCGTCTATATGTCCTTCTGTTTGTCCGTCTGTCTGTATACATGCGAAATAGTCCCTCAGTTTTTGAGATATGGATCTGAAATTTTGCACGCGTTTTTTTTTCACTAAGAGGCTACTCATGTGTCGGAATGGCTGCCATACAAACTTATCAATCGGAATCAAGTTCTTGGAAGGAAACTTTTTGTATTTGTGAAGGGTATTATGGTTTCTCAATAATGATGCGCAAAGAAAGTGTAACATATTATCCAAGTTTAAAAATAAAAAGCAAGATTTTCAATTGACACATGAAATAGTGAATTTTATTGTTCCTTAATAATACGTCGGAAGCCAGTGAACCCGGACTTTCTTCGTTTTAATGCTGGAGTGAAATTTTTTATCCCCTTGTATTGCGAGATCTAAATAGTTTCTGCTCAGCCCCAATATGTGCCGCTACTAACTACAAGTACAATAAATCAGGTTAAGTTCAGAAAACAAAAACAAACTGAACATGAAATTTGATTTCACGTACTTCTAGGGTTATTTTCATTTGTCAACAATAAAAATCCTTAACACAAATATCTATGAAGAGCAACGCTAAACGAGAATATGTTTAACACTTAACCCAGAATCGTTTTTACACACACTTCTATAGATACACATAACTATGTGGAATTGTTTCAAAAAGTGAAATTAAATTCTAAACATAGCAACAACAAGCGTTTCAATATTTTTTTACGACTCATAATGACATGCAAATTTGTTCCAAGGCAAGCATTTTCATGTACAATGAGCGAAAGATAATACAACAACGAAATATGCAACGACATTGAGCTGAAAACCCCCAAAAACAAATACTAAAGCAACGCCCTCACAAGCGTGACATATCGCCGAAGCGGTTGAGAACCACCCATTCCTCTCTTTTATCATACACGTACACATACAGATGCGCACGCAGATTGCTGGCCACTTAAACGTACTTTTGGGCAACCCAGCAATGAGGTGAGTTCATGCCACATGGCCGCGTGGCAGCGCAGCTATAAATTTGCGTTTCATTTGCGCTCCATTTCATCAACAATTTAGCAGCAGCCACTACTAAGTACTCTCCATATTCATATGTGTAACACAACTCTTTCCTACCCCCTCTTAAAAGGTATGTCTATGGGAAATAATGTCACTCAGCACGATTTATGCTCCCTACAACATGATGACAATTGGAGTGCAGCAAAAACAAAAATTACGAAAAAGATAAAAAACGACAGTAAAACAAACGTAAGATTAGTTTTACCCCATTGTTGCGCTCTGCTATTTGCAGCAAATGCTCTGCAGCCAGCGTTAAGAAACAACCAACACACATATCCACAATCGCATGTGTGTTTGTGCCCCAGCAAAGGGGGAAAACTTAATATGTATACAAAAATAATAAATTACGACAAAACAACTTAAAAATGCCGCTCAGCTGACGCGACGTTGCGGCATCCAACAACAATATGGTTGTCAACATTTCTGTTCTTAGCGACTGCTGCGCGCATATATTAACCCCAATTTACGCGCTGCCGCGTCACACAGCGCTGCACCGCACTACCTCGTCTCCACCGGCAGCTCATGTACCTACAAGTATGTTGTCTTTTGTTTTCGTTGCTGCTTTGCATATGACAGCGTTGCCTGTCCCACCTACGGCGCTGCGCTTCCAAGAGCTCCCTAGAAGTTGTCCCAAAATGTTGAAGTGGCATCCACAAGTGCACTTCGGCGCATATGTGTGTGTGTGTGTGTACATGAGTTTATATAAAATACATTTGCATGTCTCTTTCGAGAAGTACTGCTTGAACATATGAGGCACTCGCTCGGCCGTAATAGGGAGGAAAAAAGTTTTAACGTGCGCGATAGAAATTCTTAAGATTTTTTTATCGCATTTTGTTGTTTCATAATTTTAAAATTTGTATACATTTCATTAGTAATCTACAAGATTTGATAAAGAGCTTTGCATAAAATATGTCAAGAGGGGTAAGAAACAGAAAGTACAATTTAGAAATCATTTTATGTTCTTTTTCAATCTGGGGTGGAATCTGGGAAAGAATCTGAGTTGGCCTTCTATGCCAAAAAATAATGTGTTTGTGTTGTTGTAGCACTCACACACGATAGAACACACAAAAGTCGAAAAGCAAGCAATACACAACTCATTCGGTTGCCGCTAATACTTATTTCTGAAAAGGTTCCGAAAATTCAGACCTAAAACCGGTTAACTTAGTTACGCCTTTTCCATACTCGGTTGCAAATCTTACAAATTCTGGTCGAAACTACTCGAACCCATGACAAATACGCGTATTTATATTTTGTCTACGGTCCGTTTCACTTCCGCGTTCACCCGTATACAAAAGCTTGGTAAACCACTCTAAGAACAAAAGACAACTGTAAATAAGTAACAAAGCACTATACGCAGAAACAAAACCACTTTTACTTGAACGAAGAAAAATGCATGAGCAGTAAAAGTGCAGCATGAAAGAGAAATATTTATTAGCTAAGCAAAGTGCAAACCGCAAATGAAAATGAAGATGTTGCAGCAACAGCAACACACTCAAAGGCCACAGTAGCCGCAAAGCAGCTACAGACGCAACGCAATCAAAAACAATAACAATAATAATAACAATTTGTGTGTGTGTGTTGCTGCAGCGGCAATACAATTAAGCACCGAGCAGTCGACGCTTGGCAGAGTCTAATGAGCAGCACAACCCGACAGCGGAAGCTTTATGAAGCATACATCATCTGATGTACTGCCACACCAGCAGCAGTAGTGTGGCATGGCAAGCTACAAAGCTCGTATGTAGCAATGCAATCGGGTATGTGTATAGAATGTCTGGCATTTCATCAGTCGTAGCCAACACTTGAGATTTGTGCGGACCCAGGGCTGCATGAATGCCATAGCGGCGAGGCGGCAACGGCAGCGACTCAAATGCAATGCTTTCCGTACATATGTAAGTAAGTGTGTACGGCGACGAACATTTTGTAAGCATCTCATGTTTATTTATAACTGCTTATTTTACTTAAATTTTTTTGTTTTCATTTCAATGTAAGTCTTATTGACTGTGCTGCTGTTGATTAAGTTTAAGCTTCAGAGCATTATTTAATTAAGATGTTGAGCTGTTGGCTGTTAGATTGTTTAAGTTTTGATTACTATTGCGAAATATATTATTATACAAGTAAAAGAATTTACGACTCTTTATAGCTTAAGTAACACTGAGCGTATGGGTTTGTACAAATTAATGCCAGTCACCATTATATGTATATGACTTCACCATGCTTTAAGTCTCGCCATATACTAAAAAAAATAGCGCCAACCATTATCTTTTAGTCCTCCTTTAGTACAAACATGGCTGGTTTTATAACGAAACTAAAAAAAATTTTGTGTGAACTAAAGCAAGCGATTTTCTTCTGGCAGCATACCAAGCACTCAGTTAGCTAACAAATCCCTGTTGGTTATCTTAATTTCGCGTTCACTTCAGAATCATATTTGGCTAAAATTGAAACTTTGAAACCTTCAACATGGAGTAGACAATTCAGAACTAATGACATCATTGGACAAAACATGAGTGGTACAGAAGCGAGAACAATGAAAGCGTTAGTTGGTCTAACTCTAGGGGTATTCTCAAAGAATATTCAGGCATCTGCATAGCACACCGCTGCTTAGTCAAGATATGCCGTCTATTTGCTTTCGCATACAGGCGAAACCTTTGAGGTTTTCTGGGATTGTAGGACCTGACATATACAAATAGTTTCATATATAATACTGAAGAAGCAGAACATGCATTCTTTACAGAACTAAAAAGAGTATATAACTATATCTTACTCAGAACCTTTATTTGTTTTTAGCAACTTTCCTCAGCTTAACCAAATACACAACTCACTTGAGTTGATAGCTCAAACTTTGACGGCAGATTTTCAACAGTTACTCCCTAATTTACCTCGACTCGGCTTTAATTTCAGAAACTTACCGACATCAAACTGCTTTATTTATCTACTCACTTACACAAAGGACAGCGCTGAGCTGCACCCTGCGCATGTCTCGCTTCTAATGGACTGGCTGCTGGAGGTTGAACTGAAAATGTTGCACAACTGTCGTCACAAGGTAAGAGCATGCGTTCAGACCAAGATATAGCCACGGGAACCGAAGCCATCATTACAGCTACGAAAACAAAGAAAAGGGCGCAGAGGCAGGGACAACAGCGGCGTATAACACGAATATATGCGAAACTATAGAGCCGCGGAAAACTTGATTTCCAAAATGTAAGTTGCAGGGCAAGCGTTGAAATGTTGCACGCGAGTGAAGCCATGGAAAAAAATGGTCGTAATCGGTGACGATGTAGAGTATGAGCTGAACGCGTCAATCCGCGGGAGATTCAAGTGCGTTTGTTCGTTTGTCTGGCACACTGCGTGTGTCTGTGCAACGTGATGTAAGACTCAAAGTCAGCGGCAATCAGTGTTGGATTAGTTTGATTTTTCGAGTTCGACTCTGCCTTCCGCGTGCAATTGGAACTGGACTACATGGCGACGAGCGCTTAAATTATTTGTTATTTCAGTGCAAGATTCAGCTGCACGGCTAAGAAAACATACGTAATCAACGTTCGTAGACGTGAAAAAACAAAAGCTCCAAGAAATAATAATAATAACAATAAAAGCAACAGCCAATGATCCAATGAGAATAAGAAAACATTGATAATAATAACAACGGGCTGCCGTTGAAACCAAAGGAACATGATATACATGCGAATGTGTGTTCTTGTATGCGTTGCTGTTGAAGAACGCAGCGCTGATGTGCGCGAAGGTGAAGCGGAAAGCGAGAGGAAACTTCAGTAAACACAAGATGACCAAATGACTGTGAAGGCAATCGAGCCGCAACGACCAGAAAGCCAGAAACCCATACTTAAGTAATGTTCCAATTGATGGCATTAATGGATACACACGACCCAAGCAGAAAAACAGAAGAAGAAGAAAACACTAAAAACCAAAACACGATGCGCACACAACAAACACAGCGGCCAGTCAGTCAGTCAGGCGAGCAGGCAGGGAGCCTACCTTGTCAGACAGCCGGCGTTGCATACGCGCAGCAGGTAGCCAGTCAACGTCACCGGCAAATAAAGAGTACGAGCATAGGGCGGTTCGTTGTGCGCTTCGTGCTATGGGTCGGGCAGAGGGGCGGGAAGGGCGTGCCGGCGAATACGAGGCGCGACCGTGGGGAAGCCGCCGCGAACTGGCTGAGCCACACACTCGACGACCAAATGGTCAGCTTGAGCGCAATATAGGCGACGTTGTCGATTACCGCGTTGATGGGGAACCAACGCCGTTGCTGGGTTCGCTTGATTATGGTCCCGCGTTTAGCGCAAATACACACACATATCTATTTCATCGTCTGTCAACCGCTGTACCGTTCCGGCTGTCTGTCCACACTGTAAGTCAGTCAATGTCTCTTAAGCTGAAGGAAATGTAAATAATCATCAAAAATGACGCAAAAGAAAACACAAGTAGAAAACACTAAAACAACACCAACAGACACGTTGCACGAAGTACAAAGAATATATACTTATATAAATACTCGCGCAAGTAAATACAAACAAAATATGGCGAATTTCGAGGTTCGAAAGCAACAAGATTAAAAGAAATAACAACAACAACAAACGCAGCGGTGGCTCTGCAACAAAAACTCGATCAGCAGATATTAAATTTGTTGTTTTACTTATTTTGTTTGTTTACAGCGCTTTGTTATTGTTGTTGCTACAACTTTGCTCAAATTGCTTGTTGTTTGTATATACTTGCATAAAGCGCATCCAATCAACGCAGTGGCACCGCGACAGACATTTGTTGCAAGCACAATTTAAAGTATCCGTAACAGCAACAATCATCATCATGAAAGCGCTGAGCTCAACAGCAATTGTTGGGAAAATAACTAATTGTAAGCAGTGCAGAAATTGTGCGGCATTAAATTTCAGTTGTTGCATGCAACAAGTGTCTCAAGTCAAGCTGTTTGATCGACAAGTGCGTGCGTCCATTTTGTTAGATGAGTGGTGAAAACTAAAAGAAAGCGTTAGTGTTTGGATTACTGTACAAAACTATACATAGGTCGGTCTACAACACACGTAAGTAAGATATAATGTATCTTCTGTTGGTAAATTCACTGTTTATGTAAGATATACTTTGGTTTAATTTGAACCAAAATGTCTAAAATGTCATGGGTTGCAGAACAAAAAATCAGGAAACACTATAAAATCCAATTATATGCAAGCTTGTGGAAAGGTTGTTTTCAAACTGCGGACTGTCAGTATTTGATTCACGTTTTATTCTGTGGGAGTTGAAAATTGTAATAAAGAATATGCCACCTCTGTTAGAGACCTTTATATCAAAAAAGTGGTCATAATTCGTGGCACTCTTATGAAGCTAAAATTTTGTATATTGTAGTTTTGGGTTATCACTGAACTCAAATAAAACTTCAAGTTTTTTGGTAGACGGAACTCTTGCATAATTGATAATTGTAAACAAAAAATGATTAGAAATCACTGACACCAGTTTACTCTGCAAAGTTGGTTTTCTATGCTGCTTTTCTGTACCCGAAAATTAAATGACCTCTCCGAAATATGCGCATTGGCGACTGTAGAAGTCGTAAACAGGGTTGCAAATTTTTTAATTAAATAAAATTAATAAATAAAAAATTTTAATTAAAATTAATTTTTTATTAAATTTAAAAATATAAAAATTTAAAATTAAAATTAAATTTTTATTAAATTTTAAAATTTTTTTTTTATTTTTTTAATGCCGATCTTGTGATTAAAAATTAGATTTTCATTTTGTATTACCGAGGTTGAGATCAAAAAATCAATTTTCAGTTTTTTAATCCAAGATGATTGGAATTAAAAATTCATAATTGAAAATATTACTTTTTGATTTGAATGGGCTCAAAAAAATGTGAATTCTAAAGCAAACTCTTTTTTTAGTTCTTAATTATATGCTTCAGTTTGAATTTTTCATTTTTATTTTTCAATCCGGTAGTTGGAATTAAAAATTAAAAATAAAAAAGTTTTTTTTTATCCTTAAATTTAAAATTTTTTTTTTATATTTTAACGGCACGTCTGTCGGTCGGTCCGTCCGTTTGTATATATGCAAACTGGTTCCTCAGTTTTAAAACTATCGATCTTTATTTTTTTCACCTGTCCTTTTCTCCCTAAGAAGCTGCTCATCTGTTGGAACGGCCGATATCGAACCACTATGGCATATAGCTGCCATACAAACTGAACGATCGGAACCAAGTTCTTGTAAGAAGCCTTTGTGTTTGTGAAGGGTATTATAGCTTCGGTGCAACCAAAGTTAACATTTTTTCTTTTTTTTTTAATGCATTATTTCCAACCCTGGTCGTAAATATAACTTTACTGAGAAAACTGTAGGAATCCATGGCTATAACAAGCACATTAATAATTTTATTGAAATTTGACGACCTCGTATGGTCTCGAAATAAATATATTTTCTAGCCGGTAATGAAGATTTTTGCCAACAAAAAATACAAATCTGTTTTCTTAAAGTCGCGGCTTAATTAGATGTGGATTGTGGAATAAAAAAAACTTTATATTTTTCCAGCGAAATAACTTTATCACAAGCATCCTTAATCATTCGCGGAATTCCTGACCTCTTCGCTAGACCAGTTAAATTTTCTTAGTAAGCCCTTTGATTAGATCTAAGCGCTGGCAGAAACTTATCTGCTGCTGATGTTGCCACAGCTGGCGAACATAGCAACGCTTCCTCTTTCGACCCATTTCGAGCCATGCAGCAGGCGCACTGCTTCGCTGCAGCTACAGCGAGCAGTTCACTTGGGACTTATGCAATCCGTTGACAGTATCTCCTGATCTCCTCGGTGGCCACTCAATGACGCGACGCTGCGGACGAGCGATCTCATAACTCAAAACCGAACAGCGCATAAAAATGTAAAGGTAGAAATTTGCACAACGCGAGAAGGCAACAACACACTGACACAAACAAACTAATGAATATGTATGTGTGTGTGTGTGTAATTGTTGGTTTGTTGCGGCTGCCTGTGTTGGTATCCGGAGATTACAATCGAATCGTAGAAGCGCAATCGCACATGCAGATCGCGACTGCTGCCATTGCTGCAGCGACAACAACAACAACGACAACTTGCTGCTTCTTCATGCGCGCAATCGCCTGGATCGCTTGGCCTTGTTGTTGCTCCGTATCTGTCCGTCTGCTTGTATGCCGTTGGTGATTTTGCTTGATGCCCCTGCTGCAACAGGCAACTGATACAGATTTTTTGTTGTTTTTTTATTTTTTATTTTTTGTGTTTTTTGCGCTACAGAATTGCTTTATACGTGCTTTTCTATTGTTGCTGCCCCGGCACTGTTGTTGCTGATTAAAACGTTCAACATTAAATGTGATCGCAGCAGTCTGTCCGAGCTGCCCGGCTCCCTCCCCCCATTACAAACTTCTCCTTCCTCTTAGCAAACTATGTAATTGCTGGAATTGAGCGTTAACAGGTAGTAGTGCTGTGCGGTTTTGTTTTTGTCCTTTTACTTTGACTACATACATTCGCCTGCTTGCTACGTTGCACTGTTGAGTGGCATGCAGCCTCAATTAGATTTCGCAATGTTTTCATTTTCCACTCCTTTGCAGCAAATCTCGACGCTCGGCTGGCAGGCGCATTCATTACGAGCACTTTCTCAGTCACAGTTTGTCTGCAACATTTTTCCATTGCTACGTTTTATTTGCGCACACATTTGCTTGCAACAGCAATTGCAATTATTTCAACGCTCTTTTTTGCTGCTACAATTTTTAATTTTCTGCTCAGTTGCCTTGTGCATAAAGCTTTTTCTGCATTCACAAGCATGTATCGCTGTGTGTGTGTGTTTATGTGGCAAATAATTTACATGGCGTGAGCAGCATGTGGCAATTCCAACTCCAGATGTATGTGCCACACTAAGACATATGAGTTAGATAGATCTCGTAAATTGTTGATTGCAATTGCAGCAGTCATATTTTGATTGCAAACTCAAACAATTATTTTGCTGCCTTTTTTTTGTTGTTGGCTTTTTGCTATCATGTTCATAAGCATTAGGGTGGAGCGAAAAAAAAGCACATTGTCGTTTAAGACCTTTTTTTTAAACTCCAATAATGGCCACAAAATTTTTTTTTAAGTTCATAACTTTTAATTGACCAGAAAGATTACTCTCCACAGCTTCTAGAACACTTATCAAAATTTGTATACGTAATAATAATTTTAGCTCGAAATTTACTTTAAGTGACTGGGCCGCCTTTAGGTGTTAAACATTTTTTTTCCAAAAATTTCCTTTTTTTATAATCTATAAATTTTACCCTCAGGCTAAGCAAGAAAAATTTTTTTTCACTCCACCCTACTAAACATACACACATACATACATATATTTCATTACGCTTCTTAGCTGGGTTAAGGTTGTGTTATGGTTAAGGTTGTACATTTTTCTCATCTGATAAAGCATCGAAGCTCACTACTTTTGCAATGAAAATGTTGAAAATTCTTAAAAGCATACCACCAAACGTTAATCTATATCCGGTGAGAGCTGTTTTGTGCTTGGTTTTCCTGCATTGCCGCTAGAAAACTATTCATTTAATATCTAAATTCAAAACTGGCTGTTTAGTTTCATAGGTTCTAGTTGTAGACCTTGAAATTAGGTGCCATAATTCGATTCATTTCACTAAGGTTTCATACCAAGATATACCGATTTTATGAGTATTTACGTTCTTTTCCGTCCGTATAAAGCTATCCGTTGGATATCTAAATTCGACTATGTATTCTCTATATCTCTGGTACCAATTCAGGTTCCATAGTTCAACAATTTCTTTCCACCAAACTATTTGTATAGTATACATATAGCTGACATGGATTGCTAGACCTTAGAAAACTCTGCGTTTGATATGTAAATACGAACATTTTTTATATACTTACTTAGAGTTAGTTACGGACCTATGTCTGGGGAACTAATTAAGTTCACTACTGAACTTTAACATATACTTGACTTCTCTCCGCGTTGATCCCAGAAAACTTAACTTTAGATGTCCGCACTCAAAATGCATATTTGGTTTCACAGAGACTAGTTATAGACCGTAAAGCTGAGGAACCTATTGAAGTTTAATAATAGTTGACCCAAAAATTGCTATTTCGTTCCTGAGAAATTGGATTCAACACACATATATATCAGGAACCAGATATGATTCCACATTTATCTCTAGTTAAAAAATATATATATACAATATATAATTTTTTTATTAAAATTACTATAAGTATACACTATTCACATCCTAGTCCCAAAATATGCATATTTCCAAAGTATTTTTAAAACAGCAAATGATAAAGTTAATTAATTTCGAACCGATTTCGTCAACAAATGAAGTTATGAAATACCAAGTCGGCACTAAAAGCCAAAAAATGATTGACATATCAAATTTATGACGCACCATAATAATTCCAATAAAATTTCGCTATGTGCTATATATTGCTTTTAAAGCATACTGAAGAATTTATGAGACGCAATTGCACGAACATTTACTTTTTAATAACCGGAAATGCAAAAGCAACAGCTAGGATTACGAACTAGAGAGAGAGAGTGAGAGATAATCGATTCAGGCGTTCAAAAACAAGCAACAGACTAATTACACCTGTGAAGCAAATCAATTAATATTTGCCATAACATGACTCATTAACCCAATTTTTTGGTGCAGCATGACCACATGCCCACAAGTGGCGCTTTCCCGCACTGCTTGCGGCGATAGGTAAAGGACAGGTGCTTTTCAAACTCAATTTTCTACTAAAAATCGAATTATTATGTATTTGTTTGTTTGATATGCTATTCCTAGCTCCCTCAACATTTGCTCAGGTGACGACTCGCCTCAGTGCTGTTATGAGCGGCAAACTTATAATTAATGATAGCTATCTTTGGTCGCAATATTTCTTCACGCTAACTGATGATTGATGGTACGCTTGCGTCCTGCATTGGTTATTGCGCTTTACCGCGTCTGCCTGCGCGTTGAACAAATGACGATTCGGTCAGACAACATCAATTTGCTGTCTGACACCTAAGCGGGAGCCATTCAATTGCTGGCTGGGAGAGCCAAAGGTGGCCATTAATTGGTGGTATTATTATCGCAGACAGCAGTTTTTCTCAGGATGTTAGTGGAGAAAGAAGAAGCGGGCGAAGATGAAATTTAATAAAATATTCATATCTCTTGTGCTCGTGGGTTTAAATAGGGCGTCAAGTAGAGATTTGAAATAATACCAGTAGAAAAAGATTTGTAGAAGTATGTGAATAAAAATATTGTTTAAAAGGCGCTTCGGACTCCTTTAAAATAAATTTAACACCTTTAAACAGCAAAAGGCAAAGAGAACTGTCCAACTTTCTCGCATGTTGCAACATGTAAATCCGTGAGCATGTTACTGCGAAGTTAGAGGCTTAAATGTTCGTGCCAACTTGCAACTCGCAAGTGAACTTCAGCGCCAGCGAAAAGTTGCAAAATCGCCAAGTGACCCAAAGAAGCCAAACAAAAGTTATGATTTATGTGAATTTATGGCAGTGCAACGAGCAATATGACAGTCGAAAAGAAAGCAAGGAAGCGAAAGCAAACAATCGCTTTAAAGGTGCGACATGAGGCACGAGCGCATGTGAGTCTTTAGAAGCAAAACGCATAAAGATGTAGCGGTAGAGGATAAGCAGCAGTAAGGCGGACTATGAAGTCGAGGCAAGTTACCTTTACCAATCTGCCACAGTAAAACAGCGACAATGGTGCAAGACATTTCAAAAGCACATAATGGCGAACAGGTATGCATGTGGAGCACTCTGCGGCTGGTCTAGCAAAATTATATTGCACCTACAAAAGGTATCGGAAGCGTCGTGCACAAAGCGTGGTATGACATCAGGCTTGCTACTCAAATATTGTTCCGACGCAATGTTTATAACTTATGCGACAATGCGCTCACTGCGTTCGGGCGCGTGCTACATGCATGTGACAAGCGTCGAGCCATATGCATAACATATCGATATTGATAAATGGCTTTGACGTTGCGAAAATATGGTTTTATCTGCTTGTGGAAGAAGCGCTGCACATATTTATAATGCGATTTTATTTATCTGTAGTATTGGTATGGTAAATTGTAAGATCGGGACATATTATATTATTTTATTTTCAGCAAGTAGCCGTGACAGAACATATCTCATAAATCACTATAAATGAATTCGGTACATAGTATTCGTGTTATTTGCAGTTTGAAAATGCGCGAAATCGGAAAAATCTACGCCTCTTTATCACATAAAGCTGCCGCAAAAGAATCAGTTTCAATATTGATAAAAAATTTAGAACATGTATTCTCACACCAATATAACATTACCGAACATGAGCATTGCTGCAAATCTAATCGCCCTCGCCGCGACTATATTGTTGAATATATAAGATATCGAAATAATGCAGGAGAAATTTTTCAATCTGATGTCAAAAGCCTATAAAATTCAAACCTTCCCCTAGCGCGGTAGGGCAGGTCATACCATTTTTTTATTAAATTAAAAAAAAGGACTGATAAAAATTTTCGAATATATCAGTACTGTATTAGTGGCTCTCTGCGCTTCTTATATTAGTTATAGTAAAAAGAAATCCATTATTTTTTGAATGTCTTAATTTTTACTTTTCGTATCCAGCCTTATTTAAATGGTTTCAAACAGTTTTTTGTGCAATGTTTAGGTCGTGGACAATCGTAATCGCTGTTTGGACTCGGCGATTTCCATTATTTGATCGATTTTTTCGATAATTGGTCTTCCAGAGCGTGGTGCATCTTTGACATCGAAATTACCGGAACGGAATCGTCGAAACCAAAATTGCGCATGATTGGCTGTTACAGTATCAGGGCCATAAACGCTATTCACATTTTCACCTGCCTGCCTTACGTTTTCGCCCTTATCGAAGTAAAACTAAAAAAGGTAGCTATTTTCTCTTTGCTAGAGTCCATCTTTGACGCGCGTTCAAAAAACAACTCAATCAACTGTCAGAAAAGCTTGTTTAGTACGAAATGTCATCTTTCTAACGCCATCCAGCTAAACACGATCGGACTTGCACAACGCGAGATACAGATAAATAACGCCATCTCTTGGAAAAATAATGGATTTCCTTTTACTACACAAATATTATGGGCGTACACATAATAGTAAAATACCGATTCGTAGATAAAGAAATATAAACTCCAAACATAAGACTTACGACTACAATATGCCCTTATCCTGAATAAACTGTATTTTATTTCAGAAATTGTGGCATAAATATTTCGAAACCTGGTTTTATGCAAGATAATAATAAGTGCATTGAATACTACTAAAATTTTTAATGGTGGGCAGACCAAAAGGCTTCTACTTCTAGGCAAAAAGGAATTTACTAATACTGTAAGGAACATCCACAGCGCATGCGCGAAGGATGATGAGACGCTGGAACATTATATTTGCGAATGCCCAACCTTTAGTCGAATTAAACGGGATATATTCCACGGCACCCAATGCTCTAACTTATAAGACATAGGGCAGCTGGGGTGGAAAAACATGGGTATATTACAAAATTCATTGAGTTGCTGGATAAGGCTTAATTTGGTTAGCACCCGAGAACACATTGGGCCAAATGACGGCTTAAGTGGGGCTGCTTACAGTCTGGCGTTCTTGCGCCTCCCTTTTCAACCAACCAACCAACCAATCAATATTTTTACTATCGCTAAGAGATTTAATCGCAAAAAATATATTTGTATAAAACTCGTCTCTTTTTTTTATTTTTAACACTCTCCAAGCGTCAAATCAAGTGAAATGAGGCCAAGTCGTGCTAATCAAAGGCTGTGGTAGACAAAAAAGGAAACTGAAGAATCAATTAATTGCAAACATCGGAGTATATGAATGGCCAAAAACAACAAAGATATTTGAAAAATGTAAAAGCATAAATGTATTTTGTATGCAATTTCGCTGAAGCTGTTGTCTTGCCCAGCACAAGTTGCTGATTTCCCATTTTTTTATTATACGCGCAGCTATTATTTAGTGTTGCTGTTGGGTGCTGTTGCATTTGCTATCGGCTGCTGCGCGCATGCGTAGCAAATGCGCAATGTCCGCAACACATATCAACAATTTTATTAGAATTTCACCGAGAATGGCTGTAATTGAGATTGCGCTGCACGCTCAATGCTCCAAGCAGCAACACAGCATGTTACACGTTGCCAGCGCATGTGTTGCATGCCACAAGAAAACGTATCGCGGTATTAGTTCGCATTTGGAGCGCAACGTCTGCATGAAACGCAGCAAATAATAGAAATAAAATTGAAAGAAATTGCAGAGAGAAACGCAGTTTGTTGGCGAGAGACAACAACTTGTAATTATTTGCGTTGAAATGTGAATGCCGCAGTCGTTTGTGTGGCGCGCATTGCCGTTTGAGTTGTGGCTGAAAAGGAAGTTGCTGCGCTAAGAATTCCGCCAAACCGATTGGCGGCCAATGCGCACCGGCCACACAATATTAATTACACACAACAATTTCAGCACGTACGCATGCGCGGTGCGGCGGCAACAACAGGGCCGGCTATGGCTACAATAAAAACTCCAACAATAAGAGTGTAATTTGAAAAGCAACTGCATTGGCGTAGCAGTGGCAGTGGCAGCAACATGTCTGCCATACCGCAGACAAATAGATGGACGGCCCGAATGGACATATGAATGGTACGTGCAACAAAATGTGGCAAGTTGTGCTGAAACCGCGTTGCTTGGGTGCACAAGATAAGCGCGCATGACTCGGTCGCTTGCAGCGGCTGTTGAGTGAAGTCCATTGGATGCTGGCAATGATTCGCACAAGCGTCGAGTTGCACAAGTCGCGCTGCCGCATGACGTCCACTGATAATGATTGGCGACATGTGCGATGCGCCGGCAGCAGCCAGCACAAGATAGACGAACGACAGCGACAGGCTGTCAGCCTGACAGTGCGTAGAAATGACATATGGAGCGCAGCAGCAGCGACAACACACCGGCTTTCATCACGGTTACTCCAATCGCACCGAAGCTCATGTGCGTCGCTGATTGTGTGCTGTTGCGCTTAGATTGGCGTTTGGTGTCTGGCGTCGGTCGGAACGTGCATTTGGGACTACACGAAGGCAGGAAAATTGAAAAAAAAAACTATATATATGCGGCATTAGAACATTCTTTGCTTTTGGCTTATCCCGCTGCGTTTACGCCATTAAAATTGTTGAGTTGTGACTTTGTGCCGCGTTAACCCAAAGGTCTCATAGGTTGGCAAATCTCAAAGAAATTCCAAGTACCTACGTTGCGCATTTAACATATACTGCTTGTGTATGTAGTATGATTTTGCTTTTCGCATGGCCTTAAAGTCAAGCAGAAAGCTGGAATTTTAGCTGAGACCTTAAGGCAGAGCTTAGTGAACAGACACAGTGCTGATATTAGAGTGACATCTGTAGGCATAATACATATAAGAGAAATATAAAATAGAAGAGATATACATTGGTTATTTTGATTTCTGGAAATTCTTTTAAGAGTCAAAATTTATAAAAATTTATTTTTTTAAAAGCGATAAGCAACCTGTAATTATGTTAGCTCCGATTGTACTCCTTATTAAAAATTCTTCATGGTTTAGAATTAGGTGACCATATTTGTGTCGGCAAAATCCGGGACGGTTTTTTTAGTCAACGATTTTTTCCATAAACCGTCCGTTTCCCAAACCGGAACGAATGGTCAGCTAAGTTTAGAACCATATCCATAATCAGGCTTCAAAGTGCGTTATTTTTCCAAATCATGTGTAAAAACGGTTGGATTTTGTCTTCAAGGAGCAATATTTTAATATACATATAAAACATTTTAACACTCTAATGTTACAACTCGGGCTTCAGATGCTTTATGAAAGTCATATTCATATTCATGACTGCTATGTACTCTTACTACTTGCATTATGGATACTCAGCTATCTTCCCAACGTCTCGCACATAAATCAGCATTAACCTCATAACTGCCATTTGTCTGACACTTTTGTGGTCTTTTAATATGGCTAATCAAGGGTAACTTCATTTGGTAGGATGCTGCAAGATTGCTATATACATATATATGTATATATATATGCGTGCATACACATGTTTACATATGCCATAAACTACTAATTGCTTCGTGGCAAGGCGGCTAACTCACGCTCACCTCCTGCCCTGCAACCAGCGGCCATGGCTATTGGTTTAGTATTCTTTGTAGATATTTTTCTACGCCGTTATGGCCTCTAATAGCACACTTGGCAGCTTTCAACAGAAGCCATAGGCTCCTGCCGTATGCGCTATCTGAAGGTGTGTGAGCGCGTAAAAACAAAGGTGAATTCTTTTAATACGCTTCCTGGCGCGTTGCAGCAGCGGTGGCAACTACAAAATGTTGCTCGCGGCTGTGGCACGGTGAGTGCAACAAAACGGAAAAAAAATTAAATTTGCACTACACTGCCGCGCAAGCGCATTAGCAAGAAAAATCTGCAACACCAGCCATGCACCGACAGCGGCATTACAGCTTTTATTGTTATTGCAAGCATCCCAGCGCGTTGCTGTTTGGTGTGCTGCCCGAATCGTTGTGTGGAAAATAGCTAGAGCTAGTGGAAAAACTGGAAAATATTTAGTTGAAAATTTTGATAGCGCACACGAACGCAGACCGCCAGCGAAGTTGCTGGGTTGTGGCGCAGTCATTTTGTATGTTGCACGTTTGACGGCTGCTAGGTGAGCTGGCGCGTGTACTAATCAGACTGCTTGTAGGTTCAATATAGCGTGTAACGTTTACTAAGTAATAACAGTTAGTTTCGTTTAAGTGTCTACTTAGTGCTGCTGCTGTCAAGTGTTTATCAGCGGCAATTACTTACTTCACTAGTGGTAGTACTTGCACTGGGCGATACAATATGCCTAGCGGTGAGTTTTGAGTGCATGGAGGGATAGGAGTGTTGTGCTCACTCTTGTCGGCTTATAATTTAATTTCTTAGGAAGCCTGTCGAAAGTTAAAACTCTTTCAAAAGTGTGCGTAACTTTCGATAACAGCAGCAATACTAACTTACTTAATCGCGCTGCTGTTCTCTAAACCAGCGGGGCGTCTCTTCTCTACAAGAATAAATATTGATGGTAATGAATGAGAATCGGAAACCCTTTCGGAATCTATTGTGTGAGCAAAAGGTCCCTTCTTAGGTCGAAATTTGTTATGAAATCATAACTAGGCTTTACTAAAAAAAAAACGAAGCAGTCTATGGTAATCTTCTGGCTCATTATGTCTGTCATTATTGTTTGTCGCTCTTCAGAGCTAACACTACACTACAAAAAATCAAACTGCTCAGTTTCTGCAACAAAATTCCTATTTATATGTTGGCCAAAACAGAATACATTGGCTCAAGCTTATTTGAAATTACGCTGAGCCTGACGAGCTCAAGTCAAACACTCGTAAACAAATTTTTACTAAGCCGCTCAAAATGCTTGAAAAAATGATGAAAAACACAAAATAGAGCTCATTTTGCTTTGGTCATGAACAATGTCACCTAACTGATTTTGTATTAAAAAGTGCTCAAAATAAATTTAAAGTAAAGCAACTCAAATAAATGTTTCAATTGTAAACGAATGACCACCCTGTGGCAAATCAATGACCATCGGGCAGTCAGAATTCAGCAGTCATAAAAGATCGACATCCTGATAAAAACGTTATTTTAACTAGCACCACTTATTTTTGTTCTTTTTATATACATATCAATAAAGATATCGCAATCAATAAAGTTAAAAACGTTCGCCTTTTAACATTCCCAATGTTATTTATTGTTCTCATACTACAATAAAATCACTAATAGCTCACCCTGTATTAATTAAATCTTCAATATTTGTGTATTCATTCGATATTTATTTATTTGATGTTTGTTTTTGGAGTAATTCTCGATATGAAGTGTGAAGTTGGTACATGGACCCAAATCAGAGGGTTATTGATCTACAATACTCCTACATATTATGAATTAAAAAAGAATAGGCAACAAAATTTTCAAACGTTTAACTATAATGTATAATGACAATTTATCTGTCATATTTGGATTTTCCTTTCGTTTTATTTTTAGTAAACCGCCGAACTGCTTATACACTTATGCTTTTGTGTACCCATTGTCTTGAGGAATAATCGAAATCTCCACTAATTGGCAACGCTTTTGATACGCCAATCAAAAAATTAAATAATTAAAATTATTTCTACAATTTCTTGCACTTTCTTCACCAACCAAATGAAAAAGTATAATATAAGCACTCATCAAGTGAAGTCTGAACCCAAAAAAAAAAAAAACCGTTGATTGAAATCACACAGTTCATTGCATCTCAGCAATTTACGATATGAAAACTTCCTCAATCTCAATTGGCAGTTAAAATTGAGAATTATGCGTACATAAAATAAAAACGGCACTCAAAAGTTGAATTTTTTAAATTTTTGTCAGCAATTGGGGAAAGTTGTCGGATTTGAAGAGTTTCAGATTTTATGGGTGAGTGTTTATGGCATATTGAAATTGTCTACGCGCACACATACAAGTACACGTATATTTTTACGCATGTAAAAGCGAGTATAAAGTAGTTGCAACCCCTTTTATGCTTTCGAACGCTCATGAGTGCACTTAGATTTGATTAAATAAATTAAGTGCAACATGCCACATTGAGTCTGCAGATTATTATGTATATATAAATATGCACTAATATATATGCGCTGGCAAGTAGTGAAATGAGAATTCGACTTAATTTGGCAGATTTGTTTGCCGCTTCACTCGGTTGAGGCGCCCACACAGACTTCCACACTACACGACCTTAGCCAACGCTGGCTAAAAATACCGAAAATCGAGTAAACGTGTGTGTGTGTGTGAGCGGTTGTTGTGGTAAAATTAAATATGAAAATGTAAATTTAGTCAAAATGTTGCTCCAAAATGAATGCCAAGTGGCCACTTGTAGAAGAAAAATAATGATGCGAATGTAAAGGAAAGCAAAAAGCTCCAGACGGCAGGCGGCAGATGGCAGACAGACCCTTGGTGAAGTCAGCGTCTGCGCCATATTAAAACGCCACGCTAACCCGCCTCAACTTCCCGCACAACTGCTGTTATACTTTTTTCTCAAGGTAAAGTTCAATTTATCATTTGCCAACTGAGCAATGAAGCCGAACACACGCACACATTTCGCATAAGCGCACATTAAAGTTATTCACCCGGCCGCTACGCTCGTCATTTATACACTCGTTCGGCTCAGTCAGTCAGTCATTCATTCAGATTTTTCATTTCATTTCGAGCGCCCAAAAATTGAATGGGTTTTCATTTCACTTTGTACGATTGCTTTTCGTCGTATTTTCGTTTTTTATGCTACTATTTTGTTGTTATATTAATATTTTCGTTAAAGCAGCACAAGTTGCCAGCGCGAAGATGGGGGCGCGGTCGGGTTGGCGTTGAACATTTTCTATTTAAAACTGAAGTATACTCGAAGCTGCCGAGTGATGAATACGGCGAATAAATAAATTTGAAGCATACCAGCAGGCGCTCGGACTGGCTGGCTGTATGTGTGTGTGGTCATTGTTGTTGTTGTGTTTGTTGCACGTTTACGCTGGCAACATTGAAAGTTTCGTCGACGGGTAGCAAGTTCAAGTGTTGGCCGGGCGCGTAAAGTTTCAAAACCAAAGCCAAAAACAACTACCAATGCAAATAGGCAAAAGGACACACACAGAACCTTCAAACAGGGCGCTTGCCGATGGTTGAATGCACGCTCAAGTGGCCTGCGCGAAGGTGAAAAATGTGATGAGTAGCGCCGTGCGCTCCGAGTTGTGGCATTGAAATTTGCAAAATACCTTGTAGCAGATTTTTGCAGCGCCCCAGCTGTGCGCCCAACAAACACGGGCGCAACTCACAAGTGGTTATTAATGTGTGCGTGTGTGTGGGTGTATGTGGGTGTACGGTCATAAGTGTAAAGGCGCGAAGAGCGTTAGGCGAGTGTGTGAAAATCGATATTTCGAAAACAAAGCGTTAGATGAAAGTAGCGAAGAGGAGAGAAGTGTTGACGGCGTTGGCAAGGTAGTGAGTTTCATTTTGTTGGCGGCAAATTGTGGTGTGCTTAGCCGGGGTAGTATGGCTGTGTTTTTGTACTTTTATTTACTTCAGCTAGAATTAAAACCACATTGAAAGCGCTTGTGTTGATTCTCTTTGGATTAAGAAATATATATGTATGTATTTGTGGATGGCAGAGGCTATGTGGTTTTTTCGCAAATAAAGCAATATTAAATGTTTGTATATTTATTATGACTTTTTTTTCATCTACAAGCACACATATATATATATAAATATTTGAATGAAAATACATATAAATTCTAAAATTTCTATCTTAAACCAAATTATTGTCTTTTTTTGTACTTTAAATAAAAATAAAAATGGAACCTGTTAAAAATTAATAATATATATACATATTAAATATATTGATATATATGTTGCATAATATTTTATGTTACAGTTTTATTTTAAAAGTGATTTTTTTCAGCATTTTCCGTAACTTTTTTGATCACCGCAGGCAATATATAGACAGTTTTTTCAGCAATGATTGCTGGCGTATAGTTTGATTTTCTAATAAACCCACAAAAGTAATTAAATGGATGCAAAATCTAGGTATCTGGGCAACCTGGCAATGGCATCTCTTTCTGATATCAAATATCCAGGCAATTTCTATGCATAAACTAAATTTTTTGTGAACTTAACCATTCAATTCACAGTGTGACGAACGGTCTAATCAATATTCACTTACACTGAGAAAAAAAGATATACAAATACAAATCTTTATTATCGCCTGCAAAATAGGCTTCTGGGCAAAGACAAGCATGCTAACGCTGAATCCAATATTCCAAACACTGGTCATAAGTCTTGGCTGTGATTGTCTTCAGTGCCTTCAGCGATTCTTGAACAGTTTCGAAGTTATACTCACAAAAGCCATGTCTCGTTACCAGTAATGATGCGTTTGAGGAATATAGGGTCCGAGAAACTTCATATGAACATTAAAAAGTGTAGTACAAATCTATTATAGGAAAAAGTTTTATCGTTGCGGCTGGCGCGCGCTGTTTAAATGGATCAAATGGTACGTGTCAATTTTGGTATTCCACAGTCTTATTGAAGTTAGTGACCATCAGGAGCTTTATCATGCATTTATGGGCAGACATATGAATTGTAGGTGATGGATGTTTTCAACTGTTCTATTTTGTTCGGATTGAAACTACGATACAAACATGAGTTTGTGACAAGCGCCGACCCAAAAAGCAAATTTATGCATTTATGCACTGGCATTTAAGGAGCTCTAATGGATTTTCCATTTAAGAAATTCGGTTAAGTTACAGAAAGAAAATCATTGATCATATTCCAAGTGCCATAGACCTGGGCTCTTCAATGTTATTTCTGTAACGAAACAAATTCTAAATATCTTTTAAACACTAACTATTCCTTTTAGATCTTTTAAACAATGCCGAACTTTCTCTGACAGCTTTTCATATCCAAGCAGTGATCATGATTAGAATTGCACTAGATTGGTGTGTCCGCTTTAACCAATTCAATCGGTTAGTAAGTGTTGAATTTATTGAAATTTTACATACAGACGCACCCTGTATACCTATCTCAATTTGGCAATAATGAATAGTGCTGGCTAAATTAGGTAACAAACGACTCGCCACTCTTTTCTTTCCATTTAAATATTTTCAGCAGCCAAGTGACCAGGTAACGGTACATTTCGAAAGCTAACTTTCGCTTAGCAAAATACACAAACACACCTGCAACAGCCTTACAGCACTTTTACTTTTGCCACACACGAAACAGTTCATTTCCCTAAATATTTGCGTTTACTTCGGATAAACTGCATGCAGGTGCGCGTGTATGTGTGTGCGATATATTTGAATATGTGTGAGTTTGTTCACGTGGCAGTGAGTTTGAGTGCTGCATTTCCGTTTTATCAATTTGCATATTGTTTTGCGAGTATGCAAATAATTGCACAATAAATGCACACTCACACATACGCACAAACGCATTTGCACTGCCACGTAACAATTGTGCAAATATAAATACGAGCAGATAACACAGTCGGTGCAATGAACGCTTGCGAATGCAAAGTGCACAGAAATTGGCACATTTTGGCCATAAACTCGGAAAGCATACGGTTCGGGTGGCAACAACTTGCCTCGTTGCACTGCAAACCCATTTCAGTTATGCAACTGTGCTGCAGCAATAACAACAACAACAACAGCTACAGTGCCTGACAACTGCTGTCAGCAATGCACAAAATGAAATTGTCAAAATTGTCAAAAAGCAAAGCCACACACACACGCACACATATGTATATTGGTGCACACTTACATATAAACACCGTTGCATGCCTTGTGCATATAAGAGTTCCATTGCAAGCACATATGCATCTGTTTACCCAGTTTTTTTTCGGCGCTGCTCTTTTCAAATTTGAATTTCATTTCGAGCATTCCCAGCAGCAATGTGCAACAAAAAGTTTTTGTGAATTGCACAACTTTATAAAATTTAATTTAATCTAAATACGAGTTGTGTGCCAAGTGTGCGTAATAGTTTCGAGAGATTCGCAGTTGCCTCTAATGTTGCAACATATGCACATGCCACTGTTTATACACTCTCACATATATGCACCTATGTATATAGCAGTTTCTGTACCATTTATATGTTGTTATGTATGTATGCATATATGTTTGTGTGTATGCAGGGCGCACTTATAAGTTGTTCCGTAAAGTTGTGCTTGCCGTTGTTCACTTTTGATTGGCCTCTTTGCGTCCGAATTAGAAATGCAAATTCACAGCTGCTGCATATTTTCAAAATCAAATTCAGGGCAGTTATTGTTTGCAAAAGCATTTAAAAAGGAATAACAGTATGTGCGTAAGTATTTGTTTGCCGATCCATCAGGTCAATTTGGGTCAAATGTCACTTAGAAGTTAAAAATAAAAACATTATGCTTTCATGTCACATATGTGCATATATGTAAAAATTATATAAATACAAATTTGTAGATTATGCATATTAGGGTCTTCCTCTAGTTTATAATAAATAAAGAAAATAACTCGAAGCATTTCAATTATTCCGGCAAAGAAGTGAATTTAATAAGAAAAAGCATTTTTTTAATAGAATTTATTGTATATATTGACGACAGCTTCTCTTCTATCCAGAGAGTGGTCATTTATCTGTAGTAAATAGCCAACTTCTAATTCGAATAAATCTTATCATAAAATGAAGTTCTGCCAAAAGAGAAATTTTTTTCCTCTGAGCCATGCAAATTGAAAATTTCACTGTTTTTCCGATTTTATGAGTTTATTTATTTAATATTTCAGAAACTGCTGTATATTACTTGTAAATAAAGAACGCTGGTACGTTTTCAGATGACACTTAGAGGTATGAGAAACATATTTTTTTTTTAAAGAAAATTTTGACAATTACCAGTAAAATAAATGTGAATTTTCACTATCATACATAATTTTTTATATTAAACCTCTAACATATCTAAAGAAATTCTGAACTTTTTAGAGGGGTGTTCTTTTTCGTTTCAACGATGAGAGTTTTGAAGTTTGCCAAAATAGTTGTTTTCTATTTTTTAGCACAGTAACAACTTAAGAAAGAATAACGAAGGCAATGACGAATTCCAGAATTTCCCTACGCACCACGTCCACTTTCGCTGATTGCCTTTATGATCTGAAATACCATCTTCCTATCTACTAATGAACGTTAACGAGCCAGAGTTGTTTTGAGTTGTGAAGAGGTATTTTAATTAATAAATAAATAAATAAAAAAAAACTTACAATTGCAGAAGTTATTGTACTCTAATAATAGACAAATCACTAAGAAAAATTTTGGATTTCCTCAATTTCTTAATCTCCAGGCGGAATACCGAAAAAAGGTGTATTTCGTTAAGTAAAAATTTTTCTGCTAAAAATTATCTCAAATCCAAAAACAACAAAAAAATATTATTAGAATAGATGAATGCGGTAATGTTGGAAGAACTATTTAAAATTTAAAAAAAAATTATAATATGCTTAATAAAATTAGTTTTTCATGAAAAAGTTAACACTTCAGAGTGGTTAAAAAATCGAAATTGTTCTTAAAAATATTATTCCTTCAATCATTGCCTGAAATATATATTTAAAACGGACTTGTGTTGCAAGTAGATCTATCTAGCTGTTTCGAAGAAATTTCCTCACCAACTCTGCAAACAGCTTTTCGAACAAAACGCGTTTCAAGTTTTGGAGGCTGATTACACTAAGTTAGAACATTTTCACAAGTACGCTTATATAATTAATTATTCGGAAATATTTCTACTACATTCAATATAAAAAAAATTTAATTCTTAAGTGAATATCACCTCTTGAATATAACAATTCCTTTCGAAGCAACCCAACATAGTTTTTGAGGAAATGTTTTCAATAATCTAGAATTGATATTGCGCCAAGGTTAAGAAAAGGTTTAAACGATATTTAAAAGAAAATATGATGAAGCGTCTTATAGACCAATATCATATTCAACTAATATAAGGTCTTTAACCACCGATCGAAGCCTTAACAGATGTTTTCTATCAAAGATCGACATTAAATTCTTTCGACTCAAGTTGTCTTAAAGCTTCAAGTATCATCAACTAAGAAATTAATCATTTCTATTTTCCTTTTAAATTTAAAGTCTTTAATAAATACTGAATTTATATTGTAGATAAAGTTTAATTTAAAATAGAAGCCATTTTAATAATTGTTTATTAATTAAATGTAAATGAATATTTTAAAAATAAAGAAAATAGAAATGAAAATATTAGAAATAACAATATTTATATTCTTTCGACGACAAATAATTAATGAAATGCTTTGTAATACTAGAACTTTCAAATCAAAGCTTTAAAATAATATTTCCGAAATAATTGTAACTCAAATACATTTGAACTGTGTGCAAATGGGCAGGACAGCTCATCTAATACAACTTCATTCATATCAAATGCGGATATACATACATGCTACATACAATTGTATTTGCCAGTATATTTTCATTAGTCGAAGGCGCCCTGATGTGATTGCCCTGCAGGTATTTGAAATGCAACTGTCCACAAATTACAGCGAAACCTCCCCCGAAGTGCACAGCACAGGGGAGCAGACGAAATGAAGGCTGCTTGATATGTTAGACGAGGGCTAGAGAACTACGGATATGGGCTGAGGGCGACTATGGACTTTAGCCATGCTGTGTGTGCTGTCAGTGTATGTGAGCGCTTATGCACTTCGTACGACCGAGTTCTGCATAACAACTATGTACCGTAATACACAGGCGAGTTAAGGTAGCGACTTGGCGAGTGGGTTGGCGAGTTGATTTGTTTTTCCAACTGCTTAAAATTCTAAGCGTGTACAAAATTAAAACATGAAAATGCGAAATGCGAAATGAAAACATTTTCTCCGCTGCATGGCTCAGTCACACAGCCGAAGCAGCGCGCGTAGGAATATAAATGCAGAGTTAAGGAGGAAGGAATAAGTGAGGGGACGTTTTGTTGGCTGGATGTGGGTTAAGCTATGTTGCAAATACTTAGTCACCCACATGTAAGGCCTACCAAGTCGGTGCTTGCTTGCCACAGGCTTTATGTGGCATGTGTGCATGTGTTTGTGTGTCCAGCAACCCCTTTGGCAAGCGTTGTGGCAAGCAACCCGCATCTATGACAAACAAACATATGTGCGCGTGTGCATGTGGCATTTTGTGGCACATACAAGTACATTATATGCACATATTCGCTTGTGTATTGGAGTGCAACAACGCCGAAAATAATCCAACAAATCCATCAAAGTAATTGCGGAAATTCGCAAAATCAAAAGAAAAAAAAAAAACCATTGTAAAACAAAAACAAAAATAACAAATTGAATAGGATTCCATCAATGCGGCGCATAAAGGGATTTGCTATCAATTCTATTTAATGCTCCCCTCGACTACATGAAAACATGTGTTGCCAAAACACACACACACGCACACGTGCATGTGAATATACATGCATATGCCCTCAAAGTTGTTTGCTTTGTTTTTATGCACATATTTTCTTGTTTCTCTTTTGTTTATTATAAAAAAGTGCTTATCTTTGTACTCACCATGGCCCAACAAGCGCGGCGGCATGCCACACGTCGCGTTTGTCCACGCGACTCTGACAGATTCGGCATTTGCAGTGAGTTCCTCATATTCGGATTGCCCGTTATATCATGAAAATCTTCACGTGGCGAAAGCGGACTGGCTTGCACCATATTGCCGCATAAACTGGCCACGCAGCCTAGGAGGAGCAGTGTCAGCCAACGCCTGTGTGTAGTAGGTGTCAGCTTTGTTGAAGTGGCGCTGTAGTGGGCTGCACCTGTGGCAGCTATATGTGGCATGTTGAGAATGTTTTGCGTTTCTTTTTAAAATTCAAATGTTTCTTTATTTATATTTTCACGCCTAAGATTTGATTTAGGTCTAAGGTAGAGTTATTCAAACACTTTTTTGAGTTCTTTGAGATCATTTGTGTTTTAGTGATTAATTATAATCTGCAAGCAAAATTGGTTTGTTAATTTACTGGTCTGTTTGTATTTTGTTATATAAAATGTAAAAGAAAAGTTATATATGACTCTCATTATTATTTTTATGTGGCAGTGATCGCACATTACAAATAACGTCCGTTCAAAAAAAAACTCTTTAAGAGAGGCCATGAGCTTCTAAGTACCTAACTGTGAAGTTCATAAGTGAGTGTCCAAAAAGTAGTCTGCTTAATACTCTAAAGTACTACAATTTCATTTCAACATGAAAGAGTTCAGTATCATTTCTAATATTCCCATTGAATTGAATTTTCAATATTAATGCCTTTGTGTCATCTCTGAACTCAATGAAAATCATCATTTATTCAAATGTTTACAACATGTGATTATTATGCGTTAATCAAGTTGAATTTCTGTGTTAAAAATAATTGGAAAATCACATGATATAAACGTTAAGACAACATTCTTTAGTAATTATTGAAATAAAGTTAGGATTATCTAATCTTAATTCTACCTTAAATTCCAATTGGTAACAATATTGAATTTCTAATAAGAATATGATCCGAACTAATTTGAAAATATGTCAAGTCTTACACCATATAGTTACTTTTTCGGAATTAATTAAAAATATTAAAAATATATGTTCTACGTGTTATTAGAAAATATATTGCTAATATAAGTTTAAGTCCAAATTCGAATTTGTTTACATATTTCTATGAAATTGGGAATAACTCTCTGAAAAACTCTATAGTTCCATATCAGCTTACAGCCATTTCATTTTATTAAATCTTTAAAATTTATAGCATAAAATTCGAAAATTTGATTTTCGGGTTGTAAAATTTAAGTTTTATTCTAAAATAACGGTCAATTTAGTTATTATAGCGGAGACCGCAAAAATCTTTCTCAAATCAGCTGATACTGAGATACAAACTGGATGCTGGAGTCTAAAGTAAACATAACATAACGTAATATAAATACATTTTTTTTATAATAATTTTAATTTTTCAATAAATTTTAATTATCTTAATGCTAAATATTTTAGTTAATTGTAAAACGCGACTTTAGATAGCGACGAAAATAAAATTTCTATATAAATATATATCTGTATGCGAATATTTTCCAACTTCTACATGTTGGTGTTGCCATATTGTATTTGAGAAACGCCTATACATATACAACCTACTTGCTAGCCAAATCAACAACAATTTAATTATTGTTTTCTTTTATTAATTGGAAGTTCTTATCACTCTTTGCCACAACAAACAACAAAAATATCGCTTTATCGTTTTCTATTTTGTTTATATTTATTCGCAATCGATTTTGCACACCCGATTGTCCCTTTGCATCGCGTGAATAACACGTTTGGCGCTCACTGACCTCCAAACCAACAACTACAATGAATAATAAGACCACCAACAACAAAGCGCAAAACAACACGAACGGTGTCACGCTTTAATCGCAGTTTAATCGACCGCTTCAAAACGTGATTTTTTCTCAAAGCCATGTACACACACACACACACATACAACGAACCGGCGGTACACACCTCTCTATATTCACTTTTTGCAAACCGCTAGAGCCAGCGAAATTTGTGGCTCAGCCCAAAAAACGAACAAACAAGAAGATTTCTAAAAGCACAATATCTTTTCTTTCAATCCAGCAGCAAATAATCAAAACACCGACGGCTTTGCGACTCGCTCACACGCACTACAACTACTGTCGATACAACCGAAACCTCGGGGAGTCTACACTAAACTGTGTTTTGCAGAAATTTTCTACAAAATCGACACGACAGCACCGAAGTCCAGACGCCGACAGCGCTGCCATCGTCGTTTATCGTCGGTATACGGCGAACTAGTGCCACAATAACAATGCCAGGCAAACACAGCCTGCACATACAGCCAGAGCTAAGCCAGAGTCATCCCGGGCAGGCTGACAGGCAAACCCGAATCTACAAACAATGCCACCACCACAAGATGCTCATAGAACCCAGCCACACTAATTGGATTATTTTGTGGAGAGTAGGAGAGCAGCAGCGCAAGCCGATGTCAAGCTGCCGTTGTGCATGACGCAAGCAGCGACGTTGACCGTCAGTGCAGCCTAGCTGAGGTGCTATACACCACCCTTTACGGAGCGGCTGTTGCAGCGCCACTAACCTTCGCTGAGGTTAAACGCCAGCGTGCAGCGAAAGTTGGTCTAGTTCAGCGCTGCTAGAAAATAGCTGTAGAATGCAGCCGCTGCTCTACAGCGCCGACTGCAGAAGAAATTCTCCACTTGCAACAGCTCAGGTCCCCATTTACTGCGTCTGCATTTTTTGAATAGTGCGCAAGTGCAAAGCGAACTCAAACACAACATGTTGCAGGAGCAGCCGAACTTGGGGCTCCATCCATTTGCCTGGCCCCTGCAGCGATTTCGAATTGTTTACGAACATGTTCGCGTTGTTTTGCCTGAAATTCTTTTCGTTGCGCTGAACATGTTGCGTCCACCCCAGCTGTTGATTTGTTGCTTTACTAGCACAGCGGCATTGTTGTTGTCTTGTGACTCTTGCGTTCGATGTTGTAATGGGGGCTGGTTACTGGATTGCACTGGTAGTGGTGCTAATTGGGATTGTGTTAGTGCTAGCTTCAGCCGCTATGTGTCGCTGCAGGTCGTTGCTGTTATTTTTTATTTAACGCGAGTTTTTACTTATATATTATTAAATGTGGCATCTACAATTTTAGAGGAAATTTTTTTTTATTCCTAAAAAATATCTTCACGAAATTCAGCGTGAATTATTGTTCAAAGTAACGATACATTACAGGAATGTAGGAATTAGCATCTATACTGATGGGTCCAAACTTGATAATAGAGTGTGAAGTCGTGTCTTTTCAGCAAAATTAAATACCAGCATCGCCGTCCGGTTACCGGTTACCGGCTGCAGTGTCTTCCAAGCGGAGATCACAGCAATCAAAAAAAACCTTGTTGTTCTGACAAAAAGTGTGCTCACAAAACGGAGCATATTTATACATACGGATAGCCAAGCGGCTTTGAAATTACTGAAGTCTATGGTTTCACCAAAGGTGGTGAACGAATGTCTTAATCTATAATCTAACATCCTACTTCACGATAAACCTGCATTGGGTTCCAGGCCATAGTTATATCAATGGTAACTGCGAAGCAGATGAACTAGCCAGAACAGGCACCACTCTACAATTAGCCTCTGAAAAAGAGGGAATTTTTATGCCTCTGGCAACTTGTAAACATTCAATCAGCAAACATGTTATAAATCTAGCTGAGTCTCGGTGGAGTCAAACACTGACTTGCTCAACTAGCAGGCAAATGTGGCAGGAATGAAACACGAGCTGCACAAACCGACTATTAAAATTCAAAAGGAATGACAAAAGAACTCTGGTAGAAGTACTTACAGATCACTGTCCAATTGGTAGACATGCCAGCAGTACCTTAGAATGACTATTGTAGAAGCTGTCAGGAGGTAGAAGAGGAGGAGACTGTAAAACATCTTCAATGCGAATGTAGCGTTCTATACAAGAAAAGAATGGCAACTATCGGTCGTGGATTCCTATACGACGTATCGGAAGTTGCTCACATAAAACTATTTATAGTGATGAATCTCATCAGAAGCACAGGTTGGTTCAGTCGTTCCAGTAAACTCACAAAGTGAGGTAGGTGATTTACACTCCCAAAGTGACAGGAAAGTTGTACATCTCTCTAGCTCCGACAAAAGTTTAGTCTTTCTCCCAGAAAACTCACTGAAATCAATAAACAAATCGCTTCTGAAAAACGCTGACAAATACTAAAATAGATTTCAATAGAATGCGCTGCCATTCATTACCCCTTCATAATTATTGAAATTTTCAAGGAATGAGCGTTCGTATATTAAGCAACCAATAAAATAAATCCCAAACAATTAAGCTTTCAACAAGTCACCATAAGATGGCACCGATGTGCTTTTGTACATACAAACATATATATGTATATGTGTGTATGTTTACATATAAATGTATTTATACATATGAGTTTTACTGATATTCAATGTGTGTTCTTGTACAAAAACATATGTATATTGTGTTTGAAAATTTGAACACACTTTTCGGCGATTTGTTTTGTGTGCGGGACCAATAATGAATAGCATTGTCTCTGCCAGCTGTAAATTCATTATTAGCAACTGATCTTTGTTGGCGATAAGTGGCAAGAAAATAAATTACAAATCACAAATGAAAACGACTCGTTGAACGTATTGTTCGAAGTCTAAGCGCAGAGCAAAAACCCATTGAGCTTTGTTAATTTTCAGTTAAACGGCATAAATACGGCCAGACATACAGACATATACACGCACATACTTACAGACATACTTGTACATATGTATTTTTTCAATAAAATATTAATCAGCTTAAAATGCAAATAAAAGAAATCAAAATTAAGCTTTTTTTGATGGAATTTAGTTAAACACAAACAAATATAAGTGATACCTACATACATATAAACATACAAATGTAAAAGCGTAAACTGTTAAGCTGGGAACTTAAAGCAAAGCAATTTGAATTAAAATATAGTACGAAATTAAAAACCCAATACAATAGACCACAATAGAAGGCGAACAAAGGCAGCAACAAAAGAGTTGACAAAATGGATTTACATATGTATCTTAAACAGTGCCAACAAACGCCGCAATAAATCTTAGCAAATGAAATTGTACATCAAATTAATCAAGACTCAGCCGAAAGCATTGCCTTTTAAATGTTGTTGCTTTGGTTTTGTGTGTATTTTCAGAGCGGTTTCAGCGAGTGTTAAAGCTATAGCTGCAGATAATGAAATTGAAATTTAGGCGTTTATCGCTCAACTGCAACGCACACACACACACACACACATGCACACAACCCGCTACAGATATGTGTGTGTCACCTGAAACGACCTGCTGCTGCCAGCCCATAAACAATGTCGTCTGTCACTTCGAATGACTATTTCCACGTGTGTTTTTTTCCGATTCCACGAAATACTTTTGACTAAATTACGAACTGATTACCGATTACATTAACAAAAATCACAAAAACTGAGACATACACTGAGCCAACTGGTGGCGAAGATAGGAGACGTGCGCAAGATAGTTCAATAAAATATTCATATCTACAGCGAGTAGCTGCTCGTGAGATACGAAACAAAATCGAAAGCCATAAATACCGAATGGCTGCGATAAAAAAACTGGTCGCTTGGTAGACTGCTCGACTATTGGTGGCGATAAAACTTTACAAAATGCCCACGACAGCAAGCGACGAAGAGATCACACCAACAACAACAAGCCGGAATTAGTAGAAATGATAAAAATAGTTAACATACTATATGTTGACAAGTGTACAAAACGAGACTGCCATAAAATACACGTTACTACAATAGAAACAAAAGGTGAAGTTTCAAAATAACCATTCATGTTCGTTTTTATTTACTGACTTGTGAGTTGGGCTTACCCTTTGCCTGATAAGAATGTTTTCTCGACATTGTAAATTTGTTGAAATTATTTTCAGATTGCATTTAATTGCCTAGTTTATTTTATGGTTTTGAGTATAATGATTGGATCATGTTTTCTCGCAGCTTCCTCCTCCATCTCCAACTGGTACGGGGCAAGGACAGATCTTAGCCAGCGAGACCTGCAATTTTGAATTGTGTTAAATATGTATATGAGATTTTCAGCATTGTATATATACAATAGTTCACAATTTTCTTCCAGAAACTGTCTCTCGAATATCATATTAGCAAGAGCATTCTGAGATAAGGGCGAACTGATTGATGCCATTTAGCGTTTGCTAGAAAAACTTCAATAGTAACATTGCTTTAGATATTGATACTGATTCCGTGATTGATGGGTCGTGAATCGCTTTGTCTTCAAAAAAATATTTGTTGTAATCGTAACCAAGCGAGTGACCGTTTGGCCAACGGTCACATGTCATACGTTATTCCGATTCCCTCCTTGTCGCGCAATGGGATCTCAATCTTCGTGAATCTCTTCGTATAACAGTTTGGAAGGCTGTTCTCTGCATATGTTGAGTATACTCTCGTTGCTATTCGCCAGATTTAGTCGTCACATCTCTCTCATCTCTTCGCACGCAATAATTTTAGTCTCTCCTTTTCTTCTTCTTTCATAATCCGTTTTGAGACCGTCATCAGACCACATAGTAAACGAGGTTAATAGTACTGAATTAATACATTAAAATTTCGATTTTTGATTTTTTCTTATCTCGCTCTTTTTTGTCTTTCTCTCTCTCTCTCTCTCTTTGGTATTTCTGAAATATGTAATACTAGGTCTTTATGAATCTCTATAACTAAAAACTTTGTACTCTTATATACTAATAACTGTACAAAATACCCAATTAAGAACCATTTGCGGTACTAATATGAGCCGCCTCTTCACCAGGCTTATCTTCAAGCCCCATCACTGACACTAAATTCACAGATTTCTTCATAAAAATCTCCATTAAGGCATCACTCGGTGAATGAGCAACAAATGTGCCTTAAATCTGTCACTGAACAAAACTAAATACGTCACTAATCTAACTAAATCATATACAAATGTTAGTTTGTGTAATGTGAGTTAATCTTTATATTCAATCTTAATTCAAACTAAATAATAATAATGGTTCTTAATTTCCCCTCCTAAATATGCGAAACGAGCCATTAAGAACGACCAAAGAACAGCTAAGTCTATAATTTACATGTTTAATTAAGTGTCAAATAAAATACATAAAAGTTCTTCATAAAACACAGAATATATGCAGAGCTTAAGTCTTCGCACAGGTTGTGTAGTTTCGTTGACCCACCGCAAAATGGCTAATGTGACATTTTGGTCGTAAAATCGTGAACACGTCTAGAATTGGTTTGCATGTATTAGCAATTCTATTTGCGGCATTTTAGTGTTTTCACAAGAAATGTGACAAATTTACGAATTTATGAATGTTTTGGTATAAATATTCATGCCACACAGCCAATTCAGAGCTAATTTCGTGCGAAATGTGCCGAATCGATTTTAAACGAAATTAAATTTATATTTAATTAATGTTAGAATTTTTGATGCAAATCAATTTAAATCTTTATTTATATATTAAAACATCTTGAGAGTATGTATTTTCAGTCGATGACTTTAGCGTATACTACATATTTATGTATGTATGCTCAGAGTTTTGTGTCTCATAAAAATTAGAGGCAAACAATTATGCCAATGAAAATCTCCAAACAAACTTCTGCAATTAGAAATGTTTTTAAACCCTACAAGAACAGTGACAATCATCTGACCGGTCGTATGACAGTCACAGGTGAAAAAATTATGTCAGCGCGCAGAACAAATATATATACTACTCACTCTCATGTCTTTTTCTAAGTCATTGCTGACCATAAATCCATCATAGCTAAAAATTCTCAGTTATGACTGTAAATCTATCACAAGTAAAAAATTCGTTTGCGCAGTAGATAATATAATTTTTAGTTCTAATAATATACAGTAAAATTAATATTTCGGAATTTAATAATGCCTAAATAAAAATGAAAATTATTTAAAAATATATTTAATTTTATTTTAAACTTAATAATAACTTACGCATATTATATTTTATAACTCCTTCATTATTTATTTTTTTTCCTAACAAAAAAAGAGTTATACGGAATAACTTTTATGGAAATTGTACGCGGAAACCGACTTCTCTATTTTATTCATTTTGGGCACTGTTTTAAACCAGCTCAGAGAACGCTCGAACAATGAGTACGCGTGTTTCACCGTGAGTTGTCGGGCGGATATCACAAGCAATTTAGACGCTTAAGTAACTGCCGTAAAGAGTGGTATATGTACTATATCAGGCTCTCAGTATTATTAGATATATTTCGCCGCTCCAACTTAACCTAGTTAGAACGACGCTCAATTAAATGGGATCTCCTGCCAATACCTTTCAACTATTCTTGATATTCGAATGAAATTCAAGACAGCAAAATGTTTAAACTTGACAATATTAATCTTCTTCGTTCACATTTAACAGAAGAGCTGTCTTCACCTGTGTCACTGTGTCTTGTTTAAGGAAAATCGGTAGAAAAAAGCACGAATATTTGCACAAAAGGTGACACAAAGAATGAACGAAACATAAACACATAACACAGAAACGATATTAACAATAGCAGCAGCAAACTGGAAGTCCTAGTCCATGTGACAGTCGCTCAATTTAGGAAAACTACCTGCGAGAAATTGCGAGAAATTCAAGCAACAATGTTTGCTTACTTTGTTGTGCAACAAAATTGTATTCCTCGAAAGAGCTAGGGGGGCCACATCCACACAGGTGAAATAACTACATAAATGAAGGTTGACACAACAAAATGCTCACGCACACACAACGCCACCACCGTTGAGCGGATGCCCTCGAGTGGTGGGTGTAGCGGGCGTGGGGCCTGTCGCTGGATGACCCTTCCTTTCGTGCTTTGTTGCTGGTTGGCGAATATTTTCTATCGAGCAAATATAAATACTAGCGCAGAGAGATAGCGAGTGGGTAAATATTGGAACGCAAATGAAGAAAGCAATAAGAAGCATAGGCACACGCACACGCACACATATGCACATGAATGGTGTAAACACGCTGACTTCTCGTTAGGACAAGTGCACAGGAAGCCGCTCGTACGGCGAGTTCCCTTGCAAGGACACACGAAGGCAAGCCATGTGTGCGAGCTTGAATATATGTATGTATTGTACAATGTATATGTTATGTATGTGTATATGTATGAGAATCGAATGTGAGCTTTGTAATCTTACTACTTGCTTCTCTTTTCTTTTTCCTGTCGAATGTGTGCTTATCAAAAGGCCCTGCGAGCATTTGTTCTTCCTTGCCTCGTATTGTTGTTCGTTGTTTTCGTCTCTCTATGTGGTTGTTCTAATTTTTGTTGTTTTATATAACAATTTGACAAAAATAGAGTCAAAAAAACCAACACGAACAAACACCTTGTTTCAACGCAAATGAAGAGCAATATGGCGAGGTAAGGATCAGAACAGTGTCGTACAGCGTATAAAAAACAGCGCTTGTCAGTGAAGGGGAAAAACAACGAAATTGGTAACGAAAACTTGTAATTTGCAAGCAAAGAAAGCCACTGTGCAAAAGATACACAGCGAGTGCAACGGCAATAGCAGCAATGTGCAACATTGAGACGTTAAGTCAACGGCGTGAACAATGCTCGCACATCAAGGTACAACACAAACACATAACTTTCTTTGAAGTACCCTGTAGGAAAATCATACTAGGGCTTCGAAACATCTGTAGAGACGAAGTTCCCTCTACAGCTCACGAATATTATGCCGTATAATTCGAGCATCTCTATAACCCTTAACCGTGCGAACTGTGCTTTCAATACAATATCTTAAGGGAGAAGCGTGAAAATCATAACATAAAAAGGTATGGTAAGAGAAAGCAATGTACACCTTTTCGTATGAATTAAGTTACTTATAAGGAAGAGAGAAAAAATTAAATGCTCTGTGCTTGCATGTACGCCAATTTCTCGCAGGGTTTGAACTGTTCAGATGAATTATTAAAAGATGTGGTTTGTTGATTGATAAATTATTCTTATTCAGAAATATCTTAGAGTCTTACTTCATATCGTGGTAGAACTTCCAGAATACTGACTTTTTATTCTAGGTACAAACTACACTGCAACAACACAAATAACGGCATGAAGGCTAGAAGCGCCGTTTCAGTTGTTCATATTCATATTTATATCGAGTTAGGTGTAGATTTCGATACTTTGACGGGCATATTGTTTTTAGCTATTACTCTTATTGTACTACCACTGACGAGCGCGAACGCGATCACTACTGAAAGTTAGCATATCGCTTGGCAACCCTATTTTTCTTGTACTTCATTGTACATATTCAAACAATATGCTCAATCAGCTGAGGGGTTGAGTAAAGCATTCATGCGTTCTGTAGCAATTGTTTGTCTTTGCTACAATGGCGTTAGGGGAAGTGAAGCACGCTTAGATCTTAGCCAAAAGGGAGAGGGGGAGAGATAAGCGATTTAGAGCAAAAAACCGAAAACGAGAATGGCAAAACAGACAAAATTGCAAACGCGTGGAAGCAGAAGTGCAATATTGCGTTGCTCTATAACCATTGCTTACATACATACAATTGCTATTACATATATGTACATATGTATACATATGGTAAGTAAGTGCGAACAAAGCAATCGAAATTTGTTGTTGACGTTGGCAACAATGTAACTTTATGTGCAACACAATGCCATGCGACTACCCTAACATTGTTTATACATGTCAAATGTCTGCGATTACATTGCTGCACCCTGTATACTTTATCTAGTTCCACATTCCAACTGCCTTCCGCAATTGTTTATTTGCATTGATGCAATTTTTGTTTACTCATTTCATCGCTGAATTTGCTCGCACTCTTATGTGTGGTCTTAATAATAGCTGTTTGTATTGTTGTTGTAGTTCTCAATTTGTTTTTCCTTCATTGATGGCTCGGTTGCCGTTCATTCACCGTTTGCAACGTCATGCATGCGGTTTGTTGTAAGAAATAAACATGTTTACATACAACAACAAATTGTCCAAAAAAACGTTTTGAAACATTATTCATTGTTTACATACAACAACAAATTGTCCAAAAAAACGTTTTGAAACATTATTCATTGCATATTTTGAACAGTAGAAGACCTGTCGAGATCGAAGCATATTTTATAGCGCACACTTTTATTGTCGACAAGTCATTTTCGCTGTTTTATGGTTATTGGAGTTGGTCTCGGGGATTTCTGTGCTGGGAACTGTTTAGTTAGAAGCTTCTTAAAAGCAAAAGATCTCGGCCTTAAGGTTGACATCATAGAAACCCTGTTCAGCTCTAGAGATTTTGAGTACTGCATATTCTCCGTAAATTTTATGAAACCCTTTCAAGAAAAATCACAATTTTCCTTTAAAAAGTTAAGGGATCCAAAAATCTCTGCTACCGCAAGCTCATCAGTCAAGCAAGAGTTTGTTTAAGTCGGTTGTAAGACTACATTGCTCTTTCACCTAAAATATTGTATTTTCTCTCTATTTAAGATTTCTAAATAATAAGTAATAATAATAGATAAGTATCGAAGTACAGCCATATACATATATACATATGTTAGCAAGAAATTAAAATTTCATAAGTCAATTCAATCGAAAATCGTCGCTCTTGATTTATACTCTCTTCCAATTTAAAAGCTTAGTCAATCCAAATAAATTCGGTGCATAGAAAATGTTTAATTGTTTTTCATACCCCAGAGACCGAAATTTCATTTGCAATAAGAAGACACAGACCCAGTCCCAAGCTAACGGTTATATACCATATATTTTTATACAAATAAACACCCGCTTAGTTATTAATTTCTGCAATTTCGTATACTATTTACTGCCCTCAAGGCAATGCGCTGACAGCTCGCGCTACAGACTCCTTTGGGAGATCCTCAGTCGCTCTGCCGCCGTACCAGCGCCGCTCGGCGTTGTTCCGTTCCACTTTTTAAGCTGTCATCATCACAAATGATGCCTAACATCATTTTCGCGTAGTTTTCACTTTTTCATTTCCATTTCAATATTCACACATTTTTTCTTTTTTTCACACAATCTACAATTCGTACCCAGTTCTCTCTCCCGCCGTCATTCGAGCATAGCGTTTCATTTGTTCAATTTGAGTGTGGTGAATTTTATGTTGCGTAAAAAATATGATTGCGCCTGATTAAGGGCGTTTAGTGAGCGGTAGGAGGTAGGCGTGGGCTCCTGACGTAGAGAGCTTGCCTACCATTCGATAAACGTCTATTGTACACGTTGCCTTCATACTTACATTGAATTTTCGACGAATTTTAATATTAATGAATTCGTTTGGTAATTGAAAAATCAGTGATGCTGCAAATTGGAAACAATGAAGTCGTGCTGTATTGGGGTCACGCGCAGCAGCAGCAGCGGCATTGGCTACGGATAAGAAAACGAAATATTCTAATTAGCGCAATATCAACTGCGAATTTGGTCGAAAAAAAATTTATATTTATTACGTTCTTATAGGCTAATATTTAGTTAATAAAGTGGTCTCGATTTAGTTTGAGCAATTAACCCAAATTATAGACGAAAATTCTACAATACATCTATGAAAAGTTAGTGCGGTTACGTTTCCATGCCCTTAGTATCGTAGTAAGCTCTGGAGCAATGTGGGAAAAGTGTTTAGGAAATTTGGCTCAAATGAAGCAAGTTGTTTGGGAAACATGATTTTGATAGCTTTGCACCTGTTAGAATGATAACACTGCGAGAAAAATACCGGTGAAATACTAGTTAGATTCGGATTTATAAGTAGTTCAACGTAAGCTAATCGAAAACCTTAAGAACGCTAACCCCTTAAGATTTCTAAAACTATCTCGTTCTAAGCGCTTCCTGGGTTTCTAGTCTGAATACAGTAGGTATAATATCTCTGAGCGTCCCATTAAAAATTAGTCTTATTTCTCATCTCTTCTGGTGCGGTTGAAATTTTTCTGTGGTCGCTCAACTAGCGATTCACTAAGATTGTGGTATTTTAAATCTAAGAGAAAATATAATTAGAATCTCCGTTTTGAAAATTAATAAATTTAACGTTGCTTGAATGGAATTGCGTCATGCTATCTTGACAGTTGATTCACATGTGAGTCATAGTGAACATGTCATTAATCTACCATAATCCTACTCACGAATGGATGTTCATAGTTAAGTACATAAACTTAATACACAGCCTCGAAGGGATAATAATTAATAAAAATTCCAAATGGTACGGTATAGCTTCGTCACAATTTTAAAAAACTTCTAAAATAATTTATGAGCTATCATAAATTACTGACGAGATCCGTCATTAAAAATTGTACACACGGAGGATGTACGAAAATGGAAGGATGTAGAATGACGAGAAGGTGCATTGAAGACTGCAATGGTTTCGCGTCGATAAAATATATGCGAAACAATGTATGAAATATATTTTCGTTTATAGTTTTTTTATATAAATAATAAAATATTATTATTGAAAATATTTTTTAGGTTTAAGAGATTCGCTTCATTCATAGCAGATGTGCATTTAACTAAAATGATACTTAAAGAACTGGTTTCGATTTTGCTTTTATGATACATATATGTATGTATAAGTATATATAATATATTTACAAGTATATACAGTATACACACAAATTTAAATACACATACACTGCTGTAAATATATATGTACTCACATCATGATGTTTCGCTTCATACAATCGGCAAAGCTGATGATGTTGCTGATGAGCGCAACAATTTTATTAGGGACAACTTGGGCTTTATGTTATCAGTCAAACGAGTGGACAGCTCAAATGAGTGGAGTACCCGCCACACTTTTATGTGCCCCAAAATACTTTAGCGCACCGCAAACAAGACTAAGCTGTAGCTTTTCACAGGAATTGGCCATAAAAATTCCGTTTAGAGCCACCGAAGAACTGGCGAAAACTACACAAAGCGGACTCGTAAATGTGTGTTTTCCTGCTTTTGTTGCTGCTTCTGCTGCCAGCTCCCAATTGCACATAAATATTTTGAAGTTACTTGTTGTCATAATTGTTGTAGTTGTTGACGTTGCTGCCGTACCTCAACTGCTACTAAATTCATAATGAGCTCTGCTGGCGCATGCAACTGCTGCAGCTGACCGCCAAGACTGCAGCAAGACCAACAACAAAGCTGTCCATTCAAGTGTGGCACATACAGCCGTTCGCTGTATGTGTGTGTGTGCTTGGTGGCTGCTGACTTTTTTGACGAAACTGATGAGCTGCAGAAAATCTGCTTTAATTGCGCATTTAAGAGCCGCTTAATGTCGTCTGAAATCAGATGCCGGCCCTGAGAACGCAAACAGCAGACAAAGCACCACTTGGGCAGTCAAGCCCAGGATGCTGGCTGTACGAGATCAACACACACATACATACATACATTTGTGTGACAGCAAGATACCAAAATTCAAGAAAAGGTTAACAAAAAATGTCCAGCTCGAAAAGTTCGCATTTCAGGCGGCGACGTTGCGCATTGCTGTCGCTGCTGAAGTGGCTGTTTGCGCACTTTTATAACTTTTATTTCGTTGTTTAATTCATTTTATTGTTACTTCTGCGCAAAGGTTCTCTGAAATTCAGGTCCGCTTTCCGACTAATCCAATTTCCTCTTGTTGTAGCGCATAATTAAAATAAACGCTCATCTATCAACTTTTGCCGTCCGAAACTTCGATTTTTTTCGCAATTTTATTGCGCTTCTCTTAATTTCAGCGACCGAAAGACACTCGAATGTCTGCTCGGCTGATCTGCGGTTGACGTTCGTCGTGTCGTAACATACAGACACACACACGAACACTGAAGACAATGATTGTGGGCAGAAATGATCCGCGTCGCAAGAAGATCAGATTCAAGTTTATTTAGTTTTATTATTACACTGAAGTGGTATACATATATACGAGTCTAAAAAGCATTCGTGAATGCCAGCACATATACCCAAAGCTCAACCACTTTTTTGCGCTCCTTTTTATAGTTTTTTGCTCAAATTGATTTCAGTGATTTACACGGGTTCTTCGGCATGCCAAAAATCTTGTTGCAAATAATTGTGTTCAGTCAAATATTTTTTCCACCAGATTTCGCTTTCATTCTGTTTCTTAGAAAATTATAGGTCAATTTTCGAAAATAATAATTTTCATAAATGTTTAATAGCTAGCGTCTCTGGCTTATTTTTTATGCCCGATTGTAGCAATTGTTGTAGGTGCAGCGAAATTGCTCTGTACCTGCTGCGTGTGCAAAAATATCTAGCAACATAAAATTTTAAATTGTTTGCTTTTTATGAAATCGAGCTGAGGACTTACAGTAATCGATTATTGTTATTACGAAAATTGGCGTTAAACTTTCTGCCTTAGGGCGTGTTTAGAAAAATATGCAGTCGCATAGAGTATATGCGAAATATATGTCTAATATTTTCAAAGCAGTATGTATTTACATAACCGTTAAATTAATAATAAAAATTCAAATTTAATCGTGATGAAAATTATAATACTAAACTGCAAGTACTTTAAATAATTCGCCAAAACTCCACTGATATTGAGAGTAGTATGTGACTCTCTGAATATTAAATGGGTCTTGCCCACAATATTTTGTAGTGGTTAGCTAAGCTTGTAAATCCACAAAAGGTGCATATATTAACAGTCTAAAGATGGACTTTAGGAGCCCTCTGAGCTTTTTTTCTCGTTTTTGCATGGTGCGCAATTTAAGACTAATATATTTCCTTCTCACTACGTATTTAATTGAGTCCCATCATTTAAGTTTAAACCCTGATTGTCGCTGTCGATTTCAATTATATCTTGTCAAACTGTATACGTAATATTAAATTGGTTGAGACCTGGATTTAGAGATCTAATTTCAGCATTTTATTCATATTAAGTCAACATTTTATTTGAAACAATGGACGCTGAGTGCTTTGGTTCTGAATATATAATTAATTTTGATCCTCTGTTTCGATTCATAATTTCATATACTTTCTTGCTCATATAGGTACTCCTCTTTCTTTATAACATACTTCTTTTGTAACATCCAGTAGGAAAAGTCGGATACCCTATAAAGTATATATATGTATGTACAAATGAACGGCGTAACGAGCAGAGCAGAGTCCTTTCAGCTATACCTCTCTGTCGGTCCGTCTGTCTGTTCTTTCGTTTTAGAGCTATCGAAATGTTCTTTTCTCCCTAAGAAGCTGCTCATTTGTCGGAAACCGTTTTTATTTGTCAAGACGCTTGCCGTTGGATACAAACCGTTGGTCGCTGTGAAGAGTAATACGGCTTCAGTTTAGCCGAAGTTAACGTTTTTCCTTTTATTTTATTAAAATATGGAAAATTTGGCAGTATTTGGTTATTTTATACAATCATATATCAAATATTTGTACTTTGCAAACCTGAAACAAAGTTTTATTAATGAACAAGGTAGTAAGAAAGTCTGGAACCTTCAACAATTATGAAGAGCAAGGTATTTATGCCTTGTAGAAGTAATGCCGTTGAATTTGGAAATATCTATTTAATATTTCTCTTATGGGTATGTATATATTAGGAAGGCTCAAGAAAATCGCTATAAAAGTTACGATATCTTTAATAATTTTTGAAATTTTTGACAAAAAAATTAGACTTAAATTTCTTTCATAATATAAGAGACGAGAAATTTAGATTAGTAGATACTGGGATATCCATTTTTATTTCCAATAATACGGAAAATAATAAAATTGAAAAATTGAGGACTGTCCTCTTAATATTAAGAGTTCAGTCGTGGAGAGAATTTTTTTTCATATTCATAGTTATACCTTTAAAAATAACACTGAAATTTCAAATCGATATCTCAAATAGTTTTTGAGGCTAACTGCTCAGTTAGTTTTTAAACGCAGTTTTCTCAAAACAGCATTTTTCGAACTTGCTGCAGTGATAACTCGAAGACAATTGATCCGATCATGATGCAATTTTTTTTCGGCCTAAATTGATTAACGGCTTTTTGATCTGATCAAAAATCGGCCAAAACGAATTTTTTTTCGATTGTGGGTCACTGTACGTAGAATATCTTCTAGTTTAACGAAATTTTTTATTTTTGAGTTTCATCCACGGAGAAAGGCGGAATCACTGCAGCAGTTGAGAACCTTTTTTAGCGCCGTCGGAGATTTCGGTTAACTCAAAAAAGATTTAATTTTTTTTTCAAACATTACACTTACCATTCTTGATCAATGCAGTAGGTTTTTTGGTTAACTCTTTTCTTAAGAGTATAATCAAAGTAAAAAAAGAAGACTCGTTTTTTCTTACCTACCTTAGTATACAAGTATAGTTTTATATGTTGTATAGCAACCTTCATATATATTACACCACTCACAGATATTAAACTCGCATAAAAAATATCAATTCCACCTGAAAAAATAGTCAGATTAATATCAATGATTGTCAAGTTGCCGGAAATAAAGCGGTGTCTCAAATTGTCTAATTCAAAATGCAAGGCAACAATATAAACAAATAAAATCAAAAGTTAAATCAACACACATGCGCACACACACGACATATCAGAATGACGAAGTAGTTGTGGTTAACCGAGATGTGGGAAAAAATCGAAATGCGATTATATCAGCAAAATAAAAATCTATTATACAATCATTATCACAAAACCGATAAGCACGCATTGGCTGAGTGACAGGCAAAAAGCGAGAAACAAAAGGCGAGGCGACAAACGCTCTTATGGGCATACAACAAATACGACAAATCGGCAACGACAACAACAAACAGCATGCGAACGCATAGGCAGGTACGAGTGTTAACGAAGAGCCGGAAAAATCTGAAAAACTTGCAACTCATAGCCATAAATAATGATGTGCGCCAAGAGACCACCAACGGAAGGAGGTCTGCTGCCGCAGCTGTTGCGCTGACAATGATGTTGCATGCCACCGCGCGATTAATATGTACATGCGCATATGCGATACGTACTTAAATGCGCGCAACAGCGAGAAGAATCATGTTGGCCAACACCTCAGCGCCGTGTGCTTTCTTGTTGTTGCATCGTCCTTGCCACACAGCGACAAAAGCGCGCACACTTGTACCTATATATATATGTCGTATATATTTTAATGCTACAAATTCACTTGACACCTTTTTGTGACAAAAGCAGCAGCAACAGCAACAATGCCATTAAGACGGTATGAAGCGCCGAGCTTCCCGAGCTGACTTGAGGAATGTGATGTAAAAAAGTCAACGCACAAATATAATATAAATATTACTACCTTATTAAAGCGGCAATAATGACAACAATAATAACAATGGTGAATAATAATAAATGACAAAAGGAAATCGTACAAAATCCAATGAGACAGCAAACAGTGTTGGGAATACGAGAGCCAACGCTGCAAAAAGCATCGCAGACACGTCGACTCAAGCAATGGACTGGGACTAAGTTCATGCAAAAGAGGTGTGTGCATGAGGCAGCAGCGCTCATGTGTGGCAGGTGAAGCGACGGAAGAAAAATGCGAAGCAGCATTCAAAATCAACTTATAATGATAAGAATTACAAATGCATATAAATTAAATTCCACAGTGGCAATGGCAGTGGACTTTCAACGTTCCAATGTGGTGATAGCATTATAGTCAGCCGTTGGGAGTGTGAGAGCGGAATATAGTGATGCATATGGAATGCCATTGTTTAGAGAGAGCTATCGGTTTTCTGGTTCTAAATAGGATGTAAAACACAATTGAGCTCCTTTTTTGTGAAATATTTTCTTTAAAACGCATTTATTCAAGTATATATTAAATACAGACAAGTTCACTTTTTATTAGTTAATTATGTTTTACTTAGGCAATTATATTTGCTAATTATACACAATCTAATATATGCAATCGAATGGTTAGAGTTCGAGGAGCGCTCGTTTTCTCTAATGGTAGTATAACTATTGAGGCGAAGCTGCATATCGGTTTGATCGACGAATTCGTGAGAAAATCGCTTATCATAGAATGGCAATTTATTTATAATTTCTAGTTATTTACTCGAGATTACAACTAATTGGAGATCTGACAAAAATTTACTACTTTTTATTATTCAAGAAAAGTTAATAGAACTTAAAAAGTTTACAGAGAACAAGTTTAATTGGGTTTGCCTCAAAGTATGCCTGAAGGTGCTTGAATTTATTTATCTATATACTAAAGGTAATTTAACCCTAGGTATGATTCTCCTAACCAACGTGCAAAAAAAATTTTTAAAGTTTAAGAATTAAAAAAAAAATAAAAAAATTAAAAATTAAAAATTTTTTGGTTTTTTTTTTTAATAATTTATATTCTCGGATTACTAACCAAAGCTTCAAAAATAACTACGACTATTTTATAATAATTTAAAAGATCTTACTTCTTTAAATAGGTGGTAATTCTATTTGAAAATATTACTAAATTACATTTAAGGAACTCTTTCCGTAAGTCTAAATTGAACATGAAGTGTAACATTTGCAATTTCACAAATTTCCGCTGAGTGGCAACTCTACCCAAATATGAGTTTACGTTAGAAGTGTCGAGAGCACTTAGCTTTTCATACTCATATTGCATTAGAATTTCCCTTACTTTGTGCAAAACTGACCACTTTAGTCCATTTATGGCCGACTCAGACCCCAACCTAAAATATAACCTCTACACTTCTCAATAGATATCTGTAAATGCTGTGTTCCAAATTGTAACAGTCAGCCAAAAACCGAAACTAGTACTGGCCATTTCTCTCAGTTCAGCCAGTCGGTTTAAACGATTGGTCTGGTGTGTTCGATTCACGACTCTCTAATAAACGGCAAATTAATTTATTCACCGCTATCTACTAACATATTCTAGTAGATAGAGAAATATATAATTTTTTTATATATCTCAGTTTGAGAATTTCTTACTAACTATCTCTTTATTAATAAAAAATCCGCTTCGTTGGCAATTCTATACCCTGAACAGGGTATATTAAGTTTGCCACGAAGTTTGTAACACCGAAAACTAAACTTCGAAGACCCTATAAAATAGTACATAAATGACCAGCATGATGAGCTGAGTTGATTTGGCCATGTCCGTCTGTCTGTCCGTCCATCTGTATATATGCGAACTAGTCTCTCAGTTTTTGAGATATCGAGCTGATATTTTTCACATGCCCTTTTCTCACCAAGAAGCTGCTCATTTGCCGGACTGGCCGTTAACGGATCCATATAACATATAAACTGAACAATCGGAATCAAGTTCTTGTATGGAAAACTTTTCATTTGACGAGATTTGAAACGGATCATTATCTAAGGCAATAATAAAAGCTCCGAAGAAATTGTTCAGATCGAATCACTATAGCATATGGCTGTCATACAAGCTGAGTGATCGGAAACAAGTTCTTCTAAGGAACCTTTTGTATATGTGAAGGGTATTATAGATTCGGTGCAACCGAAGTTAACGTGTATTTTTGTTTTGATTTACTCTTGCTATTTAGTACCTTACTTACTATATTCAAGTGTTGTAAAGATAGATGTTACCATTATTATGCTTTCGGGAGTTACTGATAAAGAGTTTAATATTTCTGGAAAAAACCGAGGCTGATTAGATATAATTTATGACTATTAAACGCAAATTTTCGTTGAGTATTCGATCTAAACAGGGATAATGTCAGCAATCGTGATTTATGGCCACGAATAGGACATGCAACTACTCAGGAACAAACAGAATGTGTGCGCTTGCCACACAGCGTGCGAGTGACATTCACACCACAGGTACACGCGTACATACTTGTATCTGCTGTGGTGAATCTTAAAGCACTTATTGCTTCGGAATTTTCTATAGGTATCTCATTATGTATGCTAGGTCACGTGGTTGAAAATTAAATACAGGACTTTTGTGATATGAACAGTGTTGAAAAATGCATACAACAACAAGGCTTTTAAAACATCTCTAAGATAGTTACTGAGAGACTTCTTGATAATCACACATGTGAAATGTTCTGAGGATTTCATGAAGTAGAAAAATATAGCAAAGAAGAAACTTTGTGGCTGTTGCAAAAACTAGTGGCGTCTCCAGGCCGATTGACTACAAATTGCAATTGAAAGCAATTTAAAATAATTATAAGAAACCCTATTGACATTGAATAGCAAATAACAATTTGTGGCACAACAGCAGCCGACTAAGTACAACTAATGGTTTGAAAGTAGCGTTGAAATTTACAAAACATAAATGAATTAATGTCGTCTTGAGTTGTCAGCAGTTGAGTGGTGCGCGGACTGACGTCAACTGTGCAACGGCAGCTTCAACAGCTTCAACTTCAACTGACAGACAGAATGGCAGTGGCTCCGGCGGCTGGACAACTGCTGTGTTGCAAGAAGACTGATCGCTCAAGCAGTCGAGGTTGCCCATTTATGGTGTTGCTGTTGCACTGACAACAGTTGTAATTGTCACATGCCAACTCAATGCGGCCGTTGACAATTTGTTTGTAGCCGGAGGGGGTGCATGGTGTCGCGGCGGCGGCATTACATGGAAAAAATCACTTACTTACGACTTAACTACACTTAATAAATTGATAATTAATAATACAAGTAGTGTACGACACTTCGTGGCAGCAACGTACACCGCATACGAAATGAGTATGGCGAGAACCGGGAGCTGGCTGCTGCGCATGTGCAGAAGGCGCGAGTGCAGACAGCACCTCAGCGCTGAATAACGGCGGCAAGGCAAAAATATAATAAATGCGCGATTCTAGGCAAAAGCAGCAGGAGTGGACAACAGGATGGCAATAATAATAATACGAACAACAACAAATAGATGAAAACAACGTGTGGAGCTAGCGCTGCATGGCGTCATTATGGGAAGCAACGCTGGTGGCCATGACTGTCATTGTGTCACCAAGTACATCAACACTAACAATAACAGATATTGTAGAAACAAGAGAAGCTGCAATTTGATTTTTTGCTTTTCTTTTGCTCTTCCCATACGGCTGCGGTAATGAGCACTGGAAGCTGGTATATGACACAAATCGCAAATGTTCCATAAAGGATGGAGCCTACAATAAATTAATTGTGGAGCAGTCATAATTTATTTGTAACCATTATTTAATGTATACAAACCTTTTTATTTCGATTTTTGAAATTTTTGCCATTTGTGTCAGTTTGTACTGAATTTATGCCCAGCTGACAAGCAGCCTCAATGCGAGCTTTATAATGCGAAATTCTTAGAACCCGAAGCACTACATTGAAATAAACTTTGCTTCGCACATGGCTTTATATCGTATAAAGTAACTGTATCTTGAGTAATTGGTATGGAATGTTCGCTCAGTTAATACCCTGAAAGGAAAGGCGTACTACTCAGTTGAATCTAGTTCAAAAGTCGACTAATTTCAACAAATTCGCTCGCCTTGGCGAACTAAATTTTCCCGAACGTTAAATTTATTTTCAACGAGTAGTCTCTTGAGATCTAACGACAAGAGCAAATGAAAATATGAAACCGTGAAATACGGTGGTTGCACTTTCTTTTCGACCTTCAAACCTTTTCAGACCGCTATATTATGTTTGTTCTATTCGTCGACTGTCAGCTTTCTTTCGTACTAGATTGGAACTATAAACAAGAAAAAACGTTAACTTCAGTTGCAACGAAGCTATAATACCCTTCACAAAGGCAAATGTTACTTACAAGAACTCAATTCCGATCGTTCAATTGGTATGGCAACTATGTCTATTCAATTTGTTTCGAGATTACATTGTTGCATTAAATAATAACTCATGCTAATTTTCGTGAAGATATCTCGTCAAATAAAAAAGATTTTCATACAAGCACTTTACTCCGATCATTCAGTTTGTATGACAGCTATATGCCATAGTGGTCCGATATCGGCCGTTTCGGCAAATGAGCAGCTTTTGGAGAGAAAAGGACAGGTGCAAAATTTCAGATCGATAGCTTAAAAACTGAGGAATCAGTTTGCATATATACACACAGACGGACATGAACTCCAAGTTTTATGAATACCTTTGTACTCGCTCATTTTCCTGCAGGGTATTTCTACTAATTTTCGAAACCACTCGCACATGTCTACTTAATTTATGTCATTAGTTGATATTTTACGCTCGGATCCCACCGGCTGCTGCCACATGCGTTAGCATTTTTTGACTTATTTACGAATTCTTCTTTTTTTCGCTGTGGCAACGAAATTAGTTAAGGGCACATTTGATTGTTTATTCATTTGGTTGTTGTATGGGCATCTGTGTGTTGCTTTGTCATGCCACAAATGTATCGCCCACTTGCTATTTGCAAACTCTGTGCTGCGATCGCTTATTTATATACAACATTTTGTTGTTGTTTACCTACAAAATAAGCAAAAAAATTTTGATTGTCGAAATTACGCATACAAATACAAGCATATAACTCTTATTTACACCACACAAAAATTTCAACGCAGACATGCCGCGACAACTTGTAAAATTCTCATTTTAGTCCACATAATGTATGCCATCACAGTCACATCAGCAATAACTACAACAATAAAGAATTCACTTTTCTTAATTGAGGCATAAGTGAGTGAGTGTACTTGCCACAAGTGAAGTTATTGTTATTATTGCACACGTAATAAGAACAAACGCAGCCAGACAATCACAAAACAGGTAAATTCTTCATTAACGGAACGAGGCAAATGCCGTTGTTGCTGACGAGTCACTTCTCTGTGCCATTAAAATGGATTCATTAAAATTACATGGAAGCGCCCGTCTTCTGCAGGGCTTGGCGCTTCAACTGTTGTAGCTACAACTCCCCCGAGGCACATACTACGTACACACAACCATATACAGTTGGGAGCAGTCGGCAACGTTCGTTCGTACGAGTACTTCAGAGAATAGATGATAATAATTTGCTTTTAAATGTAATTAATTTTTGATTCAACAAATTAATAAATCATTTGCTTTGCAATTTTCTAGTTGCACTGGCTTGAGCTAGCATTGCTAATGAATTCTTCTGGTTGCTTCTCACTTTTGCCATTGTTCTTATTGTTGTTTTGTGTAGTGTGGTATGTGGAAAATCTTTGCTGAGTACTCAAGACTTCATGCATAAAAGCGATTGTGAGTTACAGTATTTTTGAGAGGAGGGGTTATCTTAGATATCTTAGAAGTGTGGCAAAAGAGGGGGGCTCCACCTTGCGTTAATGCACTAAAAGACCCAAATCCTAGCAACATATCCTATATATTTTTTGATATTTCCTGTTTTAAATCGAAGAACTGTAAATTTTTAAAAACATTGGAAATACCGTTCACATGTTTTCGGCAAAACCGCTGTTTAATCGCTGGTTTTTACTTTTAATAGCAGAGAGCAGAAGACTATAGAATTTTAGAATCAAGACCGTGTAGCATAAACACATTGTACATATGATACGAAATCTGTTAAGCGGTGTAAAGCACCTCTATTCCCCACTTTACCAGCGCCACTGTCTGATTGTTATATTTTGTAGCTTTCATTTTAGAAATTCTGCTCAATTATTTCCCAATCATTTTAAATTTCAAATATGAATTTGGGTTTCTCTTCACACATACTTAATCTCTCATAGTTTAGCAACTGTACTACTGTACTAAGTAGAATAGATTTTGTGGAATTTCGTGAATTCGTAAAATAAAGATGTTTAGGAGAAATTGCAGCATCTGTAATCTTATTTAGCAAAATAATAATTAACAACAAATTGGCAACATGAGTGCCACCTTCACCTCACAAGGGCGAATATTTTGATCAGAATATAAGTAAATTAGCTTAGTATATGGCGATAATACACACTATATAAATGAGGTATCAGTGAATTCATTTGAAGGTTTTACTTAAGCCTTGCTTCTAATTTATTCTTACTAGAGTCTACGATATCACATAAATAAATACGTAATAGTTGAGACCATTGAGTTGTTGTTATTGGATCAAGCCAATTTCCAGAAAGCCAATCATTGGAAGATGTTATAGAGTAGATTATATAATCTACAAATTTGATTTTGCTACAGTTTGAAGGATTGCTTTGCATCTTGCAGCTGTCATACTCTCTGGCATTACTTCTACACATATTTAACAATGGTGATTCCGATGTTGTTGTACTTACAATTAATGAAGGATTTGGTTGAATACTAGCTTAGCGGGCAAGCTCAGATACATGAAATCTTCTCGATGAACTAGACAGTTTAAAGAGTGGAAGAAAATCGTGATTTTAGGTGCTTTTCACGCACACAGAGTGTCTCGATGAATTTCTAAAGCTTTTGGATACACTTATTCCAAATTTGAAGGCGGCGTTTTTGGAAATGGGTTTGTTACCATATAAGAAATTATAATGCTACCAGTACATAAGTATCCAAAATAGTATTAGATTTACATTCCTACAATTTTTAGTATTTACTTTCCATACTAGTTTATTGACTGAGAGCATTCGACAGTTCTCAGTTCCAAACTCGCTCAGATACTAAGTGACGCACCTAACCCACCCTTTAGGTAGTCTCCTGTTATTTGTGCGAAGTTTATCAATCCACCTCCTTTCATTGGCCATAAGTTATAGTGTGCATTTATACGCCCATCTCATGCTCCGGATGTCCAAATAAAACACGCTGAAAATATTATCCAAAAGCATTTCCTCACCCTCCGCCAATAGTCTAAGTGAATGACGAGAGGTCATTGAAAAGTTCAGAAAATCACTTGGAAATTCCAATTTCACTGGAATTAGCACTTAAAATTCTTTAACGCGCGAACATTCGCCAAAATGATCAATCGGATTTTTGCACTTTTCGGGCAGATGCCATTCACCAGCGACGCAATAAAATTGTAACAACAACAAAAAGTTTGTTGCAAGCTTGTTGTGCGAATGGTGAAAATTGTCAGCCAGTGCCACTGGGGAAAACGCATTTTAAATTTATTTACGGTTATTTTTAGACGTGGTACGAACAACTTTTTATGAATCTAAGTACCGGCGAAATTCGGGGCGTTGCAGTCGAGCGGCTGCCAAGTGTTGTTGTGATTGTTGTTGTATTGCACAATTTTCCCGCACGGTTTTGCATTGTCGTCGCCATTTTGCCATCGAAGCGAAACAACGACCGCTCATCTGCCCCATTTTATTGTTGTTCTTGTGTCTATATGTTGTTTTATAAAATTTCGCTGTTTTGCGATTGTTTTCGTGAGATTAAGACATTTACAATTTTAATGAATGAAATAATTTCGCATTTTGTTGTGCTGTAATGCGCTGGCCGAGCATGCTTCTGCGCGTGTGTGTGTGTGTGCCTTGAGGGACCCAACCTGTGTTTTGCTTGCCTCGATGCCTCATAATTGTAGCGACGGTTGTGTGTTTATGTTTACTGTCTGCTTTGATGGGGACTCATTATGGCTGATTCTTTATAACTCACAACTTTACAGTAGACTTCATTGCTCCCTACTCTACTCCTGTACCTCGCTCTCTTGCTCACTCTCTTTCTCTCTCGCTTAGCCAGCCATGCAGTGTAATCGCGCTGTTTAGCCCCTGGGTCCCACGGCAGCGTTCACCGATTTGATTTTATTGTACTTGCCACATTTTATTTAAATCTTTTTTCGCAATTCCGTTGGATTTTCAGCTATAATTTGTTTTGTTTGCCTGCTTATCTGCCGTTCTGCGTTGCATTGCGTGCCATGTTGCACAGTATATTCAGACGTAAATTGAAAAAATGAGCAAATGAAAGCAATTGCAACTTGGCAGCCGCATTGCAATTGTAACTAATTTGTACGAAGTGGAATTTGATTACTCTTGTTTTATTTTTCTTCTCTTAATACAAAGCGTCATGTTGTTGTTGCTGCTGGCTGATGAGTCCATTGCCGTGCGTTGAGTAATGAGTGCACATGTGTGCGACGAATTGTTGTCTCCACATCACCGGCGATTGTAACAGATGCAGAAATACAGGGTGCGCTGCCCCACACGATCCATTTTGTAATTTAGATAATTGCTGTCTGTGGAATTGGCTACGCGAAATAATGAGAAAAAGCTAAAGTTTTAACTTAATTAGGAAATTTCAAGGTTTGTGTGGTGAAATGGAATAAATATATGTGTGGCATGATATCTAATAGAAATTTTTTTTTCGCTCCACCAGCATATATATATAATGTGTATATTAAATTAATAAATTAGTGAAGTAGCGCAGTTGCTATAGTTTTTTAACGAGTTCCTTAAAATTGCTTAGTGTTTTACAAAAAGCTTAAACAGAATTTAAAATTTGGCCAATTTTGGACATAAAAAGTCGTCTTTAAAAGCGCTCTTACTTTTACTTTGTTATAATTTAAAACTTTGCTAAACAAGTTTAGTTGAGGTTTTTACGAAGTCAAACTTTCATTCTGCGATATTCGATATAAAGTTTCCTGAATGACAGGTAATAAATATTTAAGCGTGTTTTGTTTATAAATTATTTTTATCAGTCAATTTTGACTGCTGCTGAACTTATATTTGGATCTTATCGGTTGCAAATTAATTACTTCAACTTACATATAGTTTCTATTACCGCGACTCTCCAACTTTCACTAGACTGCGATTAAAATCACTCATTAATTCGGTGAACTGGTCGGCTTGCCCGGAATTAATATTAAAAAGCTCATCCAATTTTTTTTGATAAGCTTAGAACATTCTATCAGCGAACGGTTAATAACTTTATTTATCTGACGTTTTATTTATTTGACGTTCTCTGCTTCTATACTTGAATAGTTGTTTTTTTTGGTTGTCATCACAAAGAACCTCTGTCTCATCTATCGAAGCTGAATCCTCGTGACTTCCGTAGCGCGGATCAGCCTAACCAAACCAAGTATGATAATGTTTGCTATCTTGTTTCACAAAACAGTGTCCACATCATTATCAGTGGCATGACAACAATCTGCATATATCTGCCAGGGTGAACTCTTCTTTATAATTATCTCATCTTACTTTTAAACTTGCTTTAGACTGCCGTAAATCTATAAAAATGTTTATTACATTATCTGCTCTGAAAATCGCTTTTTGTATTAAAATTTCAATCTCACTCACCAAAACTGTCTAATAAGTTGGCTGCGCGTCGACAACAGTTCAAATTTTGGCAATCAGGCTGGAATGTTCCATATTTCTACCGAACCCTTAATCAGGATATTTAGGCTGTTGAGTAGACTAACTCAATAATCTAGCGATTTAGCAAGATTTCGCCATACAAAATTGACACTTGTTAATCTCGTCACCGCGGAGATTTAAAGCTAATCTACTCGAAATCTCCCTGTGCGACTCCGATTTAGCGCCATATGTTTATCAGTAGGGAAATATATCACATTATCACAGCTGAATTAGACATTATAAACTGTCAAATAAAATAAAAAGTAAAAAATTATAGCAATATCAAGTAAATAAGTGAAAATGGCAGCAAGTAGTATCAAGCAAGAAGAATAATATGAAGTGAGGCTGCCGAAGCCGATCTAGTACAGTTGTGGCCAGAAAAAATGCCACAGCTTAGATCGGCTTGTCAAAAACAGCTGCTTTATAAATCTCCAACGGCTGTGAGAACAGTCTAGATTAGTGAGTAGATCAAATGTGAACTAATCACTTAAAATTTTTGGTAGGAAAATTTATTATCTAGATGAAAATTCGTTAATGCCGAAATGCATTGCTTATATTCTTCACCATTTGACTCTCAGGTGACATGAAGAACTACACTACTGATTATAGTAGTCGAAAAGAAATAATAAGAAATATACAGCTTTAATTTTGATCAATTTCTTAGGTCTGGATTTTATTTTGAGAAAACTTCTGAAAGATATTTTTCATAGGACGATCTATAACTGATTTTGAAAGGCTCTTATTCAAGACTAAACTATTCTTCTTTACCGAATTTTTGAAGTATTTCATAAATCTCTTTATTGTGTGCAACTCACAGATATGCAAATTAGTATTTTGCACTTGGCCTTCAAAAAGTCGAGACTGCAGAAAAAAAAAATCGAAAAACATGAAAGCGAATACTCGCAGCACATCTCATAACCCAAAATAAGTTCATTTGACTGGTGATAAATCAAAATTTCTGGCGCGTTCTTCTTCACTTCGCTTGAACTAAATGGTTTCTCAGAAGCTTTACAAAAACAACAAGCCAACGGAGATATGGGCCAGAAATAAGCCTCAAGCAGAAGTAGTGTCAAATGAAAAATGCGAAATATAAGAATATGGTAATTTACTTATGTGGCAAGAACATGGGAGAGCTTCACCCACGTTGTTCCAGCGTAAAATTAAGTAGCACGAGTCATTAGTTACGGGCACAGAAATTCGAATACGAAAAGCAGCAATGCAAAACTTGTACTAATAAGATATGATAAATGAGTTAGAGGCAACATATGCCACACTGACTTGTCTATATGTATAGGCACATAAGATGCCAGTATGCAAATGTGGCTAGAAAGTGAAGACATCTATTTAATTCTCAAAAGTGTTTCCGATTCTTCTCTTTTTGCATTGGCTCGTATTTTGTAACTGGTTACCACAAATGCTGCAGCGCGCCGCGTTTAAATTAAATATGCAACAACTTACATTAAATCGTACAACACGCTACAACATATATGCACAACAACAACTACAGCAACAACATGTGTATAGTTGCTAGCTACATTCTTGAGTGCAAACAACGACTTTTAAATAATTAAATAAAATCAGTGGCAGCTTCCACGAAGAATGTGCAGCATGCAGACGGCAACAGCAAGTGGCATTGATCAAGCAACACTTCCACATGCGGCAGTAATGCGCCTAAGCGCAAATGTGGAAACAGCAGCAGAAAGAAGCTGGAGCTGGGACTGCAGTAGCTGCAACAGCGCTCAAATATTTCAGATGCTTGCATTAATTTTAATTACCAACTTGCCACAACATTGCAGCAGCAACGTAGATAGCAACAGCACAAAGGTGTAGAGAGTGTTTTTGTAAAAATAAATCGAAAATAAAATAAAATAAGTTATAAAACGTAATGAAAAATAAGTAAATAAATAATGTAAGCATACTAACAGACGCTGCAACACGTAGTCCAACATGCGTCTCGATATACGAATTGGGTGTTGCACAAACAACAAGCAGTTGCCGTTTATTGGAGTCTTTGCGCTTTGGTAAAACAAACAAACGCCGCGCACTTGCAACAATTACCTGCAAAGCAGCAGCAGCAAACGTGTTTGCCTATTTGAAATGCGGCGCCGCCTCAATTGCCGCAGATAGGCGTACCCCTTTCGCATGCCTTCCACCACTTGCTCTTGCCTGCTCCCGTTGCTTGTTTAGTTAAATAAACAAAATGCTAGCAATTTTAATTCGCCACCGCAATTGTTGCGGCATTTAGTAGCGACGCATCGCAACATTAGTGCGGCAACAGCAACAATGTGTTGCAACAGTAGCACGGTTTTGCTGTTTGTTGTCGCCTTTGCGTGTGCAAACGAACTTTGGGCGGTCGGTATGCAGGCGCACGGCCTAGAAGTGGGTAGGGGGCAGGGTGCTGTTGTTGAAAAAAACCGGGGCAAGTGTTATAGGTAGTAAGGGCGGTCTGAGGCAGACATACCTGTTGGCCAGTTTTGGTCAAAATAAGCTACTACAGTGGGTCCTAAAAGACTTTTAATATTCTATTTTGAATAAAAATGGAAGAAGAAGAACAAAAAGAAAGAAGAATAATAAGAAGACACAAAAACATATTTCGTGACGCTTATTTCGCTTCATTAATGTATCAAAAGCTGGCAACTTATGCAAAGATTTCCCATGACTAAAAGTAGTCGGTAGTTTTATACTGTTTTTATTGAATAACGGTACCTTTAAATGTCAATATAATATAAATTCAAGTTATTTCCTGTCATGTTATGCATTCTTCTGTAAGGCTTAAATTTAAGGTAGGGTTAAGCCTACATCGGCAATCGAAAAAAATTCTTATTTCTTACAAGAACTGGACTTTGATCGGTCAGTTTGTATGACAGCTATATGTTATAGTACCCCAACCTGAACCCATTTTTCGTAAATTTTACCGTGTTTGTAAATAATAACACAGCCCAATTTCGTGAGGACAACTCCTCAAGTAAAAAAGTTTTCCATATGGATCGACCAATTTGTTATATAATATGTTATGATGAGGGTGGTACTAATAATTAAGCAGTTTTATGAACCAAAAGCACTTGGTCCAAATTTCAGATCAATATCTCAGAAGCTGAGAGACTAGTTCAGAGATAAGATATAAGACAGACAAAAAGACAGACGGAAATTCATATATATATTATATAACATATATTTTACAGGGTCTCCGACGTTCCCTTCTCATTGCTAAAAACCCCATGGCGACCCTGTTCGGAGTAAAAAGAATATTTTATTTTGTGTTGCAACACATTTTAAACACTGTAAAAACAGCATGCCCAACTAGAGATATGAAAGAAGCTGCCATCACATGTGCAGCTCAAGGAAGGATGTGCGCGCACCTGATAAGGATCGCTGAAAATGTTGCCGTGGCACCAACATTCATTTCATTAGCTTACATTAAGGAAGACAAAGCCGAGCCATGAGTGCTACTTTGTTGCAGTTTGTGGCAGAACAACAAAGAAAAGAGATAAAAACCAAGAATAAGAAACTTGCAATAAATAAAATAACAGAAAAATGCAGCGGAAATAGCGCTGATACCGGGTAAGAGTTGTGGAGTACGCGGCGAAGTGGGTGCTAAAATCAGAGCAGATCAGCGTGGCCATGAACAAAACTAATGTACTGGTGTCACGCAAGGGCGCGAATGTTGCATGAAGTTGCCAGCGAATGAGTGGCAAGCAGCGTGGTTTTAATGGTGAGCGAACAACACTGATTTTGTGGCATGTTGTATATTGTACGCGTTGTGTTGCACGCTGATGTTGCTGTGACATAACAAAAGCGCAGCCACGCGCACATTAAGTGCAACAAGGCAGGCAATAAGTGGAGCATATGTGAAAGGATGCGCAGGCGGAAGATTAAGAGCGCGCAATACGTTGCATGAACACAAGTGGGTGAAAATCTGTGGTGGCTGTGCAACACGCAGCAATTGTTAGCACAAATTAATGACGCTTTTCTAAGTAGCTGTCAAGTTTCAATTACAAAATATAATTACAACATATTTTTTCGACAAAAACATAATTTACAGGCGAGTTGCACTGAGCTGCGCTAATCCACCGCTGCTCATACCGTTTTTAATAATTTCCGAAGTTGCACGTTTGCAACATATTGACTTTCCACACGGCTTGGCATAATTGAAATTGATCAAAGGGGATTTGGAAGTAATTCCGCCGCAACGCCGCCCTCATACCCACATGGATAAACTAATTTCAAATAATACGCAAGCCGAAGACATGACTTTTTACGCATGTATGCGCGCATGTGTGTTTATTTATCGGTACTTTGCAAGCGCAAAATCCCATTGCCCGCATTTCGTAGCGGATTTAAATTTTAATCAGCAACAATAAACGCGCTCACTTAAAATGTCATGTTGCGGATTAAAGTATAAAATAAATAAAAATAAAAAAAAATCACTGAAAGTCGGCAGCGCATCCGCCGCTACACTTTGAGCGTCCATCCCAGCCGTCCACCTCCACGTGCAGCGCACTGCATAACCCGCCCTTCAAATGTCTACGTTGCTTTGCTCTCACTTTTCTCGTTTTCGTCTTCTCCAAGTTTTGTTAAACTTTCCTGCTTGTCTGTCTCACAGTCACAGCGGCGTTTGTGGCATCTGTTCGTGCGGCATATGATGTTAATTTTGATGATGTGCTGACAACTTTCCACCCCCGACACGGTCGCGGACGCAACCAACCGACATGTGTGTGCATGTATGTAATGCGGCGCGATCTCTTCCACAACCGACAGCGTAACCAGTAACCCCTTTCAAGCGCATTTGGCCGCCGCCCTCACAGCGAATTTGACATACAAGCAGCTGCCGCATTGCCGCCGCATTAACACCGCCAGCACCATGCCACACCGCTCTACGCCCAGCACCGGGAACTTTGCAGTCACTGCCACACATGTGTTGCGCATTTTACAATATTCGCTTTGTTGTTGTAGTTTGCCAGCAGAAAAAGTCTGTCTATGTTTTCTCGTTGAATAAATCACTCATTGTATTCGCAATGCTGTGCAGCGCAGACAAGCATATATTAATGCAGGCGTAATAATACCCTGTAGGAATTTCGCACATATTTTTCAATTATAAAAAAAAAAGTATTATTGAATAGTTTTCTGCCAAAATAAGCCATTTTTCGGCCGAAATGAGAAGAAATTATACCAATCACTGGTGATGGTGATAGTGATGACTAAAGTCAAAATTGTAGACCAAGTTCTGTCGTTCTCTAGTTAAGTTGTAAACTTTGTCGAAGTATTGTTCGCTTGATGAAACTATCGATTTATGTATGGCGAGCAGTGACCTACGATGGCGTTACAGTACACAATTTTTGTGTGAAAAAAATCAAAACATAGGGCAATGTATATTAATCGACCATATTGGAACCCATTATAAAGCCTCTAAACCAAACAATATTCGGCAGTATGAATATGCTCCTGCTCATAAGACAAAAGCGAGTCAACTATGGCTCAAAAACAACGTTCAGAAACTTATATCAAAGGGTGATTGAACAGTTGGTAGTCCAGACTTCAATCCGCGATCCGTTTTAGTGGGTATGGCTTGCTTTACTCGGCATCCAAATATTATGTTGTTGAAGCGAGCCCTCATTAGTGCAGTGGTGAGTTAAGTGACCAGTTCATTTAAAGTTGTGCAGGAAGGTAAATTTAAGTAATTTCGAATAAGTTGTTCTAGGACTTGTAGCGATTGAATAACCTGAAAAAACATCAATGAACTCATAACAACTTAACCAGTTTTTCTGTCATTTCATTGATGTCAAATTGGTTTTCCGTATATATTCCGAACGGGCATATTTTTTAAAATTTTCTTGTATACTCACACAGACATTAAATATTCGTATAATACTTGTATGTATTTAAAAACCAACATCGCTCATTTCGTTTTTTGTAGTTGTAATATTTCCTACTGGGCAGCACCAACACAAATGCTTATGTTACTTATTATGGCCACTGCAACATGACATCTTAAGTAAACGGAAATACTCTTTTTTTAGTATTTCGTCAGTTTGTGTTAATATCTTATTGTTGTTGCAATTTCCCTTTGTTACAAGGCATATTTTGGTGCTTCCACTTTTTCGCTTATTCTCAAATCAGTTTTTAGCGCCTGGGTAGGTCTGTATGTGGTGCAAGTAGGTCTTGAAAGCCGGTCTCGAGCAGTATATATAATAATTTGCCACTCTCATATTATGCGTCATATTTCCAGCTTCACCAAATTATCAGCTGATATTCGTTTTCATACTCGAACAGTAAATTAGAGCCCAATCGATGTGTGCTATTTTAAAGTGGTTGAGACGAGTTTAGAAAATTAAAGAATTTATGATAATTATGCCATATCAAAGTAAGGCAAGAAAATCCTCTAAAGTATTGAAGCGAAGTGGGTTTGAATACAACATTTTAAAAATTCCCGTAGTCAAATTTACATACGCCTATATAGTATATTCACATTTGGGCTGAAAAGTTCTAAGTATGTAGAATTGCTTTTGTTAAATAGTTGTAGGAATTAGGCGATATCATACTTGTATATTTTACATACTAATGAGCAGGAATAATGCCAAAAGCTTTAGACACTGTAACTACCCAGACATTTGTACAGGCAATCGAAGTCTCCACCTACTGTGAGGTACGCAATCACTTTTGTCGGTATGTATATGTATTTGTTGTGTAATCTGCATAACTAAAGCAAAACTAATTATGCCACTGTGGCTTACCTTTGCCGAAAAATGTTAATAAATTGGGAGAACAACGAAATGTTGTCAGAAACTTTGAAACTCACACACACACAGGCATACAATCGCACAAACTTACACACACTCACACACTTGTACTACCACGCACTGTAGTCGATAATTTTATGCAAAGTTATCAAAAATTACTTCTATCTATTTAGCATTAATTTTAAGCGGCTTATGTGGCCTACAAGTGTGACACAAAACAACGCAGACAACAACAATAACAGCAAATGCGACAGCATAGAGCCATAGAGTGGACAACAATGGCAGTAAACGGTGGCAATCAGCAAGTGGCTCACGAAAGCCCCAGCAATCAGCAGCGACTAAGGCGATGACTAGGAAAGGCAAGCGGGAGGGCAATGGTGACGCACACAACTCATTGGTGCGAAAATTTATGCCACAAGTGCACCTGTGCGGCGGCAACAAACTATACTTCTTGTAGCATTAAGTAAGCGCAAAGTGGCAGCAGCGTGGTGCAGGCAACACAACACATTTGCTTCTGCGAAAGTGTGGCAAGTTTTTCCGCACAAGCGAAGGCAGCATGAAGTAACTATGCGGTGCGGTGGATACGAAAGTTGTGTGGCAGACGCAACAGTCGTACGCTGGCAGTACAAATATTTGGCTTATGAAATTTGTTACTTGCTACTGGAGCGTTGTGGGCGTAGGGGCAAAGTGTAGGTAAAAAAGACAAAGGTAGAAACCATGCAAATTTTATGTACTTTGCCGGCTGTAGAACTGGGCGAGAAGCGCTGCGTTTAGTTTTTGTGCATCTTCTTGGCGAGTGGCGACACTTTTATTTAAATTAATACAAAATTTAGCAAAGATAAAGTTTGCTTTTAATTTGTGTTGCCGTCGTCTCCATAACGGCCGTTGCCGCCGTGCCAGCGAAGCGTTAAATTATTTTCATTCAACACGGAGGAAGTTAGAAGATGCCAGACAACTTCGTGTTTGGTGTGGTGTGGTAGTAAAGCACAACGGTGTGGAGTTTGAAGAGATAAGTTAGTTGGCAAAGGCTGGGACTGTTTCTTACCAAATCAGCTGCTTAAGGGGGTATTCTACATAGTCTAGAAGCATGAATTTTAGGTAATTTTTTAAGTGTTGTAAAAAGAGGTAATCAATATTTTTACCATCGATTTTTTATCAGTTTTATATTAATGTGACAAAAGTACAAAAAAAATTTAAAAAAAGTTAAAAATTTAAAAACCTGGCAGCTTATAAAAGGAGTGGGGGGGGGGGGGATATCAAAACATTGCCACAAGAGCATACCCATGATTTCAAGACTCCTAGTCATTTAAAATAAAAACAAAAAAACAGTTTATCAAGCTGTATGGACATATATATAAATAAAAAAAAAATTTCACAAAATAGCGACTGTTTGAAAAAAAACAGATTACAATACAGATATACAAAATAGTAAAAATTGAAATTTAAGGATGACGCCTGTTCATACTTGAGTGAGTTCTAAATCGGTCAGTAGTAGTTCTAAGTCGGTCCAGTCTAGAAATTGTGGATATCGTATTGAAAAAGTCTGATCCACGAAAAACGCGTTTAAACTTTCGCGTAAAGTCGTTTGTTCGATTAGACCCAGCCGAACCAGTTTGGAGGCCGGGTCAGCAAAATGTCTATATCTCCAAAAATTATTTAAATTTTCCAAAATCCTCTCGTAGACATATTCTTAAATAGTTACACTTTAAAAGTTTGAAAAAAATCGATTTTTTTGAAATTCTACACTAGAATACCCTCTTAAGTAAGGTTCTTGTTGCTAGTCTTAAAATGATATATATGATCTTTTACTGTATATGGATTTCTTCTTTTCAGGATGAGCAATAAACATTGCTTCAGACGCCTCCCAAAATGTATGGTAAAAATAACAACTGTCTCAGCTGACTATTTTTTCTTCGTGTTTATTGTGATTAACCGGTTCCAGAAGCTATCCAGAATCATGAGTTCGTTCGATTATGTGCTCTTGCGACATTGGTTTTTCACAAAGCTTTCACCTACCCAAATATTTAAAACAATATATCCAACACGTTTTATTAATATCACACAATAAGTCAATTGCCCTGATCATCTTAATTTTTCTGTCAGCTAAAACAAAAAAATATATTATTGCTGTTTTCGCCCTTAACAGCTCGTTTTGGATGATTGGTTGCTTCGAAGAAACGCTAGATATCTCTTAATTAACAAGAGTTGGTCATTTAACCCCAATATTTGTAAACTAAAGTGTATTAAGTTTATTCTCTATGGTATTGATTGGAAAATAGCCGTATGTAACACCAAATTTTAGTGTGGTATCTCTAATGAGCTGAGCTCACGAGTCATTTCATTAACATTCATAGTTGCGGAGACCAGTAACTTCTGATATAGAAAGTTTTTTGCTAGTACACTTGAAAAAGTGTTTAGTTTTTGTGTAATTTTGCTCTTAAGTTATATGAGATAATTTTAAGCGTCTTTGAACAATTGTCAGTATCCAATAGTCCTCAGATGAGCAATCAACATGATACAATACATGAAAGTTTTCCCTCGATCTCGGCTTCATCAGTGGAAGAGCTTACTTACTAAGCTTACAGCTTCTTTTTAGATTATGTCCTCAACAAAATGTTCTGCAGTCTAATGGACTAATGGCGTTTATTTAACCTAGATATTAGAACTAATTGCTGATTTGAGTGTACAGATTCATTTGCAGTATGTTGAATAGAACGTTAATGTTGAAACTTTTATTTCAGCACTATTATTTTTTCTATTTGTATTGTATTGTTGTTATATATACACTAATATCACGACGTTCTTTTTAATTACGTGTCTGTTTGAAGAAAAAGAGCTGTGCGTGCATTACTGCTAGTCATTAATTTGAGTTTTATGCAAATTGCTTGCAACAACGCAAATTGTTTATCAACGACTAAGCGCAAGCGACGAGACAATGAAAACAACAACAAACAGCACAACAACAACCACGAAATTATGCAAATTACTGGTAATTAATTTTGATATTATTTGCTTACGATAAGCGCGTTACGCATACGCAGCGACAACACACCGCCATACGCAAGACGCGGCGACGCTGACGGCGTTAAGAAAAGTCGAGGTTGACGGCGGCGCTGAAAGTGAAAAGTGGCTTAGTTGGCTCAGTAGCAGTAAATTCCATTTTGTATGCAAATATTTGCTGAGAAGTTTGCAACACTGATAACAAGCCGAGAGTGTTGCTGCGGCAACGACGTGCCACACAAAGCGGCATGGCGGCGTGGAGCCGAAATTGCGAAGACAGCTGTCAGTTGCATCGGTTCTCACTATCGAATACGCCATTTTGTGGCAACTTTTCTAAGCACTTGCCTGTGGTTGTTGTCACCGTTGTTGTTGGCAAAGCCATCAAATGTAACTCGAGTATTTGTTTATACCGCTGCCACATGCGTTTACCAGCGCCGCAGCTGCTACACATTCCATTACCGACGTCACACACAAACTTGGTGTGGCATGATTGCGGTAATTGAATCGCAATGTTGCAGCAAATCTGTGAATATTGCAGCAAACGCAACAACAGACATTGCGTATGCAATCTGCAGCATACAAATACGGCGAGCTGACACATCTCAGCGTGTATTTGTCGCAAGAAAATTACATTCGCACAAAAGCAACAACAATAGCAACACATATGCAGTTCATTTTGTATGCGTTGCACTCCAAACAATTGCTAGATTCCTTTCCATTACGAATGCCATTTTCCAAATTTCAATTCATTAAGTATGTGTGTGAATACCCTGTAAGAAAAACTATTAATAATCTAACTGATGTCGCACTAAAAATTGTGCAGCTCAAAGGCAATTGTTTGAGCTCCTTTTTTGGTTCTGCAAAAACCTTAACCTCCAATTAGATTACACAAAAGTTTCAGTTCCAAAAAATAAAAGGAAAATTATAGTAAAGCATTATTGCCTACTGGGTTGCCACCATCTTTCTTTGGTAGCATAGTTAAGCCTCCAATTGATTCGTTCTACTTATGTGTAAATGTACAAAAATTCGAAAACTAATGCTACTTCGCCAAACTCCTCGTTATTCTTCGCGCGTGTACTCGCAGCTTCGCCATAATGGTGTGAATTTAATTAAGTTTGCTAATACCGCTGCTGGTGTACTTTGCACGCTCGTATTTAATATTTTCTACACAGTCAACAGCTGTCAATTTTCTAAAGGCTTTGGGTGATAAATTTTCGCTGAAAATAGTTTTCTAAATTACATGCGTTCGAGTAAATTGTGTAAATCGCAGGGACTTATTTTGAATAATGACGAAAAGGCTTACTGGTAATTATTATTACTCGGCTTAAGTGTGAGAAACGGGCTTACTTAGAAAACCGTTAGTGACGCACTATTGCTTTTACTATAGGTACCATTCAAAATTTTTAATTTCTTTGTATTTAAATTATCTCAAAATAGCCAGCTTTCTATGAGGTGTACCTATTGCCATCTAAAAAGACAAGATTTTAAAATATACGGATTATCGGAAATCTAATACAACGAAAGCAAATGTTCAAAAATAATGAAGTACAGCAAGCTTTGACTATAAAATTATTCATTTGCACATAAACTCTTCGTCTATTCTTTTTACAGCTTTCACTAAAAAGCTCTTTTTCCCTATCACTGTTAAGCAGTTATACCACATGAATCAGGTATACAAATACTCTCTCACATTGAATTTCACTAAGTAAATTTGTTGCTTCTTTCACATATGAATGAAAATAGAGCGCACAGATGATGAGACGATATGTGGTGACTCGAAAACGGGTATTAATACGCCGGAGTCTAATGAGTCTGCTTTAAGAGAATTAGAATTGTCTACTTGTTTCAATAAAGCAATGTGAGTTTGTGCCGTGATTTTATCCCAAATATACTATGTAGCTTATAAAATTTTGAAAGCACTTTCGAACAGTGAAGAGTTGTTAAACGAATATTTTTCAGATCAAAAAGAACCTCGTGGGTTTGTTATATCCTAACAAAGGATGACAGTAGTTAGAAAAATGTATTCGTTTCTGTAACTTAAAACTTCACTTCGGACGGTATTTGATGCCAAGATCTTCAAGGAAGGTATTACTTCTCAAACTTATTATATAATCGGATATTATTGACCACGCTTCATAGGCTGAGAATTTAAAGAAAAATCATGTAAATTTTTTTTTTGAAATTTTGATTAAATTTCAAAATTTAAAACGAAGTTCCTAAGGAAGCAAAAAAAAAAAAAAACAAGAAAGAACGTTAACTTCGGCGGCACCGAAGCTATGATAATACTCTTCACAGGTGCATTTTTGATACTGTAAAGGGCGTAAAAAGATACTTATTCTGATTTCGATCGATCAATTCAATAAGCTATAAGCTATACTGATACCACGTAAACAATATATTCGGAAATTGTAGCGATGTCTTGTAAAATAATATCTGCCAAATTACTTGAAGATACCTCGTCAAATGAAAAAGTTTTTCATACAAAAAATTTACTTCGATCGTTCAGTTTGCATGACAGCTATATGCTATAGTTGTTCAATATCGGCGGTTTCGACAAATGAGCAGCTTCTTGTCAAAAAAAAGGGAAGTGTGCAAAATTTCAGACCAATATTTCATATTTTGGACTGACGATCCGGCCATGGCTAATTCGACTTAGCTTGTCACGCTAATTTATATAAATATATATTTTTTTTTTTTGAGGGTAAAATTTGTAGATTATAAAAAAAAATTTATAATATTTTTTTTTTCATTTTATATATTTTTTTTTATAATTTTAATTTATTTTTCTAAATTTAATTTATAATATTTTTTTTTTAACATCTAGAGGCGGCCCTCACTCACTTTTAAAGTAAATTTTTAGTTAAAAAGTTTTTTGGTCAAAAAATTTTTTTGTGGTTTATATAAAAATTATCGAATTTGAAGGTTTTTGACTCAAAATTTATTTTAACGCTTAAGGAAAGCATCTTGTCGTTTAAGACTTTTTTTTAGAAATCCAATAATGACCACATACATTTTTTTTAAGTTGATAACTTTTAATTGGTAGAAAGAGGACTTTTAGAACATACGTTAAGATGCAAAACTCAGAAGTTTACCGGATTCGCTTGCATATTCTTAATCAAGTCTGATCTACAATATATTCAGTGGTATCATCAATCATATAGAACTATCAGCAGGTAGTTTATCATTTTCTTATAGACTATCTGTTATATTGGTATTTAAACTTAAGAAAATGTTTTTTTTTTTTTTGTATGTAACTAAGGAACGTCGCTAAATCAAAAAGTGTGGTATCACTCTCTCTGAGAGGGCCTTTGTCTAGCAATCTATTTGCAAGTGTTAAGGTGTGTTCTGCATTGCTAAGTTTGTTCCTTCTACATAATAAGCTTATTTACTTTGACAATCTTTGCAAATTGCTTTGGATTTATACAAATCTCTTAATAAACAAACACAAAAAGTACACAAAATTGCAAGAAGTTCGAAACTATTACGTTTCCGCCAGTGGCGCTAACTGCAGAAAAAACAATATTGTTGGAATATGCTGAAATTGCATTGTTATATCCAACGTGGAAGCGGCGCACGCCCAAAAAGCAACAGCAACAATTGCACGTGAAATGAGCTGCCAAAATGCCCAAAGCAAAACCCTTAAGCCGAGCGGATACACTATGAAATCTCCCACCTCTATAACACATAATTCCCAACTAATTCCAGTCATTTCGTCAAGCCAGCAGTATGCGCTTACAACCCATGCCTTCAACCACTCCGTCAGACAGTCGGGCAGTCAGCCGGTGAAGCAGTACAGCAGTCGTTGGAATTTATTGCATTATTCCATCATGCTTCGCCAAACTAAATACGAGAAATAAATCATTTACGAAACGATGCGATGAGCTGGGACTGGGAGCGCACGGTGAGCGGAAGGAGTGGCGAATTTCATTTTTCAGTTAGAGCTTAAAATTTCTGGCAACATGACGGCATAAATGGCAGCTGCAACAACAACGACCAGCCATACGAGTATAACGGGCACTAGCAATGAGTATGTGACGACGATCTGTTACTTCGAGCAATTGTTCATATTGCCGTTGTACTCATTAAACTTAATGTTGTTTTTATTATTGGTGTACTTGATCCGCAGACATTGGCTTTTCAACGCACATCAAAGACACGCAACGAGTACAACAACACGTGCAGCACGGCACAACAGCGCACAACAGCTCTGACGACGGAAGCCGAAAACACTTAAGAAAATCCGCACGTTAATCCTTGTAAATTTTAGCGCAGATTGTTTCATGAGACGACCATGACGACAGTGTCTTCGTCTTCGTGTTCATCGTCGCCGTCATCATCATCATCAGCAGTGCTCTTCTCACCAGCAAATGCAGGAAAATGAAGCTCCTGGCTGATTGTCGACGCTGGTGTAGTCATCAGCAGCAGGTTTGGCAACTAGCTAAGACAATGAGCTGCAAACGTTTTGTAGCGGCATCAAAGCGAGTGTCAGTTAGACTTCATCAGCTCAACTCGGCGCTGTGCCGTGCCACCCACTTGTCCTTGAATGTGGCAGCAATGCAAGAAAAGCCGAAACATGTAAGAAGTGTGTGTGTAGAAGCTCCACTTCGCTCGTTGGCTTCTGCTGACAGCTCGAAAATCTCCGCTAAAGCTAAGAAAGGATGCTCGTCACTCCTACTCTCGTCACCGTGTTGTGCTCAATATGTGGCATCTTCATTTCAGTTTCAGTTTCAGCGTGACTTGGAAGCTCTCGCCGCTGCACATAATTCATTACGCTGTCTGAATTTTCGGTTGTCATTTCAGCTGCAACGTGAGACGTAACGAAGTTGGCTCCAGACACTCCAATTACCAAAGCGACTGCCGTAAATCGTCAGCATTATTTTTGAATTGAAAACAACTGTTTCAGTAGGAAACGAGTGTGGGTAAGGAGTGTCTGCGGGAAAATGGGAATTTCTTAGAAAAACTTGGAAATCAGTCATTGGAGGAGTTAAAACGTTTATAAAATAATTCATGGCAGATATTACGTAAATGGAATTTTGCAAAGAGATACGGTTATGATTGCTACACTCATGAAAATTAAGATCTAATGTTCAATCTTTTGAGCGAATTGGCCGATGGCATAATGAAATGCACCTCTGTATTATTGTAGTGTATTCCAATTAAATATTGGGTTCGTGGTGATCAGCGCAAAGTTCGGTAATATCGCTAGTCTGACTATTTATCTAATATAATATCATAAATCTGAATCTTTTAAGAGAGCCATTTTAAGAGAACCATGATTTACACAATTAATGTTAATATTGATGAGATTGACGAAGTTCCTTAAAATTTCACCATATTTTAAAATCCAATCTCGTAAAATTCATATAGACTTTTAAGCTTTCGCGAGATTATTTTTAAAAGATTTTCGATACCATATCTTCAGCCACCCAGGCTAATCTAGAAGAAGCCGTCTCAACAGATTTGTGATCTGTTCACTATCAATCTAATATATATCATAGATCTATCTTTGAGATGTTTAATACGTCTTTGAGAGATTTTCAATATATAATAGCACCTGTCTACAACTTCCCAAATGACGGAGATAACGCGGATCAGTCACAAAACCTACAGTAAACCAAACTCTGTATGGCCCAACCACGTAATAATATAACAGTTGTAAAATTTTAAAGCATGTATGAATTACATTAACATTTCATAATTACGGGCTGTGCTTTTTTATAGAACTAAATGTCTTTTACAACCTTTAAAAATAACTAAAAATTAAAAATATCACTTTATATGCTCGCCTTCCACTACCTATTAGCCACTTAGCTTTTAGCACTAATTCTTCCGCTTCAATTGCACCTAATTTACAATTCCGGATGCTGTATTTTACATACGATATTCCCGCGCTGCGCTGCTGCCGCCGCCACTAACCATGCGCCGAGCACTTAACTCAAGCCTCATTTGCATATGCAAATGCCATGCCGCGCCCTGAGCGCCGAGTCACAGCAACACACAGTACGCTCGCCACGTCCATATGCATTTGTACAGCAACAACGCAGCAATTAATTCCGCCAGCAAACTCCTTTCACCAGTGCTATTTACCGTAATGCCAATACAACACAACACAACATATCAGCAAACTGGCCACGCCTGATGGATCTGGGGCCGCGCACACAACAGCTGGCTAACCAACCATCCAAGCTGAACCCATCAACTCATTAACCAATCGCACATCACATTTGTACGATAAAACTTCGAAAAAGTTCACCGAGTTAATTTCCGGTATTCCGGTGAAAATCCCAAACGGACGTGTGGGGTAAACCAGGAAATGCAAAGGAGCTGCGGTGCGGCTGCTGTTGGTGCTGGTGTAAGATGTGGCGGCGCTGCAAAGGGATGTGGCCTGACCAAGCGTTGCCAGCAAAGTAACCTTTCATGGTTTATGTGGATTTATTTTTTACACAAAAAACCGAATTATTTGATGGGTGTATGTGTGTGTGTTAGTTGTAAGTGCAGACATGTACGCATATGATTATACCACACCATCCACTGACACACACTCGCATGCGCTACTTTTAACTGCGCCATATGTGTGGCAACACAAACGCAGTGGTGGCGCTGGCGACCAAGCTGCACACACACATGCATCTACACACCTGCACGTATTTCATTTCAACAACACATTTTAATAATTCAATAACTAAAAATTCATTATCCTTTTCGCTTGCCACACAGTGTACGACTGTGCGTGTGTGTGGCTGTGTGTTAGGGTCCATAATGTGCTGTAGCTAAATGTGCACTGGAGCATAGAGCGATTTGACGGAGCGAGTGTGCTGCCGCTCTGCGCGCTTCATACCGAAAAGTCGCGTAACTGAACCCGAGGGCCAAATTTTTAATGAAAACGTGCAAAAGCGAAAAAAGCTCGCCGCTCAACTTACTAAAAGATAAATACGGAATTGAATGCGAAATGTTGCAAATACTCAGCAACAGAAATAAATATGGAATTCCATGCAAAATGTTGCTGTTTGTATATATAACTGTATATGCATGTGTTTAGGTATAAAATTAAGCAAACACACACTTACATACTACTATGCTAGTGAGTATGTAGTGGAACTGTTGAAAACTCTGTGACTACCCCGTAACTCGTTTTTACTCCCCTAAGAAGAAACCAACCAAAAGCCGTGAAACTATTCGTATACGCAGATGGCCTTATAATGGTAGCCGTGGCTAAACAACTAGATGACCTCCGGAGCAAATGCAATGAGTACGTAAACGGTCTACGGCAATGGTTCTCCCCAGTGAGTTTTGTACTAGCTGAGCACAAGACATACGTTCTGCTAATAAGTACTAGGCAAGTGGAGGAAAGAATATTTCTCACCTCAGAGGAGTGTGAGATTCACTCATAGCCACAACTAAAGTATCGGAGAATCATAATAGATTAAAAGCCTAAAATGAAGGAGCACCTAGAATACACTTTAGGTAAAGCAAATAAAATCCTCAACGAATTATCAAGAATGATGGCAAGTAAAGGCTGCGTGTGTTCCAGCCGGCCATTTTTACTCGCAAAGGTAAAGCTGATCGGTTGTATTATATGCGGCCCCAATATGGATCCAGGCGTTAAACGTTGAAGCATATGTCAAACAAATAAACACAGTGCACTGGCTTTTGGCACTAAGAGTAATCAGTGCTTTCTGAACGATATCCAGTGAGGCTGCTGAAGCAATAGGCAGTGTGGTGCCCATTTACATCCAGGGTGACGAATTCGCGCGAGTATACAATTCATAAGAGTCGTCTATAGAAGCCAAATGAGCAAAGAAAATCAAAAGCTTATCAATATAGCAGCAGCGGTGGCAAAGCTCTCTCAAAAGACGGTGGACCCACGGACTTATACCGGACATCCAAACATGGTTAGACAGATGACATGCTTAGCCGAGCATATTGAGAGGATATAAACGATAGAGTAGGAAGAGACTTTGACTTTTTAAAGATATTCCATGCCTATACCGAATATATAGTAGTTAAAGATTACCGCAACGAAAACATCCACCTCTGTGGTCGATATTTATCTTTAGTAATCGTCCTTGAATGCATAAAAGTACAATTTCCTACTGGGGTGAATGTACAGAAACATTCGTGAGTGTATTCACCTCGTATATGCAATCAAGATTCAACAATAAACTCCATAAAAGTGACGAAACATCAACAAACTCAACCGACAGTTGATAAATACTACATAAAATATGACTTCGGCAACAACAACAAATAATGCAAAGATTGCTCTTCCACTGAGGATATAGGAAGAGTTAAAAAAAAGACTTGGCGCCAAAGGAATGTCACTTACCATTCACTTAACCCCTATTGTTGCTTCAGCATATTTTCGCGTATTTGCCGTCGTTGTTGTTGCAACATCAAGTTGAATTGCCAAAGTTGCCTTATTTACCATAGCGGCACGAAAGAAAAACAAAACATTCAAGCAAATAAAATGAATTATTAAAGAAAAACACTACAGTTGAAGCAATCAAGGATGCAAAAGGATACGATTCAATACACACACACACACACAAACCAATATAATGCAAACAAAGGCGCAAGCGCGCACACATATATTCACTTATATATGAGGTGAGTGAAGAGGCACGGCCAACCGCAATATTCACTCAACTTCAAAGCCTAACAACAACAACAACTAGTGCTACGGCAACAAACAATGCAGCAGTTTGGCCAGCAACACATCTGTCGAAATTCAAGCTCAGCCAATTTTCAATTAAGATGAATCGCCGCGATACCCCGGCGCTTCAGCTTTCCATCGCGCGCTGCTGCCGCGCGGCATTTCATTTTCATTTCTGATTTCATTATTTTGTTTTACATGATTTCCACCCTTCGGCAAAATTTTATTTGTTCTTACTCCACTTTTTTGGTTTTATATTAATTTAATTTTTAAATTTCTTATTTATGAGCCAGAAAGGACGAACTGCGGAGCAAAGCAAACACGCTCAGCACACCGCGCATCCAACGGTGCAAGCGAATCATGCGAATATCAACCGGAATATGCAAAAACAACAAAGAAGGCAATCAATGCAACAAACCATTAGTATAAATTCCCAAAAGATCAGCAAACACATCAGCAACGGAACAAAGTCCTGCTACTTTCCAGCTATGCGGAGCGTTGACTTGCCGCAGCCACTGCTGCTGCCACTGTTGATTTGGTCGTTGATAAGCAATGATAAAGATAATGTACAAGTATGTACCGCCGGCCGCTCATTGTCAAAATCAGTTCAATGTCTAGACGAATACAGAAATCTTCAAAATTTCATCGACCCTGCCTTCGCAGCTCGTCCACCAATGTAGCAACGTCGCTTAGTAGGACTTGCGAAAAAATCGCAGCGAAATTAAAAATCAAAATAGAAATGCCGCTGCAATGAAGATTCCTTTCGTTCCATTCGTCGCGGCTGATTTATCCACTTGAACTGCCTGTCCGTTTGCCCCGTTGGATTTTGCAGAAACTTGTGCATGTGACTGCGGGAGTTGTTGATGTATGTCTCGGTTCGGGTTTATGTTGTAACTTGGTTTCTACTTTGGTCTGTGGTCAGGCGCCAGACACAATGCACATTAAAGCGTTGCCATCTGATTGAAATTCGTATTGTCGCGAAACATAAATTACTGGCGAAATACTTCTCTAGCTGCGGCGCGAAATATCACAAGAAATCAATTACTAAAGTGCTGATCACCTCTGATCTATGACCGGCTTTGATTCAAAGTTTCTACTGGTAATCCTTATTTGCAAGAACTGCTATCTCGAAATTCATTCAACAAATCGTCAAGAGTTTGGAATTCGTTGGATATGATCCATTAAGTTTTCTTTAGCTCTCTGATCGTAGTGGTAAACAGGGCAGAGATAGCCACCACAACACCTCAAAATCCACTACCTTCCTTGCTTCATTTCTGTTTCATTCATTGTTTCAGTGGGGTGTCTATCAGCTCATAGAAGTCAAGGTAATACTTCTTGTGGAAGCACGTGAAGGGTTGGGATTATTGGATCGTTTGTTACAGCTATAATGCGCTAATTTCTAAGGGAGTTGTGTCATGTATAGAGAAAACCCTTAACGTTAAATACTTTTATACACATGTGGCAACTCTGCACCGAATGACGCAGTGTAATTACTCAAAATCAGAGCGCATTGTAAGTACGAATGAGCATATTAGGCACATCCGCTTCCGGCGCCATTATGTTGATGCCATGTCGCTGTTGAAGGCGGCGGGGTCAGCCGTGGCAATGGCAATGGCCTTGTGCATGCTGCCGACGACAGACAAGAAAGCACACACAACTCGAGCGCGCGGTGGAGGGGAAAGAGGCAAATTATGGGTATAAAGTGAGTTCGTTGAATGTTGTGGTTTGTTTGCATTAAGTTGGTGAACGAAGTTGAGCATCGCGCAGCCGAAAATTCCAAAAGAAATTAGCGCGCAATATGTACTTTAATATGAATATTTGTGGTGCCAAATATGTGCTCAAGTTTTCGTTGCTCGTTAATTCAATAAACTTCTATTTCAATTCTACGCATTTAATCACATTTCAAAATTCGAATTTAACCGCTAACACATAAATGTGTAAGATTGTGCAGAGATGCGCAATGTTTTCGAAATTGAATTGAATATTGCCAGCAATTAGTCTAGAAAGTTTTTCGGCGTATATTATTTGCTGAGCATATGCCCAAGAAGAACGCTGCCGCTGGCGTCTTCCTGGCAAAGTAAGTTGAAAAATTTCTCAAGGAGCACACTCCGAAAAACGCCAGCCGCAGCATGCTTATGCAGGCAAAACATTTTTCTTGTCGCAAACTTTTCTAATTTCGAGTTATTATAACGGCAAAGTGTACAACGTCGCCCATCAGCCAAACTCAGACGCGACAAGCACAGCAACAACAGCTGCCGAAACGAGCTACGCACTACAAATTGCCTGCCAGCGTTTTTGCTGTGCTCACGAAAGTCAACGCGTAGCAAGTGCTTCGCCGTCTGGCCGTTCGTGCCACAGCAGCGTGTAATAATGCTACTCATGTCGCTGCTGCCACAATTATTTGTAGTGTTGCCGCGTCTATTGCTATTGCCTCTTGACTTTTTGGCCGCCGGCAGTTTTTGTTTGGGTTGCAGCAAAAATGGCAACAACAACAACGCAAAGCACAGCGCTTTCATCATTATTCACCGAAACAAATTTTGTAGTGCAACTCCTAAATTTCAAGTTGAAGTTTGCTGTTTTGCTTATTGAGCTCCTTTCAAGTTTCTGAAGTGCATAGTTCGGAGTTCTATCGGTGCGCGCTGTTGTTGCACAGGCGGAAAAAATAAATAAACACGGCTAAATAAGAAATGGCTCTGCGTAAAGTTGCCTTAAATATTGCTGCGACCTGTCATTGCAGCATGTGCACGGCTTGCAAACGCAAAATTGCAACAAAGTTTCTGTAAATTTTTGCGGCAAATTTCAAGTTTTTCTTTAATAATACGAAATATGCTGCAATTCGGCTTTTGGCTGCTAAGAAAACAAATAATCAAGGTAGGAAAAACAGTATAGCAAAATGTTTATACCCTGTACAGGGTATATTAAGTTTGCCACGAAGTTTCTAGCACCCAGAAGCAAACGTTGGAGACCGCATTAAGTATGAAATTATTTTCTCGCCTTTGATCTTTTCAAATTACGAGAGTTCAAAATGTTGGGTTACACTCGAATTTAGGCCTTCCATACTTGTTTTATATAACACTTATTTACAATATAAATTCGCTTTATGTTTGTCTTGCATAGGTTTTTTGCTCCACTAAAATGGCCAGTAAAGTGTTGATAGTGTGCTACAAAGTGCATTTGTGAGAGAGAGAGAGAGTGTGTTGTTGGCTGCGTATGAGTTTTGTGCGCCTCTCTATAAGAATTGAAATGGATTACCAAGCAATTAGGCTTAGCCCAGGATTTGTAAGTCTAACAGTAGATGGCGCTGAGGAAATTATAGTCTGAAGAACCTCAAAACTACGGTTTTTCTTATAATATAATTTCAAAACTAAAATTCTTAATTATTTGTTTATTTTTACTGCGCGTTCCCATATCTTAACGTAACTAAAAATAAATGTTTCTCTGAAATAACTCCCATTACTTTAGCATACAATTGGTCGGCAAAAGTTCCTATTAGCTATTTCCTCCGCGCCGGTGTCGACTGGGGAATGAAGGTCGCTGTTTCTAATATCGTGGTCTCAAGCTGCTTTTGGACTGTCTGAGTCATGACATTACAGGCACGCGTCATACAGTAAAAGCTATTGTATCTCCCATTCATTTTCTAATAGCAGACTGCTTTATATGCAACCTGGGAGGGGAGTGAAGGGGGGAATAAAACAGCCATTGATAATGAGATACCTGGCGATAAATATAGACTAGCTTAACTTCATACATATCAGGGCTGCTGTCCCTCCTGGCAGCTTGTTCAAAGCGCAACACGCATAGACTAAAGACAAATCTTCATACATTAGTATTACACATCGGAAAGGGCTTCAAATATAAGGAATACGCTCTTGGATGCTACCTGGATATCTCAGAAACATTCAGTAACGTTTCTGCGTTCTCAAAATGTCTTGATCCCGCCAGATGGGCCAATACTCTCAATATTGTCTAGAAATGGACATCGCAAGCGGGTCTGGAGTTGAATCCAAAAAAAAGTATCTGTTTATTTTCACTATACCACTCACAGGATAACAGGGTTCAGAGGCTCGCTGCGCTATGTATTATGGGAGCTCTAAGAACCAATACAACGGCGGCTCTTGAACTAGTGTTCAACCTGGTACTTATAGATCTCTACGCTGAAAGCTGTGCAGCAAATTAGGGTGGGTGACTATTGGCTCCATGAGAACTTACACATAGCAGCTTCGGGCATAGCTCGGTGGGTAATGGCGGTTTGGCAAGCACCGACGCAGGTTGACAAGACAAGCCTTTCCACTCGGTCTGATTGTAAGCTATATTGAGTAAATTTTGCTGAAAAATCGAAATCGTATGCGTAATCGAAGGGCCCTTAGGGCAACATTGTTGATATTAATATATATGTATAAAGATAAATATTATTATATGATTATGTAATCTATTTTAATATAATTGAAAGAACAGTGTACATGTAGCATAGTTTGTATTTTATTTTGAAGGTCAAGTTGGACAGGAAGCTCCTTAACAACCGCTTCGTGAGTAAATAAATAAATAATTTAGATGAGTACCTTTTCGCAAGCATTCAGGTGCACTAGAACGAAACGTTGAGGAAAATAAACTTGTACTTATGATTGAATTTAAATTATGAACTTTATTGCCTGTGTATATAAATTTAAATGCAACGCATGTGGCACGCAAAATTACAGGCTAGCGCAATTGCCTCATATGAGCGCATACGTGCCAGCTGCACTAAGCAATCTCAGGCAGTGACGGCGCGGCGGCGACTGCAGTGCGGTGTGATGCGCAGCAAGCAAGCGGCAAGCGCGTAGGCAACCGGCAATTAGGAATTCCTGATAACTATAAACCATGAGCATATGAGCAGTGCGGCAGCATGACTACAACGTACAACAACTGTAGCAATAACGATGATAATAACAGCAGTAACAACAACTACAAGCTTTATAGCAGACGTGAAATCATTATTTTGATTCGTTTATGTTGTTGTTTTTTTTTTGGCTTTTGCCCTGCTGCTTGTCCACAGCATTTTTGCCACACACAGTGTTGCACAGTGAGCACGTACATATTAACGTCTCTACCTGCCTGACAGCTGGCCGTCTGCCTGGACTAGACTTGCTGCATCTTGTAGGCCATTTGCAATGCTGCTACCCCCAGCGGCCTCCATTGCTCGCTGCCGCACTTTGGCGTTTAATTTTTTCGTGATTGCCACATTACATAACTTTTTCAGTGCGTTTCTTTTGGCTTTGCGCGCTCTATGCTATTCAATTACTGCGCTTAAGTGGGCGTGGCCAGTACGCAGCCACGACTGCCCTGCCCTGCCAGGAGGCAGTCAATAGTTGGTGGCGGTGGCAGAAGCAGCGCTCATTTGTGCCGCACTTGCGCATAAAGCTGTCAGAAGCATGATGTACTTGTACGCATGTGCAGCGCTTAATGCGGTCAATGTGTTGCACGTCAATGTAAGCGACCTGAACTTGGCGGCGGTTGTGCGACTGCGCTTAATTGTGAATGATGCATATTTTAATTGCAGCATTTACTATCAACGGTGGCGCAACGTGCCGTTCGGCCAAGCGGCTGGGGCTGTTGCGCACACATATAGGCTGGATAACGACATAATTCAAGTCACATGTTGCTGTAGCACAATGAAATTGCAAGCATGCATATGCTGCATGTGGCATGCAACAAAACTTACGTGCTTAATAAATTATACATGGCAGTGGGGAGGCTTTGGTAATGGCTGTCGAACGACATTTAGTGTACAAAATTTGTTTGCCGAGCAGGTTTTTCAGTTATGTTGTTGTTGTTATTGAAAATGTTGCATCTAAGCTCTAGCACCTGTTAATGGCAATTTAATTAAGAAAACATTGTCTATGTACTCACAAAAGTCTGTTGAAAACGGCAGCGGAAAGGTGTTACAAGTGGCAATTGTAAGTGCAACAAAGAGTAGTGAAGTGGGAAAAACGAAAACTGAGATCAAATAATATATGCGCCAGCTTCCTCTATTAAAAAATTGCTTCCGATATCTTGAACACGCAATTAAGGGCGTAAATATTTTCTGTGCCACGGCCGTGTTTTTGCAACAAACATATGAAAAATTAAATAAACAAAACATTGCAAACGGCTCAGTGTAAAAATAATACTTCGTTGCTGCGCATGCGCATCCTGCTCCCTCAATTGTTGCTGCAAAATGCCAAGAGCGCTACCATATCACCACACCGCTTCCTGCTAGTAAACTTGCGCGACAGCTTTTTACTTAAACTATAAAAAACATTTGTTGTTGTTTGCAAGCGCCAAGAAACTTGTTAAGCGCATTGCCACAAGCGCAAATCCATTAGGGCCCACTCATGCAAATACACGTCGGCGTGTGTAAATAAAGCGAATTTGTTAAAAAAAAGCTGCCCGAGCCCCACACAGCCTTCATTGCAACAGCTGCCAGCCTTTATGCCGCTACTCCTATTTATTTTTTGCTGGCTTTAGCTGCCTTTTACTGCCCCTGTCACGGTCACGTCAATTTAAGAACCGTTGATTGCGATACCCTCCCGTATAAACAGTAGTATTCAAAACAATACACTCAATTCGCCGCAGTCGGAAATTTCGCCTGCCCAAAAATAAGCGCCGATTTCCACTTGTAGATTTTGTAATTGAGTTATTATTCGCGCAGCAGCTGGCTTAATCGCCAAAGCTGATTACCATCTGGGTGGCACAATCAGCGCCGCTTAAGGGGCTGATCTGTTTTGTGTGTGAGCTGTCGGGGAATATGTTGCAACAAGGCTACTTTTTTCTTGCTTTGGGGTTGTTGCTTTCGACATTTGCACCTCAGAACAACAGCTGTCGTGTATGCGAGACTCACTTGAAGACAAAACCGACAAATAGACATACCTACTCGTATATCATAATAAAAGGCTCAATAGACATGCTGCTTTTATTAAATGAAAACATTAGAGCGGTGCTGTTCTCGCAAGTGATTTCGGTACCAAACAAGGGTGGTGAGGCGCAATTTTTTACTACCTTAACAGTGATAAATAGATAATAGTTGGCGAAACATGAACCACCCTTTGATATGAACTGATGATGAATACAAGCGAGTTAAATGTCCTTTTCTATTACAGTCTGAAGACTCGCCTCTTCACATTCACTATAGACAAATAATATCTACAAGTTTGGGACCAGCAGCAAGATCAAAAGCAATGCCAGTGCCGGGAGTTTTAGGTACCACAAAGGACCGACATTCTAAGCTGTCCAAGTAAAATCCTTCTTAGGATCGACCTTCTAACCTAACCTAAACTAACTTAAAATAACCTAACCCTCTAGGGTTAATAATAACATCGAATCAGAACAAAGATATATCGTTACAATCCGAACGATAGCTGGAGTTAGCCTACTCAAACCTACTCAAACCAAATGGACTTTACGCAATAATAGCGGTTAAGTGTTTCGTACGAATCGATGAATACTTGAGTGGAACAAAACAAAATTCAGCGACTTTGCCGTGTCTTCTGACCCATTTTGGTCGTTCTTTTGATCAATGCATGGTTTTAATTGATCATTTGATATCTGTAGAGATTATTATGCACAGTTTCACCAGGTTTTAAAAGCTCATGATATATTACACACTTCTGATCCCACCAAACACTGAACATTGCCTTCTTACTGAAACGATCTGATCGATGTTGATAGTTCTCTCGGATTAACCCATGATTGTCTTTGTGTAGGATACTTGAAATAAATACATTTTTCATCGCCAGTGACAATTCGATGCAAAAATTATTTCCTTTCGTGTTTTTAAAGCAAAATTTCGCAAGGTTTTTTCGGTTTTCCATTTGTCCTTCATTTCCACACTATTCCATAGCTTTCAGACGGTCTGAAATTGTGACCCATTTAATATGGCTGCTATTTGCCTCCGACTCAAGATATCATCTTTATCCAATATTACTTGCAGTTCGGCGTCTTTCACCTTTTTTGGTGGTCTTCCACGTTCTGCACTTCTGACATCAAAATCATTATCTCTGAACCGTAGAAACCATCTTTTGCATGTTGCTTCTGATAGAGCATGATTGCCATATGTCTCGACAACCATTCGGTGTGACTCTGCCGCACTTTTCTTTAAATGGAAACAAAAAATTAATGCTTTCCGCAAATCAACACTTTCGCGTACAAATTTTGACATTTTCAACACAATGAAAAAAGTATCATGTTGTTTCTTCAACGACTGTAAGGTTATAAAATATTTTGACAGATGTCATGCCAACCTACCAGAAAAAAATTAAGGCTAGTTCACAATAAATGTTCGCTATAAACACATTTGTATCTTAACGCTCACTTCATATCGGTAAAACTTTGTTGAAGAAGCAAAACCTATGGTAACCCTTTAACGCGTGGTGAATTTTAGAAAAACCAACATAGCATGAGAATATAACTGTTTAAAAATATTACTTTGCGAAGATAATTGACAACCTCAAGTATTAACAGTGTACGTTGGAGCAAACATCTAATGCAAGATAGATATAATATTTGCACTCAGTTACTGTCTTGGTCTCCCCAGCACTCATTGCAATCGTTACATATAACTAAAATGTAAAATTTATGTAATGGCTAAGATTTGCCACACATGCCACTCATTACCACTAAATAATAAAAATGCCAGCACCAATAACTTTAATTGCGTTTAATCAATTGGAATTGCAGCTGCAACAAGTTGATTGGAAGGGAAACGAAGAATTTCAATTGCGCAACTGATGAGTGGAAAAATAACAAGTAAACAAATTTGCAAATACGAAAACGAAACGATTGATGCGGAGATGACGAAGCGGTGGCATCTGAAGACGCAGAGCAAGAATCAGCACATACTCGGGCACACAAGCAGGCGGCGAATAGACGAAGCGCAGTATGCATGAGATACATTTCAACCGAGGAGGCACTGAATTATTCATCGAATGGCTCAATTGGTCGTGACAAACTGCAACACAGATTGACAGATTGACGCAGCCAGCAAACGACGATTGAGTAAATGCATGAGTAAGTGGCTGGCCAAAGGAGTTGCCAGTGAGACGCTGCAGACATTTGATCGACTGGCGGGTGGGACGGAGCGCCGCTAGATGATTGTAGACGGCTACAAAAGTTCTAAGCTGCAGAAATAACTGGTAAGAACACTGTAAGACGCACGTAAATAGTGCGGTGGCAAAGGCGAAAGTGCGGTGGCGTGGTTGAGTAAGAAGTAGGCAAGCAGTTGAACAAATAGAGTCGCAAATGTGCTGCACTTGTGACAATAAATAATAAGAAGATTTGAAGAAGTAGTCTATGCAAACGGACGCAGCTACTGCTTGAGTGCAAAAGCCTGCTAGCAAACAACAGCAACCTTCAGATTTGTTATGGTTATTGATTGAATTGGTGTTTGGCGTTCTCTTTAGCATTTCTTAGCGCGCACTACTTCGTGCTTGTCTGACGACTGGCCGCTGCTTCACCGGCCAAGCCGATCTGTCCATTCGCTGTCTACTTTAATAGGCTACAGGGCTGCATGTGTTGTTGTTTGATGCCTCGCTTTAACTGATTGCATAAATCAATATTTAAATTCCTGTGCGGCAACGCGACAACCGCAATGAAGACAACCAAGCTGCGCTAGTGTCCATCAACGCAAGCGTCCATTCATTCATTCATTCATCCATCCGTTCGAGTATAATGTGGCTGATCCACTGGACAGCACATCAATATCGCATCGGCAACACCATCGCTGTGGCACACGCACACACACACACACACACTATATGCAAATGCCTGAACTTGCAACATAACTAGTGTGCAACATTGTGCTCGAACGGCATTGATCTTGATCGATTTACGCCAGCACACTTGTCGGATGCCTCATACTCCGCGTCACTTGGTCATATAAGGCTTGGCTGCTGCTGAGTCGTTGTGGCTGGCTGTGGACTCAGCTTAGTTGTAGCGACGCATGTTCAGTCGCGCCGTTTGTGCATGTGGCATGTTTGCGGTCATTATTATGCACATTTGTGTTTTCTCCTTTTTTCTGTTGCCTCACTCCATCTGTGTTGTTGTCGCTGCAGTTGCCGGCGATTGATGGTGTTGTCGCGCTTATTTGTTTTCATGCCAGCTTTTTGTGCATATTTCTCGCGTTCGCATTGCTTTTGTTTTTGCACTTGCAAATGATAAATAAACTTGACATTTTATTTTATGGTCGAACGCACACGGTGTTTCGCTTTTGTTTGCCGTTGTTGTTGTTGTTGTGCTTGTGTGTAGTTGATTACAGAAATCACGTAGTCATCATCAGCAACATCGACATCGACATCAGCATCAACATCAACATCAACATCAGCTGCATCAAGAACATCAGCGCTAAATGCCAAAACAAAAGAAAATATAAAATTCACTAGAACAATAGCAACAACAGCACGTAAAATGTGCGACTGCGCCACAGCAAGGACACTAAGCGGCTAGTCCGACGTACGCGTCCAGCTGCCACAGCTTGCGTTTGCTAATCTTACGTTTGTCCAAAGCGTTTTGTGCATTTTTTGCAATTGCAACAATTTTTACTTGCCGTTTGCATCATCATTTATGTTTGCATTTCTTGCTTGCTTCTTTTCTTTTTTGCATTTGTCGCGAACATAAAAAATTATCACCGTGTTTGCGCTTCATTTCCTTCCAAGTAACTTGTAGATTTGAGAATATCATTACTCAGATAAGCTGCGACCGTCGCTGATGATCTGGCGTGTTCACGTTGCGGTCAGCGTTGTGGCGTGTATTTTATACGCATGCGCAACCGTTTGCCTGCTAAATGTACACTTTGATGAGAACAATGATTGCATTTGTGACAATTTCTAAATGGCACGGAATGAGTACAAGTATGCCATAAAGATCATAAATATCAAATCGAACAGTTGTGGTCAATATAAGCAAATTATTTGATAAACATAGAGTTTGAATTGAGAATTCTTCGATTTAGCCGCAGTTCGTTATCTGTAAGTAGTCATCTTCTGAGCGTATTTCTGTCATGAAGAAGTTTTTTGGAATCCCTGTGAACCATATATTAGGGTGTAATCTCACGTGACGGCCTGTCTTTTTTAGTGATATTTTAGAATTTTTTTTTTCTAAGCCCAGTAAAAAGATAGAGCCTTAAATTTATTTTTGTTTATTGACATATATTTCGACAGCATAAATATAAATTCCAAGCTTAAAATATTATGTGTAGTGAAATACAGCGTTTTGAACACCTCCGCCTTGAAAAAATCGGCTCGCACTTCCTTCACGTTTCCGGCTGATTGACTTATCTGAAATGAAAATTAAAGACATTTTACATGACATGGACAAATGAATATACAAAAACTGGACTTTTGGTAGATATTTGAAAAAATAGTTGCAAATTTTGCGTTTTTTTTGTGTGTTTTAAGTTTGAAGAATTTTTGATTGATATTAGTTTTTTCCATGCGTTTATACAAGTGCTGAGTGCACCCTACAAATTTCATGTTAATCGGTCAAACCGTTTTTGAGATATGATGGAGGAAATTTGAAAATAAAATTTTTGAGAAAAATGTGCTTAAAGTTACGCCTCCATTTTCCTTTATTTATACCCTTCAAATTGTTTATCTTTGACCTATCTGCGCATATTAAAAGAAAAGTTTAAATTTTTAAGCAGATAATTAAGTATTTAATTTTACAAATCGTTTTTTGAAAGGGTTTTGAAACATAAAATATGTATAAATAAAAATCTTTTGAAGGCGTACGTGCATAATTCATATTAAAGAACGGAATTTCGAAATATTCCAAAATCTTACGGCATTATGTGCTCATTAGCTGCAGCCTTTCCCTGTAAATACAGAACAAAATTCGAAGGAATTCCCATGATACTTGCCCCAAATACCGATTCGTATTATTTATCGCGTTCAAATAATGAAAATATGCGACAGACACACAACGACTCTAATTAATTGCAGCGATCAATTTACCATAAACGACTGCACAAACACTAACACATACTTGTACAGTGCAACGAGGCGAAAGAGGACAAAAAAGAAATTGCGGCGAACTGAGTATAAAAAGTTTCTAATGAGAATTCCCCAGTGACACAGTGAGCGTTAGGTACCGAAAAGTGAGCAGCGTTGCATCTTCCGAGTGGGAGGCGTTCGGGGCTTCCGCCTTGTACGCCAGCTGTCAACCGACGTTGACACCCGAAAGTAACGCAAACAAATACACACACACGCATATGTGGTGCTCGTGGGATGCTATGTGTGAAAAACTACGCGACAGCGCTGTCAGCTCTTGTAGCTGGAGAATGATTAAATTCCAACAGATGCACTGGCTACGTCGGTACGTACGGCAGCTTGTGCATTCGTCCACCTCGAGCGCTTTGCCCGAAATAAGATGGATAACTCTCCATCTACATATATAGAAATATATACGAGCACACATTTTTGACGCGCTGTAGATCACCGCGCTATTTATAAACGTGTCTGCTAGTGCGTTCGCCTGCTCGTACGTGGTCTACACGTCAAGACGCCAAGTCAAATCGGCACTCACTCGAGGCAAATTAATTTAATTGGAACAGAATTTGAATATCTTCTTTTGACAGTTTCAAATTACCCGATTTAAATATTTCAATTTCCAAATAAACTAAATACCCGCAAGACATTCGCATGTAGCTGTGTCAATGTGTGTTGCAAACAGAGTGAAACAGCGCATTGTAACGGTAGAATAAATGGAAAAATGCGAGGAATAATCACCAAAAGAAGAATGGTATAAAGAATGTTTAAACATATGTATAGTGTATGTAAGGGTCTCAGTGAGGCCATAGATTATTTTGGAACAAGCGACTGCTTGACATATTTTGTTAGTTTTTGAAAACAAGGAAGTATTTCAAAAATTGCGGAAGATAAACTGTTAATATTGGAATAAAAAAATATTTAAGGGAATTCTGAAATTAAATTGAATTTTCCAAATCCATAATGACTATTTTCAAAACTGAATAAATTGGAAGCATTCTCGAGATCGCAAAGACGCTAAAAAATCTTCAAATAACATATAAACTTCGGAACGGCTTTTGGCGTTAACATACTAAGTGGTCTTTGTGGTTTAAAAAAAAGTATTGCTAGAACAAAATTTAAAAAGAGAGGTTGAATATTTCTATGACTGGCGTCTCACGCTCGACAGCAACTATACTGATTAAGAAAGTTGAGTTTTGCCTACTAAACCTTTCTGAAATGATATTGGTATTGATGTTGCGCTCTAAAAATTTTTCTACAGCTTTGAAGACAAGGCAGCACCCTAATGAGCTTCGTTTTCTAGCATGAAACTAAAGTATACACAATTCGCAGAGTATCTTTGTCCGAAATCTCATGAAGTGTTTGATAACTGAAACTTTATAATGTTATTATCATTAGATATGAACACCCATTCCTCAAGCATGCCATAAAATTTATGTACAAAGAAAAAGCAGAGATTTAATGTCGCCAACTGTCATTAGTGACAGTTGTCAGACAACTGCACGAGCTAGTGTTGGCATGCATGTCGGAATGTGTGAGTGAGTAAGTGAATAAGTGAGCGCGCAACAAGGCCGCCGTTGCAAGCGTGTGACAATAATGCAACTATGTGCTGAACGGTGCAAGCATTGACGATTCGAGTAAAATTATTGTCGTTAACACCACAACAAAGTGAATGCGACAAAAGCAGTTTGGAAATGTGTGGTGAATGAAAAAGTAGAAAGGTTAAAACGCATCGAACAAAGCGAGTTAGCGGCGAGTGTTGAAAAAATCAAACAACCAACGCCAATCAAAATTGACAGCCAATGACAACACCTCAGCATGGCATGTGGCACCAGCAGCAGTGCCGTCGCTGCAACACTTTTCGCTCACTCACTTACTCAGCTACTCCATTGTATGGCAGTATGGTCAACTGTAAACGCTTTAGAGTTGGCTGCTTAACTGTGACCATGTTATTGTATTAATAATAAAGGCAACAACAAGCCAACAACAGCGCGCAAAAACGTTGACTTGCCACAAAGAAGGCATTGACGTGCAAGAAATTATCGCTTCGCTGGCAATGAACAATGCGGCCGGTCATCTGAGTAAGTGTAGCCGGCAGCGGCAACAAGCGGCTTTTGTTGACACTGAACATTCCACTTTTGCCAATTTTGGTGAAAATTAATATAAAAACGGAAAATGAATAAAACAAGAGGCGGCGAGTGAACACGGCAATAAGCAACGCAAAAACGTTCCGTTTACTGGCGGGCTTTTTGTATTCCTCAGCAGCGAAGAAATGTTTGGTGAGGACTTCGCTTGCTGTTGCTGTTGCTTGTTGTTGGCCACTCGCAACGTTAGTGTAAGCTGTCAAATAAAATTGTCACTCAGTCGCTGGTGCAAGAGTCATTCGCGCATTCGCCTAAAGTGTTGCTGGGTGACACTGCTGATGCTTGACAGTCCACACTGGACAGTCGCTTGCTTTCTTCAATACTTCTCAGGTTTCTGCATTGCGCGCTTTGTCTTTGTTTGATTTTATATACCTACTTATTGGTCTGGTAAAAATCGATAGTCCACCTAAGTTTCTTAGGAGGTTTAGGAGGAGACGGAGTTATATTCCTTGTCTTATATCATATAATCAGGTTGTTACCATAGAAGTCGGTTTAACGCATACATTTAAATATAATAGGATACACTTTTTTACCCCTATTATACAGCGACATCTACCAAATGGAACGCTTGCAAAGTGTCCATAATTATTACGCAAATTCACGTTCTCCAGTGGCTACGATTTTCATTGAAAAATAATTTCTTAGATAAGACTCATCTGGCTTAATGACATCATCAATAAACCAAATTGTTGCAATTGGGGTGAGTCAAATTTTCGTGTAGTTCAGGAAACGCAATTGCGTCCTCAAAAATTTTCCGTTTGGTGGGGATTGTAGTATGGCGGTACCTTCGGGCCTTATTGCTTTTGAAATGAGGCAGAAAGTAGCGTTACCATCAATAGCAAGCTTTATAATACAATGTTGACTGACTTTTTTCTCAGAATTTGTTGAAACTATCTCTATTTCCAACAAGACCGTGCGCCGCCTCATGTTTCATGCCTAAATATGAACACATTGTCTGTAAAGTTTGGCGACTCGTTAATTGCGAGAAATAGTCCAGTCCAATAGACGCTCAGATCATGTAATTTAACACCTCTAAGTCATTTACTCTGGTAGTATGTTAAATCAAAGGTTTACGCCAATCAACCAGTAACGCACGAGGAGCTCGAAGACAGCATTCAGCACACTATAGCCAAAATTCCAGACGAAATGCTGCATCGAATCATCGAAAATTGACGTAAGTGGATGGAAATATGCAAACGGAGCCATGGTAGCCATTTGGCCAACTTTTTGTTCAAATAATAAATTGTATAAAATTATCTGCATAAAAAAACAACAAAAAACATATTACATTTTGACCAAATTTGAGTGCTTTATTTCATTTTAACATCAAGTCATTTTTGTTGGTAGACACTTTATATATAATCTCTATCTACCTAAAACCGCCAAAAATTTACCGATTTTGCTCAAGCTAAAGGGTTTTCCAATAAGAGTGGTATGATTAAAAAAAAAAAAACACACACACTAATTGTTAAGGAAATCCGAATGTTTTTTATTTAAAGCGAAGTATAATCGATACAATTAAGTTGTGAATATAACATCATACAAATGGCCTCCACGACTTCTTTTGCAGAAACGAATTCGATCAACCCAATTTTAGTGTACTTTTTCCACTAAATCAAGTCGTATGTCATGAATAGCACGTTCAGTGTTGACTTCTAAAGCTTGCCGCTAGTCTGGTTTACTGCTAAAGACCAATGACTTCAAATAACGCCACAAGAAGTAGAATAATTGTGTTAAATCACAACTTCTTGAAGGCCATTAACTGTCACAATTTCTTAAAATTATCGAAGCTCCAAACTTTTCTCGCAATAATTCGGTTGTTGCACGTGTCAATGACCCTTTTGTTTACATTATGAGGTCAATGATCCCTTTGTTTACATTTTATGAGGTCAATGAACTTTTTGTTTACACTTAGCCAATTCCACAACCTTTGGCTACATTTAGCGAAGTCCACAACCTATTTTTTAATTATCGAAGTCAACAACCTTTGTTTATATAAATATATATAATGTAAATATTGGCATGTAGCCTCGTCAGACGTTGGCAAGATCAAGATCTTTTTCCAATTGCGGCTATAAAAAGTTTCATTTAGAAGAAGTACGAATCGATGATTCTACCAGACCAAAAACCATACCAAACTGTCAATTTAGGTGAATGTAAGGGTTGTTATGAATAATTTGTGGACCATAAAATGTCAAAAGCGCACAAAAAGTTGCGATTATTTTGATAATAAAATTGAATAATTTGTAAACGTTGCTATTGCGTATCTTTTTCCATAATAAAATTGTAAACATTACTGAATATATTGAAAAAAAATTACAGATCATGACACATTAAAAATGGCCGGAACGAAACTTAGAAGAGTGATATGATACTCTTAGTGGAAAGCACTTTTTTTAGAAAAATTTTCAAAAGTCTGGAAAGTCTCCATTAGATGACGCTTGAGTTAAGTAATTAACTTTTTGATTATGATTTCCATATAATAACTCACCATTCCAAAGCTTTTTTGTTTTTTATACGAGGCGAGCATATAATCGCATTGACAGAAGAGAGCAAGAGTACCTGTAAGGTAACGAAATTTTAGAGAGAAGCAAGATAATGCTCGCTATAATGTTTAGTTTTCTTATTTTAAATAGAAAAATCGCATTTGAAGAATTCGGTGAAGAATCCTAAAAAATTCTTTACCGACGTCAGATTTCGAAATCTATACTGATATCACAATGTAGTAACATTTTTGTGAGATTTATGGTTCAAACTTATGATATACTTGGGTCTTTGCTTACTTATTCTTACAGTATCCTTCCTTTTATTCAAATAACTTCTTTTGAGCTGAAAATTGTCGGCTTCATTGTTTAGCACTCGTTAAATGGTCAAGTAAAGTGCATTTTGACTATGCTGGCCATTCAAGTATCTGAACCTGATCTTAAGTTTTAGCGGTGTATGAATGGGATCTCAAAATTATATCGAGTCGAATCAAAACGTGCTTTTATTTGCTGCGACTATTAAGGGCCGATTTCTACAAATACATACAATAACGGCTAGTTATTCTATGTAGGTTTATAATTTATATTTTTGTCATAAACATGTGAAATGTCATCTACAATTCAAACTACAGCTACACTGATTTAAAAAAATATTTTAAAAAACTTCTTTATTCCTTAAAGTTAGCTTCCGCTTTCAGGTGCCATGCAAACTAGAAAAGATCACCTGTGCGTATAAGTAATTCTCCGAGCATGCAGTTTACTAAGCACTCAGTTTAGCACACTAATAATAATTTGTAATACCGTTGGCGGATAAAAAAGTGAAAAATATTATAACTGAGTAGTATGGCGCTCCCGCAGGACACGTCTTAAGTACGAGTATTTGAAGCTTAGCAAAAGCGCATTTTATATAATTTGCTTTATCTCAGAGCCAAGGGAGTATAATATAAAGCTGCGTGAAGGGTACTCAGCACGAAGGAGTCTGGCATAAATGAAAAGTGTATGTGGAAAACGGGCCTCGAGGGGAGTCGAAAAGAAACGCGTGAGCACATCATGTGACATAAAATGCCACTATGAAGTTATCTGCAACCATAATGGACGCATATGAAGGGTCAGACGGTGACATAGGACGTAGGAGTGGAGACGGAGTGGAGACGGAGTGGAGATGGAGTGGAAAGCCAACAAAGCACAAGTAATCAAGTGTACGTTTTAACTAACTATACACGCAGAAAGGAGTCTAATCTAATTACGCGCTTCATAAACGACTGAAGAATAACGGCGCACACACACACGTATACATTATAAGCACGTGCGTATAATAATAATAAGCGACAACAAAAGAATTAAAGCGAGACAAAACGATAATGTTAAAAGCAGAGATAATGGCAACTAAAAATACAGCTGAGAGTAAAGGGCGAAGAAGAAGCAGCAGTTCAGCAGAAGTGGAATACTAAACTATATAAGAGATAAAAGCAAATCAAAGGATTTTGTAACCGCTGGCGATATGGTTGTATGCAACAAAAGACATGTGAAAAATACGCCAACTGTTGTGAGAGCGGAAGTATGTGGCATAGATATGTGGCACACACATCTATATGCATGTATATGTGTAAGTAAAAGCGTGGGTAGTCAAGCATCGTTGGCAGCGCTCCAACCAGACAATCGTTGTGCGTAACATGACTGACAATTGTCTTAAATCCTTTGAGTCTTAGCGCAAACACACATATGCCACATGAGGCACATACGCAAAAACTTACTTACATACACTTTTTATACGTATGTGTGTGTGTGTGCGCATATTAGAGCTGCTTAACAATTTACTTTGTGTACGCCTTCGGCGCTAACGGCAACATCAACAGTAGCAGCAGCAGCCAACGCACGAGCAACGCGCTCAGGTTGCAACAACAACAAAAGAGGGTACACGGCAACATGTGCAAGTAATAAGGGGCAAATTTGTGACACGACCGATTGCGGCAATGTCAATGGCAGTGACACTGGCTGCATGCAATGTTTGCTGCTTGTTGGCCTCCGGGGCGTATGAGCGACATTTCAGTACGAAACCGCAAATGATTTCGTTTGCATATGAAATACATACTCGTATACATATGTGTGTATGTGTGTTGAACTATGTTTGCTGGTATATAATTTCGATTCCTTCTCTATAGCAATGGCGCCTAACGCTGGAGTGTAGACTACAAAAATACAAATACAAAAATAAACATACACAGCAATTACCCGCTTATATTTCTACTGAAAAATCTTCAAACCTTTGAAGCCCTCTTATTGCCATTTTACTTGCGACAGAAAGTGCGCATAAACAAAGTCAAATGGCAAAATAAGTGGCTTTAAGTCCTCACGCATTACTCACTGTTCCGCTTTATTTACACGTTGTATTGTTTTTCGCCTTTGCTCGACGCTTATTGTTAAAGCTTTAAAGTGACACCAACAACAAAGCTGACGCGGCAACATTTCTCATTCTCAGTTTCTCGGCGGCAGTGAAATCATTTTTAGCTCTGATGATCGGTTTCGTTTTACACTCGCCTGTGTGTTTCCAATTTACTCCTTCAATATACAATAAAGTAAACATACATATACTATTTAGATAAATATGCGTAGATGTGTGGGTGCTGCTCTAATTTCCAACTCATAGCATTTATTCGTATTTTAAAGCGTACAGCCGAGCGCACCCATTTCACTTTCGTTCTTACGGCGCCTACTGTGGCAGGCGGTTGTCGCTTGCCTATGCGCCTACTAGTTATTTATGGCATTTCGGGAGGGTGACGCAGAAATTAGTGAAGGGATCTTTTGTGTAGCGCTCCATTGAACCGAATATTTGGGTTAGATTCCGTAGTAAGCCAATCACTTAGCGCTCTCATAAATTTGTTTCAAAATATTTTGCTAAAATAGAACGGTCTATGTTTAAATTAACCCTTTTTTGCTGTTTTTTTTAAAGAGGTTATTGGCATTTAGCATAGGTTCTATTCGTATTAAAGACTGAGGTGGAAAGTTCATATAACGTTATTAGTAAATTTAATATAAACCTGCATATATAAGTAACTAGTAAGAACTACAATAAAAATTTTCCCGACACTTCACATTTTTGAGTTTTAAAAGAGGAATTATTGAATTATAAGAATATCTCAGTAACACCAATGATCGTCTAGACTTATTTTACTCGAATTACGGGAGTTGATAAAAATACAATAAAGTTGTTCAAAGTTTTCAAATCACAGACACCCAATGTCTCTTACAGTTCATAAAGTTTTAATACTTGGTGCCATGGTATTCACCTATTCCATTTTACCAATTAGATAACTGTCAGAAGAAGCAGCAGACGGCAAAAAAACACTATCGAAGATACAACCTCAATTTTTCCAGAAAATTTTAAGAGAGAATTTTAATGGAGGTATCCTAAACAGGCTATTGTTGGCATATTACCCATCTAATCTGGATTGCACCATAAAAAAGAATAATCCCAAAAAAAAAAACATTTTCCGAAGTGTACTTCTGAATACAGATTTCCGTACCCGTACAGATAAATTTTGACTTGAGGATTTTTAATTAAAAATTGGGATTTTTTTTCGATATTATATCAATATGAGAAAAAAAATTAATATTTTAATAAAAAAAAAATAGTGTGTTGGGGACATACACATTTTTATTGTACAAGATAAATATTATATAAAAAATCCAAAAACTGGGTTATTTGAATTTTTCCCATAAGCTTTGAGGTTAGTTTTGCCGGAAATCAATTTCCCAATCCTTTTGTCATCCTACTCTACTTTTGTTTGTTTTCAAAAATTATCTACCCTGATCTATATTTCTCATATAATAATAAAAATACTTGTATATCTATTATATTAAACAAATAATAATAAATAGCCGTTTTTGTTTTTTTTTTTTATAACAATAAATATATATCTATAGGGATTTGAAAAAATCCGCTAATAATATTGTTCGAATTTTTTATGCAAACACTACTAAATCTGTGTGTCGTAAGGCTGGCGTACTCAAGCACACAACATTTCACAGAACAGTCTGTTACCGACAAGCTCCAACTGTGAAACCACTTGATCAACTGCTTCGTTATCGTTGATTATTTGGCACCTAAGAGTAGTTCGACATCGATATTGTTAACCAAAAATTTTTGCTACTTTTTTCCGCTCGACTGCTTTACCCTATAACACTGACTGGAAAAGTGGTCTGTGGCTTCCTTGTCCGCACTGTAAATGAATTTATCCAACACGATTTAGTTTTAACAAAAGTGTAAGATGAGGATTTGACTTTTGTTCTTTGATGTCAAATCACTCATGCTTTTTTCACTAAACGTTAAAGCATCAAGTTTGCTGATTGTGTTGAGAGCTCCACAGATGATGAATTTAACGAAGGTTTCGCAAAGCCTAATAAACAGTTTCTTTAACACAGAAGCATCCAAGACAGCCATAAATTATCGAAAATTTTCGTTCATGAGCCAAGAATGACGCAAAAGATGCGTTAATTATTTTTATATATATTTTTTTTCGGGAAACCGCAGCATATCTCGCACCGTACATATATATCTCAAGTGCTCATATGTTATGTATGTATTTGTAGCACAAATGGATTAGCTGAATAGCGCAAGCTGGCGTGTAATCCTTTAGCATATCCTTTCTGCAAACAATAAAACGCAATGACTGCTAAACTCAAACAAAAAGGCAATTTATACAACGGCGAAAGCACAACACGCAATCGTTTAAGACACGCGTGAGTATGCGTGTCATATGGACAACAACGCACATAAATAGCTTAACAATAATAACCATAACAATAAGAACAATGCCAACAACACAAGGCAACTCGGCGCACAAAGCAAAGCTCAGTAAGCAGAAAAGCCAGTCAGGCTGCAAAGAAGCCGCAGCAGGAAGGCAGAGCGCGCAAAGTAACGCAAGGGTTAAGTTGCTGGCGAGGGAAGGGGTGTGTGTGTGTCTTTATTTCGTGAAAACAAACATATGTGTGTGAATGTGTGTGTGTGCTCGTATTGAGTGCGTGAGCACTTTGTTAAAAATAAACACGTTCGAACGCTTGCCTGTGGGAAGAATTGCTAAATATATGAGGCTTATGGTTATAAATATGAATTTGTGCTGTTTATGTCGCCGTTCATTTGAATGTGGCAGAGTGTCAGTGTCAGCATGAGTGGCGTCAACGAGTGGAGCTTCCACTTCACTCACCTACAATTTATTTGTTGTTTGCTGTGTTCTGTGGGTTATATGAATAGGCACATATGTATGTATGTTAGTGGTGTGTGTGCGTGCTTATATGAGTGTAAATTTAATTTCATATTTTTTCTTGCCACATTTGCCTTTGCCGCAGTGCGTCATTTGCCACCGCCACTCGACATTAGCGAAGCGTCATTTAACTGCTGCAAATTTCTGCGAAAAGTAAAGCAATATACGAACATGTGACAGTGAAATGCGGCGTGTGTGGCATCACTATATGTATATATGCGTACTAATGTAAATATATACATATTTACATATGTATTAAACATAAATTGAGTTGTCTATTAAAATATGACTTTGTGACAGCGTCACTGCAAAATAATAAACTCTGTGCCAATCATGTCTCTGCTTTCTCCTCCACTGAATGTCATTTTTAAATTGCACGAAAATGACAAAAAAACAAATTCGTTTGCATTCGAGTTTGAGCGAGAACCACTCCGAAAAACTTATTGACTGCGTAAGTAATTTGTCGGCTCGTTGCTTATTGTGAGTGAAATATTATTCATATTTGTTTAATTAAAATTGTATTTTGTGGTTATGAATAACATATAAGCCTAGCTAATCAGCAGAGAACTATTGTTGCAAACAAAAACTGACGCAAACAATTTTAGCAAGTGGTACCAGCGGCACAATCAGACGTACAAAAAAGCTCAAAGATAATTTTCTTGAAGGGTTCTTATCAAGCATTATTTCCTTAACAGAGTTCTTATAAAAAGCCTTACCTAAACCTATATGAGAAAGACGACATTGAAACCCGTAGATTTAGGTCAATAATTTTTTAACTTTTGGTATGTGCGTCTTGACATCGACTGTCGTAGTAGTGAGCTATTGTGAATACCAACATATAAGCTTCTCTTGATTAGATGAGGCCGGAACTCTCTTAACATATGTTTATACCTTCAGCCAAAAAGAGTTCCGATGAGTTTAACGAACCTCAGTTTCCGCCGCTGAAGTGAATAATTACTAATGCCAATTTCATATTGTATTTTTTAAGTGGGAAGAGGGCTATGGAGTCATCGCATCATATCTTCTTTGAAGGCCCGGGCTTTGCGAACTACATCTTAAAATATATATGCTTTCAAAAAACAGACAATGTCATCTGGCACTCCGGGTTTTATGTATCTGTTGCTGCTGCTAGTTATATACTCATCAGAGTCCTACGATTTTTTATTAAGGCAGTGGGGTTATAACATATTCCTGATTTATACAGTAACGTTTTGAACGAAAAAGTTGTGCCCAAAATCCGTTGCCGCCCAATTTCCATGAACCCAAGATAATACAGTACTTACCTCTGGTTCAGCTTAATATGAGTGAGGATCTGGAAATTGAATAATCAGGTGCCAAGAACAGCGTTATCTATCACCGAAAATATGCACATATATATATTTATGCATATATAATATTATTAATAGTCTATAACGTGCTTGAACCATTATAAGAAAATTAGCTGCTAACATATTTTGCTTTAATACATCAACAACCCACTTCCTATGGACACCAACAACATTAACAAGAGATCAGAAAATGTATTACACATTGAAACAAAATTTTCCGGAAGTTATTTTATGAGATATTCCTCTTTGTGCTGGAGACATAATGTGAGCAAAAGAAGAAGTAGGTAAGCTGGGAAGCTAACAATTTATTAGATTATATAATAGCCAACGATATTTCTCGGTGTGACGCTTACTTTTGTATTACAATATGAAGTTGACAATGGAGGCGTGGCGGTACATAAACAGCTGATTACTTGAACGAGTCGCACACACACAAACTCCTGCTTTCCTGCCATAAATTTCCTTGACTGGCAGTCGCGTTGAGCTGCTTAGTTTGCATGGCCGATGTTAAATTATTAATTAACTTTTTTAATATTCATGACAAATTGACGTAACCAGCTGTGCAACGCCCCGCCAAGAGGTGAGCGCGCGCTGACGGCAGCTGCTAAGCAAAAATTTCTCATTAAGTACTCGAAACGAGCGTGCGCGTACAAGATCAGTCAGCAAAAAAATATATTAACGCCAACATTCTCCAATTAGCTTTATATGGTTGTTGTTGTTGTTTATTAATTATTTGAAGAGCGTTACTTTTTCGCTTGTCCAGCGCATTTTTGTTTTGACAGCTGATTGATTCGTTCACTGCGCAGAGCGAGCTTACATGCAACAAGCACGCTGCGCAATGACACATAACTTACCGATGTGGCATGCAAGTTCTGACGGAGTTGAACGTGCGTTCAAGTATTTGTTGCAACAGCATCAAATTGTCACACCCATTTTTGGCATGCAACAGGCGGTCTGTCATGTTGATGCCGCCGCTGCTGCAGCTACTGTTTGCGGTTCTAACAGGTTGGCGGCTAATGTTTGGCAATAGTGGTGTCTTTACTGGTTGCAACTTTCGCGCACGCGTTGCACATCAAATGGTTTATTTACACAGCTAAACAGCGCGGCGGCGTCGCGCTTGGCAGCTGCATTTGTAGTACGTATGTCCAGTAGCCGGTGGTGTGTGCCGCACAAAGTGAACGATGTTGCCACGTCACGGTGCATGATGGCGCATTCGCATGCAAACTGACTGCCGCAACTGCCCAAAATTATTAATAATGCCATAATTTTGCGCGCTTCGCACTAATGAAGCGTATGAAGTGTGCTGTGGGTCCGCAGTCTTCTCGGCCCCCAATGAAAGCTTCGTGTCTCAGTGGCGAGTGCTTGCGTGGCGCAGGTCGTTTGCGAATCACTTCATCAAGCGCCGCCACTGTACAGCGGCGTGACGGATTCCGCCTGCTTCTGTGCGGCGCGGAGATCTTACAGCAGTCGCCGTTAATGATTTCTTGATACGCCAGCGTAAAGTCGCATTTTCCGCCAATTTCCCGGCTTGCCGCCTTCTTCTATTTTGTATTCAATTTAAAAAGTGGGCGGCACACGATTTGTTTCGTTGTTGTCGCAACACTAAAGCAACATTAGAGCCACATTTCTTTTGGACGCAACAAATTCACCAAGTAACCGGTGAGCCAGTGCAACCCGCTTTCAATTATTTCATTATCCTCCACGTCTTCTAACTTGGCCGCAATCGCGTTGCCACACAAACGACTACAAACAGCATTCACTCACGCACGTCCTGCTCGCAAAGTAAGCGGCGGCGGTGGGTCGGCGGGTGCAGTCGAGTGCATTTGTGCAAATCTGTGTTGCCGCGGGCTGAATGCGCAGGCGCGCTTGCGCGCTGGCTACATGCAGCTCGCGTGAGTGAATTGTGAAAATTATTACAAGAAATGTTGCTTTTTGTGTTATTAGCACAACAATAGCAACAATGCTTATTAAAGTAGCGACTAAAAACCAACTTCGACTAGCTTCGCTTTTGAGTCAATTGTTATACAGTGGTTGACGTATACGAGAAGCTTTTGTCAAACGATTAAGTAATATAGTTGCTTAACTAAAATAATTAAAACTCGATTTTAAACAAATTTTTCCAAAAAGTTTCTTTGAAGCCCTCAAGTTAAAAAATACACAACTATTAGCGCTTATTCCGTTTGTTCTTCCATGAGTTCAGAATCTTGACAAAAGTTCTGTAGTGGCTGGTATTATATTGTACGAACTTTATTATATATGCAATATGTTTAAAATATACGAAATAATATCTTCTGTGCATCTCGGTTTAACATGTTTAGTCTATCCATTAATTTTCTGAGACCATTTATTATACTTTTGAAAGACTAAGCTTTTGCGGTAACCACAAAAGCTTCCCACTTGCAAAGCATGCACTGATTTTCAGAAGATTTGCAGAGTTCCTAGCACTATTTTAGACGTTTTATTTATTTTATTGCAAATACTCAAAGTTTAAAATAAAAAAATTTAAAGCTTTTTGTTAGCTTTTGAGCTTTAATAATCAAGTTCACCCAAGTTCAATTAAATACATTAAATACATTTTTTATAAAAGTTTTACTTGAAATGAATCACTGTGCAAGAAATCAACCAACCAATGCTGCAGGCACTTGTTGCACTTGACTGCCTATGCAACATAAGGCACTTGGCAAAGCAACTTTTTACTGCAATTCATGTCAGCCGCACACGGTTGCTGTTATTGCAGGAGCGCCTAATAAGTCCAACTCGTGTACGCAGTGCTCCAAACGCCAACAAAAACAACAGCAACACCAGCACCGTCACCGATAAGCGATCGCGCATCCAAGCACCGTTAGAGTATATTGAAAAAAGGCACATAGTGGAAATTACCGCCACTGCCACTGGCAGAATGGTGCGGCTATCATAGGTTTGATGGATCATTGCGTCCAATCTATGGACTTTGACTACCGGCCATTGAATGCAACATTGTTTCTATTTTGTTTTTGTTTGCTATTTTATTGCTTTGTTTTTTTGTTGGCATTGCCGTTGCATCAACGTGGTAATTTTCAGTTGCCAGCGATAGAAATCGATCATCCTCAACCTGTCAGCCAAGCAGCAACTGCTGAACATTCGAAGCATTCAAAGTATTCAACGGCGTCATTATCGGCATCGGCGTTATTATCGGCTGTGCAGAGTTAAAGATTGAGCCGTGCGATAGACCAAACGCTGTGACGGTAAATAGACACTCACTGCCCGCTGGCCGCAAGTAGACACATCGGGCCAGCTGGCCAATACTTGTATGTAAGTCATCGCGTTTTTGTACGTGGCGGGGCATATAATGATGCCACTCGCGAGATTACAACATTCCACTAATGACCCAGTTTGGCTGCTGTGGCAAGTAAGTAAGTAAGTAGCAAAATACGAGTATATCAGCCACACGGACGTGAACGCATGCAACGCGCTGGCGGAAGTCGGCGTTAGGCGGCAAGTTGTGCTTGACATCAACGGCATGGGAATCGCTGATAAAAATCTCCTGGTTCGGCGTTGAAAATAATTTCATTATCTAATACAATGTGAGAAATTCACGTATCACCTTGTTGCGCTGAATTGCTTTGGATTGAATATGACACCGATGGGCGTATTTCCATGCACTTATGTCGAGCGCAATTACGCAAAGAAAGCGGTTTTAATAAAATTATTGTCACATATTTTAGTAAAATGAAGTACGAATCGTAGTTAGTTGCTATATTTTGGTAGCATCATTTAATGTGAGAAAGCAATTTGCTCCAAGAGCTTAAACTCCAACTTGGCAAGCTGTGAATCTAGAGTGCTATTATTATATGTATGGTTCTGTTGGTCTTTGCATACCAGTATCATAGATTTTTAGGTATTCTTAATTTACGATAAGCACACCAAGTTAAGTATACTTTGCCATTGTAATGTCTAAATTGCCTGAAATCCATATCGATCTCATATACTGCGTTGATCATCAAGATTAAAACCTAAAAAGAAGAAAAACAGTTAACTTCGATTGCATCGAAGCTTTAATACCCTTCAAAATCACAAAAAGCTCTTTACAGAACTTGATTTTGACCGGTCAGTTTGTATAATAGCTAGTTGTCCGATCTGAACAATTTCTTCGACGATTGCACCGACGCCTTCAACAATAAGCCGTACCGAATTTCGTGAAGATATCTCGTCAAATTAAAGAGTTTTCCATACAAGCGCTTGATTGCGATCGTTCAGTTTGTATGGCAGCTATATGCTATAAGGAATCGATATCGCCAGTTACGACAAATGAGCAGTTTTTTGAGAGAAAAGAACGTGTGAAAATTTTCAGAACGATATCTCAAAAACTGAAGGACCAGTTCGCGTATATACAGATAGACGGTCAGACGGACAGCCAGACGGACATAACCTAATTGACTCAGCTCGTCACGCTGTTTAATCACATATATATTATATAGGATTTCCGAAGCTTCCTTCTGTTTATTACAAACATCGTGGAAAACTTAATACACCCTGTTCAGTATATAAAAATATCATTACATAATCGATATCTCTAATTAGCTCTAAAGAAGTTCAATCCTACATTGTTGGCTTCGCTTGATCACGTTAATCAACAACCGGTATTATATGACTTCGGTGTGCTTCGGGACCAGAGTAGAACGTAAGAGGTCTATTGACTACTTGGTTTCAACAACATTTATCTCGCGCTATTTGTAGGTATTCAAACAAATTTTGGCGTTTTATGTATTTGAGGCTAAAAAAGTTGACGTGCACAAATACGTTAGTCACAGTTTTCTGCTGGAAGACGTGGTAGATATGTATATGTAGACTTTCTTCTCGACTATTCGGTTTTCGCTAGACTAAGGTTGAGACGTCTGGGTTGTCATTTATGTGGTGTACCGGGAAGTGATCACATAGACTCATGGCTAATTGTCGTTTGAACTGTTCATATGGGATTCCCATCTAATCTACAATAACCTTAAAGGCGATAACTTACAAATCAAGCCTATTTAAGAATTTTACTATAACCGATAAAAATGTATAGCTGACGTTATGCACGCTTCATCTCAAAAGCATAGTTTCAGTAAAGGTTATCAAATAACTTAAAACTCACTAATCCTAAAAAACAATCGAACTGCTCGCTTATCTTTCGAAAATTTTATTTTGTGTCCATTTTATTTGAAAAATAAAAGAAATGTGCAAACAGAAGCTGCCGCAACCATATCACAATTTGCCATGATTGCTTGCCTTCAAGTTTAACCCATCTCGAATAATATTGTACATGCCACACCTCGAACACCTCCCCTATGCAAACACATACGTGTACTGGAGAGTCACCACCCAGCACTTGATGCACGTTGCATGTGTAGAATCCTGCTGCTGACCTACTTAGGTGATCAGACGAACAATAACACTGTAACCCAACCAGTAAGTTACACCAGCAGTGATGCCACAATTGCAAGAGCAAAATAAAAATGAAAAAGATTGTAATACCTGGTAATCTTATGCCATTGCCGGCAGGTACTTCAATTTAACTATTCTAATACAGGAGATTACAATTTCTATAAATAATTTAACATAACCCACTAAACAAACGTTCGATTGTCCGTCTGTCCGTTGACGTATGCACATATTGGCAAGCACACACATATATACATTTTCACAAACACACCTAGCTCCAGCTAAGTTGCTCAGGCGCTTCACTAGTCAGAAGCCGTTTCATTCCATATATACATAGACACATATAAACGTGTGCATGCGCGTATATACGAATACATACGGATATATGTCGATATGTTTCCTTACGTCTATTCATAGAAACGTCTTCTTGGACGCATCAGCCGTAGGCCACACAAAAGCAACTTGGCAGACTCCTTCGCCATGCAATGTTATGCATAATGTCTGGCTTCAAGGTGCAGCTCTGCTAGAACTCAGTTCTACGAGGCATACAAACTGACAGCGTTAAGTTGCCGAGTCGCTTATGTGCTGGGCGTACGCTCGATTCTGTATTATTAGCTTTATGTTTAAATTTAAAAATTGTTATTATAAATGTTACGACCGAGAAGCTGATGATGCTACACGTTTAACGAAGCTCAGCAGGCTTTAGCTAGGCATAACTCGGTCAGGTAATATTGCCGTATGTATGTAGGTTTGCAAATAGGTATCATGCAACAATTGCGGCATAAATTGCTTATCCACAGTTCCTCCTCTATTTGATTGCTTTCAACACACACTCACAGCCACATACTTGAGTGCATGTGTGTGTGAGTGCGGTTATAAAATCTACAAAGCGGTGGCGCAGAATCGATTGAATTTCGTTCGACATAAAACGTGACCTCATGGCATTCTATAGAGGAGCAATTGAAATGAGTTAATATGTGTGTGAGTGTGTGCGTTGGAAATAGAGGAATTTTTCATATCTTTTATGGCATTTTTTAATTTGATAATTTAATTATGTAACGCTCTATCGGGGTTTTGAATATTCTTAGGTTCTGACAGGCTGTGTCAATATCGGTAAATATATTTGAAAAACCAGGTAACGATAAATGAAACAGGAATAAAAGGAAAACCTGTTGAATGGAAACAAATGTGAACCGACTTTGAAAAACCCGAAGTTCCGAATGTCTGTCTGGATGTATTTGATCCTTAGCGAAACTATTTGTAATGATACTTACATTTTCTCTCTCTCTCTCTCTATCTCTCAGTTCACGGTTGTGAATACGATAGAGAAAAAGCTCAAATTCTAAAACACATTCCTTTAAACAGTAACAGCCTGATTTTTATGCGATGCTCTTAATAATGGAACTCACTCTCAGACTCTCTCTCGCCCTGAGACATAGTCTTCGCTACTATATACAGAAAAAGACGCTAAATTCGTGAAACGTTTCTTCGAACAGTAAAACTTCTTACCTATACCGAATCAATATCCCAAATATCTTGCCATCGGGACATATAAAGAAAAAAATTTGTTAAGCCAAATAATCTGCAGCAAATGACACAATATTGAAGTATAATATTGAAGGCCTATGAATATTATTTTATTATCTATAAAGTTCCTGCAAAACACCTCAGGATTGAAAGTCAGATTGATGAGATTACGAGGTGTGTTCAAAAAATAATATGAAGACGAAAATACTGGTTGGGTACCACATCAGATGAGAATATAGTCAGACATCACAACTTTTGACTACAGAATACTAATTATCGGCAAATTCTCTTTTGACGGCGTTCATTGCGTTCACACGACCACACTGCTTTTTCTTTCATATCATATTCTCAGATTTTTTTACGCTTCATGTATGCGATGAAAAATATTTTTGTTTACGTAATTTGTGTACATATTTACCCGTTTCTAAAAAAAACCAGTTTAGGTGACAACTGAGTCCTCGTGTGAACATGAGACTAGAGCGGTTAAATTTTACTCAATATTAAAATCGCGCTCTCTTGTAAGCATTGTAGAGTTTTAAGCTCTCAAAGAGACACAACAAAAGAATAATTCCTGATTTTTAATTACCGAAATAAATAAACGAGACCCTCAACCACCGAATATTTTGCTATATTAAACTGTTTCACTTGTTCAGTAGTACTAAATGGTGGTAATAGAGGCTCGAGCTACAAAATCACACAACCATGTAAGCAAAAAACAGTTATCCCACTCTCTGTGCGTGACACGACTATACTGCAACTGTTTCCGTTACAAAATTATTATTTTTCACTCCTAGTGAAGCTTCAAGCATTTGTATGGAACCCATGTTAAGCGCTTGCAACAATAATTTTCTCCTACTGCTCTACTAGAAAAACTAAAACCACGCATTAGCTTCCGCATAGCTGCATTATTATCGCGACAGCATCGCAATCAACGTCAAATAGTGTTTTCGTCAAGCGAGTAGCATCCGTGTGTACCCCATTGGTTTTATTTTCCGAACGCATTGTTGTTGCAGTTGTTGGTGTTATTAAACTAAATGTTACCATAACATGATTACATTCATTATGTGAGCGCTACGATCTACTTTACAGCTTAAGACCACGCCAAGACCACCCAAGCAGAATGACTAGAATTAATAATAATTCGTTTGCCGGTGAAAAGAAAATGGCCTCTCCACATAATGTGGAAGTTGAGTATGCCGCAATATCTATAAACTTCGTTGGCTTTCGTAGGCTAATAGATAAAAGACTGCTTTTTCATTGCAATTCGTGCTACTGATGATGCGCTCTGCGGAAACACAAATGACACCTTAAGGCCGGCAACAACGAAATTGAAGACGCAAGCAGAGACTGTGTCGATATTTCCGTCTTTACCGCATTAAGGTTTGATTTTTTAATTCCAATAATTTGGATCAAAATTATAAAGTCATTTTATGGAAGAGTTTGTAATGTTGGAGTCCGGAGCAAGTCTAGCGGTCATATGTACTGCTCTACTTACTTACTACACTCTGTCACGCAAAACAATTATTTAATAAAAAATTTAATTTTCTTACTCTTGCGATGTGTTTTTTTTTCCCACAAAGCATCTTTAAATAATCGAGATGGCTGTAGAATTGTATACACACACATTTCAGACTAAGCAGAACGAACAGCTGAATTGTGTCCACGATGGCTTTCCGGCCATAAAAGGTTAACCAAAATCCTTAAATTTAAAAAAAAAGCAATATTTGTTGAAAGCCAATACAATTTTGGGAAAATAAGTTTTGTCTTATCATTCTCACTATCTATCTGGACTCATTAACTTAGCACCTAAAGAACAAGCAAAGCTTCAAAGCAAGTAATAAATGCCAATTGATCTCTATCAAAACGTTATAAGCGAATTATAATACCAATAAACAAATTGACACAACAAACAAAGCGCAACACAAGGATCAGCGTAGAATGAAGAGAGGAAACATGTACATACATACGTTTGTATGATCAAAGCAACATACAAACACCCAACTGAGCAACCGCAAAATAAATTAAATCACATGTGTGCGCACGCGGACTCACAAAGCCGCATCCAGCCGCCGCAAGCCAGAGAGCAATAAACGCACAAGCAACCACAATGCAACGATGATGGCAATAACAGAAGCGGAGGTGGACTCTAAAACGATATAGGTGAGGATGTGCTGAGATGACGGCTGTTATTGTGAGCTGACCTCTGGCCAAAAGCACGCCGCGCACAGACAGTTGGCGAACTCTGCCGGCTACAATATTGAACTTGGTCCACCGAAACTGCATTTACACTTTTCACACAGAGTAGCAATGCGCAGCGAAGGAAACTGTAATTTCCGCAGCCCACCACTCAAATTGTCCGTAGGTACAAGCTTTGTAAGCAAATACCCACTGAGATATGTAAACTTGTGTGTTAGTGTGCGCTTGGCACTTGCGCTGGGCTAATGAAAACGTATATTTCATTCCGTCGAATAATGCACATTAAGGATAATAAAGCGCCTTTGTTTGCTCAATGCCTTCACCGATCGTCTACGCCGCAATCATCGACTCCACTGATGACTGTCTGCCTTGACTCCAGACGTTGTTTGGTCGCTTGCTTGCATTATAGTCTCAATGCAGTTTTGTTGTTGTTGTATATTTGTTCTTTCACTGCTTGTTGATACTGCTGACATTGGCTTTGCTGGACTGCCCTTGTCAAACAGCCTGAACGCCATACAATATAAATGCCGAGATTTGTACCCAAGGTCGTCAGAGTGCGCTTAGCATTGAAAGCGCGGCGGCTTAAATTTCCATGCTCTGTTGAGATTTATTTCTGTAGTGAAGTACTTGGAAAGAAATTATTAATTTGCGAAAACTTTAGGGTCTTCCGAAAAGGATCGCGACTATGGCAGAAAAATAAAATTTATAATTTTTAAGCAAATTTAGTCTACGAACACTGCAAAAGGTTTAAAAGCGTCCAATGGTCCAAAAGTTGTATACATGGACTGTAACAAAATTTGATTTCAACAAGAGAGAGTTTCTGGCCACAAAACATATGTCAAAATAATTCATATTCAAGACAGAAAATATAGATTATTAACCGATCAATACATGAGTAAGAGTCCGGTACTAGGGTTTCGAGAAATCCCAGCTAACAAAGAGCTAGCGCACAAGCCAGTCATAGTCGCTTATGTGAATGAAATACTGATCAATAAGTTAAGCGATGGCATTTTTTGTATTTATGGATTTTATATCTGCTGGAATATCTGCTTTTAACTACTCAAATCTACTTCCCATTCTCTAAATAAAAACCTAATTTTTTGACGTGTATAGAATAAAACCACAAAACAATAAACCAAATATAAACACAAGTCGAGTCAAAGAGACTGCACCGATCAATCACGTGTGTGCAATTACCACAATTTAGAAACTAAAAAAATAAATAAAACATTAAATAGCAGGGCAATAAAGCAAAGGACAGCTTCGAGCGGAACGAAACGGAAAAAACAGATTTCGCAATTGCAACTAAAAACCTGAACGTGGGTGCCGCCGCATAGATTAGCCAAAATGACTGGCCTCTATCAGTCGTAAACTGGCGAGTTGACTGATTCACGGGCTCATTGGACCAGGCTGCAGAAGAAATTGTTGACTCTTGTAGGCACAAAATTCTGCAAAGATTGTATATTTAAATGCGCAACAACCACAAACGAGTCTACAATGACAGCTAGTTGGTTGTAAGGGCAGCAGACGACGGCTCAAAGGCAAGCAGATCGTTAAATTAGTTGAGAACGTCACAGCGATAAAGCAGTTGAAGAAATCGCAAAACGAGCAAACGACGAGTGATGAGAACTTACATGGATGTGCAGTCATAAAAGGTGAGGGGCATGCGTGCTGCTGAAGGAACAAAGGTCCATAACTACAATTACTTGACAGCACAGACGGTCTGATGGCTATTTGACTGCTTGGCTAGGAACGGGCAGTAGTGCGAGCTGACTGGCGGGTTGATAGCTGGACGCGCAGCCGAAGAGACAGACAGATAGATTGAGAGCAGCAATGAGCGCGCCGTGCGACGCTTAACTAAATTACCATTTGTGTTGGTGTTTGCATGCCGCTTTGCTTATTTCTAGCCGACACAGCCTCACTGCGCAGCCCATTAGTTAACACAAAATGCAAACAAAATTACTCAATTTATGAACTTGCAGCCGGCAAATGGCAAGCTTGCTAATGTGACGCCGCTGAAAAGATGAGGCACGCACCTAAGCACAGTCACACATCGCTACACACGCTTGCATATGACTATGAAGAGTTATAAATTTGTACAGCAGACGGAGATTAGCAAGAAGTCGCTGCGCTGCGCTTTGACATGCTGCAATACAAAGGGCCCAGCACGCGCGCTTGCGACCCGGTGAGCTCATAAAGCAGAGTTGCGCGGCTGCAGTTTCGCCATTGTGGCTGCCACAACTGTCACCGTAAATCTATGAGGCGACTGCTGTGAAAGCGTGCGATAAATCAAACTGCACAGTCGCTAACTCATATTGTACACAATAATGCAAGGAGTGTGGAGGTTGGTGGAGTGGAGAGGCGCAGAAAATAGCAAATATGCAAAATTAAGTTGGCAAGGCAGTTAAAACATCATAGTTCACCGAAGATATACGATGTGACCCGTGCAAAAAGAAACGCAAATCAATAACTGTTTGCAAGAATTTGCTGAAAGCCCAAAGGCTGGACATATCAGTTCGCGGAATCATACAGTGGGCCTGAGCGAACGCCAAGCAGCTATGCTTTTGGCTCATTTGACTAAATCATGCCATAACTGCATATGCTGCGAACTCAAAAAAGCCAGCGCTTATCAACTCATCACTCAAGCGATGTGTGTGTGTGTATGTGTTCGTGTTTGGTTTTATTCTACATCCTACTCATTTATACTTGTGCGCTTGTGCGCTCACCTACATACTTTAATTGATTTAGGGCTGTGATTTTCGGCCTGCGCACGACACACAACGCGTGGCATAGCCGCACTCTCGCATACAAATGTATACGAGTATAATGTATGTGTGTAGCAGAGTATAGATATTTATTTGCCTTTAAGCAGGAAATCGAGAAATAAATCGCAATGACTTATTATCATGCGATTGCTCTCTGCGATAAATTAATTTTTTGTTTGTTTATACGAATACCTATATCTTCAATGTACACAGCGAGAAATTAGTGCTCGTAGTCTGAAATATAACTGGTTATTAATATTAGATTAGATGGGTATAATGAAGTATGCTGCCACTCGCATATATTCAAATTGCTCATTCGTTTATTGATTTACGCGAATCGTATAGCAAGACAGCTTGTTTTATTTACCTTTTCCCTTCTTAATTTTGAATATTTAATTGCATCAGTCCATATTGGAACAACTTTTCGCACCCGATTTCGAAACCATTGGAGATGGGATAATAAAATAAGGAAGTTTATATAATTTTTGATTAGTCAAATGAATATAGAGTCAACGAATAACATAATCACTGAAATGCTGAAGAAAACAGTCGGAATTTATTTATTTTGTTGCTTGAGTATTTTTTTTTAAATTTGTAATATAACTTTTCCGGTCCTGTGGTCGAATACGTGGATTTACAAGTATAGCTAACTTTTTTCAGAAAATATCTATCAGTCCATGAGATATCTTAGTGAAACTCAGAGTTCTTCTTTTTCTAGTAGAAAAGTACTAGTGGAAAGAATGTTCACAATTTCGTCTAAGAAACAATGTTTGGTCTGAAATTTGATTAAAAGCTCAGCTAGATATCGCTTCGCTCGAAACCTTAAAAATATTCTCAGTTCGCTCGAAAGATGATGTTATTTTACATTGTCTTCTTGGAAATGTTAGCAACACCCACACAAATTTTCACATTCTTCAGTGCATAAGAACACAAACTAAGCAATTCTTCAATCTTTTATTTTTCATTTAGTAAGAAAGAAGTAAGTGAAAACGGGATATTTGAAGCTTTTTATTAGACTATTTATTAGGTGAAGTTAAAAGAAATCCATTATTTTTGCATGAAATTGAAGGCTTAAATTACCATAGTTTGAATGATCCGATTTAGGTCAAATATGCGCCATTTTGTTTGATAACTTGTTGTCTTTATAAAGGTAATTTTATTATGCCTCTCTCATAGAAGCCTTCGTTCCTATTGGAAAAAAAATTGAAACAGTCAGTTTTCACAAGCCGCTCTTGAAGCGAATTCATCACCAGCAAAATTGTTCGTCATAAACAGAAACCGATAGTAATCACTTGGTGCCAGTTCCGGACTATAAGTTTGATGCATGAGAACCTCCCAACCAAGCTTCCAGTGCTTCTGGCGAACACTATACATTACCTTTAAGACTACAAAAATTTTGCTCAATGTAATGCCACAATTTATGTAAATCATTTTATTGCACGATTGTCATAATTTATGCATTATCTACACACACACACATGCAAAATACACACGCTCCTCCTGCAACTGCATAAGTGGGACGATTTGCTCATTCCGTGAACTATTCAATCGAACTTAGAAAAACAGAAAACATAAACATAGAAAAGGCATTAAATCTCGCGGGCGAGGATTTCCAAATCGTTGCTGATCGATCGATTTATGGCACACATACATACGAGGCACATGCAAATAAATATAAAATGCACAAATATGTGAATAAATAAATACGTTTCACTCGAAGCGCTGATGAAGCTGCCACAGCCGCTATGCTTTATGACAATTGCAACATGCCACAAGCCGCATATGCTGACGTGTGGGCAGTTGTCTCTGGCTGTGGCAACAAAGCACTGCAAAGGATGGGTAGTGGCAGTGTCGACTGCGATGCGCTTAATGCTTATTGCCACCCACAAGCGTGGGTATAAATTCGAAATTTCATACTTTGCTTTTCAGCTGATATATTATGCTGTCAGGCAGCACTGTTGCATCTAGCGCTTAGTTTAGAGAATTCTAAGACTAATATTTTTATTGCTTTTGTTTGTTGCATATTCCCTTATCTCGTTGCGTGCACGTTGCACGTGTGCACTGCAACTGTGGCAGGCATCAAAGTGACCAGCAAGCCAAAAAATAAAATCATGAAAAATAGAAATTTCAAAGAAATGCAAACAAATGCAAGCGCGTACTAATGGCAGCTGCCACCGTCAGCGACTGCGCATGTTGTACACGCGTCCAACATGCAACCGACCGAGAAGCCAAGCTTATTTGTTGGCAATTAGATGTCTGCGACAGCAAAAAAAAAACGCATTCGTGCTTTATCCGCCGCCAAGTGCCAGCATAGCCTGTTGCACGGTCATAGCAACGGCAACAGCAGCGTGCAACTATGCGCGCGCAACTTCCCAGATTACGCATCACTTCAATGCGAAATTCGCCAAAAGTTCAGGAGACGATGAAGTAAGCGCTATCGACTGGCGGCGCACAGCTGTCAACAGCTGCCCCTAATGCAACACCGCGCATGCAACGTTCGCCAATTAGAAATTCCGAACAAATTTATTCACACTGCGCTTGTAATGACATTGTTCTATTGTTGCGAGCGGCAGCTATCGTTTTTTGTTGCTTATGCTATTTTTGTTGTTGTAATTGTTGGGTAGCGTACGTTGTGCGGTGCTGCACCACGGCACTTAGCGCATGCCGGCAATAGCTGGCGTGCTGCGTGTGTTGCAGCGGCCAACGTACAGCGTGGCCGCATATGAGAAACAAAAGACTTAAGCGCCGAACTCGGCACTCGCGTTGCGGCTTAATGAGGTGGCCGTACATGCCGCTAACGCGCTTTCAAACAAAACTAATTTTCGAGATTTTTATACAACTTTTTTTGCTGCATTGTAAATAATAAATAAGTCAACAGCTCGCAGTATTTGTTGTTGCTTTGTGCGGTGGATAGCACCAAGCAAAATCACGAGGGGTGGTAGGTATTTTGGTGCCGTGTTTGTAACGCCTGGGTGTCAAAATAGAAAGCGCCTTTTACGGTGCGTACCTTGAAGTCACCGCTCTATGCTTGGTATGGTCGCTAACACCATTGGTCTGGATTATATCATAGATACGGATTAAGAAAAAATAGATTATAATATTAATAATAAAAAAAGATTTGCTTTACAAAATTTAACCGGAAATAGATACAAACAAAAGGCCCAATCCTTTGAACTCACCTCAATTTAGACCTTAACCTAGGTCTAGACCTTTTACTTTTATAACAAAAACTTTTATTATCTGCACGATCTGAGAAGAAACACCAGCAAAACTATTAGATAAAGCGCATAATATGCACCGAACAGTCGCTCTGATTATCTATTTATTGTAGCATATATCATTACAAACTTTATGTTGCTAATTATAGACTATCTTCTCTAAATATGATTCTGCGCAGGGCAGTTCATTGTCGTCGCACAGAAAATATCTATTTCTATAAAACAATGATAATGCAGCTTGAGATTATTTACTGCCACGCAATCACTTATATTTCTTCGTTTCAATCAATCTTTTGAGCAACTTGCGCGCAACTTTGCTGCAGAATAATCCGACAACTTAAGGATTGTTGCTCTGACCCGCGGCTATTAGTATGTGCATACTTGTGTAATGGATCGTTGCGCATAGTGTGCAAATCCCAACGGCGCAACGCTGTCAATTGTGCTTGCGCATGCGCATGAAGTATTTGCCGAACAGCTATCAAGGATGTACCAGCAACAGAACACTAGGCGCCCCTGAATATGCGCACATTGCTGGATTACTTGCCAAGCAGTGGAATTCAGCTAGTCAGACGGGCGGTGCAATGCATTTGTGGCAACGCTGCGTAGATGAAATTAATAAGCGGCCAATAACTTGTGCCAACTTGTACCCTTCTACGCCGCAATTGTCTTTGCGACGTAAAAATGTGACAAGCCGTGACTGTCGGTCGGCATTGTCCCCGCTGACATTGCGCTAGTCTTCGTCGGCTCAGCGCTACCAAAATCTGCCACTAAACTGCGTTGAGCTGCTAAATAATTTCCAGGCTCGCAATGGCGAGTCAAGCCAAACACAAATATATATTGCTTAAGCTGTTTTGCAGAATCCAGTCTTGGCTATGTGGACGTGGATGATGATGATGATATGACAGCAAATTACTGCGGTTCGACGGTCAGCGTCGCAAATCTTTTGACAGTTCCTTTCATTTGTTTGTTGTGCTGTCAAAACCTCAAATCGTGGACTCTTCAGTCTTCTCAAGTGCAGCCGCTGGTACCGCAGACGCTTGTTCACGAAATGGCCTGGCGCAAGAGCAACAAAGCGCGCCTGCCTTTTGTCTCGACTGCTGCATATGAAAAGTGTTGCATCTGCGCTGTGTAGTGTGTTCGCTGCGCGGCTGCGTGTGCTGCCATCCTTTCGACTGTCTAGCCAACTGAGTGACTGGCTGGTTGTGTGGTTGCATTTGAGTCTCCACTAACGCCTGTATTATTCGCTTGTTGTTTTGCTGCTTTGTTTTAAGTATACACAATGCGGTTGAGCATCGGAAATGACCATGATCCTGCCACAATTGTCAATGTGGTATTGTCATCATCATTGCCGTCAGTTATGCTATGACCGTTGGCATTGTCATTGTCACGGTGACGATTCGGTATTGTTGGTGTGCAGCTCTTCATTGCTTATAAAAGAATAAAGCCTACCTATGAGGCTGATATGGAGACAAAAAATATATTTACTTTTTTCGAATATTATTCGAATAACCCAACGATTAAAATTAGTTAAGATAAAATTCGAACATTTGAAACAGCGATCTGTTGCGATGATCTGTTTGCCGAGATATAGACTGAGAGACCCTCATATGTAATTTGAGTTTCATAAATTTGAGTATATCACAAATTCCTTGGCGCGGTTAACATAGATTCGAACCATTTCTTTCGACTTACCAAAGGTCTGATATAGAAGATACTTCAAACCCAGACCAGCGATGTCTGGACAGTCTTTCTACGGTTCAAAGGACTACAATCACGGTAAGGTGAGCCAGGCTAATAAGAAATGATTCAGTGGACCATTTGTGTTCCGCTCTGGGTCAGTCTGGGACAGTTCCCCCAGCCACGCAAGTACTTCAAAGTCAACATATTTTCATGATTCGTTTCTACCCATAAACAAAAAGAAATAGTTGCTATATTACTACATCAGCGCCAACTATCGGTCTGATTTGTTAACAAAAATTGGGCACACCTAGTTCAACAACAGCGCCATCTGTCGGAAGACCTGCTCTCAAAATACATTCGCTTTGGTAACTAATGTTCACAGGCTAGTTTTTTGCTATAAATAAAAAAATATAATTCGCACAGTGGGCTTTATGATACGCACTATTTCCAAAGCATCCCTTAGTTGGCGAATGGAAAGGTGTGGGTTTTGAGTTACAATTTCTAGGAACTATTCCACAGCACACTTGAGACTGTTAATGTATCTTCCACTTTTTAATTCCTCCGCATTAAAATATGTGTACTCTACACCATAAAGCTACAACAACAACAAAGCAGCAATCGCTATAAAAGCAACGAGCGCAAATCAAATGGAAAGGGTCTCCGATGACAGCTGAAGTTGAGCTGTGGCGACTTGAGATGTCCGAGAACGAATGCGCAGCCGCAAATGTCAAGCGAAATGTCTCATCGTAGTCGTCGTCGTTCGCGCTCGCTGCAGTCGTAATTGTAAACTTTGCAGCTTTGCTTTGCAGTGCGCTTGTTGCCGTCTCGCTTGCTTGCCGACATACATACAAACATTGCAAATGCTTCTGCGCTTTGCCTCGTTGTTGTGCTAAGATCTTTATTTTTGCTTTTAGTTGTTATTGTCAATTTTTTTACCAGCCACTAACAACTAGCGTTGTTGTTGCCGCTGTCGTCATTTCAATATGCGATGACAGTTTTAATGGTTATTTGTAGACTTTGTTGGTTTGTCAGCAGTCACTTTGCTGGCTCTGTTTAAAACTTGTGCCTGTGTGAGTGTGTGTGTGTGTGTGTGTCTGTGGTAATGTCGAGAGGATTTGTTTTCCTGTGGTGCTGTTATTTATGTTATTGTACTTATGTAGGTTTTCCAGGGATTTGTTAGTACATATTATGTTGCAAGTGGCAAGGGGCAAGCAATTTGTTGTGGCAAGTGAATATTATGCTGCTGTTGCAACAGTTGGCTGAGAAATCACAGTAGAATAATAGAAATAACCTGCCACAAGTTGTGACAGCACAACAAGCACCCACTGTGTTGTTGCAAGCAATGCTATGACTGATTGGTGAGTTGAAGGGTGGGGCTTAGGCGCAGTAACTGGTACTTGTATATTAAGAAAGGCTGAAAATGCGTCAGTGTGCTGAAAAAAGGAGTACATCCAGGGCTAAAGGACACTTATTGGTTGCAGAATATGAATCAGAGAATCAAAGATGCAACAGCTATCACTTGCGCACATTCAAAGCCCAACTTGACTCACTCTGTGCGCTGCGATGACACTTTTGTAGCGAGTTATGCAAACAGTATGCATTCATGTTGACATTAAGCTCTGCAATAAAGAGAATTGAAATATTTTAAACAATGCCAGCGAAATAAATAAAGAGGAAATCAAAATTAATTAACCCCAAAAAGGACAGAGCGAAGGTGTCATCTCTCCAGTACACAATTGTCACAAGTTTTGAACGTAGGTGTCAAAGCGGCAAAAGACATTTTCAAAAGCTGACATATCTCACATGCAAACACACACACACACACACAGAAACATGTGAGCGCGCGCATTGCACTTTAATAGCTTTGTGAACACTTGCAGTGGTGGCTTGTAATGTTGTTGTGTAACATGAAGCGTTTTGGCGAAATTTATGGCAGCGCGACCATGAAATTCTTGTATACGACATAAATTCCAACACGAAAATGAGTGGTCCGTGCGCTGCCGCGTCGGTTTGAGGCGGCTGCTGGGCCATTTGGGCGCAACGCGTTGCGGGGTAATGAGCGCGGCATTTTGTTTTCGCCGATTCCTGCAGCAATGTAACTAAACGTTTAGTTAGCTTTTATTTATGAATCTTTATTTTCTGTGTTGCTGCTCGTATATTGCACCTTTCGTTGTTTATGTATTTGCCGCACCTTCAGTGTCACGCTGCAGCACGTTTTAGCGTACATTTGGCCGCGTTTATGGTGCGCGGAGTCGACAAGCGTTTTGGTGTGGCAAATATCATATTACAGAATGATGCGCGTGTTAGTAAGCAAAAAAAAAAAAGCAAAATCAGAGCAAGCCTTGGTACGCTTTATAGCTATGAACACTATTTGCGACATCCTTTACCGAGTGTATTGAGTGCTGAGTGTGAAATCCTGGCGTCTAGGTTGAAATCGCTTAAAATTGCTGAGTGTGAAATCCTGGCGTCTAGGTTGAAATCGCTTAAAATGTTTCTAAAAGTCTTTGTCTCTCTGTAGAAATAGGCATGTGTAGCGGGTGCTGAAGCTAGTGCTTCAGTTTTATCTAAAAAAAAAAACGTATAGTTTGGAAACCAATGAATATTTCAAAACTGTTTTCTTACCAGCGTTTTGATTGTTTTCATGGATAAATTTTGCTAGAGTTAATAACCTCAGTTTTAGTGATAAACAACAAACTTACCGTTACTTTACCGCCCGATAAAAAGTTTTTTTTTTTTTAACAAAAATCATCTTAGTTGACCTATGAATATTAAATTGAAATATTTTTATAATTCTATAGTCGTTGTGGCGCCCTCGAAAAAAAATAAATGCTAACTAAACTGATAATCAAATCAAAGTGTACTAAAAAAAAATTATTGGTTTTTTTCAGTTTTCTGAATTTTTCAGTTTGTCCGGTAAATAATGCCAATTTCATCTGAAGTGAATGTACATATTGTACAAAAGCAAGTAGCTTCAAAACTATCATAAGTAGCTTAAAACAAGAGACTCAAATTATAATTCCAATTCATATCCATATCTTGTTTGACTTTTTTTTAACATATTACATATACTTATAACTCGTAGCATATGCATAAGGTTTGAGAGCCACTGTAAAAATTATACAACTTCTTAGTAGTTTTTTCTCCCCACCGAACTCCATTTGCCTTGAAATATCAGCCGACACTATACACAACACCTCTTATTAATTATACCTTTAACTGAGTGCCACAAGTAGCGGGTATTATATTTTTGGTGTGGCAGGTGAATGCCACATTGGTTGCTAACACTTCTATTACCGATTTGGTCAGGACTATAATCATTTCCGTGAAGGCGCAAAGAAAACGTAACTGCTAAGCAGCAACAAATAGGCGACTTAAATTCGGTCGCTTGCGGCAAATGAGTATTGAATCGCAAGAGCAACAACAATAACAGCAGTACAGTAATAGAAACAAATGCAGTGGCAGCAATATATCGTTTTTCGCGATTGTGAACCAATAATGCCGCTAGTCTTGTGCGCGCAACCACCAAGCGCACACAAGCTACTCGCATGTGCCAGCCTCAATGTTGCTGCACGCCGCGCGCCGCTGACCAGCAGTGCGCTTTGCAATTTGAGCATGCGCAACAGTTTCCCATTACTCAGCAACTCACTGGCTTTGCTTCTTGCCGCAGCCTTGGTCGTGGCATCCTTATGTGGCATTACACAGTTGCAACTCATCGTGTATTTGCCACAGCAATTGCTGCAACAAATCTGCACGGCGGAAACTAAATAACCGAAAACCAATAAGAATGCCACAAAACAACAAACAAAAAGGACGGCAACGAAATCGCGCGCTAAAACTATTCATTTGCGCTTTGGACGCGCTTAAATGGCACTTGGAAATGAAAATAAAGTCAACGAGCCGAGGCGAAAATTCATGGTTGCTTAATGGCACAGATTACTGTGAAGCAAGTGGTAAGTGGCGAGTGAATGCCGGATTTGCTGTTATTGCCGCAACAACCACAAATACGCAGATGCTATTTAAGACAACTAGAAAATAGTGAAAATCGACAGAACGAAAATTCGCATTTAATTTTAACACTCGCTAAGCATGTCCATGCCACCGGCCAACACCAAGCGTCCGCCCTTACACCACCACTGTAATCACAGCGTTAAGCTGTTCATCTCATTGCTCCGCGACGTGCGTGTGTGTTTATATGCACAAGCATCCAATATAATTTATGAATTGATTTTCAGTTAATTAAGTTGATTTATTGCAGCACTTTATTGCCTCAAAGCAAGGAAAAGCTAAAACAAAAAAACCAAGTAAAAAATGTGACTGCGCATGCGCACCGTACGAAGGCGCACAACATATCCTTGCTGCGCACATGCCGTCGCTCGTATGTTAAATCGCCCTCGGCGCAACGCAATCACAATCACAGCTTGCCAATTGCTGCGCTCACTGGCCACTGCCCCTGGGCGCTCAACGCCGCTTCAACAACCGCTCCAACTTCCTCACTCATCCATTACTCGCACACACACATCCACTCAGCGCAAATGTTATTGGTCTAGCAATCGCCCCACCGGCCAATTCCGCACATACATCCTTGTGCGCCTAGGCAATTGGCCGTGCGAATGAATTTAAATTGAATACTTTTATTTTATTCACTTTTTATTACATTTGATTTGTTGCTCGTCTTTTTTTTTTGCTGCATCTCATTTCGCATGTGTTGTTTCATTTCTCACTTAATGATCGCGTAATAAAACTTTAGTACTTCCACAGTGCATACGAGTATGTGTTTGAGCCGCCATATGTTCATAGCCACATCCTTTAGCTGTCTCATGTAGCCAAGCATTCTGCATTGCAAACAATTGGTATAAGAAAAATAAGAATACTAGAACTAGCTAAATAATTTTCGCCGAGTGGTTAGACTACACTGAAAGCGAAATGTAGTGATAGCATTTGATATATTTGTACTGTTTTTTTTTTTGTAAAGATGATTTTTAATTGACATCTGGTTGCTTTTGACGACACAACTTCGAAAAGAAATGTGAAACTACAATCTCCTCGTACGACTTATCATACTTAAGCATTTAACTATGTAGTGCGCCATCGTTAAAGATTTTGTAACTAAATACAGCTTCAGAATATTTGGCTAAATTCTCAAGAAATCACTTAAACAATGCAACATTTTTATCCTAGTTCTTTGTGAGCGATAATTTCAACCAGTTTTGATCCTAACTTTTACCGCTAGAACACATGAGTGTCGAGACTCTTTCCCAATATTAGATTCCTTGAACTAAAATCACTTTTACTTTAGGAAAAAGCTGTGATAAATTGGTAGATCATAGCAAAAATCTTTAAGTTCTGACGATCCAACTTGGAAAAGGGTAAACATTTACCAATATTTAACAGACATACATTTTTTATACCTCGAAGGAAGAATCTCAGCTGAGAACAAAAAGCATAAACTTCTTCACTCTGGTTTTACTTGCTAGGGACCCTTTAGAGGATCTCTCTTACCATTAATGTTGATTTGAAATTGGAGTTTAAGAGAAGAGAGAAGTTAAGAAAAGTTTTTAAGAGTATGAGTGTGACAGATGTTCTGTCTTATCCGTTCTCAAGATAGCTGTTTTAGAGAACACATTATAATAGCATTACATGAGTCGACTTTCAAAGTCTTTCGCAAATACGTTTCAAGGTGGTTTATGTAACATTTATATTGGTGTCGCCGAATACTGCCGAGAGCGACCAGAGATGTACAATTCTTTATCTGGACAATTAGAAAGTTCGAGGCGAAAAACACTCCAAGTACGGTATTTATAAGACTTAATCCAAGTTAATAGAAAAATCGCGGTCATCAAATTTGAAATAGCTACGAGAGTAGCAGCGGTATCAGGCAACTTCGGTTTCTAATAGAACAATACGGACGAAGGGTTTCCACAGAGCACCGCGATTAACAGTACCCTTTGTTGACTTTTGTAATTGGTACCAAAACTAAAAAAATTTTTTCCGATGTACTCTTATGTCGCCATCACGTAACTAGTAGTCTCAATGCTATTGGGAAAAGAACATTCGCGTCAAACATATACACATTCGCGCACGCTTACATATAAGCATACCGACGGTGTTTATCGCAAAATGCAGTCAATGCAGTGAGAATTCAACATTTCTGCAACACTTTAGATATGAATGCACACATTTTAATATCTTAATTAGCGCGGTAAATATCGCTTAAGCTGTTTAGGAAAGGCAGCGAGCAGAAAGGAAGAGACAGGCAACAGCCAAATGACCATAGTAAACAACTGTTGCAACAAAAGCAAAGAACACGCAGATAAACGACAGTGACACAAACAGCAATAACAACAACAACAATTGCAAGGACGCAATGAAAAAATACTTGACTGGACTAATGAAGTGGCCGTCGCTGCTCAGCAGCTGGCGCAGAGCGCTGAAGTGGGGTAATTTGCTGGAGGTGAGCGGTGAAGGCAAACACACTAGCAAATGTGGCAATGACATTTGCCAGGTACACAAAAGCTGCTATTGCTCTAAGCGCTAAGCGCTCGAGCCGCGCTGTTGGCAATAGTGCTGTGGCATTCGTTTGCAGTTCGTGGCAAATAGCCGGCTAAGTTGCAGTGGTCGGTGAGCAGGCGCGTTGGCAGACGGAGGCCTGGTAGACGACAGCCACTTGAGCTTGTTGTTAGGCGCGAACAAAAACTGCAATTACAACAACAATAACAACAACAGAAATAGCAACAACAGCGCACGTTATCGTCGCCAGCGTTAATGAATGTGTGCTGTGGTTATTATCATGCTAGTGCTGACTGCTGGCGCGGCACGGCCCCAACATCCCGCCAGTGGCTGTCGCTGCCGGATTTGGTGTGTCGTGTCGAATGTAAATATCGACATTGCGAATGGAAATTAAACTTTGAATACGCATTTGCTTAAATTAGTTTTCATTTTTTTTCACGCGCCACATTCCGCGCGCCAATTGCGCTGCAGACGCGCCCGTCAAGCCACTTGAAGTCCGTTTACGCAGCTGGCTGGCTGGTTGGCTGGCTGTTTGTATGCGCGCCAGTCAGCTTAGCAACTGTTTCACATGAGTGCTTCCTGTATTTGCCGCAACTGCAATCAAAATCCAGCGCGTGTAAATTCGAAAAAGAGAAAAGGAACAACTACAACAAAAGCAAAGTGTATGCAAGAGACGTGATCAATCGAGTGTGCCAACGTGAGATGAGCGCGAAGGCAGTTGCGGCTATCACAGCTGCTCACGTTGCGTGTACGCGGGTGATTAAGTGCGCGCGCTCACACGTCTGTGGTTGCACTGCTGCATTGCACTCGCAATAATAGTGACAGTGGCAGTAGCAGGCATATGTAATATTGGCAAAGAGCCTGCAACGAAATGGCAGCGCTACACTTTTTCGAGTGGCGGCTTCTGTCTGCCACTTCATCTAACTGCAAGTGAAGTAGGCTGTTTTGTGCCATGCTCTCACCGGCACCTGTCTGCGGTTGTATTGGCTTTGGCGAAATTAAATTGTGAAGTTTCATGAAAAGCTCATTACGCCTCGGCTCATGCAGGCCGCGCGCTCTTCGCTTTGCTGCGGCATTGCAACGCACTCAATCACCTTTGTATTTGCTCACGCACTGCTCGCTTTTACAGATTACTACTTGTCCAATACCTGCGATATTTAACAGCGTATTCGAGTATGTTTGCGTTGAATGGATGGGAAAACAATTTTGTGGCGAAGAAAATGCCTTTCGCAATTACTAGTCTTCCACAGCTTAAAGTAATAAATGAATATAATTTTTTTTAAGCATCCGACAATTATCGTCAACTTTCAGCAGAGCGCTTCTATAAAAAATAATTTAATTAAACAACGTTGTTCATCTTCTTTACTATTTTTCAAAATTTTCAGATTAGAATTGAAAGTTTTGAAATTTCCTTTCAAAACCCTAATAATATCAGTAACTTATTTTCTTCTTAAACCTTATAGTAGCTAAATTTTGTATTTGTCAAAAACATCTCGTTCATTGTAAAATTATTTCCTATATAATCAATAACCCCTTTCAAATACTATCTGTATCCTTTACTATGCACACCTTCACCCATTGAGTGCCGTATATTTCTCCTCGAGTGGCACTTGAGCAAATCCAATCGCAGCGCGTCTTAAAATTTCGAGCGTGAAAACTCTGGTCAAAGCCAAGACAAAAATCAAAGCATATTTTAAAACCAATTATTTATTATGCACCCAAAGTCAGACATTCATACCAACAATAATCCCAGCAATGGATTCGACGGCATCATCTGTTATTATTATAAATAATTCGTGTTTTGACGCTTAAAAGTGATATGCGCCTCAATTTTAGCCGATTAGTTGAAACTCTTATGATCATGGATTTTAAAGGAAGAATTTTCATGAGATTAAATTTTTCTCGATTGTCCACCCAGGCACGACCACTACCAAAAAACATTTGTGGATGATAGTTGAAAGTGTAATCGAACACAGGTCCTACTACACCGCCGTTTTAAAACTGTTAAAATCGAGCATTAAACTCCACGTATATTGTTTCTCTATCTCAGTGCTCTAACTGCTTGCGATATAACAAAGTTTTAAAGCAAGTCAAGGGTTAAGGACTTTTATTTGGTTGGTAGTATAAAGCGATATCATTCTCCAACCGTCTCAATATGTACGCATATTTTACCAGTTTTGGAACTAGTTACAAAATCTCAAAATTTACACTCTGAACTACTCTCAAATCCTTTCATTACACCCTGCTCTTATCTTCACAGCGCATTTCGCTTAATCTGTTCTTGAGTGTTTCCTTTGCCATACGAAATCTTGACCGCATCGCACTCAAGTGCTGCTGATGGCGGTGTGGCACAACTTCAGGTTGCCTTGATTTACTATTTCTTGAGTGTAAAGAAACTGATTTTGTTTATTATTGTTGTCGTGCTGTTGCGTTGCAACTCACACCACCGTACACTCCCAGATCCATACATAATCCCCAAGTGAGACGTAAGAGTAAGCGTAAGTATACAAATAACAATCAATGTTTTGCAAACACCTTCGACTAACGCTCACCCATTGTTGTTGTGGCAATAAAGAGGATACCGATTTGCAGAGGAAATTCCTCATTTGCCTTTTGATTTCTGTTTTCTACCGTCCATTGTGTACCTTAGCTCCTTGAGTGCCCACCTGACCGGTACATTTTTATTATGTCTTACTTTGTATTTTATAGCACCTCCTCTATATACAAATACAAAACATTTGCAAGATAGTAAGCCAAGCAGTCAAGCATTCCTTGCCGCAAAACACTCGAGCAGCAGCGCTACCCTCTTGAGTGCCGCAAATGGACACCCTTGCCAAGTGCAGGAAGGACCTCAACGTCGTATGGTCAAGTGAACGAAGTGTGCTCTTGGCCACCCAAACATATGTATGTATGCTTTATGTATATGTATTTCTTAAATCTGATTTGGTCAGTCAAGGTGCCAGCTCAACCCAGTCATCCAGAAAGTCTAAATAACAAGCAGTCGGGCAGCCATTATTTGTATACAATTGCTCGGAAGTGACACAAAATCCCCACTTGGCATTGTCATTGAACCAAACAAATAGTAACCGAGCAACATAGTCAACGAAACATATGTACACACTTATCGGCTTTTATGTGAATATACATGCTTCGCATTTTCGATATCCTAACCTCAAAGCACTTGAACTCATTTCGATTTGTTTTATTTACCACATGTTTACTGCTGTCTGTTAAAGCGCTACTTTTTTGAACCTTCATCATATGAGCGTTCTTTTGGTGCTTCTAAGTTGTTTCAAGAAACACATACAAATGCTATTCAACGCTACTTTTGTGGTTGCGATATTTTTTGAGGTTATGTGTGTACTGTAACACAAGTAATAAAGAGTAAAATATATACAAAGAAGTAAGCGACACTATGCTCGAAAAAAGTGTGATATTCGCAGCCTCTAACGCTCTTATATAATACGTAGAGTTGCTCTCTTCTCGAATAGTGTTTAAAATATATTTGAAAAACAATTTTGTTTGTCCAGGATAGAGCTCGTTTCGGGATAAACGAAGCTATCTGTAACTCTTTTGATAGGCGGATATATTTAGACCTGTTTTCACTCCGAGCTCAGAAAGAGCGTTATAAAAGCAATTAAATTTATGCTCTCGAAACAAAATTGGATCCGAGTCTTCAGTCCTTTCCCAAATTTACTTATGAAGATGTCCGGTCAGTTACAGATTTTTCGGAACTATCCTTTATTTGCATGTGTTTCAGATTCTCTTCCGGCTGACAAATAGGTCTGGCACAAGATTCAGAGGCACTTTGCGCATTTTTAAATAGTCTCAAAGCTTCAAGTTTTTTTGAAGGTCCTCAATCGTTTTTTGCGTAGGTGGTGTATATAACACAATTATTTGAAAAATTTTAAATTGTCAAAATCTACAAAACTTTTTTCAAAACCTTTTCCAACTTATCCATACACAATTTTTGCAGTCGTAAAGCTTTACATTTAACTCTAGATATACTTTCCATTTTTACCTTGTAAACTGTCATATTAAATCATATAAAATTTCTAATTGAATTTACAGCAGATCCAGATAGACTTTCGCGCAACATGACCTAAATTTGTTGCAAGCAAGGCTTACTTTCCACTTTTAAATGTCACTTAAGCCTTACCATCTCCACAAATTTAATTTTTTATCACATTTTTCGACACTTTGCCGCTTAGCGCTAAGGCGAACAAAAACATTCGCTGTCAACACTCTGCCAGCGCTGGGTGCCGAGGTCAGATCACAGGTCGCCAGCGCATCGAAGAGCTGAGGCGACCAAAAGCACACACCTTGAATATTATTTGAAAAAAGTTTTCGTTTATTTTCCTTTTATGCCTTAGCTGGTTGATTTCTTTATGAAGGTTTAATAAAAATTTTAGCAAAGGGCAACAGCGGCGCAATCAAAAGCGTGCAATCGCAGTTGCAGCGTGAGCAACCAGAGCGCAAACTAGCCACCCACCCATTGTAAGCTGCGCTTCAAACGGAGTGGTGAGAGGTGGTAGCGCACTTCAATCGCTTTTTAATATTATTTTATTCTTTAATTTCAGATGAAGCAGCGCTGATGAGGGCGGTCCATAAAGCTGGTGTTAATTTGAAATCCATTTTGAGGTGAGAATTGCCGGCAAAGTGCATACTTAGGCCGCACGAAAGGTTGGATAAGCATCGCAGGCGGTGCACGGGTGGCGAAAGCTGTAACGAATGGTAAAACGAGCAAAAAACGACAAAGTAAAAATTAATATTAAAAGAATAAAGATGAAGCCAACAGCCAGCCAAAAAAAAAAAAAACAGAAAGCAGCCGAATAATCACTTGCACCAGCATTGACACCCGACCAATTGTGTGATAAGAAAGTGTGGCTTGAGAAACTAACGATGAACGCGTTGAACGCAAACGCCAAAAAAGTGCAAATTAAAAAATCCGAATTAGTTTGGCGAAAATTGCTGCTCCAACTTTAATTAGCTGCGGCAGTTCGTGGTCGTTGGTACGGCGAGGCGTTGCAGATTTTTAAATTCATAAGTTTGGGTTGGCGCGCGGCCACAACCACAAGCACTTTCGCGAGTGCAGCTGTACTTACACAATAGTGTTCGTGCCGCATTAGTAACGGGCGTGGAAAATCTCATTACAACTAATAAATGCTTTCATGCATTTCAAATTTTCGGTCTGCCAAGGAAAGTAGCGGCGCAGAAGGATACGCGGGAGAGGAGAATGCAATCATATTAGAATGCATTTTTTCTTTCCGAATAATAATGTAATTTTATTTAATGAGAATATATTTTTTCGGATATACCGTCGTCAGTACCCTTAGATATATCATTTCTAGATGGGTTTATTATTCGCTTGAATTGACTTCAGTATATATTTTACTTAAAACTTTACTGGAATGAGACTCCCTGAGAAAAACGGACCTAATCGAAATGGGAGTGATATGACTAATTATCTAGATACTCATATCAAATGGAATCGCTTGGTCATATAGCGGTAGACTGTTTAATACTTCAAGCGAAGTATGCTTGGAAGCTTTTAATTTGGTAAAGCGATGTTCTTATCCCATGATGGCCCATTTAAAGGGTACTCGTACCACTACCTTTTGCTAAGCAGAGTTATGGTGAATCTCTTAATAAGTTAGTAATCTTTGAACATCCTATCTGGAAAGGAAGGTTAATAACATGTTCACAATACTCTACAATCCTCATTATTTCTAAAATAATTTTTTTTCTAAAATTTATTTCAGCTTACTAATAACAAACCTTTAAATTGAAACCTAAATAACTAGAAAGTGTTTAACTTTTTTGTAATCACCTTTTCGGTCCAGTGTAACAAAGAGAAACTGCTTTAAAAATTTTGTTCACCGGAAATAAATTATGTTTCAATAAAATGGTTCACAGCTGTTCGAACTAAAAACAAAACAGAAAAACATTTAATATTACTTTACCACAAAAATTCCTTATTTGAGTGTCATATTTCATGGCGCATATGCAGCAGAAAAACGCATTTCATATTCAAAACCTCATTTGGTAACACTTGATGACATTTCATCGAAACACAGACGAACGACCACACAAGACGAACTCGACAAAATGACAACTGTAAACTGGTGATGGAAAAAAGACAGACTGCAGACATGATCACGCGCAGATTACCTACAACAACTATTGTAATAAACTACAAAAACAAGGCATATTGTCAATGTACAGTGGTCAAAGACAGCTAAATTTTGAATAAATTGTTTCGAATATAAAAATAAGTTGGTTCTCATAGAAAACTCCACCTTTTTTATTACTTCTGACCCGACACTTCCACTCTATGAGAAAAGCGCTATGTCAATCTTTATATTTGGATGAAGCTGAGTTTTCGGTCGTTGATTCTGAGCGCTTTCATTGCAGCAACTATGTTTTATTACGACGCATTCCAATATAATTTCAATTAATTTTCTGTACTACTTTAAGTGAGGCGATTATTTATTTTCCAGTTTAAAATTCGAGTTTGTACGCAGATTGGTATAAAATGGACCACAGTGTGCTGTCGACGTCACGGCTGCTGATGACGCCAATGACAGCAGTCGATGACAGTTGTTGCTTTGCCTCGACCATACAATGGCTTGTCAGGATGGAGTAAATTCAAAGCAAATGACATTTGATGATTTTTGACAGTTGCCAGAGACGCTTTGGCATAAAGCCAAAATGCAAATGCGCATGAAAATCTGTTTGTGTAAATACGATGTGCGCTCATGCCCATGTAAACATACGTACACATATAATTGTGTACAACACCGACAGGTAGAAGTGTGTGCGGGCGCTGTTAGGGGCGTCGGGGCGTGAGACATCATCGCTTGTCGCATGAATGTATGCGATGTCTGCATTTCATGCACAAATAGGCGTCCGATAAGCGCAACGAGCCGCTGACAAATCTGTCGCTGAAATCTGTCAAAACGACCTGACAGTGGCGATACCGACGGTCGCCGACACCGTCTAAAATGGGCGACGCTTAATTGAACTGTTGTCGCAGCTTGATTTTCTGCGGGTCAAATTTGCATATTTCGTTAAAATGCGCAGCGCGCGAAAAATGCGCTAAAAGCACAAATTTAATACGTATTAATTCCCCGAGGCGGGTGCATATGAAGTGGCTATCTTATCGCAATCTTAATTGCGAATCGCGACGATAATAGCCAGCCCGCATTGACACAAATGGCCCGCGGTGCCCATGAAGACGATGGCCACTGCTGCCGTTGCACTTGGTGGCAAAGGCGGAGAGCTAAAAGGTCGCGCTTATCGCCGTCGGCACGCAAAATCCTGCCTAAGTTGCAGAGTCAAGGTGTCAATTAGCTGCCTGTGCTTTGCAATTGCCAGTCAAAACTGATTCGCAATGAAGCGCACTAAAAGGATTGCCCGTCAAACCATACACATACACACGCATTAAAGCAAAGGTATTAAGATTGCTGTTAACTTTTCTGTCTGTTGCCTAAAAGCTTCTTTGAACAGCTTGGAAATCACGCACGCCGCGGTGCAGGAAGCCTTTGATAGCATTCATAGTCCGCATCAGCTTCGATATAAAAATGTACAATCACAGAGGTGAAGCTGATAAAAAATGCTATGCATTTCGTACTCACATTCAAGTTCAATGTGTAGTCAGTCAATAACAGTGTTGCATGCAACGATTGTCGTTGAGGCACTTAGCAAATCGGCACAAATTCAGAGCGCATAACGCATTCAAGGACAAGTGCAGAGTCGTTGTAGGCTGCCAGTGGAAGAAAGTAAACAGAAAACAAAGTGATATTTTCGTGATTAGACATTTCGGCAACAACACTAACAAAATAGGCGCAGATGAGAACATAAGCTGTGGGTATTTGCAGAGTAAGTGGCATTCAAATGCTGTTATCAGGCGAAATTAAGCACAACTACCTTGAACCCCCTGGCAGTTACGTATACACTTGTAAATACTTGATAGATAAATCTAAGGTGAGTTATAGAGTATTACGTGTTCCCTAACTCTGTTAGGATTTTGAAATATGTGATCAATGAATTGAGTTCAGTTTTCGCATACATATTCAAAATAGTATGGTGAAATAAGTATTTTAATCCTGCCCATTATCATCACACTTCAAATACCTCGGAACATCTAATACAGAGCAGAAATTTCCCAAATCACTGCTGTGTTTTTCATAAAACTTGGCTGTGATGAGATCGGTAATATCGACTAACTATTTCTGTGACTTGTTACTTGACTAAATTAAGTGACTCAAGCGCGTACACATTATTGGTATTGCCAGAGATGATAGGTCGCGCTTTTATACCGTTTTCATCCTATTGTGATCCAAGCAATATCCTGTCATCTTTAACCGTCTGTTGCTGTGAAGCCTTCTTATGGTACAATTACATACAATTAAAAACAATTTTCTTGAATGTTCAATACAGTGCTATCACAGTGCTTTCCCAGTGCCTTTGCCAACTGCGTTTATCAAAGAACTTAAACCGAACTAACTAAGTGTCTAAATCACAAATTTCCTCTAACTTGACTGCGTTAATTCACACAACTCAACTGCCGGGCTGGTTTAGCTCATTAGCCCTCCACAACTCTTTGTAAAAAGCATAGCACTTCGGTGAAACGGTTTATTGGCCATTCGTGTTGGTTATCAGTGCCCACGTCTTTTTGTAATCAATGCAGGGGCGCACTGAATTCCGCACAAAGTGCAATGGCTCTTATGTAAATGTGTGTGTGGAGCTGCAACGGTACGTGCATGAGTAAGCACCCGGTAAAGTATCGGTGTTACAAAGCGTCCATAAAACGCAAATGAGTATGCAAATTAAATTAAGAACAGCCGCACTACTTGCACCCTAATGGGTTAGGAGGTGGGTTAATGCAAGCGCTACCATAGCTTTTAGCAGTTCATAGAAAAAAGTAGAGACTAAAATCATCACATAAAGTGTGGGTATCCCTTTAAAAGTTGCACCCACACAAATGCAACAACAAATATGCTGTTATGTTCACATAAAACTACCTAATAGGTTCATATGCTGTTGTGTTGCAGGGCGCTGCTTGCCGCTCGCATAAAAAAGGTGGTAATCGTTTTGCTTTGTGGCATGCAACTATGCCGACAATGGCAACTAAATACTCGACAACTATTTCGCATTCAACATGCACCCTATACTCCAGCAACTTTCAACTAGCCGAACTACTTATGAGTAAGCGCTGTGTTGCTCTTCAGTGAAATTTCTAGCGTGTGTGGCATGCAAATAATGCAGACATGCAACATGCAGACTTTGTTTTAATTTATGATTTTATTTTACAGTTTTCTGCTCGTTTCGCATATGGGTATGTCATTTTTGTCATTGCATGTCAGAATTTGAAATGTTTTGATATTTTTTGTGACGTTGTCGCCGTCAGTGACGGCGTCGTTGACTTTGGCGGGCCACACACAGCTGGTGACATTGTCGTCTGGCATATGATTTACGAATGCGATTTTATCTATGGAAGTATGCAATATTCGTAGATGGTTCGGAGAAAAGAAGGGCGTAGTAGAGTTGAGAAAGAAATTTTTGGCTGTAACAAGTTCATTGCAGTAGTTTAAATTTATGGGCTATAATAATTAGTTAATTGTTTAGTCCGGCAAGAAGTCAGAGCTCTTCTACAATCTACCAAATTTTTATAGATATCAAGGAAAAGGTGAATATGATAGTTTTAATATTTTCTTATTAAACTGCCATGATATTTGGGGAAGCAAAACCCTAAAAATAAAGTTGCAGTTTTCCATGAGATCCAGACTAAACTTATCAGACTTTTCTTGTGCAAAAGGCGATCGTACAAAAGCGAACTTGATGTTTGGAAACTCCATGTGTTCTGACAAAAGCATAAGATTACATACAAACACTTTCCAACAACTGTCTTTAGAAATATTTACATATATAAGCAACTCTTTCCATCGAGCATCTTCTGTGAAAGTTTGTACCTTCAGGAAGATTTTATCAACTGTTAAGTCATTCGAAAATATTGCTTTTAAAGCGACACGACTTTTAAGCTTTTATATAGTGGTATTCTGAGAAATATTTGAGACTCGAACTCGTCGGTTATGACCGGAATTAGATTGAATAACAACGCGTCCGCATTTTTTGTAAGGACATCAATAAAAGTCGCTGAGATATAGGCACTTTGGTAGTTGCTAATTTTTTTTGGGAACGACGGTCGAATGGATATCAACTCTGCAACTTCGTAAAGACGAGAAAAATAGGAGACGTACAACCAAATATTTCCACTTCAAAGGTTCAATTCTCACGAAATAAATGTGCATCCAAAGCAAATCAAATACCAGTCATCAGCGCTAAGTGCGCCAGTTCACCTGCAACCTAAATCAAGCGAGCCAATATGGCAACACTAAAACAAGCTGTAACCTGACACACGAAAAAAGCAAAGCCAGTGAAAATAAAACTGCCAAAACGAGCGCACATATGCATTTGTTGTGTTAGGTGTCTCACATGTACCATATAGAAAGCTGTCATGCTCACTTAACCCCTGAAATCACCTAATACGTTGGAGCATATCTACATGTGTGTGTGTGTGTGTGTGTGATGGTGTTCTTAGTGTGCTCTGCAAGTGAACTAGTAATAAAAGCTTTACATTTGCGCTTTTATACATTTAATTTTAAATAGGCATACAACAAAAACAACAACAACAACTAAACCCACAATATAAATTACCAACAACACCCGGGCACAGCCAGCGAGTCAACAACTTTATGACCTCAACAAATTTTCAACAGTGCCACGAAAAAGTCAACGCTCGCTATCACAAGCTCCGGCTGCAGCAGAGAGCTCAACGACCAAGTGTTGATGATATTTTTGGCTAAATTTGCAAACTATGTATTTGAACTGTGTTGTTATTGTTGTTGTTTGTGTAGTTGTTATTGTATTGCTGACGCGTACAACATGCTGCCTACTGCACGTTGCATGTGCAGGCGCTGCGCCAGCAAGTTGCCGCCTTAAAACCGCGTTGTTTGTTAGTGTTGGCTGTTGTTGTTGTTTCATGTTGTTGTAATTTTTCCTTTTCTGCTATTTATCCGTCCAAATTGCTTAACGCTTTTCACAGTAACAAAATACTTAAACGACCATAAAGTTCATGCAACCAAATACCTCGCACTAAAACCTGCCACACCAAACTCCAGTTACGGAAGCAAGCCACAACAAGCAACTGAAAAGTTATTGCATTTCTTAAGTAGCTGCAACAAACCATTTTGAGTGCAATGCCGCCACGCTCGAGACAAAATGAATGCGCTTTTAGTGATTCTGCGAAGTGGCGGGCGTTGTCGGTTGGCGAAGAGCACGTGGCATACTACAAGTGTGCAGCATGGCAGCTAAACTTGATTTAAGGAAAGTCTTAAGAGAGCTCTTTTAAGGTCGAGAATATTTTATGACTTTGTATATTTAGATTTTTAACTATTTAGAAGAGAAATGAAGCCATGGGAGTTTATGAAAAGTTGCAAGTTTGTAGGTATGAGGGTGCATTTTATATATATGTACTATTAAATAATTTCATATACAAAAATTTTGCAATTACTTGTGTTATATTTTATAATATTTTTAGTTTCGTTCTTTCACTAATTAAGTGTTCTTGGTACTCTCTAAACTCGATCTGTAAGTCGTCTTTTCTGTAAGCAATGAAATTACTGTATCATTGAAAACTATAACAAATCGTAAACTTGAAATCTTAAACTCGAGTTTATGATGTAACTTCGACCCACTATTATCTAAATCAAATCAATTTTAAACTCAAGTTTATTGTTCAAAGGGATTATACATAAACTCGAGTTTAAAATTTACTCTTTATCAAGAGCTTTGTATTGTCCTTATTAGTGGTGTTAAGATCCTTTAAAATTGATTGAAAATTATAATTTACAATATTTATAGCTATGTTGTAAATTTACTGAAAAAACAATTCTCTATATTTGCTGTGTTATTGCGATAAAAGTAGCTGAGAATTTGTAAAAGAAATTCTCTCAAATTATCTGGAATCTATAAAAGCGATTCGACCAACGGCATCAAAAATAAAAGCTATACACGAAAGAGACTTGATCGTTTTTGAGCATGAACTGTCAGCCATAGATGATTCCCGAAAGCTCTAGTTGAATTATTGTGGGCTATAGACTATACAGTTCGGGGTCCATTATTATTTTTTAAAAGACTTTTTGCTTAAATCAAATAATAAGCCGAAATATGAAATTAACTTGTGTATGATAAAAATCTTTATCACAATTTTTTTTTGTACAACTATTGACTGCTTTTAGTCACTTTATTCAGATACAGACGCACACACATACCCCAAGCACTTGGCGAGCGTTGCAAATGTGCGGACATCGCCTTAATTTGCTGTTAACGCGCTTGTTTACACGCTTTTGGCTAGTTTGCGCCAACAACTACAGCAACAACAACAACGATAAATGCACTAGTTGTGAAGACTCAAATGGCAGTCAGCAACAAATGGCAACATCATCAGCAACAGCAATTGTGGTAACAAACTTGATATTGCCACTCGCATAGTTGCCACACACAGCCGCCACCAATGAACGCTGGCAATTGTATGCCGCTTGATATGCAAATATATACACACACATTCGCACCAAATTATTTAGCAGCGGTAAATGGAAATTTCGCACGCGATACGCTCGTCAAATGCTACTGCGTTTAGATCGCAAAAATTAAATTGATTGGGATTCGCGGTTAACAAGAAATTGGTTAAACGCCGACAAAGCATTTAAATAATGATTAGCAGCGCTACAAGACAGCTGCCAATTGCGGTACGCTGCACAGTGGGACGAATTTATGAAATAACTCTTACAAATCTTACAAATATTGGGTTGAGTTTGGATGGAAATTGTAGGAAAGTTATAAGAAGACGATGATATTGTCTTGTCTAAGCGCTATCAATCGCTTAGCTCTCGATCGTCGAAAAATCAAAAAAAACAACAGCGGCAGTCATTTACTGTTGCTCCAAAGTGGATAAAAAAATTAAATAAATAAGCATTATAAAATGCAAACGTTTTCTGTTGCACTAGAATTTGAATTTATTTTATATAGTTAAATGAGGGAGTTGGTAAGAATTTAAAAATTTATATTTCTCTTACTTTTTTACATCGATATCGGCAACAGCTTTAGGCTGTAACGCGATTGGTTCATTTACATTTTTATAGAGATTCTTGACAATTGTGTGTATTTTCTGCGCGAAAATTTAATCAAAGTTGTCATTGCTTTTATAAAATGTTTTATCTTCTCGTACTTATTCTTCCATATTATCTTGTTTGTGTTTGACAGTTGACAGTTTTAACAAAAAAAACTGTCACTCAATATTTTTTCCACAAATATTATGTGAAAATCAGTAGTAATTCCATTTGACGAAGTAATTTTCGCAAATTTAATAAAATTTAAATACAACTTGAGTTGAATTTGAGTAATGCGTGAACCATGCTTTTTTTGTAGATATCTTCCATCAAAGATTAGGCTTTACGCCACAGTAAGAAAACGGTAAATAAGAGATAAATTAGTATTATGGATGAATATTATATACCAAAACAATCGCTAACTATAGCAGACAAGTTGTGAATAATTTTAAAATGAGTATTTTGGTTTTCAGCTTAATGCATGTATTTAAAATGCCATCAGTGTAATCTTCTGTAATCATATATATGTATATACCAATACAAAACATATTATGCAGCATTAAAATACGTACCGAATTTTTTTGTATTGCAGCATGTAGTTTGATCAGAACTGAGTAAAGTAATACTTGACTTTCATAAAGAAACTATCGTGAATGTAAAATATATTATATATTATATCGATAAATTGTAATTTTGATTCATAGACTATATAATACGTTTAGTAATAACCATTATTTTTGCATTAAATTGAAGATTTTTTTTAGCTTAGTTAGAATGAACTTTAATGGTAATTTCATAATGTCACACTCATAGAAACCGTCGTCCCTACCGACCATAGACATTTTGCCATAGACAAGAATAGGTAGTAATCATTTGATGTCAGGTGCAAAGTATAAAGTCTTATACATCTCCCAACCAAACTTCCGGAGCTTTTGGTGAGCCACTATCAATGTGACTAGCCTTGCGTTATACCGATGGAACTCTCCACTGACTGCTTTCTTCAGATGGTCCAATTGTTGACAGTACAGGTCCGAATTAAGAGCTTGGTCGTAGGGGAGCAATTATGGTATGTAGAGATTACAAAAGCAATATATTGGTAAATAATAGATTTCTTTTTACTAGACCTTATATCTTTCTAATATACACAAGTTCTAAGGGATTACAACATTACAGTGGATTATATATACAGCTTTTAATTAAGCACAAGATTAAAAGAGAAAAATATAAATAAAAAATGCCAAGGGCTCATGTTTGCATATTTAATGTCAGCGAAAGCGAAAGCAGTTGCCGGCGGTGGTACTACTTACAGCACTTGCTGCAACATCATTGTATGCACATTACCACGATCATCAACATAACATCCTTCTGACTTGATTCCGACACAAATTAAGCGACATTAATAAACATAGTGCTCTGCATGTGTGGGAGTCTATGTAGATGTCTTTGAGGGAACTACGAGTGATGAATGCATAATGACTTTGTCAAAAGTACTGCAATAATGGCCTTACTCTCATATGCGCATAAATATATCAGACTACTACAATCGCAATAAATGTGGCTGGAAAAGGCAGCGCATGTTGCTGAGCTTCGAATGTAGGTTAGACAAGCTTTCTGACAAGCCGGGAATAAGCGAAAGTGAAAGCAACTCGAGACCTTACATATCAACAAAGACTTCGTTACATATTTGGCTTCCAGATATTTTAAATGGAAGATTTTTTAAACGGGGATAGTTGGCTAAGTATGTGATTTTGTTCAATTTGGATCATATGGTATAAGTAAAAGCGGCTTACAACCTTGAGTTTAGAGGGTCGCTGAAATCAAATATATACTGGATATGTTGATAAGTTTGCGGTCTATATTCTATAACATAGAAGACGCTTATCAATTATTACTTCTTATTTTTTTTTTTTTTAATGAAATTTTTTAAATGAAAATTAAATTTAGCAGATGGTTTAGGAGGATAATCACATGATTACTTTCTTTTCACTAAATATTGCTGATGAAATGAAATAGGGGTTACCAATAGGCAAGCGCCCATTTTTTGTTTAATTTTAGCGGCATTCGAATAATGTGGACTTTACTTGACTTGACAGTATATGCGTGCATAAGCTTGGTCTTTCATGATAAAACACAAGTTCATTAAACATATTGTAATTTTCCTGCCAATTTATAGTTCTTCTGCACCAAATTTGGATAATTATTGTTATTGAGAAATTTGGTGGCGCATTTGACAGTTGTGACAGCTTATTAAAGTATACTTAACACCAGATATTGCAAATAATTTTTATACCAGTTCTACATGCAACTATGAATTTAAGTTCACAAACTAAAAAGCACGCAATATTGTTCCGACAAGCGCTTAAATTCAAACCGATATTTGGAAAATTTAGTTAAAGCCTTGCATTTAAGTAAACTTTTCTGTGAGCAACAATTTAATCATGGTCTGAGTAATTAGTACTACATAACCTTACTACGAATTGAAGCAATAAAGTTCTCAAATGGGCAAAAGGACTTGCTTTTTTCATCGGGCACACTCCTATTGCTAAACCCTATATAACTCAAATGAGCGCATCCCCGCTGCATTGACGCATAGCAAAATTAAAATTTGCCAAGTGAAGAGAGACGAGCATCATTGACACAATTTTAATAACTGAAATTCCTCGAAGGGATATAGGAGAATGGAAAAATAAACTTTGCTTTTGTGATTAAATTTCTTGTATGGCTATAAAGATAAAATGCTGGAGAATAGTTAACAAAAAATATGTAGATTATGTAGCAAAAACAGCATCAAAGGATTGTAAGTAAGGAGGGCAGAAAATTAAATTGCAAGCCAAAGCGGAGGGGATATGGCAGAAAAGCAGTGAAAGACATTTGCTTGAAAATATGATTCGTTTGGACCGTTAGTGAGTTATCTACTACTACGCATAAGATAGATAATTACTCCAAATTATGATGCAGAATATATTAGCAACATACTCTTTCACTACTAACTTTAGTATATCACAAGCTGCAAAATCTCATATTTTTCATATTGGCGGTTCATTGCCACTTTTTCCTTATTATTTCCAAGTTGCTTCACTTTTTTATTGCGGCAGCACGCAATGCAGATATCAAAAGAGCAACGCATTCATACGCACGAGCAACACCATGCTTAAGGCCCCGTTGGGGGGGCTACGAGCTGAGCAGAAACAATCCTTTACAATTTGCTCTTGAGTGCCACACTTAAGTGCTTACTTCGCGAAATACCTATGCACACACACACACAAGCGAGTGTAACTGCATTGCTTGCAATGTCAACTGGGCGTACTTACAGTGCAACAAAAAACAACAAAAATAAAGTGCAGCAACAACAGTCGCAGTCGCGGCGCAACTGAGCAGCCGTTTGCTGCATTGTTACGGATAAAAGTGAAATGAAGTTTCGCCGTTAAATGCGCCACTGCTGCATGCAACAAATACACACACACACACTTAGCGCAGAAAATGTAATCATAATGCAGTTGCACATACAGCTGACATTGTTTACAACAACTACTGCAATATATCGTTGTTTTTGCACTTGCAACTTTTTCTTTCATTTGTGCGCGCTGTTGTTGTTGTTGTCATTGTCGTTGCCATTTTTGCATTCACAACTTTTTAATTAAAATATGAAACATTGAAAAGTGTGTCAAGCAGCAGCATCGAGCGCACAGTGTTGCAACAAAGCGGATAGCAGAAATAAAATTGTAAATACACAAGCGTGTGTATGTATGTATGTATGTATGCAGTATGCAATGTCGGCTCATTTTCAGTTTTACTGCGGGCACTAAAAGGTTCAAACACCCATATTTACATGCATAGTTGTATGTGTGCGGGAGTGCAGCGGCAGTGAGTGGTGTGCCGACTTGGCTTGCTTGCGCCTTTGGCAGTTCGCTTGAATATTTGAATTTTGCTTTTACGAGGATAATAAGCGAAATATGCCGAAATGCGAAATGATGTGCGGCGAATTGTGCAAAATATGCGCTTTATATATTACACGAACTTTACCATTAAATGGGTGTGCCTTAATTTAATTATTCGTTAATTTCTTTCACAACAAAGTTTAACGTGGCTTTAAGGCATCACAAGTGATTTGTAGCAGCACTACTGTGACAATATTGTGGCACTGAAGTAAAAGTAGCGCGCATTTTGAAACAATTGGTCCTATTGAAACACCCTGTGCACGAAAAAAATATACGTTCTATCTTTTTACCTATGCATACATTTCGGAAGTTCATACATAGATATGTCCAAAAACATTTTTCGTGAAATGATGCTCCTGCGGCATACAACTGACATATACACGGAGGTACTCACACATACACACACATTTATAGATAATTAGCAAACTAGTTATACATGCATTATGCCTCAATTTAAAAATATTACGAAACTTTAGCGCTAACATTGAAAATTTTGTGAAACTTCAAATAAAAATATTTTCAATAAAACGTTCGTTCCGTGTTTACTGCTAAGCGTAAGCTTCCTATTATAGTTTTTTTACAAAGTGATGTGATTCTTGCCGATTAACTCTTCTTTCTCGCTAAATTCGCTTTCAGCGAGCATTTTCTTGAATTCGAAGCGCAGGAAAATGCCGCCAAAGGTCCGGTCCTGAGAATAAGTAGACCATGAAACACTTCAACAACTAATTCATTCAATTGGGCTATCACTCTTTCGTCTTAAGCGTTCTAGTAAAAGTCGCTGTTGAGGGACAAGACAGGCTTTGAAAATTAAATCATGAACGTATTGTATATATAAAATATAGATATATATATATATAGACTTTACTTTACCAGCCAGCTGTTAAGGGGGCAAACCAGTTTAGATGATTAAAAAAAATCGATTTTTTTTATTGCATAAATTGTTAGTACAACTATTCAAGGATTTGTTGCTTAAGTTTCAAAATGAAATTCCTATTAGTTCCGATGATATGAGCACTAAGGTACACACCGTTCGATTCAGTGCCGAAGCGCATTTTTTTTAAATGCGTTTTTCTCGAATCGACATTTTCTCAACTTGCGGGAATCCTAACTAAAGTTATTGACGAATCGATCTGAAAATTTGTGTGAATATCCTGTATTCGAGTCCAGAATACATAAACCAAACTCTGGAATGATTTTATTAAATAAAATATATTTTTTAATGTAAGAAAGGTGAAAACATTTTGTTCAAACACCGCCAAAACCTTTAATTTTCAACTCTTTTGGCCAGAGTTTGGTTTTATATTCTTAGAAAATATGTTACTAACGAAATAAAAGAAATTAATGATTTCAGATCAAAACTGTGACCTCCAGGTGTCCTGCCAGCAGTCAACTCTGATGGCGATCGATAAGTATTTGATTAAAGGCGGTGATACCGGAATGTGGATGCTTGTGAGGCCTATGTGCCGTTGTTGTAAGCACAGAAATTGAATACTATGGTAAAAAAAATTAAATAAACGTGTCACTGCATACAACAAATATAGTACAATTATCGCCCTTTTGTAAACCTTTTACCCTCAATGATTTTACAACGATAATTTCGAATTGATTTGCACACTTAAACCAAATATGCACAATAAACAACATGCAAACCATTAAAATGTGCCACTTGAATGGGCGGGAAAATGAGTGAACACCAACAACAAATGAAGCAATAAATGTGAGAAGAAACAAGTAAAATGGCAGAAATAAACAATTCAATTCGAAGTTAACCAGTCGCAATGGTTTTACGTGTTGTTTGCAACACCCACTGAAATACCCATACTCTCATACATATAAGTGCACACCTAAAGAGCAAAAATACATATTAACTGTGAACTACACCACACGCCAACTTCCACCCGCCCACTAGCGCTTAGTTGACTGCTTACTCAGGTATGCAAAAAGGTGAGCCGCACTAACCGAAAGTAAATAATGGCCAGTGGTTGTGGCACAACTGGTGACCAAGAAGATGAATACCAGGCAGCTAGTGAACGGCAATGTTGTTGGTGTTGTTGCGCAGGAAAAAATGTGCAACAACTGCTGAGTACAGAGAAAAATTTGAAATGTAAACGCAGTTAACAAGCAAAAAAAAAAATGCTAAATCCAACAACAATAGCAGCAACAATTCGCACAAGGTGTAAAGGCAATGGCGCGAAAGAAAAGGAAAGCGTAAAATAAAGGTAGAGTAAGGGTACTGTGAATTTAACGGCAGCATTTACGCCGCTACTTTCTTTCGCTTGGAAAATTATGGTGAGAGCATAAAACAAATCGCTCGGAAAGCGTAATCGCACCTTTTGCAAAGGACATACACAGTTACGCAATACAAACATACATACATATATACAATAGCAGTCGAGCCGCTCAGCTCAACTCGACTAAACTCGACACGTTTCAGCTTGTCACAGTTCCTTCTACATTCTACTCAATGCATTTGTGTAGTTTTAAATTACAACAAATTGTTGAGGATTTTGCTTCGCAATCCGACATTACTTTAATTCTCCACTTTCTCACATTCGCTTCTTCGTGCGAATCCTGTTAATATCCTTATTTGTCAGCCGGCCTTACCCGAACGCTTCTAATTGTGTTCCCGTACCGCCAGCAACGCCTTCAATTCCAGTGGCGCGCAAACCAGCAGGCGGAGACTTTGTGTTTCTATTACGTCACACTTAGCTCTCACATTGCTGCAACAATGTTATTGCAAATCCTGACATCCATCATTGTGCACAATTAGGCGAGGCTTAAGCGTGTCGTCTTACAGCGGGAGAGCAAAAAAATCGGTGCCAATACGCACTGATTGTTAGTTTTAGAGCTTAGAGAGGAAAGAAACTGATTTATAGGCTTCAGTGAACGTTTTCGTTTAAGAAAGCGGACTTGCAATACGGATACCTAACTTTTCTTGCACCATAGAAATTTCCGATAAATAATAAAAGCATTTTTACTGACAGTTCAAAACACTAGCCTTGATCGATTCAGCATTTCTATACTCGACCACCGGTGGGCGTTGCTCTCTTGTCAAAAAATGTATATGTTAGTGCAACAACAACGTTGGCGAGCTAAGTTCGATACAAGAGTGTATGCGGATGTCTCTTTAAAAACGCTTTTAGAATAAATCTAAGAAGGGACTAGAAAAAAAGTATCAGAAATAGACTTTCAGCAAAGGTTTGGTTTTCTAGCATGCTGCAAAGTATTAGGCGGCGAATAAAAGTGCGAACTATTGCTTGAAGAGATGTACGTTGCAGAGCGCTACATCGCTGTTTGTTACACAACGACAGGAAGTGCAGTCACTATGTTGCCTACAGTCTCACCCATGCGGCAAATGGCATGAATATACCAGTACGCCATGAATAACTATGAGACGGTAGATGCAACACGCACATTTGACACCTTTAGCTGTTGGATTTTGCAGCTGATTGCAATCTGAGCCACAGATTGAATTCAAATAACCAAAGAGGATACACGAATGCACACACACAAGCACACGCAAATGCGTAGATGCAACGCCTCTACACACACACACATATATATATACATGAGACTGCGTGAAGTTATAGATTATGCGCTGTGCGGCATATTGCGAATATATCATTGTGACTGTCAGAAAGATGCCAACAGCAACAACAGTAACAACAACAACGACGGCAATGACGATCGCAAGAAATGACATTAGCATTGCACAAAGCAGGGATTAGGATTATTATGAGCGGGCGTATTATTGGGTAACATCCTGTCGCATGCAACGGCAACAACAACGAGAACAAAAAGCGCTCTGACTTTAAGCCGTTACATGAAACCCACACCAAGTGCAATATGTCTGATGTACGCACACACACACACACGCTCATGGATTTATCTGTGTGCGTTCACTCTCTGCAATCCCAACTATTTCAATCTGCTGCCGGCTTTGTTGTTGCCCTGGGCATTTCAGCTATTGTGGTTTGATACGTTCTCACATAGTTGTATGCATAGCCACATGCATACACGAGCAGCAGGCTCCCCGCACAATCGGTGCTTACATAATTTGCTGCGCTAAGCCGCCCTTGGTCGCCTGTGAACACGTTCTTTTCGCATTCGTTAGACTTACGTTGGCTTGTGTATGCATACTTGCCACAATCACATATATGGTATATGCTTACTTCGGTGCACCTCAATGCTCCGAGCTAATGCAAGCGGGTTGCTGACGAATGATTGCTTGTAGAGCGCCTAAGCTGCAAATCCCTTGCAACTTGTCCAACTAATTCGATCGAAGATTAGTTTTCAATTTCATTTGCCTTGGTCATAATCAAATGCGAGTATAAGTATACTTACATAAGTACTGCTGCAGTTAGGCAGCTTTAATTGTATATATACTTATTTACTAGTGAATAAAATTCTGAACGTTTTCTTGTAAAAGTGAAAGAAATTGCTTACTTTCGGATTAAAGATCTTACTTTCCAACTATATGTAAGTACTAAATCAATTCCAAGTATTTTGCTCTGTAGCAAAAAATGGTTACAAGCGTTTGGAGATGTATTAAAATTAGGAAGACCCAAACCCTGTACCAAAAGAGATTTCCCCAAGGAAATATGGTGTTTTACTTATTAAGAACCCCTTAAGTAAAAATTATATTGAGAATAAATCTCTGATCGTTTTAGACACGTTTCCTAATCCTAACTGAATCTTGGTTTCTATGCTGATTTACTTATTACTTTAAACATATTATAAATTAGGTTAATATATGGATACGTAAATTACAATATAAAAGTATTTGGGGAGCGAACTATCTTGAGTAGAATCTTAATGACTTAGTTTACTTCCCAAAAATTCGAACAACCATGGATACGTTTCGCTCCAAGTTTTCTCTTGTGTATAATGCGCATCCTCAGAGACGTCGTACAGTGCGCACAGAAGACGCTACTGCTGCTGTGGAGCAGAGTATTAAAAAAAGCCCAAATGAGTCCGTCCACTATCGTGCAACAATCGGAGTTGTGCCCATTCACTTTATGAAACATTTTGCGGAAAGAGCTTGGTTCACAGACTGAAAAAATTCAACTCGTGTTAGAATTGAAGCCGAATCATTGGTCCATATTTCTTCAAAACTGAAGCCGAAGAATGCTACAGAGCCATGATTAATGACTTTTTCGGTGCCTGAATTAGAGGATGTTGATGTGAACGACTTCTGGTTCCAAAAAGACGGCGCTGCATGCCATGCAGCTAACGAACGCACTGTCTAACCTCGTGGGCCTATTGCGTAGCCTCCAATAACAATTCAACACCGCTGGACTATTTTTTGTGGATTAAATCAAAACGCTTGTTTTTATTGCTATCAAATTCAGAAAATGCTGAAAAACTCGAATATATCGTAAACGAAAACTCACTTTATTCCATCGAAACTGATAATCTCTACAAGAGATATAAAGCCAGACAATGATGCTTTAATTTTATCGCTAAAATATTACATTCTTTTAAATCTTTCCGCACAAGTGTTTCTGCGTACGTCTGCTCATACACCGTGAACTATAAATCCCATAAAGTATCATATTTAAAAATTTCGAACAATGGTAAATTTTATTATTTAAAAGCTCAGTGGTTTTGTGCCATTTTAATTTCGTTGCTCATCAAATAAATATTTTTCGCCTTTCATTCTTCTTTTTCAAATTGATTGCCATTTAAATACTCCGAAGCGCCCTCGACATGTGAGCGATATTTGAAATTAAATATCAAGCAAACTTATTTAAATGGGAAAACACACATTTACTTAAATAGAAAAATTACAACAACAAGAAATACTGTTATGTGAAGCATTCACATGAAATTGACTGCATTATTGGCGATTATTAAAAATATTATATTATTGTATGAAATAACAGAAAAAAAAACTGAAAATGCCGAACTGAACAAATCGTTGTCATTAATGAGCAAATATTTTTGCAAATGCAGGCACACATAAATTGATTATGGAAATGAAATAACTGTTGCACTTAATATATGGTAATGCAACAATTGCCGCCACGTCAATGTTAAGTGTGGAGCCAGCGGCTGATTGTCCATGCGTCTGTCCGTTTCATGGCTGAAATGTGAACACAAATACAAATATAAATATGCAATTACAATTACAATTACCAGATATGTATTGTTGAATGATTAACTGTATGTTTACAACATAACTCTTAATGTGTATATTAATGTGTGCAACACATGTGTGTGTGTTTTTGTGTTGCAGTGGCAATGGCAATAGTAGATCATTTGTTGTGCGCTTCGCTGCATGCGCGATTATGGCTTTAGGCGACACGTTGCGATTTTCCACTTTTCACTGCTTTTTGTTTTTGTTGTTCGCGATTTTTGTTTTTCATTGGCCCAGTGCCCACGGTGCACAGTTCTAGTCGTCGCTTAATTAATTTTACCACTTTCACACCTGCACTACAAATATGCTCACTTGTCGTTCTCTGTGTCCTTCGCTATAAATACAGGGTGTTGCAATTTTGATTTTATTTTCTGTACTCATTTCATTTTAATGTGCTCACACGCTTTGCATATTTCGATGCTGTTCTCGAGATATAGACTCCTCGTATTGCTCAAGTCCCATAATATCTTCGACGATAAATGCCTCTATTTCTCAACTGTAGGTATAAACCTGTTATTGAGGCTCAAATTCTAGATCCAGTTAGTGGTTCTAATTAGCACTTTAATTATTTGTTGGCTCTAAAGCTTTTTTGAATACTTTTTAGTTCAATAATTTCATATTTAACTCTTTTGTAATGTCTTCTTTGACACCTAATCTATAGTTTAGAACAACGGGTGATCCACGGCTAAAAATACCACGTGCACCTAAAATTTTTGGAATAGCATTTATATAAATATATAAATACATATTTACAAATATAAAAGGTTTTAAATACGGTTATTGTGTATAAGGTTGCCAGCTTTCTAAGAAAGCAAAACTTAGAAAAATCTTTAAAAATAATATATACAGATATATTGTACTCTTACAAGGCATATGCGTATATATTTTAAAATTTTAAAATATTTTTTTCGAGTTTTGCTTTCTCAGAAAGCTACAATCTATATACATATATATATATATATATTTTTAGAGATTTTTAAAAATTTTGTTTTCTATGAAAGCTGGCAACCCTATACCCAATAACCCTATCCTAAAACCTTTCAGCACACTTAACAGTTGACTTTTAAAAATCTTGCTTTTGGAACATACATAATTTGTAGTATGTTGTTTAGGTAACCTTTTTTTATAGGTGGCAGCACTATCCCAAATTTTTTTGTTTTAGTTCATCTACGTCAATTTTAGCAACATTACCGTTCTAAACATTTTTAAGTACACACTAAATATTTGTATCAGTTTTGAATTTTTTAGTTAGGTGGCAACTTTATTCTAATATAATTTGTGCCTTATATCGCTATTATACCATATGATGACGGATGGGATAAATTACTTTATACTCTATCAAACATTACATTTTTCAACTCAAATTAGGTAAGGTTAGTTTACATGGGTTCCCAAAAGAGAATACCACTTGAACTGATTCAGAAAAAGAACTCCAGTAATTGGATTTTCAGTGTCGACAAAGCACCTTGAACCAAGCCAAGTCGAACACCCTTTATTTCGTTTCGAGTTTATATTTATTAGCGCTGCTTTATTTTTGCTGCATCTAACATTTAATTTCCATTTAATGAATTTTGTGCATTTTGCAAATATTTTGACAATTTAATGCAAAACAACCGACCGACCAAGAAACCAAAGTTGCAATGACAATAAAATAAATTAAAATAAAATATAATGGAAATTGAATTTTGTGACAGATTTGCTGCAAATGCATTTTTGCTGTTAGCTATGAGCACACACACACACACACAGACGCCTGCACGCACACAAGCCAAACTAATGCCGTAATGAAATGTGAATATGCAAGTAATCTGCTAAAATAACAACAAATTGCGGTATTTGCACGTGAACGTGACAATAAATACTTCATTGAAAAATAATATAATATTTTGTTGCAAACATAGCAGCGACAAAACGCTTTAAAGCAGGTGTTGCAAGTGCAACTGTTGTGGGGCGCTTTAATTAAATTAATTTCGGAGTAGTAAAAAGACGCTGGAGACTTTAAGCGCAAATCATCTCGGCAGAAGCCGCAACTGCGACTTAGCTACAAAGAATACGACACTCTATTTGAGCTTCTTTGCTTTCGTTTGCAGCTTATTGCTGATATCACACACACACTCACATGCATATGTAGGCACTCAGGAAGTGTCAGTGACTGGAGAGCATGGCAAAAGTGTCGCCTTGTCCTTTAATTACTTGCAAGTGCAAAAAGCTTGTAGCAACAACACACATAAACGGCTTGGCAGCAGAACAACAAAAGCAACGCCAAATGAATGTGACCAAATTGATACGGAGAAACTACGGCAAGGCGCGCACACCACACGAGTGCAGTGCATAATCCACGAACATGAGTGCATACATCAAAAAAAAACGGAAGAAAAAAGAGACAAAAACAAATAGCAACAACAATAGCAATCTAAAAAAGTGCAAATTAAAAGCACTACTCTTAGAGCGAGAAATAGAAAACACGAGCACAACAAAAATAACACAACGGCATACACTATGCGCAGACATCTCGGTGTTGTGTTCAAATTAAAAAGGCCAATCGTAAATGGACTCGGACATGGCGATGTGTACCATTTAAGGCGAATTGTCACCTACGTGTCGACTGGTATTTAGTGTCCGACACGAGACGCTTTGGATTAACGACTTTTTTGCCCTTGCTACTGCGCTTGCTATTGTTGTTACTATAGGTTTTTGCTGTTGCTGCCGTCTGTCATTTCTTGCGTTGCAAGCAGCCAAACTTTTTCTAGCTTATTTTCCTCAATTTTTCAACCTTATTTATTTAATTTTATTTTTGAGCCATTTTCCTGCGCTGAGAAAGCTGAGGTGCAATGCCAAATGAAAAATTTGTTCGGCCAATTTAAGTGTGGAGAAAACGAGTGTTGCAAAGGAGTCTGTTTGACAAGCAGCTACTCACTGTATAATCACAAAATTAGCACTTTCCGTTTGGGAGGCGGCACGAAGTGGCGGACACCTTAGTGTGTTTAACACGTGACGTGCAAAAGGAAAGTCTACAAACTAAACATGCATGTATTGCAGTCAGGTCGAAGCCAAACTGATGCGTCTTCGCTTGGTTTCAGATCTGCGAATTAGCGATCTTATGTATTTTATATTTCCATCAGAGATAATCCTTGACTTGAGTTTCCTAGGTACGCCTAAAGACTTTTAATTTAAATTTCATTCTATAGTGGTTCTAAGATTCATAAGTGTTAGCGAGAGAGCCCTATTAAAACATTCTCTTCTTTGAATTTTTTTTTCCAGCTCATAGAATGCATGACTCGCAAGTTTATAGGTAAATGCATAAAACTTCAGGCTCACTCTCGCATAATGGCTTAAGCTCAGAAACTTCTGAAGCTAAAAAAGTTCCCGTCTTTTTGGAACAATCTATTATACTTGTAGCCCTTAGAAATGTACACAATTTACCTATAAAAACATAATATTAAAACAATTTTACGCAAACTATCAACTATTTTCGTTTTTTATGATAGTAAATTCTTTGAGAGCTTGAACCATTACTGCTTCATGGCAGCTGAATTGACTCAGCAGACTTTGCTTCAACTTCAGCGAAAGTTCGTTTGGGATGCTATCATTAAATTGCGAACCGTCACTGAAGACGACCAATTATACTCATTTACATATCACTCGTTTCGAAAAGAGCTGTTAAAAACATTTGCGGGGACTCGGTATTTTGTACTGATTTTTATTAGGGGATATACTTCCATCCATAAAACTTAAGAAATTATTTTGCGCGCAGAGTTTCTGTGCCCTTCATGCTATAATATTGTCTGAAGATATTCGAGATAACCTTTCAATTGTGCCGGGGATTTTCTACACGCTATTTACCGTTCCGTTTTTAAAGATTTGTGGACTATTTATAAGCAACAATTTGTTGGTTGAAAGGAAAATTCGAGTATTTGAGCTATGATTAGGCTAATTGTGCTTTCAACTGAGTCCCAGCTGAGAACATACAACAGAGTAGCGGTTTAATAAGATGGAGTATTGGACGCCTTGGATATTCGCAAGGCCTCTGCATTCTATCGATTCCATTTTACTTAGTTTCTGAAGTTGAGTGTGGTAAGCGTCCTGTGTGACCTCAACCATGTTACCCAATTCCTTTTTTCCTAAAAATATAAATACTTTGTCTGAAGACTATACACATTACCGCAAAGTAATTTTGTGGCACACTCTGTGTTGTTGGTGTCGCAAGACTTAAGGTATTCCTCTAACATTCAGTACTGAGTAAAAATTAGTATTTTGGATTCGGTTTTACCTCAGCACTTTGACTTGGTCTAAAACTGCATGCTGCTAATCGGCGAAAGAGCATCGCTGTTGCCATGTTGCCACAACCACCGCTTGCGTACTGGCAACGAGGAGTCGCGAACAATCGATAGCGTTGCGTGCGCTGCCTGCCATTTGTACGCTTAGCGACTTTTGTTGTTTTAATTTTCGTACATTTACTTTTGTTGTTGTTTTAATTACCTTTTTCCAGTGCTGCTGTTGCGGCTTTAAAATAAAACCGTGCACTAATCTCAATTAATGTATATGTCGCGTTGTTGTTGCATTGTTGTTGCATTCGGCTATTGTTACTTACATCGAAAAGTGTTTATGTGTGTGTGTGTGTGTGCGATTGAGTGCAACCAACAGATATTAACAGTTGCTGCCACTGTTTGTCGTTGGCCACCGGTCGTTTCTCGATTTGTTGTTGATTTGTTGTTGTTGCCGGAATCAGCAGCAATCGGCCAGCGATTTCATTTGTTTGCTTTTGTTTTTGTTCATTTAGTGATGGAGCGTAATGTTTGCTGTCTGTAAATTCGCACCTTATTTTCGAGCCTCGCTGCTTGCATGGCTTGTTTGATGTCGTTGTTGTTGTCTTTTTCTTGTTCTTGTTGCACTGTTTGTATTTGCTAACCAGTGAGCAGCTACTAATTAAAGCCGCTCATGTTCAATAAGTTGGAGTTGTAAGCGCAACTTGGACTTGCCAAGTTTTGTAGCGTTCATTGTGTGTGTGACTTAAGTAGTACGTGCAACATGCCACAAGCTATCAAATTCATATAGACAAACATTTGTGCTTCCATATCTCGGTAAATATGTGCATTGTGGTTGTCGTTGTAGTTGTACGTGCGATTATGTCAGTTTTTTTTTTCTCTTCCTTTGTTGTTGTTATGTCAGCTATGACTTGGTGTCACCTTCTTCAAATTTGCATTTACTAAATTCTTCGTTACTTTTTTGCATTCCGAGTGGACACGCACTAACAAAAACAGCACATTCGTTATATGAAAGTTGATTTTTTGTTATATGCTCTCTGATACCCTGTAGGAAGTGGATATCACTCAAGTGCTTAAGAGTCATCTTTCCTGGTCGTATAGAAACTACTCAGACAATTTGTCGTATATCTAATCATTTTCAAAGGCTTTCAACCTTTTTGAAAACTCAACTGGTACTCTTCGGAACGAGTGTTCGCTCTTCTGTTCTGTGCTTACTAGCGAGGATAAACATTTTAGAGAAACTCAGAACAGGGTTCTCGTTGTTTAATCTGTTGTTGCGACGAGTTAGCTATTATTCTCGACGATGACTTGGCAAAGACCACATATGATGCAATCTACTGCCTATCATTCTTTGCTAAAGTTACTATCAGCACGAGAAGTTTAACGGTAAATGCTTCAAATAAATATCGTATTAAACAACGTCGGAGTATGCATCAATTCAAAAGGAGTTTAAATCGAAAAAGGAGATCGATCGATCGAAAGATTTGTGTTTCCTTGTTGAGTCAGTTCGTTTAGAACCGCCCACCGTGATGTGCTCATAAACGCCTCAATTTCCACCACGGTGTGTGCCTTGCACCATTCGCCATCATTTATGGCTTGTTAACCGCTGTGGCACTCTCTTATTGCCGTCTAAGTATGTGCTGCGCAGTTGGTTTTCATTTTGTTTTGTTTTTGTGAAATTTGAAGCGCAAATATTTTGACAGCCAACAATTTTCGGTCGCACATCACATGAATTTAATGTTAAAAAGTGATTTTACTCACATACAAAAGCCTTTGTGCATACATACATTTATACTTGTATGTTTGCCACATTTGCCACCAAATTGCAAAAGTAGAAACACATAGTTCTAATGGCGCAAAATGTCACAGCGACTCGTAAAAATGCTCTAACAAGAAAAATGCATTTCATCAACAACATGCAAGCAGCCGACGACCGACGGCGACGATGCCGCCTCAAAAGTGGATACAAATATGGCCATACACGCCTTTATAGATATACTTACATATCTACATTTGCATTCGTAATGAAATAATAAAACTGCAAATGGAAAGTAGTAGTGGCTTTGTGTCGTGAATTGCGGCATGTGGCAGCACATGTTGCACCACCGATACGATCGCTTGCAAAGCAGTCAAGCGCTTCGCGAATTGCTGTATTCTCTAAATTGTGCCTGACATCCTTGGCTTACACTTGCACTTATAATAGATTTCCGAAAAAGATTTACGCAGTTCGAAGAATGCTTAAGCGACAGCGAAGCGCCAGAAAAGGCGGCGCAAATAAAGCAACAGCAGCGAGGCAGCCTTGGTGCAGCGAAATAAAGCGATTCGCGGAAAAATTAAGCAAAATTAAAATATTTTGCGAATTTTTCAGATATTTGTGAGTGCTTTAGCCAGCACTAGTGAGTTGTTCAAGGTAAAACTATATACATATATTCACACACATATATGGTCTGTCAGTTAGTTTTCTATTAGAGAGTGTGTGAGAGCAGAGAATTTTTACTTTAATACTATTGGTATAGAAGGTTCTCAATGAGGTGTATTCTTAATCATAAATATAATATTATAAAATTTACTGAAAAATCAATGCAGAGAGCGAACCAAATTTTACTCTGCTTGCTGTGTCCAATTACGATAGAGCGAAAATTTTCAAAGATGCTCTAGTTTACCAGATACCATATTGGCATTCACATAGCTCATTTGCTATACAATTTTATCGGAATATAGCTAACTCGAGTAATGTAGATATATTTGTTAGACAAACCCGTACTAGCCGTAAAAAATTTCCAGTAGAAGTTTATACTTCAGAGTTCACTATACTCATGTTGGATCCCACTAGATGACTAAAATACTTGACCGTTCCAATGTTCTTTTGTTACTTTTAATATTTTTTAGTAGAATAATAAAAACGTTTGACAGTAAATGGTTTAGCACTCTCCTTTGCAACTCTGTAGGAAGATTAGTTAATAATCTGTCAAGCTTCTTCAAAATGCGTTCACACTTGTCTCATTGCAGCTCGGCATCAATTTTAAATCTGAAATTTTTCCCACTAAGGTTACTAGAAACAAAAGCTCGAATGCCACAGTTTTAAATCCACAATCAATTTTTACTACTACCATCAAAACTATATAATTAGAGACATTTTAAAGTAAATAGTAGAAACAAATATAATATTTCCCAATTTATGCGCTGGTAGAAAAATACCGAATAAAACTGCCATTAAAAACTTTTTTTCCGAAGAGTATAGAATTACAAGTAGAATACATAACTTCGTAACGCTTCACCATTACGAACGCCATTTGTTCATACTTCACGATCTTGCGCCACTCAATATTCAAAAGAACTGCTCATTTATGGTATTTTAAAGCCGACGAGCCTACCGCCTTGACTTAGACAAACTGGAACAAATTAGTTTCTAGTGATATTGATCGCCAACACCTTTTAGAAGCAGCACCAAGGAAACGCTAATAGCCACAGCTCAAACGCTCGCAATATCACATTTTGACTGATCGTAGACGCTCATGATCTGTGGCAGCTTCAAACTACTTAACACTTCTCGCTGCATTCCTCCATCATACTGGCCTCATAGATATGTATTTTACTTGTTGGTCGTTTCTACTCAAGTGAAGTACACACATGTAAATAACACTTTGTCGATTGTGGTGATGCAGTGCAGGCGTGCGGGCGGCGCAACTCATTTGAAATGTCAAAACTGACATTTCAGTGGCGTCAGTGAGTGTCATGTTTGCCCAACACTTCACGAACGTATTCGTACGCACCTACATACGAGCCTCGAGTACCTGCCGCCTGTGTTGTAAGTAAATAATATACTTATGTCGCCTATAAGAAAACGAAATCGCTATTGTAGCCACGCCGGTGAAGCAGCATACAATATGCACTCCCTTCAACCAACACACCGGCCAGTAATGCCCCAATGAATGAATGTGCAAAAGTGTTTGGTGTAAAAAATTGAAAATCATCCTACGCCACGCCAAGCAGCAGAGAGCAAAGTGAAGCGGAAGAACCACCAAAGTGCACTTGATTTATGTTGGATTAGTTGGAAGATGCGCGCAAATGAGTGCTACAGTCAGGGTTGTCAGATAGTTACTAAGGCGGGTGTAGCTTCGAATATTGTTTGCTGCAGAAATTCAACTTTCCTAAGTTTCTATAAATGGCTTAATATTTATTTTACCAGACAAAATTTAAGCATGAAAATTTTAAAGTAAGTTCCATAAAAGCTTAAAATTTATAAAATAATTTTAGATATGCAATCTCAATTGACAATTTGAAAATTACAAAAAAAAAATCTGAAAATAACAACAAATAATTGCTTAAAATTTTTTTTAAATTTAGTACACTTTGGCAACCCTTCCGATCGCCCTGCTCTTGAGATCATGTAATCAGGCGCAAATGCAAACATTTATTATAATATTTCTAGCATTCTGCCAGTCTGCGCTAGACTCATGTCATCTGTTTGCTGTTGTGGTAAGTGATCGTGCAACATGTTCCAGCAGTTTTTGTTACAGTCTTTTGTTTGCAAAACACTTGTATTGCGATCAGAAATCAAAATGCTTATTTACACTTGCACACTTATATATGTACGTATTTATCTTAAATTTCAAGTGAAAAAGTGAGGGATTTACTTCACTTAAACTCTTGATTTATTTGTGCTTTATTCTTGAGATCTCGTGTTTAATGCGAAAATGTCTGAGTTTTTTGTTGCTTTACGGAAAATTTAAGAGTTAACCAAGGGTTCAAGGGCTTACACCTCTTCATCCGGGTGAAAGGGTAAAAAATTTAATTTTCTGGAACATTTTACCGAAACATCCAACGGGGAGTAGTCACTAAAATAAATTACTGCAAGTTTTATTTTTTTTAAAGGCTTGAAGGCTTAGAAAGCTTTCTGAGAAATCATTTTGATTTACCAAATGACAAAGAACTCGAAAAGAAAGCAGTCGATTGCATTGCAAAATTCAAATAGGTGCTCGAATACGATAGGGTTCTTCAATAACACTGGTCAACAAAAAAAATATTATAATTTTTAGGTTTCTGTTTTATGCTCAAATTCTGATTCTAGACATTAAAGGACTCTGGAATTTTTATGTTCAGCTCTTAAAGCTTGCTTTCGCCTGATAAGAATGGGTCTGATTTGTTCATCGAACATAAAAGAATTGCAAAAAAAAAGTTCTACAAAGGCCGATTTGTCAACCAGCTTGTTTGCAGCAGCTGTTGAAATCATCAAATTTTGTGTTTTGAACCAAATTTCGTGTGCAGAATCGTTGCGAATGTTGGAAAAGGCTTATGGTGAAACCTAAGTCTACGACTGGTACAAAGCATTTAAGGATTGGCGAGAAACCGTCGAAGACATGTCCTGTTCCGGTCGTTCTTCGACGTCAGCACTGACGATAACATAAAAAAGTGAAGAAAATCGTGCTCGTCATGCGAGTGTTAGAGAGATTACACGTAAGCTTAGCATCGGCCGATTGATTTTGACCGATAATTTGCGCATGAGACGCGTCAATGCTCGGCTTGTTCCAAAAGAGCTGAATTTTTGGCATAAAGACCCCACCGAGCTCTAGTTGTGAGCAGTCTTAAGACCAGAACTTCGTTTAATACCCTCGATCAACCACCGAATTCACTGGACTTGGCCCATTGTGACTTTTTTTGTTTCCAAAACTCAAGTTACCACTCTGTTGAACCCGTTTCGACTCGATTGAGGTCGTAAAAGAAAATTCACGGAGGAAACTGAAAGCGATTACGGACTGCGTCTACAAGGCATGTTTTGATGATTGGAAAAAGAGGTGGCATATGTGTATCGCTTCAGAAGGAGCATATTTTTAAGGCGACCAAATAAATATTGATGAAGATTAAAATATTTTCGTTTTATTTACAGTTTCCGGAAACTTTTTGGTCTCAATGCATATACGGGCACTCGAATTTTTCACACGTTTTTCTTCACCAATAAACTGCCTATTTGTTGAAATCGCCGATAACGCAGCACTGCAGCATATAGTTTCAATGTGAACTGAACTATCGAAATCGGCTTGGATGGATTTTTTTTTTGTTTGCCGAGATGTCTTCATGAAATTCGGTACGTATTGTTATCTAAAGCAACGGTACAAACTCTAACAAATTGTGATCGAACCTCTATAGCCTATATAGCTGCCGTACAAACTAATCAAATAAAATCAAGTACTTGTATTGAAACCTTTTTTATTTGTAAACGGTATTATAGCTGGAAGCGAAGTTTACGTTTTTTCTTGCTTCGAATTGTTTTCGCTTTAATTTTTATATAATACTAAATATTTTCCATACAATAAGCTTAAGTCGAATTTAATTATATTTTATTCGGATAAGCCAAATTCACATTACACAAATATTTTTCCATCAAACGCTACGCACTCTGCTTAAATATCCATCAGCCTATCGTGCTTTTGGGCAAATATATTGCAATTAGACAAAAACAAATTCCTCGCGATCATTGCGCAGAGAATCAAATCAAATTTGTCGATATTACCGTTATTAGTAGATCAAAAATGAAAAACGCCTAAGCGAATAAATTGCATGCAACAAAATGCCTCGCATCTAAACAAATACGAGTACATAATAATATTTCGGAGAGCCAATTCAGATGGGATATTTCGTTTTAATTTGATGTTTGCAACATGGAAATTCGTTAAAAATTTTAATTAAAAGCGCAAAACACAATTGAATACACATACAAGGACACAGAGGGATTTTCATAATGCCACATGGTCGAGTGAGTGGCGAATTTATGGCGATTTTGGCATATCCGCTAAAATATAAACACAGTCGCCGCGGCAAATGCGACTCATTCGCATGAATTCTTTAATGAAATTTATTTCACCGTTAGCAACAAATAAACGTCAAAGCCGCAACAAACATGCCACATGACACATATGTATGTGCGTGTGTGTGTGGTGAGGTATATATATATATATTGAAGTGTGCAACAGCATGAGTGCAGATGTTGTGGCAAAAAAGTGCCACAGGCAACATGTTGCACAAATCAGCATATGTGATGCTTTTATGCACACAAAACACACACAGACACCTACGCACATGCCCACTCTACTGCGAATTTGTGCAACGGCCTACCTTTAAAATGAGGTCGCACAGCAAATAATTTTCAGCAGTGATATTTGTTGCCTTTTCGTGGCGAGGATATTAAAAAGCGGATGTTGCAAAGCGCAGCGAAAGCATGCAAACTATTTGCGGAATTTTAATTTTGTTTGTTTGACATCAAAATGGCAATGCGTCCTGCAGCAGCAGCAACAACAAAAACAACAACAGCAAGAATTATCACATGGGTCATAGCTAGAGAAAATGCCGTTAAATGACGCGCTCGAGCTGCCGCTCGCTCACAGCGAATACAAATACAATTAAAAGCTAGAAAATTGAAAAAAGTCACGCAACAAAAGTTGTGCAAATATTTCGTAAAGTTTTTAAATTGTTTAACAACCGAGGAAAAAATGTGCGAAAGCCTTAAAAAAGCATGCTCATATTTGCTTTGCACATTTAATTTCATTCTATCCACCCACCTGTGCGTAAATTGTGTGTGTGAGCATGTGTGTGTTGCATGCGCGGCAACTTGGCTTAGCAGAAATTGTGTAAAACACCTTTTTTGTATTAACGGAATTTACTTTGTATTTGCATATGCGTATCATGACTACAAAGGCACACATTGTATGTGGGGCCATTAGTGCGTACCTCGCAGGAAAATCCAACTGTGATTTTCTACAATTTTGGTGAGTTCAGCGCCAATACTAGTTCTCTAAACTTTTAACAGCGGTAAAGTGTTAGTTTTAGAAAAATATTTCGTATGAACTTCAAGAAAGCCTCTTCGATTCAATTGATATTTGTTATTACCCAACGATTTCCTATAGGGAATGTGTTTTTAACCCAATAGCGAGCTTTAGTGTTGAGTAGAATTGAATTACATGCTTTATAAATGTTGTGCCATTAAAGTATTTGGTCTTCTATAGAGTATTTGATAGCGATACTGTGCTTTTATTCGCTTAATTTCTTAGGATCCATAAGGGAGTTATATCGAAGTACCCAGTATATTATATAATATATATTCATTTAAATTACTCTGTGAATACTTCAAGCACTCAGTAAACCTATATCAATAATTTAGTTTTTATACAAGGTTCTCGTTTAGATTTTAAATAATATTTCGAGTTATTTAGCCATAATTTTCATATTGATTTTAGTTTACTAGCTTAGTACGAGTATATATTTTTATAGCAGCAAAACACGCTGAGATTTTAAATAACTTTTTTTTTTTAATTTTGCAAAGTTATTTTGCTTTTAGTGTTCAAATATTTGTAACCTCCTGCGGATTTGATTGTTAGATTCTATGGCTGAGCCCCAAGATCGACTGATAATACTGTGGTAAACAAGATACAATGAATTTTTCTAAACAACAGAGAGTTTTGCCCGCCTTGCCTCAAATCATGCAATCATACTGAATGCAATTTCGTCCTGGATATAAAAAAAATTTCTGAAGATCTGGAAAATGTTTATTTCCACAAGAAAACAAAAATTAACAGTATCAAAGCATATATTCGCATTAATATTACTCTGTACTCGGTTTTTGAAATCAACCTGTATATACCACGACTTTAACTTATCATGTATATTATCATATATGGGCACTTAAGCACTAGGGCGCTCCAAAAAAAATTAATTTTGATTTATAAATCCTTACTTAATCTTTATGATTCAGTCCTGAATTTGGAATAGTAGAATTTCCAAACCGAATCAGTTAATAACTAACTTATCGGCAAAATCGGGTTGAGGTGCAAAAAAAAAAATAAGTTTTCAAAAAATTTTCACAAGTTTTTGTGCTCAAATGGCAAAAACTTTCTTTTAGCCACTTCATTCCACTAAAAACAGTTAAGAAAATTGTATTTTTCAATTTTTTTATCAATAATACCGTTAGTTTTAACAATTTTACGTATTTCTCAAAGCAAAATAAATAAATAGTTTATATATAATTGGCATTTATTTGAATATATATATATATACATATATATTTATATATATACATATATATATTTATATATATATATTATAAAATGCCAGAACTTGTCATAAATATTAGTTTGCGCTGAATGTTTGTCAGCTTAGAATAAAGTGAAATAAGTGGCATTAATTTTGCCACCACCCTAATGCGCACATTTAAGTTCAAACGTGAAAAAAGTGTGTAAATATAAAAATTTTCCTGCCGCTTAAGCGTGTATTTTTAATTAAATCCCATTTAATGCTTAAATGATAATGAAAGTTTTTTGCAGCGAAAAAGAAAAAAATGAAATTATATTTAAATAAACTCTTTGCCTGCGGTTAAAAATTATTTGCTGCTTGAAATTAGGTATGTGGAAAATTTGTTTGCTTACAAAGTGTTTAAATTGGGAAAAAGTAAATGCTGCTAAACGCTTTATAAAAAATGATTTAATTACATTTTGTAAACGTAGCTTTTTTTTTCTCGAAATCAAATCATGCTTTGGCTAAACGAACAAAATACCTTTCGCTAAACGGTTAAGGAAATTAGACTATTACTTGCAAAAAAATTCTACTGATTCGGTTATATTTTGGGATTTTGGTGTTATATTGTTTTTGTTTTTTATTTACTTTTTGTTTTTTATTGGCAATATTTCATGTCAATTGCAATATGAAACTCATGTTTGTACTTGACTTAATAATTATCTGCCTTTATCTCATCCATTTGCTGCCTGCATTATCCACATTTCCACGTTTCGCGAATCACTTTGCCACATTACACTACGGCGACTTTCACATGCAATTAAAATGTGTTTAAATGCTTATACGCCCTGTCATACCCACTGACAGCACAAGCGCCTGTATGTATACTATATTTACGCAAAAATGTGAATTAAGGAACGCTGACATATGTCTTTTGCCTGTCAGCCTCTCGCAGCAACTTCTCGACTCATTAATTATAATTCTCATTGTTCGAATTTCGCACACTTCGCAACCTTTATGGCAAGTAAGGTCACACATACACAACACAGTTAAGTGAAATGCCAAGAGTTTAACAAGCATTGACGTATTCTCTCATTTGCTCAACTCATTGACTCAGCTCGTCAGCTACTTTCTTCTTTATCAGCCGCGCTTTGTTATTGTTGCAACGTAAATGTTATTAATTTTAAATGACATTTATTGCGCCTCTTAACGACAGCAAAAATGTTGCAATAAACCGCGCAATCTTGCAGCGAAAAGTGCATCAACGAAATTGCCGCGTTGTTCTTCTTTTGGTCTGCAGCTAAGTGGCAACACTTGTTGCTGTTCTCGTGAAATGCGTAATTATTCTTCCTGAAATTAATTGAGTTATGGAGCTTGTTTTGTTTGTTTGTGCAAAGTATAACTGACATCTGGTAATATTTTGTTGCTTTTGAATATTCTCTTTGGTTTTCCTTCTTGCGCCATGCTTTTGATTTAATAAAGATATATGAAGACGATTACGGTAAGAAGGAGAGCAAGAATGCCTCAGTATGTAAATTAAAGAAGATTAAGTATGTGATCTTATAAATACATATGCATATTTAAAGAGAGATTAATATTTTATAGTGTCGTGAGAGGAAATGTGCAAATACTCGCAGATGATAATTGTAAACTTATTGAAAACCCACGACCGTAAAATTTCAATCTCGCTTGCATAGCATATATTTGCAAGAAAAAGAGTTGTCACACTTTTAACAATTTTATCCGCTAGATGGCGCCAAAATCAATTTAAAACTAAAGTGCATACTTAAAGTCCGTTATTTTGCATAACATTTAACACCTTGATGCTTTATCGGTTTAATTTTTTTAAATTAATTTGTACATAAATGCAGACGAAACGCACAACAAAAACGACGATTAAGTGAGATATCTAATGATCATTGCCAAAGAATCATCGAAGCATAGTAATGCATTTCTCAAATAATTACCTCCGCTCTATAAATATAAGTATTTTTCGAGCAGAATTATTTATTTAAATAACTATTTTATAAATTAGTAAAATACCCATAAAAGATATATGAAGGCCTTGAAGGCGCTGATAACAGTAAATGCAGCATGAGCAATCTGCTCTTTATATATATTTATAGTACATCTCTTTTATATAAACCGATTTCGCTTAACTTTTAGCTTACTACGGTGCAACAATTGACTTTCTCCACAAACGCACTGGCGAAATAAATGGGGCAACAACAACAAATATCGATAAAGGAAGTATGAGCTATTAAAAAGGGAAAATAAATAAATAAATGCCCTGAGCAATTGAAAAATGGAATGAAAATAAAATTAACGAGCAAAGCGCATTGCGTAAGAGTATATAAGCGGAGGCGCTAAATGTATATAAGTATATATAAGTATATGTGCATATATGTATACACATACATATAGATGTTTTATTTACTGCGCAAATAAACACATACACATAAAGATGTGTTATATACAGTACAGTAAAAGTGAGCTTACAAAAATATTGTTTATGCATGTGTATGCTGCAGAAAACGTAACGGTGTAAAAGGCACAGCGAAATGTGCCATTGAGTGAAATCATTCGCACGGAAGCAATTAAAATCGCTGAATTGTGCAAATTATATTGTGAACTCTTTTGTAATGCCAATGCAATTGACGCACAGTAATCGTCGCCTGCACTTCGGGTCAAATGTGGAGTGCAGCAACAAAAAAAAAACTATGGAGATAAAAATTATTAATATGTAAGTATGTGCAGTAAAAATACCGTTAAGTGCTTTTGACTTCAAACAAAAAATTGAATTTCACTATATAAGTGCATATGTACATACATATATACCTACATATATACATTTAACACTATGAGGAAGTGTATCCATATTCAACGCTTTCTCTTTTCGAATATAATACCTTTAAATTTTTTCTTGCTAACTGAAAATAAATTTTATTGTACAAAAATGTTTAGTTATAAAAAAGTAATTTATTAATTAATTTAATGTAATTTAATAAACCTGGCGCCAGAGTTTACCAACTTTGTTCACCTAACGGTTATTTGTAACAAAAATGATTAGGACGGCTAGGCAACTTGATTTTGCTCTGTCTGTCCGTCCAACCGTCTTTCCGTGCAAGCGATAGCTTGAGTCAAGATTGAGACATCATAATAAAACTTGTTACAACTTTCTGAATACTAAAACCAGGTAGTTATTGCAGTTGGGCAAAAGCGCGCCGTTGTCATGCCCGCAAAATGCCGTTAAAGCTAAAAACGTAATTTGGTACGAGGTATCATAGTAAGTAAGACTAACTGTGGTTTAAAAAATTTTAGAAAATAAGTTTATTCGACGTAAAAAAATCAAAAAATTAACGGGAATTTCACCTCCCTTGCTCAGACCTACATTAAGTGAGCACAAAATTACTTACACAGTTGGAATACCTGTGTTTACTGTCATGATATATATGAGCGCATATTAGTACAGAAAAGCTTAGTAATGATGTTTATTTCAACTATAAAGTAAAGTTTAGGGAAAGCTTTCTACAAGTATATTAGCGAGTTCATAAAACTTTTGAACACTAAGAATATGTGTCATGCTTCGTCGTATTCTTATAATATTTTGAACTGCCATGTTAGGACTCTTAACATTATAATTTTGTTTAAAGAATTCTAGCTTAGACACTCAGCAATTTTGAAAAAATAAAGTAAAGTGGAAAAATGTAAAAGAACTCATGAAATGTCGCTCAAATATTTTCAGAAACTTAAATGCAACTTTTTGTTCTATATCAAACGAATTCCATTGCGCACAAGCCTAATCTGCGGTATGTCACGTATTTATGAACTAATAAAAAAAATTAAAGCAAAATCGGTCCAAATCAACAGCAATGCACATGAACAACGGCTGTGTTATTTTCTTAATCTCAAGCCAATGAAAAGCTTATTAATTCTCATCAAAACTCTACCCTACCTTACCAACCACTTTCTGTGTAAAACATACACATTTGTAAATACATATATATGTGCAACACATATGTGTATTGTGCTGTAGCTCACCAATTCCGTCTTATGCCCGCGAGACATTTGACGAGATTCTATTTTCGAAACTAAGTTGGCTTATCGCCAAAGTCAAAGCGTTTGTTATGTCTCCGGCTATCACACCCAATTTTCAATTAACGGAAAAAAATCAATTGCCAGAGAAAAAAATTGAAAATATCCAAGAAAAACAAAATATAATAATGTAATAAGAAAAATATGAACGACAAAGGGCAGAAATTAATGCCCGACATGGCTTCCGGTCTTGAAATTTCATTTTATTGCAATCAAATTATTTTGACTTAACCCAGAATGAAAAGCCAGTTATAATAACGAAAGCACAACGGCACAAATGACAGTCGGCTTAAAGCAACAACAATATATATAAAATAAACAACAACACTTGTAATGTCAATATAAAACAGCATGAGCAGAGCGGCGAGGGCATTCCGTTAACTACTCGAGATGTAGGGAAAAATTAAAAAAATTAAATTAAGAAACAAAAACAAAAAAAAAACATAGACGCGGCACAAATGTTGTTAGAGCGTGGAGGGGGAAGAAAGCAGACGTATTATGTATCTGTTGGGTTAAAGAGTGGCTTGGAATGTTGCCAACACGCGCTTGGTTGCTCTAATTTCCACTGAACATACGCGACTTTAAGCTTTACACTACACACACATACATACACATATATACACACACACACACACAGAGAAATGCATAGAAGCATGTATCGATGTGCATAGACATTGTACTTCTAGGCATTTGCGCTGTGTTGTCTGATCGGTAATCCTCTTATGGTGTGGCAGGGGGCTTGAACTTTTCAGTCAAATTTGACAGTAATAAGTGACAACAAGTTGGACAAGAAGTGCGTACTCATCGACAATTTTAATAGATTAAAGTGAGTGCCCTCTTAAACGCACCGCACACACACATGCATACATGTGACCCTCGCACACATGCTCAGCCAGTTAACTGACAAGTTGCGCTTGTTGCGAACGAGAATATCTAAAAGTCACGAAAAATAGGTGCTCCACTCACGCAGCGATATTCATCGCGCCTCACCGCTTAGCCACATTTTTATTTCCATTTTCTGAATTCTCATTAACGGTTTCAAGTGCTCTTGATAAAGATTTTCTGAATTAGGCAACATTAAACTATTTTGATGTCTTTCAAGTTGCTACTCGGAAATTAATTACAATTATGACTTGAAATGAAAGAGTTGTTGTAAATCTGTAGAATAGTAGTGCAAGCTGGCGTACAAAGCTGTCGTGAATGTACGATATTTTTATAGAAAATTTTTTAAAATAATGGTAAAGAGAAAACATTAAAACTTTGCAAAGCCTAAATAAAAAACAAATTCTACTTTTCTCAAGAGATTTCAAATTTATTAAAAAATGTCAAAAATCGTAGCCTAAAATATGGTTTAGCATACATCTAAAGGAAACCTATGCAAACATTGTTCGATGAGTAAATAACCTCGCCGCCATATGGCGCCACAATCGGAAGAGCCGATTAGGGCAACTAGCTTTGTATTAGACGCTTGTGAAAGCATGCATGTCTCCGAAGAAGAGTTGTAACGATCGTTGATTTGATTCTTGATTTTTAAGGACAAAGCGATCAACGAAATCAAAGCGCACTTGGTTGCTGTATACGGTTGCTCTTCTTCTTCTATAACGACCGGCAACAATTGGCTTAAAGGCTACCAAGATACTGCAGACAACAAGGGTAACCTATGGCACCATTTTCTTGGACTTATAAGACGTGATCTACATCGACTACCTGGAGAAGGGCGATTGTCGTGTCTACGTTACCGGTACGGATCTGGATCTATATATGCGCGCAAGAGCTTTCAATTTGGCCACATCCCGCATTATTATCTGACTATACTTACTGCTGATGGATCGTTTGTGTAGTTATGATAAGCGGCATTGTTAATAAAGCTTAGTTCTAACTGATAGTTGCTTCTGAATACACATACTTTCATGCTTAACCGCGCAAAATATTTTTACATTGATTCTGCTCCATTTACTGGAAAGCTGTTGTAAAATAGTGTAATTATATAATTATTTTTTAAAGCCTGCTTGCATTACCCTCATATACAATATTTTGCGCTTACTTTTTTAGCGAAACGTGTTCCAAGGAAATTTGCTAAAATAAAGTGTTGTAATTTTAGCAAAATTCCGATTTTTATTTTCATTTGGGAAATTGAATGACAACGTGACGGCGCTGATTAACATTTTGACAGCGGAATTTAATACCGGAGCTGGCGCGGGCATTACGCGGTGCATAAGTGCGCGACGAGCAAATAAACAGTGACACAGATACTCGAGGCCAATTACGAACACTATTCAGCCTTGCTGTAGTTGTTGTTGTTATCGCTGGCAATATTAATAGCCAATGCAAATAGATAGCACAGCCACACCCATTTCCTTTGCATAATTATTGAGTTGTTTGCGACTTTTGCACCGCGCCACGCCAACTGCACGCGTGTATACATATACCGCTAGCACAGCACAGTTGAGCAGAGCAGCTGGAACTTTGGATCGGTGTTGCCATTTCAGTGAAATTTTATTGCAGCAATTTACATTAATTTCTAATTAATGCAGAAAATCGTCCGGCAGCCGTCCGCGTGCCCTCCAATGGCATTGGCTGCCGCGGCCTGTTTGCGGGCAACACTTTATTGACCGTGCCGTCGTCGATGCATGTTGACAACGCAAACACGCCCACTTGCACACACATGCACACTTGTGTATAGAGGTATGTGTGCGGCTGTGACATTGGTGACAGGAGCGACTTTTCAGGGCATAAACGCAAATTTCAGCTAATTACCATAAAAGTCGCTCAGCGGACAGCGAACTGCTCAGCTGTCAGTCGCTTAGCGCGGCGTATGGCAGCGGGCGTAGGGGCCTGGTATTTTCAGCAATCAATGAATGGACATGCCAGCGCGTCTGACACCGACGCTCGCGCAACAAACTGAATGGAGGCACTATACCACTGGCTATTAAGCGTCCGCTTTGCAGGCACCAACCCAACTGTCCATTTCATTATTGAAGCTATCAATAAGCTGACATTATACGTGAATTTCCAAGCTCATTTCGCTGCGTTATTGCTTTCATTGCGATTGTTGTTGTAGTGCCTATATTGCCCTGTTGGACATAAACAAATTATTACTGCGCTCAACTCATCTCCGCGCTCTCGTGTGTTGCCGCAGCACAAAGTGAAATTTACAAGCGATTGACAGAGTTGTGGACACGTTGAGGACGGATGATGAGCTGTCACGGTTATGGATGTGAGCAGGACATCGGCTCTGGGCAAAACATGTCGCATTTTGTGGCTGTACAATTTTAATGATTGCTTAGCTGGAAATTTTAATAAATTCATGCCTTCGCATATGTGCGCGGCTCACTCATTTTGAGGCATGCGCACAAATCAATTTACATATGCGGCATGTCGAAGAAGCAATGATATATTGGTGGACTAACTTAACTCCGTATACAATAGAAACACAAAATGAGTAATATTTTGCATCAAAATCTTTAAGAAACTATTCGAATAAAACTTTTGGAAATCTTGAATATGAAATATGAGACTGTTAGTTAATTTTCTAAAGCAACTTTTATGGTACAAAGAATTTATGTGGAATAACTCTAATAGTTCGACCTCACTCCGCCTGGAAGTTATTGTTTCAACTTCTTAATTCCCGGAAGTGCTGAAAGAGCAACTATACAGGAGAGCTATTAAATTATTTTTTTATTATGAAAGTACTTAAATAAAAATGTATTATTAAATATTACTTCAACTTAAGGTAAAACTGCAATTGACAGCTTGCCAATTATTTAGTAAACTGTTTCATAACTTTTTTCTCGTATGCTTTTTCTTTAAAAGCCTCAAAAGACTCTGAGTGGATTTTCAAAAATTTAGTATTAAGGTCTCCTTGAATCATATATGAGAATTTGGAATAAAGTATTTTAATGTAATCACCTAATCAAATTGCCAAAATTAAATACGTCAAGAAAGTTTACAGAGAGAAGGAGCTTGTGTCTCTTTAAACATTTGAGAAGTGACCGCAGGCGTGCTCTCTAATACCTAAACTCCATAAACATCAGTCTCGGTGTCACCTTGTACTTGAATCGCAGTCAATGAAACGTCAGATGTGCGACATTTTCTGTGACTCGAAATCACAATCTTTGCTTTAAACCTTTGAAATTCTCTTGCGTTGGAGCGAACGAGTTCAGCAGCAACGAATTGTTGTTGTTGTTTGACCAAACTTCTGCTCTTATCTATTGGTACTACTCAATATTCTCCCAGAAATAAAAGAGTATGCGTGCTCACAGTCATGTCTAGAGGCTCGACTTTGATTACAGAGGAACAACCTTATGAGAAGCAGACATTTATATGTTTGAGACTGGAATACCTAATCGTGTACTAGCTCCGGTACGATAGTCATGCCATAAGTTCTACAACAACTAAAGACAGAATCTAACCGAAAACTACTTTCTAAAGCCCCAAGCTGCGATACTATTATATGGTCAATGTGGTACTTATACTAAGTTTTTCAAATGTAGGCTGTCAGTAATATAATTTTTTGACCAAAAAAATGGTTCAGCCTATAGTTAGAGTATCGGCCACAGAATGTAAAGTGGGAGTGAAGAAATTAATAAAATTACAACTTGAACTCTTAGAACGTTCGCGCAGTACTTATGGGTCTTCATATCTCCGCCAGAATCAGAAATCTACATAGGTTTATTAGCGTGAGCAGTCAGGCACTCAACATTGCATTTTCACACCTTTAATGAGGGACTTTCGAATGTGAAAAACCTTTGGCGTTACCGAGTCTGCCGATGAATTGAATAAGGACTCTCAGTTGTTTTTGGCTACTACAACGCTTACTTATATTACTTATATGCTTGCCGCCTTGCCACATAACAATGGTTGCATCTTTGTGGCAGCTGCAGCTTGCAAGTGACATGTACGAGAATATGCAAATACCTGCACACAAACATATTTGCATTTAAATTAATGCCGACATGTATGTACACATGCACAAAACATGCGTTGGTGTGTGTTGAAATGAACAGTTGCGTGCTGTGGCAGGCATTGTGAAGATGCAAATCGAGAGCGTTTAATTAACACCCGCGCGAATCTCAATTGGCTGGATGAGTAGGATGCCGCTCACTTTAAATAAATATATGCAGACGATTATGTACATATATATATATATGTAAGTGTGTGTGTGTGTAAGCAATACCTTGGAAAGCCTCGGCTGCTGCTGGCGTGGACACTTCCTCCGCAAGTGGAGTTTTGGTTGTTGAAGTGGCGATTTAAGCAATCAACGATTTCACACCCGCCTACACACACGCACACGTGCAACACAGTGATAGGTGTTTGCTCACTGACATACTTGTATATGGTGCGGTAACATCCGTAGCTCTTGAGTCCATGTGAACGTGTTGCATGTCCGCCGCAATAGTCGCTCAACCAGCCACTTGCACAGCATAAACACACACACCCACATGGCCGCACACATATGTATCTACACCAAGTGATATATATGTATGTGCTCGTACATATGTCTGCGGGTACATGCCACCAGGCGCGATGTCGTGTCTTCGTGCGCGCGGATTTAAATCATTTTAATGATTTGTAAACAAAATTAAAATTTAATTCGCTAAAAGGCAACAGCAAAACAAGAGAACATTGTAAGAAATGTAAATATGTATGCCTACAAATGCACAAATAAGGAGTCGCAACCATCTTTGCACTTTGCTTTCAGCTCATTAAAATTGTTTGCGCGAAATAAATAAATAAACGAAGCGAATTTTGTTGCGAAGCGTGAAAATATTTGCCGAAGCTGTAAATGAAATGCAATAATTTTTAATGTAATGTTTTACTTCGCAGCGTTTGAAGGTTATTTAATGGGCTGGTATAAATTCTCACGTTATTTTAGTACTTTTATTAAGGGCATCACTGTATATAGGGGCGCTATAATTGTTATTACTCGAATGAAAAATATATAACTTTTAAGTTGTAATAATTTTGACTTTAAGTGCAACAATTACAATACTGCGCTAAGGTGGCTTATATTTCGCGATTTCGTTCAAATAAATCCTAAAATATAAAGTATAATAAAAGTGCAGTGATATCTTCTTACACCGCAAGATCAAAATTGATCTTCAAAGAATGGTTATACAAGTAGACTGCACACGAAAGGCAGAAAACCAAGAAAAAGCATTCAGCGCGTATAGCATTACGACGCTTAAGGTACTAAAGTGTCGAAAATTTACTTCATTTCAGTGACTAAATATTGAAATACTGAGCTATTTGAAGGAACCAAAACTTTTTCATCAGTAAAATGCGCTATATTTTAATAAATATGATTACGTATGTTGTGTTCCGAACTACCTCAGCATTCACTATATTTTCCAGATCTGGCGCTGTTTCTTGCTTCTTAGATTTACCTGACTTCGCTGAAAAGATAACTACAGCTACAGTGAACCAATGGTTGCTGATACCAGGCCTATTTTCAAGCGAAAGATTAATCATAGTATACAATCCGTTTTTAAGTTGTTAACCGTTATAATCAATTTATCGAACTCGAACAAAATTTTTCGAAGTTTCTAACCTACTTGGTGGGGTGTTAAGATCCCAAACTCGTCCCTAGAAATATTATCTGTAAAACCTGTGCTTGGGTAAAAAACATGTGTTATGTTAGAGCTTTAAAAATCGTAATCAAATCGTCGATATATCGATTTTCTTTTAATTTTTATGCTATGGTTGGTCTTAATCGACTACCATATATTTGGTAGGGAGTTTTATTTTTCTTACAAACACAAAGGTGATATTTCAGCAAATGTATATATGCATCTCGAAATCTATAATATTCTAAATTAAAGAAAGTGTTTGGCAATACTATTTGGTAATCGATGCCGCCCAAAAGCAACCCATTCTTATAATAAAATATCTTATAATACAGTTCATGTAGTAAAATGTGAAGAATGCATACCTTAACCTCAAATAATACACAAATCATTGCTTTTGCAGAACATTATGTACCAGCAGTATTACATGCATGAGTCACTGGAATGCGATGTGCAAGAATGGCAGCCTCCATTCCGGTGAATTTAAAATAACCCGAAAAAGCGACTTTGAACCTACCGTAGGCATATAATCTGGTTAAAAAACCCCATACCTTGGCATACAATTTATACAACAACTAGCTTTGCTAACATTCCTGGCCGAGCGTATGCTCAGCTACACAAAGAACTGCCTACTCAATAATGGAGCAAAGAGCGCCGACTATAAATTGCAATCTTGCCAACACCAACACCAGAATGGCACGCAAATTGCCCGAGCAAGGGAATATGGAATTTTAATGCAAATTTCATTGTTCGAATTTTTCTTCTTGAGCTAACGCAATATTCATTTAGTTTCGCACACACATACACGCACAGAATGGTATATTACCTTCTCCAGCTGGCGAATTTCGTACGCAGGTCTACCATTTGCCTTTAAAGCGGCTTGTCTACAAATGTGGCTACAGGTGCTGCTGACGAAAACCAAAAAGCGTCGGTGAAGAGGCAGTGGTTGTGCAGAGAGCTTCGGTTTGTGGCATACATTTTGCTCTGTCACAAATTTCACCTAAAATATATTTGTGTTAAAGGTCTTGGGCAACTCCGGAACTTATGCAGATGCCTTCGTGGAAGGGTGTGGTGTCGCTCTTAGTGGGATGAGGCAAGCAAAAATTCTATTAATTTTACTTCGTCGAGAGACATTTAATGGTTATGTAGGTGAAAGCATTTCCATTATTACGGTACATAGTACTTGTAGTATATATATTGAATATATGCAACAAGCATATCTACAGCACTGTTGTTGTAATTGGTATCACTATGCTGTGTCAACCCTGTTGTTAATGTTGTTGTTGCCGCTACCGGTTCCTCTTTAAGAGCAAACACATTAAAATTGCGATTAAAAGGCCGGATAAGTGTCTTTAAGCATCAAAGGAGCCCAGTATGCCTCAGCACAGAGTATAGTGGCTCTGAAATGAGGTAGTAAGTGCCTTGCTTAAGTAGCAGTAGATGAGAGTGTAAAACCCAAGCAAGGCCGCCACTAGACGACTGAAAGTGTAAGCAGTTTAGTAGCAACTAGTTTTCGGACTAAAATATATTTTTTTGAAGCTTTGTTTTCCCTTCTTTAAGTTACCAACGTTGAGGTTTAATATTTATTAAAACAAACTGATAGAGGTTCTCATTTGAGCGCTCTTGAAACTCTTTAGTACAATTTGATTTTTTTTGTATACCATGGCAATCAGGTAGCCTAACACAGAGTTTTAATACCATAAACACCACAAAAGTGCAGTTTAAGATGAGTCAAAGGAACGTTTAAGTGGCACGCACTCAGTTTTGAGTAGGGAAGATTTTTTGCATAAAGCTCAACGCTTTACATTAATATGGCTAATAAACTCGAGTTTAAGATAACTCTTATATACATAAACTTGCAAATATGTATGTTATATACTCGAGATAAGATGTATATACTCTTGTGCTTCATATTAATAAAATTAAAGTAGAAATGATATTTCGTCTATGCAATTTTTAAAGCATACACATTATTCCACATAATTTCACCGATTTCCATTTTCGGTACGAACTAAAGCAACTACCCATTGACATTACGGTTATTATAGCCATTGTGAAATTCATCCTTTTTGCCATACACCATACAAATGTAAATTTGTACCTTTGCTACATATACACATGCAAAGCATACCTTGCGGCGGCTGCTGCCACACCGCTGATTTGAATGATAATGGAAATCTATTATGGAGTGCCCCTTCGTCAAAAATTCCATCAGCTGCCTGAGCTTTTGTACGGACAAAAAGAGAGTTAGTAGGTTAGTAATGGCTTTTTGTTTTAATATCGACTTTTGCTCACACACATACATGCCCTACACTAAACACAATTATTGAGGTCTATAGACCTAGACTAGAGGATCTTAATGCCTAATTGCCACATTGCCTAGCTGACTTGAGCGACAGGCTTCTTTGCTCAGGTTGATGGCGCATTGTTGATAAGAATTGAAAGAGAAACGTCTCAAATACTCTGGCTTTGTAGTTCACTTGAAGGGGTATGGTTACACACTGTGCAGAAGTAATGGTTTCAAGTAAATATATACATATAAATGTAAGTGTATTTTACGAAGTCTACTCTTATGGGCTGCGAAACAGGCTGAAGTAGGCGCAGGCGCTACTGGCCCGCTGAACTATTGAGAACAATAAAGGAGTGCATGCGTCTGCAAGGACAATAATAAGACCAGAGACTTTTTTCAGTCAAGTAGCAGAGCAACTAAAAAAATAGGCCGTCATACATACAGGTATGTTGTTTACTAGAGCAAATAAATGCATATATTCACACACACACAAATACATATGTGCAAAATTCCTGTATATAAATATCTTCACAGCCTGTACTCATTGCCTTTACGCTCTGCAATCAAACGTCAAGTTATCTTAGATGCTGTTGCAAAAGAAAGCAAAGCAACAGCATTCACAAGAAGACAAATCACTTTCAATTTTCTCTCCGCTGTTAGGCACATTTTCGCGAGGATATGCAGGTGAAGCGGCAGGCAGCAGTAAAGCAATTGGACAGGCTGCACTGCTTGAGATCGCACAAACAAAAAAAAAACCACGAAAAAAGTACACAAAACAGAAATTAAAAAGAAAATTATAGAAGTTGCTTGAAAAACTTGAAGAAAACGAAATGAGACGAACGAACGAACTGAAAACGAAAGTACAAAGTTGAATGAAAAGAAAAAGTTGCACGAAAAGGTGACAGCAGTTGCTTGAAGTCTTGAAGGATGTGCTGGTTGTGGCAGCAGCAGCTGCGCCACGGCAAATATGTGGCATGTATACCTCTATGCCGGCAACCCCGATCTAAGTGATATGGGCGGGCACTTATAGGTGTGTGTTTGCGCAAATGGATCTCATTATAGATAACGAGCTACAAAGATGTCTTGGCAAGAGTTTAAGATGTGAAACTTTTAATTTTGTTTATATTTTTGCGCAATGAAAATAATGTAAGAAAGCAGCAAGCAGCAACAACAAATAAGGGGCGCTTGTAAACTGCCGCTAGAAGCAAAGTGTTGCAGGTTCACAGAAAGCCACCGAGTCACATCAGATAACTAAGAAAATAGTACATTCAACTACAAGTGTTTGTGTGTGTGTGCATTTTCCAATAGCAACAATCTAGGACACAAGTGTCCTTCTAATGTCAGCTGCGTTGCCACACACAGTCGAAACCGTTTGCTCTTCACTCCTTTTTCTTCGCATGGCGCATGCTGGTCGCCGTACTTCGACACGAAAATTAACCATCAATATTGACTTTAAATTTACAATAGCAAATATTCGCAAAGTTTAATTGAAAATCTTCAACAATGCGGGCAGCAACTTTACTCCTGAAAACTTAGTAGTGGTAACCAAGACGTGTATGAGATCATGGGTCACTTGCTTCGCACTCAGACACTCTATTTATTTACGGGTGAGTGGCGGTTTGTGTTTAGCACGTGGTTAGGAGTATAGGAAAGCTTCTACAAGAAGAAATGTGCTTTTCTCACCAACACAATAAATATGGCCCATGTGTACCCCGAAAATGCCTTTTGAGTTTTTATAAATAGCGTTACATGTAAAACCTAAATCTTTATAATAATGAAGTATGATTCACCTATTTCAAAATCTCAAGCTATTCGTAATATGATTGGTATGAGCTTACATTTGGATATCACACTGAGACGTTGAGATTTATCCGATGACTCGTTTGAGAATTTCGACTGGTAACTGGCGAATAACATGTGTGATGTTTTGTTTCAAGGCCTGAATCTAAGCGGGATTCTCCGCATAGACTTTAGACTTTTCCCATCTCCACAGGAAAAAGTCTAACGGTGTGATATCACACGATCTTGGTGGCCAATCTACCGGCCCAAAACTTGAAATTATCTGCTCTCCGAAGTGTTCTCTCAATAAATTCATTGATTTGATTGATGCGATGTATGGGAAGTGGCGTCGACTTGTTGAAACCAAATGCTGCCGAGATAACAAGCTTCAATTTCAGGCATCAAATGGTCGGTTATTATAGCGCGATAACGGTCGTCATTGACGGTTACATTCTCACCGGCATCAATTTTGAAGAAATATGAAATAAAGAAAAATCTACAATCCCCTTTTACACGCGAAGTACTTGACAACATTAGGCTTGACTTGATACTCTAATATTATAGTTGCCGTGGTCGTAATATGTACAATTAAACGAAAATGAACCACTTGCGTTACAGCTTGTCAACTCTATGCATAATATAAAACTAGTAGCGTTTTAAAAAATTTGTAAAATCATTTGTGCAATCCTTAAGCCTTTTCGAATCGTTGGTGAGAAAAATTTGTTTATCTGTTTACATTTTCGGCACTTGAACAAACCGGAAGCGGCCACAATTCTCCAATACAATGAAAGTACATCCATATGTGAATGACAAATAATTATAGGAAAGGGTTATTTTTCATCAGATGCACTTCCGACTTTATAGACAGTAAATAGTAAAGAAAACGGGTGACCAAATCAGCCAACTCATTTTCAAGCGCTGAAAAATATTAAGCTGAAAAAATTGTCATGCCGGGAAATTTTGTGAAAAATGCATTCGTAATTGAAATGAGAGTAGTTTGACAAGTTACAACCGCAGTTAAAAGCATTTAGATTGTCATAAACGACTCTCACGTAATATGAAAGGTAAGGGAATCTAGGAAGTAAAGTTAAGGCGAAACAGTTGAGTGTAGACGTCGCATTATCGAGCTGTTCAATTATTGAGCGCTGAGTGGCTAACAGTGACAGACATTCGACCAGTGGACATTGGTGACTGATGATGGGCCACTGACGGAGCTGACTATTTGCTCAATCATTGATCCGGACTAATTACAATTAAAGAAGCATTGTGCGCTGGCAGCTGAACTATGTAAAACACACAAAGACCAACACAGCGCTATGAAATATGGCTCTACAAAAGCCTTTGAGTAAACAAAGTCATCCAACCGCAACAATAAAGCGCGGACAACAACAAACAATGAGCTGCGTGAAAAAGGGCTACAAGCCTACACAATAATGGCCGTGACAATTAAATGGCAAAATGAAGAATTGTTGGTCAATTCACGCTTGTTAACGCGCCTGTGCACTCTCCGGCCACTTACAGCTATTTCCCCTGTTTGTTTCTTGTACTGCACTAGCGCAATAACGCCGCGTCAGCATGACTTATCAAATAATAAATGCGTTCACACTGCGGATTATAACATATTGCTGGCATCATTGCACGTTTGTTGTTATATATTGTTGTTGCTTGTTCTTCGTTTTTAGTGCTATTTATTTGGACTCACAAATCTTGGACCACATGATCAGTGTGTTTGCTTCTTGGTTTGACCAGTTTTATGCTTTGTCTGGCAAGTACTGTGCTAAGTGCTGTAACGAACGCTGGAAGTCGATCAAGTGACGGATTAGAACGCCATTAGAGCGGATAAACTGTTGGCGTCGCTGTGCTCGAGATCGACATGGCGCGCTTGCGCATTAAGCTATGTATTGCAGAGATACTTGTATGTGAAGGGCGTTAGGCAATACCTAACTGCCAGTCGCCGATCGCTTTCGATGGCAATCTCGATCACTTTATTTCTGATTGTAATGCGGATAGAGTTTCGGTTTAGTCATTCACCGGCGTCTTCATTGCTTAAAAGCAGGAAAGGCCAACATACTTTGGTTAATGTTCTCGTTGAAGAACGCTGAATATGAAAGTCATCGGTGTATATCGTATTTAAAGAACTACTTGTGTTATGCTTATTATTGCTATTAAATGTAAGCATTAGGGTTGTTCCCCACGCATGTATTATATGAACTTATTTTATATAAATATTTGGAATAAAGAGATAAAATAAAAAAAAAAATGTGTTTCACTTGTTTTTTTAATAATTATAGATAGTTTTCAAGTTTTCTGGCACTCATATATCTGTCAACATCTGCTGCACACTCCTTGTCGAGGCTAATTTTATTAATATTTTCAAAAACGATGAAAACCAAAAAAAAATTTGAAGATGAGGTTCCATTACGATGAGGTTCCATTACGACAACCCTAAATGCAAATCATATGTCAAAGCTGGTCAACCATATTTTCCAAACCGTGCCGTTTCTCACTATCATTTGTTGTAAAAATTTGATAATAAACAACAACAAAAATATAGTTATAGACAGGTACCGAATATGAATGGTAAGGTTTTGGGTAGTTTAACTAAATGCTAACTAATACTTACATACCTTATATATTATACATGTATATCTTATCTTATATTCCTTTAATATCAGCATACAGACGCATTCAGAGATTTTAGATCTTTCGAAGGATATTATTTTCCACCAAAATACGACAAATTTTATAGAAACATTTTCAAGCTCTATCCTGCACGCCCCTCTTGCACATTAAGTTGCCTAGTCTGCACCACGGCCACGTACCGCAGTTCATTTCCATTAGCACTTCACTCAAATCGTCCACAGCAACTTCCCCGCGCGCTGTGTCAACCTGCTGTGCGTTGCGCAAACATTATTATAAACAACATCGTTATCATTTAAGATTATTATTAATGTTATTAAGTGTAATTATTTTAAATACAGAATTATGTACGTGACGCACATTGAGGCAGCGCGACAGCAAAGCCAAGATTTTGACATCGCGGTGAGTCAAAATCAAGGAGGGGACTGCTGAAAGTGAGTAAGCAAGCTGGTGTAAGGTGAAATGGTGACGATGAGGTTGGAATAGGGCGTGGCTATGAGAATAAGTAGTTACCCTGTGCACTTATGCATATGTATGTGGCACAGGCTGCTTGCCACAAGTGCTTGTGACGACTGTTGCAGTCTGAAAACTTGCACCTCAGACATGTGAAGGCCCTCGCTTACTTGCATTCGTAAGAGTGTGTTTGAGTTTTTTGAAAGTTTGCTGCTAACGCGAATGTTCGCTCGTAATCTAATTTGCAATTCTGAGCTTTTCTGTCTGATAAAGTTTTCTGTTCCCCAAGGCGGGGTGACTGACAGTCAGTTTTGTCATTTTTTGGTTCTTATGTTATAATTGCTGTTGTGATTCTGTTGAGTACTTGCGGCAAATTGCTGCAGTTTCCTTTGCTTGGTTGTATGACACACCTTTGAGGTTAAGTTTGATTCAAACTCTTATTCTTTATAAAGTAATTCTTATTTATGACTTATTAAAGTGCTTGCGATTAAAAGAATAATTTTTTGCATACCCTTTAGGGTCGCGATTAGTAAAAAATATCCTGTTATATCTTATATCAAGGTATCATCCACCTGTCTGCTCATAAAGTGGTAGATATTTGACTTGCTTGAGAAAATTGTCACCAACGATGCTACCAATAGATTGTGTAGAAAGTCTGGAAACGAATATAGTTATAAACCCAATATATATAAATTTTACTTACAGCGCTACCTCAGTCAACATAAATGTTTGACTAACGAGCATACTTTTACTCAGCCTACATACCTAACTGCCTCTGAGACTACAGCGTCGATTTAACATTTCCTTGATTAACAACTCCATTGCGGAGCAAATTTATGAGACATCACGTTTATATATCCTTCAACTTTGCACGTCAGCTCAATTGCATGAACACAAATCGTCATAAATAAGTCCGCGGAATCGCTAGTTCATTTGTGAGCAGACTAAATTGACCCATTCCGGTCGCAGTTCAGTGAAGATTTAACATATCACTAAAGAGCTGCGCAAATGTTCGCCAAAAGTAGCAGCAAACGCCAGAAAGCAATGGAGTAAACGACAGGGCCAATCAACGATTGAGGACAAATATGCAAATTGTGTGCAATGACTGCGCAGGCGCACGAGAAACCACACATTTACAGCAGCAGCAAATGAAGTGAAGACGTTGTGGGACAGCATGCGGTGCAACAACAGCAAGAAAGGTAAGCGCGTTACAAAAATTTAAAGAGAAAACACAACAACAATAAATGGCTTACGGAGACTGACGAGTGGCAGACAACGACGAAACGCGCCGTCGCTTAGTCTGAACACCTTTTGACCGCGTCGGCTGCGCTCGCCACAACAAGCCCTGAAAGAGTGAAGTTTAGAGCAAGATGTGAAGGCGTCAAACAAGGAGACGGCGGCGGCACCAGTCAGTCTGCTGTCCAACTGTGTTGTTGGTCCGACCACAAGCCGATTTACTTGGCATTGTACTTGGACTTGGTGTGGCAATTTAATTTAATTTATTCGACGCAATCACCGCGACAAAACAAGCGATGCAGATTAGTCGCCGATTAAACAATCTGCTCGCGATTTCAGATCCAATTTCGCGATATGCTCGACCTGATATGTGCGCGCGCATGCGCAAAGCTGTGCGTCAAGCTTGGCGACAAGGTTTGTATAACTACGTAAGATTATGCTGTGTAGCGCGAGCTTGCAGAGTTGCCAACTGGCCGTGGCGGTATAAGACAGCGCTAGATTTTTAGTGCATGCAGTAGATAGGGCTTAACTAGTCGCGGAATATGCGTATAATTACTAAGACTTTTGTGACTTTTATGTTAAGAACTTGAAATTTCATTCAGAACCTCCATGAATTATGGCCACCCTGTCTACTTAGAAGAGAGATACAGTGTTACAGTCATTAAAAGGTGCGTCTGGCGGTGGGCAAATGTGCGCGCACGAGTAAACTAAATCAATTTATATGCAAAATAACTTTATTTTTAATTAAATTACGCTGACGCAGGTAGAGTCACACGTGCAACGCTACACATGCAGGCATAGGCAAACATTTTCGTGTATTTCGTTCGCACACATGTGGCTCGGCGCGCACATGTTGCTCCACCGGTGTGACTGATGGGGCGTTGTAATGAGTGTCTCGTTATTTGATGAGACTTCCTTCAATTGCAGCAGCGTCTTAGCAACGGCGACTCTTGAGATTAAATAAATCCTCAGCGTTGAAGGCAGGGCTAAATGCAGACTCTCGCATTTTATTTATTACTTATTTCACTTTTTGATGTCTTTGAACGATTTAATATCATTATTGTTGCAGGGCGTTGTTGATTGTGTTTACGCGCCGCGGTGTTTGCTACCTTTCTCCTCCCCGCTCTTATTGTGGCTGCAGCAGCAGACAGCGCAAATTCATCATCGCTTTATTAAAATTCCTGCGGCATGCAGACATCGCGAGGGCTCAACTCACTACCACACAAAATTAACGCATTCCAGTGGCTTGGACCCACAACATGTGGCCCGACTTCGCAGCACGCATATATAAATGTGCAACTACCCGTGCGCTTGGCTCCAATCGCCGTATTCTTCGACTGTCTTATCGCGTACGCTTTTGTTTACTGATCTTGTCGACAAAACATCCTTTTTAGTCGACACAACCACACGCAGACAAATGAATTTATGTGCGCCTGCAGAAACAGCACGGCACATACCGTAAATTAAATGAGCGGAAGCTCACTTATCAACCAGCGCCGCAACAAAACAGAAAAGTAAGAGGAAACAAAATAAAAACATAAGCAAAAACGAAAAGTGGTGAACACATGTAAAGCGCATCTGCGCAGGCGCAGCCTTAATCAAAATCGCATCGTTTGGTACAGCCCACGCAAGCAAAGCCGCTGCGCGCTCAACGTAAATTCAGTTAGTCACACAAAGCTTTGGCACTGCGCATGCGCACCCTAAATTGCACTCCTTTATTTCTGGAAATTTATTTGGCACTCACTGCATGGACTGGTGCGCATATGACGGCGAAATTTAAATTGATTGCTTCGCTGCCACAGACTTTTGAGCCAAACACACATGCTTACATATGTATATATAAGAAGGTAAGCATTAAAAATGGTAAAAAGTGGCATGAAGAGGTCACCACCGCCGCACAGTTCAGTGAAAGACAAAGAAAGATGAGATCATTGTGTCGCCGCAAAGCAACTTCAGACCAACATTCTGACAAACATGTGTACAATGTGTCGGCGGATCGCCAACATAATCGTTTATCGTGTGCGATTTCATTCATATGTACATATTTATACGCTCCACAATGCTTGTGCAAGGGCTTGTCATATAATTTAAGTACTGACATTAAAGTCATCATAAATCGCTGTATCGTTTGCGTAGTGCCAATCGAATTGTACACACATATTCACGCGTTTGAAAGCAAATTCGTTAAAGAATGAATTTCTGGAAGTGTTATCAAGAGTTCGCTATCAAATTTTTCATTTGCGGTGAACATCATTTCTTTATGTGTTTAATAAAACGAGAGAAATGAGATCAACGGTATTGCTTTAATGAAAGAAAAAATCAATAATTTGTTTGTAGAAGAAGCAAGAGCTTTAGGAAAAAGCTTTAGAAAAAAGCTTTATGAAAAAAGCTTTATGCTTCTTCTTAGGAAAAAGCTGAAAAAAATAAATTCTTTCCAGATATCGGCATACAAAATCCCCTAGTGAGTTACGTTAAGGACCGATAACCAGTTATATCTTATACATTTATATATATTAAGTTTCGATTCATCATATCCAGATAAAACGATAAACAAATAGATGTCGCTGTCTGGATATATTTTTGGAGGAAATCTCGTTAGATATTAAGGGTTTCGTTACTGTCGTTAGAATTATTTTTGATTAACATTCGTAATATTGTGTTATAACTGAGGTAATGAAGCTTGCGTATATTCCTCAACCCAAGACATATAAGAAGTGTACAGGAAAATGTCTTGAGTTAAGTATGCCATAGCATATGTGTCGATTTTCATAGTGTATAGATATTTACTTTGTGGACACATCTGACCGTTTCCTACATAAGCGCTCAGACATTTCCCAGTCGCCCCAGGCCGGAAACTAGGCGATGACCATTGAAACGAGCTTCATTGAAGTAATGAATATTTTGGAGTACGCAAAATGTCAAAATTGTGGAAGGTTATGTGGAAACATCTAGACACTTTGGTTGAAGCATCTTAGCAGTTAATCTTTCTAGACACAAACCAAACTGACTATAATTGAAATAAGGCGCCTCAAGAAGTTTCTAACAGACTTGAGGAGCTCGATATTCGTTTGCGTTTTTAATACATACCTGGGAATTCTGGGGAATACAGCCAACCAATGTTTCTGTTATTCAAGTGAATTCATTGGTGGCTTCACGAATATCAACCTGATTACCTAACTTTACCCAAATGCAAGCGACTGTTAAACCTATACTCAAGCGCTTTGAGAGATTTTTTTTTGAAGTCAAGCGAATTACCACTTCCATTGATGTTGGTACGGAGTGAGGACGGTCCGAAATTCTCAGCAAACACAATTCGAGGAAAATCAATCGTTTATGAGCATGCTATTGCTCTACATATTATAAAATTCTTACATAACTGGAACTATTTTTATAAAAAGTTAGTTTTTTAGAGAGTAAATTTTTAAGAGTATAAATTTCATAAATACGGCTGCTCTTGAAAATAAGCGCCACCCTCCGACAATTCCGGTTCCCTTTTAAACAGATCAACTAATCTTTTTTTATCAGCATAAACCACTATTTCACGCGAATTGCAAAACCATTCAAATAAACAACGAGAGGTTCCGCCAACCCGACTGCTTAGCCGAAAAAAAGTTTTTTATCATCACGCTCTAAAGAAATTTTGCGCGCCATGATGAATTCGCACAATGATTTACGAGTACACTTCATTCAATTCATTGCGTTTGATTAAAAGTACAAGCACAGTAGAAAAAAGTTCCGTAATACGCCGCAATCGAATGCAAATGCTGCAATACGCGGGGCGGCAGAAAGGAGGAGGCAACCGAAAATGAAGTTGGTAAATGAATTCGCAACAAATGGCACTGACAATACCTTCAACAGAAATGGCAGAGAAAATACGAAAGCCAATAAACGAAGATATATCTATCCCAGTAGCTTTGCGCCACAAAAAAGCTAAGCAATTGGAAATGCAACAAACAACAAAACTGCAATGAATTGTAGGGAATGAATAGTCATTGGGATACGCAAAACACAATTACGAAAAAACACAACCGAACAAGCAACGAAATATTCAATTCAATTTTCGTTATTGTCAAACACACGCTGTCACACAGACACACACACACGAGTCGAGTCTACACACACTTGAAGAAAAAAGTGGAATTGCAAGCAAAAATTATTTTGCGGGTGTAAAAAGTGGATCGAGATGCCGCAGCACCGCCACGCTAAGGGGAACGCCCACCAAACTAACGGTAACTAAAATTGCTAGCAAATAACAACAATAACAAATACGCGTCGTTGTTCGAGCACTGTCGATTAATAGAGTTTATTTCGGTTTGACGCTCTGCGTTGCCCGAAAATTGCAATTTCCACGCCAACTGCACTCGAACAACACGAACACGAACCAACTTCGCACACTCACTCACGCTTAGCCGGCACAGTTAGGGTTAAGGGGTCTTAGGGCGCTTTCGATGAACTAGGTATTTGCACTATGCACGCAAATACGCCCTCAAACATATCCATCCACATTGTTGCAACATTATACCAACACATTTATGTATATCTTCCGCATATATGGTACATATGTGTGTGTGTGTTGCGTCTTCTGCTGCTACTTTTTTGTTGCGCTCCTCTCCCGCTTTAGTTCGTAGTTTTGGCAGTCGTTGTTGTTGGTGCTGTTGTTGTTGCTGCTGCATTGCTCCACAATGGCAGCAACCTATCATGTTGACAGACAAACAATGTTTCTAATTTTTAACACAAAAATGCCAGGAAAAAATGTGCAATTGAAAAAGCTACTACTATCGAGAGCAACCGAGGGGCATAAACACGGTGGATAAAAATTTGTTTGAAAAAGAATGAGAATTTGCATGTTTCATGTAGCGCATTATTCATGTGCGAACGGAATTGAAAGTTGCTCTATAACCCAGTAGAGGAAAAAGGTGTGGCTTGCGGAATTCCGGACTATGAATTAAACGGGAGATCTTATAGAAACTATTAAGACAATACAATTGCAATACTCGTATGGTAGCGTAACCTTAAGCCCCATTTTACTAATTCATGCAAGCCTAAACGGAGTTTATAGAGAGTTAGTGGCTTTTCTCATTGCATTACTATACTTTAGTACTAGTCATAAGCCCGACACTGGCGCTCTTCTAATTTTTTTTTTTTTAATTCTGTTCTAGCAAACTTCAAAGCAAATAATTAGTCTATCTACATATATTTATGGTATTTATCTGTCTCATATAAAAAAGCTGGCATGGTTGTGCTTAATTTGTTCATCCAAAGAGGAATTTACTTCTAGATTGCCTACTCAAAGTTGTATGAGAAATGAGTGGAGAATGCGAGCATATAGTTATGCAGGGTATTTGAGAAGTATTACCATGCCATTCGAACTATACTATACTAGATATATATGCCGAATATAAACTGGTGCAGTGTATCAATATCAAATCTTCTCAATTCTAAGGGAGCTGATGACATTCCTTAACGCCATAAAACATCACGTTTTGTGTCTGCCGAAGCAGTTAATACTTCTAGACTGAACTAGGATGTAAAGCTTGAACTGGAATAAGTTAAATATTTCTCAAGCTCGGAAGCGTTTTGTAACCTTCATATTTGAAATTTTCAAAGAAAAGCCTTAACTATTTGTACTACTGGGTAGGTTTGATGCTATCCAAATGTAACTAAAAGCAGAGAAGAACGCTTTTGTATAACTGGGTTTCATTTTTGTAGCTTGTTAGACAGGAATTCGTTTAGGAGTATTTATCAAAGTTGTTTTTAATTTTGTACACTTTCCGATTTCACTTGAAGGCAAAAAGAGCAAATGCAAAACGAATAATATTTCGAAGCTCACTGTCGCTCAGTGCAACAACTTTCCACTCTATTTGGACGTATAGCGTTCCGACCGTCTGTTACAATTGTAGGTTAGGTGCAATACATAGTGTTGTTGTACCTAAAAAATAAGACAAACCTACAAATCCAAATGAAGGCGAAGGATAAATGAATGACTGACAGTTGAAAATAATAAAATCGCAATTGAATTGAAACAGAATGAAAGAAATAGAGACAAACTAAAAGAAAACAAATGCAAATACAAAGCGAAGTTAAGCGAGGCAGAGGTGCTACAAAATTTAATCATAAACACCCAATAAATCAATAAGTGAAGTCATGGACCTGTCAGTCAAGCCATGATGAAATATGCAAAGTTGAGCCGGCACAAGCAGAATTGCAAATTCGGTAGCTTCGCTGTCATCAATATGACATTGACAATTGATACACAAACGTCTGACAGCTGGCATATGAAAACTGACTGCAAATTAAAGAAATTACTTTTATTTAAGAAACTTGCTTTTTCTTTATTGAGCGTATGGTGTATATGAGGTTGTGAGAAAGTGTCAAGTGTCTTAGACGTAGACAGAAATAAATATTCTGTCACTTGTCCGTGAGTGAAAGAATGTTGAAAGCACATTTCTCAAAATTTAATTAAACAGTTTCTGTTAAAAAAAAGTATAATTTTTATGCAGTTTTAATAACGTAGATAATGCTACAATCTTTTAACCACCATATCGAACACAAATTGTCTAATATTTAGCCATAATACTTCTACCAAACTTCACAGCATCGTTGAAGGGTTGGAGAGCCTCTTTATAGGTTCACAGATTTTATTCTATTATAATATTTTTTGCCATGAAACTCCACGTCTTATGAGCTTAAATAATATTAAAAACAGAACTTTAGATAATTGGCCAGAGAGAAGATATTTAAGGAGAGTCTGAGCTTTGGCACATATTTCCATAGATTAATACTTGGACAGAAAGAGTACTTCGTCAGAAACTCGAATCTCAGAGCCATTCGAATCGCAGACCGATAAAAAAATCTTAATCTTAAATCAAAGCTCTCAATAAATTGAGAGTGAAAGTTATGTGTTTTTTGTGAAAGTGGTCCGAAAGAGAATTTCAACAGGAAAATAATAGCGGGGCAATTACTGTATTGTTCCACTTAATATATAAACTTTTTTGCCATATAATGCACACGAAGTTCATCTTTAATGCAGATGTTCAATATTTGCCGCAATGTCAACTGTGTGACACTGAGTACACATTCACTCACAAAAGTAACGGCAACCCTTAAACCTATGCTAAAAACATCATTTTTACAACCTGAATGGGGTTCAAGAGCCGGTTGATCCCAAGCGTCAAATGCTGCTTTTTTACAACTCCCTCGTAGCTTGTGTACCCTGCGGTTTGTTTGAATTTTTGGCATAAATATGCCTTCGGGCGCTACAACCCACATGACCGACTGCCTTCACCGCCGCACCCGCTTACGCGCTCTTTGATGCTTGCTGTGCTTGTGTGCGCTCGCCCTGCGGCGCGAATGATGCTAAAATGCCTATAAGTATTTGAAATTACTACGTGATTAGCATGCAAGATTTTAGCTTAAGGCCAAGAAAACACCGCCGCCGTCTAGCTGCCCAGCTGTTTGGATTAGCATCGAGTGCTAATGCAATGCGCGTGCTTGTTGTTGGTGGTGAAATATGGTGCTGGCTTGGGATGACGCTTACAGCAGAACTGTTTGTGGGTAGTTGTGGTGCTGTTGAAGTAAGTGTTGTTGGTGGCTTATTGAGCGATTAGTTAGGTGAGTAATTTAATTAAATTGATGAAAAGAGAAATATATAATATTATAAGGAATTCCAATTCCGCTTGTGGTTGCGCATCACTGAGAACCCCTTTGTAGGTATGTAGTGCGGAGGTAATGCAATAAATACTTGAGTGATGTTTCTATGTGTCCGCATTGGGTTTCAATCATATTATGAATAAATGAATGGAGAAATAATGAACCCTCAAAGATGCTTAAGACATTTTACTTTAGTTGAGTTATATTATGAAAGTCTTATTTATAGAAGCCTTATGACAGATCTTTGAAATTTTTTTTAGGGTAAGTAATTACCGTGCTTTTTAAAATTTTTTTCCCATTAGAAATATTTGACTCGGTAGATGTCGCTTAAAACAAATACACTCAAAGTCGACGCTCTTCAGTTGTTTGTCGATATTTTTTACGAGCTTACTGAAATAAGATGGGTTAAGGGGTGGATCGGTACTACAAAACGGAAAAAGATTCGAACTTACTTTTGGGACTGTAACGTTTCAAATTTTAGTGACTGTTTTTCAATAACAAACTTGTTCATGCTGCGTTGTCATTTTATTTTGGGCAGTGAGAGTGTTAGGCTAGAGCTAAAAGGTAAATTTGGCTGACCAATATGCGCAGAGCTCGGATGGAAGATGGAAGATGTTTTGTATACAACTTAGTACAACGACATTTTCCCTTCCATATTTCTTTTTCTTATTCATTCTACTAATGAGTTCTGTGATCAGCTTTAATGGCTTGTGTCCATTTGACGGAGTTGTATTTGCATTCCTTGATTCAAAAACCCTCGCATTCTCTGGAGATTTTCTAATTCAGTTCGTGCAGTCAACAAATAATTGACTATAAAGCATTCCTCACAATACTCCTGCTCAACCTCTCAAGCTTATTATATTTTTTTTTTACCAACAACGTAGACGGATTTTCTTCTAAATACATATGTACGAGCACAACTATGTAATATTTTTAATATACTCAATTTCGCAAATCTTAGAATTTTCTAATATCTCTAATGTTGACATAATATTAGTGCATACTTGCCTCTAACGATGCCACATTGCAACGCTGCGTGCAGGACGAAGCCAACCAGCGATGCCGACATAAGTAGTCGGTTCAACAATGTCGACAAAAGCAAGCGGCTTAAAATGGCTGAAAATTCTTCAAAAATCTGTAAGCATACATACACACACGTATATACTAATGTAAACAAATTGCATGCAATCTACTCGTAAAATAAGCAAGTGAAGCAAAACTGTTGAAAGCGCAGCAAAGCGGTTACTTAAGTCTAGCTTTCATGCTTATATCCATAAAGTTTTCAACTCATGCCATGCTACAAATATCACCGCATAAACGTGTGTGCTTTCATAAGAGCGAGTGAGCTTTTACACTCGTGTTGGCATTTTCTATGCACGCATATAAAAGGTTTCCTGTGTGGCATGTAAGGCAAACATTTTTCAATGAATCAAGAAAATTTTATGACCAAAAATGTAAAAAAATACAAAAACAACAAATTTCGTTGTATTATTGTATAAAATGCGGTGCAACTAGAATTGCATGCGTCCAAATTCGTTATTTTGTAAGTAGTTGAGCGCCACTTCTTGCGTCCGCCACACTTTGTCCTTGACTTGAAATCTCTGCAGCAAATGTGTTTACTTTACAGCACTTGTATTTGTTGTAGTTTCGCCTGCAATATAGTTGATGTTGTATGATCCAGCGGTAAATGTAAGCACTTGTCGTCAACTGCGCAGATTGTTATTTCTCGAATTTTGTATGGCTCTGTGGTGGCATTTCGGCAAATTCGGCTTAGCAAAATTGAACTTTCTATAATATATGGGCTTTGAAAATCCAGCTGGTTAAGCCAATAAAAAATGTTAAGGGAAAAAATGTTTGATCATTTTGGGTATTCTCGACATGAAGAGTGTATCAGCTTTCCGTTTATCAATGAAATAAGCAATATTTTTAAGCTATTGCATAGCTTCCATCGCGGATTTTGCGCGTTCGGACTGAATCAAAAAATTCCGTAACGCAAATAAACCTAACACGATCACAAAGTATGCGCAAAATTTTTGCATACTTTAAGGCGTATTTTCGCTTACCTCAAGAGGTACATTAAAGAGATACACCTTTTGCAATGTCAAATAAAATATGTAATCTAATAAAAATTTATTTAATAAAAACTAAGCTATTCAATATTCGGAGTCATAATGTTAGTAGCATTATTATTATTTATTTTGGTAAATAGCTACCTCACCTTTTCGAACAGTTTTTCGTTTGACTTGAACAATACAATTGAAATTAGGTATTTCAATCGGATTATCAATGGTAATAAATTTCCACATATCTTGGCTGGCGAAATAAACATCAACAAAAAGTGTAATTTGAATTAATATCAAAGAAAAAAATTATAATAAATACTGCATAAAAAATAAATAGATAATTATAAGTTGATAATATATGCTATGCAATAGCTTTACCGCGGCAGTCCCCGAGAGCCACACATATTTTTTATAAGCATATTTCGGTCATTGGAGCCTGTTATAGCCATTTATAGCTGTATAGTATAAGATTATCTGTTCCGTTCCGTTTCCGCCGACGTAAAAATGTACGCCAAATAACATATCACTTACCTCCTCGTATCAGGCGACGTTTTCCTGAAGTTTTAAAAAATAATATATTTTATTTCAATTTTTACGTTTTTCGAATAAAAAAAAAAGTATATTTTAATTTTTGACCAATTCACAAACATGAAACTAGTCTAAATCCGGTGAAACATAACTTGATAGGCAACGATTTTACCATTTTAATGAAATACTTGGTTGTTCCTTTTTCATCTAGTTTTTTTGACCACAGAGTAGCGCTCAAATCATGGTGAATCGATGATGGTGATTATCACTGCGATATGTGATGTCGCGCAGTGTTCGGCATCATAGCTTCATTCGCTTACTATTCGGCATAAATTTTGTGATTGCTGCTCTACAAAAAAAAAATAACGAAAATACGAAACCAACTATGTTTTATTAACCATTATGTGACACAGACTTATTAAGTACTCGAGCAACGATTTTTACTCGGTTATATACCCTATTATAATAGTAAAAAATCGTCTTTTTATTTTTGTAGTAAAATGGCCTGCGAAATCCCAGCTTATCTCTTATCGCTACTAATTTTGTTGTCGAAAATGTTAAAATTTTAATTATCGTACCTTCTCTTCAAGTTAATAATTTTGAGCTGTGCGAGGTAACTAGTTCGAGGTGAAATGTCTAATTAATGGCTTGTAATATTTTAACTGTCTGGCTTAGTGCTTAAACAGAGCACACATATTCCCACAAAGAAACTATAGGGTGAGCTTATTTTGTATAAAAGTAATGGCAGGTAATTTTGTCTAAATCACAATTAAATTGCTTCTTCACTTACAGGACAACATGATAAGAAGAAATTGAAGAAAGGGCTAGAATCTAAGTACTGAACCTTAATAATTTTGCCATTAAATACGCTTTCATTTGAAATATATTCAAAAGTATATACTTAAGTAGACGCATATAGATATTAGAGAAATCTTTCAAGTCTTTATTTGCACAAAAGCCTAAATTATGTTGCACAGTTAATTCGCCGAAAATCGCCCAAAAGCTAACTTAGTCAGCATAATAGCATTTTGTCGAGAAATCGCCTTTGATAAACAGGATTTGATGTTCTTTTATTTACTCTTAATTTTTTTTCTGCATCCTTTTTGTGGAAATTAAAAAGTCGCAGCATGGCAGAGCGATTGCACGCCTTCGCCGTGGGTGGCCGCTCTTTCGGCGTGAGTGTGCAGCAAATATTCTCTTTATCATGCCGCTGCCGCTCGAAATTCTAATATGTATTGTGCAAATACGTGCGCTCAACAAACAGGATAATAATAAAGAATTTGTCATATGTGCTGGCGATGCTGTTTTGCATACAAATGTGTGGCACGTTTCAACGCAGTACAAATATATTATGCATGTTGCTGTATGTGTGCTTCTAAGGGCACGTGAGGCATATTGCTGCTTAGCGTTTATGTGTGTATGTGTGTATGTGTGTGTGCAGACGCATGACTCATGCATATTACACATTTATTTCGGTGGATTTTTGGTTGACTTTGTGGCAAGGACAACAGTGTTGTTGCTGCTCTACAACGCTGGCAACTTCTACGGTAGTGTGTTGTCAACTTGTGGGTTAAAGCCATTAAAAAGAAGTCATTGAAGTCATCAGCAAAGGGTACATCATCATTTGAACTGCCACATTTTGGCATTGGAGACACAAAGCTACTTTTCCTTTTGAAGCAGCCAGGAAGCAAATTTAAATTTACTTATGTCTAAATAAATTGTCTAAGCATTGAAATATATACAGTTGGAACTCAAGCCAGGCTAACTGTTTTAAGTACCTCAAAAACGTAGTCTGAACAGTATTTGTTGCATGAAAATCGCATGAAAATCGCCGCAAGCTACCAACTTTCATGCATGCTGTTTCCAGCATATACTTTCACAAGTTCTCTTCACGTGACTGCTTAGTCTTCCTGCAGCTGCTGTCCTCGTAGAAATCAAGACTCTATTCATTATGCCGTTGTTGCAACGCCCACTTATACATGTCCACCCCGATATTACTGTTTTCGATCAACAGCTGCATTATCCTTAACCCACTTGCGGCATAATTATTGCGTACAACTGTCAACATCGCACACGCACACACACACATACATACAAACATATAGTTCGCAGCCACTTTTTGCGAATGTAACTCGCTTTAAAGTCCACCTTCTGTTGCTTTGTTTTGGAGGAAGGTGCTGCTTACATCCCTTTAGCTCCTTTTTTCATTTTCACACCCACTTTTGTGTTGTCCTTTTTTGTCCACATTTCACTTTGCGTTTCGGTCGTTCTACGCAGTAAATGCGCAATTAGATTTCTTTCAAATGCAATCGCTCTGAGAGCAGTTTTCTATACTCGAATTAAATTGAAAAGTATTCCTTATGGGCTTGCGAGTTATGCGGATTAACGGAACATTTTCGCTTGAATGCTTCATCTGCTCAATTTCACTAGATAATGATGATGTTGCTGTTGAATAAATGAAATGGTGGCAAATTGAATTGCTTGATAAAAACGTTTTTCAAAGACAAGTAAGGAAGGCTTTTAGAACTTTAAAATGCTGGGAAATGCATAAGTCATTTTCAGAATTAAATTTTGGTTAAATTTTCCTTAAGCTATGACTTCGAAGCTCTTAAACATATTATGAAGCTAAACAAAAGAAATTCCATTCTCATATTTTATTACATTATTCAACGAAAGGCCTAACAAAACCGTAAACATTTCTCAAAGTCTATCTAGAATATACAATTATATATTTACTAACAATAATTCCTACACGAAGTCACAGCTAATTGCAGCGACACCGAAGATTTATTATTCGTACTCTTAATGCCAATCCATGCATCCCTGGGGATAACCGGAGATTTAATGCAACCACTTACGAAAGTATGTGAGAGCAGCAGAAGGATACAAAAATGCAACTAAATTTAAAGCAACGAAAATCATAAATAACAACGCGAGTCGTGGTGATTCGTCTCCGGCCAATGAAACCACTACTAATACATGTAATTGAAAAGTTTGTGGCCGCAACATTAGCGAGATTAGCGAATACAAAATCAAACAAACCGAGAGTAATACCATAATGTAGCGAAAAGGCACGATATGTCGATTCACAAGTCGAAAATGTTTGTAGAAATTTGCAAAAGTTTACACAGTTATTGCACAGTGGACTCGCAGAGGTGAAATATTGTAGAAGAAAGTTTTTACACTTGAATTTTTAGAAACTGAGTGATAGTTTAACATAGTACAGTTTTGATTTTGAGGAGCCTCACTTCGCTTTTATATAGATTTTTTTCTATTTTTAGTATAATGCTTTGAATCTTTGATTTTTTTGCTTTTTATCTTCATAGCGCATTTTAGTTCACAAAGTGTTAAGAATTGGTGTTTAGATATAAAATATGTCCACTGTGCACTAGACTATGTCACGAGCTCGGGCCTATTGTCTGCAGAGCTGTGAACTATTAAACAATACTCACAAAAATGGCGCTTACCTTCAAATATTGCTTTAGACACCAATTTTTTTGCTGTTTATGAATATGTAAACTGTGCTTGCAACCAAATATTGTGGCGGGATTAAAAACTCTGACTTCTTGCTGAAAGGCTGTTCCATATTAGAATACCTAAATGGCTTTCATAAGCACAAAGCAATAAACTCCAATTTCTGGCGCAACGCTAAGTTTCTACTAGACGCAAACTTATATCGAAACACCGTGCAGCAGTGCTAAAGTCGTAGAATTTAGTCTGCAATAGTTGCAGTTGTTGTTGCAAGCAGTCCACTGCACAACATAACATTGACGCCGACCATTGTGGCAGCCCTTTCCCTGCTTCGTGAATGTTTTGCCGTTGCAGTTTGTATTTGATGCTGTTGTTGTTGTTGCTGTTGTTGCGTGTTACAACAGCAATTTGATATCGTTTGATGGCATGAACTGGCAATGGCAGTGGCATAGCGCTTTGTCGATTTGGCGATTTCGCGAGCGAGAGCTTGTTAGTTTTACACATTAAATCCCTAAATTTGGTAGTAAGTCAAATAAATCACGAGATAATCAGCTGGTGTTGTTGCACTGCTAAGCATTGCATTTTGTTGTTGATACGGCCGGCATGTTGTGCCATGACCATTGAATGCAGCCGTCAACGCTGTTAATGTGCAGCGCTCGAGCTAAACAGTAGCTGATTGCGGTGGCCGTTGCAATTGCCACAACGTGGCCCAACATTATAAGCAATTGTTGTAAACAGATTACCGTTGTTCTTGTTGTTGTGCCAGCAGCAACATCTCAGCCATAACAATAAACCGCAGAGTTCGTGATTGACATGTGGTTGCAAAGCGGAAATTCCGAAGTGTACCGAGCGGCGTGCAACAATGCACCAGCAGAAGTGGGGAAAACGCGCAGCTACAACAACAGCCAACAGTGTGCAGCAGCAGCAGCAGTGCACAACAAAAAGTATAAGCAATAAACATAATTTCTTGGCATTTAAGCGTTCATATTTACGCGTACAATTTATGTTTATAATTATTTTGATTATTTTCATACGTTTCGCGACCGCTGTTAGATAAGCGAACGTGCAACATGCAACCGCAAACAGCCGTTGCCACGGCTGCAGCTGCCACATTTATGTGCAACTCTTGGTAATTGCTTGGCGATATTGCAATAGCATTGACACAATTGAAGGCTGGGCTACAACACTAGTTGTTGTTGTTGTTGTTGTTGTTGTTGTGTTCTCTCTCCGCTGCCATTCTGCGAACTTTGCCCATGCACATCTGCACTGAACAAGCCATATTTATGTGTCGCTGCTATTGTTGTTGTTGCTGTGCAGTGTCTCATTCTCTACTCATTATACTCGCAAGTCTTCCATTATATTTATTTATTAGTCGCTAACAATATTTTATTGTATTGTTGTTGTTGTCATCGTTAAGGCCGCTTCGCGTGAATTATTGCAGCCAAGTGTTCGCCTAACTACTTCGATGACAACTGCCAGGCAACAACAAGTTTCGTTTTGGTGACCGGTCCATTGAGAGCACCTGCTTCACGCCATTCTAGTGCCATTCTAAACTCTACTCTGCGGCTAATAACTGCACTTGTCAGCTACACAATGCAAATTACGGACTTGTGCGTCTGCGCATTGAGCTTAGTCACATTAATTCGTTTGCGAAAACTTTATTAGTGGATTTTAAGCAACGAGGCGCCTATAAATATTAGCAGATACCATTTGTTATCGACTCACTGAGTGTCTTTGTTGTTATAAATTCAGCTTCTTGTTAAAGTATGTTATTTAGTTACCCATAAGTTTTTAATAAATGCCACCGAATTAAATTCCGATTCTTTTTTATTGCGTCTAGAATAATCTATTGTACTTTTGGTTGTATCGGGGATGTAGGAAGCCAAAATTTAAGCAACGTTTAATGGAATTGCTAAGGGCCATAACTGTTATGATCCAAGAGTCATTTAGTACAAACTTATGTTTTCATGGCTCTGAGCGTGTTATATTTGGGTGCTGAGACCAAGCCAATATCACCAAGGACCAATTTTCAGAAAACTAAGGATAACATTTTTCTTTTATTTTGCCCAAAAATCACTCACGAATTAGCTGGAGCAGAAGGTATAAAGTTCCTATATAATATATGTAATAAAATTCTGTAAACTGCTTGTTCCGAAAACTGTCGACTAACGAAACGAACGCTTCGGATAAATGGCTCAAATTAGTATTATTTCTAAATGTCCTTGAGGTATATAAACGACAGATCTTTTAATATGCTATATATTAATGTATGTAGTTGTGTATTACATAATAGTTTCTCATACCACAAATTACATGTTTGGAGGCTCCGAATGCTCAGAAAATTATTATTATTGCATAATCAGTATTTTTTTTATTACAATCAGGCATTATTACTTAGCAAGAAAAATGTTGGTAAACATATGTACCCATCCTTACTGTTATTGTTTTCTCACCTTATAGATAAAATCTTGCAAAGAATCTAGCGTAGAATTTATGTTAGAATATCTGTTATCCTGATTACACACACTCCTGGGAAACACACGTATTTGTCGCTAAATCAAACAATTCTCCGATAATAACTCTAATCTCTCAGCATCGCTTTAATTCTATACCTTGATATATACTTTTTCTGTATAGTTTTTTCCTGCATAAATTTAATCTTATTTGCTGTTGACATTCACTCAGCTGGATCAAAGGACCCCAATCAGTGCGATCGCAAATGCAAACAAACAAACAAACAGAGATCAGCAAACGGAAAGAATACAAACAAATAAATATAGCAATTGAATAGAATGTGAGAGTTTGCGCAAATGTGTGAGTGAGTGTACAAATAAAACACATCGCACAAATGGAGGATCAGCCGACAAATAGATCAGCAATAAAATCAATCAAAAATGTTAAACAATTTGTCCTTTGTGCGAAGATCCTGGCAGCTGTAATATTTACCACGAACAAAAAAAACTTTTTTAATCCTTGAATTAAACATTAAAAGTAAAGAAACGTAGATGAAAATGAAAAGTGGAAACAAACAGTAAAACAGGAAAGTGAATTGTGAAGCGGCAATTTGTCCTACAGCAAAGCCAATAGTCGAATGTGTTCAAATATTTGCTGCCAGGGATGAGCAGAGCCACAAATGTACGGGTGTACAAATGAATGATCGCTGACTGATCAGCTGTAACGAATTGACGAGTACCATTGTGTCGCGACAACAACAAAACGCAGGCGAAAAAGATATGAAACAATAGCACAGCTTGTGCGCCGCACTACTTTGCAGCGGAGGATATGCAGTCGAAATTGTTATTGTCCCTCTACATGGCTGTACGCACAGCGCGATCACCGATCCTCACCGATTCGCCGGCTGCCAGTCACGCAGTCAGTTGTGCGGCCAACAGACAATGCCGCAATGTGAGTCGTTTCTTTTTCGGTTAAACGCTTCTATCTTCATTGTCATATTGTCTCTTGACGTATTCGTAAATTTCCTCCATCAACTGTACATGTAGCGATATTATTGTCACTAAGGTTCCATTGTTGTCGCTTCCTTTCAGTTCAGATCGTTGTTGTTTCTACACCACTGTATGCAGCATTGTTTGTATGTATTTCGCTTGTAAATTTTATATATTGGATATGTTTTTTGTAAATTTTAGTAATAAGTATTTTTTAGTTTAAATAGACCACACTAAAATGGGAGCTGATTATTGTTGTAAACATTTCTTGCCGCACATATCACCATATTTAAGTTTAAATACTGTCATTACTTTATTTCTACATCAAAAATTTTATAGCTTTGTGTATAATCAAACACAAATCATGAGCGGTTTTTCTTTTAGGTTTTTCTTTATATCTCCAGAAATGAGTTTTGGAACAATATTCTCTCTGAACCTTTCCTATAATTGACAAATTCGAGTACGCTTCTCATATTTGGCAGTCCGATTGTTTTTGCTCATGATATTTGAAAAGATTTTGTCCTCGGTTTTTAGGTATTTTATTAAGGGAGGAATTTTATTAGAATTTTATTATCCTAAATGAAAGAAAAATTTACGAAATTATAAGTATTTTTATACCTATTATTATAAATGTTTTATATACCATCCATAGTAATATATATGGTAACCCTGGAGAGTTTTTTTTTTCAAAATGTTTAATATTTTTCATTTAACTTAACAAATTAATAGATTTTTTCCAAAAAAAAGTAATTTTTCCTCCACAAAATTGAACAATTGAAATTGCCACCAAAATGAGAGAAAATCAACAAAATGCGTTAAATGTCAAAATCTGAAAACGAGAAATCTCAGCAAAGATGCGGGCGCATGACCCCTATTCGTTAGGCGTGTAATATGCGATACTTAAGCGTGTATATATGTATGTAGGCACAGTAATGAAACCAGCTTGGCACTTGATGGCAATTGGTTGAAGGCAAGAGTGCGTTAAATCAGCGCCCACTTTAAAATACATAAACTCAAAATGACAAGCAGTTTTTCACTCTTTTGCTGCCACTTAATTAATTCCAATTTACCAGCGGAGGCGCAGCGAGAAGGAAAACGCGTAAACAAACCAAATATGAATATGAAAAATTAAATTAAAATAAATTAACATTCCAACTTATTTATGTAAAGGAAGCACAAACAAAGTTACATCGCCGTTTTGGAGACGCGTTTGATCATTTTTTGGGAAATCTTAAAATCTCGTTGATTATTTTTGATTGTTTGTGGCATTATGTCAACTGCTTGTTATATGCATTCATTGAAATGAGTTTCCAAACTGCTGGTGGTCGCGTGCATAAACCCTTTTCACTTTCAGCAACAATACTACAATGCCACCAACACCCTGCCGCATCAAGCATACAAAAAGGCTTCTATTAAAATCGCTTGTTAAAGAATTTAGCTTTGATTGCGGCTTTTCCATGGCAAAGCCTTGGATTTTCGGTATATTTTGTATTTTATAGAATTTTAAATTTTCTGCTTTCGCCTTTAGTTTACCACTTTCCCATGCAAGCAACCACTTGCGCATAAATAGCAAATTTCACAGACCACAAAGACATACTTACATATATTTAAAAGTATACATTCATACACATCTACATATGAATACATACGTATTAGCTATTTATTGGGCTTGCAACATCCGACATTACGTTCCTACGCCGTTATAACAGAGCTTTAATCCACATTGGCTTCTCCTCAGCACTGCTCTTTAAGCCTCTCCTTATGTGTTTTTAGGTGTGTTGGTGTTGGTTTTATTTCTTGTGAGCCTTTCGCAAATTTCTTTTCCATCCTCACTTTATACATTTTCCCACATATGTCTCTCTGTACTTATTTCCTTTGTGTTTGTCTTTGTCCTTTATTACTCGTAAATCCTGCCTTAATTAGGTAAACAGTAAATATTCTGTAGAGCTTACACAGTTTACTTTCGTGCTCACCCTTTCACCAACTTAAACTTTCCCACATTCCCCCTGCCACATACTCAAATATTGAGTTCACCCAATTAGCGTTTGAGCGTGGTTTTGATATTTGAGGGCGTTAACGAGCGAGAGAAGAAGGCGGAATAAAGGCGGAACTGTTAATTATAGACCCCCATAAGATATGTGAATAGAAAATTATGTTAACGATACATATATTAACATATGTAAGTATTTCCACATCAAGTGTTGAGTTAAAAAAAAATTAGGAAAACTATGATTTCAAAATATGCCTAGTGAATAATTTGGTAGTATGGATTACATCCCATGCTTCCAAACCTAAAATTTTAGATGTATATCTTTAGAAAATATATTTTCGAAATAAGTCCTACATAAATCACTTCCCAATTTTAGTACTTCCGGTTTGTTCAGGGTTGCTTTTGAATTTTCTTTGGTACCAATCCGAAACTACGTTTTTTCACCTGTATTAAGAAATGCATCTATTGACAAATTAAATTTACCTTATAAGATAGATGTTAATTGGTAGAAGTGACGGTAGAATTCAACACTTTTTTCCTGACCGTCGTGCCATTGAGAAATTAATGCGGAAGCCCTTTGCATCTTGCGCCTTCAACGATGTAACTAGTAATAAAACGCCTGAGAAAATATATGAGGGGTTCTACTACAGGAGCTTCACAAAGGCATACGTCCGCAGCAGTTCAAATGTGAGCTCCATCTTCGCTCACACTCAAGGAACCTAACTTTGTTTTATCATCGCGTGTATCAAAATACAACAACGTCAATTTGTTTTTTATCTCTTACGTCTGCCATCTTCTAAGTCTTTGAGGATCCCTCTCCGAAAGCTGTGAGTTTTTGAATATTTCTCCATCGCTCAAACCCGCTAGTTATTCCAGAATATCGTAGTCTATAAAAATGCTAAATATGATCTCAAATGCCACCAAAAACCAAATTACTTGTGTGGTATTTTGGTCTGCTTGGATTTAATTGTTGCAGATAGGACATTGATCCGCTAATAATTTTTAAAATTACCGAGCTCAATCAATTTTAACACACAGGCAGGAATGCAGCAGAGAGAAGTGTAATAAATTAGAGACATGGAAGAGGGAACCGTATTTTACAGACAGAATTGGAACCTTAAATTAAGTCTGCAATAAGAGCAAGAAACTGTAACTAGATACTATTAAGTTCATTTCCGCATTAACTTCTTATAGCGAACAAAAGATTGCTGAAATATTTATAAAGTCGCATTTTGGTCCACCGAACTTTCGTTTAATCTTTACTTGCACCGTTTAATCTAATTGGTGTTATCCTCGGCACCGATCTGCTACTACACCACATTAACAATGCAGTGTCTAAGATTTTACGAACAATTTACTCGCTAATTATTTTCAGCATTGCAGGCGTGTCTCAACGCTCATGGTAATCACCCGTCTCTATAGTTTAGCTCTACTTTAAGCAATTTTCCGCTTTAATACACCATATCAACAATGGCGACTCCCGTTTAGCCGTCAAACCTTTGTAAAGTGTCTTTTAGAATTTTCCTTCAATTACATTTGCCTAATTTTCTCAAATTGACGTTGGCATTTTACAAAGCCTAAACCGGCTTAGTGTGATTCCTTAACTAACCTTCGTTCATGTTTTAGTTCTTTTTCATAGAAATTATTTATTTGCCTCCATGTTGAATGCCAGATTTCACACGCCGAACAAAATGACTCAGCTGGTTGCCGGACACGCACAGCAGGTAGGTAACAACTTCTAACATTTATGGCAATGTCCTGCGGCTGCGCACACACACACACGCACGCCTGCTGGCCTTTACGGTGTGCGCCGGTGGACGTCTGTTAGATTTTACACTTCCATCAATGGTCATTCATTCACTCGGTGCGATTTGCAGCTGGTTGAGGCCAGTTAGTCCGACGTACCGCCGAAATGCTGCCGCTGAGCGAGTAATTTTATTGTTTTATTGCAACATTTTCCTTACTACAGTGTGCAACACAGTGTTGCAAATTGATTTATTGCACATTTATGCTCATTGTAGGCGAGTGTTGGCTATTTATGCCTTTCTACCGGGCAGACAGTATATAGTTAGCAATGTGTGACTAGTTGTTACCTCTGCTGCATGTTTGCGAGTATTATTTTTTTTAACTGCGGCATTATGTATAGCAACTTCCGGTTGCATTGTTTTTGCTTGGCTCTAGTGCGACATTGTAGCGGTTTTCGTGTGAAATCTATTATATGGAGGGACAGCGCAAACACATTTTTTAAAAACGACACTATTTACGTAATATTATGTGCAGTAAGTTAAAAAAAATTCTTCCGATAAACCAGCTGAGACAGCGTGAGTTCCAGGGATTTCCGCAAATGCATTTGTATTACTTATGAATGACAACAAATATGATTTAACTGAACTTCTTTTTCTTCAGGAGATTATTGGAAAAAGTTTACAGCGAGTTTAGATTGCCCAGCAAGTGATCTGAGTAAGTTCCTCTATACGAGTCCAAGTTTAAAATTTACTCTTAACAAGCACTCTTGGAAATAAAAAAATTATTTTTTCAGTATTAAATCGCCTAAATTTATTTGTTGTGGCAGAAAATCCTCCACAAATAATGTTCACAAATACTGCCGAGTTGATCTTGCCTTACATAGACCCAACTGTCGCGGAAGCGAAAGTATTATCAAATCGAGGTACATAACAAATAAGGTTGTTTATTATTTACTCTCTTTCTCTTTTGTTTGAAGAAAATATTTGTTTATTATTATTATTATTATAATTATTAGTCTTCTTATTATAATTTTTATATGATTATTATTGTTGTTATTGTTAATATTATTTTTACTGTTACTAATAACACACACATTATAACAGTAACACTCAAAGGGAAACGTCGGAGACCTCAAAAATATATAAATGATCAGCGTGGCGAGCTAAGTCGATTTAGTTACGTCCGTCTACTTCTTACTGTTTTTGAGATATCGAATCCAAAATTTTACACACATTATTTTCTCCCTAAGAAACTGTTCATTTGTCGGAATCGCCGATAGCGGAACCCTATATAATGTAGTTGCCATACAAACTGAACGCTCAAAATTAATTAATAGGAGGACCCAGATCTTCATATTTATGTATATAAAATAATATAATTTTTTCTCGTTAAATAATACGAAGTAGCCACTCTATTGTTACTCTCGCACCTAAAGCAATTTCATATTCTAGCATGAGAGTAAGAGGTATGCTTAAATCGTAGGCGTAACGAACTCTCAAGTGAGTTAATTGTCGTCAAAAGCAATAAGCTTCGCGGTAAACCACAAAAGTTAATTTAAAATGTCATTTGAAGACGCTGCGCTGTGATCTGCTGACGAGTTGTGCAACTAAACACATTCCTACATATTTCTATATTCAAAGGATTCCTTTGCAGAAATTAATATTTTAGTACCCACTTAAAGTCGGCTTGGAAATACTAACGAAAAGCAAACAAAGAAAAACCAATTCTCATTCAACAGTAATTGTTTGCATTTATTTACTGTTATTTTAATGCATTCCATTAGCCATATTGCACAATATTCAAAGTGATTTGCTGCACTTTAGTTAATACTGCAACGTCATTTGCATTACACTCAATTGAGAAAAAGCAAACAATTGCGAAAACTATAAAAGTGCTGAAAAGTACTCAATTGCAATGGAAATGCAAAATATAGAAGGAGCGCCGACTTTCCGCTCGCCTGCCATTGACATGATCTATTTCGACTAAACAACTAAGTTTCAGTTGTAAAGCCAATGATTGTGGCTACTCGTCAATGCTCTGAGTGGAGCTGGACGTCCTGCTGAGCGAAAAAGGTAATACAAAACTCTACTCCTCTTCTCTATGCTCGGCGCGATGCCTACCAAGTTCTGTAGTAGAAAGAGAAAAGGTTCTAGCGCTCACACTCACTTTACATCAAATATTATTTATACATACGTACGTACTATTATGATTGACAATTCCGAAGTAACTACATACAATGTTGACTAAAATTAAACGAAAGTCTGTGAAGTCTTAAGCAGTACATCCTCATTATCAATAAAATTTCTTACTGCAAGTATTGCAGGAATAATGCGTGATATTATGTAAGAGGGAGTAAATCATATATTACAGTACACACAAGTATACTAGAACCCACTAAAAAGCTTTTACTAAGTTATGGCGGACCTGTTTAGAACTAATGGTAGTTCTAATACTAATAAGAATCTTGACCTTGGATGATCGACCAAAATCGCATAACGATCAGCGTCATCAGTTTAAAGTTTTATCTAATGGAAATAATTGAGGGTAACGCTCTTCTAACAGAAACGTAATAGTCCGCATAGAGATTACAATATTCCAAAAGTAGGGACAGTAGTGGAGACAGTCTAGCCTAGAATATAGTTTCCAGTTAAAGCAGCAATGGCTTCCTTATAAAAGTAATTTCTTTTGCTGTTCCAATATATTGTCTACCATGTTGTAAGTTAACCCGGCTTCCGTCAATTGGCAACAGCGCTTATCTGCACTGGTTTGGCTGCCATTCACTTGAGTCCTGCCGTGACCGCCAACACTGATACTTTCTTTGTTTATTTCTGACATTGTCTTGTACTTGCTCTACTCCCCCACTAATATAAAGTTTGCCTCGTGTATTATATACCTATATATAATCGTATCTTCCACCATTGCCACTACGCCACCGTTTCCCTATGCTGAGCTCTGAGTGCTGTAAGAACTTTTTCATTGGCTTTTTCTTTAACTTTTGTTCTTCGTCATTCGTCGTTGTTATTCATCGACGTCGCATTCATGGCTGTCATAAGTTTGTTGTTACTTCGCTTCTCGCCGCTTACAGATCTACGCTGTGTGTCCTTTGTTGTCGCGTCCTGGTTGCGGTTTGATTGCGGCCATTGTTGGCTTTCTTGTTTGCTTACAGTTAGTCATTGTCATTTCATTTGCTTTCAACACATTTGTTACTCTTGTTCGCCGTCGGTCGGGCAGCTCTTCTCGCTGTCTTGCTGTCTCGGCCGATGTCATGTCGTGCTGCGTTAGTTCTTCGCCAATTAGTAGTATTTCGAATTATTTATTCTTACATTTTTCATGGTTTGCTTTTAAAGCCGGAAATCGGATTTGGTGTTTTGTTTGCCGTTTGCTGTTTCCCCATTTATGTTTCTCGTTTCCTGCTAAATTCAGCGCATCCCTCTAGCATTTCAGCGACTTGCCAGCTCCAGCTCTGATTCTCCACGTTTTTTACTTAGCGAGTTATGTAAAAATCATAGACATCAAACCCACAAACGCGGCCGCTGGATAAAAAGACTCCTTATTCGTCTTTTTATTGTAACTTTCTTGGCCCACCGCTGTGTTTGTTATCCTTGTTATCTTACTGTTTGTTGTTATTTTTTGTGTAAGGTAGTATTTTCGAATCTCCGCTGCCACTTTGAGCATGGAAATGACGGACTTAGTCACTTAAAATTAATTACCTGTAGCCACAGGCAAAGTTTCTGCCAGGTGATTACTTTGAAACACAAATGGAATTTGGTAATTTTCATAGTTTTGTCCTTCTTCGCATATTTACAACGCGAATACTTATTTTATTATTCTTTTTTTGTTCTTAAAAGAGTTGAAACCTAGAAAAATGTGTATATTTTATGCTTAAATGCCATTGTTGTTACTACCAGTTACTTTTTGGATATTGTAGATCATAAGCAAGCTAACCTCAAATAATTGTACTGAGGGAACTATAGTTCGTAATCTTCGAAGATCTTACATAAAATAACGGTGGTTCCAAAATGAAAAATAGAAACTATAAAAACGTCAGAAATGCTGTAAGTGTCATATCCACAGATTCCACGATATCTAGCATATCTATATATACTATATCTCATCGAAAAATGCGAATCAAGAGAGAGTTTAAGAGCTCTGTAAGAGTAAACGAAAATTGAAATGATTGCAAGTTTTATGAGAATTCAAGAAACAGTTTCTAAAATAACTTCTAATCTTGGCTACAGATTTGCTTTTATCTTAACTCAAACGTCATTTAATCTCTTCCCGGTACATTTCTTCAGACAGTTATATCATGGCTTTAGAATATAGCTGAGTACTTAGCGATAATCATAGGATAACCTAGTGTTCTGTAACGTTGGCTGACTTCTTTATTTGGAGAGCTTTTGAGATTATATGACAGAAGAATTCAGCATATACTACATGCCCCGCTCTCGACAGTCAAGAGTTGAAAGCCTCAACATGGAAGAGTAAGTCGAAACCTAAATGAGCGCCTAAATGCCCCGCTCTCGACAGTCAAGAGTTGAAAGCCTCAACATGGAAGAGTAAGTCGAAACCTAAATGAGCGCCTGTTCGAAGTGAAGAGCCAGTAAACTACAGAGTCAAAAGAAGATTAGCACACTATCTGCCTAATACCACTAAGAGCCTTTTATTTCTAAAAGTTTATCGAGCTTATTGAAAGGTCTAACTTTTAAGGTTATGTAAACTCTAAAACTGCATGAAATTTTTATGGACATTTTGAAGTTGTAATCGATTATTGCTTTGCATCATATAATTTTTTATGACTGATGTGCATTAAGTCCAGAGAAGAATACACAAATAAACATCCGGAAAAGCATATGGCAATGAATATTAAAATAGTTTTATGCCCAAAACAATGTCCATAAAATGCATTTATCATTTTCGGGGGCGCACTCAGTACAAACACACACAGAGATATGTATGTGTGGTGAGTACTTTCAAAGCACTCGAGAGATGCGCTATAAAGCAGCCAAACTTGACATGTAACTGTCAAAAAGTCAACAAAGCAAGAACATAAAAATCACACAACATAATAAACGGTACTGGCGACGCGGCTGGAATGTCTAAACACGCGACACGGAAGGGCTGCCGTTTGGAGTGCCCACTTCCCTTTTAAGTTTACGAGCATAACTGCTTTCAACTGATTTTTTAATGTTTTTATTATTTGTACTTTAAAACACTTTTTTATTCTATAATTTAGACGTGAGCAAAGCACCCGAGCAGCTGCTGCTCATTTGCGATTCGCTTTGTTGGCGTCTGAACATTGACGCATTAACGCCGCCACCAATCAAACACATCTCTCCAGCACTGCGGCAGGCGTTTGTCTGTCTCTTCGTGGAACAAGCCATCAGCAGAGGCGCTTGCGTTGGCATTAGAAGCCATAAAAACAAAAGCCACTCCATCACATCATATTACAACGCCTATATGAGTAACTCATATACGTATATATAGGTATGTGTATGTGTGTGCAGCCAATTATTTTCAAATCGGCAGCTATGTGTGTGTGTATTTGTTGCTGTATTCCAGCTCTAATGCAATTCAAAGCCCAGTAGTCAGCGAAATTACTGTTGTCATTGTTGTTATTGTTTGTATTGTAGGCATTTTTGTTGCTGTTGTTGTTAGTGCTGTTAAGCTGTTGGTGTTGCACGTAAGTACTTTCGTAGCGGTCGCGTTCGGGGTGTCGCCCCATTTACGCCTCTCTCATTTCGTTACCGCTTAATTTCAAACGCCACAACAACAACAACATATAGGCACACATACACTCACTTATGACACCTTGGTATGCCCCACTCATGCTAATATGCATAAGCCACGTGCAACATTTCAAATTCATAACTCATTTTGTTGCATTGCAGCTGACAGGCTTCAACGTTCATTGAAGCAGCAATAACAACACTGGCGTCAGCCACCACTTTTGCCCCCACCGCTTCAACGTTCTTCGCTTTGCTTTTGCGGCTTGCCTGGTGTTTCGGAAATTTTATGACTGATTTGTGTTTCGTGATGAGCATAATTGACTTTTACGATTGTACAGTTAATTGTCAATCTGTCGACTCTGCCACACATTCCACGCCTTCGAAACAAAGGTGAGTGTTCGCGCCGCCACGCCCCGACAAAGCAGTACTTTCAGTGAGTTGCCACATTAAGCAGTAGATTTGTGAGCTTGCGTATGTGAAATGGTGCAGTCTACATCTTTACATATATGCAGCATAATAATATTGTCATTGCGCGTTGTTGTTGCAATTTTAACTCTCACTTCGCCACACAAAAGAATCAATTGTTACAGTTTAACTAATTTACTCACACTGTGTAATTGCTGCAGCTGACAACAATTGGTAATTATGTATCACGAATGAAAGTATATTTTGTGGTAAGCTTGTTTCAACAAATGTGGCAACACTTATTAGAAAACAATGCTCAAGTTTGTAGCTGGGATCTAATTTTCTTGCTTAGAACTGTCAAAACACACATTCCAATATTGATTGCCAATCTAATAACTCCTCTGATACAATCTATTAGTCAGTACGGAGCATGCTAAAACTTCTAAATCGCCGTTTTCACGAATCATTCATGAAAGTGTTTTGCCAGCTCAATGAGAAAATATAAAGAGGAATTTCAGAAAGTTGCTCAATTATGGAGTTCTGAATATATAGACGAAGTCCATAATGCCGAAATCTTCTTATACTGGATATTGATATTTTGAAAACATCTCGAAAAGGCATCGTAATTGCAGCATCCAATGGAAGGAAATTTGGTTTTATTTTGAAACATTTACTCAATAACGGCCACTACGTAAGGTCTGAGATTGGTGAGAGCACCCTGAGCACCCCAAACAGTTTAAAACAAAAAGGTTTTTTCAATAACGCTCAACTCTAAAAACAAAAAAACTTTTGAAGATTCACAATTTGTTGGATAAAATAAGGGATTTCCACACAAATGAGACAGAAAGCTTGGTCAACTTCTAAAAGACAAGCATTGGTAATTGTCACACCTATCATCGTTTAGCTACCGTTATTACTGCTTATAAAGGCTGTAAATTATTTCGTTGTCGTCGAGCAAAAAACGGCCTATTTTCAATAACTTATTTTTCATATACAAAATTAAATATTTTATTCAAAAATTTTATTACTTCAAAGATATATATTTGATAAAGATTTTGTGAAATTTTCACGGAAAAATATTCAAATCTCGGTCATTACGGCGTCAGTTCCGGCAGTCCCTCGGAAAAAAGGTGCTTCCGCGTTGACAGCAGAACTTCTGACAGGATCTTCAAAAGTTAAAAGAAAAAATATGTGTTTGAACAAAGACTAATAACCAGGTATTGGGACGAGAAAAGACAAATAATGTGAAAATTCTATTTTTGGCAGACGTTTTTACAAAAACATGCAAATTTTGGTAAAAATTTCTCGAAGTTTTTTTTTTGTTTGTTTTTTTAAATATTTGAAATTGAACAAAAATAAATCCGCCACGGCAAGACCTTGTGAAACGGCAAGACCTCCATAAAAAAATCTCTAAAGAACAATAGATGAGCAATGATAAATAATCATTATCAAACCAAAAAAGGCTTTATACACAGATGTTTATATGCAGCCAAACAAATCATAAATAGTATTTATATATATATATTGATAGATACACATGCGGCAACATACATTTCTTATATGTAGCGCCACCATTTACCACTTTCCTGGCCCTACAAGTGGTCATATCTGGACAATTGAGCATATTATTTTCATATCTTGCCACATGCAGCAATACGCATAAAGCGACAACACATATATATGAGGACCACATTGCACACTTGAAAGTACGTGCAACAACATTTATTAACTGCCAACAAACGGCAGACAACATAGAAGCACAGCAGCAGCGGCAACAACTGCAATAACAAGTACAAGCGAGGGGCAGTAGTATAAAGGGAAGCATTGCAACGCTATTGGGGTAAAGCGTAAAAATTGTGCCTAGCCATTGGAAAAGCCAACAAACAAATGACTGAGCTGAGTGAAACTAAATTAAAACTTGGTTTCAGTTGCTTGCGTTGGCTAGAGGGGGCTAAGCACTCAGGGGTCTGCTCGTTCAAGTGGAGGGCAGCAGAGTCGGGCACTCCTTCCGCCAGCTGATGCTGTTGGTTTTTGTTGCTTCAATTACTGTCCTAAAGCACTCTCATTGCAAATGTTTTGTTTACTTTACTACGGCGCTACAACAACAACAATAACAAAAATATCAACAATAATTCCTTCATATGCGAAAATTTGCAAATGTCTGCCCTCCATTGTTGTAGCTGTTGTTGCATCTGCAGCACTGATTGCTATTCCTTGTTGCCGTCACAGTTACGGTTGTTGTTGCTGTTGTGCTTTTAGTAGTAGCCTGTTAAACATTAGTCATTTCACGAAAGAAAAACAACGCAAAAATGCGAAATTTATATTTGACGCCGGAAAAATGACATGCATGTGCTCCTAGCTTTCTATGAATGTATGTGTGTATTTCTGTTTGCCATGCACATAAATTGCAGCGTCAAAATAGTAGTTAGCTGCATGTTGTTGTTGTTGCTATTTCTCATTTTTTGCTTTGCTGCTCGTACTTGCGGCAGATTGCGGACAGATACTCGACGGCGCAGACAAGACCCACAATTTAGCACTTAATCGCATTTTAATTGGTTCACATGTCCGTCTGTCCGGCCAAAAACTGACAAACACTCCGACGCTCACCAATAACAATGTCTACTGCTGCAATTGTCTCTCGCACCTCACCACCTCCCACCTCGCCGATTGACTTGCTGTTTGCGATTCGTCGCACAGTCACTCGTATGGTCTGTGGCTCCATCTGTGCGACTGCAACTCACGACTCGGTCGCTTTCCGTTTCTAGTGTTTCAGAAAAGTTTTATTATTTTTGCTCATTCTTTTGGCGTTTGCCCTCTGGTTTGCGGTCGTACATGCTGCTCTGGTACTGCGGTTACTGTCACGATCTGCTAATGCTCCGTGCTCGGTTGCAACGTTGAATCTTTATATGTACATATGAATGTCCGTTTGCCAACAGCCCACTTGTTAGCCGCACTCGGTGCTATCTGCGCGCTTTGTTGGTACGTCGCTATATGAATATTTATGACCCTGTAATTAGCTCATTATAAATAGTCGTAATGTCGTTTTACCAACACTGACATGATGAATATAAATGATGTTCGGCATTAAGACAGCGAAAACATATGTTCTATCAACAACTAAGTAAGTGAGTCCATATGCAAACATATAAATATCAGTACCAATAGTCATGATGTATGTTTGCTCCGCCGAAATGATTGCTTCTTCGTGGGAGATTTAGCCATTTGCTGTAAGGCGAGGTTAAGTAAAAACGGAATACTTATGTTGTATGTAGCCTATCAGCATATTTAGCAGCGGAGTTAAGATCATCAGTGGTAAATAGTCATACACATACCATATGTATATGTAGCGATACACATGTTGCAACAAGTTGTGGAATAATTAAGAATAATGAGTGTTTAGTAGTGAAAAAAAAAATTTTTTTGTCAGAAGGCTGAATAGTTTGTATCGCTTGTAAATATATGGGTACTCTCGAGGCCTAAAGTTTTATAGTTAGACCGAAGCTGCACGTCTATATACCCATTAAAATATATCCTTTTGAAAATTTAAGTCATAGACTTTACAGACCACGAGGTGTGTCCCCAGCGAGGTCATTTCCATGACAGTTGGTTGATCGGATCTGGCTTTTAATTCCTTTAAAAATTGATACCTTTTAATTTTTTGATTCATTAATTGGAAGTATATACGAAGAAAGGTGGTTTATTGGAGATAATTGTTTTGGTTTTTGGAAGATTCGATTGTGTGACATACCACAAGAAGACAAAGGCGAAAAAAGGGTCAGTCACAAATCATTGATTACATGAGCTTTTTCGTTGTCTAAAGTACGCGCGCTTGCAAAGATGATACCTTTCGTTCCAAAGATTTTCTGATCATCATTGTGCGAGTAGAGTTGGATGGACATAACCAGAGTATATACGATAGATACAGAGGAAGAATGAAGGCTCCCTTTAGCGGCAAGAAAGCACTAAGAAACCTCAAAATAATTGTTAATTGGACTTTCAGTTCTGCGCTGAATACAAATAGCTTGTCTATGAAACTTTTATTAAGTTCTAAAAAAAATTAATAATCTAGTGAAACAGACCTGACAATAAGATACTAAATTAAATAATTTCCGATTTTGCTCTTGGACTTTCAGATTTAAGTATCATATTAAGCGTCAAGTAGGTGCAATAATATTAGCACCATCTAGTCGTTTACCACTCAGTCCATATACTCCTTTCACTCCATATAACTAAACATTCCTGGCATAAGCGAGAACAACTGGACGTAACGATAACAAGTAAACTGTTGCAATAACACTCAAAAATAAGTGTGCAACAGAATACGCTTGCTAAAGTGGATGCGTATGCAACATGAGTATAAATGTTGCAAGCATTCTTGCAGCAACAGACACACATGCCATTGAGCATTGCATATTTCGCGGCTGTTTGAGCTGATAGCTTTTACAGTCGATAAAAATTTGAGAAGTAATATGTGCAACGCAAACGATCAAATGAACGGTAAAGTAAATTCGTATTCCACCCAAGCACACACACACACATATGTGCATTATCCTTTGTGTTGCCTGCAATGACTCGTCGGCTTTTCCGCCCAATGCAGCAATTGGAACTTCACGGAACCGAACTGTTGTTTCACAAGTAGAACACAGCAACAAAACCGATTTGCAACAGCTCCTGCAGCTTTGCGCTGTGGCATTGTCAGCTTACGAATTGTGTCGTTCATATGGCTGTGCGTGTGTGTGTTATTGTGTTCCGGCGCTCTTCGCAATTTTCATTTATTTTTGCCTTCGTGGCATATATTATTGTTGTCGAGAGAGGAAAATGCCTGTTTTTATTCTATTAAATTTCAATAAACCCGCTTTTGTGCCTCTATCGTCGCCGCAATGGAACTGAAATTTCGGATTAAACGAATTATTTTTTATAAAAAATAAGTTTCCGGTTGGCAATTTATTCTTTCTTCGACTTTGTTTTTGTTGCATGTTGCATTGTTTTCACAGTTGTTGCGGTTATTGTTTGTTGTTGCGTGAATTTCTACAGCTTTGCGCAGTGAAATGGATTTTAAAAGTGGCGAAAACAGATATCTGAAAACGCGAATGAAACTTTTTCGAAAGCGTTTGTTTGCAAACACAGTTGATGAGTCGATTGAGTGGGTGGAGAGAGTGTATATGGTAGAGCGTGTGCAGCTCAGTATTGAAACTATATCCACATGTGAAATTGAAAAGTATATCTAGAAAGCAATCTTAACGAAGCTAATAGTTGGAAAGAAAATCAAGTTCCTTAAGAACGGTTCAAACTGAGCTAAACCCAAACCGTTCCAAGCAAATATTCATAGGTATGCAGGTTTTGGGAACGATTGCCTTCCAAAGCTTCGGTTAGGCAGCTTGCTTTCTATTATACGAAAAATTTGTTTACAAAATAATAACTGTAATGTTGTTCGCCACAAAATTGTTTATCTTACTTCTTTTGTGGTTTCAAAATGCTTTAGGACGACGCTTAATGTTCTACCTGGCATTTTGTAACATGCTCTGCACATTTAAAGCCTAACTCCACTTTATTTTCCTGCAAAGCTTGACATAATTGTTAATCGAATCTAGCCAGCGTCCATTTCTACTATTTTTGATTAAATACTTTGAACCCGCAACGACCGATAAGCCGCTCGCTGCAAAAGAGTTACGAGCTAAGACCCACTTTGATGTGCAACGAATTGTCAATTTAAATCCAACTTATGGTATTAAGTGATAAAAAGTGAAATAAATCAATCGCACAAAATAGAATAGAAGAAATATTACTGGCATGAGTTGTTTAGGTTCATTGAAAGCCAACATACGCCGCTTAAACCGAACGAGACGCGAAAAACGAAAACGAGCGACTATTTAAATACACAGCAATAGAGCAGCAGCGAAGCCATCCACCAGCCAGCGGTGCGACCACCTTCGAAGATACCGAATGTGCGCAGCCTTTGCGAGTATTCTATGCAAGGCCGTAAGAGCTGCGGATCTCCACACATTTGTGTTTGTTCTCGGGCTACATGCCCTTCTTGCTACACTTTTATGATGAACAAGCGGTGTTCGTTGGCATTGTTGTTGTTTGACTGACCACAATTCGCTGCACTTAATCTCATTAAAACAACAATAAGCGTCAATAAAGGCTTTCGGCATTGAGCACCGGGTAAACATACATGAGTGTATTGGCACTGTCAAGTTTGTTCGGGCAGTCGCCTCGGATTGATTGAAAAACGAGTGAATTGAGTGAAGTGTACATCAGTAGCGGTGTAGGGTGCGGAAAGGTTGGGTAAGTTTCACAGAAGTTCACTGGTGTGGTGCAGATAAGCTACAATAAATCGTTGGAAAACATTAAAGCGAAACTTTAACAGAATGCAGTGAGTAAACAATGCCAATAACAACAAATATAGAAGAATGGTTATAACAACAGCGAATTTGTAATCGAAATACAATTCCAGTAATATTTTTATGAGCGTCAGGCGTGGACAGCAGTTAAGCTGATAAAGTGTCAAATTTTAACCAAAATATATTTAATAGGGTGGAGCGAAAAAAAAGTAGGGTGTAATTTGTAGATTATAAAAAAAGAAAACTTTAGCATCTGGAGGCGGCCCTCACTTTTAAGGTAAATTTCGAGTTAAAATTTTTTTGGACAAAAATAATTTTTTTGGATTTAAACTCTTCACATTAATATAAAAATTACCGAGTTCGGTTTTTGACTCAAAATTTATTTTAACGGCTAAGGAAAGTATGTTGTTGCTTAAGACTTTTTTTAAAACTCCAATAATGACCACAAAATTTTTTTTTTAAGTTAATAACTTTTAATTGGCGAGAAAGAGGACTCTCCACAGCTTCAAGAACACGTATAAAAAACTTTTTACAAAATAAAAATTTTAACTCGAAATTTGCTTTAAAAGTGAGGGGCCCCTCTAAATGTTAAAATTTTCCTGTTTTATAATCTACAAATTTTGCCCTCAGACTAAGCAAAAAAAAATAAAAAATCTTTTTCGCTTCACCCTAATATGTAGGTATAGCATAGTTATGTATGTAGAATGTCAAATTAGGTCGTAAATCATTTCAACACGAAACACTTTTCACACGGAACCACGAAGGGAATATAAATAACATAACATTACTCACTTTTAGGAAGATTACAATAAAAACTATAAGTTGAAAATGTAGGATTAACTCGATAAACTCGAGTTTAAGTTTCGGTGTTTATGACTATAGAGTTTTATGAAAAAATGGTTAAATAATAACGATTTAGTTGTGTCTGATGTGCTTTCGTTTGAATGAAGAGTAAGCGAGATCATATGTTTTGCAAAATTTAATAAGTTTTGGAAATTAAATTTCTTTTCTATTTATTTTTCGTTTTTGTTATTATAATTTACAAATTCAGTAAATATATACATTAACATAAAATTTAATAATTAAAATGAATTTAACAAAAAATTAATTTGGTAAACTCCGAGTTTATCAGTAGTCTCTTAACCTGGAGTTTTTTAGTTATCTAATTATTAGCGTAACAAAAAACACATGTTTGTTAAACTCAGAGTTTATTACTACTGACTCTTTAACTGGAATTAATGCACGATAGGTAATAATCTACCGAATAGATAACTTTTTTTTGTAAATTCCGAGTTTAGCAGTACCTTCCTATAAACTCGAATTCAAGCGAGATAATATATTAATAAACGTAACAAAAATAGTTGTTTGGAAAATTCAGAGTTTATCAGTACCCGCTCATAAACGCGTGTTTAAGTAAGATACCTAAGATTTACTTAACTATGTATTATTAAATGATACGCTGAAGTATTAGCAGCACACGTTTAATCAAGGAAAAAAAGAAATGCCCCAATCGGCGCAACATATTTGAGGCAACATGATATATTGTTCTCCAAACTATCTTATTTTACGGTGTGAGTAATTAGACAAATGTTTTTTACGATTTATTGGTATTTTCAACTTACCTTTTCAAACAATTGCCGTAAACACGTACTCTCTAATGCTTCACCTACACAAGTGATAAATGAGTTGCAGGCATTTCGAGACAATCTTTGGCACAGCAGGTAGGCGCCTAAATATGCTGGCATTGTCTTTGCACGTGTTGCGAATTTAATTTTACTGCTAAATATGTATGCGACTTTTATGTAATGCTATATGGCAGTCTGCTGTGTGGCATGTAGCAAATTTGCAGATTAGTTGCAGGTGCAACACAGCACCCACTACGCAGCGACGGCCTACTGACCGACCGACCGAGCAACGACTTGCAAGCAAACATCGATGTTTCGAGGTTGTCTCGCCGACGCACAGCAGGACGCTGGAGCCTTTCGCTCGGCGACTGCGGCGGCTGGCGCTTAACACACACTCGTAGGAGAACGTAAGCAATTATAAATATGACATGTCTGTATGTATGCATATATGTTCACTTATGTTCCTTGTATTTATTTGCGGCGCCGCATGTGTGCGCGTGGCACTCCGTCTGTCACAGTTTTCGCAAATCAATAAAATTGCTTATGTTTAAGAGTGGAGTTTGTGTGCGTGTATTTGTGGTGACCTAAGGACCAGCATTTGCCACATTATCTCTGCCAAAATGATGTCAATTTGCTTGTCTGATCTTATCAGTGTTTTGCTGTTGTGCGCCAGAAAAGGCAAAGACGCAACACGAAAAAGTTGCTAAGACTTATTTGACATGCAGGCCACCGGCAACACACACACACATTCGCAACATTACAAGTCTGATTGAACTGCCGTCGGCAATGTCGAAGTTTTGTGAAATGTCAGTGTAACTGTCAAAAGCTGCTACATATACATACATATATACATACAATATATGTATGTATAAGCATTTATACAGCTATGTAGTGTAGTCTAAACTAATATTTGCTGCTTCTATACTTGCCCCTATGGACCTGTTTAATATTTATATATGCCAGTTTGTTATCCGTTTAGTTTTGACCTATGTACGTGTGTACAAATGTATGTATAGTGTATTAGGGTCTTAAATGTGAGTCAAAGCATATATAGAAATAAATATGTGGTGATAAATTAATAGTGCCGCACAGTGGGACTAATTGACCATATTAGGAAAAATCAAATTAATTAATTTTACGAGCACCCTTTAGAAAAATTTTCGAACTATTTTTGAGATCGGAGTTTAGAATTACATACAATAAAAATATTCCCTAATTCAAAAAATATAATTTTTAATTAGAAATACTTGATAAAAAATATAATTTTAATCTTATTTTTTATAGGCACATTTTCGAATCTTTTTCGAAATCTGCATTTAGGGTTGTAAAAAAATAAGTAAGAACTTTTCATGGGCTTTTATTAAAGGTTTTTGGAACTATTTTCGAAATCTAAATTATATATATTATTCAAGAAAAAAGTGCCCAAATTTAAATATGTTACAGTTTTCGTAAGTTTTTCGAACTATTTTCGAAATCTAAATTTAAAATTATTTAAAAAAAAGCATTCCATAATTCAAAAATATTAATTAACAAGTGTGTGCACTTTCTAAATTTTTGTTTCGAAAGCTGAATTTAGAGTTTTATATAATAAAAAAGTTTTTGAGTTAAAAGATTTTAATTTTTGTGAGTACATTATTGAATTTTTTTCAAAATCTGAATTTAAAATTCTACAAAAATAAGGAAGAACTACAAATGAACTCATTTAGAAATTTTATTACTTATGAACTTTTTTCGAAAAATTTTCGAACTATTTTCGAAATCTGAATTAAAAATTGTATTAAATAAAAACGTGCCCAAATTTATAAATATAACACTTTTCGTACGTTGTTCGATATATTTTCGAAATCTGAATTGAATTTTATAAAATAAAGGAGTGCCCAAATTTAAAAATATTAATTTTTATTAGCACATAAACGAATTTTGTGCAAAATATTTTCGAATTTAGAATTTTATAATAATGAGCAGATTAAGAGTCTTAAATTTGAATTTGAAATCTGAATATCAAATACTAATACCATTATTTCTGAAAAAACTATTTATGGCTCTTAGATCATAGTACGCTGCACGATTACCATATTTACATATATGCCATAGGTAATCAAGTTTATTGCATTTATAATAAAAACACGTTGCAAATAATTCTTTTAACCAATAGTCAATTTAAAATTGTCAGCGATTGTCAATTGGCGGCGAACGCTATTGACATGCTGAAAATAATAAAAATAAAGACACACAACAATTTTGCATTAAGCAGCTGTGGCAGTCGCAACTACTTGACAATTGCCACGACGGTGTAGCTGGAATAATGTGCTCACCTATATCTGGCGATTACAAGTGGTTTGAGCAACTGTAAAGTCATATACGCTCACACATATGCGATCGTTGTCTGCACACATTTTGTATTGGTAGCATTCTGTTCAGCTACAACCATTGGGAAATGTTGCGCATGCGCAGGTGAGATTAAAATATTAGATTTGTGACGCGAGTCACATGTGTACACACAGGTTTGCTGTGCCCATTTGCGACAGAAAACAACACAAATTAGCGATCTTTACAAGCACAATGGCAAGTGGAGGCAGCGCAACCGAAATATCTAAATCCATTACCGAAATGTCGAAATGGGAATACAAAGAACATGTGAGATTTGGACTGCGAAAATTAGATAAAATAAAGAATTAAGACAGCTTTTTAATTTTATTTAACACACAGACATTTAATACATATATACATGTATATACATATATATAAGACGGCTTAAGCAGATAATCACACTCATATTTAATGTCATAAAATGTGCCATGCATGAACAAATCACGATTTATAGACTTTTGCAATTCGCAAGCAATTTTTATTCTAGCGGTAAGTGATATATCTACCTACATATATTTCTATATATGTTATGTATAAGAAGCTATGTACGCGTACCTTTGTACATACCATATAAATTTGCCATTAAACTAGTGAAATATGCGAGATATAACTGGTATTTCATGAGAGACAAATGGCTGTTCACAAGCGATTTATGAGATTTACGATTTAAGTTGAATTAAACAATTCAATAATATTTATTTATAAATTGCAGTCAGACATTTCATAAAAATGGAAATGCATAGAAGCGGACAGAGTTGAAAAAATGTTTATTATAAATTGCCAGCAACGTTGTGCAGCTTAGAAAGACAAAGCGCTGAGTAGTATGTACACTTAAATACTTAAAATACTTGCAACTTTAGCATTTAATTGTCCATGGCAGCCTTTGAGTGGCCATTTTGTTTATGAAAAGGCGATTATAGCATATATAGACAAAGTTTTGGATTTAATAAAACTAATTTTAACATTTTTATTGAAAAGGAAGATAACATACATACATACATTACTGCCAGAGAGAAAAATTTATATGGTACGCTGAAAAGAGAAGCAAAAATCTTTATATTAGATATTGGCAGAAAAAAACCCATGTCTAAAAATTTGAACAGAACACATATTTCAAGACTTAGATAAATTCCTGGAGCAATGGAAAAGGTAACGTCTATAGTAGATTTAAATTTTTAGCAAGTAAGGTGCTTTAATCAAATTTTGGATAAAGCGAAGAAATTAAATCCGCTATACAAGACACATTAAACGATGCTATCAATGTTTCATTCCTATTCTGAATAAAGTTGCAGCAGTAATATACTCAACCTATTAAATACCACATATGTATGTATGTCATTAGTTCATACCGAATGCTATGCTGATAGAATCTCAACAGTGAAGCTTTAAAACTAAAAAATCTGAAATTTTTCATAAATGTAATATAAGAGAATACATAAGCGACAGAAATGTAAAACTCTTACTTGAGGATTATGAAACTCATACTGCATTCACATTCGTATAATGCTGGAAACAGTCACCGACGCAAAGCCGTAAACCGAATAAGCTGATACGACCTATCTAAAGAGAGCGCATTGTAACTCAACACTCACCACTGTTTTTACCGTCCGCTTCTACAGACCGTACGGTCGAATATTCGGATTCTTGTAAAGTGTAGCGAAAAGACAAAATCAAACATTCAAAAAAATTCGAACATTTGTACACAGTGTAATGAAATATAATTGAGATAAACTTTTAAATTTGCGAAAAAAACGTAATAAATAATGTACAATACTCTAGCTTCTGCTTCCAACCGCTTTATGGTATAAATTATTGTTAAGTTGTCAATTCGACGCAAAAACTCTTTCCCACAAATTTTTTTCCAGAAGTTACGAATAATAATGTCACCTACTCAGCAGCTTTTTGTAGACGTATTTTTATACTCCTCAGTTCTTGGCGGCTTTTAAGTATTGATTACTTGTGATGGAAAGCATAACAAACACTTCTATAATTGCTGAAAGGCAGTATTATGCTTTAAAACAAAGAGTATTTTATGATTTCTCTCAATATATTCTTGAAATCAGCTCAGCTCTTTGCTAACCATACTAAATTTTGCGCTTCCTGTCTATGTCTCGCAAAGCTGCTGAAATCTCTGTGAATTAAAGAGGTCGTTACCGATGAGTTTACTTAAGTATGTATGCAGATATGTTTATAAACCATGGTAAATTTTTACGATTATTGCGCTTGCGTGTGCTAAAATTATTTATGCTTTCCAAACGCTCCCATTGCTGCTCTTAAACGCAAACTGTAACAGTTATTTATGACGCAATTGCCCATCCAGCTGTCCTTACCAGGCAAGGGCTGCAAGCATTTCACCACTTCTCCACTTCCCTTCTAGTGCTTGAAACAATGCAGATAACGCAAACACAGAAATAATATCCTTCATAATTTATTTTTTATGTTTTTGTTTGCCTCTCCGACGCAGATAGTAATTTTATTTATTTTTTCTCATTATTACCTGTAAACACACACACGAATGCACCGGCATTTATTTCATACTGGCAGCATCCTTCGTTTAATATTGCACGTACGCAAACACTCACTCACACGCCTTCATTTAGTAGCTGTCGCTGTCACTGGCACTGACGTTTCATATGCAACTCTGCGCGTACGCGTGGTACGTGATTATTTGCCCTTGCGCTGGATTTATCACCAGAACAAATACGCACATGTGATGATAAAATTACACCGCTATAATACACATTTGCGTGTGGGTGTGTCTGTGTGTGTGTGTGTGCGTGTGGTGTCGCTAAATTTCCTCATCCCAAACCAAATATATGCTTCTTCACCACTTCTAATCCACTCTCACTTCGCTCTTGTCGGTCGACAGCCTTTCCATATCCTAAGAAAATATGCTTTCAACACCTTTCTTATTTGCTTTAAGATAATTTAAAAGAAACACTAAGCAAATAAGTTGTAAAGAGTGAAGACCTGCGAGACAAGCGAGACATGCGCACCCACCAAAATCAAAATCTGTTTGTTAAAACAATAAAACAGAGGTGTGAAGTGCAAATAAACGATTTAGAAGTTAGCATCTTAATTTGGGCACCAACGCGTCTGTGCTGGCACCGCGATAATCAACCCATAAGTTCACTTGTACATCAAAAGCGACGCGGCACATCGTCAACGCGCACTTCAAAGAGAGCCGGATGTGTCAATAGATGCTGAGTAAGTTCTCGAATTTTTAGTGTTCTGATAAACGGTCGCGGTTCTCTTAATGAAGTTATTAAGAAAACAGTTTCAGTGTTTTACCTTCGATGTGACTGTAGTTGTAGGTGTTATATCGTTCATTACAGTTTTCACACTTTCGTCGTAATTGTGGTGAACTTAAGAACGGTTAGTGGAAGGATTGGCGCGGGAATGAAACAAGTTTTGATTCACAATTAAAGGCGTCATAGTTTTACTTACACCATGTGTTTTCGCGCTAAGCATTGTATTTGTTTAGTTTATTACTTCTTTTATTTTTCCAACCCCTCGTATTAACTCACCATTATAAAAACACTGAACACTGAAAATTTTCTTCGCGATTCGAATACAAGTTCTTTAAATGGTGCTTTCGTTTTTACTTCGAGTTATTCAATTATAATACTTTGTATGATTTGTAACTTTGCATGTGTTCTCACGACAGATGTACTAACTGGAGAAAAAAATTTGGAGCTAGTAATGCTATTTCTTGGTGAGACCAACCAACTTTTCAACCAATCTGTACACCGAATTCAACAATTTAAAGCTCCCATTTTTCCCAATTTTTTCTGTAAGAACTACGAACTGAATGAACTGGTCGGAAAATCTCAGAACTTCTATTATAAATTACAAAAATTCATTGAAAACTACTACTACTATAAATTATATTCACAGAGAAGATCTTAAAAACTCAGTAGAACACTTTTTGACAGCTGTCAAATACTTAAGGTACGATGTGTATACGCGAATTAGTCGCTCAGTTTTTAAGATATCAATCTGAGATTTTGCAGACTTTTTTTAAAAACAATAAACTGTTCATTTAAAGAAACTGCCGATATCGGACCACTAAAACATATAGTTGCTATACAATAGCATATAGCTGTTAACAAGAAAACAAGACCTTGAATGGAAAATTTCGTATTTACAAGATATTTTCACGTAGTTCGGCATAGATAATAATCTAAGCTGATGCTAAAATCACCGAATATATGGTTCAGATCGGACTACTATAGCATATAGCTGCCAGAAAAGATCTATTTTCCTTATGTAACCCTAATTTGACTTGAAGGTTGTTATATCCAAGAACGTGTCAAGAAAGAACTAGCTAAGCGTTTTCCATTGAATACGAACCGTTGGCCGGTTATGTTTTTAGATTTAGTTAAACAGATAGTTGCTATAAGGAATACACCTGTGCACGATTATTTCGGAGAATGCTCCAATAACCTCCATTTATATGTTTTTAATGTGCCAATATATTTTTTTATTCAAATACAGTTGAAAGTTGGACGAAAAGAATGATAACTGAAACTGCTTTGATAGGTGGTAGAAGAGAACAATACCAGCATTGATGGTACTCGTCTTCTTAAGTTTTCCAACAAGAATCGTACGAAACATAGTACATGCAAGCAACCTTAACACTTTAATTAATTACGCTTACGAACATCAGTCATTTAGGAACCCCTGCAACGGACAGTGTTACATTTAAGCATTGCAACCATCAATAAAATTCACCAACAACCTGTGAGTGTCATAACGGAATGCATACACATATTTAACAACGCAATTCAGGCATTGCAGAAGAGGAGCGACCGCAACGCAACCGCAAATATTGAATATGAATACCTGACAGCGCGAGTGCCTGACCGGCTGACCAGCTGCCTCGTTGACCGAATACCAGTTGACAGCGCGTATGCTGAAATGCTTGCGTCGGAATGCCTGCCATCGCACAGCGCGCAGTTGGTGCACACACCGCACAAATACTATTTGTTATGTTGTTGTTGTTATTGCAATAAATACCTGTACGAGCAGTCGAAATGTCATTCTTTTAGCGCTGCAGCGTCAGCCAAATGAACCGAAAAATAAAAATATTTCGATTTTTTCGCTCAGCTCCGACGAAGGCATTATGCCACAGCGCGTCTGTTGAATGCTGCACGTATGCATATATGCGCCAGCAATTGTTGTTATTGCTGCTGATAAGTTTTATTGCATTTCGCATTGTTTCTGTGCGCCATGTGGCACGATCGCAAACACCTACAAAAGCGCTCCGGCGCATGACAGCGGTGTGGTGGACGCTGTTGCAACGACTGCTGGCTGCTGGTGGTTCATAATTCACGTTTTTACTGTCACTGCTCACTGCTGCGACGCAAGGCTGGGCAGGCGCACATGACTCTGTATGCATGTTTGTATGTGTGTGTGTGTGTGGTGTTGTGTGGGTGTCGGGCGCTTTGGACCATGTGCGCCGTGTGAGCCGTCATGCTAATGTCTGTCGACTTGGCACCGTTTGGTTGGGTGAGTTATGTTGCAGGTTTATTTGCAACGCCACAACCATAAAAGCTTGCCATGCCACTCACGCGGCGCTGGTGTCTTGCAGTTGTTTCGTTGCCGTTGCTGTGTCAACAATTGTGTTTGCCATTCGCCACGGTTATCGTAAATGTTTGTTGGTTATTGCTTGTTGCTTGTTGCTGCACAGCCAAAATCACTTTCGAGTATTGGCTTCATTAATTCCATGTCACTGCTTGTGTTAAGGACCCACTTGAACGGGAGTTAATTGTTGTTGTTCCGATATGATATAATAGATGTAGATTCCGAAATCAAATTTGTAATTATATAGGCTTCCAAGAGAAATATAAATTCTAATTTGTAAAAAAGTTTGGGCAAAGTGGAGCAACAAAACTAGTTACTAATGAAGCACTAATACAAAAATAAATAATTCGCTTGAAAAAGATAATAAAATTCACAAGATAAGCATAAAGCATAAAACGGTACGCATGACAAAGCATCAACCGCCACCGATCAACTTGCCGATCGTGTCAAAAGACGCTCAATCACACAAAGTACCGCCGCCTACCTTAGCGGCCTTAGTAGACACGCGCTCGCTGCCGCCACCGCCTCTTATGCTTTGGATATTGATAAAATGATGAATTTGTAGTTTTGCTTTAGCGCTTAGTTAATCCAAAGCATATTGGGGCATAAACAACCGAACCATGCAACAACCCCGTTTGCCCTATTCTCTTCTTCGCCAACCAGCTGGGTATTTTATACCCGGCTAAACGGTTGCTCTTTGCAATGGAACGCGCTCTTTATGATGGCATTCAGTCAGTCATTGCGCCGCATTGTTATTCACCGATTGAACAGTCGTGCAGTCACACCAAATAATGAAAACCAAAAAACGGAATGCGGCAGCCAAAACTGAACTGAATCGCATTCAAAGTTCACGCTGTTGATGACTGAAAATGCGAAACACACGTCAAAAATAAAACGAAAATGATTGGTAAACGGAATAGTTTGAACTGGCAAAGGTCAGAAAGGAGCAAGCGAGCGCATCAGAATTTAATTTCAAACATTACCAATTTAGCGATCTATTTTATTTTGAACTACAATATGTATATGTCTGCCGCGTAAAATTTTTACCAAAGCTCCATTGAATTTCATGTGAAGTTGTAAGACGAAAAAGGTTAGTGCTCTACTTTAGCAAGAACAGTAGAAGAGTCGTGATAGCGTAGAAAACTCTCGAAAAAGTGTAAGCTCTTGTACTCGCAAATCGTCGGGTAAGCATTAAGCCGATAACGAGGGCCTTCAATACTGCCAATTTCAAAACAATCTGATAGCGAGTTTATTGTTTTTTTCTGTTTTGGAATTTAAATATTTTTTTTGGGAAACGATCAATAAGCTACCATGGAAGCAAGTTCACTGAATAAACTAAAAATCAGCTGGACATAGGACTTGGATAGGACCTAGATAGCTTTAATTATTAGCATGCTTGTTCTTATTCAAAAGGTTACTCTTTCGAGCATATTGCTGGAATCGTTAACCAGATACATAACAATTCTCTATACAATATGGTCTACTTACAAGAACGAGGTGGAAAAAGCTATAATCTCATTTTAAATGCAATAAAATATAATATTTAGAATATGATCTATATATATATTATATATATATATATGTAAGCATATTTCCGACAGAGTTTCAGATCGCAACCACTACATGCTTGAAGAAATTTCAGTTTCGTATTCGTATTCCCAATCAATTTATCATAAAAGAGAATAAAATTTCGATAAGGCAATTTCCGAGAGACAAGACTGGCAGCTGTAGCAAACTTTAATAACGTATAGAAATGATATATATAGAGCAATTATTTTGTGAATCTTTAACTTAGATTTCAACACACGTACATCATCCCAAATATAACCATATAATAACATTATTATCCGTTAGTTCTTTTAACAATAACATTAATTCAGATCAACTTTGATAGGGAGAGCAAAAAATCGACAGTCACTGGGTCAGTTTGATGAGCACGAAATTAAGCAGTGAAAGCTAAGACAAAAGCGCTCAAAGCTCACTTAATCTTTCCAGTTAACAATATATGTGTGTCTATATGTTAATAGCAAGCAACTGAGTGCGGTAAGAAGGCATGCAACACTGTAAATGAGTGCAAAGGTCAATTGGCGCTATTATACCACATCACGCCTAGGTCAGCCGAACAAGCGAGGAGTTCAGCTGGGATGTGGCGCAGAAGTGTTAAAAGTGCTTTAAATTTAAAAAGTGAAGATCATAGCGTGAATGATGATGGCGATATTTGGGCGTGTGGGCGGCGAAATAGAAAAAATCTGTGGCTTTTCACACTGCACTTTGTTTGTGGTCGAAGGTGAGAACTGGCTGGAATGATTTGAGCTTTTCTCTTACGAAATGAAACTTATAAACAAATAAATGGGCTTGAAATTGTAATGTTTTCGTGGTCGCTGTTGTGAAACGCAATCAAAGCAGCAAACCGATTAATGATTTATCAGTTCTGTTTAACGATCTTTGTTCATCTTTTGATTATTGCTTTGATCGCCTTTATATTCTAGTGCCCCAAATCTGCGAAATCGATGCAGTAATGACGCTGCTAACCAGCAAACTGACAGTCGAACAAGACAAACAGTTAGGAGCAAGAAAAAACAGCGACCATCGACAGCAGGAGTCACTGGGTTAAAGAACCACAATAGCTGCATTGTTGTTAGTGTTATTGTTGGCATAGTACGCACATAGTAATTATTGTTGCGCAATCAGCGTATCGAAATGGTAGCAGCACAGCATAGCGACGCCTCTAAATTTATAGGCGCTCGGCAGTAAAGCGCATGCGCTCGCACAGTTGGAGCGCTTACTTAGACTGACGCGCTGCCTTGCTGTGCGAGGGTGTGGGTGAGTAAGTGCGCTGCAATGCCATGATTAAGGGAGCGCGACGTGTAGATGAGTGTGAATTTGTATTTTTACGCTTTTTTTCGCTGTACACATTATTTCCAGACAGGCGCACAAAGCTTAGGTACGGTTTGCGGCTGCGCCCCTTGGCATCCCGCGGTGCGTGGGTTGTTGCGCCGCATGTAACCCACAAAGGCACATACAGACACACTCATACATGCATGCATAAGCTTGACTGTTTAGCTACAGCTGTTGAATTCCGTTGCGGTGGCGTCGCCAGTGAGGTGAAGGTGGCCGCATGGCAACCTCAAAACCACCAAAGCCCAACAAAGCAATAATACACAAATACCTCAGTGCTCATTCACTCATCCAGTCACTCACTCTTGCACTGGCTCAGATCACGTTCGCTGGCAATCAAATTTACAAAGCGTGTAAATAAAGCAAACAACAAATACGTACGTGTGCGCTTTGTTTTAAATGCGCATTCGCTATTCCTTTTTTGCTTGGCTGCTGCTGCCTCGTTGGCTTATTGTAGTTGCGCTTTGAGTGCCTTTTTATTTGTGGCGAATCATTGAAATGTTTTCATTTTGCTGCGCAACAAGCCAAAAGCTTTTAGCGGCAACGGACAGCAGTATATATGTATGTATGTGTATGTGTGTGTGTTGTTGTACACAAATTGTGTGGGTGTAGAGCGACGGGCGGGCTCATGTGGCAGCGCGACATTCAATGTGTTTCAACTTTGACCTCGTGTACGTAGCGCATAATGAATACAATAAAACAGCAGATTTTAAAATAAAAAGTCTGTTTCGAGCGCTTTGTGAAAACTGAATGTGGAAAAGCGAAAACTATCCACAACGACCCCGTTAAAAATAAAAACAAATCAAACAATGACTCCGCAATAAAATGAAAGCGAAACGTGAGGCTCGTTCATGGCGGCTCTGCCTGTGTCGAAGTAAACCTGACTTGGGCTACGTAAGTGGCTTTAAAAATATGGGATTTGCAGTACCAGCATGAATATGTGTTGGTATATTGTACAATGTACATACTAAATATATATGGGAAAAAGTTAACAGCACATTATTTATGTAAGCTTTAAATTACCTAAATTAATTACAATAATAATTCGTGTTGAGTGTTTGATTTATCATTGGTATAGTCAACGGTGCAAACGCCGTGTAAGGCAAAGTGAAAAACTGTAGAAATTTATTTTTTATGAAAGTTCATCCCTCGTTGATCATAACAAACCTGAAAAAATATTTCGAACTAAAAAAGTTTTTTATAGTTTTAAAAACGCTTTTCAAAATACTAACCATTGGCATCAACCTTTTTGCTCAGACCGAATCTCAGTTCAGCAAGGGGCATTAATACCAACTAGGTATTAAGTTGGTTCCGTCAAATGAAGTTGATGAATACATTTATTCTGCAACTATTTTGAATTCTTATTAGAGAAGTACAAGCTTCGGCGAGGCTGTCATTTTTTGGTAAGAAGTGTTGTTATTGTTGTTGCAGCGGCAGAAAACGTTCCTGAAGTAATCTCGTAGAATGTTGCTGCCGAGTTGACAGTCCTTGGCCGGATAAAAATATGAGTCCGTTCCGCTTATTTAGATCTGATTGTCGTGGAAACGCTATAGTAGTGTAGATGAGATGCATGAAGAGTGGAGTCCAAGCACACAACTAGTATTTCTTTCAAGTAGCTAAACTCAACGTAAGATAATGCGTTTATAGTGAAGCTGTCGGAAATTTGTTGCTAAGGTTACATAACTTGACTGTGCTAAATTTTTGCCTGTGTTGTTTTGTGATGTCGCAGTTTTTATTGCAATATATGGTATTTTTAATGTAAGCGTAACTACGCTGTTTTAATCAAAGCTAGACCCAGAACAATTTCATTTTATTTCATATAAAACTATATTCCACACATTAAGTATGCAGCATATTCTTGTACATATTCACATTTATATAGTATGTGTCCCTTTTTCTAATATTTTATAATAAATTCAGCTTTAATAGTACAATAACAAAACATTTTCGTTACATAGCTCAAGCGCTTTCCAAATTAATTGCTTTGCTGCTGTTAATGTTTCACCTTTTGAATTAAAATATGGTATGCCCCAAATCCCAGCAATTTTAAGAGCAAACGTTTCAAAGTAAACACACAAATCTAATATGCAACAACTGAAAATAAATGTTTATATTCATGTAAATACAGCATTTAGAGCACCATAAAGTTAATCCCATAACACCTGTACATAATAAAGTGTTTGGCTGTAATCAAAATGTGGAGAACATCTCAGAAACCCAATTAAAATGAATGCAACAACCAGGATTACAACGGTTTAGTGAAACTAACAGAAGCTGTTGGGAAATGGCAGCAGAAAGAGAGAGAGCGGATCGGTTTATGGTCAACGAAAATAAAATCATATTCAAAAGCTCTTATGTAATAACCGTTATATATTCCACTGCAGCATATTTTCTGGCTTACACACTCATATTTATATGAAATCATATATTTAAAAGGTCACCATTTCACCCTACCCTCGTGCTCACTGCTTTTTCAGAATTTATTATTTAGAGCACTTTAAAACTGTTGAGAGAGCGATTAGTTTGCCAGTATTTTATTCAAGCAAAACAGTTTGTGCAATTGTAAAACAACTTAGAAATATTGATAAAAGGAATTCGAAAATCAAAGATTTATACAGTGCGGCAATAAATGTAGAAATTGTAGGTGATTATAGTCAGTCGTGTAAATAAATAAAAGAAATGCCATAAAAAGACAACAACAAACAGCGATGTCGACATTGATAAGCCAATGTCGAAGATTAATCGCCGGGTTACAGTTGTTTGACATTTTTATAGGTTATCTGGTGCAGATGCTAGTGGCTCAAGCATAGCCGAGCTCAGCACGGGGTTAACGATAGCTACACCGACGACAAGAAGACAAGAGAAGATGAAGAGACTGGCATGCATCTTGTGAGCCGGGCCACAAACTACAAACTCCCAGTTAACCGTGAGCAAAGGAACTATGTAGCGCGGAAGGACAAACAGCAGCTCTACATGGCACTGACACATCCACTGCTGACGCTCACATGTGTCACTGAAAATATTCGGCAAGGATGCGTCGCGTTGATAAAAATCTCAACAGGCGGTCATGTCTAACATTATGTGTTGCTTCTGCCACCTTTTCACTTTTTAGTCTTTTTGGTTGTTGCTGTTACTAGTATACTTGATAAGCTTTTTCTTATTGCTTAGAGCTTCCGCTGCAAAAGCTAAGGCTATTTATAGTTAAAGTAGGTACATATATGCATGTATGTGTGTGCATTTCAACTGAGAATAATGCCTGAATTCGAAATAAAAAATATAAGTTATAAATTTTGACCACATTCTTGGTGCTACCAAGTAATTACACAGGAAAAAAATAACAAACAACGGTACAAAAGTACTACAGACGTTTAAAATTCTAACGCCAAATCAAATCATTACCTTTACCTATATGTATATCTATATCTATATCTATATCTATATCTATATCTATATCTATATCTATATCTATATCTATATCTATATCTATATCTATATCTATATCTATATCTATATCTATATCTATATCTATATCTATATCTATATCTATATCTATATCTATATCTATATCTATATCTATATCTATATCTATATCTATATCTATATCTATATCTATATCTATATCTATATCTATATCTATATCTATATCTATATCTATATCTATATCTATATCTATATCTATATCTATAATTATATTTAACTTCGATAAAAGTTTTTCTCTCTGTGCACTTGAGCAGCGAAATAATAGGGCCATAAAAACCGGGTTAAAAGAGCTTACTGATTTGGCGATAAGACGCACGTCAATAACAGTTCATTCCACACTACGAGCTGTCTAAAAACCTTTGCCAAAAAAAAAAAAACTAAGTGGATTGTTGACACTGTTGTTGTTGTTGCCTAGTACTGGCTGAGCTGAGAAACGCCTTTAGGTGGACATTTCGGTTTATTTATTGTCTTAAAAGTAAATTTGACAGCTCCGAATGATGTCCAGACGCATTTTATTTATAGCTGACCTGCATAAATATACTATATCTGAATGTATTGGTATGTATGCGTGCGTTCGTGGCAGCGTACGTGTGCGTATGCTCAGCGGAGCCGTCATTCGAGGCGGTGAGTGGCGAACAGTAGCTGACACGAGTGACAATCGGAATGCCAAGCGGGTAACAATAAGCAGTAAGACAATGGTGTATAACGATGATTTCGTTGGTGAACGCCATAATGCCAATAATTTTGATGAATTTTATGCTTTTCTCATTCACACATTTGCTACCGCGGTGAGAAGACTGTCAAAAGACGTGCATGTAAGAGATGCAAGGAAAGAGGAAGGTGTTAATTTTGTTTTTATTTCATTTCATTTCATTTCTCTTTTATGTTTGTCATTTGCTGATAATAAAATAAACACATAAATCAAGCATTAGATCTTGGCACAGCCATCTCCGAACATTCACATTAAAAATTCTTAATATCAAATTTTTTTTGTGTTTCTCCTCTATTTTTTACCTTGTATTTTGTATATGCGAGTATGGAAGCCATAATTTTTGTTTTAAATGTTCGCCGTGTTGAGTAGATAAGTGATTGTGGCTGTCTTTCTGCTGTCCGATTTTTAGATTTCCCGATTGAAAATTTTCGTTTTTCATTTAAAAGCTAAAATATTTTCGAACAATCCTTGTAAGATTAAACAAAAAATAATTCCACAATATACAAGTATTTTTATAAGTATTGTAATATTCTTCAATTTCCAAATTTATATAATTCACAGATATATGCAATTATCGAACACAATTATTATTTATTCTTTTCAGCTAATTTCTATGAAATCTTAAATGGATTTTTCATGTACGACAAGTGCTTGTTAGCATCATTAGTTGTCCCATTTAGATTATTAATTGAAAGAAATGTCAAAATAAACAATACCCACGCACAATTGGCATTTAACAGTAACAAAAAAAAATTGTCTTTGCAAAACTAAAAACTCCGAACGACAAGTGACAGTGATATGGGTCAGCAAAAGAACAACGGCAACAGGTATGGATGCGGCAAGTCAGCGGATAATAGGCAAGATTTTGAAGTTTAGAAGAGATCATTGTCTCGGCTCGATAATGAGCGGCGTACGATTCGAAGAAGAAGATCACTTCGGAGAAGAGAAATAATGAATTTTATTTATGTATATGGGTGATATAATCTCATGTAATTATCAAAACTATTGTGTATTTGGTTTGTATATATACCTAATGGATATGAAAGCCTCATGTATTGCGAGAAAAGAGATCAAATCTTTTTGGTTATAAATGAAGCAAATTTCATAATTTTTACACCACTTGTGACTCCAACTGTTTAACAACTAACTTCACTACGCCGCAGCAAAGACATTTCTTCTATGCCACAATCATAAAATTCGATATGCCACTTAAGTAATTTTTAATATTTCTCACTTAAATATCCACGAGTGAAGGGAAAATTTTCGGTTTATGTATTTTTGGTGAATTTATGATTAGTTGTGTTTTTATGGCGACGGCTATAAAATTTCGGAGCGGAAAAGCTGGAGTAAAAGTCCGCATTACAGCGCAGAGTTTGTGTGCGTGTGTGTGCTGTGAAATACACCAAACTCCTACATACAGTTAACGTAAGGGATCGCGCGCGCTAATATTAGTTGCGACAGTCAACACCTCGTGCCACAGCAAGCCGCGCTGACTGCCTAGCGTCTGCCACCATAACTATTTAAAAATTATAAATCAATGCGAGAAAAATAAACATAAAAAGTGTAAAAAGGAAAACCCTCTGGTAGAAAACCAGAAAGCAGTTAAAATTAATGCACCGCAGGCAAATAAAAGAGCAACAAAAATTTAACCACATTATAAATACTATACGCATGCGCATCTAGAAATATACATACTTGTACATATATCGTATAATGTCTATCTATGTTTGTATAGTGTGTTGCTTGAGTGGAGTCAACGCACCAATCAAGCAATCGAGCAAATTATACCCCCACTGTTATATTGCTATTGTTTTTATATTGCTATATGATTTTTATGATTTTACTAGATTCCGATGTGATGATATTACAACGAAGGGGCTAAATTGCTTTATGTTTTATTATTTTATTATGATTTTTGGGAAGTGTCAAAGTGACATTTTTATGAAAGTCAAAATAAATACCTTAAATACTAAGTGAATAGCAAAGCTAATCGTTTCTTTTATATTTCCAATAAAGTTGATTACTTTATTTAATTTGCTATGCTCTATGTGATCAATACGCATAAATCTATAATAACGTTGAAGTGATCAAGATTAAACTCGCCTTACAATTTAACAAAATATTGCTTTTATAATTATGATATATTGAGGTGGCTGCTACTTACTTTTTTAGTTAAGCAAACTTTCAACTTTTCAATACTACCTTTTACTTAAAAATAATTCCAAGTTTCGACGATTATCTCTTCTTTGTCTTTAAGTTTCTTCCAAGAGAGCCTTCTTTGGAGATCTGAGAACAGAAGAAATTTGCTGGACCTGAACCGCGGAATACGTTGGATCCTATAACTACGAATTCTCTTGACTACATGAAATGAAGTCTCTCTATTTCTACAATATATACACATATACTTGTAAGTAATTACTTAACCGTGCCGCGATTAAGACATAATATGATGAGATCAATGCTGGATCACTATTTGTTTAGAATCCTTTATGATACTTCGTCATACCTACATATTGGGTCGTTCACTAAATAATTTCGTTTGATGACAACAGTTGAGCTTATTGAATTTTTTCGCAGCCAACTTCACACTTAATCGCTTAACCGTTATATATTTGAATTGCTAATTTAGTAAGACATGTTTATAAAAATGTTTAGTAAATATTTTGGAATAGTTTTTGTTTGGTGTCCTACCGAAGATGGAAGATCCAAAACAGCATTTCCGTCTGTTTTACTGTCAAAATGATAAAAATGCAGTTCAAGCAAAGCGAAAATTATGTGAAGTGTTGCCCGAACGTCAGTACCAAAACTAGTTTGCAAAATTTCGTTCCCACAATTTCGATCTTGAGGATGCACTTCGTGCTGGAAGGCCTCTTGAAGCCGATGTGGATAAAACAAAGTCCTTAGTCGATGCAAATCATCAAATAACAACTCGGGAGATTGCTGATAAATTAAATTTGTCTAATATTACACAATAAAAAACGAATGCTTAAATTGCACTAAAATAAAGTATTTAGTGAACGACCCAATACATATGTATGTATATTGATTTTCAATTTCAAGCTACACAAAGTCAAATTCATATATTAATTTTCGACAAAGTTTTTTCCAGGAAAAAAAATGAATATTTGTACTGTACACATATTAGGTACATATGAACAGTGCTTATACTTGTATTTGTACATGTGTAGATATTAGTGTCAAGATTAATGCATAAAACATAATCAAATAATCCAATCAATGTTTGCTAACACCTTTTTTTAGTAATATTTTTTCCAGATTTATTCTTTAGAATTTAATTTTACCGTTGTTTCATGTTGGTATGTAACATGGTTTATTGATGATAGCTGTCACGCACACCACTAAGGCCACTGACTGACAAACGAACTGTCGCTATTGACATATCCATGAATACATTGACGTGTACAACGTGGCGTATTTAATTAAATTTTTTATTTGTTTCTAAATTATTTTTTACTTCAAATAAGCCTAACTGATAGCTTCGACTGCGAAGCAAACGAAAATCACTTTTGAAGGACTTATGTACCATAGGAAAAGTTTAAGTATCACAAAAAATATAGCACAAATATTTTGGTACTTACTAAACTGTATTAAAATGTTGCAGTTACAAATCTGCATGAAATTAAGAGTCAAGATTTACATAGAGCTTGTTCAGCTCAGACGGTTTTGCAGCACAATTATTTCGGTAGAATTGCGTCGAAATTGAGAAAATGGGCAATAAGCCAGTTTTATTCATAACAGAACTCAAGACATTTTTTATCCGAAACAGGGGCTGAGTAAAATCCTTCAATGTATGTAGTTCATTCGGTACTTGTAAAGGTAGAATAACCTTTCTCTTCAATACAATCGAAATAGACATCTACAATGTTGGACTCACAATACATTGCGAGATATATAATATTAATAAATACACAAATTCATGGGCCAAATTTATATAGGAACTAAAAGTTACTAGAAATGAGCCACGAAAGTTATCTAAAAGCCGTAATAGATATGCAAGAGCATGCTTCAATATAATTTCATCTACTTAAAAAATTAAAAATTTACCCAGACAAAAATTTTTGAAACCGAACACAATTGCTCGCACTCAAGATGCTCTCAAATTGATGCACAACAATTCAGTCAGTCTGCCAGAAATGCAGAATCTGCCAGCCAGCCACACTGACAACTTAATTGCCTGCAAGCGTAAAGAGCAGCAGCAAGTTGCAGTGTCCAAAGCCAAGTACTGGTGCTGGCTGCTTTCGAGGCGGCAACTGAAGGTTAGTATTTTACAACATAAAAATAGTAATCAGCAGCAAAGTGCAACTAAAATGCTGAAAGCGAGCGTCTTGCCGCAGTGAGGCGATGCACAGTTTGCGCTTCGGCCGCAGACGAAATGTATCGGTGCCGCTGCTGACAGCTCATGAGCACAGCTTTAAGTCAATTGCAATCAACGCCAAACAATTACGGCACTTCAGCGGCGCTTCGGAGCCAAAATTGAAACATCGAACTGCGTTGCTTGGCCGCTGGGAGCTGCACTCTAATGATGATAGCGTATAACTGCCACACAATGCAAACGTGTCAAGTTTAATTTTGCCTTACTTTTTGGCTGATTATGCGGTTTAGTAAAGCAAATTTCGGATGCGCGGCTGAGACTCGCCGAGAATGAAGTCATTTCTTCGCTGGCGCGCTTTCACGCAGCCACAGTTTGCTTTGTATATTGCTTGCTGTGTTATTGTTGTATTATTATTATGTTTTTTTTTTTTTGCGGAATTCGCCTGTTGTTGAAGCATTAAAACGTGATGATACTAATGAGCTCGTACAAGCGCCAAACTGTTGCCCTTTGTATGCTGAATATATTATCAATTTTTGGGTGAGTTGTTCTTTTTTCTTCGCTGGCGCCGTTGTTTCGATGCGTTCCATGTTTCGCCTGATTGTACGACGAGCGCAGACGAAGAACATGCCATGTGTCAAATGCGCTCTTGGTGTGGCATGTCCCTATTTAGCATGTCTCAGCAGGCAGTCGCTCCGTCGTGGCAGTTCATCAGCGCGCAATGTCGAAAATAGTTGCCGTGCCTCTGCCAAAGTGTGGTGGTGAGGGTGCGCGGGCGTAAAGAATTGCTAACTTCATTAAAACAATTAAATTGTACAAACCTTTGCTTTTACATTTTGTGCTTTTCATATTGATTTGTGTAATCGTTGTTATTTTCAGTTTATTTTGTGGTTTCTCTTTTGATTTCTCGGTATTTGTTTGCGCGTAGTTTTTATTTGAAGAGTGTAGTGTACATGCGGTGACCTCGACGTGCCACCTATCGTTCCATCTTCGTTTTTGGCCAACTGTCTGTCTGCATTTTATGTTCATGCTCCATCTGCTATGCTCTATCTCTGTCTTGTGGCTCGTCTGTGTGCGCGCTGCGCGTGGGATTCTTCCAATTGCCTTTTACCGTAATTCACAATTCACTCGGCCACCTTCACCCGCGCACACACACACACCAACGCACCGTTCAGCGCTTGAAACGCATAGCTTTTGCTTGTTTTCATCCGTTTCACTTCAATTCAATTTGAGTTAAACATTTGTCTACAACGCTTTTGTTGGCCTTTTGAAACAACACTCAGCTAAGCGCAGCCACCAAAAAACATCGAGCTGTTTGAAAAAAAAAATGTGATTAATTGGTTGATGTCTTGCACTTTTGCTTAATTTTTATTTCAACGATTTTATAACTCTGTACACCGCGCGCCACCGTTTGTGGCCTTCACGGCTGTTTGCCTTGCCGGTGCGCGCATCCAATCGAGCGTCTCTGGTACTGTGGAATGGGCGTTTTTAATTTTCATAGCATTTAACAAGTTTTAATTTATTTGCTTTTATTTTCGCAGCAGCATGCCAACGCCTCCGCTTCGCCTTGCCGCGCAGCAATACCTTCGCCGTAGCGTTTATTTTCATAAACAGCTGCTGTTGCTCACCGCTCAATGGCCGCTGGCTGTCTGTCATAATAAACTTCCCACTACAGCGTGTTTGCCTTTCTGACAGCGTTTCTACTTAATATGTGTCGAATATTTAAACATTTACTGTCATTTAGCGGTAATATTGGCGTTGCCCCTTTTGCAAGCCATCATTCTTTCTTCGAGCTCCAAATTGTGTACCTCCGCTTTTGGTAAATTTTCGGCATTCTCCTAATATTTGTTGTACTAAATACATTTTTGCAACATGTTGCGTGTTAATTGAGTTCAAGCTCACTCCTGTTTCACTTCATTGGGAATGACAGAGGCATTTTGTAATGAAATACGTGAAGAGGGGGCGAGAATAACTAACTAAGAGGCTAAGGTTTTCTAAAGCAGCTTAATTAGTGTGTACTAAATATAAAGTTTCTACTATTACAGTATATATATTTACTTAAGTTAAACATAGGTTTGCATTCCGTCCACTTACTAGCTATTAAGCTTAAGGCTTGTGCAGACCTAACCATGAATATAGAAGATTATGTGATGTTCTGTATTCAGAGTACAAGTTTTAGCAAGAGAACAGAATTTCTTTCAAAATATTTTTGGATCCTAATATTCTGTCAATCATACAGTTACAATATCAGGTAGAAACCGAAATGATGGATGAAAATCCGACTATAAATCCTATTGACAGATCTGATGCGTACTATGCTCCTCAATTCAAATGATCTCAAAAAACCTTTTCAAAAGTGTTACATATAACCAACCGTTGTGTGAAAGTGGGAACCCTGTTCTATACTATTTGTTGATATCAGTTATAATATAGCAACTGATCAAAAATGACCCGGACTAACATAAAACAAAATTCTCATTTGTTATCGCCTTCAAAATTGGCTTATTTTGAGTCAGCACAAGTACGCCAATGCTAAATCCAATTTTCCGTACATTTCTTATAAGCCTTTGGAGAAAATGTCAGTCAAAATCATGCTAGAATGTGTCGAGTCATTCAGGCCTTTAAGAACGAGTCTAGCATTGACAAATTAAACACAAAACAAAAAACAAAATGTGTTGCGTCAATCCACAAAATATAATTGAAGTCAAATTTGTAGTGTTAGTAGTTTTCCCAGCCTTATTTCTTACTGCCTGTTGTATTTATAGATTATTTTTTGCTACTATTACAAGTTCAGTTCATTCCAGTTTCGAAAATTTATGCGGATTCAGAAATAATTATTTTTATACTTTTTTTTTTTAAATAACTTTTTGTTTTAATTAAATTACGTCTCTGCGATTTAAAACATATAAACTTCCTCCTATGAGATTTCTCCCAACTTAAATACTGATCAAATTATTGTCCGGTTACACCAATTGGCTCAAGTTCAGTGTTACATCTAAATATAATGAATTCTATTTAAATAAAGGGCAATGACTAAGAATACAACTCCGAAAAGCCTTGACGAAGTAATGGACACATTAGTGCCTCTCTTATTCCTTCAAATGCCACTAAAATCCAAATTCTTGTCTACCCACTCCTAAAGCATATTAATCAAACTTTTAGTCATCTAATCTGAAAATTAACCGAATTAGTTCAGCGGCGTGGCAAGTCCAATCTTCAAAGAGACGTCACTTAAAGTAAATGCCAATCTATTCCACTTCACTTTACGCCAATGAAAAATCAATTGCCTTTAAATTTGATAAATCGTAGACATGCATTTGAAATTTTGTCATTGCAACACCCGGACTCACACACACACACACATCAATTCAATTTAATGCTTTAATCAAGTTGTCACTGTAGCAGTCAAAGCGGCCATTAAAGCAATTTACTCATTAACCCAACGAAAAAGGCTTGACAAATCCGGCGATTTGCTGCCAACCGCTGAACAAATACCACGCTAAATAAATAAATAACTAAGGTGACCGTTCAAAAATGAAAAGCGCATGCATAAATTATGACAAATCAAAAATTAAATAATAATAATAAAATAAAATTTAATACAAAATATGCTTGTGATTTCAATTAAAATGAAAAAAGCCACTTAGCCACGGCATTGCTGACTTGTTTATAAGCTGCGAAGAAAAAAAAGTTGTTGTTGCGCTTGGTGTTGCTGTTTTGGCGCGCCACTGGTGGCAGCGGTGAGTGGTGTCCACTATAAGCGACACGTAATTAAACGCTTTTCTGATTTTTCGCCTTGCCAACCGCCGGCACAGATTCGTGTGCATTCAGGCGTTTTGGCTCGCCTGCCGCTGTCGTCACACTTGCAGTGGTGACTATTGCCGCTCGAGGCGTGTTATGTGATCAGGCTATGAGTGGCAACTTTGGCAATTCAACTAAGCACAGCTCAGCTTGGTTAAAGCGCTGTTAAGTGACTGCACTCGTGTCAGATTTGTGAATTTGTTTCTATGCATATTTTTGCGGATATATTTACATAAATATCTGACCGTATAAGTATCGATTTAATTTGATTTCTCAAATCGACCAGTGAACTCGGTCAAACGAATAAGCATATGGTGGTCTCTATCGTAAGAAAATGCCGTTTGAAATTTGGATAACAACTTTCTCAGCTCCAATATTTTTTCAAATTATTAAGCTTATGAGTTCGTATGAAATTTCTTTTGAAGCTTTTAAGCTTTTCTGGTTTCATAAGCTTTCAAGGCATCTTAATAGCTTATTTTATTAATTAACTACAGAGAACACATGGCTATAAAGCTAGACTTAAATTTATGATTGTTGAGGGTAAACACACGGAGAAATCCGTAATAAAATTTAAAAATCAGTCGGGTACTGCAGACGTTATACTCGTCGAAGATCTTCGTATAAATTGCACAGGTCAGTATTGACGAATATTAATTAATCTAAGGAAGACTATGCTGATATATCATGCTGAGAAATATGGTGAACAGACAAATTGAATCCGAACCGAAGACTATACTGTGTAACTGGAACATGTCAAGCAGTTTTGCTTGAGTTATTATAAACTAATAAAAGGGGAGCTTAAGGTAGGTCAGAAAGCAGTAGGAACACACTGCAAGCACTTCGTTTATTACGAGCGTTCATACTAGGATCTTGATTTCGTTTAAAAAATTACATTATTACTGGCTGTATTACTTAGTATTTAAGTTAACTTCACTTACCTGGAGTAGTACTCCATTAAAAGTTTAGAAATTCAAATAAGACCAGGAAGTAACAAGTGGACCTTGCTACAGTGCGAAAAACTTTAATTTGTGTCGAGAAGTTTTTGTGGCGAGAGGTTTTGTGTGTGGGTATATATTTAAAAAATTAGGAACTAATATGACATTTTGGGCTAAAACAAAAGTGTCGCTTATGCGCGCTGACAAAATCACTGGCGCCAACGCCAAAAGTATACATATATCACCAAACGTCCGGCCGCTGCGCTTAGTGTCTACTGGCAATTATTGTAGCGCCAAAACGCCATTCCATGTTGGCACTAAACACACGATCTGTCTGTCCGCCAACCACTGTTATCTTTTTGGGCCGCGAAATCTGCAATTGCCATAAATTCACAGGCATAACTGCTTGGCATGCGCAACAACAACAATCGGCACCCAAATGACAAAAAGCGACACTGGAGACAATTATCTATTTGCCCAGCGCTTGGCAAGCGACTCATTTGCATGAAACTGTGCATGCGGGTGCAACAGCGCACATATCCATCGCACATGCGCGGTAAGCATTTAATTTTTCATTAATCAAATAAAAGCCAAAGAACGGCAGCGGCGCGGCACTAGTGGCAGCGCGTTGCAGGCAGCGAATCACAGTTGCAAGTAGGCCACAACGCGTTCACATACAGGCATAAATCATGCGAGAATTCGGTCACTAAGCCAGTTGCAGTGCACAGAACTGAGGTAAGAATACACACACACTCACACATACTCACAAAAGTATTACAGAGTGCGGCGGCGCTGCATTTTATTGGGAAATTTCGATTTCACACGCGAATCTCAGCTAAATTGGGTCGCCTAAGGCTGATTCAAAGCGCGCAGCTCGACCGCCAGTGAAAGCGTAAGCGTTTGCTGGTATTTGCACAGCCCATGGCATACTAGCTGCAGACTATATGCGCGCGTCATTTCTGCAGCTTCTATTCGCACTGGCGTGGTGTGCCGCTGAAATCCGCACCAAGTTGCAGGTTTTAATTGTAATCGCTGCTAAAAATAAATGAATGACCAACATAAAATAAATTGGTGTCAGAAATGTTTGCGCATTTGCATTGAGATAAAGAGTGCCACTTGTTTTTGCATTTTTACGATTTTACAAGCGTATGACACTCACGAGATGGAATTTACTGACATGCACGCGCGAGTTTTTCTGTTTTGTGTAGCTAAAGCATGGTTGTACGCGGGTCGGATAAGTTGACGCTATGCACTATGTTTAATTTAATAAGCTGGCTATTTGAAAATTGGTTATATGCATTTTGGGGGAGGCTTGAAGTAATTAAGGAGCCTTTAATAAATACCCCTCAATAGTTGTCTTATATTTTTATTTTTTTTTATTTTTTTGTTATAATACGATTGTGAAGTTCCCTCTGCGAATTTTCTTTTACGGTCTCAATCGAGTCGAAGCGGGTTCCACGGAGTGGTAACTTGAGTTTTAGAAACAAAAAAAAGTCGCATGGTGTCAAATCCGGTGAATTCAGTGGTTGATTGATGGTATTGAACTTACTACTACAGCTTGGTGCGATGGCGATGAAACGCCTTAAAACGCTCAAGTTATACTCTTTATTGACCGTCTCTCCCGTTAGAACAATTTCATGATGAACTAAAAAAAAAAACAATTTCCGGAAACTATCTGGTATTAATGTATTTAATGCATAATGTGCGTTGATACTCGAACGCTTTGAGTTGGACCAAACCAATTTCAAACATAAAAAAAATGTTTCAAACTGGGGTAAGATTTCTTTTGTACTTTTAATAAAAAGTTCCACATTAATAATTTTGCGAATAGCTTTTCTTCGTACTTTAGAGGAACAACTTTTGGCATTTAAAGCATATACGTAAAGCGGTCAAAGCTTAAAAGCGCTAGTTAAATTATTCAAATTTTTTTAATAGCTTAGAAAAGTGAGACCTCCAATAAGGTGTTATGTTTTCAACTACATAATGTGGAGTTACTCGTTGAACTTTCAAATCTTGATTCAATGTCACTCAAGAGCTTCCTCAAAAACTATTAATGTTTTTACTTTCAATACTCAAAATATAAATGAAAAATTTGGAAACTTCATCTCGTTAACCCAACATTCTAAATATCAACAAAAGTGATGTCTCATACCGAACAATGTCCCGTTAATTAACGATCACTAGTGACATGCCAAAAAGCTGTTAAATGCCAAAAGTCGCACCGATTGCTGCCAAAAATATAAACATACATATTGCAACATTTTGCTGGCGGCAAATATTTGTTGCTGGCGAACAAGTGCGCGCCCAAGGCACCACAGTTCATGAACCTGCTGACAATGGCAGCGCCGAAGGTGAGACGCAGAAGCGGTGAAGTCTGAAATTTGCAAAAGAATTACATTAAATATGATTACCAACAGCAGCTAGATAAAAATCAGCGACAAAATGCGGCAACTGCAACTGTAACTGCAACTGCTGCCACAAACAATAACGTCAGCGGCAAGCTTGGGAACGATAGTCAAAATTAAAAAGTTATTGTTGCACGAAATTGAGCTGAAATTGAAAAATGCTTTGCCTTTGAAATGTGATCTGTGCCAAATGTTCGTTTCTGTGTTGGTGTGTATGTACGTATGTGTAGATGTGCAGGTGCGATGGCGATTACGATTGCTATTTACCAATTGGCCATACGAATTGCGCATTTGAATGCGATATCATTCGTAGTCGCGTAATTTGCGTAGTCATTCGGCTGTGCGTGGCAAGTTGCGACCGATCGAAGCGGCATGCCAGCACACCGGCATGCCACCCGAAGTGAGCAATCACCCACACAACCTGCTGTAAAGAACACACTTCGTTAGGCAGCAAAGGTTGCATTGTGTTTGAGAGGTGTGCGGGCGTGCAACACACAACGTGCCACACTGTCAATCAAATTGAACAGCAACTACTATGACTGCCACGGCATGTTGCAGCAACACCAAGTTACTGCCTCACCATAAATGTCAGCTTACGCCAAGCGTTGGCTGCTTTACCGTCCGCTCCGCTCTTTTTCCTTTCCACCTCATATTTGCAGCTTGCAAGCAGTGCCGTCACACTTCATTTGCTGCCTGCGCATGCGTTCGTGCACCAACTGGCAATAGCCAGCTAATGAGCCACCATTCAATTTTTCGCAGTCCATTTCGCTTTGCATTTACATTCGCAACTGGCTTCGATTGCTTTGTCTCAGCTGTGCGCTCGGTTGCTGGCTCGCTTCGTCCATGGCTCGTTGCCGAGGTTGCCTAGTAACGGGTGATTTGCATAGTTATTGCACATTTTTGTGGCGACTCGTCGAAGTCACATTGTTGCCGATTTGAATCTGTCGAGTCAATTGTGGACATTTTGTATGATTGATCGCGTCACATTAATCTAAGTGTATGAAGTTGTGGCATGTGGCACGTGAAATGGCGCAACTTAAGACACGTACAACTACTAAAGCTTGCAAAGATTTTGGTATGAAGTTAGCGTGAAGGTCATTTACGGTAAGGCATAATTTTGACTCGAAATGAAAATCACTGTTTCATTTTCAGCATTACGTAACTCACTTACATAACTTAGGACTTAACATTTCGAAGCAGGAACGGGCTCTTGTTTAATAAATCTTTGTTGACAGCTTGATCACAGGTCCTTAAAGTAAGTAGAGGAATTAAAATGACCTGGATGTAATATCTTTCTGGGGTTTAGATCCAAAGAAGCACTACTAAAAACCAAACAGAAAGTATCTTTCTACTATTATAATAATAATGCATAAAGAATGAAAGGGTACTATGCACGAAAAGTATATACATTATTAGCGACAGTCTTGTATTACAATGAGGGAGAGAGATGATATCAGAGGTATTTTAGCTTACGACTGCTGTTAGAAAACGATTTGTTTATAGTCTGTCGTGCCTCAACGAATAGCAGCACACTACATCCAACTGAAGGATCAAAATTTATATTTGTTACAAGCTCAAAGGTCATTGCTGGGTATACAATTAATTTCATTCAAAGCAGCATAAAGTAGAACTTTAATACCATATTTTCGTCAGTAGTATCGCTCTCAATTTTGACGTTTTTTCACCGTTAATTTCAATTTTAGTGCAATCAAATTGCAAATATACTTTGCTCGATGTTAACGTCGCGTTATTGTGGGTCTTAAACGGCATTACCATCTTTTTGTGCTTGCTCAAAGATTGCCATTCAGGACAGACTTATTTTTGCTGCTTTCAATTTTGACGCTTGCAGTCGATTTCTCGATTTATACAAGGTGAAAATCAATATAATATCGATATAGTCGATATCGGTAAATTTCTTTGCTCAGAACTCTAGAGGAAGGCAGTAATAAAATCCTATAGCAAGTAAAGGGATAGGGAGGAAAAAGACCATAATATTAAGAAAAGATAAATTTAGGAGAATAGAACTAAACTTAAGTAAACAATGAAAGTTACGCTTCATTTGCTGAGAGCTTTATCTTTGTAAATAGTCGAATAAAAAATAGTAAAAAGTCTAATAATAATTATAATAAAATATATATAATACTATTATAGTATATGAAATCATTTAATTTCAAGATACTAATGGGACTATATAATAAACGTATAAAGTACCATATATTTATAATTAAACAAATTTTTTTTTTTTGATTTTAGATTTTTAAATCAAACTGGACTGATTTTGTCTAAATTTTGGTCCAAAATGATTTGACTCTCAACTATATGTTGATGGCAGCTTAATCGATTCTGAGGTCTTAACCGCTGAACACACCAATAACTCAAGTTTGGCATACAAAATTTAATTAACTATTTTGTAATACTAAATTCACAATTCAATTGATTTCATTACAACAACAAAAAAAGCAATTTTCGAAATATGCTTCACTTGTTCGAATGTCAATTTTCAAGTGAAAAAATAACTAATAGTGCAATTAAAAGAATTATTTGTATCGCGCACAAGAAGCTGACCCCCTTCCGAGCGGCAAGATCAAAATTAGCCGGCAGCAATATAAGCGTAGCTCAGCAAAAACACCAACAAGAACATATGATTTAAGTAAATAATAAATAAAGCTGACATCCGATGGTGTAATAACCTTTTGGATTTCATTTTTTCATTGACAAGTGGACTGAGTGGCGTTCCCTCCGGCGCGACGGCGACTACGCGCGCCGCGGCATGCAACTTGTCCGCACAAAGCAATTCAATTCATTCGAAGCAAATATTGCGGTTTTTGTATGAACTCATTAGACATTGCCTGCGCTTTGTTATTATTGCTACAGCTATTGTTGTCGCTGTTGTTGGTCGTTGTGTTGTGGCAAGCGTATGCTGTTTGTTTGCTTATTGGCAGCGCACAAGCAAAGTAAAGAAAACTAATATCTCTAATTGGGTCAAACCGCTGCCGCCGGCAATTTGTCCTAACATTTTGACTTCTGCTTCGTGCTGCCACTGCCACCGCTGGTAGCACTGCTGCTGCCACTGGTAGTACTAGTGTGTGTATGTGTGTTGGTTGCCTGTGATTGCTGGTGTTGTTATATGCCAGCGGCGCTGTGGTATTTATTGCAAGGAAGCATTAATACTTGTTGTTGTTGTTGTTATAATTTTTAACTTTGCCCTACGAAACGGCGTCGAGCCGCATAATGGCAGATGCGCAATTATAAGTTCTTCCATTGTTGGTGTTTGTGTAGGAAGAATTAGAGCGAGTTTGTTGCTTAAGTCATTTGTTTGTGTTCGCAGCAATAACAACGTGAAAGCGCGCATTCTTGATGAGGCGAGTTTACCGCTAATCTGGCTGTATGATCCGCTATAGCAACCATTAGATTTTATTGTTTCGATGTGTAGTTTTGGCGTGAAATTTCCAAGCTCTGCTGCCATAATTACGCGAGAGGCCGCCGCTGAGCTGCAAAGAACGAAACTTGGTGTGTGTGCAAGCGTGAAATGATATTGCTGGATCTTCCAAGCGATTATAGCTTTTTGCTATTGTTAATAACGGTCCATCGAGTTGCTAATGTTGGTCATTAGGAGAGTAAAAAATTGTGTAAAAAGTCGTAAATATGTTGGCGCACACTAACTGGGAGCATGCAAGAAATATTTCTGTGATTCTTTTATGATGTTGCCTACTATTTTTTTATGAGTGATACTTCCTCAATATAAGAGTAATTTAACGAAGTCAGCAGAGCGAATTTGTTAGAGCAAAAAACACTCTTTTATGTTTCCTTATTTTATCATTCATCGCTCTCGGTTTTTTTATTGACGTGAGAGAACAGAGTGGCTTCGGCGCTTTCGTTGGTTAGAAAGCTTTTTAGTTAAGTGTGCCACATTATAGTCTCGTTTCTTTAGATTGTACGTAAAACTGTAAGGTGATCTATACAAATATTAATAATGTTTTTTATAATACTTTCTGCCATTGATCGAACTGTGCTGACTCCTTCGATTAGCGAGTAATGTCTTCGAAAAGATTTATCACACCAGAGTCTTACGGCTGTATTTTGGCGCATAAATCACTTTTAGTTTTATTTGCTGTCATTGCTTTCCTGGAGGAAGGAGTTACAAGAAGTTGTTATGGTACCAGAGATATAAGATTTATGGAATTACACAGAGCTAAAAAAAGCCTAAGAATAATTTTGAATAAAGATAAAAAACATTTAATGTTAGCAGATGCAAAAAAAATTTTTACTATATTTTGGCACTTCAACACTTCAGCGGTGAACTTTATTTCTGGCTTTTCGGTTGTTGTACCCGCTGAGGCCGAAAATAAGTATTTTATCGCGTTGCATTTTTGGGAAAATCGAAACGCTGCACATAAAACTGATATCATATAAATTTAGGCAAATGTTTAAAGAATTAAAAAACCGTGTTTACATTATAAAAAATAAAAATATATTTGACTTTTGGTGGTTCTCGTATGTCAAGTCGCCACTGCCGTCGTCATAAAGTCCAACAATATTTCATGGCTACGAGAAATTCGAACTTTAGCTACGCTACATATAAAAATGAGGCTTCCAAAAATATTTTTTTTTTTGCAAAAATTTTGGATTATATCCGTGTTAAATTTATTTTAAATATATTGATTTATACTCGTAGTCTATCATACATAGCGTAGTTTTTAAAATGGATGAAGAACATTGGTTTGCTATTTTCTGGGTAATCCCTTACGCCAATTTGAAAACATGGTTTTGAGAAAACGCAGTTCAAACATTGAGGTTATAGGTCGGTGGGCTCAGCGCCACAATCTTGCAATAATTTTCTTGAGGCATACCTATACCTATGAATAAAGGAAAAATAAATTTTCTTTTTAAATAAGAAACATTTGCGGACTTGGGGTACGAACACTTGTGCATAGATACTCAGAGCTTCTTCGATGATCCAGCAAAACAGACTCTGCTGGATGCTGCAGGAAAAAATCGGGTCTATAGAGTAGTTTTATAAGACACAGTTGCTGTGACCATCGCGCATATGGTCAAACACCATATATTGTATAATAGAAGTCCCGAATTAACCGCAAATTATCGGTCATTTCATTATTTTCTCTGTCATTTTTTTTAGTACAGGAGTTGCATACATCATAAAACACCCCTAACTTTTCATCTTCTTTCAACTGTGACTAAAACACTAAAATACTAGTTCACATTTATAAATTCGTACTAATTTTGACCGATTTTCTTAAATTTATCGCATTTCCATTTATTGGAAAGGTTAATTTCATGCCAATTCTACTCTGTATCCAACGGCATTTTTAGCGCAGTTCTAACACTTTCCTTGTGGTGCTACCATATGGAAATAAAATAAAATAAAATAAAATAGGGGACTGCTAATTACTACTTCTGTTATTGAGCGTATTGAAGTGTCTGGGCAATCGTTTGATTTAAACTAAATTTGAGTTCAACCGAATTTCGCTTCGAGTTTTCCAATTACATGCGAATTTCACACAACTAATTTCGGCGACTTAATTGACTGTGCGCTGCAAGGCGAAAGCAAAAGCAATCGTGCAACAAACTGCGCTTCGATTGCCGGCTGCCACAGCGGCATTTCTCGTAGGGAAAACTGGTCATAGGAAAATTAAAGCTACTGTTAAATGAGAAACACGATCGCGACGAACCGCGGAGCTGCTGATTATAGCGTCTAATTGCAACAAGTCAAGCACAACAGCGATTCCACAGTCGGTGTTTTATTGTCCGAATTAAAACAGCAAACAACAAAGAGCGCAGCATTGGTATAACGGTAGACCGTTGGCGGACAGTGGTCAACGTAGTGAGTGGCAAGTAAGGAGGGGTTGGGGGTATCAAATTTAAATATTGTTTGCTTACTTGCAATATTTTTGTTGTTTTTGTTGTCATTACGGATCTTCCTTTACCCGTGTTTTTGCGAAGATTTTTGTAGTTGCGCATTTCTGTTGGCTTATCGCCGCGGCAGAGGCGCGTTGCACGTTTGTTTGTTTTGACAGACAGTGTTATTTGTTGCCTAATCAACGGTGTATCAATGTGACAGCAGCAATTGTGGCAGCTATAGTGTAAAAAGCAACAACAAAGGTTCTTTTACAATTTTCCCTCCGTGCTTTTATGTGTATTTTTGTTTGTTGTTGTAGTCGATTTTGTTGTATGTACTTGAAGAACGAACTTCCTTCATTAACTTTTGTGCGGCAAGTGGGCGAGGGGTGCCGCACATGTTGCTGTTGCACCATTCACCGTAGTGTTAGCGCTTGTAGCGATGTTTTGCTCTGCTGTTGCACGAACACATGTTGCACCAACACCTAGGCGCTGCCAAAGTAACACACAAAAAAATTAATGAATTTCAACAGATTCACAGCAACAACAAACGCGATTACGAAAGCAGGCGGAGGCAAGCAGTAGCAAAGTGTGTACGTTATGTTGCCGCTGACCGCCGTTGCCGCCAGACACAATCTCCGCAACAGCGACGACAGGTGATGATTGAATTAACAACTGGCAGTGAAAATTTTGAATGTTGCACGGTTGCGGTGGTGTTGCTGGCGGCAGCACAGCATTAGTAGTGGCTGCAGCTAAGGCAACAACAACAAAAAATATGTATACTTTGCTGTAGTTGTTGTTGTATAGCAAGCCTTGCTTTGCAGGGTTCATTTGTCGCGGTAATTGTGCTTGGTTCCCGGCGCGTCTGTGTGCTGCATGCACGCAGACACGCACCGTGCGCGGCGCGCAGGCATCCGTTGTTCGCAACAGCCTCCGCACTTCAAATGAGTCAAAATCGCCGTTTGCATGCCCCAGCAGCAGCTTTCACAATTTCATTTGCAAATGTTATTGTTGTTGCGCGCTCTTGCCACATACGACAACGAATATGTATTTGCCTTCGTGCATCTGTCTGCAACATTTGTTGCCTCATCAGCGCCGTTTGTTGATGTTGCGTTCCTTTTGTGCTTCCTTTTGCCATTTTCATTCGCTTGTTTGGTCAGTCGCGCCACATTGACGCTCATCAACGACTGCCGGATGCTGCTGACCAGTAAGCAACAACAATCACAATTAAGTAAATGCAGAAGAAGAACATAAAAAAAGCAAATTTAACGCACAGCTCACTTTTCGCTTTGTATGTTGCACGTTCGTTGTGGTCCTGTCCTTTGTCATCGTCGTCGTCGTCGTCGGCGTTGTTGTTGGTGTAAGTGTTGGCGTCACCTTTGCCAACAGTGCTGCCATGTGTTTGCTGTGTTGCATTGTGTTGTATTTTTGATTTTCATTAGCCTGTCTCATTTTTCATTTCTCGCTTTTGGTTCGTTGTCACGTTTAATTTCACATTTTAGTGCACCAAAAGTCAATTGACACAATGTGACTTTATGCGATACATACTCATCTTGTTGTTACTGTTCTTCTGCATAGAAATTAGCATAGAGTATGTCAAAGTGTTTATTACCCAAATCAAAACTCAAATATTTTGAATTCCGTTAAGAATTTTTTCAATATATATATTATTCAATATGTATACAAATTTCAATATGTATACAAATCATCAATGAGTTTAGAGAATTTTATAGGTAAGTAAAAAATACAATAAATAAGCTTATTTTTCGACACAATCGCCATCTAGAGTAAGGCATTTATTTTAACGATGTTGATAGTCTGAAGGCTCGAGACCATCAAAATAGGTATTTCATCATGTTGACCTCTTCACTTGAGTGTATTCCTTTTTCAGCGAGTCATCTTTTGTGTCTGAGAAAGGTCAGATAATCATTGGAGGCCAAATCTATGGTATACAGTGGGTTGAGAACTAGTTCAAAATTAACGGTAGCATTGTCTTCATAAAACCATAGCACAGCAATAACTTACCATATAGTTAAGGTTAATACTCTAAATTTAAATTGGAGGTTTTTTTTCTGGCACGCTTAGGCCAAAATCTTTTCCTACCATATATGTAAAAAAAATCTACGTCTTGCGTTGGTAGTAGTTTGGACGAAGAACTAATATTGGACTTACTACGAAATGCCTTAAGGAGTCTTGCTCCAAATTTTTCCAACTCCAATGGAACCAACTTTTGCGCAAACTTTTGATCTTACCTCCATTGCCAGCTAAAAGTAGCAAGTGCTGCCAGAGTTACTCAATCATAAAGCCAATTTCTAGTGAACTGTAGTCACATCCATTAAATTAAATATATTATATATTTCTTGCATGCCCCACAACTGCAAGCGATCGAGTGCACCTGACACTCGCCAGCAATGAATGCAAAGCAATCAGCCATTATTTGATAAAGACGCCAATGCAAAGTGTCAGCACTAATTCGATAGCTGCTTGGACATTTCAATAAGTAGATATCATACGTGGGTAAATAAGCGCATGTGGTAAGAAGCAGTGCAGCTGAGTACTTGCAGCATTAGCATGGCAAGTGGCACATACTTGAAGCGGTCGGTTGCCGTCATTACAGAGGTTCGCGCTAATGTAATTTACTAATTAAATTAGCAAAATGCAAATGTTCCAAGTAGTGGCTGGACAGGTCGTCGATAAGTGATATGGAACGCAGGCAGTGCTTTTGTGCGTTGGACCGAAAAACTGCAGTAATTAGACATTTGCACGGCTAGTTTCCAGTGGCAGCGTCGCGCATCGCTGGGAGTCACAGATTCTTGCGAAATCTTTGCATTGACGGCGGTACCTCAATCTTATCGCGAATGACACGCAAAGCGTGCGTGTGCGAGATAATAAGGCCAGACAAGTGGCGCTGATAATTACTAATGCATACCGAAGCGGCAGACCTATTAACTGCAATATTGAAGATGGTGAAAGATGCGATGTGTGTAGGCTTGCATGAAAACCCAATAATTTCCACGCAAAAGTGAAGAGAAGAAGCAAGAAAACGAACCTGTGAAAAGAGAGAAAATGAAAGCGATGAAATATATATAATCTAGAAGCTCTAGAGTATACTACAGTTATTCGGAAATGAAGGAAAAGTAGTCAATGGAAGTAATTAATAGAATATCATTAGATTTTAAGTCTCAATTACTCGATTCGAATGACTGAGTATATGTGATAGCCTCCACAATCAGGCAAGAATGTTGCAATTGCCAAAGCTCGACGCACCAATACATATATTTGGTTGTACCTCCATACATTTTTATTATTTGCACAGATACGCATGCGCGCTGTTTATCTGCGTACAATGACAGCTTTCCAAGGCGGCGATTTTCACGGCCGCGACTCTCGCAGCACCAGCGCCAATGTTTATGCGCGTGCGTATAATTTTTGTGCGTTTAAATGCATTTTCTGCTCACGATCGCGATAAGGCGATGTTGCTATGGTGTGCGCTTATGTTAATTGCCGGCAATGACCATGAATTTGTATGGCAGAGATGACCGTCGAGCCGCCGCTTGGGTGCCGCAATTTAATCGCGTCGCATAGTTCGCTAATTAACAAAGCAATGAATGCCGCAGCTGCCAAAGCAGTCAAATTAGGAAGAAATTAAATAATTTTTGCAAGCTTAATGAGCTGGTTAGCAATTTGGTGTGGTGGTATGCAGCTGAGCATGAAACAGATACTCATTTATTAAATCAGAATTTCAGCGCCGACAAGTCAACACCTGGTGGATTCTTTTCTACACTCATATCAGCAAGAAGTATGTGTACGAGAGCAAGAGACGAAGCGCAGGAAAGCAGTTCAGTAGGACGTTTGGAGGCGTCTTTCAAGCGGTTGCTTTGTTCTAATATTTATAGACAGGGAACGAATTTGAGCTCCGTTATCCTGCAGTTTAGCACAAGACTGCTGTGATTCGCGTCAACTCGGTTAGCTCTGTTCCACAATCATTCCATCCGTTGTGGCAAAAGCCGTCAGGTCCTGAGTAGACTGCAAGAGATCCATTAGACTTCATCTTTACAGCAGACTTCATTATTCATCTTAACCCAATTGATCGGAAATTGTCAAAGTTTTATAGAAGAAATGCGATAGAAACAGCTCGATAATCTCACCGTGACTGTCCAACTTTGACTCAGATTGACACTGCTTAGACGCATGCGTCATATTTCTCGTGTTTCTCCTGTATGTTTTGAACCGCCTTTGAGTGACTGAAGAATTTTCAAAATTTGTTTCATATATAAAGGAGGTCTTATATTATCTATTAAGAGATTACCACAGTTGTATAAAATTCATACTAAAATCTTAGGCTTCTGCGGCTGGAATTCCAGTTCAAGAACTTCATGAATTCGGGCAGAGCATCACTGCTTCAAATGACAATAAAAAGTTTATGAGTATAAATCGGTTTACTTTTGTTAACTTACCTGTTTAAAATCAACTCTTGCCTCCCTTTGACTCCGTCATGCACATGCGAAAGCATTAAGTTAGTCACAAAATGAAAAAGAAAGAAAACGAGACCGCCACCATCACTTACGGTAGCACTTAATGGGTTCTTAATTTCGCCACAAAATGAAGACATCGACATGGCAATTTAAAATTGTATTCACGATAATACTGCCATCTTGACGTCTGATAACGAAGCTGAGAATGACAAATGTGCGGCGGCGCTTTAGCGTACGAACACGCTTCCATTTGCGTACCGATTCGCCGCCTTTATGCTTTCAGGTTTCTGGCGGAGCAAGTGAACGAGTGGGAGCCAAACAACAACTGAAATTACAAAAGTGGAGAGCATGAAGTGTTATCTCACGTTGTCTGACGCAGCGAAATTCAGCGTACGAATATACGCACACGCATACACGGCAAGTAGACACAGCCAAACTTAGTGAAAGAGTTATAATAACGTTGCGACAGATAGCCGTAACAAATGTAAATATGAACGCAAAGAAGGATGTTATTATATGCCATTATGAAAAGCAAAAACAAAACACAATTAGGAAGGTGTCGGCCTTCTGGCTGCTGAATTGGATCATTTACTGTTTGAGCTTTAAGCAAATGAAGGTGGAGAGCGTGCACATGTAATAAAACAAACGCACGCCCACCAAGCGCAAAAGTTTCCACCAATCAAGCTTTAAGAAAAATGTGACAACACCGTAGCAGACAGAATAAAGTTAAACAACAATAAGACTGCGGTAAATATTAATATATATCTCGCGTATTTGCTTGCCCTGGAACATGCTAATTGGTTATTTACATATAACATAACAACAAAATTATATATAGCTATATGCTTTAAAATAGCATAAAAAAGACCAGTATGCCACATATCAAAGCTTTTTGTGTAAACATTTCTTGAGATATTTGGTTTAGTAGTTCGAAATTAAAACTTTTATGCAACTAAATGGTACTTGGGGCCATATGGCAAATTTTGACCACGTTTTGATGAAACCTTCTAACACTTTGATTTATGGGAAAGTATAAAAGTTGATGCTTTGAAGCATTCACTCGAAAAATGTACAAAGATTTCTTGAAAAAAAGTGGTTTCTAGGGCAGAAATTTCGAAGGAAAATTATTAACATGAAATGAAAATAAAGAAACCTTAGTTGTTCACCCTTAGTTCTATTAAAAATAAACATATACCTATATTACAACATCGATAAAGAAAAATAGCTCTTTCTAAACAAATTTCCACAGTTCGCTCGCCGTGACTTTGGAAAAAGCTAAGCTTAGACGAAATAGTGAGTAAAATTTCATCAAGAAAGGTGAAGAATTAAGGATTTTTTTTGAGAATTTAAAGAAGAATTTATTTTCGTTTTCTGGGCCACATTACATATAATCTTTATAGGAAAACGCTTGAATGAAAGTATTTTGAGCATACACAAACCTTTCAGACCTATGAAATAAAATCAAAAATCGCTGCAAGTGTTCGATATTACAAATCGGATTGCTTTCTGGCAACCTAGGAGTAATACGTTACCATAAAACAAGTGATGCAAATTTGACCAAGTTCAGCTAAGTCAACCTAAACAGAAATCGGCGAAGTCGAGTTTTGGCGAATCGAACGAACAACTAATATACACAAATAATGATAGAAATGGAAAATTCAACAATTTCGCCCCTGTCGTTTTCAATTGCTATAAATGTCCGATATTTCCGCTATGCTGCTGCCTCTGCTCATTCTTTAGCTAAAATAAGGTTATTTTATACGGTCTTATAGACAAATACTAGGATTTATATACATACTAGCTGATCCGGCAAACGTTGTTTGTAGACAATTAAAACATATTTTAAATAAGTTAATAAATTATTATAAATATTATAAATTAAAGCTACAAATATATTTTAAAGTACAATGAATACAAATAGCTTGTAAATCATAAAAAATGTAAACAGAAAATCATGAGAAAAACCAAAAAAGGTTTTTTTGACATTATGGATTTAACATTTTCTTCGCAAGAGGAAGCACGCTCCGAAGAGTATGGTATACTACAATTATTATATGCTAATGCCATTTTGTGGATCTTTGGATAGAACAGAAAAATGTAAAAATCAAGTGGTTATTGAATAAGAGTGAAAATTTTGAATTATATGTATTTTTTAATACTGCATCGTGGGAAAATAATAAAAAACTTTTGTGTCCAAAAAAATAAAAAAGCTTATATTTGTGATGGACCAGCGTTAACATTTAAAGGTATGAAAAATGGGTTTTGTCCGATTCTCAGACCTAGCCGATAAGGCCACCAAATTTCATTAAAATCGATCCAGCCGTTTCGGAGGAGTTTGGCGACAAAAACGACATGAGAATTTTATATATTTGATAAGAAATAAATAAAAAGAGTCACTTTAGTAAGCTAATCTTATTACTTCTCGTATCAAATTGAATCGAGTGTCTCTGTTTTTTTTTTTTTTTTTACCTACAAACTGAAAGCACTCTTCCAACACACTCTGCCTTTTCTTTAGTTGTGAAATAAATCTTTCGTCTTTTTACTAATATAACAGTCAGAGAAGCGGCGAGTCGACCACTCTGTGTGAGTATTTTGAGCAAGCAACCGTACAGCTTCTGCTGCTAACTGGGTTATGGCATTAGATACTAACTCTCAAATGCACATGTGTATGCACTCACACATAATCACAAAAGTGATAATAACTGTTTGCCTAAAAAATACCATGCAACATTAATTAATGTTTACCAACAAGCGAAACTGTAAAAAAGATATGCAAGCCAACTCACGCTTAAAGATAAGAAAATACCAATCTGAAATACAAGTATTTACACACACACACACACACACACATGCACATATGTGCACGTAAGCATTTGTTAAAATCCGAAAGTGGTAAATGTCGCACAGAGTGACAACTCACGACTTGTGTCAACTTTGTGTCAACATGGACCCAACACGCCAGGCCAAGCGGACCAAAGACACGTCTAAATAATCAGCGAGAAAAGAGAAAATAAAGGTATGCGAAGTGACTCAGGATATAATGGCACGACGAGAGTATGTGTCTGTGTGTGTGACCGCTTTGGAACAATAAAGTGTCAAGTCTGCAGCTTTCATTAGTGCCTTGCCGTAGATGAGCAATCCGGTAGCCATCGGTGTGGTAGCGGTCGGTCGTATAAAACTTAAAAATATTGATCGTACTAATAAGCATGAAGTACTATTCATAAATATTCATTTATATTGCTCATTCACACATCAGCTGCCGTAAAGTGGTAATATTTATACAATGCGCAGACAAGCGGCAAATACACACAAACACACATATATATACATATATGTAAGATTAATACAAATGGGCTCTTGCAATGCTTTAATATTCACATATTACATGTGTAGTTGAAAACCTTTTAGTGCTAAAATCATGCAGTGAGTAACTAAAATAGTCCACTTTACTAAGTAAACTCACTCGTTGCTTACTCTTAGATGCTTAGAGCTCATGATACACTAACTTTATAAGTTAGCTTCAAGTTGAAGTTATTGACTGTGAATGTGCCTGTTGACGGAAGTCTAGAGTTACCACCGGTAAGTCTTACAAAATGTAGATTTTCCTTTATTTTTGTGGGTATTTTTTTAAAACATTGAAACTTATCTGCACATGCAAAACTGGGCAGCAAATTTCCTAGAAAATGAATGTCAAGAAAAGAAATTTCTGTAATTTTTAAGAGTCAGGAGAATCAAGTGCATTGTTTGAATATCGATCCTGGTTTCCCAGTGATCACTGCGCAGCCCAGATGAGTTTCACTGAGAGACGCAATCACATTAGCGTTTGAGATTATCCACCTCACTCCAGATATTTCACTGAAAGGAGATTTATTAAGAGCCGCTTACCCACGCTTTTTTTTATCCAAGTGTAAGCAATTATTAATTAAATTAAAAAGTATTTGATGGAAATAGAAAGTGTTGTTTTTTTACCTATTCGAAACTGGTCTCATTCCAAATCTTTCAAAGGAAAGAGATTGCTTAAGTGAGTCGTCGATTTGTTTTTTATATTTCTAACATTTTATAACATGCGTTTTATTGATGAGAAATTTTTTTCAATTATCCTGTTAGATTTAAATTTATAGTTAATAAATACTGAAGAGAACACTTTGTGAAAAGCACAGCTAACTTCACATAAAGTATTGTGTTTACAGCCAGCGCATCACTGATTTGTTGCTTTCTTGTAGCACGACGTGGTTCGTGCTGATTTGCCGATTAACAACGAAACAGTTGTGATTCACTTCACTTGCCCACGAGAGTTCGGCTTACTCGTAACGAAGTTTTTTATTGCCACCAAATACTGTTTCATTTCGGAACCGATCCCAATAGCAGTGTCCAACTTGGTCAGCAGTGGCATTAATATACAGTCAAGGTACTACTGTGTCTATCATAGCTGTTTGTAAAGGTGTTCATCCCTCGACAGAAAATATCTAATCTTATATTATATTATTATATACTTATAACAGATTATATATTTGTCATAGAAAATGTTTTACGAAAACAAAAAAAATTAGGGAGCTGTTTGAGAAACCTCTATTTGTATAAGAAAAACTCCCCCTAATTCAAAGTTCCCTCGTTGATTGCTTAATAGTGAACTTTGCTAGCAAATAATCAAAGTCGCACTGCTGCAGTAACATTTCACCAACTTGTTGCCAACGCCAACGGTGTTGCCAGTGAGCTTGGACATTATTAAAAGATTTGTTTTGCGCAAACGATTTGGATGAGCGTTCGCTTAATGCCGCCGGTCAGTGCAACAGCAACTTGTTAATTGGACATGTCCGCCTAGAAAGAAAGTAGCGGGCCGGTGCCACTCACACAACACTCCGCGCGGTTTAGCAGTGCCAGCAGAAGGTAATTCGCAGACGGGTTCGCAGCCAAGGCTTGTTTATAAAATCCAGCTTTCTGTTGCAGATTAACCGCTTGGTTTGCTAAGTTGTTAAATCGTCACCAGCGGCACTGGAGTTGATGTGCTTTGATGGAATGCTAAAATGGATGCGTGGCGTTTAGCTTTGTAGTGCAACAAGCGGCGCATTCGTCCGCACAAACACACAAATGTTGTATAAGCAACTTTATAACTTCGTCAGACGCCGAGTTAACGGTTCTCCGCTCGATTTATTTAGCGAACATAGCTGCTGTGCTGAGCAGTTGTGGCAGTTACCAAACAAGATGTGGCAGATTAGTTTACGCGCTTCTTGCTGTATATTTACATTCATTTATGCGCTGCTTGTTGTTGTTACACAGTTGTTGCAACATGTTATTCGACATTCAGCGCATATTTACTTGTCGATCCGCTGCCAAATGACTCTAATGATGATGACGTTGACGATGATGTGGCAAATACGACAATCTTAAGTCTTGTGGCTTTTGTTGTTGCTGCTGCTGTCACTGATTGGCAACTTATGTACTCAGTCGCAATTTTAATTTTCCCGTTGTTGTTGCAGCTATTGATACTCCACTGATAAATGGTGCAACAAGTTTCGCATTGCGCGCGTGCATTGCAACATGCAGTTGCTGAACGTGCAACATGTTTTGCGAGCTGATAATGGTATACAAAATTATTTAATCTGTAATCTTGTTGCGAGCCCAAATGAACATATTTAACTCGAATCATACATCGAACCGGTAGTCTAAGTAGTCGAAAATTGCTGCTGATTGCTGGCTGAATTTTATTGACTGGTATTAAACACGAATAGAAATGTTCTCCCTGATTTTTCAATTTTTTTTCAAACGCCATTAACCCGACGACGATGATACTGGGTCATATTGAACCGAAAGTTTTTATAGATTCTAGGACTAGCATATTCTCTACAGAATGGTTCGGAGGTTATTCTAGCTCTACTTCCGCATTTGGTAGGGAGTGGACTCCCAATAACAGCTCCAAAATTTGGTAAAACTAACCGTATAAATTACAAGTGATATATTTCTATCTAAAATGCAGCTCTTCTACCGAAAGGAAATATAAATCTTATGTTAAAAGATCCGCCTTCAGTTGCCATCCTTCCTTCTTGCCAATGCATCCCATATTAAGAGAATTCGCTGCAAGTGTTGCAAATGTTGCATGCGTTGCAAAAAAACTATAATTGCTTTATTTCGCTTTTAATGCAAAGCCATAAATGCGCATAAAATTTTCAAATATTTAAAAAAGAAAGCAAATCATAACCACCATCAAGCTGTTGAACAGCTGTTGCCGATGACAAGTTGCCACAACGTGCTGATTTACGATGCTGATGATTCGCGCATTGCCAAAAATTCATACATTTTACCGTTTCTTTCGTCATTTTGCGTCTTGCTTTCCTGTCCTCTGTCGGCAGTTCATTCCAGCAGTTGAGAATTGGTGCAGATTCGAATTGTTCTTTCTTAATTTCTTGCTTATTCACTCTTCAGTATTGTTTTCGTGTTTTCTCCTCTTTTCAGTTCGAATGCCGCAACAGATGTTGCTAATTGCTTTCTTGCCGCAATATAAATTAAAGTATTTTCATATCTGCAATTTAATGTCTATTAAAAAAATTGCAATAAGTCGCGAAATATGGCGCCAATGACTAAAGCTGCGCTGCACTGGAGCTCTTGGTTTCTGATGGTGGCGCATGCGCAGTATACGTTTTCAGTAATGGTATGTACTCTGAGTGTATGTAATCGACACTCAAGGCGTTGACCGAATTAAAAAAGAAGGAAAAAGTACATGTGAAATTCTGTTGACCAAATTTTTAAAGAACTGTTCGTATATTTACCAAGAAGAAGTTTCGGGAAAACGAAAATTTTAATTTTAATATTAAGGTGAAGGCAAAGATAGAGATACAGATAAAGATAAAGGTAAAGATAAAGATAAAGATAATAATGAAGATAAAGTTAAAGATAATGATAAAGATACAGATAAAATATTTAGATAAAAAAGATAAAATAAAAATAAAGCTGAAGATAAAAATAAAGATAGAGATAAAAATAAAAAGTAGATAAAATTAAAAATAAAGCTAAAGATCAAAATAAATAAAAAGATAAAGGTAAAGATAAAGAAAAAAACAAAGATACAGATAAAAATAAAAGTAAAGATAATAATGAAGATTAAGCTAAAAATAATGAAAAAGATAAACATAAAATATAAAGATAAAAAAGATAAAATAAAAATAAAGCTGAAGATAAAAATAAAGATAGAGATAAAAATAAAAAGTAGATAAAATTAAAAATAAAGCTAAAGATCAAAATAAATAAAAAGATAAAGGTAAAGATAAAGAAAAAAACAAAGATACAGATAAAAATAAAAGTAAAGATAATAATGAAGATTAAGCTAAAAATAATGAAAAAGATAAACATAAAATATAAAGATAAAAAAGATAAAATAAAAATAAAGCTGAAGATAAAAATAAAGATAGAGATAAAAATAAAAATGTAGATAAAATTAAAAATAAAGCTAAAGATCAAAATAAATAAAAAGATAAAGATAAAGATAGAGATGAAGATTAAGATAAAGCTGAAGATAAAAATAAAAATAAAGATAAAGATATAGATAAAGATAAAAAAAAAATTATAACCAAAACTAAAGACAAAAATAAAAATGAAAATTTAGATAAAGCTAAAGATAAAGATATAAATAAAGATAAAAATTAAAATAAATATGTCTGAAGTAGGTTAATATTAACCCTTTCACCCAGCCTTTTCCTCAAATGATTTATTACAATTCTAAGCTTAAAGATAATTACCAAACACAGTATAGTAAGCTTAATCTGTCACTTCTAAATTTTAGAATTTGGTTGAACTAGACACGGGCAATTAACTCATACTGTCAGCAATTTGTCAAGCCTTACGGCCACAAACGAACATTCGGCATCACATAGAATGCTGAGTGTTAAGTGACATTGACTTAATTATTAAAATTATCGTTTTCAGTTGTTGCCGCAACGTAGCGTGTGAACGCAACTCAGCTCAAGACAGGACAAAAGAATTGAAGATGATGGTAGTAAAGCAAACTGTTGGTAAGCGGTGTAACCGGCTGTTGCGGTGAGCAATTAGATTCAAAAGTGATGTGACATTTGGTGGGTTGTCTTTCTCGGAGAGTTCTAAAAAATTCGAGCGTCATTTTACAACTTCAAAATTCTCACTTTTTTTCTCTACACGAAAATCGCTGGAGCATGAACCTGATACAAGAAAATCGTCAAACGGTAAATTACAGGTTAGATAGCTACAGAAGCATGACAATATCTTCGACAGAGAAATAAATGCCACTGTCACTGTCACTCGCTGTGGCAGACGCATTAAAATAACGAAATAAACTACGCTTTTATTAGAACTTTCGGCGCAACATTGTCGCAACCGAATATAAAACTAGCAAAGCATATGTGGCATGCAACATTCAGTTGTTACTGCGATGCCGTAAAATGTTCATTAAAACCCCTGCTTTTGGCAGTCAAATTGTCAAATTGCCACCAAGACGAATTGGAAAAATAACTGCAAACGGCAAAAAGCAGCAGCGAACGAAACAAAACTTTTATGAGCCAAAGCAATTCGCGCAGCACGCCAAACCGAGCGAAGCGAGTTGAATTGTCATTACCATTTGCATTTGAATGGCGGCAAACGGTGGCAGGTACAATTGTGGCAGCGCCGAGCAAATGCAAAGCTTGCCACGCTACTGCAAATCAAACAAGCCACGCAGGCCAAACGGTTGCGGCGCAAACGTTGACTTGTGATTTTATGAGCGACTCGCAATAAAATTGTTATTCTTGAGCACGCGTGATATATGCCACTTGCCGCATACCGAATGCGGCATGCCAACTGCAACCGCAGTCCACAGTGCAAAGCTCGTCTTACCCAGTTAGCTTGTTAGCCCCGAGCCATTGAACCGTATCGCCAACGGTGCTTGGCCGCTGACTGCTACCCACGTACAAGCAGCGCCTGTTTGCTCAGCGCGCCGCCGCCGCTGCTTCGCCCTGTCGCATATGCATACTAAGTACTACACGGGTAGTTGCGACGGCACCTGCAGCAACTTGTACTACCTTGCGCTGGTCGGGCGGAAACCCTTTTGTTGCCACAGCCCTGCCGCTCCGTCCTTGCAATCGCGTTGTGGCAAATTCAATGCGAGACTATGAAAATCAATTTGCGAATAATTCAGGCATGAAATTTTTATGACAGTTGTGATTTTATTTCTGCTTCCTTATGGTTATGTTTTGTTAGCAACCAACGTTCTTGTTGTTGTTGTTGTTCTAGTTATATTTTATTGCAGTTTTCCGCGCGCTGCTTCGTTTTAGTAAAAAAAGCAATAAAATGACAATCGCGCGGCTTTAAAAAGTTGCCAAAGTTAATGTTGGGCTAGGCAACTACGCGGAAGAAGCAAAAAGAAATAAGAGTGATACGTTCCTTCTAGCGACTCTGCACCTCTCCGCGCGTTGGATTTTACTTGAAAATAGAGGTTGTTAGCGAAGAAAAGGTATCGCATTGCCAATAAAAGCCAAAATATGTGAGTGAGCAAAATGTGCAACAACAATAATAAAACAACAACTACATATGAAAGTAGCAAACACCTTAACAATGTTAGTGTGAGTTGTTGTAGCAACGGGAATAATAAAAAAAAAAATATTCAACTTCAAACGCAACTAGGACAACTAAGAAATCGGGTAACAAATCGCTTCCGTTTTGCATATTCATTTTACATTTTGTTGTCCCATTTTTGTAACTATGGTCGTGTATTATTTTTTGTTGTTTTTACAATTTTTGTTGACACGTAAAATTTCAATATTTTGAATTGAGCGCAGGTGACTGAGTTTTATCGGCCAAAATGGAAGAAGTACTTGAATTTAGATGGATTTATTTTGAAGAGAAGTACTTGCTTATCTAAATTAGGAAAACTATTTTCCGCATGCTAATACAAATTTCTAATATTGTATGAAAAAAATTAAATGTTCACGTGAACTCGCCACAGGAGATTTCAACATGGAAAGACTTACGCCTGAACAACGTTTACAAATCGTTCAACTTTATTACAAAAATTCACGTTCTGTAAAGAATGTGTTTCGCGCGCTTCGCTCAACATAATAGGCTTACTGAGCGTACTATTCGCAACACCATCACCAATCTTGAGAATCAGCATTCATTATTGGATAAGATTCGACCGAATAGACCACGTCAAGCACGCAGTGAAGAAAATACATCGGCCGTAGCTGAGAGTGTACACGAAGACCGTGGAGAGTCGTTTCGGAATCCGTAAGCAGCAACTCGGACTGACGTATGGAACGAAATTATGGAATTAACGAACAAAGTATGGAATTAAATTAAAAGCGTACAAAATACGACTTGTGTAAGAACTGAAGCCGCTCGATCTATCTAAGCGACATCGCTTCGCTCTATGGACTCTTAAAAAATTCCAAGAAGATCCGACGTTTTCGAGCCAAAGTTGCCACATTGAGACGGAGAGCAACCTGAAGAGATTCAAGAGCTGCTACTTCATCCAGAGAGAACAGCGGTTTGGTGTGCTTGTAGCCGGTAGAATCATCGATCCATATATCTTCAAAAATGATGTCGGTGAGAACGTAACCGTCATTGGCGACCGTTATAGCGCCATGATAACCTGCCTGAAATTAAAGCTCATAAGCTCGGCGACATTTGGTTTAAACCAGAAAAGAACACTTCTACTACCAGTCGCAATGCTCGAACGAGTCATCGAAAGTTGGACTCAACGGATGGACCATCTGAGACGTAGCCGCGGCAAAATTTTGAAAAAGATAATCTTCAAAAAATGAATGCCAAATAATGTTCTTTCGAATGATAATTAACATTTACCATTAAATTTGAATTTTTTTGTGGTTTTTTCTTTAGAAACGTAGGAAACCTCGAAATGGTTCACCCTATACTTCGTTGACGCCTTAATCAATAACAAAAATTTCTCAAAAGTTTTTTTTAGCACGAAATCGTAATTTTCTAACACCATATAGTTATTCTGATCGCATTTGAACAACGCAAAATAAAGATTAGTAAAAGCATCTATTGAAAAAATTAAGGTTTTCTTTTTACCAGACCTCATATAGCGAGAGCTAGTCTGCATCGGTGCGTAACAAATTTTTTAAGTTCCTTCGAAACCGCACTTGCAGAGTTCTGCATTTAGCTGCAGGAAATAATTACGCATAGCACTAAGCCCTCCCCTGGACTGAAATAGCCTTGGTTATATTCGTAAGAAATGTAGGTCCTTGCTGGCTGCCCAACATATATGAGACTATAATCTAAAAAAAAAAAAGAGCAATCAGCACTTGCCACTTCTATTGATAATCCTCGTAACTGCTTATTAAACTAGGATAAAGGGCAACTACACCTGTAAGGCGCTTAATTTTGAGTACGAGTATATAAATTTAATTACAGAATGATTTGCAGAGCAAGAATGTGATTACTTTTATACACTTCCCGAAATAAATTACTCCGTAAAGTACTTTGTGGTACAAAATTTCCACGCCAAGGATTATAAAAATAGTTATTGCTGAAATATACATACGTACATAAGGAGTGTTCTGTATATCTTTGTGCATATATTGATTTAATAGTTCACTCGCTTGCTTTTGATGTACTGTTTGACTTTGCCAACTGCCACAAGCAATCAATTGTGGCACTACATTTTGATGGCACCAGCGTGCCACACCTACCCAGACAGCGCAACTAATGCTGAAATTGCACACAAATCCCGAAAATGTTCATATACCATATATTTATTTATATGAGTATGTGTATGTGTGTGTGTGTGCGTATACGTCAACGTTGAATGGCATCAATGAATGCATGAAGCAGCAGCAGCGACTGAGGCGACGCGCAAACGCTGAAGACTCAAACGCAAAAGGGAATGCCAAATGACAGTGTAGGAATTGTGAGAAAAACAACAACAGCAACAACAATGCTAGCTAATGTTATGTGCACTTTTGGTGTGCGACTTTGTGTTACAATGTTGCAATATGTTGCACGTTGCCCAATGTACAAGAACAAATGCAATTGACCGACAAAGAACAACAAAAAAGTAAAACATATCTAAATAATTTGAGCGCAGATAAAATTAGAGGGACAAAGCGAAGAGCAAAGCTAAACAACAAAACCAACTATGGGAAGCGCGTTTGCGTGTAACGGCGATGGCGGCGCTACCGTCAAACGTACGTTACATGCACCGACGGTGCGAACATGTGTCAGGAGAGTCCTTTTAGTTATCTACAACAACAACAGCAAATGCGCCGGCTGCATGTCATGTCTAATTGACAGACTTACTCCAAGGATTGCAGGTCTGCACATGTATGTGCCACATAGCATACATGCAAGTGAACATGCCACAATGTAGCAAAAGGGTTGCCAGCAGGGCGCCACACGAGTTGACAAAAAAGTTAGGTATTAGAATACAACGGTCAGTTTACAGAAAGACACCATTGGCCACTATGCAACTGTGCCATTGTTCGATTGTTCGTGATCATAAAAACGGCGACTTAATGAACGTGTTGCAGCAACGCCGCCGTCAACGAAGCCGCAAGTGATCATGTGACATGCATAAAGTGACATACATACGTGTTTGTATGTATGTATGCATGGTGAGAGTGAGTGATGTACACCTCAGCTGCAACATAGTATATCTATGCGCAGAAGCGGCATTCGTCGCCGGTAGACAGAGATTAGATAGGAAACAAGAGAAAAGTACTTGCGGCTGCTGTGGCAGCGAAATTGGCCACTTGATTGACGCCAGCCGGCTGCTGTTGCATGTTCGTTAGAGGCAAAAATGCATGGCAATAGGTAAAACTCACACTCGCACACACACACGCGAGTGCAATGCGCAGTGTCCAAGACTACATAATTTAATGCTCCATTAAAGGCTCCTATTACGATAACGGCGACGAGTGCTCGAGCACTTGAAATTGCCTTTGAAGCGCAGTAGTCGGCAAAGATAACAGCACCCAGCCACTAGTGTAGCGCTTGAAGTGTTGCCGCAACAAATGCCTCAAAGTACAAATAGTGCCAGCGCAGAGAGTGAATGCAGACGAGGGAGGGTGGACGTAAGAGTCCTAACCTCAATCTTCGATGCACTTACTAAACAACGGTAGTCGGTGGCACTTACGCACAGAAGCCACGGAGAGGCGGGTTGTTTTCATATCAACGCATTGCTGCTGGGAAATTTATGTTGCTGCCAAGGATGCGCAGCCGTCGGCACAGCGATTAAGGAAATCATTTCAAGGCGGCGTTTCGGAAATGAGACGCGTTCAACAACGCGCTTTAATTATGTACGTTTGATAACAAAAAATTAAAATAGAATTTGTTGAACGTAAAAGCAAGTAAAAAGGGGAAGATTGTTATAAAAACAATTTCTTTTGTTTTTGTTGTATTTTAATTGTGAGAAAATGCGGCCTAATGCGCTTCCTGTTTTCATTGCGCTCAACGTAAGCCCTTCGTTGTTGTTGCTACCGTTTGCTGTTGTCTTCCCTTGTGAATATGTGGTTTGGTTCCTTTGTGGCAAGCATATTTTACGTTTTTTTTTCCCATATTTAACACCCATTCAGTCATTTATAAAAGCACACACACACATTCACACGTATTTATAGCGACATTTCGGTTAGCTCTTCTGCTGTCATTGTCTATCCAAAACTCATTTAAATTGAGTGTTAATTGCATTTTTCACTATTTTCGACCGCAACAGTTGGTAGCCATGTTACCCATTAACATATAGGGTATATGTATGTCGAAAGACACAAAAATTTTCACATATATATATATATACTAGAATATAAAAAATAAATATTTTCCTCTGTCATTAATTCAAAATTTCACTTATGCTTTAAAGTGTCGCTGAAGTGGCGCAATGTTTTCCTTACCCTTGCCGCCAAATGTTGCAAGTCGCACTTGAGTGCACTTCGAGTGGCGGAATCAGTCAACTGACAAATTATGTAACTACAATTAGTGCTACCGTACATTCAAATGTTGCCGTCAGTTCTTTAGTCATCATCACTTAGCCTATGTGTTCGTAATATGTTGGCTTAGGTCAATTAGAGCTAGAGCTAATCGCTTTAATGATAAGATCACCAACATAATCTAGTGCCACTCTAATGGTTTAGGCCATTCATTTTACTTAGAGAATAGCACTGAATGTATTAAGCACGCTAGCTATTCCTGAAGATTTTGAAAGAAATTATTTAGCAAGTATTTAAACGAAGTCAGGGATGAATCAAAATATATTATATAATATCAGCCAATAACCTTGGTAAACTAACAAAAATTTTTTTTTGTTTTATGAAGTTTCTAAACGGTTTTATACAAATTTGAATTCGCTCATTTCAAATATACTCTCAGTTTTTTTTCTAGCAACACTAGTTTTACTGATACAGGTACTATTTGAAATATCGTAACTCGGCTTACTTGAACTAATTTTAGGGCAAAAAATTACAAAATTGTATGTCTACATTAAGAAATACTTGTTAAAATAATCCAAATAGTTTTTGTGCTGTTTGTGGTGGCAACATGTTTAGAGAATGCCATTTAAATGCGTCTGATTCTATAAAAAAGGCCTATTTGGATTACTTTAGTAATAAAATATATATAACATAACTGATATGCGTCGATCTTAAAATGGTAAATTTTTTTTTGGCTCAACAAAGAGGATATATCGAATACCTTATGGTATAGCCGTGTCAAGACAGAACACTGGACTAAATAAGCCTTTGAGATTGAATTTAGTACCTGGTAGTATGAGTATGATGAATGCCCCTTTAGTAGCAAGAGAGAGCATCATATTACCCCCTGATCACATAAAGTTAGGTCTGATAAAACAGTTTGTAAAAGCTCTAAAATGCTGTAAGGGGGAATATTTAAAATTTATATTAGTAAAATATTTCCGAAACTGAGCACAGAAAAAATAAAATCTGGTATTTTTGAAAGTCCTCAAATCAGGGAACTAATAAAGGACCAACGTTTTACTGCTTGTATGACGGATAAGGAAAAATCAGCATGGTTTGAATTTATTTGGGATGTGCAAAATTTCATAGCAAAGAAATAGTCTCCAGACTACATTCAACACATTGAGCAGCTCGTGTTGCACTTCCAGAGACTCCGATGTAAAATGAGCACAAAGATGCCCTTCTACTTCAGCCACTTAGACCATCGTTTAGGCAACTTAAGGAGAACGCTGTAATCAGGATATTCGCACTTTGAAACTCTTCCATACCAACGCCGTTTGAATGAAAATATTCTAGCTAATTATTACGAAAGCATTCAAAACCAACCTGATACTTCAGCTCATGCAAGAAAAGCTTCTAAAAGAAATTTTTTTTCATGTTAAGTAAGAACAATATATTTTTTAATTCTAAAACTGTAGGATTTTTGGCTAAACATGTAATATGTTCAGATTTCGAAAACTAGAGCTGCTAGAGAAAAACTGACTACAGATTTAGTATCAGCGTGGCAAAATCATAAAAAATCGGGTAAAAAACTTCTTAAAACAAAGCAACTATTTTCCAGTTTTGTCGGTTTTACCAACCTCATAATGGTCCGTCTACTCTGGAAGTGTCTTAAAAATGTCGTCTGAATTCCCTTTGGACGGAAATGACGAACTGCAAAACATGGTACCGTTGTACTATCGAAACCCTCTTTTCGGTATCCCAAGCTTTAATTTTTTAAACAATTCAATAATAACCTGCTAAATAAAAAAAAGGTAAGTCGATTATTTACACAGAAAAAAATGTATTATTATTTTGTTCGTAAAGAGGGAACTCTGAATAGCCTCCTTAATTAAAAGTACTACTTGTTGGTAATAATATTTATGTAATATTTTTCAAGGCGGATTTTGTTATCGATATTTAATCTGTTTTCAAGGCGGATGGAATTGTCTGAGCTTTTGAGTCTTGAATTATTAATAATAACTCGAGAGCTAAGATACAAATGAGCTGAATATTTGTTTGAAGATAAGATCACCAGCAGACGCATTTCCATTCTTCCTTCATTTACTTTAGGGAGCATATTTAACAGCCGGCGTATTTTAACTGATAAAATCGATATCAACGCATACTTCAAGCACTGTAAACTTTTAAGTTTAGCAACTTTTCACGGGCTTTTGATGGCTGACCAACATATGAAACAAACAGCGTGTTCTATGCTTGTTGTTTTAATGAATAAGCAATTATTATATATAACGCAATATTTCCGAGAAAGCTTGAAGACATTAATTAAAAAAATAATAACAATAATATCTAAATAGGAGAAGATGAAATTAAAAAAGGTATTTACAGAGCTTGGCTTGTAGTTTTCAGCTAAACGGAAGTAGTTTTCAGTTTATCGTGCGCATCAGCAACCAGTCGTTTAGCTCTCGAATGTTTTTATAAATTAAATTTTTAATTTCGTTTTACTGTTACTCTTTAACCACTCTCCAGTACTCGCCGCCTTGCTCCCAAAGCTCAACAGTTGCCGTTTGTTTGTTGACTTTTCATTTCATTTCCTGCAAAGCTGATTTGAGATATCAGAAAATAATGGCAGCATGAAATGTGGAAAAAAACGAATTATCACATTTTGCTGACTGCAGATGTTGTATTATAAGCAATTTAATTTGTATTTGTCTTTTATTGCTTGTTTACTAGCTTGTAGTTGAACTTTTTTGATATTCGCCTTATTTTTGTGGCAGCGAGCGCATAGCATTGCCATTTATAAAATATAATTGCCCGCCTGCCACTGCATTTTGCCACTTCGCTTTGTTGTTATTCTCATTTAACTTCTTTTTTGTGCATACTTTTTTTTTGTTTTGCTTTTGTTATTGCATTTTATCAACTCATTGTTGGCGTTACTTTAGCTTCCGTTTGTGCGCCGGCCTCTAGCGAAATTGTCGTGTGAGTTTTGTTGCTCGACGGTTGAGATAGCTCGATGGTGGACTGAAATGAACGAATGCCTGAGTGCATCAATGAAATTCTCTGTCCAGCAACTGCTACACACGTCACTTTTTTTCCCATTCATTCGCGCATTCGTTGGGAACTTTGGCGATTCACTGTCCACGGACGGACGAACGCTTGACAGTTGGACATGCCACAAGCAGCAATTATAAACGCATTAGGCCAAGCGACGATGGCGTTGGATCAGTTGCTTGATCATGCGCGGCCGTTCAAAACAGATAGTTGTTAGTCGGTTTGATGAAAACAACAAAAACAACATTACTACCAGCTGCTACAGCGACTACTTCATTCTTTACTCTGCGGTAGGAGTGGGTGCTGATTACGCGCGTTTACGTTTTCATGCTCAATCCTCTGCAATCCTGCGCGGCAGCAGCCTTTAATGGATTTGCTACAAAAAAAAAAAAAACAAATAAACATAAGAAATTTGACAAGAAAAAAGCAAAAACATGCTTTTAATGTGTAAGAAATTGCCGCAAATGGCGCTACAATTTAAACGGTTCCGGCTGTGGCAGCGGAAACAGCCAACGAAGCATGCAACACGGCAATGACTGCGCGAGCAAATAGAGCGTGAGTGAGTAAGCGTTCTTCTTCTTCATGCACAATTTGTCTTCAGCACACACACACATACACCGTTCCTCATCAATAGCGCTTAGCAAAGAAGATTTTTCCTCAGTCCTTTGCCGCAGTGCTATCATATTTCGCCATCCCTGCAACCCTGCATACGCTATCCTGCCACACAGACAACATTTTGTAGTTGCAACTCATTGTCGGACACACTTTCAGCTTCCTGCTCTTATTTGTCTACGAGGCTGTTGCAAAATTTACATTGCACGCACGCGACATGTGCTGCTGTCCGTGTGTCCTCAACTGCCCGGCCGTGTCTCCACTCAAGTGACCTGCCTCATAGACGCTACACGCATATTGGACAACGCCTTTGTGCGCCGCTCAAGTGTCGCACTTCGAAACGGTCCATCCGTCGTCGTGTCCATTGACAAGCGACATACGTGTGTCTGCCTGTACCTTAGCCCCGTACGCAAGTGTCCTCCCTTTTCATGTTTGCCAGCAAAAATATCGAATTACTCGGCGAACGTGGGTGCCCCATGTGCTGATATCCGAGTCCACTCGTCGACAAATTGTCTCAAAGCGCATCCACTCATGGCAACGCGTGTGTATGTGTGTGCGTGCATGTACTTGCTTACATTATCTAACACTGTGTGCTAAAATCTGTTGTACAAATACAATTTCAAATATGTTGCATAAACATTGCTTAGCGGTTAGTTGCAGTTTCACTGAAATCAAAAAGGTCAAAGCTGAAGTGGCAGCAGACAGGATGTTTACACATAAATTAAGGATACGCGTTGAGTAATTTTTTGTTGTTCTTCTTTTGTTGCGTCAAGTCATTCATTTAAGTTTTGGAGTTGAGATAAAGATCCTTTGAAGTTACTGCGGTAATTCTGTTCATGTTCAAGCAACTAATATTTATGTGCATGTTTCTCTAAGTACATATTTGCTTATATACATATGTACCTACTTATGTATTACGTATTTATGGATGGATATAATTTTTTGTATGCCACTTGAAGTCTGGGTTTCTAACTGATGGGTGATATATATATATATGGTTTAAGTGACGCAGTGTTTGCTTTTTGCGACTTTGTTGCGGTCACTTGGATCAGGTTAGAGAACCAATTTAATAAGCATCGAAGAATTAATTATATTTATTTAAATGGAAATTATTCTAAATTCGTTAATGCAAAGTTTAAGCTAAAATACTAGTCTATACCAATAGAATAGAAGTAAGAAATATTGAAAATTGGGTTAGGTTAGAAGCCACCGCTTTCATTTTATTTTCTTGAATAGTACATTAACGCGGTAGGCGAAGAGAAGGGAATGGTTAGGAAGACACTTTATTAAGGACACGTACGAGAGGTGTTCAGAAATGATTGAAAAGGAGGTAGATCCACTTTTCAGGACCAGTTAATAGATGCGTCTGAGAAAATCAGGTGGTTTTCACGAAAATGGATGCACGTCCTGCAACATTTAAGGCAAGATACATTTTACAAGTACTGTAATGTGCCCTAGTTCAGCAAACATAGCACAAAAATCCCTAAAATTTTAAAACCTAGCATGTAAGCATCCACAGTAGACCTTGAGGCATCAAGTATGGCACAGAAATTATCATTGTTTGTTCGCTTCGCATCGTAACAAGTTTTAGGTTGTTGAAGTGGTTACGAAAGTGAATTTTTTTTTTCATTTATTTCATGTGTTGTTAGAGATAACAATAATTATCGGTGTATTTCACCCAGCATATTTCCCCAAGGCAACTAGTTATTGATCAAATAACGCTCTATGTTTTAATTTCGCTCACTAAAGCAGCAAAGTGAGCAAAGATTGTCTCTTAAGCTTGCTTCCCATACTTGAATCTGGTCCGAGCTGGCGTCAGTACATAATTAAAACTGATAGTATTTAAATAAATAAACATACAATTATTCTAACTTAAAACAACAACATTACAAAATATATTTGAAAAAATAAATCTTCAGGGAATTAAATACTAAGAAACAACAAAAATTTTTTCATATCAGCACTTTGCGGTTTCAGCACTTCATTTCGATCATAAAATTGTACATTTATTAAATAAATTTCACGCATAGAAAAGCAAATGACCCTCAACATGAAGTAACATGTAGCAATTATAAATATTATATAACCACTTCAAGCAATAATAAATATGTGAAACTGTGTAGATTTATTTCTATGTGAACACTTGCGGTGACCCTGTAGGGAAAGCAGGTCCTTCAGTGAATTAAAAGTATGAAAGTAGCCATATTTGAATTGTACAGCCATGCAGCAGATGTGGTTTAGTATAAAAATTTACTTTAAATTTTAAACAATTTTATAAAACAAATTTAATAGAAATATTTATAAATTTAAAAAAATAGTTTTTTAATCTATGAAAGCTATGTGTAGCGGTTAAGCATATAGGGAATAGAAATCCTTTTAACTTGAGACATAAACAAAAATAATAATTTTTCCTGCAGGGTCACTGTGTTCTGCAATATAACATCTGCACTCGAATTTCTACAACATAACCGCAATCTCAGCAATAAATCGGCACTTGAAAACATAATTACATACGAAAAGTTTCAGCATTGAATGGCAGTAACACACATATAAATATATATTGTATTTGTGTTTGTTGGCATTTGAACTTACTTAGTATATAGCCCTTTATCAGCAGAAACACTAATGCACACTGGCGCAGAAACATGCAACATACCGTCGTAAAGCAATAAAAAATGCAATCAGTGAACAAGTGCACAACAAAATGAAATAAACTGATAGACAACAACAATAACGCATGAAATCAAACGCCACTATAATGGTAAAGCCAGCAACAACAACAGCAAAAGCAAAAGCAAGAAGAAGACACAACACAGTCAGAATGCAATAAAAATGTTTATGATGCTCATTATGAGTAATACGGCAATGCGTTGTGGCCAATAGCTGCCACGTTGATGCATGTGATGGACCCAATGCACGGCTTGCTGGGCAGATGGATGAGCAGCTGTGGCTGGCTGCTTTGCTGTTACTGCATAAATAGACAAAGCGCCAAACACTTGACGACACGACGCCACAGGCTGTGCCGTTGCTGTTGCCATAAAGCGTTTGTTGCAAGTATGTTTTAATGAATTTATCTGCATGTAAAAGCACAAACACACACACATACACATGCGACTTTTACACGTTAGTGTGTTGCCGTTGCGCTCATCATTAGAGATCATTAAATGTTTGCAGCGGCCATAAATAAATGCAATAGCCGCCGCAGCGCAATCGAATGGCTGGTATTGTGAGTACATATTGAAATAATAAAACGAAAGTTATCAACTGACAATGCCGCAGACAGTTAACAACATTCATCACACACAGCATCATCACCCAAGTCACAATGGACGGCGGCTCGGTGCATGCAACAAAACAACATGAAGTTCTAATGCCGTGGTGGGGTGGGGTGCAAACAAAACGCTCAACGCGTCATCAACAAAATCACCAACACCATCATTGACAGCACCATTAACGGCAGCTAGCAAAAATAGCAGTGCCACCAATAGCAACAATAACAACAACAGCACTGCTATTGGCAATAATATTATTATGGCTGCCGATGTGACTCAACGTCAACGGCTGCTGGACTTATCGCATATCGCTGTTTGTTGGCATGCTGTGTTGTTATTGTTGTTGTTGTTGCTATTGGCCTCATCAAATGAAAATAGCAACAATTGTGCTGTCATCACAACATCACTACGAAACAATACAAATGCCAATAACTATGGCAGCAACAACAACGGCACTTGGAGGTCATTGTGAAGCCAACGGCTGTGCTTAGCTCCAGCTTCACAAGCTGATAGGGTTAATTTCCATTCGAGTACACTGAAAATAAATTATATTCTTTTCACCTAAGGTGTTAGTGCAGTTGTAAATTTCACAAAAAAAAAATTTATTTTATGTGAATATATATCGAATGTACATATATTTGAGAATATTCTCCAAATATTGGAAGTTGTTCTGGAAAATAGTTTCGCAGATATGAGCTTATTTGTATGAATTCTTTAACTAAAGGTAATCAGTTCCCAACACTTTAAATACGTTTTTCTCGTAACGCCGTTTTCAGCGCCGGTGAGGTTCGATCATTAACTAGATTCATCTATAGTAATAATTTTTTTTTTTTTAATATTTGGATTTGATATTATTTGAAAGAAAATGCCCTTACCGCTAGACACATTTTTTCAGAGGTCCTTCTGGAAATTTTCAATGGGATCAAGGGAATCTAAAAATTTTTGAAAATGATTCGCCGATTATTAATATATTTTTATATATATTCTGTAAACGTTCATATTTTTTTTATATATTAAAAAAATTGCCTCTGCAAAAACAGAAAGATTTCCAAAAAACGAGTTTTCTTAATATGAAAATGGATATAACCCCTTAAGTTAGAGGCAACTGAACACATAATATTATATTTTCAGATGTTCAACATTATTGTGGATTGATAACCCATGTTCATAGGCCGATCGAATAATATGCGATCTCTCCTGGTATATTGTTTCGCCATTGATGTCACTTTGTCACGCATACTTTCGTTTACATTGCCTCTTAATAAATTTTTCTTTTTTGAAGACGCAAAAAATTTTTGTCCACAGATAAGAAACACGACGCATGGTATCCGAGGTACCGAAGAAGGTTTTAAGGCCGCGCTAAGAAGCCCATTAATGCTTCTGAACTTAAGAGGAATATCAAGCGAGCACTACGACTACTTTTCTTTAAAGGCGGAGCCCAGTTACTGCAAGAATACACTTCGAAAATACAAAATAGAATAACAAAGCTATAGTTTCGCCCCATAACTCTCAATTCTTTCAGTGTTACTCCGTTGGACTGCCGCGCCATCATCTTGACACATTCCGACAGACGCAACATTACTTGGCTTATTGCTTGGAATAATGATGAAAATTAAATCTTGCCATAAAATTCTATGCGAAAATGTATACAAAATGCTTTTTACACATTCACACATACACACACACATACGTAAATAGCTAGATGCCACATTCCACGTTCCGATATTAGCACACACTTTTGGGTAACAGCGAAGCTGCCACCGCATGCCACTTGAGCCTTTTATAAGAGTTTATGACGCATGATAATATTCGCCACATTGGCTGTTCTGATACTTACGGCTGTCATAAAATGTCAGAGAATCAAAAATTAATACAACGAAAGGGTTAATATTTGCACTGCTCGCAATGTATAAATATGGTATTTTGCGCAATTATTGCGTTATAGCAGAAGACAGAGCTGGGCGAAAGTGGATTGGGTGCGATTACCGCCGGTTATGGGAGAGAAACGTGCCAGCAGCTAAATAGAGTGTGCTGCAAGGACTTAAAGTTATCCTTATTACGTCCTGATGTAACTAACTCTCAATTATTCCGGCAACTCCCACTCTGGAGACCGAATTTGCAAGCTAGTTAGCACCCACTTCACACACAAAATTTAAGAATCCATACATACGCATATATATATTTCTCACACGCACATGCCATGACACGAAAGCCTCGTAAAGCACTGCTTTATGACAAATAAACTCCACGAAAATTAAATTTTCTCTTAACAACGCTGCTGCCGTTGTAGGAGAGCGCTGCGAAATTAAATCGTTTGCTTACAAAACCAATCGTTTTTGGATAGCAAATTTTGTAGGCCATAAAGGACCTGATTATTTCCCACTCCGCAGCATTCCTCATATTGCAAGCGTTGTTAGACTTTAACTTTATTAACTATAATGGGCAATAATAATAATGTGTGGCAGCTAGCCGAATAAAATTTATGACATTCCTTCTTCGTCGGCCATAAAGTCCAACAAGGAAGCAAATAAATTGGAGTCTATGGCGAAAGAAATAAAGTTTAATCAGTTGTGACGAAGTGAAAATGTTGTTTTAAATAGCACCAAATATATGAAATCAATTCGAGAATACTCGTATTGTAAAAATACAGTTATAAGCAATTATTGAAGCGCTTATTAAATTTTGGAAAATAAAAATAAGAAAAAATTAACTTGTGCTTTATTGTGAACGGAAATAGTTAAGTAAAAATGATAACGCGACATGCGACATGCTCTTAGACATAGCAGAGGCTCTCAACATCTACTTTAAATCACTTTTGGTTGATGTCTTACTTGGACTTGTTTATCTGCATAAAGTGAGAATAAAGTCTGAATAATTAGGGGTTTTACCCGACACACTAACCAGATTACACAGACTGTATCGAGTACAAAATAGCTCATGCTCTGCCACTGCCATGTGTCATGTTTTCACTTTCAGAGCGGAAAAACTGTTAATGAAGATGTTGGTTATTTTGTACATATATGTCAACACTATATTCATAGCCTGGTCAAGCCTGAATTCTCGGCGACCAGATCTAATTACTTCGTTCTTTGCCCAACTGATTGTGACTGACGATTTGATTGTTTCTTTGTGACTCTGTACTATGATCTTTATAGCAATCGTTTGTATGTAGAGTGAAGGATTGCCGGCTGTAAGTAGTATTAGTGAAAACTTTCGGTTTGTTAACAGTTAGATTTTTTATAACATCAAATTTAATTTACCTAATGTTGGTAAAGAGAGTTAGCTTGTGTTTATTATAGGAGATAATATGGTATCTTGGCATAAGAAGAGAGTGTAATTTCCTCTGCTAGCTGAGATAATCATTGAGTAGAGAATACCGTTCTACAAAACTCTCATTTTTCCTAAAAAGAGCATAACTTCCACGAAAGCAAGTTCTAAAAGTAGAAAACCAAAAATTATCTTTTTTTATAATCAACAAATTTTACCCTAAGGCTAAGAAAAAAAAATATTTCGCTCCAGCCTATTATAAAGCTTCCGAGGGTATAACCTCTATATATACACTACATACTCTATACATATTTACAATTATAAATATGCGATTTTTTAACTCTTGCATGTGCTTAGCTCTATATAAAATAATAACTGAGTAAATAATGCAACTGGCTAAGTATCAATTATGAAATGGAAAAGCTGTTGTCAATCAGCCCAATATTTAACGAAGTATTTTATTACGCATCTTGCATAGCGCAAATTTGAGATCACTTAATTATATATATTGACATAAATAAAATACTCATAAAAATATATATACGAGGCAATCAGTGTATTAGCACATCCGAAGCAAATGAATTCGTAAATTCTTACCATAAAAATAGGTTCACATATCAAAGCACAAAATTGCCGACGGCCAAGGCTCATTAGCTGGAACAGTGCCAACAATGAGCACACACACACACACACACACACTCAGCTGGTGTACATAAAATGCGAGTAAAAAGGCCGAGCTGTAATGGAAACCGTTTGGCAACCCTTTCAGCAAAAATGAAGGCAGAATATTATTTGTGTTTTTTTTTTTGTTTTTTTCACTCTCCTTTATATTGCATTCAATTTCATTTCATTATTTTGAGACTTTGCTTTTTATTAAATCGCCATACATGGAAGGTATGTAAGCGAACATACATATGTAGTTGTATATGTGCGTGTGTATTCTTGCCTGTACGTAGCGGTATTTATCCCTCGCTGATATTTCAATTGAACCTCTCGCCCGAGGTGCACCAGGCAATGTAGAGCTGAACAACCGGTACCGAGCGACAGCATAGCATATGCCCGGAGGGTTGACACCACTACAATAAATACTATTGGAAACCGCCTGTCACTACTGTTTGGTGCTTTTTATTTAAATTTTTTTGCTTGCCGGATATATGTTTGTCACACGCTTGCATGCCACATATGTACTTATGCATGTATGTGCAACCCCAATCGACGCGCTGACTCAACTACTACAACGCACGACTAATAAGGGCAAATTATGACAGCGGATAGGCCCTTGCACATTAATATTTCTTCGTTTTTTGCGCTTCACAATTTTTTGTGCCGATTGCGCTCCGCTCGACGTTTTGCTGTTTTTGCAGCGGCTCGCAGTGGAAGCGAACAAATTTAATAGTTGCTGTGACAGCGCTGAGGCAAAAAGTCGACATGGCGTTGCACGTAGCCCTTCCCCTACGCACACGTGTTGGTAGTGTCAACTGCTCGCAAATATATATTAAATGTATGTATAAGAAGCCAACTTGATATTTATATGCGCTTAGTGTGTATTATTTCGTGTGTAAATACACATTACGCCATGTCCCTCTTGTGCCGATGACTATTCGCATGTAATTCGAGCCGCCCGCCTATATGCGCCGCGCCGTACCAATCGTGCCGGCCCATGAGGTTTTTGTGTGCCTCGCTGATGGCTTTGATGGGCGTGTTCTCTGCAAAGACCCATTGCAATTCGCAGCTTGCAATGTTGCACACGTCAGACTTGGCGGTAATGAGCGGAGCGGGCGCGGTGGCAAGCACGACAAATGGAATTATTAAAATGGCAAAAACAACGCTGCTTTTATTAGGAATTTATTTCCGACTTAAAATATCGGAATTCCTGTGTGCGGCAAAGTGCAACACCAAGTGCATGCATGTGTGTGTGTGCGAGCGTTTCGCTCTTGCGCCCCACCTATTTCGATTTTTATTGCAGCGCTCTTCTGCGGCCGCCACTGCGCTGGGTTGGCTGAACGTCTCCCTTGTCTTTCTTAATATTTTCCTGTTATTGTTGTTGTTGTTGTCGTCGTGGCTTTGACTTCAGCTTTGGCTTGTCCATCTTATTGTCGACGTTTGTCCTTTGTCGCTTTCGCTTGATGGTCGCTTTGAACCAGGTATCGCTTATGTGTTTGGATGTGTGCATGTGTGTGCGTGTGTTTATTTAACTGGCAGAGCTTCGTCGTGTCAAGTTCAAAGCATTAAATAACTTGGCACATTGCATGACAATGCTACAAAACTCCGCTAAGGCAAGGCCTACATAGAATATATACTCTTACATATGTGTGTGTGTGTATGGATAAATACAAGCGCACATCCCCAACCACACGCAGTCAGCTTTTATCCACTAATCGTCCCGCTTCGCTGCGGCTAAAACAAAGGCAAAAGGAGAAGCAATGACACTGACGAAGCCAGCAACCGAAGCAAAGGCCAACAAACATGAGGAAATCACTCACACTCACACTTATAGATAGCGGCATATGTGTGTATGCATGCCACCTTTTATGGCAATGATATAGAGGGCTATATGTTGCACATTCATAAGCGCAAACTTCAGCTCTCAAACACACACACACACCGACTGAGGTGAACAACTACTTTCGCAAGTCTCTATTAGCTCATTCTGCTTACATATGCAACCTTGCGTATATACTTTGTTCAGCTTGTCAATGACAATGCCCTCCACTATTCACTCACATACAAATAAACATATATATAACATAAATATCTGTTTTCACTTGGTTATTCGAGTACGTCTGTGCTTTATTCTTATTTGCACGGCAATTGCAAGTGAATACACTCTCAGGTAAACAGTCAAACACACACACATCCCTACATGTAAACTCCTCATCTATGCACATACATATATACAAGTACAAAAGTAGATATGTACAGAGCAGCGCAAATAAACCGCAGAAAGCACAAAAATTAATGTAATAAATAATAACAAAAATGGCTGCCATAATGGCGCATTGTAAGCTGATATGCCATGCCACAACTGCTTAGTCACTAAGTAGGACTTACTTATATATACATATGTATAAGTACATAGACAACTATTTACCTTAGCATTGCAAACAATAAGTATTTGCTTTACTATTTCTCTACCGCATTACATTTTCGCGGATGAAGAACGTTATTTTATTAAAGTTGAAGATCAACGCCTATATTTCATAAAAGTCAAAAATGGTATAATTAGTATAACTGATATTTTTGCAAAAACATTGTGTTCTAATATTTTTGATGCACAAATTAGACTGGGTCCCCTCAGTTACTTAGTAAAGCGAAAAAATTATTTAGAGGATTGCAAAGGAGTTCCTATCACTTTTAAGAAAAATGCATTCTTTGACAAAGTTTGACTTAATAAATCCACATAATTGCCATTCATTTTGCTAATAGATAGCTTGTGGCGCACTTAAAACCTTTTGATACCAACTTTGGATTAAAACTTGGCTCCGTTTTTGGCGATAAGCACTACATTGTAGCCAAATTTCTTTCTAGCGAGAATTCTCATGGCGTCTGAGTATAGTAAAAGCAAATATGCTGAATGCCATTTTAGGATAAATAGGTGGATAAGGAGGCAATTTAATGCCCAAATTATACCATTTTGGCGTCGTTTTCGTTTTTTAGTGATACTTCTGGAATTACGACTAATGCACAGAGGTTTTGGATGCCCAGATGCTTGTACCACTACCCCGATGTTGCCACTACTACAAGTTATATAATAAATATTAATTTTAGCAGAAGCAATTTTATAAAAAATATGTTGTCCGCTTTTGAGACACTTTCTCAGCTCAATCATAATAGTCGACGTAGTTCTGTTTCACTTTAGCCGAACGTTGGCGGCGACGTCACTCTGTCAAAAAGGCCAGTTTCGAATATAGACTTGACCAAAACTGACCTAATCAAAATGACCAATTTTTAATCCAGTTCGAAAAGCTGAAGCGGATTTATAGCTCACGCCGCAAATTCAAATATTTATGGCGGATTTGAGAAATTAGCACTTAAAGCGCTGATTTTGAAGTCACATACTTTCACTAATACTATGTACACAATTTCTCTCACACAAATCACAGCTTAATCAGATATCAGTTCGAATAATACCTACACTTCACCTCATATTTGAAATATGATTTTTGAAATACAAATAGCTGGATATTTTATATGGAGATAAATTTAGTTTAAACCATTTACAATTCCATTTTTGAAGAATTATGAAGAAGATAAATGCTAAAAAATAATAAAAATTATAGACCCAATTAAAGCACATATTGTGTAAGCTCGATCTAGCAGTCGCAACTAATTGACGTAGTAGTCTAATTATTTTATTGCACACAAACTTCTTGCTCAGACAAGAAATAATAAAACTATTAAACAGTAATGACTTGAGCCAGGCCAATTCGTCGCAAGCTCAGTGGTGTAGGAAATGCAATAAACTACTCCGCCAACAAAAACGATTTTAATGTGCACATAAAACAACGACTTAACTGAGCAGACGGTATATAAACACAATAACTGCAACGCAAACGCAGCAAAAGCAAGCCGCAGCGATTATTGCGATAAGTACACGGGTGAGTAAGATTTTAAGCCGCGAACGATGATGCGCACATGCCACAACGCGGCGTTACATGCACACGATTGCATACCGACATGCTCGCGGTTACCTGGCGGCGCGGGAAGGTGATCGCCGACGTTAGCTTTGTAAGCAATAATTCACGCACTTGGTGGCATGTGTGATTAATCGGTGTTGCACAAATATAAATCATGGTTTGGGGATTTTTTGGAGCACTCACTCTCACTCACACACATACATATGCCAAATGGATACTTTGTGTGCGCGACGCTTGCGCGCTTTAATCGCATTTTGACTGCAGCAGCCCAAACACATTGACAAAGCCAAAGCGCCACACTGTTGGCCGAGTGCGTGTCGCATTTAAATAGCGCGATGTGGCAGCTACGGTGGCGGTGGCTGTTGGTGGCACTGACAACATCACCGCCGCATTAAATCCTATTAACAGTGAATTTATGACCGTGCAACCGGCGTGTGCAACACAATAAAACGACGAATGTCTGCGGCAAAAACGTCAAATCCCACAACAAAAACAATGCCAACACTTAAGCGTGTGTCGCCGGTTGATTGTGGCAATAGTCATAACACTTTTGATTTTTAGCTGCTGCGGCAGCTGCGCTGCAATTAAGGCTCACTAGCTGCCTAATTGTAGTAAATGTTGCAAAAATTATTACAGTTTTTTATGATGTGCGGCAAGTGGCAACTGTGGCCGGAGCTGCAACGCACGTTATACCTCTGTATTACATTATATATTTCATGTTTACATGTTTACCGTTGTTTTATGTGCTTGTTGCAATCATTCACGTTCATTAATGTTGCACTTGAAATGTGCAGCATGACGCTGAACGCTTTGCTATGCGTGGATTTGTGCGTTGAATTAATTGCCCACCAGCTAATGCCAGCAACGAAGCAGCCACCACGTTATGTGTGCTGCCTGGAAAGCGATCCAGTGTGAAATATATTCATTTGCCGCCCAGTATTTGTTTTGAACAGTTTTTTAATGTCCATAACATATTAACAACATTTCATGCTATGCTGAGCAGGTTAATTAAAGCAGCTTAAAATGTACGTGGAGCTAAGCAAATACTTACCAGTGTGTACAAGAGCATTAGGGTGCACCAGTTTCCACAAAACAAAATATATGTGTTTTTGTCAAAATGGTTTAGCGCATGCACGCCGAAAATTTAAAATAATAAATATAAGTATATATAAAGTTGATAAAAATCATTGAAAATTGCAAAAAAATGCGAAAAAATTTTGGTTGTAAAAAAATTTTAAATTGCTCTTCGTTGAATATTTCCGTTATAATAGTTGTCAGCTTGGGCTTATAATTTCGAATGACTATATATTACTCTACTTTTATATTATGGGTACCAAGTGACCTAATTGTTGCCAAACATCAGCCAGAAGCTGATTGGTTCAGTGACACCAAACCTCAAAAGTGATTACCGTATTCAAATTAACTAATATCAATAACTTTTTGTTTCATACTATTTCAAAATATATTTTGTTCGGAAATAAATTGTAGTACAAGAGTGTTATTGTACACCAATTTTAAGTCGCCAATTTGTTTACCATACGTAAAAATCGAACTACCTTAATGTTAATGAAAGTGTGCATGGATTTGCAAATATGCATTAAATATTATTATTAAATAAAATTTTATTTGTGTTAGTCACGCAGTTCATTTATCCAATTTTCACTAATTTCTGTGTCATTTCATTTGAAATTATTCCATTGAATCGAAATTGGTTTTATGATGCTATAAAGTTTTTTTATATCACTACATTTAATTACATAATTAATCCATATATATCCGTATGTAAATATGATTATTTAATAATTTGTAGTAATTGATTTGCATTTACTTAAATTCAGCAAGCTTGAATATAAATAAAATTATTCAAATATAATATATTGATTTCCATACATACATATATACCTATATACATATATACAACGATTAATGATTTAAGTATACCATTTATTATGAATGCGGTTTCCGAATGTTTAAAAAAAAACTATAAGTACTAATGACATCTTAAATGTTTGAGTAATAGAACTAAAATTGAGTGGAATAAAATGTTTAAAAATATGTTTGCAAAGCAACACTGACTAAAGTAACCTCTTTTTCAAAATTCTCAGAACGCAAATAATAAGTAACCAAGCAGAACTATAAAACTCAGATATTTCTCACTTATTACCCCGTTTATTTTCAGCTATTAGGATGGAAATAAATTAACGGTTAAAAATTTACATTATTTTTCAAAATTCCCGTTTAATTTTTTTCTCCTTTTTAGCCGAATACAGCTGTAAAAAATTAGAATATCGTTTCTACCTTATTTTCTCCACACACTAGCGGAATACAAGTATATCTCACAACAAAACACAAAACATTCGAAGAATTCACTTAACGGTGAATAAAGTACGTTGAATGCTTACGTTCCAGCTGCTTTGACGCCTGATTGGAAGCCAGCAAAACTTGCAGATCATGGCGTGGAGCATACCCGCTTATATGCTTACAGCATAAATCACATAATCAGCCAGCCAGCAACAGCAACGCGGCCTTGTCTGTGCTTGCCGTTAGATTCGCCACACATATCAGGGAACCTTGACGCATCAGCATCCGACACGGCTGTTGCAAGTTTATTTGTTGGTTGCAAGTTGCCGTTGTTGTACAAGTACTGCATGCGTAAGGCGTACGCACGCATGTGACAGCGATTGCGCAACACCAAAGACGAAATCAAGAAAGGTGAATGCCGGTGGAATGAAAGCCGTGAGCAGAAGGGTAACGAGCAACAGCCAAGCGCAGGAAGGAATGATTAACACATATACTCATATGCATATATATGTGTGTGCAGCAAGGTTCGGTGCCTTGAACGCTGAGGGTCCCGAAAAATCGATGCGACCAAAATCATTCTAATTACGCATGTCCGTGGCCGTGGCATCTCAGCCGGCAGCAAATTATTCAACTTCGCCCCTCATCATGCGAGTGCTGCGGAGGGTTGTGGCAGCGAATTGAAAGTGTGTGGCGCAACCAATCGCCATTGGTCACACTGAATATTAGACGAATTTTGATGGCATTAATTTGACGTCAATACACCGCAGCGGACAGACGGGCTGCCTATAACTCATAAGCCGTGCGAAGCAAAGAACCAAGTCAAAATGCGTGGAAGCAATGTGTGGCAACTATTGGCGGCTGCAGCGTGCGTTTGCAGCTAAATCCGGTATTATGTGCTGTTGCTTTAGTCATACATATAGACACATATGAATACACATATTTATCCCTCGTCGCTCTTAATTGTGCGTCGTCGTTGCAGTCAATTTGAATTCTTCACACTGCACATGCGAAATTTTCACAGATTTGCTATGTGCCACACCCCTCTCATCCTCACAGCTAAATATCTAGCTGAGACATGTTAAATAATATTGTGTGTATGTGTGTGTGTGTCGCAGTTAATAATTGATGATGATGAAGTTAATAACTTGTGTGACTGAGGCAAAAATTAGTTGTTGCACGTACGGTAAACGTGGCTAATGTGCATTTGATATATTTGCCCGTAATGGGTGTACATGTCTGGTGCAGTCACCCTCCTCATTAATAGTGACTTTCTGCTTGGCAATTCACTGTTATGAATACATACGCATGTGTATGTCGAATTATTGTTATTCTTTGCAGTTAAGCAATTAATGGCACAAGATTTGATTTTGAGATACAAAATAAGTATGAAGACTATTGCCGATATACATATACCAACTCGTTAAATCTAACATCAAACACTCTAGTACAAAAATTTTCAGATTTGTCACTATTAATATTTTTAATAAATTGGAAAATAAATTGCTTCTTAGCAAATTTTGTGCACGCTTGCCTCAGACTACTTTGAGATTGTTCTTATCTACTTCAGTGATCTTTTTTTACCTTAATCACTTTTCCTCAAGTGGATTTTTACATACGAGAACAGAAACGTCTGATACTGCTCAAACGTAACCCTGTTGACTTCTTAGCAAAAATTTTTCACTAGCTTTACTTTTTCAATATGCTTTTTCTTCAGCAGTTGTTATTCAAGAAAAACCTACGCATATCACTTAAATATTTCCACTCCCGCTAAGGTTGTCTTCCTAAGACAAGTGATCAGCATGATGAGCTGTGTCGATTTAGTCATGCTGGTCTGTCTGTCCATCTCTCTGTTATTTGACGAGATATCTTCACGAAATTTGGCATGGGTTATTGTACAAGGCAATAGCCTAATTTACCAAGAAATTGTTCAGATCGAATCACTATAGCATATAGCTGCCATACAAACTGAACGATCCGAGTCAAGTTTTGGTAAGCAACCTTTGGTTTTCGCGAAGCGTATTATAGCTTCGATGCAAACGAAGTTAACATGTTTTCTTGCTTTTTTAATAAAAATATACTGATAGAAATATGAACTCACAACCATCCAGTTTTTAACTTCCCATTCTCTTCTTCCTAGGGGCTGTGCTAAAAGACTTCATTGGGTGGACTTAAAAAACTAGTAAGAGCAAATTTCAGCTGGTAAGTGAAAGCTTAAATCTTAATATTAAATATGGAATAATAAACCCATCCCTGTCTGATGTCTATTCGTCCCTCTTGCAAATAGTTTTATGTGGCGTTTTGATGTCCTCCGAATTAGATTATTCGCATACTCAATAATAAATGACGAATATTTTAGATTCCCCTTGCAGCTCTGCTTTGTCTTCTTCTTGTGCTTTGCCATTTCTCTAATACATTTACTGCAGTTAGATCGACTTCCTTTTTTGGACATGACGTAGTACTGTCTAACATATTTTTGTTCTCTTCGATCTTCCTAATCTTGAATCACAGTTTAATTTTTTCTTGGTTACATAATATTGCTTTTAATATATTCAAGATGGAAAAACAGCAATTTTTTCGAAACTCACAATGTTAATAGTTTAAAGTGAAGTGTCTGCAAGTCAACTATTTCGCTCTCATAATTGTTACGTTACGGGAGAGTACCTGAAAAACGAATGAGTTAGCGTATTATATAGCGTGGGAATGGACTATTATCAAACTTTTTTGTTGCGATTTGAAGGGACAAAAATAGAGAAGAATATAAATAACTATAGCAAATATATTAACGAAATTTTTGCTTAAGAAAATATTATATATCCCAAACAAGTATTGAAATATGTGTTAGTTTGATGAAACAAGTTTCTAGCAAAGGAAAATTGCTTTGGGAAACAGTTTTAAACAGTCAATGTGATTCTGAATATTATATAATATATAGGATGCATATTTGAAATTTTTTTATTCTTTTTAGGGCACAAATATACACAAGTAATTAAATACCTGTATATTTTTTAAAGATTCTTCGAATTAAACCTTTAATTATTTGCGCAAATCTGGAGCGCAAACATGGCAGCGTAGAATATCAACAAAGAGCAATCAAACAATGGTAGCAAATAACAACAAACGTACCTAACAACAACCGTACATACACACACAATCAGATAAAAAATAGTAAATCTAAGACGGCTTAAACAGAAATGAGGCAAAAAAATAGAAACAATACAAATTGACATTCTAGGAACGAAGTCTCGATAGACGTCTGCAGAGCAGCCAAACCAGTTTTGGTCCAATTGTGCGTGCAGTATCTTCTTAATCAGCCGATTGGAACAGGTAGTTACGTAGTTGGCTGCGACGCAGACGCAGACTCAGATACAATTTTGTGTGTTTTTGTCAACCTTTTTGGTGTTGTTTCTAAGACACTTCTTTTTTAGCTTCGTAGATGCTGGCGTGTCTAAAGCAGCAAGCAGCAGGTAGATGAAAGAGAACGCAAGCAAGAACAACAAAAAACGTCTGTGCATATGTGGAATATCAAACGAGGAAAATGCGTAGGAGAGCTCAAATTGCACAAGTGACTGTAGAGTCCAAAATAAAAAAATGAAAAAAATAAATGTTTGCTTGAAAGTGTTGCTTAATAGAAAAGGGCACATGTCATAAGAAATAAACGAACTTTCAAATGGAGGGGTTTACTGTTTGCGTAGGTTTATTGCTGCGACTGAAGTCATATCAAATGTCTACACATACTTGTACATAAGAAAAATAGAGATTTGATAGATATTTCTAGACAATTTTATTGCAACACTGCAGCCAAAGGACCATAATTACAAATGTTAAGTAAAAATAAAAATTGTTGATGACTTCTGTTTTCAGCGCTGCATGCCACCATCTGACTATATGCGCACATCCGCTTGTTTGCAACAATCTGCGCAACGCTAGAGGGAAACCTTCAACACATACACACACAAACATTGACGCACTCGTGCACCCAAAATGACCTTCAATAACTGCCATCAACAGGAAATGCGTGCGATGCGCGCTTTAGCGTACACAACAACAAAACCAAACGTAACTTCAAATGCTGCAACCGCGACATCACTGTTGTATGTTCGATTGTCAAAAATGTTGCATCGTGCGTAATCTGTTAGGTTGTTTGCTGGCAGCGCGTATCTATAAGATACATTCGGTTTGAGCGTACCACTTGGCGGTCGCAAGTATACTTACATTTTCGAACTCTAGTATTTCCCTTCGACTGCCTACTCGAAAACGATTGTTTGTATCGAACATGTTGCTAACAGTTGCTATTAATAAAAATATTAGCAGCAATGTTTCTTTACTGCTATCACATATAATTTTTAGTTGGTGTGAAGATATCAGTAGCGACATTCAAAAAATAATTTAAAAGTGCCGTTATTTGGCTTACCTAAGGGTCTCGACTTCAACTATTCATGGTTTCATGTTTTGGGTGCTGGCGTTACACCATCACTGATTGGTTCTATAAGATTTTAGTTGAAACTGATCGCCTTGAATTTTATGTCGAACGTTTTCACTTTCTTACTCCAAAATGCAACAGATTTCATAAGGTACTTGGCAACTGTAATGCTTTTAGAAGATGTTGTTTAACAGAAACCAACTTCTATGCGGCGAATTGAGGAAAGTTGCCCCGAAATTGCATTAAGAATACAAGCAGCCAACAATCAAACGCAACCACTACTATCCACACAACGCTCTCAACATGTTGTGGGCTCTTGTCGCTAGCAACATGTTGTGCGAAAACCGGTTTCTTGCTGTCTCCTCGAACAACCTAGCACATTAATGCTCCAACGCTGTTTATTTGGATACTATCATCAAACACGGCAACCAACAATAGAGAACGCCAACAAGTAGATGCTTGCAACAAGCTCGAAACCCTTTGCTTTTGCTTTATTTGTAGCACTATACTCACACGCTAGTAGCGACAACAATTTGCCCGCCATACCCACAAGTTGGCCCCCGAGCTCCCCCAAAGAACTGGCCATTCACTGCTGCTGCTAACAACAATCCACGCCGTCCACAGCTGCTTCTTCAACCGGTCTTCTTCAGAACCAGCCAGCCAGCCAACTTCGTTGCATTTTCCAATTCGGTTCGCTACAACGTTTCGGCGCAATTCGCTGCAAGTTCGGTTTTGTATATGTTGCAACATTCGTTGCCTTCGCCGAAACACACGCTGTTCGTTCGGCATATCAATTGCTTTGCTTGACTGCTTGACTGCTTGGCTGACTGGTTGACTGGTGTTTTTCGGTTGTTTCGTTGTCGTTTGGCTGACTGTTCGTGGTGGTGTCTCGTATGGAATACATAGTTTTTAAATTGTTTGTCGTTGCAGCCAGTTGCTTCAGTTGGTCGTGAGCGGTCGTTAGTTGTTGACGTTAAATCTAGTGAGTTCACGTTTGTCGAATATTTTTGTGTGTTCAGCTATTCCATGCTACGGAATTAATTTTCGTCGTATTTTACGTGCCGAACGTAGAAGAAAAGCGTGTTTTCCTATAGCCAGTCGAGAAACTTACAAAGCTATCAAGCAATTGTATCGAGCTTCGAAGGTATCAGAACGTGCGCGGCAAATGCTTTAGCGACGGCAAAATGTATTTGCGACAAAGTGTTGTTTGAAAACAGTTGACAATTTTCCGATTTCGAAAATTGTAGAAATTAAATTGGCTAAATACAAAATTTAAGCCACTAAAATAATTAAAGTGTGTGATATTGTCTAGAATTATTTAAAAATATAATTTGACAAAGTAAAAATTAATATTTGCGATATTTTAAAAATATTTTTTATTTTTTTTGGAAAACAGTAGCAAAAAATTGGTGTCAACAGAAATTGTTGATATAAATTCAAAACGATCTACATGAAAATCAAAGAAATTGAAATCATATACGACTTTGAGTATAAAACTGACATTTGAGTTTTCTAAAAAATTTGATCCAACCTCTTTTTTGAAAGACATTTCCTTAAAAATATAAAAGCAAGTGCGAAGTACAAAAAAGTTCAAATAAAAAGTGCAAAGTGAAAATATTCCGAGTGGTAACATCTTGTCTCCTAAGAAAGCAAAACCAGTTCAAAATCCGAAAGAGTGCAAACGCGTAGAATCCGCAAGAAAAACTGCATATAAAGCAAAATAATCAAACCAATTAGAAATAAAGTAAAAGAACAAAGGAAAAACAAGCAAAATGTGCAGCAAAAAGGAAATCAACTCCACCCTAATGATGGCATTCACTGTCACAACGCTGCTTGGATTTATAAACGCGCAGGCCGTGGGCTCCAAGGATCTCTTCAGATGCCGCCAAAGTTGCTATCAAAAGGTGAGTTCCGCACGACGATGATAGGGCACAAAAAGCAAATGGTAAAATAAAAGAAAATGCTCTCATAAAATAGAAAGCGCGATAGAAGAGATTTAAGGGCCGAAAATAAAATAGAGTAGAATAGAGCTGCAAGGCTGAAAAGAAAACAAAATGGAAAAGCGCAGAAAGGGACACAAAAATAAATACTTTAAAAACACTGAAAGCGAGAAGTTGGTGGTTGCAGGGCTTCACTGGAAGGCATCAACACATATATAAAGAAAATTCTACTACACAGAAGTACCGCTGGCTTCTCACTTGATTGACAAAAATATTTTTTATGGAAATTAGTTTAGGCTTTGCACTTTGGGGCATTTCTTGCGTGAAGGGTAAATACGAGAAAAATTAGCAATGCCGTGGCTTAAGAAAAAAATGTCGTAATCCTACCATTTATGGGAAACACAAGTTCGTACCAACAAAACATAGTACATACATAACTAACTTGTGGGCACAGAACAGATGACAGATAACAGAGGGAGCCTCAGCGCAGCGAACAACACCGAGCGAGTGACAAGATGCGCCAAATGGCAGTGTGTAGGACCCGGCAGGCAGGCCATCTTTTCACTTTCTTGTTTTCATTTTGTGCTATGCTGAAGATTTCTTTTCCTTAGTTAGCTGTCGCCACTGACTGACATGACATTTGACATTTGAATGGGCCGCAATGCGTGGCACGGTCGCTTTTCGCAAGCTTTGTGCATGCTTGAAGCCAGCTTACAGCTTTGTGGCGGCAAATCATAAAAGCCTATTTATCAGCGCACCGCAATAGGTTTAAAGAAATCAATGTGAATCGATGTATGAAGGTATTCTTGTTTTGTATGTGCCGAGAAGACGAGCTTTGTAATATTTAAGTAAATAAGGAAGCGTGGTAAAGACTCTTTCTGCTGTGTGGTAACTTTAGTTATGTATGATGTATGCGCTCGCTTTTATGGTCACGGGAAGTAGTCTAAGTTGAACACATTCAATAGTCCGAAAGTAACATTAGGCAGCGAAAATTTAGAAAATTTTGAGTCAAAATTAAAATTTTAGAAAATAAATTTTAGCTGAATCGGTATGTGAAAATAAGTAATTTAGAGATATTTTATAATAAAACCATAAATAGTTTTATTACCAGGATTGAATTAAAATATTTCAAAGAAAATGTTCATATATAATATATGACATATCGAAAAATAGCTTGAGGCCAAAAAAAATAATATTCGAATTTTAATACAATAAAATCTGCAGCTGTTTTCCTTTGTCATCAATATGCGATATAAATAATATTAAATATATATTTTAATAAAAAAAAGTCCAATTGCAAATAATTTTTACCAAATTTTTTTTTAATAATTCTGTAAAAATAATAATTGTATCGTATTGAAATGCAGCTGAATTTTTGTTACAATAATTTGAAATTTCCTTAACGTGACTAAATTTTTGGAATTCGTTGCAATAACCAGCAATTGAAAGTTGAAAAAGCTGTCAAACTATTAACGAGCATGACAACAGACTGAATTTCAGTGCAAAAACAAATGAAAATAAAGCAAGCAACACCTACACATATTGTTACATATGACCATAAACCGTTATAAATCAACACCCAATACAAACTGGTATGCAACACACACAATTTTCAATTAAATATGCGTTCTTGCAACATCCTGCGCTAGAGTTATTAAATAAAATTTACAGCGTTTTTGTTGTTGTCGTTATTAAAGGCAACTCTCAGTTGCATGCCAACACAAGTACTAGCATTAATATGTGTGATTCGATGTAAAAACAATTAAAATTACGCCCTCATCTACGCTCGTAGCCATTTGACAGCACTGTAGGTGCAACATACATAATTCCGGTAACAAAAACAACCACAAAGTTGATTATGAAAATCATAAAAATTAAATATACACGTTGGTGTCAAGTCAACAAGCGCTACACAATCATAAAAACTGAAACCAGAGAAGCAGCAACACATAAAAATTCGCTGTGCGGCAAACGCGCGGCTCAAATGGCAAGCGAAGGCAACTAGGCTGCTAGGAAGCTAGACAGCTAGGCAGGCAGGCAGGCAGCACAATGTCCCTTCGCCAATAAAACCACAGGCAAGCTGGCGTACTACACCTTCACAAGTTTGTATGTGTGTAAATGAGCCGTAAAAATCATATTACAATTTGAAATACAATAATTTTTATGATGTGACATAATAAATTTGCAAATTTCCTCGTAAGCAGTAATTCTTGGGTAAAACGCTCTAAAGCCATTGCCACAGAAATATTTACGAAATCCAAATTTTATAAATTTTAAATAATTCTTTCTCAGAAATTTTGAATATAGAATATACATATAATTGTTGTACAAGTTTATTATTATATTGCTGATGCGAAATAAATCCGCATGTGGCAAATTGCGCACCGAAATATATAAATAATTTATATGCGATAGCAGCAACAACTTTTTATTGTTTACCCGCCAGCGCGCTTATCAGTGTTTTATCACACAACAAAAGCAGCAAATAATCATAAAACTACAACAACACTCACCACTGTACACAGTAGTAGCGCGGCACAGTGAGTTCACTGACTGCCTCCCGTGCATTCGCTTGCTTTTCGCCGCTTCTGCTGTTAGCTCGCTCGCGTTTTGCCCGCAATGCTGCTAGCAAGCGCAATTCTAACGGTTGCAGTCGCTTATTTTCTCCATTTTATTTTATTTTTATATCCAACACATAAATGCTTGCCAGTATGCAGCAGCTCCCCTCCGCCATAAAATTGTAAAAAATAGCTAAAATATAAAATATAAGGCTAAGTGCCCGTGGGAGAAGGGGGTCTCTGTTATTTGTGCTAATGAGCGCGCTGCAAAGCAACCCTAGCTGAAGTTTCCACTTCAAAAATGTATTTTCGAAATTGCGCTGCAATAAGGTAATCTGCTGACGGTTTTTTTTTGTTGGTTATACAGATAGTTTTCTCTAGTGTTGCATAATGAATTTTTGTTATTGTTTTTAAGAAATTTGCATCATCAACATTAGTATAGTTCCAGTGGTTAACTCTCTACTCTTTGTATGTGTATCTGCATACGCGAATATGGCCATAAGCATATATAATTAACTGAAGTATATTCTAAATACTATATTTAAGCTAATTGTTGCTGAAATTAATGTTATCGGCTGTGGCATGTACTCGAAATCATTATTCGCATCAAATATCGAGTGGTCTAATAAGCTATTCCTGTAGTTTCATCACTTTATCTCATGCAACAAAAATATTCTTTGATATTTGAGTGTCAACAATTGTGTAACGCTTCACACCAACAACAGCAAAGCGGTGTAAAATTAACACTCAAAACTTGTTTTTGGAACAAATTAAGATTTATGCGCTCTCTTTTTACTGACCCCTGGCCACGTGCAATAGGCGTCTTATCGATTTCCCAAGCCTGCAATAGTTTATGACAGCAAAAATAGCGCATATACAAATACACTCACACTCACACACACAAATATACATACCGCATCTTGCTACTACAAATGTTTCATGATTATAATGACTAAATAGCTGGCTTTTGTTGTTCTCACTCTAATTACAAGTTTACGCTTGGCGAAAAAGAATTATTTTGTTGTTGTTGTTGTTGTTATTATTATTGTTGTTGTTGTTGAAATTACTTAATCATTTCGTATGTAATTTGTCGGCAACGCCCTGTCAGCAAGCTAAAATATTAAACTGTCATAAATACATATATATGTGCTCGTATATATGTGTGTGTATGCCTTCGACTAATCACTTTCGTACAAGTCAGTCAACGCTTAATATTTTTGTGAACTTCGTATTTGTTGGCAGCTCAATATTTGATTTGCCGCACGCACATACACATACACACACACACAACCATGCATGCCAGCTCATAAATTTACAAACTTATTTGTTCACATGATTATTTATTTAGGCGCATCAGCGCGTATTTGGCGATAATGTTGCTGCCAAGCGCACGCACACACGCACACCTACATACACATGTATATTGGTGTCAACTGGCTTGTTGTCGCTGCTGCAGCAAGCAGTTTGTACATTGCACTTTGATTGCTGCGTCTACTATCACCAGAAGTACAGCTAGAAATGTGTTGAAAGTGAGCTGCATGCCTCATTGCATGGCAGCCGCACTGACGAACGGCTGTTTGTCTGATTGACTCTGCAAGCGGTTGCTATCAGCATGTCATGTTTGTGCACTTGTTTGACTTTCAGTTGCTTCTTTGACTATCTGCCAGAGTGCTTGTCTGATTTGCTCCGCAGTTTGCTAGTTTACATTGCGATCTAACGCTATTTGCCTTTGTGTCGCTGGCACTACCTTTTAAGCACACACACGCGTACACACGTTCGTGCGTATATGTGAAATTATCGCTGCCGCTTTGTCTCAATATCGTTTTCCAAACAAATAAATACTTTCAAATGTCTTGAACGCTCAATATGGCTGAGCGCAGTACGTGCCACATGGTGGGAAATACACGGTTAAATGGCTTTGTGTGCAGAGGAGACATTATAAATTAATTAACAGTGCTAACTGACTCGAGATAGCGTTGTATGAAAATAAACATAATAAAACATAATTAATCATGAGTAAATAAAAATGTAAGCAAATAGCAAAAATTTTGAAAGAAAAGTGTGAAAATGCAACAAGTAAGTGAAATGATTAATAGCAAGCAAACAATTCAGAAACGAACAGTTATATTGAAAATTTTTTTTTTTAATTATTAATTAGTTCATTTTGGGTCATAAGCTAACATGCCTAGCTTCTGCTGCTCTCGTTATAATACTTTCTCAAACTAATTTGTACAGTTCTAAATAAAAATTGCCTGCTTCTAGTATTCCAACCAAATTTTTCATAACTTTCATGCAATACTTTTTAATTTCAAGTTTTTTTCGCAAACTCATCAGCAACTTTTTGCCACCCGCAGCGTATTTATGTTTGCACTGCACTCGAAAGCGTACAACATGACGCTAAAGCTGGCTGCATGAAATCATATGCAACATTTGCACTGCAAAGCCATACATTTTTTACTCTGGCATTTTAAAGTGCGCACTTCAGTGGGCGTAATTGGAAATTACGCGCCACAATGTGTGTTGCAGCATATAATAGCGCTTTTTGCACCCTCGCTAATGGTGCCCCCACAAGCCATGTGGCATGTGTATGTCGCTCAAGGACATTTTAGTGGAAAAACCGGGTTGCCTTCCAGCCTTAATGCTGCTGCACTTTCGCATGCTGCAACAACAAAAAATTAAATCAGGCATTGAACTGTTAATTATGATGCTGTTGATGATGAAGCCGATGACATTGATGTTGACGCTGCTGAAGTGTTAATAGCAGCATGCAAATTGCAATTGAAAAGCCATTTCGAGTTCAAAGCAAACACATTAGCGAATTTAATTGTGTGGCAAGACGCGCAATAGTGAATTTGATTGTGGCAAGCAGCGCGCGTGATTAAAATATTGAAGAAAAATTTTTAAAAATTTAAATTTACAGCTGTGGCAATGATGACAGGAACAATCAAATTTTTTAATTTAGTTTTTGAAATTGCGATAATTTGCAATATTTAGGTAATTTTTTAAGAGACTTTTGGCTTAAAATGTCTGTTAGCTGTATTTCGAAATAAATAATTTTTCCTTCAACGTTAAAAAATTTAATATAAGTCACATGGAAATACTTAATAAGTTGCCACAACAACAATAAAAACATATCTAAGAAATTGAGCGGCGCGTTGTTGCCACAAAAATCGCGCCGAAACTCCAAAAATACTAAACATTATGCTAAAAATTTTAATACTCGCCTTTTATAAGTGCTGAAACAACAAGATTAACTACCACATACACACTCATAAACAATATATGTGTTTTCTTTATTTGCGCGAATACTTATACCATCCATATGCATATATACAAACAAACATTTATTTACATATAATTTGCTTATTAGCCGACCAATTCACGTTCCAATACATAATCTTTAATGGACTTTGCGAATTGCGACTTTTATTCCTGTCAAGTGGCAGGCAAAAAGGTGCGGCTCATCAGCGTAGAAAACAAAACTTTAACAACAACAACAAAACAATGCCGCATAAGCGTATTACAGCCAACTCTCCGCTCTTGTATATTTTGCTATTTTCTTATGAAAATTAACTTCATTTAAAGTACACTCCAAGAGTTGTATGTTGCCATGTGTCTATGTGCAACATGTGCATGTGGCACGGCGTGCATTCATTTCGCAATGCGTAAATTGAAAAAGCAGACACAGCGGAGCGGGCAGACAAGACACGGACAAGCACTCCGGCAACGCCACGTCTACGACTCGATTTAACTCGAAGCCAGCGCGCACGAAGAAAAAAGTTTCGCAGAAAAAATTCTAAAAAATCGAGCAACGCATGCATTCATCATAATGCGCGCCGCAGCAGGAGGTAGTGCATTTGCCTATTTGCAATCACAAGGCGGTGGAAAGAACTCAACGAAATGGAAAGGAAACTGCTGCCCAACTGGTTGCTTGCCACTCCAACGCCTAAGCGCATATGCAACATTACGAATGCAAAGTTTGTTGGCTGCCACATGTGATTAACATGTCGTTCGGGTGTGCCAACGTTGCCGTCGGACGTTGAAAATTAAATGAAAATTGTAAATAGTTTGTGTTCTGCATAAATTTAAAAATCTATAATGACTTCGAGACTGTTTTTTTTTTTTTTGGTTGTACTTAACTTGAGTTGCCTTTGATTTGCGCTGCTGCTGCGGAAGAGGCCAATTAAGCGCACACTCATACTGGTTTTTGACGAGTTCAAACTCATATTCACAGATATATAAGAATGTGTATGTAATTAATCACATGCGCGTTTAGCGGCATGTGAGATCGGCAGTCGCTTTTGGCATTCGAAGGCATGAAAATTCAGAGTGGACTAACTCCCAAGCGCAACCCACTGAGTGAAACTCTATTTCATATATTCACAATGCATAATATACCGTTAGGTACAGTAAGAGTGAGACCAAATTAATTGTTTTTAGAGGAGATCCAGATCAAAAATATGGAAAAATTACATTAATATAATATAAAAATAAAACTTACAACAACAAAACAAAAATATGAAATTATTATTGGCTTTGCTGCTAAGCACTCAAGTTTCCATTTCGCTTAATCTCAAAACTTTTTCAAACAAATTCCTCTCTTTATATTTTTCATATCAAAGCTAGCTAAGACGTGACTAGCATTATAATTAAAAATTACAAAAGATCAAATAAAGGTCAACAAAGAGTTATGAGCAGAAAATAGCGCGGGGTCAACAGCTAAAATCCGTTATTTACCAGATATATTAAGAGAGCTTTACGCTTAATCAAAATATGACATTATTTACGGTATATCAAAGGTGTGCTTTTTGAAAAATTTACGACAAAAAGAGCAAACGCATATTTCATTAGCAAATTACGAAAAGTAAAGAGCGAAAATTTAAAATCACTTAACATTTGCTTATAATTTATTGGCTGCTTATTTGTTGTTTGCCACTAGCGGCGATTGTAATAAAATACAATATATAAATAGACAAATGAGAAATAAGCGAAACATAAAAACAAGTAAATGGAGGCCGCCCACGAGCTGCTGGCAAAGTTGGCGAGATGAACCAAGCTGTCAGTGACTACAGTCGCGTGCAGAAGTTTGGCAATTCTTTATGGTTAACAGATACTAATTTAAATGTATGAATTAATTTTCAGAAAAATAAAATTTAAAAAAAAATAATAATAAAATATTTATATTATAAATTAATAGGTTAATTTTTAGACAAAAAAAAATTTAATAAAAAATAAAAAATATATATATTTAAATTATTAATATATAGATAATTTTTTTAGTATGCCAAATTAGTTGCATATTAAAGTTGATTTTGGATATGAAAAATCATAAACTTTATACTTCGTTAAGTCTTCATACATTGACTGCAATTATTTTGCTCCTCACTATAGTTCCCCACACAATGCGTAGGCGGCCTGCGTTGCTGGTGTGAGAATTGTGCGCATCAACACCCGCTGATTAAGAGCATTTGTCAAGTTATTTTATTTTTATTTATTGGACTATTTTATTTGATTTCTTTCTAAACTTTCGGCCTCAAACATTCATGTCTACAGATATTTTATGTGCGCCGCCGACCTCAAAAACTCTTTCGCACAGCACTCATTAGCGGAACGAGCGCTCAATTCACCAAGCGTCGAAATAGAATATAAAGGTTCTTCTGTATGCTCATTAGCCGAGGAAAATGTGGGGTGAAAACTAAAAAAAAATCATCAAATTATCCACGCTGCATACGACTGTTTAATCATTTATTCAACGCCCACCAGCGTTCCGCTTGCCACACCATTTTTCGCGCACGCATCTTTGCTTTTTTATAGCGAAAAAGTAAGGCAAAATTAAAATCGGCGAAAACGAGCATAATAAACAAAAATGAGATTCGTATTAAAAAGGAAAATGTGCTTAAAATGAGGCAATTCATTGGCGAAAGATGCAGCGCGGCGGCATGCGCAGTAGAAGTAAAACCAAGCGAGGCATCATCTGCGAAAATCGCGTGCCGCACTTTTGCATGCCGCGGGCCAAAATACGTGTATGCGTAGCATAGGTAGAGGAGCAGAGAAAAATTATAGCCAAGCAATATTTGTACTACGCGCTGCAGCAGCGGTGCGCATGCACTCACACAAACAGACATATTTACCTATATACTTAATTTGGTACATATCGGTAACTGGTGCACATACATATGTAAATGTAAGTATGTACACGAAATTACGTGGATATGGGAAATAAGGTGAAGATGAATATAAAATAATCAACTTCGAGCGGAAATCCACATAAACGGCGGCTGTGGCGGACTCTTCAAAATGTGCCACAACGCCATTTCGGAAAACAAAAAGCAGTTCGAGAAAATCACGATAGAAAAACTTCTTACTTGCATGAAAACATGCACGGTATAACAATTAAAATGCGATCAAGCTGAAAATTAAAATGAATTCCATGCAGCCATTGCCGAAAGCGCGAAATATGCTTGTAGCGCACGTGCCACATACACACACGCGCATATAAAATATATTGTAATATAAGTAAATTGTAGCGCGAATTTGTATATTACGTTGCATGTGGGCAGGTTATACTGTGAAAATAATAATAATAATTTTTTAATGCATAATAAGTAGGGCATTTTGTCAGTTGAACGAAGCGTCGGCTTTTTGTTTTTGCATATTTCACTCATTTTTTTCAAACAGCGCAATAATTTCATAAAATTCATTAAAGCAGAGCAAATTGGTTTTTATGCTGTAAAAATTAACTTTTTCTTCGCTTTGAAAAAACCGTTAATTTTAATTTTAACTGGAACGTCTAACTTAGCAAATGATTACTTATTTGTAGTAGTACTCGTAGCGAGTGGTCTAATCATAGATTTACATATACAATGATAGGTATATGTATATACAATAAATTGTTTAATAAATCAAAAAAATATTATTCAAACGCTATCGATTACACCGCTAAGTGCTTTACCAATAGAAGATGGAAAATATGTAATCTAACTTCAAAAGAAGCTTCCACCTTATATCTGTATTCAAATTGTACTGCAAACTCGAGTTTATTGACCATTTGCATGTTAATCATTAAACACTACCCATAAACTCGGTATTTAAAATAGCAAATTTTTTCATAAACTGGCCCTAAACACATTTATTTTAGTTTTTAAGAAGCTATATCGCTTTCAACCAAAGAATGTCAAGTTAAAATCAAAGTTTCAAATCTACCTTTATAAACAAACTCTTCTTTGCTGAACACAAAAGCATAAACTCGATTTTGTTGTGCAAATTGAATGTTTTATTTAGCAAGTATCCAAGTTAGCAACTTATATTAGTTTAATTATATGTCTATATCAAGCGATTCAAGTTTCATTGCTGCTCATAAACTCGGAGTTTAAGTTAGAAATTTTTCTATAAACTCACCCTAAATACTACATTATTGATGTTTATGAAATATATATCGTTTTACAGCAAAAATTTCGAGCCAAACACAAAGTTTTGAAGCTGTTACCACAAAGTAATGGTGCGAAGCTAATGCTCTATTTATTAGTCTAGAACAAGTTTATACAATTTTCTACATCAAACGATCCAAGTTTAATGGTTAAGATAGTGTATAAACTAAAAAGAGTTCCCTTTAGTTTACGTGCATATAAATACGGGTTGGGGTTGTATGTAGAAGTAGTTGCTACTCTAGGATCAGGATAATCCCTTCGATTTAATATTTTCTGCCTTTGTATACTTGTATATAAACCCTTCCCCTTTTCCGAAGTTCGTATACCCTGCAGTTTATTCAAGCATACTCTCATATGCATTTACTGTACATTAGTCCTGTATGAACAATCAATAAACGATTGCATTACCATTACAATTATTATTCTTTTTATTGTAACGATTTTTGTTATGACTTTAGCAAAAGCAAATATGAAAACTAAATAACAAAAAACGCTCATTATTATGCCACATTGTGCACAGCGTTCTCGAACGTGTAGCCAAGAAATGCGCGGCATATAGATACACTCCATTCAGAAGCGATTGGTAGTCCAAAAATAGCACAAACAAAAAATTATAAAAAATATAAAAAATAAAAATAAACCAATACGGTTTTCATGCGGACTCTATGGGTGTATTCGTGCGTTCGATATTTGTATTTATCCACAATATTTTCATGGCTTTGTTTGCTTAATTCTCATTTATTTTCTTCTTTTATTGTTCTCCATATTCGTTATCTATCTAAGCATGTCGTAAACGTAAAAAACTTATCAGAAATCGTATGAGCACGCGTTTTGTTGGCCTTTTTATAAACATATTCCATGAGCTTCACTTCGTGCGACGGTGGCTTTGAACATTTCTCCACGGGCGCGCCTGTGTGTGTGTGTATGTGTGTGACTAGTCAGCATAGTCTATATACTAGAAAAAGGAGCGCTCAGCCACTACCAGCTCACTACAGTTGCATGCGTCGATCACAACTGGCAAGCCGAAAGAAGCGTTGAGCGAACTGGCGGACAGACAAATCTTAGTACTTTTTAATAACAAACATTGCATTTTAACTGCCACAAACAGCCATGGCTGATAGTACTGTTGTTGTAGCTGCTTTGTTGCCTGCTATTTTGTAGCGCCATAAAAGCCAGTAAAGCAGCCATTTGCTAGTTGTGGATGGCCGTAGCCACTGTGCACGCAGTCAACGGCGCGTTGTGGCAGCGGCAACATGATTATTGTCATGTCTTTGTATGATTATTACCGACATTTGATTGTCATAATGCGAAGCATAAAATTATATTCAGCTTGTACGTGTCGGGCATGTATGATTAACCACAAATACTTGTTACAGCAGCATGGCAGAGGGGGCGGCAGAGTAGGTAGTCCATCTATTGAACCACTATGAAGTAGTGTGCGGCTTGTGTGCCGCATTTTTATTTACTTTTATTGTTGTTATTACTATTTCTTTTAATCAAACAATGGTAGCACACGCATCCATAACTTAATTATTGCGTTTTTTTTTTCACTCCCGACCTGTTACCAGTTTCGTTGGAAACGCTCCTCGCATAGCTGAATAGGTAGTAGTGTTGGTACGTAATTGCTTACCACAATAACAGCAACAAAATGAAGCTTCATAAATATTATTCAGCTCTAACTGCCCTCTTGTGAATTCTTTTTTTTCGATATTTTTGCAAATCCTATTCAAATAACGTTTCAAAAGCTCTTTGGGGTGGCAAGCTCTGGAAAACATATATTGACTCTGCATGCTCACTGCTTACTGTAGGTTAATGGCAACCCGTTATTAACGCCATTTGTGGCATTTCCGTTTTGTAAGCATTTCATGCAGCGGAAGTCAAATGTCTTGCTGCCAACATTCTACGTGCTTTTGTTGCACAGTGTAACTGCGTGTGGCACAAACACGTTGTACCGTTTAAATATACGTTATACAAAACACAATAAAAATGTGTGTGGTTTTAGCTAGAAGTAAGTAAATTTATTAATAAAGATTCTAATATTTATTTTGGTAATTTTTTATATTTTTTACTGCTGCCACAACTTCCTCCTTTGGTGTAATGTTATTATCAGGTGACTACATAAAAGACTTATTTGCTTTTATTACTTGATATGAATTGGAAAATAAATATGAATATTTAAATAGCTTAAATGTCATGAAGAGCCCTGTAAACGATAAAAAATTATATATTAACAAAAACTGAAAAAATTTATTTAAAACATTGAAAAGGACGTAAAAATTATGAAATAAGATAGTGTACCTGTAAGTTACAAAAAATATTAAGAGTGTGCGGTTTTATGAAATCACGAAGAAAATCAAACTTTTTATAGATTTTTTTATTATTATTATCTTTTATTTTTATATATTTTTTTAAGCTATTGCATTGCTTCTATCGCGGAATTTGCGCGTGGGGGCTGAATCAAGAAATTCCGTAACGCAAATAAACCTAACACGATCACAAAGTATGCGCAAAATGAATGAAGAGACAGCAGGGTAATTCAAAAATAAGAATATTTAAGATATAATTTTTTAATGACAAACAAAAGTATAGAATTTAATAAAAAATAAATGATTCAATATTCGGAGTCATAATATTAGTAACATTATTATTATTTTGACTTGAACAATACAATTGAAATTTGGTATTTCAATCGGGTTATCAATGTTGGTAAATTTCCACTTATCTTGGCTGGCGATTTCAATATCAACTTCGCTGATAAAATATCAGAGCGGTTGACAAATTTTCTTTTGAAAAAATCGAATTTGAAAATGAATAATGATCCACAAGAATCCACAACAAAATATAATAAATAACAACATTGACGCGGTATTTTATATAAAAAATATATAAAAAATATTTCTGTTTTACATTAAATTAGGTGAATTTTTAAATATATAAATAAAAAAATATTTTATATTATTTTTTTTTTATAATTTTTATGTCTTCTACTTTGTATGTCTTGTTTAAATGACAAATGAATTTAGTTTAATATAATTTATTTTAAAGAATATATATTTTTTTTGTATAGAAATGTATCTATACTTCTTCTAAACACTTAAAAGTCAATCAATTCAAACAATAAAATAAAACGTTTCAAAACATTCGTGAATTAAGCTACAAATAAGCGGCTTAGTAACACCTGCAAAGAGGCACAGCAAAGCATGTGGCATGCTCATTGATATGCCACAACAAAGCACCATTGAATTATTTAAATAAAATCTACAATGACGCTAAAACCAACCACCACACTTGAAAGCGCTTTTATGCAACAGAAAAGTACACACACAGCGACACAGGGGTGCAAAACCCCGAAATTTGTCAAGGCGCTAATGCCAACCCAGTGCTGCTTGAACCGCTTCAAAACTGATACCGTTACAAAAAGCCTAAACTAGACAGCTTGACATAGCTAAGCTCACACGTTCCGCACAACGTAGAGGGTTCCACGCTGCTTGGCTGAGTGGCGGCTGAGCGGTGAATGCCTTTGTCAGCGCCACCACAAGGGCCATGCGAGCATGCTAGGAATTTTTTGCCAGCAGAAGCACAAAATCAGCAGCAGGGGTGATAGGTAAATAAAATAGCGTCGTACCGGTAGCGCTCGCAACGCCAGACTTCCCGGCTTTGCTGCGTGGCATGCAACCCCAACTATGAAAAGTTGAAAATGCAAAACAAAAAATCGTCATTTACTTCATCGCTTGTCTGTCCGGTAGTGCCGCTTTGTCATCTTGTCGTTGGCACTGAATTTTCCCAAAATTAATGCAAATTCCGTTGTAAATTCCTGCTTTGCCAGCGCCACCGCCGCCGAAATTTCACGTGTGCGATAAAGAGCCGATTTGCATGCCTTAATAAATGAAATTCTTCGCGTTGCTGTTTTGTTGTCTTCGTTTTCTTGCTGCTGCCTCAACTAATATTGCTTCATTTGTTGTGCTTATTGTTGTTGTTATTGTTTGACTACCTTACCTTATCAACACCTGAAGCACGACGCAGTTGCCGAGGAAGGATGAGCTGTGGCGACGAAGGTCAACTTGACAGCAACAACTACAACAAAAACCTTAAAGTTAGCGCACAGCCCACAATAAAACAGCAGCAACAACAGCAATAAAGCATAAAAACGATTAGCACAGCGTCTTAAAAGACACTGACGTGGCGAACGCGATTCGTCGGGGTTGAGAAAACGCTTTGTCTAAACTGCTGCTGCCTCGCTTTTAACAGCGGCTTCAACTGCCATTCACCTCAATGTCGCACAGTTGTTGTTGTAGTTGTTTAATTTTGTTTATCGCGTGTATTTTGAATTAAGGAAAAAATATAAAATAAATTAGAAATTATTACGCAGCTTGTCGCAGAGCGAATGCGGAATTTTCTCATGTGTGCCGCTTGCCACCGCTGCACTGTGTAGTAGTAGTTGTTGTCGGAAAAGTCTTAAATATGAGAAGAATGACAGCAATTTGCATTTGTTGTAAGGAATTATATGCGAATTAGCATAAATATTAGTGTGACTTGGTGTTTCAGAAGCGAGGGTGTAGTAATGAAAGAATAGGTTTATATTGAAAGCTTTAATGAGAGTCTTACTTGGGGAAAGAAGTCGGCGACTTTGGAAAATAAATGGCTGGCGCCAATTGGTAGCAGAAAAGCAACGCTGCAAGTTAAGATTCCCTATATACATATGTATATTTCTATATTTTCTCTATAATTAAAGAATAATTTTTTAAAAGTTAAGAATTTAATTTCTTAAATTAATTAATTATTATTGTTTTTTTATTAATTTATTATTGTAATATTTTTAATTTCTTTAATTAATTAATTTTTCTTTTTATAATTTCAGGTAAAATCGAATGCAATCACTGTAAATATTTATTTTTTATGTAAGTTCTACAGTAAGCAATAAAACTATGAGGAAAATACAAGTAAAATTTAAAAAAAAATTAAAAAATTATATTGTAAATATTTTTGTGAAGACATTAGATAAATTTAATAGAAACTTGTTTAGTTACAACCGCAGAGCCTGTTATGATAAATCTAATGAGCTCGAAATTAATATAAGGAAAAATGTTTTTTTTTTGCCTTTTTTGGAAATCATAAAAAAATTTTAAAAATTAAAAATTTTATTATATTAATTTATTGATTTTTTACCATTTATTTCCCAAGCGTTGCAACACCGTTTTTTCCTTAAAGTTGTTACCAATTTTTTTTTGTGTTGTATGCCACATGCATGCAATCACACACATTCGAACGCTTGCACTTGCTTCTGTGTGCGCTCGTGAAAATGTAAAAAGGCGCAACAAATTGTGGCAACATTAGTTGCAATGCAAATAGAAAACCTGGTTACACACTTAAAACTTGCTGAGCTGCAGCGCTAACATGAAAACTGAAGAACCAACTTCATACGTAATTATATAATTCACTCAACGCACACACACACACATATTAACCAACACATACGTATGTACTTATATAAACTCGTATGCGATGCCACATGTGTGCGCTTGTATGCAACTTGCTTGTGAGTTACACACAATTGCAGTTGGTTGCCACTTTGTCGTCATGTTGCAAATGCTGACGCACATAATTCGCATACGCTTCATGTAGAACAACCGAAATGTAATTAGGTTGTGGCGCTACAAAGACCAAAATAGTAGAAAATATGTTGTGCAAAAAATTTAGTCAAATAAATTTGCACAAAAGTTGCATTACCCCCTTTCCCCCACCCCGCAAAGTTCTTGTCAATTAAAAGCAGTCACATATTTACAATGTTTGCGACGCAGGCAAGCGTTAGCATGTGGCATGCCACAATGAGCACGTGCACGCAACTAGGCTGCCTGTGCGCAATACTGCAATTTTTCTCAGTATGTGTGTTGCATTCAATTTGTCAAAATTAAGCAATTTAAAATTAAATTAAAAAGTTTTTCTTTTTTACATTTCTGCAAATAAGTTTTTCCGATGAACCGCCTTGCGGCAAGTGTAATTTAGCGCGCACAAATTCGCTTGAATTTAGGCAGATTCGCTTGATGACCTTCAATTGCTTCGGATTCGCTTATTTAACTGTGAACTGCCAGTCAATTGATTTAAATTGCCTTTTATTAAATGCCAGTGAACTGGAAACTTTTTGAAAAAATTAAAAAATTCATGGAAATGATAAAATTTGGTATAATAAATGAAAACATGCGTTGATAGAATGGAAATTTGCTTAAAGCTTAGAAAAATAGCAGATATTTTTTTATATAATAAGAAGTTGGCATACATCATAGTCTATACCATCTAAATGCATTTGCAGCCCTCAAAAAATGTTTGTTTGAAAATAAATTATAAATATTAAAAAAAAAATAATAATAAAAAACTAAAAATAATAAAATAATAAATATTTCAAATTTTTTTATTACATTTTTAAAAATGTTTATAATATTAACTTTTTTTTAAAACACCAAACAAAAAAAATGTTGTATTGCATACATGTTTTTTAATAGCAGCCGTTAATTTTAACAATATATTATAAATTGTGCGCTTTTTTCCTGCTCTTTCGCTATTTAAATAGTAAAAGAGCGCTTTATGGCCAGCAACTTCCCACCCGCACTGGCCACGAACTCAGCATTTCTTTCTCTACTTAGGCATTATTTATTATTCATTTTTCTTTGAAACACGTGTATACATGTATGTATTTGTGTTCATTTTAATCCTTTTTCGCTAGCTGATGTATTGCTATTTTAAATTTTACGCCATAAAATATTCATTGCTTGCTGGCACTCAGCCGTTGCTGTTGGAATATTTCATTTAATCTCAGTTGAATGATGACGATTTTTACACTACAGACATTTGTGGGAACAACCCAGTAGGAAAATTAGAGAGTTAAAAAAAATTAAAGGAGCTGCATTTAGTGCGCAAAGTATGGCAAATATCCATTGGAGTTGCATAACTTTATAACTCAAATTTCGCAATGTAAAGTAGAGTTTATAGTACATATATAATTCATTGGCTCTAAAAAATAATTATGTTGGATAGAAAATCATAGTTTTCTTCAAGCTAGTGCCTTTCTATTAAACACAAAATTCTCAGAAACAATTCCAACAGGGGAAATTTACATGACCACACATACACATACACAATTTGTTTATGCCTATTGGTATACGTATTTGCTCGCATATCGCTATGCATAATTTATTTGCTGTGAGCGGCTTTTTATTGCGTTCTTAATGCAGTCACCTTACCACTATAACTGTAGCACAAACACACACTCTTACACATTATGCCCCCCTCTCACGGCTACATCGCCTCATTGTAAATGCGAATTTAATCCTGTTTAAGCCATCGCATTTTCAGTTTGACTCGCTTGTGTGAAAGCAAATAGAAGAAAGTAGCGGAAAAAAAGTTGGAAAAAATTTAAATATGTAAGCTGCAGACCAAACACCTCAAATATTCATGCACACGCATTTGCACCAACACACGCTCAGCTGCGTGTACAACCTCTGGGCATTATACTTTTTCGGCGCACTTTTAGGCGCATACACGGGGAAATTAAATTCAATGCTGACTTCAATATTTGGCTAACATTTTTTGCATTTCCGCAAAAGTTTCCTATTTTTACATATTTTTGCAGCTAAATTTGCATTATTTGTTTTGTTTCTCGCAAACCTTGTTTATCGCCGCCATTTTTTATGTTTTTCCTTCATTTTCTATTTATTTGTTTGCGAATGGTTTGACGCGAATTATTGCGGATTTTCAGACGTCAACGACATTTACTTAGCCAACATGACAGCGCACATAATGGGGATTTTCCGCTAGATATATATGTAAGCGCTTGTTTCGACTTGTTATTCCCGTTAAAGCTGTACAAAATTAAAAAATGCACGCGCACGCAGCTAACGGTTAATGGCGAAAACAATGCCTTTTGTCAACTGCAACGTATTTTGAAATAGATTTTAGAAAATTCATACTCACACGCATACAAACATGCACAAATCCGTCTGTATTATTGTATTTGTGGTTTGCGTGAAAGCTGGAAAACTGTTGATATTTAAATTTTAATCTAAAAAATCGAAATTTGATTCAAAATTTTAAAATATCAAATGCTGAAGTTAAAAAAATGCAAAAATTTTAGTTGCCACCAATATATGCAAATATAAGCGTGTGTATGCATATGTGTTTGATTTAGCTTTTATAGCGCAGCACAAACTTTTAATAACTGTTAAATTAAATTTATATTTTCGGTATTTATTTTACAGCTCTTTAAACCTGATCTGGCAAATTCGCTTTTTCGATACTCTATTGGAATATTTTTCAAACAAAAATGAGAATTTATTTTTGAAAAAGCTAGTTTTCTGTCAGTTTCTTTATTATTTTTAAGAAATCAATTAAAAATATTTATAATTTATAATTCAATCAGTTTTTAAATAGTATTAGTGCATTTTCTTATACTTTCGTTATACGAAAACTTAATAAAAAAAAATTAATCAAAAGTCTCTTTGTTTATTTTAAAAATTTTCATATTTTTTTTTACTTTTTTTTCCAAAAATAACTTTAAATTTCTTAACTTTCTTTCCTTCTCACTTTTATAGCAGCAATTTTTATCACCTCTTATCTATATAACTAAAAAGGTTCTACGCCGTGCCACTGCCAACATTTATACGAAAAATTCAAATGGAATAGTATACAAAAAAACGCGTGTGGCACTGACATAAGCGCCGCTTTCATTGTCACGGCAATGCGATTTTTATGGATTTTTATGCGTCAATTTGAGCTTTAAAGTTTTTTATGCCCTACCAACAGCAACAACAAGCGATGTGATCCGTTGCAATTGCAGTTGTAGCAGCATAGAAGCAATCGAGCTTGCAAGGATGGATAGTAAGCGCACGATGAGCATGCCACGAAAAGCCAATAAATTTCAGGCGCCACCCACCCGTTTGGTGCAGCGGCTGGCGTTCAGCGCCCACCAGCCGCCTCTTGCACCACCAGCTGCCTTTCTCTGCTGCAGCGCCTTCGCTGCCATTGTGACGAATGTTGCATGGTTCATTTTACTTTTTGTCGGCGCTCTTATGCTCTTGATCTTCTCCATTTTATTTTTATCATGCGTTTTTTTGTTTGTTTGGTTTTTGTATTTCTTTTTTTTTTTGTTTTTGCTTATTTGTTGCGTAAAATTTTCCAGTCTATAGGTTGCAACGCCTCAATGGTTTGCCGTTGCAACATTGTACGTTGCATATAATTTCAAACGAGTGTGATTTGCTTTTGCTGCACTTTTTGTTTCAAATAAATTCCGTTTTTGTTTTCATAATGTTCTCTTGTGTGATTTATTTGTTGTTTTTATATCCTTTAGTGTATATTTTTTTGTTGTAAATGCAGTATAGTTTATTTCACTGCGCCAAAGTTGAATGCCATCAACACAGCTCCTGGAAAAGCCACTACTTTTGAATTATCATTGTGGAACGGCTTGTTGAACCGTTATTATGTGGATATAATTCTAATTGAACTTTTTTTTTTGCTTTTTCTTATTTTTTTTCAATGAAGTTGGAAATTTCCAATTTATTGTTGGATCAGATAGCACATTTTTTTTACTAAGGACTTCTATATTTTTTAATTTACTTATTTAAATATTTAGCTAGAAAAAATACCATAGATTACAAAAAAACAGTTTACACATGAGTCAAAAATATTATCTCCTAAGCAGCAGTGAAATATACTGTATGTAGAAGTTCACTCCTGAGTTTAGAAATATTACATTATTTTTTGGAAATTTCTCTGTAAAATTCGCTAGCAAGTAAAAGGTGTGTCTCGCATTTTGAGAATTTTATCAGTAGCAATAAATACCGTATATTGTATATAGCAACCCACTTACGAGCTTTGGGGGGGTGACAGCCTAAAAAAAGGTCGATAATAATTATTATCGTTCCTTGTTGGCCTGCCAAAATTCGTTGATGATCGAAGCATTTGTCTTCGAGTTATCACTTAAGCAAATTCGAAAAGTGCTGTTTCGAGAAAACTTTAGATAAATGTAACTCAAAAACCATTTGAGCTATCGGTTTGAAATTTTTATATATATTCTTTTCGAAATTTCACACTAGTATGCCCCTTAAAAATATTATTCGCGAATTTTCAGTTCAAACTTTTTTTCAAAACTCGCTTGCTGGTTAAAACTTATTGCATATTATTTTCAATAAAATTTAAAATTTTTTTATTGAAGCAGCGCAAAATTTCTCAACAAATGTTAAGCGCTTTAAAATCCACATTCACCATTATTATTTCAACGAATGCGATTTTATGCATTTTAAGACAATAATTTGTGGAAAAATGATAAATAAACTGTCAATAAAGCTAATTAATACTTTAATTGCTTTTGTCTGCAAACAATGGGAATTTAATATGCATGAACATTTGCCCGAAAAAAACGCATGCAGTCAACGCGCATAAAGAAAAGCATTAAAATGCGAATAAAGGAGCAGACAAAAGCGAGAGCCGAAGAGATAAAGGCAATTCCATCAATTGAATTGATTAACCTGAAATTTATGACTCACAAAAATACAAGCACACACAGTCATACACAGAACTGCATAAAGCAGTGAGCTGCAGCATTTGGTGTTGCATATGAAATAGCGGTACAAGCAACAACATAACGCACGCGTGAGTTACGAGCCAGATAGCAGTTCCCAAAACGCGCGGCCGCGAAGAGGCCACCGCATAGCAAACGGCGCTTTAATTGAGACTTTCGCCAGCGATTGAACACGAGTTGCAGTAGCCGCGCCATAAATGCGTGGACCCAAGGTAGCTGCGCACACGCTCGGCATAAACGGCAGTTGAAAAGCGTAAAAGCAACGTGCGCGTGTAATTTAGATAAGCGCGACGTCAAAGCGTTGGCTAAAACGAAAAAATATATATATTAAACGTATAAAAAAATATATATATAATTTTGTATATTTATGCTGGCGCAAAGTTGCGCGTTTAGTGCGGCGAAACAAGTTCCGAGCGCCGAAGCATTATGATTAATTTATGTATCTCGAAAGCCTGAAATATCTGTAGCAACAGCAGCGGCGAAATTACACAATTTACACGCTTTACAGTTTGTACTATCCACGTTAGTGTATGTGTGTTTGTGTGTTGCAGCCATTATATTTTGATAAATATATTATTTATCATATTTGCTATGTGATGCGGAGGCTTAAAACCATAAATTAGCTGTCAATGAGCGTAATGGCAGCATGCTTTGTTGTTGTTGTTTATTCGTTGTTGTTTTAGCGCACTATAAGGCAGCTGGACTGTGGTTGAGTTAGGACTAAGCGGATGACGCTTACTCCCAGTTATCATAGCCGCAGGCAGTTCGGGGCAGGCGCATTTGAAAGAGTGCTTACAAATATACAGACTTCAATACCCAAAACATATACATAAGAAATTTTTTACTTCATTATTTTTTTTCTCACGTATGTAACTTATATCTTGTAATTTTGTTCTTATATTTGTTTTAGAAACTATAATTAGCGCAACCTGCTGCGATATTCTATAAAATAACTCAATATCGTTAATCAAAAAAGTATATCAGACCAGTTGTAATTACTTTAGCTAACCTATTCTATTCTTTAAAAGCTTTCTGTAATAAAAATTCATTATTTTCTTAGCTACCCAAACATTTTGGCTTAATATGCGAAACCTCTCACAATAAAAAATTAAAATTATTGCTCTGATTTCGCCCCAGGGTTAATTTTCCCATGAGAATACCAGTTCAGTTACTTTTTTGGAACTCAAGCTGTTTGTGTCTGGTTAGCGTGCAAAATTTGATTCTATCATGGTATATATATATATATATATATGAGTTTCATACAGCTAGTGAATAGCATAAACTTAAGTAGAGGCCGATCAAATGGTGTCGTATACAAAAATAGCTCAGCGGGAGTATACCCAGTAGGAACAAGAGAACTTATGTATGTTTACTTTTTAAACGCTTTTCAAATAAAATTAGCTGATTTCTGATTAAAAATTGTTTTCGAAACCACCACGAAACTAGTATTTAACTAGTTCCTCGAAAATTAGTTCCATACTAGTTCGACACAAAGCAGTTAAGAACCAATTATTGTACTTAGAACTGTGTAAATCAAGAAAATAGATTTCGAACACTTGTTTGCTTACTTTTTTCTTGCAGGGAACTCACAGAACTAGCATTGCTTGTTTTGAGACACTGATAAGTCTGCCTGGCGGGCACACAGCGCCAGAGGCGTAGATTACTCTTACATACTAAGTACTTCGTTTGTTGTGTTCTTTTGTTGCTTGCACTCTAAAAACGCACACATTTGTAGACATATGTACGTGAGACTGATGAGCTGAACTGTCAATTTCGACTTAATGAATTGTTCGCTCTGTACGTATTTAATCCCATGTTGCTTTTTGCAGCACAATTTCTCCGACAGAGCCTACAATTGCCCGGGCACTTTGTCATCATTACGTTTGCAAAAAAAAAAAAAAAAACAATAAAAAAAACAGAATGAAAGACAGAATGTGCTTGTAAAGATTTTTAGGAAAATTGCGTCAAGAGGAGTAAAGTGCCGAAGCATTTTCAATTTCGCATTCTGTAAGCGAGCACAATAATAGCACCGAGGGCCTTTTCGGATAATTTCTACCCAGCATTGACATGCCGTGCATGTGTGAAAATGTCCTGACGATAACATATTTTACGCTCAATTGAATTTTGGCTTAGACACACACAGGCACACATACACATCGGCGCAAACAAATCGTCTCTAAGCTTGTTTGTGTAATTTTCTTTGAAATCAAGCAAATGTAGGGAGCAAGCAGGGTGCCACAACATAATAACAGGCTTCTTTCACTTTTCTTCATTTGTCCATTTCATTTATGTTGCACATATTCTCGCTTATGTATTTCCCATTAATGTATGTGTGCCCCAGGCAAGCACTTTGTTCGCAGCGCCTGCTTGCAGAGTGCCGTTGCACTTTTGTATTAAAATTTTGTGCCTGAAAAAATGCAAGGCATGCACTTCTTTGTGTTGGCAGTCCTGTTACTTCATATCCTCATTTCTGCTGCTGCTTCTATTACAACGCCAACAAAGGGCGCACAGAGAACTAACTAGTATTTTACCTCTCTGCGATTTGACCTCATAAATTACGAGCTCAGACAAATACCACAAAACACACGTACATATCTACGAGTATTTCTCAATATTTTTGCTGAGCACAACAGCATGTGGCACATTCATTCATTCATTCATGCATTTGCTCAGATGGCATTCGGCATTTTAATGTTTGAAAAAGTGATTCATTAATGCATAATGGCATTGTTGACATCAGCGCTGCCCTAGGTATGGTACATATGTGAACTATACACATAATACAATAATACATACAATAGTAGATATGACAAACTTTACTAATATAATATATTTATAGAAAACAATACCATAGTTTTTTTAAAATCGGAAAGCAAACTGAATTTCGAATTTTAGAAAAAATTTATTTTGAAAAATTTAATTTTATGGCTCTAAGCAGCAAAGTTATTGTATTGATAGAACCAAAGAAAGTAATTTTTTATTTCCAAAATTTTTTTTTCTACATTTTTCATTCCGAGCAAAGTAATTTTTTTTTCCAAACATTTTTTTTTAAATTTTTATTTCTTCGTATTACTACTTTTTCTATGTATATACTGTGCAGAAGTAACCTCTCCTTCACTCCATCACCAAGCAAGCCTTTAGCCTATATACGATATACTAATGCATCTCGTATGTGTGTGCATGCCAAATTTATTGCATTTTATTTTTGTCGGAAATGCAGAGGAAAGTCTGCGAAATGAATATAATTGTTATTTCAGGCATTAAATGAAAGGTTGTTCAAAAAATGAATAGAAAAATTATAAAGAAAAGTTTCGGAGAAGAAAGTATAATTTTAGGATGAAAAACAGGGTTGATTTTAGAGGAGGAAAGGTAAAAATTGCATTAAGAGCATTTATCTTTCACAATTGCAGCAGAATATATAACTAAAAAATCATATGAAATAACAGACTGCAATGAAAGCGCGATACTTAAATGAAAAATTAGCTGTAAAGCAAAGCAAAAAAATAAATAAATAATTTTTTTATGACTTTGTTGGAAGAATAAAGCTAAAAATTAAATTGTATTTAAAAAAAACCTCCTACTCTTACATTAAACATATTTTTCATTCTATAGATATTTTTTTTCAAAATTATTTTTATAATATAAGAACGAAGTACGTAAGACGTGGTGTGCATCAACCCAATCTATCCTAAAACAAATCAAACCATATTACAGCTCAAGTTGAAAACTAGCTTACATCTCGAATACCTAATGTTCTTACTAAATAGCATATCAACTAGAGAACCATGGCACTCTCAACAAATAAAAAGTTTCTCAAATTGAGAAAACTAAAATTCTCAGCTCAAGTATAACTTACCGAAAGTTAGAACAAAAAACGAGAATTTTTTTTGACATCAACTTGAGAATTAACAATTTCCCAAAGGTTTAAGATATATTGTACGATGATTGTTGGGCAAGTGCATTACTGGTACGCTGAAAATATGTGAAAAATAAGAATGAAAGCGAATTTACTGAAGCTTTTTATGATGCTCTCCAATTGTGCTACTTTCGCACAAACAACAAACATAACCTACAACATTTTCTCACATTAAAGCTCAACTCAGACTGCGCTCATTACTATTCTTCAAGCGTCAACAATACGGTTGAGAAAGCAAAAAAAAAGAGAATGAGAAGTAAATGGAAGAAGAAAAACAACATAGCAAAGATTGTCGTTGCAGCTGGCTGCAGCATTAAGAGCGGTGGTGGCAGCTACCGAAACTGCAACTGCAGCGGCAAATCTCCGTTTATGACCGACGCTCAAGCTCTCGGCTAAGTCATTTCGTAAAGCAGAAGAACAGAAATTTATGGCGTTGCTATTGAAATTATTATGGCTGCGGCTTTGTTCGAGTTGATCCTTTTGTTGGCGTTCGTTGGCGCTGCGGCAAGAAGCGTAACTCAAATGCCTGGTTGCAGGTTGCAATACATGCCTGACCCGAGCGCTTTGCTGACTACCAATAAAGGTATTTCAGCCGCTTCCTTTTTTCTGGTCTCTATTCGTAGGAATTTCTTTCGATTTCTGCCTCTAACTTCTTCTGAGAGTTATATTACTGTCATTACGCGCGCGATTATCTAGCAAATCAATGCGTTGACGCAGCGGTGGAAGACACATAAAATGCTGGCACACACATATCGATGCAAAGAAATCTTTAAATCGAAAAAAAATTTTTACGACCGCCGCTGCAACTGGTGTGGCAGCTATAATTCAAACCGCACTGATGCTGACCTTTGCATCTCCTTTAGAAATCGACTTGGCAGTTATGTTTCAGTTGACAATTGCCACCATGTTCGCTGTGTCATTCCATTTTTCCATAATACATGGACTTGCAACTTACCTCACTGTGCTGCAGTAGTTTTCCCTCATAATCATTGTCATGCTTCCTTTGTGGGCCGCTGCTGCTGCTTCTTCTTCTTCGTGCACTTTTCATTTGCCTTTCTTCGTATGACGCTGCCGCAGGCGAATGTGTCGTCGTTGTTCACTGCGGTAGGTCATCAACCAAATGAGTAACAACAATGGCAACAACAACTACCGAAAAAAAAACGATGAAAAATATTACAACAACAATGCAGCGTGCTTGTGTTGCAACACAAAGCGTTATGTGTTCCAATTGTTTTGGCGCAGCGCAGTCATCAGCAACACTTTGAATTGTCCAACTTGCCACATAGGGGCTGTGCCACACTGCGCTCTTGTGTTAGTGGTATTTCATTGTATTTTTTTTCGATTTCTCTGCCACAGTTCCTGTTGGATTTTAAGTTTTTGCTCGCTTTGTTACAGTTTCAATTTCAGCATTATGTTAATGAGATTTACTGCAACGCGCCGCGGCAGCAACTGGTTTTAAATGCGCTTATCCCCAAGGGCTCTACCTACCTTTCGCCGCTGCCGCGCAAAGTTCTACACTTAAACAGTTATATTTGTATGAAAATATGTGTGTGTGCGTGCAATTATTTATAAGCATGTCCGTTCGCTTTTGGTAATCACATTTTATTATAATGTTTTCTCTCTGCCTTCAATTTTTTTGTGCTTCGCTCTCAGAAGCTTCGCTCGAAATGCGCGCAGATGTGCGGCAGCCAGCAACTCCACACGCGCATGTGTGTGTGTGTGCGCGCCTAGCTGTCAGCATTGAGGTAATTGAATTTATGCAAATTTCACTGTTACTCACAAACAAAAGGTGTAGTCGCTGTGGCATGGCATGGAAGCTGGTGTCTGCCGGCTCATTGAGCAAGGTAATCAATGTTAGGCCGGATGTTGCATGAATGTGTCTGTCTTGCTGTTGCTTAGCAGCTACTTTCGCATGGAAATTTCTATGTTTTCCGTTATGTGCTGTGAAAACCTGGTGTGCATTGACATTTGTCTTAATGAAAATTTCTGATGCAAATAGGAGCTGGCAGCTGTGTTGTTAGGAGTTTTCAAAAGAAATTTTCATTATATTATGAAGAAGTGAAAAGTCTGAAGGGTTGCTGCTATGAGGCGTATATGACCTTTGTCTCTTCTCAAGGGCAAGGTAATGTATGAGTTTTGATTGAATATTTGCTTTCGAATTCTTATGTAAATTAACTTCTGCTGTGAAAGTTTCTTAGAAAGTTGAAAATAATAACACATTCGATCCTTTTTTAATAAGATAGCTACTTATGAGTTCTATATAGCTCAGCTGATATTCAAAGCAGTAGCGTATTATCATAAAATAACTATAAATATTAAATTGATATAATTTTTCTCTACTTTTTGTTGAGCTGTCGCAGTTTAAACAAACAGCCATTACAATTGCAAACATGTAAAAAAGTTTCTCGTTAGTAAAAAAACATTCGATAGGCGACGCTGTGTTCAAAATATATCAAATTGTTTAATATTTTACAGATGACGCTTATACATTAACCGAAAACTGTTTATAAATAAAACAAATAATTTATAAAATGCGTCTTTCTAAAGACATTTAGCACTAACTTTGATAATTCGGGCGCATAAATATAGTTCCATCATACATAAAACTTCAATACCGTCATCGCGTGTTGCGCAAAATATTTTTTACATTTTCCATGCCAATAAAAACCAGTTGAAAGTCACAGCATGCTAGAGTACGTAACAGAGTTTTTAATTAAAATTAATTTCAATCCGCGGAACAGCAAAAGATATGGCGGTCGCTTCCTGTACAGCGGCGATTCGATGAGGTCACTGTCTTTATTAGAATCACGACGCTGATTTAATGTCTGTACATATTATATTATGTATATATATATATTATTTTATATAAAATTGTATGTAAAGCGTTCATTACAGCTATTTTTATCTCAAGTTCAAACTTAGAACCGCTCATTACTAAATTGATGCATTAAAATCCAGCTAAAACAAAAGACGCGTCATAAATCAATTTGATAGTTGTTGCTACTTGTTGTTGCTTTTTTAATCGCGCTGACTTTGTACCGTTGTGAAACTACAATAAATCAAAGGCCGAATAGAGCTAGAAAAATAAAGAAATCAAGCAGCTGAATTTGCGCTATAAAAAACCTTCAAACAAAGCACCAGAAAAAATGCCAGAAAAGAAGCAAATTTGTGTAGAAGACACGCGTGCGGGCAGGCGCGCTGAAAGAATGCGTGTGCGTGCTAAAAAGGCGGTGCTCAGGCGGGTCGCACCGCGTCTCCAGTAGGCGCGCATATAATAGACAATATGTAGCTGCTGTAAAGCACCTCAGCACCTTTGTTTGCCCCTTTTGGTCGTCGAACAAAAAGCGCTGAGGCCGAACGCCAGCGCTAAGCTCACCAACTTACGACAAATATATATGCGTTTGTGTGTGTGTGTGCATGTGCTTACAAAAACATCCCAAAGCGAATTGAGTTGTTAAGCTGAATGATGTGTTGCCGCACCTAGCAGCCATAGTTGGCGATAGGCAACAAAACAAGGGCAATAAAAAAAGTACAACAAATTAAAAGTAGTAAAACCGTAAAATGCAAGTTAAGGCAGGGAAAAGCTGGCACAACAACAAAAGCACACATCCACAAAAAAAAAAAAGAATTCAAATTGTAACAGCAGCCGTGGATTAACCCCTTTCGGTCCCATCAGATGTGGCTGCTGCTTCGTCTACCGCTGCCATCAGTGCGTTGTAAATCAATCGCTTGCGGCGTATCATGGCAAAAAGTCAAACGGAATATTAGGCAATAAAAGTGTAAAGCTGCAGCGACACACTTAATAAAAATGTTAAAGGCCACTAAGTAATAAGCGCTGGCTGACAGATTGGTGCATTCAAATTGCTTCAATTTAAATGCTACAATTTTTTTTTTCTTGAAACTGCTCCGCTGCACCTCTGCTAATGGCAGCGCATTTACTCTAAATGCAGGAGGGCCCTTTGTGGAAAATTATAATTAGAATTACAACTCAAGCGTTATTTTGTGTTGTTGATGGGCGACTGATGAGATTTTGCTGTTTTCTGTGTAAATTTAGTCGCTGACATATTATTGTTGTTGCAGCGCAGTCTGCTACGTTGTGTGTCAAATGATGAGATTTGCATATTTTTAACTTCTGATAGCGAATATAGTGGCATATAGTTTGGATATATATATATATATATATAACACAAAATTTTAGTTTTAAAACACTTTTGAATCTCCAGAAATCTTAAATTTATATATGTATAATATTAAAAAAAATATTTCTACAGACATTATTCATAATTTTCAGAGCCAGAATATTATTATTTTTTTTTGTTTTGCATTTATTAAGTCATTTCTTACGTTAATAACAGTTTATTCTTTAGCTCCAATACTTTGTTTCATATAAACTTTTCAAAAAGTCAAGTGTTTTCTCTGTTTATTTATCATCTTTTCTCTTTTCTTACAGTTTGTGCAAGATTGGCATCACTGCATGGATTTTGAGGATTGCAAAAATGTAAGTTTATAACAAAAAATATTAATTTTAAGGTAGTGGCGGTCAAATGAGCCACGCTTGAGGTTAAAAAATAGGCAAAACTATATAAGGTATTCGAAAACCACTAACAAATTGAGATATATGTATATATAACTAAAGTTTTTCGGTTCTGAGACTGGTTTAAAAAATAATTAATATTTCTATTATCAAAAATAAATTTATGAATGAAATAAACTTTTTTGATGTTAAAAATTTTTTTTTTAAATTTATAAAAATTAAATTTTTTTATTTTTTATCATTTTGAGCTTCATTTGACGTTGAAAAATATTTAATACGGTTTTGAAATTAGTTTCAAAAACTGTTTTTTTTTTAATTTTCGATTTTTTATATTGTATATTTTTAATATTTTCTCATATTAAAGTTGCCATTAAAAAAAACGTACAAAGCTGGCTTGTTTGACTAGTTTAATCTTTAAATTCAGAAGCACAAACAACTGACAAAGCAAATTACTTAGTGTTTTCATATATTATTGATATGACGCATAAAATATATTTTATGAAACTAATAATTTGTTTTGGTACTAGTTTCTTGTATCTGACTAAATTATTTATTTATTTATTAAAATAATTATTACATTCATTTTAACTGTCTAACATGCCACACGTGTACATAAATGTCATCCTTAGTTGTTATTATAATCATAGCTGTCATTAATGTCATCGCATCATACATTTACTCCACAAACCCCAGCATCTCACTGTACATTTCTGATATCCACCATATTGCATTACACCATATACTCATATATCACTTATTATTACTTAGTCTCACTCAACCCTAGCAACTCGGTCATACTTGCGCTCTCCTTCACTCACTCATCCACACAATCCTGTCATGTATGTATAAAACTAGTTGTAGCTACGTGTATGCCTGTAAAATTTTATTATCCTTAAAGTTAGCGCGTCCTATAAAAATCTGCTTGCACTTGCCTCGAAACTTTAGCATTCCCGCGCATACAATGCTGTCTTGTCACTTTGTGCCACAGCTGTTAGCACTCAGCTGTGTTGGCTCCCAAACACGAAAACTTATGCGCCGCGTTAGTGGCATTTAATTAAGTATTTAATTTTAACTACCTTTTTATTATACTTTCGCCGTCTTGTCGAGGCCTCTCGTTGCCAACAACTCCACCACATTACTCTCCGGGTTTTAACTGCCTCTTTAAACAAACAAATCGTGCCGTTGCATACAGTGTTGCCTCTCTCTCTCTGCATGCAGTTGTAGTTGCATACTCGCATTGTACTTACTATTTACAAGGTTGCTTAATTTAATTAGCTAGGAGGTAGTTGCGGACCTGCCCCATTTCCCGCCCATAAGCTTTTGCATCCGCTAGTCGCACCGACTTGCGGCTTTGTTTAACTTTTTCGCCACTTCCATTGCGCACACATACACACATACACGCGCGCACTTGTGTTTTTGTGTGCTTAAAGTCGTGCGGCAGTGATTGTTGCAAGTCAGCCTACTAACTCTCCTATACTCCCACACCTCCCTGTGTGTGTGTGTGTGTATATGTATACGAACTACCCCTTTTCGCAATATTTTATGACTTTCGTCAGTCGTGACTGAATTTTAGTGCTGCCGTGGCGCAAACTGTGGCAGCAGGGGATGTTGCAAGTATTAGGCTGCACTTTGAAGTGCATAGTTGTTGTAAGAGTGCTGTGCATATATGTGTGCAGCTTTAATGCACCGAGTGCCTCAAATATTTAATGTAAGTGTGTATTAAATACGGTTTCTTCTATTTTTTACGAAAAGTATTGCAAATAGGCGAATTGTGCAAAGTGAAATAAGAGAGCTCTCTTCAGCGAAAAACCGTAGTAGATAATAAAGAGCGACCAGCAAACTGCCGCCTTTTGTTGGTTTTCTTCTTTCAAGCCTTTTAATTAAACTAATTAAAATCATGTAACGCTGCTGCAGCTATCATTGTAAGGGGGGGGTGGTTGTGCTGTGGAAAGTAATCATTTCACTACTCATGCTCATAAATCAACAAAGCAGAGTTGCATTTGCTGCACCGTACCTTTTACGATTGTGAGCGTCGCTATTTTTGTGCACCGTTTTTTCCTTTTCGCTCATTTCATTTTGACTTTCTTGTGCTTTGTGGCCGGGTATCAATTTCATTGCCCTCGAGTTTTTCGCTTTTTTGTGTTTTGTTTTCATTTATAAAGCTAATAAACCTTAAGTGCCGAAGTAGTGCCTTCGGAGTGACAGAAAAATGGTAGTGACGAGTGTGTTGCAAGTGTGTGTGACTGTTTGTCGCTCACATGAGCGCTTGAGTGTGCTTGGCGTTCCTGTTTTAAGTTCTTTTACACACAGCTCACTTGCATTGCGCTAGGCTAATCAAGCGTTGTGGCAGCCAGGCAAAAGTCGCCGCATCATTCTGCTTTCATTAACCTTTGCATTCATACTCACTGCATTATTCTCTTTCTTCTACAAGTTTTTCGCATATTTTTTGTTTTTTTTTTGTGTAAAGTTTTTTGTTAGTAAAAAGCAATTGACACTTGTGCCGCAGGCATATCACAACATAAGTGACGAATGGCGACGTTGCAGTGTCGGACGTCAGCCCAGTGGCAGTTTGCGGTGCTGTTGCAAGTAGGGTTGCATATGTGTCCAAAGCTTATTTGCATTTCGTCTGTATGCATGTGTGTACGTACATAGGTACGATCACCTTTGCACACTTCATTTTGTTTTAATCGTTTTGTGGTGGGTAAAAAAATTAAATATCAAAGGCAAAAGTTGCCGCCAAAGGTTTTTAAGGATTAAAGTAACAAAAAACAAAAGAAAAAATACAAAAACAGAAAAAACAATTTTATGACACAACATTAATGAGAGAAAACAAAAAATATTGAATTAGCATTTTATATATGGTATTTTCCTAGAAATATATGTATGCGCTACAAAATATATTATATATACATATGTATTTTTATATACTTGTATGATTTAAAACTTTTTTATTTGTTAGCCTTATTTTTATAATTTTTTTATATTTTTTTTTTAGAAATTTCTAAACTTTTAACCTCCAAACAAATTTTTAATTTTCTATATTTTTTATTTTCAATCCTCACATACACACACATGCCTGGCATTATTTCGAAAATAAGCAATTTTAAACTGAATATATCAAAAGTGGCACGTACAGCGATTTCTCACGTGCCGCCATTGCCGTCATGAGCTGTCATAACCCCAAACTATAAGGTGATTCATGGCAACAGCCCTTTAAATAAACTCTGGCAATTTTATTGCCTATATGAAATTTATTTTTTGGCAACATTTCATGGCTTTTTTTTAACACACTACACACATTACGCTGAACACACAAATGTACATAGCATATATCAGTGGCTGTGGGTATGGACATGCCGGCCATTTTTCATTGCTGTTGGAACTGTAGACGCCATAGTATTTATGCCTAAGTGGCATATATTTTATGCCAATCACACGAACACTGACTCTGTGGCATGTGTATTGCGACTTAACGCTGCAGAGCTGGCAACATAGCACAGCTTGTACATATGTACATATACATATGGTATATGGAAGGCAGCATACATACGCGGCTTTACACTTTTCCAACAACACAAAACAAATCAATTTTCTGTCGAATCTTTGTAAAAAACAAAAAGCTGTGGAAAATTGTGTAAAAAGAAAAAGCAAAAATGGAGAAGCGATCCACTACAAGTTGTGCGAAAGAAAAGCAAACCGTAATGCAATTTATTTATTATTGTGGCATGCTTCCACCATACAAAGGGCAAAGCGCAAAGCCGCACAGGAGAGGAAAAGTGATGTTGGCGTGGAAAGATAAATACTGTAGAGCGGAGTTGGGGGTTTCGAACTGTCAAAATTACTCCAATTGCCACAGTACCAACTCAATGGAATGAGCCTGCAACGCAACATCAAACATACACATACATACGTGCCACATATATATACGTATACTACAGCTTTCTATCTGCCTACCACTCATCCGTCGATAGTGTGGCAGTCGTGCGCCGGTCGACTGCTCGATCGATTGTCGGCCTATATTTTTCGGCTTTACGCTTTTCGTTGTTTTTCCGCTTCGCCATTGTGTGTTGACATAATAAAATATGCATTTTTCCGTTTTTGCAACAAACGAAAATGAAATGAAAACCGAAAACGTTGCACAAAGCAAATGTTGCAACATAGCGTTGACTGGCATAACGGCCTGGCAGCGGCGCACAAACAAGCCAACAATGAGCCGCAGCCCAAAGCTAACTTACAACATTTACTCGCACGCACACATACATACGACTGCATATGTGTGTAACTGCACATCGATTGCAAATCAGCAAATTGAAAAAAGCGCCACAAAGTAAACTCACACCGACAGGAAGCAGCCGAAAAGCGCGCAAAAAAGCGACAGAAGAAATCGTTGCGGCAACGGAAGTAAAGAAAAGTAAAACGAACACGAGAAAGTGGAGAAATGTCAACCAGAAAAAAACAAAAACAAGAAAAACGGTGGAAAATTTGGGTCAATTGAAAATTTATCGACCAAGCCGATTGCCAGATTTGTGCCAATACATACACACACTCTCATAGACTTACATGTGGCAGCCACAACATGCCGCGCGTCACCGCTTACCGCTCTTCGTGCACCTTGCAACCCAAAAGCGGCGCTTACTTACTATGCACACTTATTTAAGCCAGTTATGCAACAGCAACAACAACAACAACTGTTGTGCTTTATTACAATGCCACAGCAGCGCTGTTTATGTCGATGGCTGCCTCGTTGATGGCAAGTAGAGCGTGTGTTCGGCAATAACGCCGTGTGTCGTCCTTTGTTGGCGCGGCCAGTGGATTTGTGGCAAACGGAAGTCTGCTTGCACTGTCATGTGCACCGCTTTTGCCAGTTTTTTCTCGATATGTGAGCGATCTGCTCTGATTCACCAGCCATGTGGCAAGGACATAGCTATATCATTGTGCTGAGTTGCATGCAGCTAATCGAAAACACCGAAATTAGCTTAATGACTTAGTTTGTGGTCTAGTTGTCGTTAATGCGGTTTTAAAAAAATATAGCCGAATTTACAAACAGATAACGGTATATATCCGAAAAATATTCCGTTCACACGACATTTTCCAAGACTATTTAGCGAATTTCTTATATTCACACAACAATAAAAACAACGCTTGATATTTATTTTCTAAAAGTTTCGAATTATTTTTTTTTTCTGTTATTTTACCGATAATGAGTAAACCATACTTACTAGTTTAAAGAACTATCGAAAATTTCGAAAATTTTAAGTGCTGACCATTTACAAAAATAACAATAAAGGTGTTAACTGAATTTTTTGATATGGATTTTTTTTTTGACTAAAACAAATTTTCGTTTTCTCAGTTAAGGTAAAACTATGGTGTGAAAACAATCGACCGAAGCGTAAACTAATGAAATTTTAGTTGCCATAAACAAATATGTAAACAATTACATTTATATATACACATATACACACACTTTACATTTCTTGTTTATAATAATTTTCACTGATGAAGGAACGCCTAGTTTAAAAACTGGGTTAATTTCATTAACAACCTGCCTAAAAACACTAAAGATTATATAATAAACACTTTACTGTACATATGTCTGTCTGACTTATGTATAAAAATAAATATATAATAAATAGACTCGTTCTCGTATTCTAGTAATTTAGAGCGAGATAATTTATTTAATTTTTTTTCAAATTTTTTAGTTATAGTTTATTTTTATTTCTTTCGAAAAATAATAAATATACAAAAAAAAGTATAAAATTAATTTATTAAATCTCGTATACTTATATCTGCTGCTTGAACAATTTACTCTAGTCTGTATTATATTTTATTTTAAATATTTTTGCTGCTTCGGAGTCCAAAATGTTTTCTTTGCCCCATATAAATATTGAATATTTGCTTTTCATAGCGAAAATAAAATATGCCATGCCACATCAATTTTGCACAAAGACATTTGCAGTTTGCTTAAAGATTTCCAATATAAATCTCTGCTTAGCCGCTTACAGTTGTGCATTTCTGCAGCCGAGGGCCACAGACCGCAGCAGCACCACAGAACCTATAAATATGCAGACTTAGTAGAAACACGCAAACCTACACACCTACATAAATGAACAATCTGCGTTGCATGTGAGTCAAAAGAAAAACACACATAACTCTCGCACGGTGCTCTATTGTAAGGATAAATATCCTGGCATTTCTTTGGCCAAGTGCAGTAATCCTTGGCATATACGGTGCACGAAACCTCAGGAGCGGACATATGCTTGTAAATATAAGTATATATATAAATATATGTATATATACATATATATGTGTGTATGTATGTATGCGAAGTTACACACACATTTCCTTCTGTTTGTTATTGCTGTTTTTCCTTGTAAGTCCTACAAGAGAATAAACTGGAAAATAATAATAAGAAATACAAACAAAGTATATAAGCGATAAAACACCCACACATGCAAGTAGAGGCGTATAGTTGTAGTTGTAAATATATATACGTGAGACACTTGCACAAAATGCGACTACGTGTGCGTACTCGATAATGAAGGAATGTTGCAAGGACACAGCTATTGGCGTGTTGAACAACAACATTGATTTTTACGAACACTCATACATAACTGGAAGATAAGTAAAAAGCATATTGTAAATAGCTTATAAGAGCAGCAAATGAGAGCAGCGCATCTCGTAAGCCAATATTCAGGAACCCTCTGCTCACAATTGAAGAGTTTATTGATTGAAGATTAACTAGTAACCAATGCTAAGTGGTCAAGTGTATGCTTGAATAGAGAATGTACAACTCTATATAAGGCCTTAGAAAGTAAATACTTGAAAGAATTATTAAAAAAAAAAACAAGGTTTTGAAAATCTAAAAAAGAAATATATGGACTTTTGGGGTAAAGGAAAATTAGATGACAGAAATTTATCCTATAGCATTAATACATAAATTATGTATAAAGAAAATATCAATATGTTTAATTTTGATATGGTTATGCAAACGAAAATATTTAAAATTGTGTATGGATCCCTTAAAAATAAATAATTAGAAAAACAACTTTTCAAGAATTTCCACAAAATCCTAATTCTGGAATGTAACTCTTTCATAAAGCACTTACAAAAAGTAATAAATAGTATTCATCTCACCATGCAAGCATATTCTATTATACATGTTTTCAAGTTTGATCTACGAAAATGTTTACAACTTCTGAAAGGACGCGTAAACAAGCGTAAATTGTCTGATGTCACAAGCCTCCCAACCTTTGAATTAACATAAACTAAACGGAATTCACCGATAACTAGTGATAAGCAAGGAAATCTTAACGAAAAATATCACATTACCAAAACAACACGGCGGATACACGCACACGAACAAACGCACTTACATGGCATTGAACCTTCAAAACACAAACGAGGAACACAGACTTCTCAGAAATTTATTGATTATAAAAAAAACGAAGATGTGAAATCGAATATAAATGCAGAATGAAATTCTAAGCATATCGTTTATTCCCAGCAAGGCAGCAAAATAGATTTAGATTATCACAACAAAGTGTGTGCTGGACACATAGCAGACGCTCGGGAAAATGTTCATGGGAAAAATGGGTAAACCAATACAACGAAATATTGTTATTGTGCACAGAGAAACTTTGTCATAGCCGGTAGTATATGTATATTCATAGATATGTATGTGTGCTGTAATGCCAATAGCAGTTAGTTGAGGGCGTTTGTCGCACATAAAATTCAATTTCGATTTAAAGATTTTAATCGAAAATGAATACAAGACAAACACAAAATGAAAAAAGGAAGATGTGTGTATTGGAAAAATGAAGAAAAAGGAAATTCAAACGCAAAAAAACTGAATATGCAATACGAGAAAAAAAAGGTGGAAGACAAAACGAGAAGCTGTCACATGATAGCCGGGCTCGCCTGCGCTTTACTAGCCGATTAAACAGGTTCAGATTGTGTACCGAACATATGGTTAGTGAGATCTGGAGATAGGGTTTGGCTTGATTACTTCGGTTTGGCTACAGAGTATGTACATATGTATGTATGGTATATATGTAAACAAAATTTGTGGCTCTCAAATAATCACATAGCCACGGCTGGTTTTGCTATATTTCGTAAGCTAGATTTGAAAGCAATATTATTTCAACTTTTTGAAGCAGAAAAAAAATTTTTTTGTTGTATATTTAACTCTAAAAAGTAAAGTTTGAGCTACTCTATTTCAAACATATCTAAATAAAGCAATTAGTATGACGTACAGTGCAACAAAATAAACACACACACTTGCAGAAGGTTGTGGCAGCCACTTAAGGGCATCGCTTTATTAACGGTACTTAAATATTTATCTACTTGTATGCACATAACTAACTATCACATATGCAAACAAAATATGCGCTTATCAGTAGATAAAATAATGTATGACTCTTTGTACTAAAAGAAAAATAGTAAAAGTACGTTGTTGTTGTAGTGCTTTGCTTTGGTAATCGCCAGTGCTTTGACTGATGAACGTTAATTGTTTTTCACTCGTAAGCCTTTTAACACTCCCACACTTCACTGTGCACACACAAACAGAAATATATGCCACATAAATAAGAAAGTATATGCATTTATTTATGGTATATATATAATTAATATCCTCTATATACATGTGTATATGTATGTATAAATGAGTCACATTTGCTTTCGTGTATAAATAAAGTGCTGCTTCTATAAAAAAAGAGCATACAAAGTAGGGCAAAAGAGTTGCACACACATACATACGCATGTCTCGCAGCGCATGCATGCCGCCACATAAGTGTATGTACATATATATAGTGGCAGCAGATAAAATTTTCCTAATGGCGCGTGACTTTTCAAGCAAAATATGCTTTTTGTGTGAACAACGAAATCTTCAAGTCCATAAAAAATTAGTACTTTCGAGTGTAAAGAGTGTATATGAATGTTAATATTTTTTATGCTAATGACAGTATTGCCATTGTTGCCACATTTTCAAATTATGCGTAGCACAGTACAATTGGGGTTTAGTGTTCTGGAAGTTGTGTGCCTTGTAGCTGATTGCTTTGAACAACATAAATATTTATTAAATATTTTGTAGAGAGATAAGTAGAAGAGTAGAGAATTGTATTGTTTATCAGTGTTCAAGTCTATTTTTACAATTATGCATAGATAAAATTAAATATTTCCAAAAAAACATTAAAAAAGAATGCTCATAAAGGAAGATTAATGCAACGAAATCGAGTGCGTAAGCAGTAGTTTGCAGTAGTAGTAGTTCAGAAGTTAGCCGCATACTCTCTCCCTCTCTCACTCTCTCTCAATTCAATTCGTTAACTTTTAGCGAGCAGCGAAATGGCGAATCGATGACGGCTGTTATTACTTTATTGCGACTATGTAATGCATTGGACATTGTAGTCATTACATAATTTCATCTAATGAGCGCTTTTCACTATATTTGTTGAAGAAAGTCTGTCTAAAATTGATTTAAATTTTTCATAAAAATCTATTTCTTGAAAGTTTAGCTAACTATCAAAGCTTTATATATATGTATTATGTATGATTCCAAATTCACACATACATATGTGTATTTAATATGGTATAGGTACATATATGTCTGTAACCATATATGTATATTCGAACCCAAATACCTACTTATTTCCACACAACAAACAGCCTTTACTCTTAAACAAACTTGTGGCACGTACGTTCGTATCAAAAATGCGTATCGCAATCAACAAATATTTACACAGAAATACATAAGAAAAGCAGACGACGAAGTTGAAGCAGAAAACAAAAGCCGCAAACCATATTGACTTCCGCTGCAAAGACAAATAGTTGAGGTACGGAGTCTAAAGTGCGCTTAAATTTCAGCTTATTTGTAAGTAAAAGTTGAAATGCTTTATTTACAAGTAAAAGTATGTGTTCGTAGTTGAAAAGTGAAGGCAACATGCAACAACAAGCACACACACATGCAAGCCTAAGCATGACGTTAATGATTCCATTAGAACTTATGTTTAGAATTTCCAATGAGCGGCAACGGCATTACAATACAAAAGCAGTGTAAATATAGGCAGGCGCAGCCAACTTAACAACAACAATAAATATAAATATTGTAGCAGTGAAAAGTGTGACCCCCAAAGGGCGCGCATAGAAAAAAGTTTGCTGGAAAAAAGTCGGTATGTACATTTAAAGTGGGTATTTAGGCAGTGAAGTGTTAAAGACGCGCTGAAGTGGCAGGGCTGCGAAAGCAAGACATGTGTAAGCGCACATGCATAGCTACATAAATACATTCATATATGTATATAAAAAAGCACTGTTAGTAGAAGTATTTCGGTACCGCGGCACTTGAGGCACGTGGCAGTTTTGCCAAATGTGTTTCTATTGCCTGCAACAACAGTCTTTTTGTGTCATTTAAGCTTCAGCTGGAAAGCGTGCAGCATACAAAACTAGTTGATTGTTGGCCGCTTTGCCATCTGCATGCTGATGTGCCTTTCCAACCATGTATGAGATTGTGGCATAAATAAACACTATATACTTTTTTGTGCACCGCGTGTGGCATGTAAACAAAAGCAGCAAAAAGTTGAGCTATAAAATTGCAAAGCGCGCCTATAAAAAATTATTCTTTTTCTTCAATTTTAAACTGATATTCTCGAAAAAATGTTTTATTTTTCGAAATCACTTAAATAGCGGTACTTGTTGACAGCTATACGTCAATGACTGCCTGTCAGCCGGTAATTAGATTTGGAGAGAATGTAAATATTCAAGACCTTTTAATGCCAAAAAGTGAAAACTCACCAAGTGGGGTTCATCAATGTGGATATGTAGTTATGTATGTATAAGTGTATGTATGTACAATATGTGTGTATGTAGTTATGTGTATGGCATGATGCTATGTATACCACGCGCTGGTATATATTTGACATGTATGCGTGCGCGCCGCCGAAGTAAGCAATAATTAGTTGGGCGTTTCAACGCCTAGATGCTGACAACAAAGCTTCAATAGTGTATGTGTGTGTGTCATACGCATACATATATTCCGAAAACAATTAAAAGTATTGAGTTTACATTTGACTTAAAACATTTTGGAATGTTTTTGTAGTGAAGAAAACGCATGGAGTCAAATTTCACAATCTACATAAATGTGTCTCTCGTTTATAGAGTGTGGAAATTGATTGCTGTTCGCCTTGAGTGACAGACAGCAACAGTTTGGAGGGCGATGTGGGAAGATATTTGGAAAAATCTGCAGAAATACAATCAAGAAAACAAAATACTGGATTAGACAAAATAAAAACAAAAAAAGTAAAACATATGTAAATGAAATAAAACAAAAAAATAAAGTAAAGAAATAAAAAACTGAATAAAAAGAAAAAACAAAACATGAAAAAATAAAAATAAAAAAATATATATCGAAAAAATTGTTAAAGTATAAATTTTACTAAATAGTAAACTGCTTAAAAATACAAATAAAAAAAAGTTTATTTTGTTTGAAAAACTCGACATAGAAAAATATAGAAATCTAGAGTCGCCCCTAATCACTTATTAATTGTTCTTTCAGTATTCATGTCTTTTTTTTGGGGGTTTGTGAAAAGCATACTCCCATTTTACCCACGCTTCAGCGCCCTCACTGATCCCATCACTCAACGGCAATGTGGCATGCAACCACACAATACACAACAGTCTTTGAACTAACTATTTAATAAACAGTTGGTGGCACTTTTTCGTCAAACAACAACAAAACCAACACAAATCTATACTCAGTTTTGTAGACGAATGCCCAAATATTGAGGCACAGGCATGTGAGCAGATCTTTCAACACATTAGTGTCAAAGCGCTCGACATATTTATTGATCCTGTGCGCATGTGGCACAGCATCGGAGCGTGTAGTAAGAGCAAACAAAATGGAGCAATCACTCGATTTTCTAGTTTCGAAATGAAGCATAGAAACAATAAACACATACATAAAACGAAAATAAAGTCGCGAGAAGACAAGAAAAACACCAAAAGTAAACTTCAGTGCCGGACTTTGTTGATATTGTTGTGTGAGGGCAACAGCAAGAGGCAAGCGGTGGTTAATATGTTTTTATATATGCTTATGAGTCTACAGTTGTTGTATGTATGTGCTGCGATTGATTGTTGAAGTTTTGCTGGAGTTGTTTATTCTCCGCTTCTTCTTCTTTTTCCTGCTGTCGTTATTAAAGTCAGGCGCTGCAGCAAACCAAATGCAAATGCGCTACCGCTAAGTGCAAGCAAAACAATGCTCAAGCACAGCACTTGGCAAACAAAAACAAAGCAGCGTACTTGCAACAACAATACTGCTGTGTTGGCAATCAAGGAAATGCAGCAACAAAGCATATGTATGTTCTTTGCTTTGATTGCGTGTTATTTTTGTAGCCGCTGTCCATCACTGAGCATCGGAAATTGAGGTATGGCTGAAAAAAGCATGAAAAGTATGCAATTAAATTTTGAATTTGTTATAAACCATCATTTTCGTTCGCGGATGATAAAGAGTGCTGGGCATAATTAAAGCTTACCACACATTTTCTTTTAAGTTTCGATAAACGTCGAAGGCTGGCGATAATCAGCAGCGCAAACGAAGATTATTATGTAAACGCTGTTGATGTGGTACAAATGCTCTTCTGTAGGTTCTATTTTTTTTACTTTTTCTATTTTTAGGGCAAATGAGTATATTATCGTGTCTATTCGGCTTTTGCTCTATATTTTTAATTTCATCATATATACGTGGCATGTTTGGTAGTATTTCTAGTCTGAAATATTGAACATATAATTTGTTAAAGATTTTAAAAATCGCTGAAGCATTGAAAATGATGGCAGGTGTGTTGTAGTTTTTAGTTTGAATGATTCTCTATGAAATTATTTAAGTAAACTATTGTCAAAGTCTAAAAATAAATAATAACTTGCTGGATTTAACGAGTATTTCATCGAGTGTCTGCGTACAAAGAATAAATATCAAAATGTATATAAGAAATGAAACCAAATTTTAACTTAATTTTGAACAAATTTAATTTTTAATTAATTTAATTAAATTTTTTTTAATTTATTTATGTTATCATTTAAATTATTTTAGTTAATTTACAGAAAAACAATTTTTAGTCTAATTACAATATATTTCATTACAACCACACGGCAATATTCGCTTTTTCTAAATACGCCCAAAATTCTGACAAAAAGTTTTAAAAGTCTTAAAAATTTAAGTCAAGCTACAATTTATATCCTACTCACATGTCAACTTCTTAATAGCTGACAAATTCGGGACACAGAAAGCCGAAAAACCGCAAAACCTTGGCGCACCCCCTAAGAGTAAGCAATTAAAATGCGAATCAATATAATTAAGTGCGGTTTAATTATGTCAAGGAGGCGACCAGGAACAAAGTAAATAAGAATAACATTTTACATAATATATATATATATATATTTATGTCTACGAGTATTTAAAATATAATAACTAAGTATGTGTGTCAAGTAGCACAATGGCAGTTTTGCTTAATAAAATTGGCCTATTTAGGCCAACGCAGCGTCCCCAAAGAAAGTTTATCGTCGAAAACAGCTGCAAAAATCTATTTTATGGCAAACATTATATTTTACATATGTAAATTTATATGTATGGGTGTTTGAATTTACTATTACACGTACAAGCACTTAATTAAAATTTCATGTCATGGCTTCAATTTCCACTCATTCACAAAATTACTCCCCACAGACTGACTGGCTGAGTTGCGGCGGCGGTGATGTGAGAGTGATGAGTCCCTAATATATATGTATATGCACACACACATACCCACTGGTGTATACATAAGGTTTAACGGATACAAGCCTTTACTTTACTAAAATGTGTATGCTTAAGAGCACATGTGTAAAACTACAGTGCTTTAAAAATAGCAACAACAAAAATGCAGAACATATGACTGCAATTCGCCTAAAATGCTCTCCAGCGCTGTGTTGTTGACAACGTAAACTCCGCAGCGGCGCTGAGCCCAGCATAATAAATCTTCATACACACACGAGTGCATATGTAGTTCATATATATATATATATATATGTTTGTATATGTGTGTATGTAACTCTTGTATGGCCACTTGTGCACATCCTTTCCATTTCCTCTGCTGCCAACGCTGTTGGACGGCTGAGAGTGCCACTTATGTAAAATCAAAATCTCTACAACTTTTCCATAAGCAGCACTCAACATTGGTCGTGTAGCATGCAGCACGGCATTATGTAGCTGCCAAAAAAATGTAAACAAATTTTGAGCCATAACATGAAATGTCAGTTGTCATATGATATGCTTGGAAATTGCCTCATATTTTTGGGAAATTCTTCAAGCACATCTTCTTGTCTTCTTTTTTTTCTGATTTAAGTTTGCCACATCAAGTCGAACATGTGTGTCTGTGTATGTATGAATATTGGGATTGGCATGTGGTCCATATTTTCTAAATTTGTATATTTATTACTTAAGTGGTATCAGTCAGTAAAGAAACTCGGTTTTTTGGGGCATAATTTGAAGTAACATTTTTTATGAGCTGCGAAAAAAATTTTGTTTATTTTTACTTTTTAAAAATTTTACCTTTTTTGTATTTATGACACTTTTATTGACTATCAAAAGACTTAATATGTTTTTTGTTCGACTTACATCATTTCTTAAATTTGTTAGGTAGGATAATAATTAAAAATCTGAGAAAATTTTTTTTAAAAATTCATATAATTATAATTTATATATAAAAGTATTAATTTTTGTACATTATAAGACGCTAAAAAGATCCTCTCTATATTTTATTAACGTTGATTAATTTTGACCTCATACTTACTACAAAATAAAATGTTTAGTTATATGCTTTCGAATTCATCATATATTCAGTTTGTTCTGACTTTGAACATAAAATATTTTGCACACATCTGTACAATGTGCTGTCATTTCGCATACCACACTAATTAACTGCCCAACTCACTCAAAAACTCACATCACAATTCTCTCTGCACCGCATCTCACACATAAATATTTACATAAACTGCTGTTGCTTGCAGTTCCGCTATAAAATTAATCACTATCTTTGACTCAATTAGAATTTCCTCCACTTCGTAAGACAACACACATAAGCGCATTTAGCGACCAACCACAGTTGGGTCAGCACTTGTCTGTCACACTGTGAAATGCACATTTAATTGACGCACTTGGCCACTCCGTTGCCAGCTGTCAACGCCCCATTTCAAACTCCTTTGGCCAGTGTTATGTCACTCATAAGCATACATGTGAATAGCACTTGCCATAATTGCCACTTGAAGTAACCGAGCGACAATCAGTCAGTCCATCTGCCATTCATTCACTTAGGCAAGAAGTCAGGTTCATCATTTCTCGCTTCATTACGCCTTACGTGCGCTCATTACACAGTCAACTAATACCATTCTCTCACCACCCACCGTTCCGAGCCGGTCTCTTGCATTGTCATTAATCACTGCTCTGCATAAATTGTCAAATATTCATGTGAAATCATAAATCGCTCATCATTCTCCTCACTTACACACACACACATAATCGCAATGCATTCTCACTACCGATGCTATTCACATTCAAATTCAAATTCAAATTATCAATTTTGCATATTTATAAAAGCTACTTGGGTCTGCGAGCAGTTAGTTAGCTCTGCGAAACAACAACAACAGCAAGTGTTGCTTGTTAGTAATTATCGAAATTTATAATGTAAATATTAAGTGAAAACAGCTGTATGTGTATGTTTTAAATTAAATCAAAATAATTTAGACAACAAAAGCAACAAACACCATGCCCTACGTGCGGTGAGCACACTTGATACCTCTGTTAGTCAAGCGCTCGCACATATGTACATATGTATGTATGGATTTGAATCCATGCATTTATTGAATTAAGTTTGCCGCGGCGGTGTGATGCATGAAATGAATGAATTCCGACCAACTACCTGCCCATAATTACATTTATTATAATTTATGCATATTTAGTTTGTTAATTAGGCATTTAAATAATGTAGTAATGAATGCACAAACACACCTAAATACACGGACAAGCGGAACAGCGAGCGGCAGGTTGTTCGTGTGTCGACTCCTACCTTCGTTCACACGAAAACACAATACTAATTCCAGCTAATCATGTTAAACAACGAAGAACAGCAGCAAATTGCCGAATTGGCCATGTTAATTAGGCAAGATTTTGTTGGCGTAGAAGTAGAGAAATAAGTTGAAGAAGGAGGCCGCATAAGTGTAGCTACCGCTTTAGGTGTGCACCGTTAGCATAACATCGCATAACAAAGCATATTTGATACGAATTTATTTTTACATAAATTTGCATAAATTTATTGCTGTTTGGCGAATGACAAGAAAAATGCGATTTTCGCTTTTCAAAGTTGCCAACGGAGTGCGAATGCTAGCGAATTAAAAAAATTTATTAAGAAAATAGTAAAAGAATCTAGATTTTTTTTTTTTTGTAGAAATAATTATAACATAATTTTTTTTTTTAAATTTAAATTTTTTACGCTATAATATTTTCTATATTTCTCAGTGAATTTTTATTTTCAACAATTTACTCTATTTCTTTATATTTACAAAAAATAAAATTGTTTTTTAAAATATTTTATTGATATATCATTTTAACTTGCATTTATAATAGTATGCATATTGAAAAATAATTTTACATATTTTTTTTAATTTATTATTATTTTTTTTAATATTTAATTTTTTTGTTATTATATTTTTGTTATTATTATTTTTTATTTAATTTTTATTTATTTATTAACTTTTTTTTTTGAATTTAATTTATGTGATTTTTCTGGATTAAGTTTAGATTTTAGCAAGGAGTAAAAAAATATTTATTTACATACATATGTAACATTTATTATAATTATTTTATTAGTAAAAAAGACTTATTTGCATATATAATATATATTAACAATTTTTTTATAACTATGAATAATAGCACATTTTATTCTCAAATTCCTTTGAAAAAAAATCACTTGAAAATTAAAAAATAACAAAATTTAGTTTTTACGCCATAAGCGCTTGCCACATGCCCCCTCCTTACTGCATAACCAGCACCGAGCTCTTGAATAACTTTTTGATTATTTTTTGTAAATGTCCCTCAGCGATATAACCGCTAGCTAAACACAACAAAAATACACAAAAGCATGAAATATGAAACCGAAAGCATGAAAATGAATTTATGTAGCTTTAGTTTTTGCAGCAAATGACAAATATTGATGTTTGTCTTACAAGTGTTGACAAGCGACGCAGCATGCTCATCATATTGGCATTGTTCGAGGCACTTGTATATACTAAACGTATGCACATAGAGTGAGAAACAATTTTGATGATTTTATTCACGGAAAAAGATTTTACATGAAAGTAAATATAAATATATAATATTTTGAGTGGTAAATTTATTATTATTTTTTTTTATATTAAAAGCATGCAACTTAAAATAAACCATTTTTTAAGGTTATAGCGCAAGCATGTGCACACATTTTGTAATTAAAATACTTACCTAATACTCAATATTGTTTTCTAAAATAATTTCGCCTGCAACTCCATTTATATTTTTAAAACTTCTTTTCATAACTTTGCACAAAAATGCAACGCTTCAACAAAATTGCTGCCTGAAACCTACTTTTGAGCACACTTTATTTTAGTTCGTTTGCTTGCTTGCTATTTTTTACTTTTTGTTGTAGTAAAACTATACACATTTGTACCGCCACCTTAAAAATCAAATGCATTTGCAAGTAAAAAGTCAAACACACACACAAAGAATGAAACGAGTATATCTAATATATAAAATCGTATGCAATTTCATTTTAAAATAGTGAAGAATATATAAATAGAGAATTTTTTAAAAAAGAGAAAACGAAAACAAACTTCAAAATTTCTTTCTTTTTCTTCTTTTTTACGTTACAGATGTGCATCACACCACCTAATATCAATAGTTATATCCCAGAAGCGTTCAGTTTTCTGGTGAGTGCGAACTAACTGCTTAACTTTTTTATGAAATTTCTAAACAAACGCATATACATACTTACATACAAATACAAGTCGCTTAGCTGCCTTTTATATACTTACCGACTAGCTATAAAAACGTTTAGTGCTTTTACTAATTTGGTTTGGAGGCTATTGGCTTTAATAACAGTCAACTAGCAGCGCTGTTATGGAACTGCGCAGTGCTTGTATATGCTAGTATTCAACAGTTATTGTAATTAAATTATGGATAAAAGTAGTAACATTTGAAAATTAAGAAAGAGTGTGAGCGGTAATACGTAAGTGTAGTTATATTTTTTGTCTTATCTCTAAGCAAAATTTCTAGCTTAATTGACGGTTTTAACTGCAAAATTACACTTGAGTTCAAACATCTGGCATTTTACAACGCTTATATTTCTATAATTAGTCGATTTCACCATTTTTAAAAAAATTCTTATAAATTTTTAAAATATATATAAAAAAATACTCTGCATACATAGAACACACCAATGTCGTCTCCATATTTCGAATCAAAGCGCATTTCATCACTCATGTTGCTTCAAGCCTTAAGTTCGCCTGCGAAGTACATATAGGTATAGGTATATACAAGTATGATTACTTTTTATTGTTATTGTTGTAGTGACAAAAAATAATCTACAAATAAATTGAGAAATGCTGCCGAGTTGACAGATCTTACCTGGATAAAAGTTTGAGTCCATTCCGGTTATGTCGAGTCGACTATGTGGAGAATGGCAGTGTCCTTACTGTTTAGAAATTAGATTGCGTCTATCAGCACTCATCATAAAATCTAATAACAGCTTATTTTATTCCTTTTATACATATGTAAACAATCTTACGTGCAAATTCGTGTGCTTTCATTACTTGCAACACCTCATATTTTAGTGCTATAAAAAATAATGAGTGCAAAAAAAAAAGTTGTGTTCTTCTATTTGTGCTTTAAAGTAACCGAAACAATGCGAAACAGTAAAAATTCAAGCATTTATAATATTGTCTTCTATATATATGCAGCTAAGCATACATACAAGCACACATGACAGCATTTTGGAGCAACACTTGCTGCCAATTTACATTCGTTGCATAGCTGGTTTGCCGCTCGGTTTTACATTTACTTTCGTACCTTTATGGTTGCACATTTGCGTATTTTGGTATTTCTTTCGCCTCGCAAGTTGGCGCAGCTTTCCAATTGCCTCACAAAGCGACGCATATTTTCATAAAATATGCATTATGCACTTTGTGCAACATTTCGCTGTGCGTGTTGTTGTTGTAGCTAGCTTTTTTGAACTATGCGAAATTCGCATAAATAGCAAAGCGGCTGCAATGCTGAGCAACCACACTTGCATAAATGTGGCAAGTCTGTGGAGATTTGTTTGTTGGCACGGAAATGGAAGTGGCAAAAGTGCGAAAAGGTTGCAGATAAAAGGAAATTAAAGCGGTAGTTGAGCAAAACACTATTTAAATAAGAAATGAGTGTGCAAAGTGCAGATAATAACGCGTTTTTTGTTCTTTTGGTTTTTGGAAAAGCACCAAGTCTGTAAACAGTTTTCTATTCATGGGAAATTTGAATACAAAAATTATAAAAACAAGAACAAAATACTGGCAAGAACAATGCAGGGTTGGCAAAAACAATTAGGTAATAATTTCAGTAAAATTTTAATCTTTCTTAGAACTTAATTAGCGTGTTGCATGGCAAAATCATCAATTTTTGATTAAATTATAGCAACTTTTGCAAAGTTTTTAGCTTAGAATTTTCATTAAAAAAGTGTTGAACAACTCGAGAGAGCTACCCACAAAGCGCAGCATATATGTGGCATGCCACAAATTGTATAGAATTTGTAAGAAATGCCGAAAAGCTAATAGTGTGTAGCAGTGTTGTAACATTTCGCGCACTTGCAAAGCCTTTAAGGCGAATAGATGCGGGTGGGGGGCGTATATGCAGAACTTACACTTACAGGAAGCATGTTGCAGGCGGTTGGCGTAAACAAAATATTATATTTAATATACTGCAGCTACTTGCAACACAATTTGCGAGCTAACAGGGGGCGTTCGTGGCAGCACATACGAGTATATGCTTGCCTAAACGGATTTCTGCTAGAAGCGCATACTTGGCTTACAACTTCTTAAGCTTCTTCAACTTATTCCCATTTCTTTTGCGCATACTTTAGCGCTCAATATGTTTTTAAATTATTTATGCTTGTATCTATGGCGTAGCATACTTTGCGGCGTCGCTGTGTGTATGTGCTGGTGTATGTCTGTGGCATGTTGCCTTCTAAATGCAAAATTATCCGGAGCTACTGGGTGTAGTGGCAGTTTGGCGAAGAAAAAATCTAATGCAGTTTTTGTTGCATGCAGCATGTAGCGCGCACATGTCGCGTTATTACAACAGCTAGCATAGGAAACAAGTGTGTACACTTGCCACACATGCAGCAACATGCTAACTCAATTTTCATATCATATTAAATTCTAGTTGTCAGAATTTTTGAGTAACAGCAGCTGCCACATGTTCTTGTGTCATGTTTTAATATTACGTTAGTTTCCTTCTGTGTTCATCCATTTATGCAACACATTCCTGTAAAAAGCAAGTTGCATATTAAATACTTTGCGTACGTGCAACCAAACTGAAAAGTGGTGTGTGTGTGTAAGTCGCGAGGTTGCCACAAAATTCCAAGTCGACATCAAGCTCTACTTATGCCCTTATACCCGCAAAAGTGCACACAAAGTGCGTTGGCTTGTTGAAAGTTTATGCATGCTATATTAGCCACGGAGATTCATCAAAATTTCAGTAAATAAATTTGTGCAACACTACCAAAAGCTTTGCAATGCTTAAAACCGCTTTACAAGCAAATATTATTAAAAAAACCTATTTAATAACGTTAAAATACACATGTCACTTCCCAAAAATCGAACTCATTTGAACACAATAGTTCCTGCTACTTCTTGTTGCAAGTTGCCACTTACCACCGATTTCATTTTCATTACCAAAAGTTGGAGCAAATAAAAAAAAAGCATTAGAAAAAGAGCTGAGCGCAACAACAGCATGTGGCAAATTGTTAAGCAGTGCCACCGTTGCATGCCGCACTTATCTTATCTACAGCAAAATGTTGTACGATTTGCAACGTGCATTGTAGCACTACTTGCTTACCTCTCGCAAATTGCCCCTCCTATTTGCCAAGTTGCGCAACACAAATCTTTGGCTACTGTGCAACAGCTACTGTACGGCCGGCATTTGCGCATGCTACGTCATTTTTTCGCTACTTTCGCTGCAGCAACATTTTTATTGTGCTGTGGCATGACATACTAATAAAGATCGCTGCTGTCGATGAGGCAAAAGCTTTGGGTGAAAACCAACTACTGAGAAAAGCCATGCATTTGTACAACATCTTATCTGCGTCGTGTTGCAACCTCATCAGCAACACATTTAGCCTTATTTGGCAGTGTAAACAACTGCGAATCGCTTACACATTGCTACTTACAGCATTCAATGTTTGCCTTTCACCCACCAAAAGAGAATTTATCATAATTTCCTTCGTGCCACGACACTCACGCCACCTACTTGTAGGTGCACAATAGCTGCGTATGTGCCATATGATTAGCAGGTAGATAGGTCGACAGGCATTTAAAGCTATTTGTTTTCAGCTGCAAGAAAGCCAAACAGCAACAACAATTATGCTGCTGCGCTCTGCTTGCAACACTTATCGCCACGAACGCATCGCTTGTAGCAAGCAAAACGAACATAGCTCTCCACCTCTCAGTCAGCCTGCCGCCCTACAGCTAATGCCCCGTATGCGCTCAGTTGCCGGTCGTGCAACATGCAGCCAGCGGTAATTTGCATAAAATGGGTTAAAACGGGTTAAATGCCATTACGCTGTGGTTGAACTTTGACTCTGCCTCAATTGCCTTGCTGCGCCGCGTTGCGCTGCGCTTGGCTGCAGCAATCAACGAGCATCAGCAGTTTAACCGCAAAAACAAACAACTTGCCACAAATTAATTTCAATTACAATGCGCTTTGCTCGCACAGACACACACATATACTCCTCCTCCACCAGGCCGCCAGTTGCATAACCCTTACCTCTGCGCTACGTTCGATTCTTGATCTCTTCCTTTTTCGTGTGCGCTTTGTCGACATCTGCGATCTTTCAAATTTTTATTGCTGTTTTACCAAGCTCAGTTTTAAGCCATGCCTTTGCTATATTTCCAGCTTTTATTACTGTACTATGCGCTTCATTTGCTAACCATACCTTCTCTCTGCTTTGTTTTCTGTTTTGCAGTGCTGGAACAATTGCGATCAACAATTGGGCCCCTTTCCGCTCAACATCAACTCAGCATTGCGCCAGGGTTCGCTGGTGCTGACGACCATCGCTTGGGATCAGGCGATCACAAATGCATCGAAGCAGTGTTTGGTCACTTGGGAGGTCTCCGGAGGCGGTCTAATGGGCAATCTATTGACTGATAGTTCTACTGTTGAATTATCCCTGTGGCCAGAGACAGTATATCACGTGCAAGTTACGTGCAAGCATAAGGTAAGTGCAGTCGAAAACCAAAACAACAAAGGAGTCATCCAAAATTAAGAGAATAAAAATAGAGATCATCTGAAAATAAATGCGCAAAGGGCTTAACTAAATTGAAATGGAAGCTCCAACAGTTTTGGCCAAGCGCTTCGCCTCGCATTTACTCGCGGCTCTGTATGTGCTCGTGCATTTATAAAAGAGTTTCGTTGAAGTCGCTGATTGCCACCGTGGCGCGCTGTACTGATAGCGCGGTTAAAGATAATCAGCGCTCTGCATAGAACTGGTTCCGCATTGCACATTGTCTAGCGCTTTTGTTGCTTACACGATTTCCGCGGCAATTTCGCTGTTGTCCGCACTTAATTGCCACACGCGTGCACATACACACATACGCCTCCTAGCGCTACGGCCACTGTGCGCTTTCAAACATTATGGACCGTTTATGGCCGGGTGTGAAAGCCACACTAATTGTCTAATTACATCATTGCAACATAGCTGTTGACAATTGCCACGCCGCGCCTGTGCAAACATATGTGTGCGCGCCGCTCACCATATCTTTCAATAGTTCAATACTTTTTCAAACTCCTTTTCAATTTTTTTAGTGATTTTACCAAAGCTCTATCGTGTCTTGTAGCTTGGTGCGCTGCAAAAGTACACAAAAGATCGCATGATCACATGCGATCGACCGAACGTTCGTCTGCGGCTTTCGCCACCAGCAGGCAGTAAACCAGCAAGCACACGTGTTCAATTGTTGCGCGTCACATATGTACAAAGAAATAAGATGTGTGTGTAGTTTTTATTTCCCCGCTGGCGAAAACGAGAAATCACTCGGTAAGTTTCAAACTAATTTGGCTTTTGTTACGCTGAAAGCTGGAGTGATCTCGTGAGTTGCTTTTTAACTCGCACGCAGACTGAAGGTCCAATGTGAAACCCTGTAGAAATTTGAGATAGTGCACCAGATGCTGTTATTTTCGATTTTAGAACTTGCTTCACACGAATCATTGACGACTACTGTTATTATCTAAGGCGTCGTGCACCAATAACTCTGCATAGAAAATTTTCTTTTCTAAAAGCAATCGCGTTGCTTGAGCTAATGCGATAAATCCAAGTAAAAATTTTAATAAAGTCAAATCTATTTTTAAAAACTCGAGTTTAACGCTAAACACTACTCATAAACTTTAAGCTCATTATACTTTTAAAAAGGCTATTACTGAGTCTGTAGATCCGTCTGTTAAACAATTAAATAGTAATAAACTCGGAGTTAATGAGTGGTGTTTAATATTTAACTCGAGTTTACGCAACTGTAGATCCGTCTGTTAAACAATTAAATAACTATAAACTCGGAGTTAGTGAGTGGTGTTTAATATTTAACTCGAGTTTACGCAACATTAAAATAGTAATTCTGACGAACTGATTGATTCTCGATCGTTTCTCTACAATGATCGCCACCAACTATTATGAGCGCTTACAATTTTCCACCAGGCCTTACGATTTCCTCATTTGCCGTTGCGTGCTAGCCTACCGGTGTGATTAGTGGTATCCAAAGGTCCATGACATGACACGCAATTATGAATGATTTGCTGCATTCTTCTCTGTTGCTCGTGTTGCTCACTTACTGAGGTAAATTATCGAATCGCCAACAACAACAATTGTCGGCACCGTTGTTGTTCTTATTATTGTTAATATTTGTACACTAATTGACAGTGTAGAACAAAGTGAACAACGCGAAGCAAAAATATTGATCGATTGGCATGTTGCAAGCAGTGGCGGCAGCTGACTGCAAGTGAAGTGCTCGCATGTTGCATGAATGTTGCAAGAATGCATGCGTGTAGAGCGCAACAAGCGCTCAGCGTCGCTTCGTTGCATTTGTAAATTAATTTGTTAACATTTTTACAAGCCTTTTTCCTGACAACTGAAATGACAGGCAAACGAAGTGTAGCGGTCTGCAGATCCTTTATGTGCAACGCAAAAAGATTCGCACAATTATTTTCACTTATATTTATACAAGCCAATTGCTTGTATACAATCCTTTTCCAATTTGGTAATCATATTAATTTTTTCACTCTTCTTTCTATCTTTTTAGGAGACCGGCGGCATGCGACGCTCTTACAAACTGATCGTGGACACGCACAAGCTCAGCGACGTCACTGTTGTCGGCATGCAAGCGATTACACTGGAGACTGGCAACATGGCCAGCAAAGAGGGCATGATGCCGCATTTGTATGGCGCGGATAGCGCGGTTGATATCGGCGGCAATTCGGGTGAGACCGACTCACGCATGCGCATACTTAAGGATAGCTCTAAAGACTTCCTCAGCCCCTACAATCCAAACGCCAATGTAGCAGCAGCCAGCAGTACCACCAGCAGCAGCACCAAATCGCCAGTGACAACTTCAGCCAGCACAAAGTCAAGCGCCACCAGCACCTTGACAGCACGTCGTACGGACGAAATTGCCACGCCCGCCGAAGAACAAAATTCTGTTGTGCGTAACCGACTCGTTGATGAGCGGCCGTTGGCTCAATGGGTAGCGAATATCTTAGATCAGCATCCCGCATGCGGCAAATATGGACCGTTTGTGCTTTTAGTGATCGTCTTCGTCTTGTATATGTATTTACGGCCGCGCGTTCGCAAACACATGGAGGCCGTAGCCAACGCCGTGGACCGAGAGGTGCTCATACACAAAGAGATGTTGCCAAGTCAAACGCCACAAGCGCTACGCATGTCAGCGGCGATGGCGACGTCACATGTGGAAGTGGCGGTGGCGCCCAAGCAGGAGGACGGGCTGGCGGCGTGCAGTGGACCGACAGCCGCAGCGTCGAATCCGCAAACATTACACGTGTAAGGTGGCGTGCGCAAGCGTATGCGAGCGCAGAGTGATTGAGTGCTGTAAATAGTAATTATTAATTAGATATATGCATTGTAGGGGTTTTTGCTAATTCATAATTTATTTATTAAGCTAAACAAATTCAATATGTACTAGATGTGATGTGATGTACTAAATGCTAAAGAACTTGATTTCGTTTACTTACATTTCGCCTCTGTATGTACATAGCATAGTCTAAGTGCAGTGTTGCTTTTGAGCGCAACGTTGCATTTTTAGCCACATATATTGAGATAGTTATATACATATGTACCATATATTTAATTATATGTGTATGCATGATTGTGGTATGAGCATTTCTTTTTGTTGTATATGTATAAGGCTTTGCTCTCTCGCGGAGAGCGAAGAACTGGACGCGCGTGTATAGCAATATTAGTCTTTAAGCGTATATATTACAAACATAAACAGCACAGAGAGCGGCAGACAAAACAAAATAAGCGCGGCAGGTGTGCGCTTGCGCCAAAGGTCAGTTGACACTTCGTCAAAAAATTACAACACTTCGGAGATACTTGAATATTATTTAAAAAATGTCAGTCCACAAAATGTTATTCTCAACTTTCGGCAGTCGCAGCGTTGCCACCTGTCCGCAAATAGGTACTAGCTTATAAGCGTAGCGAACTATTAGGCTTAGTAGGGTATACACACTCACTGCAATGACAAATGTCCGTGTGTGTGTGTATACACTTTTCGCATTTTATTTTTGTAAATCGCAACTTATGACGAGTCCAAATGTTAACGTTGACGTTTAGTTGTCGTCATTTGGTGTTTCAGTGTCCCAAAAAATTAGCTGAGTGAGCAACCAAAATGTTTGTATGTATGTTAAATTTCATTTAACACTTGTTTGGCGCATATGAGTGTGTGTGTATGTTATGTCATTAAGAATTTTTCTAGTCTCACTTATGATTTATTATTGTTAGTGTTGCCACCCTTTTTCAAAGTTTATGGAATAATAGCAGTGGTGGATTCGTAAAAAAACAAAAATTAGTGTTACAAACGTTTTCTTCAATAAATTTATTTTTTTTGTTAAAATTTTGAACCGTTTTTGTTGTAAATGATAAATTAATTGGTGGAAATTTCTTTATTTGAATTTGAATTTTACTTAATTTGCATTTTTAACATGGAAATATTAAAAGTATTCTTAAAAGATTTAAAATAAATTCCAAAAATTTTGTAAAGATAATCCAAAATAAAAAATATAAAATAAAAATAAGGCATACTTAATACCAGTGTAGAATATTTTCGAACTTTGTTGCTGCAGTTGTTAATTTTAAACTGTTCAAGTTTTCAGTCTTTTTCGCAACCTATTTCCAAAAATTAAAAGAAGTGTTATTTTCAGCAAATATTTAAAAAAAAGTGTTATTCTATACTTTAGGATTTTTGCTTGGTTTTTGTGTGATGTTTCGTTAATCTTTGTAACACCCCTATTTAAAAACCTTTTTTCAAAAAATTATATATAATTTTTCATACAAAATTTGTTTTCTTATCTTTGACCACTTTTATGTGGGTTACACAAATATATAAATAACCCTATATCCATATAGATAATATGCTTAAAATTGTAAAAATGTGAAATGCAAATGAAGAAAATCAAAAATATCTTCCAAACAAAGCAAGTAATCCCAAAAGTAATTAAAAAATTCCAGCGAGTAAAAATTGGTAGACGATAACGAATCAAAGAATAATCAAATAAGGTAAAATAAAAAAAAAATTTATGAAGCCCAAAAACAAAGTTAAAATAGCAAAAAACATTAAATTATTGCTAGTAATAAATATAAGTTAAAAATAAAAATAAAAATACTTTTTGTAAATAAATAACAAATAATAAGCAAAACACAAAATACAAACGGTAAAATGCAGACTTTGTAAATACTGTAGCGTTTAGAGAAGCAATTACAACAAAAATTAGACTAAGTGCATACTGGAAATATGTAATTTGTATAACTTAAAACAATTAGTTACTAAGCTTAGTCGCTAACGGTAGCATGTATGTAAGTATGTATGTGTAACAAATTAAAACTGAATTGCTGCACTGAGCAAGCGCCAATTTTCCAAAACAAAAATGTAAAATACAAATATATACATATATATATTTCAGAATTAGTAAATTAAACCTATATGAAAAAGAAAATTAATAAAAATTAAAAAAATAATTACAAAAATATAAAAACTGCGTGTGTTTTGAAGGAAACAAGCAATCACAAAACTCTGTACAACAACAAAACCTATAGTCACATTAAACAGTTATTTTGCCAGCCTCTTGTTTGACTAGAGATTATGGATACTTGTTGTCAGTTATTTGATGTCCTACTCTCCTTGAAAATAGTCGAACTTCTGAGCTGTGCTGTAGATAACATTGATAGAATGGCAGCAATCTGGAGAGTTGTGGCTTGGTAGCGGCTAAATCTCGAAATTATGTTTTTTGAAATTCGATAGACATTTTTTTTGGTAAACAAATTTTTTTTTTTTTTGGATTTTAAGCATTTTTCACTTTTCAATTTAGAATTTGAATGTGAGAATACTTTATCATGCTGAAATGAGCACAAATTCGATAGACATTTTCGCAGTAATATATCCATCAATTGTGCATTGACATATTATAATTGAAATTATAGGCATTATAGCCATGCAGTAAAACTATAACCAGGTAAAAATACAACTTTCTAACTTCAAATTCGGTACTGAAAATTCTGCTTCGAAAAGGTACTAATCCATTCTTAAACCAACAAAACTTTTTAGAATTTCACCAAATTCTATTTGAAAATAAGTGATTTAAGTTTACAACAGTTCTAGAGTAGTGTTGGAGACCACCAACTAGTGATTTCGCAATAAAATATTTCCAAAAATATTCAAAATGGTAAAAATATAGAGTCCGTAAGTGCTACTCGGAAGCTAACAAACCAGCTTGTTGAAAGTGCTTTTCAAATAAGTCAGTAAACTCTGTGTGAAATTTGAGTTTTTATGTATTGTCAGAAGTTCTAAGAATTTTTTTTTGTGCTCCATCAAAAAGTTAGAACTCAAGCGAGTTAATGAAAATTGTGCACATAATAAATGCTTCTATGTAATGTTTGATGCTTAACACAAAATCTATTTAAACTCGTGTTTATGAAATTTAATATAAATTTGATAAATCGTTGCGCTTTAAACTATATTTTCGCTATTAACTGGAACTTTACACTTTGATTTTGCTCAGTTAAAGAAATGTTTAAAATATTTGACATTTAAAATCCAACAATAAAGACAGATATCAGTTTATAGTGAAGACTTTAGTACAGTTACGATTAATTTGTTTCAAACACGTTTTCGTTTTACCAGCTGGAGTTTCACGAGCTGCCGTTAGTTCAATGAGAAAAAACTTTGTACCGAAGCGAAGTACCGAATACATACAAAAGCAATTCCCTGTTCTCACACTTAGTAATTCCTATATGTTAACGACTTTTGTAGCAGAATGCTAAATCGATTATGTTTAAGCAAAACGCGCAGTGTTGTTAAAGGAAGAAGTGGTAATACACAAAAATCACAAAAGAACGCAAATAGCTGTTATTCCAATAAGCGCATTTGACACGTTTCAAAGCCACAAAATAAAATTGTGTACATGCTCACGCCAGTAAATTACAACGCGCTCATTATTCTTTTTGATTAAATCACTGAATTAGCGATTTCAACTAAATTCTGAAATTCCCAGGCAGCGCCTAACAATTTTGATTTGATTTAAAACTATTTGGCTAACGAGTGAAGCGTGGCTAACTATGATTACAGCATATGCAGTTGAATTGAAGTTATTAAAAATTACAAGCCGCAAAAATCCGTAAATAAATAATATGGCTTAATGAGCTTAAAAGGTTTTAAATTAATTTTCAACAATTTCAGCGGCTAATGCAAACAACTACAAAAAAAAATTATGCGTGTTATTTTTGATAATGACAAAAAATGTAATGGCGAATGGCCGCGAATACTAAATTAAATTTTAATTTATTAGCCATTTAATAGCGGAAACAGCAACAACACTAACACATGCTTTATTAATATTTGTTGGTTGAGCTTAAACAAAAGGCGGCAGCAAATATTTTCATTTTAATCATGCATTATTTTTTTACAATTTTCGGACACCGTTTAGAAATTCACTTCATTTTTTGCGCTGCCCAATAATTACACGAAGCTTTGCATGTAATGAGTTATAGAAATGCTGTTGCTAAATAGATAAGTAATGGTGCGCTAGAAAAGTTTTTTATCTCATGCTAGTTGTAATATATTTTTTAATGTGAGAGTGATTTATAATATTTTTCTTTTTTTGCGCTAAATATTCATACATATTTTTGTATTCATAGCGATAATGTGACAACAAAAACAACTGTAATTAGTAGTTATTTATGGAGTATTGTATGTAATGCATAATTGAATAAACAAAAATAATGAGTAATTAAAGTAAGCCTAAAATAAATAATGCCAGAAAAACAATATAAATTAAGTTACGAATAACAATGTGACAAAATATTAGCTATATAGTAGGGCTTAACGGATAAAAAGTAACAAACACTATAGAGCAGTGTGTGCCAGGAGAGTGTGTGTATAAATATGTAATCGAAATCAAAATAAGTAATTGAATAAAAGTGATTAATACAAAAAGTAAATTAGTTTATCTTTTTCACAATTTCAAGAATAAAATCATTAGGTGAGTTGTAAATAACCACAGTATTTAAATAATCCCATATATAGAGATTTCACTGGGCTATTTGAAAAGAAAAGGTTTAAGTATTGAAACAAATAATTTTTTCAAATGTTTAAGCGACGCTTCATAAAATAATTTTAATAGCCAGTTGTTTCATTAAACACATTGGACCATCAAACAGGTGATCAGCAATCGTGGAAGGCATGCGCCAAGAGTCTGAACGTGGCGCGTGTTTGGACTGGTAGGCACTATTGCCTCATGATTTCTATAATATATCGAACCATGCTACTTATTTTATGCTTGAACTATGCAACATTTTTGGTGGGTTTTCGTGCTACACGATGTGACACCTAACTCAATCAATGGCCTCAGTTTAAAAGAAACGTAAAAGCCCCTGTTTCTACAATTTTTCTGAGATTTGCTTCTCTTTGATATACATATGTCTAAAAATCATACAATGATTAGATTAATGTTCCACCGAGCGCTCTCTGAGCTTCTATTTCACTCTTCATACAGCCTTTCACCGTTTTCGGATTCAAAGGTTGCATTCACCAACCCACCACAGGTTCACACATGTAAGTGCCTATTGCCTTTTATAGATCGCTTGCAGGTGATTACACATGCTATGGCTGAACTTGTTCACTGGAATACCACTCGGATGGAGGTTTTGATAAAAAAAATGGATGCTGTAAAATTTCGAAAGCATATTCAGAAATTTTTAATTACTGTTTTTTTTTGAAACTGGAAATTTCCGTGGTAATTAATGATCAAAACTGTTGAGTGGAAAGTATAATTTTAATAACACAGCCTTCAGGCCTTCGCACAAATTTTAGAATGCATGCAAATGAGTCTGATTTCTTCAAGTAAGAAACTCCCTTAAACATAATAAACATCATATTAGGCAACTTTTGCATACATTTTCGGCCAAATTGTTGATTGCTTTACGCCACTGCCACGCTTTTGACAGGCGGCAGTGATTAAAATCTCATTATGTCTGCGAAATTAAAATTAAAAATTCAAAGCATTGCAATAAAGGCAATAAAAATTCATTTGCTTGAATATATATACTTATGTATGTGTATGTGTGTGTGTAATTCGAAATTTATTCACTTTACTTAGTTATCACTTCGCAATGTGGGCATTAAAGTAATTTGCATAAATTAAATTCTCATGCTAAATGTTAGTAGAGGAGCAGCAGGAGCAACAAAAACAATAGCAATAATAGCTAATGCAATAAAAACAAAAGGTGGAGAAAAACAAAACAAAATCCAACTAAAAAGCGGAAAAACATGAAATTGCGAGTGAGAAGTGCAAAATGCGTTCGTAATGAACGCGAATTTAATCAAAAGAAAATAATCTGAATATAAACAAACCGCAGCGCCGCGCAAAGCTAAAAACACACACGCGCGCCCGCACACACAGCCAACGGTACACAAATATTTAGATACCAAGCGCTAACGGTACAAACGAGTGAGCTGCGCTGTTGATGAGTACCGACAGGATGCTGTCGAAGTCGATGAAGACTGACAGTCGCGATTCGACAGCAATAACAGCAACAACAACAGCAACACCACAATCATAATATTGCAGAAATAATAAAAATAGAGAGCGCAACGCTTCTAAAAATGCAAATGAAAATGAAAATGAAAATTTTGAAAAGCCATCAAAGCCAACAACAACTACTTCTGTACAATAACGACACGAGCAGGCAAGGAGGGTTGCCGCTGCTGGCTGCCTGCTCCCCTACCCGCTTCAACTGCAGCGAATTCGCAAGCTCGTTGTTCAAATTGCGACTGCGTCGCTGGCGTTGTCGGTTGGATCTGCGGCAGTGGTGGTGGCGGTGGCAGCTTGTTAGTGGTATTCATTAAAGTCTCGTTTACAACCAAATGAAAATTTCAGTTTCGAATAAAAATGGCGGGAAATCAGAGGAGCCATCATTCAATTTATGGCTTGAATAAAAGCGATTTGCCCAATTGCAGCTTAAGTACATACTTATAATCTTTCCACTTGTATTATATTTAAAGATGCAGCGCTACAGGCACTATGAAACGGTAGCTCAGCATATCTAGTAGATTTAAATTGTTCAGTAATTTCAGTCAACTATATGTATTTTGCATATGTACATAAATACAGTCGCACCAACTATGAACGTCTTATATTCGGTTATTGCTGAGTTAAGTATTGCTGCCATTAAGATTTCATTTCACGCGCTAACAAGATTACACTGACTTAAGAACTAGAGCGCATAGACCAGAGTATCCACAAAATTTTACTTAATGAGCCGCTGCTGATCGTGTGAAGTCCTCCGTATGGATGAGTTTATTCTTTTAGATTTGGGTACGACTCCTGATATTATCCGACAAATCGATACTAGAAGTTGAAACTCGATTGGGAGCGTCATGTGAATTTTATGGAAGCCTATTAGCTGTGGCTAAAATACAGTCGGCAGGTTGCCTTTGATGAAGCATTATTGCTGTTAGAAATAATGTTGTTGGACTTGTATGGAAACACGAGAGCCAACTCCAGTTTCCTCCTAACAAAGCGAACCTCGAATTACAGCCTTATACCTTTTTATGACAAAAATGTCGAGAGAACAGCTCGCATATAAATTCTCACAAAGTAATTTGATTCCTGTATTTAAGAGTATGGTCGCCAAACTCGCACCGCAACCAACATCCAGTAGTGACTACCGTTCACGGCACAGCACGAGCTTTATCTCTGCGTAACCCGAACGGACACGTATTTACCACAATGTATATTCGAACTTGCCTAGTCAACTTCTTCGAAAAACCACAAAATTTTGTAGAGAGTGCTTACTACCGCTGCAACAACAACATTAGAACCAATGTCTTATAAATTATGATTACCAAACAAACATGAAGGTGAATTCTTCATGCTTCGACACTGTAACTTCTAAAATAACTGTAAGGAGATCATGTCAGGTGAAACGCCGAGACTAAACTATGCGCCGAAAACAAACTGGTGTACCCTTGCCCGTTTTCATTGAGGCATGTAAAGCCTAGTTTGAAGGCTTTTATAATATCTATTTTGTATTAAAAACTCAAACCTTTTTATGTCTGTAAGTTTCCACAGATATTTATACAGACTGCTGATTGCTTACGTTTCGAAAAGTCTAAACTACTCCATAAAAGTTATCTCCATAAAAGTTATCTCGAATGCAGTAAATCTCTTTGAAATCGACAACGTACTTGAATTGTATGGCATCGAGCAGGTGATGTATTTCCCATCTAAAACTGCAATGAACTAAGAACGGCGCTTCAGAGCTCACTCCTCATAATGGGCGGTTAGCAAGAGCGCCATTCCAACGGGTTTCCGTTTATTATCCTTGTTATTCTTGTTGTTTGGGCGTTGCTATCTCTGTTGTGTCTGCTGTTGGCAACTAAATAAAGTGAAGCGCAACGCTTTTTGCTTAGACCTTACTTAGAGTGTGGAAAGAGGTCGCACAACGCTGTATGGAGTATTTTTCTTTAATTTAAAATTTTGCATTTTTTAATTTAGCAAAGAATAGCAAGGATTTATGTGATTTTCTATTTATATTGCAGTTGTATTTGTATTTGTTACGTTGAAGAGCCACTCAACGCGCTCGCATTGAAGAGGCATATTGGAACAAAGGCGCTGAATGGGTGGCCGGGTGGCAAGCACTCAACTTGCAACATTTCAATGCCTACTTATATAATTCAGCCACCAACAACGCCGCTGCTGTCGTCACCAAAATACACGGCTGACTGGGATTTTACAGGATTTCGCATTTGAATAAATCGACAGGACAATACTCCAGCGAGCGCACAAAAGCAAAAGGCAGAAATGATGCAAATGATGAACATGCAACACAAGCAATACACGCACCGACACACACACACAGGCGCGCGAACTAGCTGCCCGAGCAGCAATAAAATTATATAACAAATAAAAATGCAAGATAGAAAAAGTGGAAACAACAACAAAAAGGTTGGAAAAAATTGGCATAAAAGCCTTTGTGCGCACAACCGACCGCAGTAGCCTCAAAGTCCCTAAGCAGCGCGTGCAACAGCAACAAAAAGTATAAGTAAATAAAAAAAAAAAACAATAACAATAAAATAGCTGCAATTGCATGCAACAACATTGGCGGGCAGGCGCAAGGGGCGGTCATAAATGTTGCGATTAAAAAAAAATCAAAATAATTCCAAAAGGCAAAACAACAACAAAACGCGGCGAATTAAAAAAATTGCAAATTGTGTCCATTGGCGCGGCGAAATAACCGAAAAATCGCTGCCTGTTGACGGTTTGATAAGCGGCTGATGCGACAACAACTATTACAATGGTAAAGACTACAGCTGCAACAACAATTACCGTGCAACAAAAAGAAAAAATACATAACCGCACTTTTCATTTTGTTAAGGCAATTGGAGAGCGGCAGCTGCTGCAGCCATGCAACAACATTGTTGATAGTTTTCCAACGTGTTGAACGCACGCAAAAAAAAAGTGAAAAAATAATAACAATAACAACAACGTAGAAGTGCGGGAGCAAAAAATGCAAATGAAGCGCCAGCGAAGAGCGGAAATGGATGCAAATGCACGAAAATCACCGCAGAACGGAAACATTGTGCGACATGCGATGTGCAATGCCGCATGCAGCGTTACAGATTTTCAGATTTTAAGTCACGGTTGCGAAGGCAGCGTGCACGCGGCAATTAACTGCGAGTTTTGGCAAGTAAAAAATCGGAATTTTTCGAAAACAAAACCGAATTTCAGGCGCGTGAATATTTCGGCACTTTCAAATGCGTCCAACTGGAGTTTATGCACACATACATATGTACATTTATCAGCACCCTCATGTGTGTGTGGCAATGATGACCACACGCATGCAGCAGCAACACTTTGGCCATCAGTCGCGCGTGGGCTTATTGTGCAACATAGAGCATGCCGTTATTAGCCAAATTCTATGCAAACCAATTTTCCCAAAAAAAAAAACAAAAAAAAACACAACAAAAAAGCTTAAAAATGGCGCATACCAAATTAACCGATTGCTGTGGAGCACAGTGTCGTTAGGCGATTTGCGGCCGCTGCCCACTACAAAACACTCGCTAAGCCCACAAAAAGGATTAGAACCGCGTTTTTGTGCTGCAATTTTGTTTGTTTACTTTTTCATGTCGCTTTGTTTTGCCCATTTTTTGTTTTTGCTTGTTCGCCGCTTAGCCAATTTGCATACTGCATTTGAGGCGATCGAAAATGTTATTGAATTGCCACAAAGCCCATTTCGTTTGTAGTCGTATTTAGTTCGATAGGATTGTCATAGTGGCGGACGCCATTTTGGCAAATGATGTGTCCTGCGCCATTTTGATAAGCGCGTTGCATGCTCTTGCAGCTTAATTTCATTTTACAACCGAAGCGCTACATTTATTTTAAATTATCATAAGTCCGAGGGGATTAGTTAAAATTGGATTTTTTTTTTTTTTAATTTCGTCCAACAGTAATGTGTAAACTGCATTATGTAAGGTTTTTACACACACACAAATATACATACATAAATAATACACAACCATATTAAGATCTTCGCACTTTATCTATGTATATTCAAAAAATTTTTCCAACTTCGTTCAGGTGCTGAAATTTCATTTAAATTAACCTAACCTGAAAATTCGACTCATACATGGTACACCGATACACGATTCTTCTAACTGATCTAGCTTTTATAACACCTCAAAACTTGGTTTCACTGATTTTTTAATATTTACAGTTTGGGGCAACACAAATTTTGCTTACCCACAAAGTGCGTAGTGACAAAGTGATGTACCGGTACGTATCTATATAAGTAGCTTTAAAGCATTTCCTCTAAAATGTGTACTAATACCGATTATCTATAACACTCTGAGTAAGCAAGAATCACAGAAAATGTCTGTTGTCATATTCAACAGTACAAAATGTTTAATATTCTCCATGCACACATATGTAGATTTGAGTATGACCCTTCAATGCAGGGTACAACTGTGATATTTGTCAACCTATTGCCTAACCTACCGGCATTTCTTGGAAACCTAAACTTAGTAAACTTCTGAGAATATATCGCTTAAGACCGAAACTACACAGTTCAACTTCAGATTGATGTTTAGTCGAGTTGACGCAATATTATTATCGCAGAACCTACCATACTTCTACAACTACTAGTGGAGGACGTTAGAAAAGCTGAATTGTCATCTTTGATCTTCAAAGTTCATGGTTTCAACAAGTCAGCGCGCAATATCTTACTACGCTTAGGTTTGCAGTAAAACAAATTCCCTGGATGATATCAGATAGTTCTAATTAGACCTGGCAAGCCAGACTTCCGTACATGACTGTTTTAACTTATTTTTTAATTAGTTCTTTTGAAATCATTTACAAATCAAAATATAGGCCAATACTCGCACCATTAACCAGCTCAAACATTTATACTGAAATCATCCCTTCACCTCGTAATTTTTGGAAGGCTAATGAAAATTAAGAAAAAAAGATATCAGTTTGCTATGATCAGTATGACGAAAGGTTCATTGATGTGGTATTGAGAAAATAGACCAAATGAATTAGTAAAGAATCAACTTGAATATAAATATCTGAATTATAAAGTGGTTAATTTTGTCAAAGTTCTTCAACGTACATACCGACCTAAAAGTTTTTATATATGTGTACCATAATGTGAACTCTTTTCGTACTAAAGCTGACCTTAAGAGGTCACATGAGTTTCGTCTTTATAATTTTTTGTGTTCATATAAAAAAATTAATATTTTATTTAAACTTTTTATTATTTCGAAAATACATATTTCATAAAGATTTTGTGAAATTTTCAAAGAATTTGCGCGAAATCTTGACAACCTACTTTGAAAACACAAGTGCGCAAGTTTTCAAAGCTGTACCGCCAAAACTATTACGTGAATCAACTTGCGAATTTAGGAAAACATTCTAGACATGCTATAGAATTAAATAAGGCAATACAATTTTTTTTATTTTTTATTTTTGAAGCCGTGAAACTCAATTACCTAGCTACGTATAAAAAAGTTAACCAATTTTATTAATAAACAATTTTTTTTTAATCTAAATAACAAAATTTGATTTGATGACGAAATCGCGATAGTGATTCACTTCCGAGTATTTTCACTGACAATGCACCCCAAATTATAATCTTAAATCGAAATATAAGCAATCAAACTATGCGATTACTAGTTACTGCACTTACACGTTTGGTCTAAATATATATGTTTTTTTTTATTTTAACGCGCTTACCGAACATAAAAGTCGAGTGGTGCGCGTAATCACCTGCCATACAAAACCTCAAGTACACTCGTGCATTTGAAGCGAATGTGTAAGTGACCACTTGATATAGCAAATAAATTTCAAGTGCCCACAATTTGTTTGAATGGTATTTTCATATCTTTAAATTGATAGTACGGTAAATATTTGTTTTAACGCTAAAAAAGGAAAAAGAAACAGACAGAAACAATGGTTATTTTCAGTCTCATTCACAGAAGATTACACATACTCGTAAATACCATATATAATAATCACTATAATGAACAAGCTGAGTGCATATATGATATAAATGATAAATATTTATATTCGTATACTATTTTTTATGATCCGTACTATTTATTTTTTAATTTATGCGCATATTGTAATTTAGCATTCAGTTTGGCGCAATTGTTTTTGCACTGAGTGTGTATAATTGCGTAGAGAGGTGGTAAACAAGAAGGCCTTTGAATTATTCCTGAAGTGGTTCTTTGGTAATGGATACTACAGCGCACATAATGGAATAAAATTTAAATGTTATAAATCACAAATCTATATTCCACTAGGTTATTTTACGTGAGACATATTCACTTCGCCGATTTAGGAAAATTTATAATCTATTCTAGTGAGCTCATTTGATCAAAAATGCTTTGATTTTCATCCTTCTTTTATTTTCTATTTATTTTTTTGAGTACTTATTGTTTTTCCATCTGTATTTAAAATCTCCGATCCACAGCAAAATTGTACTACGGGGCTCACTCATGTTCTCACAATATATCCATATGCATTTAATATGCCCGTTGGGGTCTTATGCGCATTACACATGTACATACATACATATACATATATGCAAAACGTTGTTGTGGCAAGTTTAGCTGTATGAGATTTTTTTTTGATACAACAAATTTATTCCGAAACGATCATTGGTTACAAGAGTACTTTGTAGGATCCCCTAGGGGCCACCATCAAAGCGCCAAAGCAAAAGCAACTCAATATCAGGGAGCGGGCTTCAGAGCGCGGACGTTGAATTTATTGCAAAATAAGCAAATATCAGCTTGCCGGAATACACATATGAATGTGTAAGCTAGGGGGGCATGAAAATTTCCAGATCGGCTGAATTTGTTGAATAGTGCATAGAAAAGTAAAAACTAGATTCAAAATTTTTTATATTCAAACTACGATATGCAAAAAAAAATATATGTATATATTTATATGAATTGTGTGCTTAATTATTTATGGCTTAGATGGAAATGATGTAATATTTTGTATATTTATCACATGCTAAACATACTGCAGATAACTTGTCGAATAAAAAAGTTTTCTAAATAAAAATTTGCTTTAGAGCGATTAGTGTCTATATGCTATAGTGCTCCGATATCTGCGGTTCCGAGAAATGAGCAGCTTCATGAGAAGAAAAGAGTGCGTGCAAAATTTCAAATCATTAGCTTGAAAACTGAGGGACTAATTTGTATATATATAGCCAGACAAACAGACGGATATGGCTATGTCGACTCAGCTTGTCACGTTGAACATTTATAAATATATTCTATATGGTTTTCGAAGTTCTTCTGTGTTATTTAAACTTCTTGGCAAACTAAATATAATCTGTTCAGATTATAAAAATCTCATATACTTTTCGGACGACCCTAATGTACATTGTGCGGCTACAAGTGTTCGCATGCTTATGTACACCACTATGGAAATTCACTATCATTTAGTTGTTGAAATTGCTTTTAATTTCGTTTATTTGTTTTGAGATATGTTTATACATATGCAAATGAAAATACGCACAACATCAAGCACACAGACGGGAACGTCAGCATGTAGTGCGTGTGTATGTAAGTTGGCATAACATAAAATCGAATCGACAAGAGAGCATGAAATTGATAATCCCAACATGGCCCGCGGGCGCCATCAATGAAATAAATTCAAACGAGATGCTCGCCACAGCCACAGTAGCTGCGCGAGTGGAGCGTCCAGAGGCTGGGCGCAGCGTGTAGCGGTGTGCGCAGAGACATTCAGTGCATTGCAATTCGATTCCTGCAGATTCATACGTTTTCAATTTGTTATTCAATTCCAACTAATACGTTTTTATTATTGCTGTACTTATATACATGCATTTTTTTTTGTTGGTATTTTTGCCATATTTTTTGTTGTTGGTTTTAGTTTTGTTAGCGGTTTAGCGCAGTAAGCGAAAAGAGCGGGCTACCTCAGCGAGTTTGCTTTCATGTTTTGCCAATGCGGTTGAAAATTGTTTTACACAAATTAGACAAGCCACCGTATGCTAAAATATATTCACTCACACACAAGCTAACACACACACATACACTCCACACACACATACACACACGCACTTAGGGGCATATGAGTTTTTAAGGCAATAAAAAAAAATAACGCAAAGCCCCCTCAAGCCACCTTGCTGCCACAAACAAATACACATATAGATATGCGTGTGTGTATTTGCATGTGAGTTCGCTCTCGAGCCAAACGTTTCGCTTCATCACGCCGTCCGTCCACCCGCATCACTCCATGACATGTCTGCCGCATATAGAAAAACACAAATTTTTATAGCCTGCAGAGGTGTAATTAAAAATACTGCACCCGCCCCCCGCCACTCCAGCCGCGGCAAGCTAAAGTGAGCAGGTTCAATTTCAGCAAATACATGCCAACAAAAGCACACACACACCGCCATAAAAGTATGTACTTATTTGAGTAAACATGCCTGTGATATGTGTAATTCCACACACATACACGCGGTTGTACACGTCTATACATGTGTGTGTGTGCATTGCAATTTAGTTTAGTATTTCGCTTTCTGCTTTTATGCTGATTTGTTTGTCTGCTCCTTTTTTTATCATTTAGAAATTTCAATTTACCCCAGCACTCGACGAAATCGTTGCTGTTGCGCCTTTGATTATGCAATGATTTTTTGCACTTTTCCATTTATTTGCATTTTTACATATTGTTTTTGTTTCGGTAATATTTTTTTCCTTTTCAGCATTGTTGTTGTGACTGTTTTGCTTAATTCTTTTTTATATACATATGCTTTGTTGTTGTTTGTATTGCTGCCATTTAGCGTCGAAAAAATATGCAATTTTATTTGTTCGCCATTTTTTGCGCAAATTCTCATTTTCACATCAACTGATTCTGCGGTATTATGAGAGTGAGAGAACAACAAAAAAAAAAATATTACAATTTGAAAAAAATATATTGGAAGTGTGCAAAAAACGAAAGATTAAAGTAACAAACTTTAATTCCCGTTGCTGGTGAAAATCCCGTCATTTGCTCGCTTTTGCATATGCATTATGGTATGGAAGAAAACTTCTGCTAAAGTAAATATCAAAAAATAACATTTCTATGTAATATAATGCGAATGCTATAATATCATGAATCTCACAAATAACCGTATAAGTAAAAAACAACAAAAACAAAAGTTTAGGCGAAGCGAACAAAATACGCTAAGCCCTCAATACTCACGGTCAAAATATTATCTTAAAAGCAGTGCTGAAATTCAACTTCTTAACAGCTTTTTGTTTAAAAGAAAAGGCAGATTTCAAAAATATCGCATGCTTGGAAAAATGTTCATACTCTCGTTAATTTTTGTACATAAAATGTTTAAAAAATTATGAAACTCACAACACATTCAAGTTAAAGAAGACAACATGAATAATATGTATATGTTATATTAGAGTTAAGCGCTAGCGAGTAGCGAATCGAACAATATTTGGAAAACGGTCTGACAGCATTTGCCTAAATGTACTTTAATGTATACATATTTGCCTTGTGCTTCTCTCTGTGCTTCAGAAATCATTCCTTCCGCAATAAATAAAATTTTAGTAACCTCTACTCTACTCTACTATCTTTCAAAAACACTAAGAATTTATTTCAAGTATTAAGTTTCTAAATTCAACAAAATAATCTTTGTATTTTAAGTTTCGACAATAATTTTTCATGTAAGCCATTCACCATGAAATTTTTGTTTTAATGTATAAATAATGAAACTTGGTAGCGTTAAGGGAAGGAAAGGTTATATCACTGAAAATCTCTTATGTCGAATTTAGTTCGTTAACTTTGTTGTTGCTTTTTATACACTAGTTGACAAGAGAGCAACGCTTAATGATAGCGTGTTGAGAAATAGCGAATAGAAGATGGCTAAAATTAGAGAGTACTTGCACCCATTTTTAGTATTTATTATCTATTTAGTTTCAAAAAGTAATTTAACTATATTTGGCTAAGATAAAACGCAAACATTAGATATGATACATGAATTTAACCAATCGGAAAGTAGACCCAAATATACGGTCTCTTATATCGTCTGAGCAACTTAACCGAATTTTTGGTTGTTTTTTACCAGTTAGTCTTTTCACTCCGAATAACTTGGTATATTTAGATAGTATCCAATACTTAATGATTCGTTTATGATGTCTCTAATAAAGGTTAGATGAAGACACATCCGTTAAGTCAAGTAAGTATACAGTACAAAAAATTGTGGAACTGTAAAATAATTAAAACTGACAGACTGGACTAGGGCTAATGGGAGTTAGTTGATGACAAATTCACCGATTTCTGAACTTCTGACAATGTAAAACGTTTCTATGCACCAGTGGCCAGGAACACTAAACGATTTTGAAACAAAGTACAGAGGAGACAAAATAAAATATCTGAGTTAAAAAAAACATCCGAGTTTCATCCATTATAGTTGTAGAGCGAAGGATTTATTCTCATAAAAAAATCAGACAAACCCGACAAATACAATACTTCAAAAATCACAGTACGAAAGGTAATGCGTAAAAGGATTACAAAACTAAGTTCGAAAAAACGGTCATAACAAATCTTAAAGGAAGAAGAATAGCAAAGAGCATTGCCACAATGTGTGCCACATAAATTTTGATAGGTTGGCATACTAGCAGAAAAAATCATAAAAACAGACAGAAAAAACGAATTGGCCACTAAACAAACGAAGCAATGAAAATTCCAGCGTTACGGTTGAAAGTGCTCACAACAAGGATAGTGGATAACACAACGGCCGAGCATGTCGGACACGGAAACATAAAACGTAATCTTGTAGTAGCAGCTGAAAGCGGAATTAAAGTCCGGTGCTAGCAAACGGAATGCTTTTTGGAGAAGTTACAAAGTCGCAGTTGTTAAATGGTGGTAGCGATAAGCGATAGTTCTACGCTTCCAAAGACGAGAGAGGAAAACATTGCGAAAAGCATTTGTAGTTATCTACGAGAAAAGTGTATTTTAGGTTGGATACACTATTGAGAAAGTTTGAACATAAAATTCTTCCAACAAAACATACAAAAAACTGCAATACGCTTTAAATTGATTTTCAGAGAAGTTTTAGGCACATTAAAAGCTAGAAATATGGGTATCTCTGTCGAAGTATATATACGAGCCTTATCTGAAGTGGGTAAAAAAATTTTATTTTTTTTTCGTTTGGTATTCTAAAAAAAACGTTCTTGGCCACCTCTATGAAAGTTTTTCCAAGTATGAGTTCCTACTAGTAACGGGAAGGCAATCCGCCTTACAGTTATCCATTTTTTTTTCTTATTTCAGATAGCAAATTTCAAATCTCGCTTCCAACTATTTGAAATAAATATCTCGTTTCATAAATTTTGTTGGAAATTGAATGCTCTAAAAAAATTCTTTTACGATTTTATGCTAAACCTAACGGTTTAAAAATATTAACGGTTAGAGTTTGATTATTTTAAGCCAAATTTTTTTTTGTATGAATTTCGTAACTAAATGAAAAAAACAAACAAAAAAAACATTCCAAATCGGCAAGCTCATAGTTTTGTAGCAAATTTACTGCTCTACAAAAATATTCTCTCAGATTGTAGCGCTATCTTAGATAATAATCTTTGCCAAATTTCATGAAGATTCCTTGTCAAATAAAAAGGTTTTCCATGCAAGTACTCGAGTTTGATCGGTCAGTTTGTACTACAGCTACATGCTATAATTTCCTGATATTGTGATTTTCCGATAAGTGAGCAGCTTTGTAGTTAGAGAAGGACGTGTGCAAATTTTCAAATCGATATCCAAAAAACTGAGGGACTAGTTCGCGTATATACAGACGGGTACACGGACCGACAGGCGGGCATGGTTAAATCGACTCAGCTCGTCACACTGATCATTTATACGTATTATATACGAGTATACTTTAAAGGGTTCCGCTGTTTCTACTTTGGTGGCAAACTTAACAGAACCCTGAACAGGGTATAGTTTAAGGTATATGGTAGAAAGTGTCTTCAAATGGCAGTCGCTTCACGGCCTATCAAGCCTAATAGAAAGCACCAGCCGTTTGAAGGTGGGATAATTCTTCCAAGGCCTACTAATTGTTCGAAAGTATTAAAATATGCACCACAAATACTATATGTAGAGAAGCTCTTTGAATATTTTGGTGCTTCTGAATTCAGAGCATTGTTTTTCGATTTCGCATCAGCAGAAGAATTTAATTTTAATAACTTTCGTTTGACTGACTTCAACACTCGCCAACCGGGCAAACAAAAATGAAGTGTTCGTACAATACAATTACAAGCAATTAAAAGCAGAAACAAACCCAATTCGTAGAAGCAAATATATATGTGTAAAATTTTTATATTATTTTATTTATAGAAGTTCATGGTTGGCCCACACATTAGAGTGGATCAAATAACTAATTAATTGCATAACTTGCTCTACTTGAGACGCAGTGCTGAGAAATTACTATTTTTCATAGACATTAGTAGAAAAGTTAAAAAAAAAGGTTGCCAACTCTAAAAATTTTAGGTCAAAACCTTTATGGAACTTTAGAGAAATATTGAAAATCTGTGTATGTATGCATATAGGTTTAAAAAAGCTTATTTAGAGTGGATAAGCGTTGCCACCAACTTCAATTATAATATATAATATTATTTATATAAACATATTATGTACAATATTATAAAATGAACTCATAACTGCAATATTGGAATCTTAACAAAGGGTCTTACTTAGCCCAATAGTTTAAAATTAGTATAATATAATATATTTATATAATATTTTTTAATAGAACTGAACATGTTTTTAAATTTTTGACACTAAAATCGTTAATATTAGTTAACAGATTATATAATCAGATTTTAGAATATTTATGACGGAGATATTTTTGGTAATGATTGCCAACTGTTTGAATAATGTCATTTAAACAAGTTCATAAAATATATTTGAGCAGGTGGTTGGTGTATGAATTTACAAAGAATTTTTTTAGTGCACTTTATTAACTTTTTTGTTCCAAAAAAATTAAAAATTTATTGTAAAAATAGTTTCAAAATATACCCTCCATTCTAGTAAAATGAAAATTATATCAATTTCCGATTTGCGAAAATTTCACAAAATTCGCACCACCTTAATGTTTAAATGAGTTTACGCTTGGTCACCGACAAACAAGGTTGCAACAAGGGTTATGCGGATTAAATTGCGCATCCACATAACCCTTGTTGCAACCACATAAGCCGCATGAACTTCGAATTTGCAGCTAATTTTCTTTCGTTCGGCTAATTTTGAAGCAGTTCAATGTATTTTATCAACTATTTATTCCTTTTTCAGTTTACTGGCGTTCAATCAGCTTCCTTTATTCCATTAAATATAATGTTTATTTAATTTATTTTGTGAACAACAGCATAAAGGATGGTGTTTGGCTTCCATCAGCAGGCTTGTTGCGCTTCAAAGCTCACTGAGTCTTAACGTTAATGTGCGAAGTGACCCTGCAGGAAATTATTTTATAAAATATTGCTTATTTACAAAATTTTTCAAAATTTAATACTCAGAAAATATTTATTTAAATATATTTGAACTATTTTTTATTTTTTAAAGATCTGCGCTTTTGATCCTTTATATAGATATATACTGTATTTGATCCGAGTATATCATTTTTAAATATTTTTGTTTAGAATTAAGAAATGTATAAACTTGTTCTTTATCTTATTTGATGCAGAAATTTTCCTGACCTAAAACCACTCTTAAAATAAATGTCTCGAATTTCTCAGCGGCCCGCGCATCTTCAACTTTCGTTTCTGGCTTCATCTTGGCATTTTTGGAGTTCAAATACTTTTCGAAATTCTAGACAAAATTCCGTGTTGCGCAAAGCAATTTGGCCTTTTGCAAACCCTTTTGACCAACACACTTCCTGATTTGCTGCCGCACTGCCCACAGTGGCCAACAACAACAGGGCTTAATAGTGCTACATACCACATGCCACATGCCACGTTTGCCTTGTTGCAACGGCTGTTATTCGCAAATTGCTTGCGCACAAGCACTTAGCAGCCAGACGCCGGCAGCGACAGCGGCAAAGCTGAGCAAAGTCGAGCAGAGCAGCACATTTAGTGGTCAAATGTTGGTTGTAAAATGTTATTGCTCGCTCATACAACAGCAATAGACACCGAGCACACATATACGGCAATTCAGCAACGGCTGCGCATCGTTTGAGGTCACGTACAGGAAATTTTTCTTATCGGCAGACAAATTTCATTGAAATTGCTCGAGTGCTACTACAAAACTGTGAGCGGCTGTTGCTATTGCTCGTGCAACTCATATGTTGCTCCTTATTTTGTGCACAGCAATAAACAAAATCGCACATACACATATACACTGTATAAGTGCGTGTGTGTGCGAGTAGTTTATAAGCTGTTATTATATTGGTGTTTTGCTGATTTTTGCACATAAAATCAACATAAAGAAAAGAAATATGAATTTAAGATTTACTCTCCGACATCAATAAGCTTAGATTGGGATTGATTCCTTCGACTTTGATTTCTTAGCTTTGCACAATTTTCGGCAAGTGTTGCTGCAACGGCTGCAACAAATCGATTTCGGTGGCAAGTGCTGTAAACAATCTCGTTGAACTCCAGTTACTGGTTAAAATATTGCTGCAATAGAATTTATGTAGTTTGTATTATTGACCATGCTTGATTGAAGGCGAAAAAGAAACAGACATTTGAAAGAATATGAAAATGTGTGAGCTGTGAATAATATTAACAATTTATGGCATGCCAAGCATATATGATGTACTGCCTACAGCATGTACTATTTGAAAATCAAATGTCTTTTATAATAAATATATAAAAAGAAAACTTTTCATATCGAAATGACTCCAGAGGTTTTATATTACCTGCGATTTCCGGATTTATCAAATTTCGGTTTTAAAATACCATTATTACGTGTACAGGACTCCATATACCATACATGTCACTAAGAGGTTTTGAAAAGCCCTGTCAGTCAGTTCGTAGCTTTGTTGAAAATAACGAGCCAAACCGGTTCCTTTTTAAATGTCTACATATCACTTATTCCGTTAACCATGAACCGCCATCATGACTTATCCAGTTTGGATTCTCTTCATTTGGACAATATTGCTTATTTAGTTTTTAAATTCATAGTTTTGGTCATATGAAAATGCTGTAATCAGTCCTAAAACGACGCTGTTGCACGTAATGTCCGAATTAACCTAAAACAAAATTTTATATTGTGAGGTATTTTGACAGTGACAGATTCCTATTCTGCACAGGAAGTCAACATACTCAACATTTCCAGAGCATAAATCATCTATCAAGTTCTGGGAAAGCAATTCCGATTATTGTTTTGGCGATTGTGAATATTTAGCCATCTCCTCGATATCGGTAGCTCACTTCGGACCAGCACTTGGATAGCATTCCATATGTTTTTGTATAATACTGAAACGTTTCAGGCCTTTACCGTGACTATTGAGCAAACTATACGTGAGCTGGAAATAGAAACCTTCATCAGTAGCTTTTAAAAAGGCGAATACAGATGAGGCAGACATATGACCGAAAAATAATGCCATAAATAGCAACATTTACTAGTTCTTTTGAAGAAAGATTAATTAATTAAAGTAATCGAGAAATAATTACATATGTTTTATGTACCACCCTAATCCATGTATATTCTCAGGTATTAAACCAACAATTCTGCGCATTCGGAACTCGAGAAGTTAAGTTAAGTTTTTTCTGTTATACAACATAGAATCTTAACGAACTTCACACTGAATTCTTTAAAGAAATTTAACTGTTTATCTGAAGCTTGCTTCCATCAAACCATTTAACCTACATACTTGAAACCACAGCAAGATTTAACTGCGACTTGTCAAAAGTATAATTTCATTTTACTTTCATTGCAAACGTTCAATTCCGCAAATAAATTTTATAAATACACAAAGTATCTGTGTTAACTTTTCGTCTTTAGCTAAGATCAACGAAAAGAAATTCAAACAAGCTTTCGCCAAATTATCCTTTTCTACTTGACTAAGCTTTTATTAATTTGGTTTCCTTTCAAGGCTTTTCATACCGAAAATGTTGTCAAACAAATGGAGGCTAAATGAAAATTTGAAAATAATACCAAAAAGTAAGTGCCACAAGGAAGTGGACGGCAGAAGAAATTCATACAAAAAAGAAAGCTGGCGAGTGCAACGCCGCAAGCTATGCTACAATAAAACATGCTACATACATATGTACAAGTATATCCTGTGTTGCAATATGCCTGTCTATAGCCAAGCGATTTGGTGCAGCAGAGTGTGTTGCTGCGGCATTGTCAAGAGTGTGGGACGGAACGGACTTTCGTTCTCAATTCGACAAACAATTTGCAATCAGCGTGGCCAAAAGATAAGGCAAAAAGCAACATTTAATAGCGAAAGCTTAAAAAAAGCTCATGAAAATATAATAACGGACATAGAATTTTAACTTGTTTGTTGTTTGTTGCATAAACCGTTTATAACCGAATATTAAAACTAAGAAAATATAATAATATAAAATTAAATAAAGAGTGAAAGCGATTTCAGTGAAAGTTTGAAGAGAAATTATTTTTATTATTTGGAAATATTAAAAAATTTATGAGTTTTATTTTAACCCCAAAATGCATATAATCATTCTTGCAACTACTTTTTTCACAAAAATATCATTTAATATAAGATGAATCCAAGGGTTACATCAGAATTATTATAAAACTGCATTATATTGCGAATAAAACTTAACACCTACGGGAAGGTCCATTAAGCTAAGGATTGGTCCTTAAAACCAGCTACAAATATATGGCTAATTTTTTTTAAATTTATTTTTAAGGTTATTTAATCTCTATTAACTCGCCTTCGCGAAAATTCACTAGGCAGTCGAACTTTAGTCAGTCGCCTTCCACAAACAGACATATTTATAGTAAGTAAATATTTTAGAACCTTGCAAAATAATTCTTAGAGCATGCTCTTTACGAGACCTCAATATTACAGTTTTTGGCCTCATTCAACTTGTTGAAGGCACAAAATGTGAGAACAGTGCGAGCGTCATAAAAATACACGCTTTCGCACATAAAACGAACATGGCCGCAAACGGAAGCAGAGCAATCAACTAGCCGAAAAACGAATGTTGCAACTAGCAAAACATACACACAAACATTGTTTATATGTATAAAAAGTGTGTGTATGGTATGTGTGTGTAATATGTATTTGCTATATTTACGATTGCCCGGCCTACACTTTTCCTCGCATAAATCTGTAGTAGCGCTCCTCCCATTAGCCATTCCATGGCGTGGCGGGTCAACTAACGAAAAAACCAAAATGTGGCAAAGAACCTTGCAGAAATAAAAAAAAAAAAAACCAATGAGAGCAAAACAGTGCGCACAAAATCCATTTATTCGCACTCAGCCGCAATTTCGTTGCCACACTCGCTATCTCACATTCACGTATTTACTTTTACTTTCGTTTTTATGTTTATGCCTTCGTGAAGATAAACGAAATAAAAATCTGTTCCAGCTTTCGCTTTTAATGCGCGCTATTTCGGACACTGCGTCCCCTAACAGCGCGACGGCAACTCTGGCCCATTGTCCCCCAATTGGCTGTAGCGGCTTTGTTTTTGCACACTTGCCACGGCTTTGCGCCGTATGCTTCTGCTCGCTTTGCGGCAAATAAATTTATTTTGTCTTAAATTAAGAAATTGTATTGCAGACAAATGTGTTTTTCCATGATGCAATTGCGTTAATGTAACACTTTGCTGCTAATATCTCTACGCGGGGGTGTATGAATTGTGGCGAGGCGGTGAAGTGCGCCGAGTGGGCGAGAAAATGATTATGGAAGCGCAAATGAGATAGCGCGGAGAATTTATTAAAGTAAAAATGTAAAATAAAATAAATTACTTTCTCCATATTATTTATTTTTGAGACTTCTAGAAGCTGTATATGAAAATAAGTAAGAGAGCAATAATCGTCGAAAACCCTCTATATGATCTTATGAGATTTTGTCTGAAGCTTCCAGTTATATCCGAGTACGTAGACGTAAGAGAACATGCTCTCACAGTTCATCTAAGGGGTTTTATCCACTTTTGAATTACAAAAAATCGATTTTCTTTTCTAATATACATTTGAGAAGTTGATCCGTCAAAGACACACTCCGTTTTTCGTAGGTACACCTTTAGATCAGCCACTGGAACCAAGGGAATACAAAAATTTGGGGTTTCTAACATTATTATGAGGCGATACTTATATCTATGCATATATTATATTGTTCGGTGAACTAGGATTCGGCTTCTTAAAATCGAAAACATTCTTCACAAAGATTCATGTTTAATACCGAAGATTATTCAGATACAACGAAAATTAATAACTCAAAGTCATCCTCGAAGGCTTCAGTTTGTTAACGTAGTGCTAAAAATGTTCACCAATTTCCAACGCCTCACAGAAAAGCTATCCGACAAAAACTGTAGCATTCCTTGAAATTATTTGGAGAGTGCTTCCTGCTGCTATACAGTAACACTGATAAAACCGTAGTTATTGGTGCGACAGCGAACTCAAAAATTACCATCGAACCGAGGTCAGCTCCTACAACGAGTTGCGATACTTATCTGTGATGTGGCAGAACTTCGGAAACTAAAATCCTATTGGTATTAAACCACAATTTTCAACATTCCGTCCAAGTTTTGAATTTATTTGATCCAAGTGCTGACCTAAATGCGAAACAACTTTATAAATGGATGTGTCATCACTCCTACTATCGATAACACTATTTATTTTTCACCACTCTACCTGCCAAAGCTAAATCTTCAGCTAAACTTTAGAAATCGCTGTTGGAAACAAAACAAATAGTCGCCAAAATTACGCAGAAACAAAGAGAAATCCGTATCAACAACAAAAAGCAACAATAAGTAGGAGCAAATAAGAAGAACTGCTGCCCAAACAGCAATCAACAAAAATTACAACAGACACAGCTCGTTTGGCATTTAGGCGACAGCCGGACGCAGAAGTACAACGAGGCGTGGCAGGGGGCAGTCGGCGAAGGTAGCTAGTAGCGAGAAGAGTAAATAGTGAAATAATCATGGCAAGTGTAATAGAAGACGAGAATGTTGCGCTAATTAGAAGCCTGCTGATGACGTGGCAGGATGGTTTGCCAGCGCCGCGGTGCCAGTTGCAAACTACAAGAAGTAGCCTGCCACGGCCCTGCATGCGTTTAGTAAATATGTATTTCTTTGTGTGTGCAATTGCGAGGCAGCTAATTAAAGTGCTGCTGGTGTAGTCAGCGTGACGCCACGCCCACTTGCCAACGCCACCCGCCTTCAGTGGCGCGCAAGGATAACAATTAGTTGCATCATTAGTTCCATTCTGTTGCGTTCGCGCCAGCAAAAGATAGTCAACTTGGCTCGGCAACAATGGCATAGCAACAACAATAGCGCACATCAACAATAACAAACATAAAAGGAGTATAACAACAATATTGTAAGTAATAGCCGCCAAGAATGGCAACACTGTTGCATTGCGCGCCAACAAAACTCGCTCGGCGCTGCTCGGTGCCAACTCTACTGCTCTTCTGAAGGAAACTGCCGCACAGCTGTTTGTTGTATTGTGAAAGTTCTGTTGTTGAATGCGAAAAGCGCAGATATCAACAAAAGTAAGTTTGTGGAAAAAGAGCAGACGAGAAGTTTTTTGGACGCAAAGAGTTAAATGAAATTTTGCGCGTAATTTAGTCAAGTTGTTGGTTGTTTCCGCTTGTCCAGGCGACACTTTAGCATAAGTGTCCTTTTGGCAAGGACTCTTAGTATTTGTGCAATCCACTTTTACTGCATTGTTTAATGCCGCTGCAGCAGCTGTTACAGCGAACACATAAAAATCAAAATAACACTTTTAATTTATAAGTTAATTGTAATTGTATAAAGTTCTTACATAACTCTAATAGAAGCAAATTTTCTCGGGCTTTAAATTAGTCACTTTTTGTAAATTCAATTGATATGCTGAGAGTTTTATACTTTTACTTTAGAATATTTTCAAATCAGTTTTAATCGAAATTTGTTCAGAGTTTAATCTTTATAGGGATTCAAGCGAAACCATAGTGTAATATATATTATTTTTGTAAACCGATTCCAATATCTGGCCTCAGCAGGATTAATTGTTGAACTTTTAAGTCAGGTTTTCCTTACCTTGCTGACCTTTGTAGACTGGCTTATCCGCTGAAACTTCGCCTTATTAGCAATTTAGTGTAGAATTTCAAAAAAATCGATTTTTTTTATATTTTCAAAGTTTAACTATTTAAGAATATGTCTTCAAGAGGATTTTTGAAAACTTAAATTATTTTCGAAGATATGGATATTTTACTAACTCGACCACCAAACTGTGTCGGCTGGGTCTAATCGAACAAACGACTTTACGCGAATTTTTAAATGCAGTTTTTTCAGACCAGAGTTTTTCAAAGCGAAAAATTTTTTTTTTTGCTTAGCCTGAGGGGAAAATTTTTGAAAAAAAAAATTTTTAACCTCTAGAGGCAGTCCACTCACTTTCAAAGTAAATTTGGAGTTTTTTGGTTTAAACTCTTCCCATTTATATAAAAATTGAAGGTTCTTGACTCAAACTTTATTTTAACGCATGTTGTTGTTTAAGACTTTTCTTTAAAACTCCAATAATGACCATAAAAAATTTAATTTTATTTTAAATTTTAAGTACTTTCCACAGCTGCTAGAAAACTCATCAAAATTTTTTTGCGAAATAAAAATTTTAACTCGAAACTTAACTTTAAAAGTGAGATTAATTTTTTTTCGCACTACCCTAATTCTCATTTTTTGAAACCCATTTCATCAGCTGCCACTTTTTTAAATTATTTTTTTAATTCTTTACTCTTGTAACATTAATAAATAACTGATAAAAAAACTCGATGGTAAAAATATTGATTGCCTTTTTTTACGGCACTTTAAGAATTACCTAAAATTCATGTCTCTAGACTAGAATACCCTTTTAAGGTGCTGAATTGTTCACAGACTGTTCTATTTATATCCAATTTCGCGACACCCAAATCGAAGCCTTTAAATCGCTGATGCCAAAACCTTCAAAATTGCCGGGTTATCAGGAGGTTGCTGCCTGATATCTATGGTGGCTTCAAAATTTATAACACTTCATTTGTTTTTTAATAATGCCGGTAATTTTTACGGCTTCCTCCTGTGTAGGTATGCAGAAAAACTTTCCAGTTGGGCTAGTTAGACCACAAGATTCATTCTCTTCTTCACTGAAACAAAAACATAAGGCTACGGTTAATATAGAACATACCGTTACTAACTAAACCTGAATAAATATTCAAAATCTTCGGAAATACTGAATATTCCAACAACAACATGATTTATGCTTCATACAATTGAATGTTACGAAAATGCTTTAGTCCACAAAGTTAAATATAAGAACAATGCGTAAATTGATCAAATATTGACGCTATCATATGCGTACACCATTTTAGATATATTTATATGCACATACATGTGTACATACATATGTACAGAGGAAACACCCACACGCTCAGCCAAGTAACTGTTGGTACAAGAGATTGCCCATTTGCTGTAAGGATACCGGATAGCCGCCCCTGAAACAACAAACTCGGAGTGAGGTTAGTTTACAAGGATGTCACACACTACAACAACAGCAAACGCGCCAGCAAAGCAGACAAATTAGAAAAACAAAATATTGACAGCGGGGGCGGAAGACCCTCAGATGTTTGCACAAAGCGGACGTTTGTGTGACGGCAAATAGCTGGAAAAATGGGCTTACATATGCACAGTTGTTGTTTTTGCGTTTTTTTATTTGAGTTCTCTAGTATGTTGTTGGTGTTGTTCTAGTTTGTGGTATGTGAAAAATTAAGCGAGACAACACCTAAAACAACAAATCATAACACTGCGTAATGAAGGCAAACAAAACACTTAAGGACATTCGCCAAGCGCACGCACACACTCAACGCGTTTTTACTAGCGTAAATAAATCGTATGTTTGTATGTAAATGTTGACGCTACTACTTACATATGCACATGTATTTACAAAGCAAATACGCAGCGTAAGTTTTTGTTTTTCTTAGATTTTCAGCGCTGTTTGTGTTTTGTCTAAAACTGACGAAGGTCGTCAAAGGATACAAGTTTGCACAAAAAACATGCTGCCGCAGAAGGAAAGGAAACCGAAGAAAATGTGGCACTGCACAACTCAGCGGAAGTGCTTATAAAAATAGAAGCCGGAAAAACGAAATTTTTAAACTTATCGCGAAGCAATCGGTTTACTGCAAGGATGTTTACTCAGACGCGTATAAGGGAAACTCGTTTCACTTCTAGTAAAAAATTCTGATAAACTCGAAATCAGTCATTGGTTGCAGCTTGAGTATGCTAAAAATTCAATTGAGGATCCTGAGCGTTTTCAAATTGTTGCGTGAAATTCTTAAGTCTCACTGGTAGTCCAAAGTTGTGTTTTAGTATTGAATAACTGCATCACAAGTGGACTTGGCGAGCGCAATTTGTTTAGTACGCTTTTCACCCACAGCAAGATTCGCCTTTCCCCAATTATAAAGTTTTCAACTAGTCATTGTCCAATAGCCGTCTAGACGAGTTATAATCATGCCAAAACTACTTTCTTGACTGTCCCGCTTTTGAATCTAAGGCTGAAACGCCTTCGTACTTACATCTTCAGCCAACCAGATGATTTAGCGGAAAGAGAAATAAAACACATTAGCAGGCTTGTGATGATTTCAGGCAAGGATCAAACTACAGGCGTGTTCTGGAATGCCAAAGCATGTATCTCCAGAAGTACAATTGTGCTGCCCATCTTGGGGATCAGCAAATGACACCATCACTTACCCTCAGTGACTTGATAAAAGCGATGATTTGTTAGTTTAAACAAAATCGGTCGAACAGGACTACTTCCATACTTCCATACATTACCAACAAGAATCTTGCTTATTCGGACCTTTTGAAAAAATGCTTACTTTAAATAATATATAATATTTGCAAATATTTGCACTACTCCTGTTTTTTTAAAGTCTTCCGATTACTTGCCTCATGTGACGGTAATCAACCGCTTGATTGAACAAACACAAATAACTGGTTAATTTGTTGGTGTAGGCAATTGTCATGTTGAGCATAGCTAGGAATTGTCGGACACCATTTTTAAGCCACCATAAGTACACACCCTCGCTATTTACACACGACTTAGCAAGCCCTTCACTCTGCCACATGCCGGTTATGGATGGGCATATGGTTTGACTTCAACAATTGGATAACCTCCCAGTTGTCGTTTATTTGACTTCAATGATGAACATGAGATTTTTCCAACCATTTTCTGTAATTTCAGTTCCGGTCGCCAAATTAGCGCAACATTGTTGTCACGTGTGCTTCTTCCAAAGCTGAGCTACATACTCATTTATATACTAGGTAGAACTTTAGAGAAGGAAATTTCAGAGTAGACTGCATGCTCAGCAATTACTTTAATCGAATCTTTCAAAACAAATAATGAAGTGCATTGAATATCTGACAGAAGCGAGCTCTTATGGATATAATCAGGTAGAAAGTTAAAGAGGAAAGATTCGGTAGAATTCAAACTGGTTATATACTCGCGGACTTTGATATTAAGGTGAGATTCAGAACTTCCTTGCTGCCTGCTGAGTCTAAGATATTGATTGCTATATAAGAGTTTCAAAACATAATTTTGAAGGAAAAAGTTTTGCATTTAAAACGGTACATGTCACATCGACATATAATGTCTGTAATAATAAATTATTAATTTCAAAACATAGAGCTATACTATACTAGCTTTTTGCACTGGGTTCAACAATAAAACCGCGAGAGCATTATCACTTTTTGCTCAGCCTTACATTAAAGTTACTCTCAAAGCTTTCAGAAATTTTTCTTAGTGAGAAACACGACTTCCTGAGCTAATATCGGTTGACAGACAGGCAGCGTTGTACTATCTGAAGCTAATAATGAACAAGAGATGGCTATCGATTCCGATTTACACAAGCAAAATTGTCCTAGAGCCATGTTTATTGACTTTTTCGTGGCTAAGTTGAAGAATGTTGATGTGGACGAGCTTTTGTTCCAACAAGACGGCGCTACATGTCATACAACCAACAAAGTAATCAATTTATTGCAGGAAGCTTTTGCTGAGCACATTAAGTCGCATCGTGAGTCTGTGGCGTGGCCTTTAACAACTTGCGTATTTAACACCGCTGAACCCTTTTTGGTGGGGTTATGTGAAGTAGCAGATAAACTCGATACATTTAAGGCCTTGGAAGAGAAGCGCCCCAATCGTTTCAAAAAATGATCGAAAGTTGGGCCGCTCGGATGGAATTTAGTCGAGCCAGCCGCGGCAAACCCTTTTCTTTATAATAAAGCTAAATTAGTGGCCATAACATTAAATTATGTGCGTTTTATTTCTTCTTGATAACCACATGTTAAAATAACATATAATGATCCGATCTGAATAATTTGTTCGGAAATTATCGTTGCCTTGGATAATGATCTATGCCAAATTTCATGGAGATATCTAGTCAAATAAAAAAGTTGTCCATACAACGACCTGAACTTGATCGTTTAGTTTGTATGACAGCTATTTACTATGGTGGTCAGATATCTGTATGGTTCCAACCAATTTCAATGATTTTTTTGGTAAAACAGAAAGAGATGCCCAGCCAAACATCTAGCAGAGACCAATAAGTAAAATATATTCATATTTACGTATAGATTATCAACAAAACGTGGCAACACTGATTTTGTATACTAAAATCCTGTTTACGCATATCCCGACTCAATAATTCGCGTGCTTTTGTGTTTGGAGCTGTCAATAGTTCAACTCCTTCTCAATGCCAATGCAACACGGTGTTATGCAACAACAACAGCGGCAACTGCCTGCAATCTGTATGAAAATCGCTGGGGAGCAGAACGTGTCGCTATGCAAACTAAACTAAATATTTAAACATAGCAAGCTCTATGATAAAATATTAGAACTTAGCGGATTTGTTGCACACACACACACACGGACAGCAAGACACTAATATAAAATATTTTCGTAATTTGATGAAAACCGACAGCGTCAGCGGCACGTTGCATATTGCTTAAGCTGATGCGAGCGAATCTTAAATCAACTACAACAACAACAATAGCGTAGCGTAGAAGATTGCTTTGTTGTGAGAGTGGGGCAACATTGTTACCACCCAAAAAGCTAATAAACGCAACACATGTTGCTGACAAGCAGCAAATGAAAAGCAATAAATGGCAACGAAAAAATTACAACCCAAACACAGACACACACACACACACATGTATGTATACCGTGCGCCACGAAACGTGCAAATATTCACAGATTTACGCAAGTTGTTGGGAGCAGGCATATGTTGCATTTGTTGTTGGGCGAATGTTACGGGACTCGGGTGTTTCATTAATCGCGCAAAGGAGGCAAAGCGTCAGAAAAGCATACGAAAAAGTGCGGCAAATTGGTGCAGATCATTTTTATTATTTTCGCCTTCACTGTTGTTGTTGTTGCTGTTACTTTAATATGTTCATCTTATACGCGTTCTTGCGCTAAAATATGGGAAACTCATAAATCAGCACAAATGTTGTGATGATATGCCGTTGAAGCGTTATTGGACATGTTATAGCCAACACAATAACAACAAAAATGGCAACAACAGCAACAAAAACACAAGAAATTATAGCAATATAAAGCCAGTAAATACGAAAGATATGCAGCATTCTTACATAATATGTGTGTGTGTGTGTATGTATCTTTTGTAGGTGTGTGTGTGTCGGTTGATCAACCTTTGCTTTATTTGCTTTCGCCCTTAAATGTTTGTTTGCTTATTACTTTTTTATACTCTTGCAACATGTTGCTACAGAGTATAATAGTTTTGTTTACCTAACGGTTGTTTGTATCACATAAAAATTATCGAATTATCCCAAAAATCAGGAAGATGAGACGTGTTGAAGACCTAGTGACTGTATGGCTATCAAACCGTCCGTTCGAGCGATAACTTGTGTATAAATTGAGATATCTTAATAAAACTTGGTACACGTGTTCCTTGTAGGTTTAGTATAAACAGGGCGTAATATATTGTAATAAAATTAAGTAAGTCTATGACCTTCAAAATAAGTTAATATGCTACCACATTTGATTGCAATTCAATGACCATCCCGTCGAACAAGTTGAACCTTTTCGCTAAATTTCTTAATATAAAATATTGCCAACACCTGAAGGTATTTCCCCAAGTAGTCCCCAAGCAAGTTGCAAGAGTATGAAATGTTCGGTTACATCCGAACTTAGCCCTTCCTTACTTGTTATGTACTTGTTCCTCCTTTTGTTATTTTGTTGTTTGTTTGTTTAAGTGTTGCACGTCGATCACTGGCAGCTGTCGCACACGCAAACCCCGAAAAGGATATATTTAGGCTCATTTGTTGCTATCTGCTCCACACGGCTGCATTGGCAAGACATTATCGCCGATTGACCAGACACAAAGTCATCGAAAAAAGTCACGCCCACGCATGCAACGAACTAGTATCGTGGGGAAAATCAATAACAGTTGCTTCCAAAAAACCTGAAAAAAGTAAGTATTACCCGAATGGCCAATCAAATGAGTCAAATTACTAAACAAGCGACTAATGGAGAGCAAATACAATTTTGATATTATTTAATAGCGCTATTTATCATGCCATCTGCTGATTTTGAACTCTAATCCGATCTAATTTGAGTTTTTGTATAGGCTAGAACCAAAATATGTAGAAATGAGTTCAATATGAGAATGAGGGAGAATGAGGTTACCTTACTTCAGATGTACTGCAAATCTATTTTGATGAGACTAGATTCAAGAAAGTATTTATATTTACATACGTTCACATTTTTGTGATACGTCTTAGAAGGTTTGAGTTTTTAGCTACAGAAATACGTCAAAATCAAATCTTAAAAAAAAAGTTGGACCTTTCGCTGGGTCTGCGTGTTCGAAGCGAACCCCGAATATCTCGGCATCATTACTCAGAATTAAATTTAATAGCAACAAAAAGGTGGTTATTGGAAATGTTTCACTCGTAATTCTGGATTTCAATATTTCAATTTTAATTGCGTCGTTTTCATATACAAAAAGAGCTGAATTGATGCCACACAAGTAAACGTAAAAAATTTACACTAAATCGATACATTTCTGAATGGTTACTGCCGAGGAAAGTGGGTCACTTATGACAACATCACGCGAAAACCGTCGTGTTTTAATCGCTATGAGCCGGCCAAGCAAGGATTGACGATTCGATAGGTTTTCCTATATGTTTAGTGGTATTCACTATGAGCTGCTCCCTTATGGTTTAGTAGTAGTGAAGTAGGAAATACCATAGTGACTTGACAGAAACTGCGGAAGCTTGATCACCATATAGTCCGGACCTATCATTAAATTAGTTTTGTTTCTATCTATTGCGAATGTTTTTGCCGGTGCAAAATTCATCTCAAGAGCTAATTATGAAAATCGCCTGTTCCGATTTTTTTTTTCCAATAAGCACAAAGGTTTTATGAAATTACCAACCAAATGACAGCAATTTATCGACCCAGACGGAGCATATATGACCAAAATCGTATCATTATAACTGTACTAAGTAAAACCTGCAATTTAATACAATAATAATAGCATTATATTCTTAAGTTACACGAACGTCTTACGAAGCAAGTTATAAATATGATTCGAACTTTGAATGCCCCAAAATGATCGAAATTGTTGTGTGCCAACTAGAAACCCTTTTTAAGCTTATAACATTACACATTTTTGATTTCATTAATTTCCAATATCATTAAGTGAAATTTTATTGAATTTATTCTCTCCCGAGATTACTTGGCATACAAAATGCATTCCTAAACAATTTAAGCGGTTTATGTCGATAAATTCAAAAAAGCATAAATTTATACATTTGTTATTAGCCTCTGCCAGTTTCTTTTCGAAGTAATTGATGTATATATACATATATACAAATAAATATATAAATATATATGCATACATGTGTTTGTGACTGAGTGTGAAGTTACTTAATTCAATTAATAGGGTGTATTTATGTGATATAAATTATGTAATTTTCCTCTATGAGGACCCTTTACAAAAACTTAAACAATTACAAATGCATTTTAAATATGTCTACCTTAAGGCAAAGTGATCGTTATGGGTATACGTATACTCTACTAAAGTTTTATTTAAAAACAAAATGTAAGTTATATGGACTTAACGTGGCACAAAGCAGCCAACATTGTAGTATTTATAGATTTTTTTTTAAAGCCACACTAAATATTTACTAGCAAATCATCATTTTTCTATATTTCGTCTACTCTTTATTCCATTTTGTGTGCACTCTTCTACTTACTAACTGCTCCACAGTTATTCAGTAATTCAATTAATCCTAAGTTTTCTCCTACACGCCATTCGCTACACTAGTCTAAAGTGGGAACACTTAGAGAGCCACCGCCGTTAGATGGCTACAATTGTGGCGACTGTACAATTTAATTTTAGCTGCCATTAATTTTACAATTTTTATGAATTTTGTTATTGCATCAGTTGCAATTTATTGAAGGCGATTCACGTTTGATTGGCGATTAAATATTTGCGCAACAATAATCGTGCCATTCCCCTGATGTTCCGGCTTCGGCAGAGATGCTTTGAACAGGTGTTACACGAGACTGAAAATGAGGCAATAAAATTTAATTCGCCACTTCAGAGTTGAGCTGAGTATTTGCCTCTTATGCAGGGTGTATGGATGCGGCAGAGTGTGGTTGGAAAACGGTGATGGAAATTTTCATCATTAGCCGCACTTGAGTTAATTAGCCGAAATACAGGCAATTAAGCAATAATACTGCAAATAGTCACAGCCAATCGGAGGCAATCAAGCGGCACCTGCCTGCTCCATCTCACAACTAACAAATTCGATTAATTATGTTGGTAACAAAAAACATTGCAACATTTGTAAACGAAAACTGCACGGAGGTAGGGCACTTCAAGTAGGATGTAAGCGAAGTTTCAATTAGTAATTTTTGCTCGGCATTCGATTAAAAATAGTAGGGGTTCAAGTGTCCAATAGAATAGTGTCCAAATGCCGTTGTAAAAGGTAAATATGCTTGCTACAACTCTTTAATACAACATTGTTGCTGTCAACTATAATATTTAGGGTTTACAATGCTTTCAAGCAAACAATATAAAGCATTTGGGGGTTTAACAAAATTTTTAAAATAGTAAGATCTGCATAATACGAGTAGTAGCCGCTGAGAGTCGAGGTAGTCTAAGCAGTTGCAAAAATTCTATCGAACAGTCAGTCTTTGAACGCCCTTCTCTTAAAGCAGAAATATCTCTTCCTTTCACTTTACCACATACTTTGAGAAGCGCCACATGAACATGTGAACTCATTCCGGTACACTATATACCTACAAACATGTGCCTAGACGTGAGTATACGCAACCAACCAGATTAACAGCAAGTGCACAATAACCCGACAAAACATTATAAAACCCAATTTGTAAATGTTGCACTTCACAATTTGACAGCCTTGCAAGTGTTGCAAGCTGTCACCAAATAAGCCACGAGGGGCACTGAGAACTCACACGAATCACTTGTACATACATAGGTATGTAGCTGCATGAATATTGCATGTGCCTCGAAATAACCGTTATACAGGCATGCAACAAAATAACTGTCGATATTGTCAACGGCATGTGTGTTTGTACCTCGCTTTGCATTCATCAACTAGTTTGCTTGCGAACGCCTGCTAATATCAAAATAAATGGTTGGCAACGCAATGGCCATAGACAAGCAGACAGATAGGCAGTTAGACAGACAGTTAGTGAGAGAAATGAACAAATGTACTTATGACCGGATAGCCGGTCATTTAGGGTTTCGTTGCATGTTGGGCGCACATCCAGCCGGCCGGTTGCATGTCAAATGGTGCCTACATGCTAGATACCGCTGCAGCTCGTTGACGCTTATCTCTTGCTTGAGTAGCTTTTACGAGCCGATCGACTGACAATGCGAATGCGAATAGTTTTCTCTATTTTCTTTCCATTTTCGCTTCATTTCTCACAGTTGGCCATTGGCTGATTGTCAGCGCTGGGCGCAACGCCCTTCCTGGTTCGGTATGTGACACGACTAATAGATCTGCGCCAGCGACGCGCTGTGGCTAGGACAACTATTATGTATGTATGCTTGCATGTATTAGTGTATGTGTGTTTGTGTTATGCAACGCATCACATGTTAATGTCACATTTTATTATCTACGGTACACATTGACTTTATGTCCGAATGGTCTAACCATGCTGGACTCACCTACGGGTACTTATACTCGTGTGTGCGAGATATGTAAAGATGTATGTGGATGTGTATATGTGTGTCTGTGTCGTATCGGAGCGCCTCGTTGTCATTCGTAGCTGTCAATTTGACAGTTGATTTATGATTTGCCTCTGATTGCAATTTACGATTCGTTTCGTGTTGCACCACCGCACTCGTACACACGCGTGTGTGTTGCACGTTCAACACCAACAACAATGGTAATGAGAGTACACTTTCCCCCGCTCTCACCCACTACTTGCCTTTCGTATGCTAGTAATTTGAGTATTTGTTGTAGTAAAGTTTTAATTGTTTTCCCTTTCTGTGCTGCACACTTTGAATACTTCCTCGCCTCTCCTGCCACGCTTCTGTCTAATTGTGTGCATTTTTATGCGCTCAGCTAACTAGTCAATGATTGAATGCGAATGTGTGACCGTGTATTCCATACACTCATTTATATGTGTATGTGTGTGTGTATGTGTTTCTAGAGGTCCCTTAACCTTCGTTCGTGCAATTCATTTGTGTGTGGGCAGCCTTAATGGCAGCAGACATAAAATACGTGTTGTTTTCGTTGCTGCAGCCAATTAATTTGCAACCAACGAAACAACGAGCCGCTCATATGAGCATGTGTCCGTCACAAGGTTTGTAGCAGCCAGGTGTGGCATATGACATTACTCAGTATATGTTTTGTGACGCATTTTTACATTGCTGCCTGCTGTGTTTATGCTTAGGTTTTCACCTTTTTATAATATTTTTGAAATTTTTTAGTTTTTTTCACATTTTTGTTTGTTGTTGTGGGTTAGAATTCTGAAACTAAAGTCACTAATTGCATTCACATTGACAACGGTGAACTTTTTTACAGTTTTACATATCTGCTCTAACTAGTTCATTTAAACTAAACGCCTAAACAACCACTCAAGCATTAAGCATTAAGAGGGAAAGCTTTTCACAACTCGCTTAGAACGGCAGAACACTTAAGAAGTACGGTGAAGTGACACCAAATCTATGCTTGCTTAAGGTGCTTATTTTTTACATACATCCTTCGATAGCTTATACCTTTAAAAATAACCTGTCGAATTTTAAATAAAGTTTTGAATTATTATTTGATTATTACAGCTTTCTAAAGTGCAATCATTTTGTTAAATTTCAAATTTTTTACAACAATTGTAGGGCTTTGCAATACCGTACAGTAGGTTTCTTGAAAAAATTTCCAAAAATCCCTTCGGAAAGAAAAATAAAGCTCATAATATTTTATTACTATATTTTTCTTTCTGTGAGCTTTAACTATTTCTGCGCTCAAACATTCGTTTGGTGATCCATTGGAAGGAAGAGAAAGAAGTTGATGGAACGAAGTAAACTCAGGCAGTTCAGCTTTGATGAGATCAGAATGTAGAGATTCGCTCTGAACCAGCAGTTATTTCGTTCGTTTATTTTCGATTGATATCTTCGTTAATATTTTTGGCCCGTAAAACAAGATTTTTATGCACTGGGAAAGAAAGTCTTTTATAGTAAGTTATAACAAACAATTTTCAACGGTCACAACATGGTCGTAGCCGAAGCTATAATCTAAACTAGATTGAACCCAGAAATCTAGAACCACATGTTGCAACCAATTTCAAAAGCTCTGGGACGCAGTCGCTGACTCAAAGCGCTGCGGTGACAGTTTCATACTATGCCATTCCACATCAAAGTATAAGCCTGCAGAGTAAAAAATTACACCAACTTAGAAAAGAGAGCAACTTGCAATAATTTAAGCATTTTATGTGAGTCTTAGGCCACGCAGGTGAACTGAAATGAATGAGAAAAAGCAAAAGAGCAAGAAAAGTTGAGCAAAGTAAAGTGCGCTGGAGCAGCAAAACCGTAAACTGTGCTTTAAGTGGTAGCTCAATAACAACAAAGACAACAATAATTGAATGCCCGCAGTAAGATGGCAAGGCAAAAACAACAAGCTATATAAAAATCACAATTTCAAATTAAACAGATATCTTTACTTACAGCCACTCACACACACACACACAAACAAATACATACGCACGCACGCAGCACCGGAGGCATTTTCACTGTAATTGAATTTCAAATACATTGTTCCAACAATTTATGAACACGAACACACACACAGGTAGCTGAGCTGTGCCACACACGCCACATAAACAAGCGCACGAATATTTATTCAGCTGTGCGCGTGTGTGGGTGTGTGTGTGTACTTGTGTGTTAGTCGTTTTGATTTTTGCCAACCTTTTCATTTGCTTCAGTGGCTTTCACTTAAGTGCGCACAAATAACTTTCACTCGAAGCGTCCACCCGCGCCGCTGTGGCGCCGCTCGGGTATCTGCTTCCACCTGTTAAAATATTGATAACAAAGTGGCCAATCGCTCAAGTGAAAATTTACGCAAAATCGCACAAGAAAGCTTACTTTCAAACATCCCAAGTAGAGCGCTCGCCGCTGCCGTCCAGGGGGAGCAGGGTGGTGCAGCAAGTGGAAAATTGCTTAGCAACCAGCTGGAAGAGCAGCTAGTTGGGTGCGTGATGGCCGCTGCGATGGCTCCTAACTAACGCCATTGACCGTCATCTCTGACTCTTGACTTTTTTGTTTTTATCTGCGGGCTTTTGGCATTCAAGGTTGCTGCCGCAAGTATTAAATGCTAACAAGTTTGAGTGAAATTGCTTCTTAGTGCGCTCATAACTTTCTGCTTGTTGCGCCGGTGGAATTAAATGCTTGTTAAAAAATATTATTATTTTTCACACAAATATTTATTTTAAATTCTTATCAATATTTACAAGCATTTTTTTTTTAGGTATTTGTTGCGCTTGTTTATTTATTGGCGTGTTTATTTTTCGACTCCCTGAGAAAAATCATTGTTTTTGTAAAATAAATTTCGTCTCTTACAGTTGAGCGCATGTTCCATTTGCCACACACAAACGCTAGAGAGGTACTTGCCGGTTTCAGGGTATCCTTTGATACTTTGAATTTTTCTACTTTCCATGTCTTTTAGGTTTTATTCCCAGTGGCGATCCAACACACAGCTGTTGCCTTGTCAAATTTAACATGTTGCAGCAGTGTGCAAACAAACACAAACCGGCGCACATCGCTTGCAACATTTATACAAACCGGAGTGTCTGTCAAAACTAGTCAAATATTTATATGTGTGTGTGCAAATAGTTGAGGCGCGAAGTGGTAGGGGATACATGTACACTCATGTAAATATATATATATTATGCAAAACAGTTAAAGTTTGCGCATAAAATTGAAAACTTGTGAACTCCCTCGAAAAAAACCATTTGGAGCATTGTAGACATGCGCAAATATCCACGCGCAGGAAGGACCAAACCGTTTGGGTTATGCGATGCTTGTTCGCCCATATGTTGTGGCATGCAACATGGTTCTAAAAATAACCAACAGCTATCTAGAATTTACAAACACGCTTGCTTATACCATACATCCACATGTGGCAGATACATAGATATATGCATATTAATAGCCCTCTTTCATTCGCCCCTTCTCTGCTCGCTTTTTTGATGGTCTGCTCTCTTATCAAAGAATTTACATGTGAAAGGGACAACCATAGCATAAAGTTGAACTAAAACGAGAGTGTATATATAACTCAATAAAGTATAGCAATTGCTCGCTAGGCTATTTCTACTGGATAAACTCAGTTTATTTATACGAGTTGCTTGTTCGATTCGCCCTCTACAAGGATTTAACCTTAACATTGGATACATACCAATGACTCAATTTAACCGTTAATTTAACGTAAGTCGCAGTCAATGGAACAAAGAGCTGTCAAACATAAACGACGACATTGACATAGTTCAGCGAATGAAGAGACAGCGGCTACGCTGGCTAAGTCATGTTGCCCGGATGGGTGAGAACACTCTACTCCAGCTGGCTGGACTTGGTATTTCCAATTGGCTCCAAATAACGATAGAAGAAGCGACTGGCGCCCTGTTGATAACTTGGCTTTAATCGCACGCGATAAAAGCGATGTCTACAGAGATCAAAATTGTTAGAGTATACAAATACGCTCTCCTTAACCGCTGCCAGGCTCTCAGATAACTGTGCGGTAGACCAAACCCTCTCGCCTGAATACTGCTCCTAATATAATAGGATCATAATGAGTATTAAAACGCCGACTTATATAAGATTTGTGTACGCTTGAGATTACTTGAGAATTTAGAGAATAAAAAGAGAAAAAACGATTCGATTGGATCAACATTTGCAAGAGTTAAACAATTGTTTTATGTCATGTTGCAAGTTAGTTCTATGTAAAAGGCATATCTCTAAAAATCAAATATTTCCTATTTTTCGAAATTCTTTTTTCAAGACTACTTTCGAGTACTAATGATTTTTCTTAAATTCTTTAAATGTCAAAACAATTAATTTCATTTCCCAGAAATGCCAATGCTACAAAGAATTTCCTGACCTACACGATACTAAAAGTAAAGTATCGATTTCATTAATTTGGTTATAATCCTGTGATAAAGAACCAACTAAAATTTCCTTTGGAAGCACAAGCATTAACTATAATGGAGATAACAGCGTGGTACCTCTACCATTCATCTTCTGAAAGGCATAAAAAAGAAAATCTAAAAAAATGTCATCCCCACATCAGATCAAGCTTGAGTGACTAATTGTCAACCACTTAAACCACTCACTTTTTCGACAGTGTCGTCCGTCGTGCGCCGTCTGCCGGCCGCCATACTCTTAATGAGCCACAAAAGCATCCAATTAAACTCATTTTGTCAGCGCGCCAGTGATGGAGTATCCACACAAGTATCGTACACGCACACACACCAACAACATGGGAAACACGCGCGAAGCAGGACGAAAAAGTCATATCAAATTTCCACACACAGAGACACACTCTGAAAAAGAAAAAATCCTACAACAACACACGTACATGCGTGCAACATGAAACAAGAATAACGAACAATTACACGCAAACCAATACATACAGACATATCTACGAATATATAGATCAATTACGGCGCATCCGCCTATCCATGCCACAATCTACGAGTAATTTGTCATTGAAAAAATATGTGTGTATTTATGCGCTTGTGTATGTGTGTGTACATGTGCAAGGATGCGACCACAGGATTGCAACACATTCAAAGTGCAACTGTCAGCCAGAAAAAAACAAAAAGGCGCATGGAAGGTAAATTTTGAAAACATTTCGGTAATTTAATTTTTTTCTTGTGTACGCGTTTAACGCGCATTTGATTAATTGCTGCCGGCGCAATAGAATTTTTCATAAGTGAAAAAATGCCAATATGTTTGTTGTAATTTCGAATAAAATGCTGTATGGCAATATTGAAATGAGCTAGAGATAAACCCTTTCATATGGATATGAAAATAAATTATTTTGGGCGATATAAATATGCGTGTTAAAAAGGATAATTCTCATCAAAGAAGCAAGTCAGCGCTGTGTGAAATGAGATGCTTGTGATAACTTATAGTTGCTTTCGGTTTCTTCAAACCTCTGTGGAAAGTGCCGAATCGAACAAGCAATTACAAAGCACACTACTGTTTTCAAAAAGTAAAGCCAAATTTGTTTATAAATTGTGAAGTCTTTATTTATTCTTCCAATTCAATTTTATCTCCTTCAAAAGAATCCCCGTCCGATTTCCGTCTTCTATTCAGTTTTTATCTCCTCAAAAGGCGTCCCCGTATTAGACTTTTGAGTTTGTTGGGTAGCCAGAAGTCGCACGTAGCCTAATCAGGCGAATAGGGTGGTTTCGGTACGATATGAGTCGAGTTTTTGACAAAAAAAAGTCGCGAAGAACCAATGCATTATGATGTGGTGCATATCGTGATGAAGGAACCAAGAGTTGTTCGTTCAAAATTCCGGTCGTTACAGACGAATAGCTTGACGTAAACGACGCATAACGCTCTTATAATATAATATTATTCGTTGACAATTTGCTCCGGCGGAAGGGCTTTTTGGTCACAATAGAATATGATGAAAGCAAATGCAGATAAAATAGAAAGAATTTACGTAACTTTTTAGAGATATCCAAATATTCCATTGAATTATATTTATCTGAAGAGATTTATTTTTACTTCCATTTATCAGATGAAGTAGGCAACTAATAGTACAAAGTTCATAATTTTACCCTATCCAGTAGGGATATTAAAAGTAACTATTATATTGTATATACAATATAGGTATGAGAGTCTTATCTATTGCCAAAGTTATGTATTATTGTATGCAGCCAGTTTCATGATAACCCAGCCAATGAGCTGTCAACTCATTGAAAGAATATAATCAATTAATAATTTAATTTAACGTACCAAATAACACTAAATATAAATATTTATTGCGAGCATTAGAATATTGAATTTCGCTCACAAATCCTTGTGCCATAAAATGTAGGCATTTCCAATAACATTTTACGAGCACCGAGCGGAGGCCGTGTTCTATTGCCATTAGTTAATTTTTTTATTACAAAAAATGTTTATTCCTCGATTTAGACGCGGCTGCCCTTTTAATGGCCCAAGCTAATTTGGTATTTGTTTTTCTCGCTTCGCAAACGGAATAGAAGAAGGTGGGAGAGAGAGAACGCATGCGAGCGGCAGCCAATAAATAATTTCGATTACGGAAGTGCACAATTTTACGAGGCAAATTTACGAGTGATGTAACTCATTATTGGAACTTTTTGTATAAACCAATAAAATGACGGCTTAATGACAATCTAAGGAAATGTTGAAAACACCAGCAAAAGCTGTGTGAGGCGATGCTATTGCCACTGCAATTGTTGATAATAAATCGAGTGGCCATAAAACGGCAGGTGAAGAGGAAACAAGCCGCCTAATTTCGTCAGGAGCCTGAGGCTGAATAGGTGCAAAGGGCGCACAGCAGCGTCCCACTTTTTGTATTTTTTACGCGCATTGCGAGTGTCATCGTTAAAAAGTCATTAAATCGTAAAATTAACGACAACAATGACAACAACAACAACCGATGATGTGCAACTGAGTAGGCAAATCGCCCATAGGCGCCTATTTGTTCTCAATTGAATACACTGCTCCTCCAGCTGACGATGTCTTATATTTACGCAGCACTTGTCGGCTATAAATTCATTAAACTAATTGTTTATTTACCGAAAAACGAGAGCAACGAATTGCATTTTCAATAAAAATCAAGAAATAAAAAATAAATTGCATAAATTTTATAACAAAATCAACGCCAGATCGAGTAAGCAGGAAGCCAACGCACACTAAAAAACAACAACAAAAACATTTTAATGGCAAAAAATACGCCGGAAAGTAGAGCTTTATTGGCAGTCCTCTTTTTTTACGTGTTGCTGCACACACACATACATACTTACATACATACAAACGTTTGGTGGCACATTTGTTTGGATAAAGCTTTTCGGAGCGGTAAAGTGCGGCTTGTTTATATAAACATTTCCCAGCCTTTTGCTTTAATAAAGTAGCGAATTTTATGAGCTGTTTTCCTCAAAAATGAAGAAACACTCAGGGGTACACCGCGGCATCTCTAAACGCCTAGCAGTCAGCAGTGCAGTCAGTGGTCGCCAGCTGTTGGCGCAGCGATGGTCCAGGCATGGATCACGGTGCGCTGTTGAGAGCAGCATTTTTATTCGGAGCAACTGCGTGTGATCGCTGAGAATATCAACAAAGCAACGAGGTAACGGCTGAAGCCTATGGATAGTTGATGTTTTATAAGGAAAAATTATTTATAAACAAATTGTATAACTTGTTTACTTCATGAGAATATTTGCACAATTAGTTGAAGAAGTTTAAGGAGAGAAGAAATATTATAGAGAGTTCAGACAGACTCTTAAATTCGACTTGTACTGTCAACAATTAGACCGCCTGTAAAAAGCTATCGTCCAGATGCGACCAGCTTTGGCTAGTAGGAAATTGTGTGCCATCAGGATAACGCATCATCACATCAATAGGGCCTCACCAAAAGGTCCGGATGTTTGACTGGAAGTTTCTCACCTCATAGTATGGGTCTGTTTTTAAGTGATTATTATCTGTTTCTGTCTGTTACGAATGATTTTGTTGGTGAAAAATGCATGTCAAGAGAAGATTATGAAAATCGCCTTTACCAGTTTTTTGCCCATAAGGACAATGATTTCTATGAAAGTGACTTAATGAAATAACCTTAGAAGTGGCATCAAGTTATTAAACAAAATGCTGCATATTTGAACTAAATCGGATCTACGAGCTTCGTATATACCAGTCATACTGAAAAGTTCGAATCGTTTCTATGAGAGCGCGCAATTAGAATTAATCGTGGAGACGAGGTAAAACATTAGTGACGTAAGTTCAGTATACTAAAAAAAAAGTATAAGAAAGAAGGTTGATCGAGACACTATTTAGAGATATTAAAGTAATGCTTGCACTGTCATATACAATATTTTATGGATATTTGGATATTCGAAAGCGCTGTGTAAGGTGGGTTTAGCTCAAGCTCTAAATTAATCTATTTACCATATCACAAATTAATGAAAATGATGACCAAATCTCCGGAGTTAAGCTTCAAATTACCCTTGCATATCTATCTATCCTTTCTCAGACATTAAGAAAATGTTGAAATCGATCCATTGCTGCAAAGATTTGGGCAAATAAAATCGATTTTTTAAATAGCTTTTACGAATTTTCCCGGTTCCAGTTATAGTGTTGATGAGATATGGACTATGTGTAAACCAAAACCCTTTCGAAAAACTTCATTATTTACTTACAGAAACGCATTTTTGCGCAGCCTCGGACTACCTTGGTTTGAAAGTGATTACATAGGTATGTAAGTATGTACAATATAAAGCGTAATTATTTGTATACTTAAACTGCTTAGCTGTTCTATGCTTTAACCCTCTTATTCGACGTGTAATCCAGTAAACAGCTCAATGAACAACTTGGCGGCGAATGTTAAATAGCCTATATATAGGTATGTGTGGGCTCTTCAAGTTTTCGTTCTTCTGTTTGTTTATAATTGGCCGAACTAATAAACACAATTTTATTATAAACAAAATTCCTTAGGAAGATGCAAAATTCAACAGAATTAACGCCCAAAGCAAAAACAACGAATCAACAATTTAAGCAACAACAAAGTAAAACTAATAACGCAACAACAACGGCGTTTAGCAGCAACGAGTAGAGCGCCGGCACAGCGACCATCAGCAGCACTACAACACAACAACACTAGCAGCTTCCATCGACGACGGCAGCAATTTGCAGTGTCAGCAGTCAAAAAGGCAATTATTTACTAAGTATACACACACATATGCACAACAAAGTGTGTACTTGTGAACATATTTAACGACTGATACCGAATGTAGAATTTTCCAATTAATTTTAAGAAGAATTCAAATGCTGATATTATATACACATACATACACACAGCCACATATGTATGTATATTTCCCTCACTTCCTCAATATATAATTTCGATGTCATTAACAGCCGATTCTTCTTTGATTTTTTTGTTGTTGACCCACTTTTCTCTTCATTCTTCAGCCATTGAATACTTGCTTCTACATTTCTCTGATTTTTATTGCTTTCGATTGAACTAATTAACGAGATGTTTTCGGTATTTTTTAATTTAATTTAATGTGTGACATTTAGTATGTAAAAGTTGCCGTTATCGCTGTCGCTACTCTTTCGCGCTGGCTGCTGTTTGCTGTTGTTGGTGGCGCTGGTTGCATTTGTTTTCATCGCTGCTGTTAATGGGCGTATTAAAGTTCATTAGCGATCGTAAATTTCCATGCAAAGCAGGTAGGATTAGCCCCGCTTAAATGGGCGGCTGATTGAAATATTGAATTAACGTTGGCGACGGATTTTCGGATTTTCTTCAAATTATGAGCGCAATAATTATTGCTACTAATGTATATTGTATATACATATACATATATGTAAGCATGTACATATATAAAAGTAGCGCAATTACACTGGTGGTCACATAAATATTACAAGTTTTTATCAAAATTTTGGATTTTCTTTTTGGATAAGTTCTGTATCAGTACCAGATACGCTGGTGGTGAAAAATTAGGAGCAGTTTCCGATTAAATTTAATGGGTTGTTCAAAAATCAAACTATATGAAAAGATCTGATCTAATCTATATGGAGGTTAGATGACTGGTTTTGAGCATACACGCAATGCGGTTAAGAGTCTAACGAAAGACTTGTTGCATGTGTCGTTCTTTGACTCGAAAAATGTCTTTTACGGAAAGAGTATTTGCGCTGCTCGAGACTACCTCTCTATGGAAGAAAATAGATGAACTCAGTCTTTAAGCGATGTGCTTGATATAGGACGTCATCAGAGTTGCTTAGAACCACACTCTTTGAGATCCCAATAGGCGCTTCTCACCCTGTATTCTGTGAATGAGGGTGTTATGGTTACTGCAGTTAGGGAAACCGGAGGAAGAAAAATGTGTGCTGTTTACAATCGTCAGCTTAACATATGATGAAAGAAAATCTTTCTAGTTATTCAACGATTTTCGAAGCTTGGAAAACTATCCAAATTAGCAAGAGCAGTACTTTGATAAAGACTGGCTTAACTTTTCTCAGCTTTGATCTCAAACTTTCAGTATTCACTACCGGATTATTAACAACTCGGATAGTTCGTTGTCCACTGAATGGTCAAAGGTTACACCTATGGCGATCTAACATTTAGAAAAATGCCTGCTGGCATATTGAAAGTAGTGAAGTATACTTGTTTTGAAATTTTAGCGAGTCCATGATACATTGCTACCGAATAATCGAAAAGTTATCGATAATATTTAATCCCTAGAGAAATTTTTTTAGAAAACAGTTTTTTCAAAATTTACACCAGATTGCTTTTCAACACCAAAATAATGAATTTAAAAGCAATAAAGTTAAGAAAACGAACTTATTTCGATAAAAATATAGAATCTGAAATAATGTTATTTTTCTTTAAACTGCAGTGAAAAAAAAATTCATCAATTTATTGAAGCCAGTTTACTTGCAGAAACAATGTCTGTCGCCAGCATCGATATTGACCTGACAATTTCATCGACTATCGATTATATCTACTATCTATAGTTTGCCACCGTTAAACAGTAATAATAGCTATATTTATAACTTGAGGACCAGGAAGGTAAGAGATAAAACTTTCGATTATAAAGCGAGAATTCCTCTAAATTTGGCTCTTGACAAAAATGTGGTTTGCTTCAAGAGAAAATTTAAAGTTTTTAAAGTTTAATATTTATAATTAACCACATTTGAATTTTTGACACGCCTACAAGATTTTCTTACAGAGAATGAAAGAAAGCAGTGGACGCGTGTATTACAGGAAGGTATTAAAGCGAAAATTTGTTTAACCCGACAGCCTGGCACATTCGCGCCTTTAGCTTAGTGATTCAAGGGTCGGAAATAGCATGCGGGCAACTACAAAAAAGCGACATGTTACCGCAAAAGCCTAAAAGAGCATAATGCTTCAGCGTGCTGTAAGCGAAAGCAAATTTCGTAGGCCAAAAAAAAATTGAGAAAATTAAGTTGGTGAAAAAAGACAAATGTTTTTATATTAAAACGAACCTAATTTCACTAATAAAAAACGCTCAATAAAGGCTAATTCACAGTCACACACGCCTCATTGCGGGTTTGTATGTGTGTGTGAGCGCATATTCGCCTGTGTTTGTGCGACTTCAAAGTCATGCGCCGCGATGGCAAAGCGTTGCGATTCTTTTCCGGGACAACGCGCCAACACACCAACTCTGCAACGGCTGAGCGCTTAGTCAGCCACCAGCGGAGGCAAGCCAACGACCACTCAGCCAGTCAGACCAACTGACGATTCAACCATTCTTTTATTTGTAAATTCATTTTATTTTAAACATTTTTTTTTCATTTTCAACTCTCATTTGACGGCCCGGCTTCATTATTCGCATCGCAAATGTGAAACTACGCCGAAAATTCGTCAAGAGGCCAATTAAATTGCAAACGAAAAATAATGGTGCATTGTTGTAATGGCTCACATGACGGCGAATTTAAATAAACTACAAAGCCATACACACACACATACATAACGCACATACTGCCACACATCTATGTATGTAAATGCAGGCGAAACCGACTGCGAATGTTGGAAGTGGTCGCGCTCGCGCTCGCGCTGGTGGTGAAGAGCTTGTTTCGCAGGACCACCGTCGAGCTACATCAATACCAACACCGCCACCGCCAGCAACATCCAATGCGCCTGGATCGCATGGACCACACATAAGCGCTGTCACACTGACGCACACATACAAGCGCGTATCGCTGTCGGTTTGCTTGTGTCGCTATTGATGTCGCAGCCACAACTTCCGCAATTGCCGCAAATTTTCGGTAATTACGCGTACAAATCTAATTTGCGCGTGTGGGTTTGCTTGTATGTGTGTGTGAGCGCATCATTGCTTTTTTGTATATATCACTATATACCCAGTAGGAAGCTCGTTACGTACCAGCGCGAGGTTTTTATGCCCATCCATGGCTAATATTTTTTTTAAACAAAATGGAAAAAGCTGATATGTATCCACATGTTTGCCGCTGGAATTACTGGTTTCAACTAGATGGCGCTCCATGTAATGTAGCATTGCGAATTCAGCTATTCAATTTCTGAAGCAAAATTTCATAAGCGTTGGTTGTCAATTCAAAAACTGGTTATCCGAATCTCCAGATTTGACACCCTCTGCCTACTTTTTACCATCGATTCTCGTGTCCAAATCATCGCTTCACCGGCAAAGATGTTAGAAAAATGTTCATATGAGTAGAACCATAAGCTCAAAGCAATTGTAGTGTGTTCTAAGATTAGAATTTTAGATACGTCCATTTCCGTACAGGGTATTTTTATGCGTTTACTGTGGTATTCCTATTCAACTGCAAACAATAGCTTTTAATCGATCTCAGTGTAAATTCTACAATGAATGTTGGGTATAAATCAAGAATGTTTATTGAATTTCCCAATCACTTGAAATATTCATACATATTTTTAATTACAAAGTACAGCAGTACTAATGCACAACTGATTCACCACGGTTAATGATGCAAACAGTCATAAATATATAAACTTCTATGTGAAGCAAAATACTTTCCTATTCTACTAACAAATTCAACCACATTCAGTAGTTAGAACTGCGTGTAGAGTCTATCGAACATTATAGCTATTTATATGAATGTACAATACTTTCAATATGGCGCATACTTTTGTTCAATATTTTTGTTCTCGAACACCTTTTTGAATATTTGATTTTTAAAATTTTATTATACTAAGTATTGATGTAGTACTCCTTTGTTAAAAAAAAATTATTCTCTTCATGCTAAATGATAGTTCAGTAATCTCTTGATTTCAAGAAACGTGCAGCTTTATGTTTTCTATAAATAATTAACCTAATATTCAATTTATTAAATTGTCTGAAATCTCTAAAACAAAGCATGGTAATTTTGAAGTCATGTCGCTTACCAGATGGATTTGAAATAAATGGGTGCCACTATCCCAGATGTAAAATAATAACTACACATGTACTACGAGGGAAGGTGAAAAGTGTAAATATAAAAAAAGTCTGGAAATTAAAACGTTTTGGAACCGGGAGGAATATATTTTTTACAAAGCATAGAGATATTAATAATTGCATTGAAAATGAAAGCTTTTTAGAAAATCACCAATAATACTGAGACACAATAACTTTGGAGTCGGCCATTCACATCTTTGGAGTCGGCCATTCGCAGCGGAAGTGAACGTGTTTTCTTATTTTAATATACATATATTTATTTATAATGCATTTTGTACTCCTTTTTTGTATTTTAAACAATATGGATCTTCCTTATTAATACTAGATTTAGATAATTTTAACTTCATGCATTTTTTTTAATAAAAAGAGTTACATTTGTCTCAAACTGACTCAGAAAGGGGCCCTTAGTGATATTTCAATATAAATACATAAATACATACATATATGTTGCAAGTTGAAATATTTACAAAATTTTTCTGACAACGCGCAACAAAATATTTTCTTTATTATCCAATGTTGAATAAATAAATGCAGATGAATATTCAAATAAAATCACAAAGGATGGAAAATGATAATTGAAAATTCCAAAAATCTTCAGCATTTAAGCCCCGGGCTGTCACCAACAGTATACATGAACGTAAATGCGGCGCCCAATAGTTGACAACACACACACACTCGCAGATGAAGAAGAAACGGGCGCTGACTGCCATATCCCTGCACTGACACTAAGCTCACTGAACAAGCGCATAAAATAGACTCAAATAAAATTTGGAGCTGCACCCAATAAGATCTCTCACATACATGCGTGTGTGCAGTTATGTTTGTACGTATGTGTGTATGGAAATATATAAGGGACTTTCCATGAATGAAAAATCGGATTAGAAATAAAACTTTCAACTTACAATTCCAAATTGAATGCTGAACCGAAAGTGAACCGTTGACTGGCTGTCGCCGCTGCTGCCACTGCTGCTGCACATAAAAGCCAGTTACAAGCAAATATGTATAAACTAAAAAAATAACAATAAAATAATATGTTAAAAGTGAGAACTTCATCCGAAAAGGATAACTTTGCCGAAAAAATGAGTAGTTGCATATACTTTTTGAAGTCTTTCAACCAAAATGAACTCACAGCGCAACAGCCATTAAACGGAGCAGCTAGTTCACTAAAAGTTGGTGGCACATACTACAAGTACACTCATCCATACCCACACACACTCGCACATAAATCCACATAAGCGCTTAAGTGAAGACTACACAGTTTAGTCGACTCGAGTTTAGCCGTTGAACTGGCAAAGGATGACAATTCCCAGCGACGCAACTCGTTGCAGTCACAAGAACGCAACAACACTTATTCAATTTGGTTTGCCTGCTTGCAATCACACTCATTCACTCCCGCACACACCAAAGCGCCCATCAAGTGACCAGTGGCCAACGTATTCCGAAAGCAAATGGTGTCCTTAGCTTTTTCTAACGGTTTGCATGTGTGTTTGTGGGCACAAGCGCTTTGGAGTGGGAGTGTGTGTGTGTGTGTGTTTGGGAAAAACTTGTGACTTTTTGATTAGACTAATTCAATTCTGTTGCCGCCTGTCACACACTCATAAACTCAATAACTTTGCAGCTCGCCCGCATACAAGCACACAAACAGATATATTTTATAACTGGGTTTGCATTTTTCTTCTATTTTTGCATTAGGACTCGATCTGCTGGTTGCGGTGGCTGCTGGAGTGCAGTTGTTCGTAGAGCAGCGAGAAAGATAAGCACACACAAGTAATTTTTTAACAAAACTTTCGATTCAATAAAAATACAGAAGTCACAATGGCACATGCTCTGCGGTATATGCAAAGAAATATAGACATATACAGTGGTGTGCAAGACAATAGAAGTATCATGTAGCGAACGTATAAGCAAATAGCAGGATACTACATCTATATATTATATAATATACAAGTAGAAAACTGATTTACACAAGAAGATCTCAAGGGAAAAAAAAACTTTTTAGGAGGCATACAAAGCTACTTCTTGTAATTCAAAAGTATCTTAGAATATGTATAAAAATATGGGTATAACATAAATGGAAGTTTGCTTTCGTATGCAACATTTCCGGAGACACCTCAGACACATTAAAATTGTCCTCCAAGTTAAAAAATTTGCTTTGGGGCCAAATTTTGGAGACATCACGTTATAAAAATTGCCAAAAATTCCCTTTAAAGGCATAAATTTTAGTATTGTCACAAATTTCAAAAATTATATTTCAAAAATTTGGTAGGGGCATTACATATATATATAATATTATGTGTATATATAAGGTCTACTGTCAGCGCGAGTTCAAAAAGTTTCTTTTCTCGGCGCCTAAATCTGAATGCGGTGCTATACTTTTCAACGCCACTATATACATATGTGCTTATATACGCTTTGTTGGCGACTGATTTGAAGTCATATGTGTAGATATGTATGCATATACATTTTATTTATTTATTCGACTCGAACACATAGCCTGCAGACAAGTCGAATGTTAATTAAATTACAAGTCAAACAGGGTTGCCATAAAAAACAGCTACCGTTACTTATTTTAATGTTTAGCTTTTAGAAGGCAAATAGTAACTGTATTAATAACAGCTGTAAAAGCCTTAAATACGTCAAGCGTTAATTATCACTAAACTTTTAAAACTTTTGCGTGGGTTCCGGAGAGCGCAAATGTCTCCAGGTTATGCGGGATTAGATAAGTAAAACAAAAAAAAAACTCAAAAAATGTGTTATAAATTGTGCAGCAAGTGATTGTCTCAAGCTTCTCACTATCATGATACTTCTATCTGCAAACGTGTCAAAAAATTATCTAGCGGCAAAGTAACAAAACTTTTTACTAATTCTCCTTAAAACTGCAAACTGAGTCACAAGAATCAAAATTTGTATCCAAGTACATCCGAATGAATCGGAATGGTGGCAATGATGCATGCTAGTCAAAAACTATGACAGTTTCGTTCCGTTAGTTTTTTAGAGTGCGTTTGACAGAAAATTGCATATTAAGTGCCGTCATGTAGGTAGGTAGAAAGAGAAGCTTTGGAAGTTGGCAGTTCATATCATTTAGGATTGATCGTGTACAATCTTATACTTTACCATTCTTGCGACTAGCAAATTCACCATTTTATGCGATCTCTATCTATCTATATCTCTCTCTACAAGTGAACTCGCTACCATCTGCACAGAAGCAAATAATTAAAGAATATGAATCAAACACAAATTTTTGCTAGAAGAAATTATGAAAACCCCTTGCATGCTCATTGCAAAACTCTTTGCTGATTAAAACTCGAACAATTCAAAATAAAAGTTTTGCTAAATTTGTTTGGCATAAAGGCACCCTTTATAAACTTGACTTTAACAACACTTGTCGATTGTGATACTCGTAATTCGGTTTGTCAAAGACTGAAGCACCAGAAAGCCAGCAGTCAACAGCTCAGCAACTAAAGCAAAATGAACTAAGTTTCTGGCGAACCTCACCAGCAGCCACGACCAGCATGACAAATTGTCGAAATAAGGGAGAATAAGGGTATATGTGTATGTAGTCAACTTCCACATAGTACATCAAACTTATTATCAGTTAATCCTTTCGAATGCGATGCTTTGCTATTTTAATATACACGCACCCCCTTAACTCTTCCCGCTACCAACTCCTAGCACACCACCAGAGTGTTGAAAGACGCAAATTCCGATGAGCGCGTCAAAAGAAAATTCTTCGGAATTAGTGAATCGAAGCAGAAAACACATACACACGTACGTGGTATTGGAAAAAGTTTGCTTTTAATCGCACGGATGGCAGCCACATTGGAAATAGCAATCGAGCGATGAACGACAATCAACCGCAACCCCAATAAGGCCAAACGACCGCCAATTGAACGGGAAGCGGACCATGTCCTGCAGCTGCCGCGCTGACGAGACACTCGTGATCACTGGCGTTTGCCAATTGGACGACGCGCAAGTCGGATTAGCGAACTTCCAGGCTACTTCATTGTACGCGTACAAAACGAAAGTTGTGCGGCTCCAAAAGGAACGGAGCGCGCTTGGTACGAGTAAAAACAAACTTTTTGTGCGAAATTGCAATTGAGGGAAATGTTGATTATTAGTTTTTCCCTACAATTTTGTGGTCTTAATTTTTATATACTTACTTATTCGCCCATAATAATGCCACTAACTGTAAGTTGGGCGCTCCAGCCCATGCAATCTTTTTCATGTGGTCCATTTGTGTGAGCACAAAGTGGCCGCTCGAATTTCGGACAAGCGTCCAACGCTGTTGCAGCGCTGTTGCACTTACATACATACATACGTATGTATATGTTCGGCGCTTGTGCGCTCGTGTTTGTGCGTTGTTCGGGTTCAGTTAGTTGGTCGAATTATATTCTCGAATAATGTTTGCTTTTTTGCTTTGACCAACTAAAAGCCATTTCAAGTTTTTAATGAAGAAAGTTAAATTATGTGCCGGCGCTGCTGTGCCACCAAAGGATTTGGGGATTTTCCAGCCACAAGCAGCAACAGCAGTTGGCCGACCTCTAACAACTGCAGTCAGCAGCGCATTAACTGCAGCTGCGAATTATTATCACCATTAAATGCATACATAAATTCGCAATTACTGTTTGAGACTTTAATTCCATGGCTTTTTGGCAATACGAAATTGCTCGCACTCTCTGCTTCGTGGTATCTGCAAGACTCGCTGGTATACTCATATCTGTGGCAATGTTTCACTCGTTAAATGAATTTAATGCAGAAATTAGGAAATTAACTGGCGTAAAATGCATGGTTGCATTTTAACTTAGCATTATGAGGCCAATTAGATTTATGTGCGACTCTAAACTCGCTATTGGCTCAGTTGCGCTTGCTAGCCGTCAGCGCATACTCACTGACATATTTAACATAGTATGCAAAGTGGAACGAAGGTAGAAATTTTTGCTGAATTAATTGGAAAATCAAGTTAGTTTACGTGTTTGCAACGAATTCGAACAATTTTGTAGAAATGTATTTAATATTAAAGTTTATAATTTATCTGGGTTGCAAGTAAGCATTAGAGAGTAAAAGCTTTCGATTTTTAGCCACATTCCAGCCGAATGAGATTGTCCCAGTTGCGAATTGACATGCATTGGGTTTCTCTGCTATTAACCAGATAAGGGTAACCCTTGTGTGCTACTCGCAAGAGACAAATATTTTTTCTCATCTTTTCTGATGACTTTAAGAAAATACTCATTCGTACATATCCAGTTGAGCTGCATGGGTCATGAGATTAATATGTCGCAATAACTTTATTTCTATAGTTCTCAAACTTTGATTTTATAGTTTTAGACTTTAACCGATTACTTCCCGAATTTTATTGCTCACCCAACACACTTGATGTCAGCTATTGGCGATGCAAACAACTTTACACAAGTACAATAAGAGATAGTAGGAAGATAAGTCGGACTGTTCACCATAGGTTTTGAATTGAGAGCAAGGTTAGCTTTATCTCTCTAAAAGTCTTAAAAGAAGTACAACTAGGACTAGCTGTAACTTCGAGCAGTAAGCGTTCGTGACCTGTGTGTATTAGTGTAATTAGTCAACCGAAGCACCGACCTTGAAGAAAACAGAATAGCAATTTTCATTTTCTTTTCGAGCTTTTGCGAGTGCCTTGGATTCCATAAAATCCTAAATTTCGAAAGCCTATATACACAAAATCCTAGAAATACGGACTGGGCCCGACATCAATGTTAGATTCATGAGCTCTAAATTATTATGCTAGACTCCATTGCCCGACCTATGTATATACTTGTATTTTGAATTCTAGGAAAATTATTATTTTGCACAGTTTTCACAAGCAGTTCTGAATCAGAAATTACCTGAGATACTAACAAGATTATTATATGACATCTATTCAATGTAGAATATTTTAATAACACCATATTAACTAAATGCTTCGGCTAAGCTCAACATAAATTTCTAGTAACTTAAGAGGTTCCAATAAGCTTCCGTCATAACATATACGAATTTTTTTTCAAGAAGAGCTAATTTAGAGTAATTTTTGTCGCACGTTCTCGCTTTAAATACTGTTACAGTTTTAAACATATTGGCATATAGGCCTACATATGTATGTACCTATTCGTAGATATAGTGCTGCGATAATGTCGATAGCTTTGCATACATCGTTTCGTGACAGCAGCTTCGCTTACTTCCGAACAGGCGACAATTGTGTTCAGTTGTTTGTGTGCGAGATTAGGACAATTTATAAAATAATTTACGATGACAATTGCTTCTGTCGAATTGAACGCGATTCGCATAAGCACAATATTGCGCTTCCGTAAGCAAACGACACTCACATTACTACATTATACACACGCACATATGTATATGTACATGCCTATTATTGTATCAAATGTGTTTTGAAGAATAAATATTTTGCCGTTATGTGACTTACAGGTATTACGGCGACTTAAGCTAAACATACGAGTGCCCCGCTATGCCACATCGTAGTGCCGTTAACATGCGTGAAGCACAGCCACTAACCGCTGCCACGCTGTCTGTGCTTTCACATAAATAAAAGCACACAAGTGCGCGAACTGCCTACAGGCAAAGGTAAGCACAATAAAATAGCAAGAATATACTCTTATGTTCTATATGATAATATGCTAATTTTGCGAGGCGCTATAAATTTCTTCTAATACCCGGTTGTTGCGTCGTGTTTCGCCGCAGCAGCGGCATGCTTATTTACTCTCGTTTACATTTGGTGAAAGCTCTGCGCCTGAGCTGCCAAACTGTTTGTTAAAGTTTTAAAGTTTGCAATTGAAATGCCACAAAGTTCAACAAAAATCGATTTGAACTTGCGCTTAAGTTACTTATTTATAAATATTTGCTCAATTATATTTATGTATTTACTTGTGCGGCAAATCCTTGAAGAGTCGAGAATCAGCCAGCATTTGCTGCCACAAAATCAACTATCACTTCAATCATCAGCACTGCGGCTTTGGCCAATTGTTTGCCCAGCGCTGACTTGACTGTAGTAAGACCACCACTCAATTCGGCCAAAACTTGGCCCACTCTTATCAGCCATATCACAGACCAGTCACAGAGCCTGCAGCAGCGGCGAAGGATGCCATTGTGTTGCCACTGATTGCAGCTTTCACCGTTAGCCTCGCAGGCTCAGTCTCAGCTTGTGTGCGCAAGTCAAGTGCGTAAATCAAAGAAATCCCTCTCTAAATCGACTATTACTTACTTATTTAACTTATTCTTGTGATAAGTTCTTCTACGAGCGCCAACAACAGCACTGCCTACACAAACAATGTCTAAGGAATTTACAAGTATTGGTTATTTATACGCTCAGCCGCACTGCGTAGACGCTATCGAAGACTCGTACAAAACAAGGAAGTGTTGTTGTTAGTTATCAAACTTTGCTTTGTCTATTTCTTTGATTTCTTCTACTTTGATTTCGTATAATTCATTCACTGTCCGATTGACAGGTATTGCGGCAGATAAGCGCTTGAAAGCCCTGCCCGCATGGATGTGCAAATCTTCTTCAATGCGATTCAAACGAAGCTGAGATGCTATTGAAGCTAGTTTACATAGAAGCATCATGTATTTATGTAAATGTAATTGAATTTTCTTAAATAATAAATTGTAAAAGTTAAAGTATTATCATTTTATGATGCGCGGTTGTTTTTCGCAAAATTCTAAAATTTTGATTGGAAAAGCACCTGAAACAATTGTTTTGCGCTTTGAGCTAGTCAACTCAACCAAAGTTGATTTAGTGGGGTTTAGTCGAGCTTATTTATTATGGTGAATTTCGGTCGTCATGGCTGCGAACCTTAAAAATGTGATTATCACTCCTAGATCGTCGATTGAACAGTATTTTATTAATGGCTCTCGTAAGCAATGGTACATTTTGAGAACGATTAGGGCTCATGTTAAAAAGGTTTCTCAAGAGAGCTATTGGTTGAAAGACGACGCGAGAAAATATCTTTACAATGCTTCCTCTCTAACTAAAACTCTCTTTATATCTATAAGGGAGAGAAGTATACGTTAAAATAAATATAAAAATAATTCATACCCTTTTGAAAAAACGAATCGAGCTATCTTCAAATAAAAGGTAATATTCTTCATTTTCAAAACTTATCTGAGGAAAAAGTATATCGTTGTATGAATACCTTGTATACTTGTATGATATAAAGTCTTACCCAAAACAGCAAGTCTATCACCGGTGGTTCTGTATATTTAAATGGTGGAATTATATTTCAAAACTATTTCTGTGAGTCTGGTAATAAAAAAGTTAACATAGTTGATAGATACCAATAAAGCAATAACAAAATAGCAGAGTTGGAATCATTGGTTTTGGAAATATTTTCCATGCTTAGAAGACCCCGTACAGTAACTTATTAATATATCTCCAAAATACATATGTGTGTGTAATAATATCTCTAATTAAGGCCCATTAATTTGGTATTTTAAAAGCTAACACATTTGTGTTTTGACACTGAAAAAATTATAATGCAGACTCGTTTTCATATATTAGTTTTCCTAGAAATTCATAGTACTGATGGCCACTACGGCTCCGTTTGCATACACCACCCGTTTACGCCAATCTTCTGTGGCCCGGTCAAGCATGCTGGAATTTCGACTATAGTTCACTGAATGTTGTCTTCGAGCTCCTGGAGTGTTGCTGATTGATCGGCTTTAATCTAACTTACCACGAGAAATAATCTAGAGGCGTTACATCGCATAATCTTTACGGCCATTTCTCGACATTAACGAGTTGCCAACTTTACACCCAAAGCGACAATTTCGTTTGTTAACGAAGTCATTAAGCCAGAAATGGGTCTCACCTGAAAAGATGATTTTTCGATGAAAGTGAATTTAAGATTTTGACGTTTTACCAAAATAATGATGAAATCACAAACCCTACTAAACACACTGACAAAATTTTACACTAATTCGTAAACAAACATGGCCGCCACGAGCTGTCAAAATCTCGTCATCTTAATTGGTAGACGGTATATGAGCTCGAAGTAAGAGTCTTCTACCCGGTTTTGCAAATACAAATCTGTAGTTTTCATATTCGATTCTGCCAAAGGATTTCTGGCAGGCCGCTTTTACTGCAATGTCAAAAATAATCAACTTAAAGTAAGAATAAAAGATAAACAATTGCAAACGGAAGACAAATCAAATATTTAGAGAAAAGCAAACTTAAAATATGGCCATCAATAAAACAGCTAGCAGAAGTAATTAAAACAACAAAGCAATAACAACAAACAACATTGAAATACGATTAGAATCACAACGCTTAAAATATTTAGTGCCAAAAAGGCAGCAGACGACTGTACATACACACAAATATGCGCCTTGCACACACATAGTTTATTATTATCCTGTTATTTATCCTGGCCGAAGCCTTTGAAGGCGAATAAAGTGCTTCACAGCTTGCCATTCGTGTTAAGCAAAGAAAATTTATTTGTATTTTCCCTCTTTATTTGCCATTAGATGGCGCTTTGCTGACCATTACAAGAAGTTCAATATAACTTGGAGTATTTATGGGCCGAAAACTCATGCTCAGCAACGCAGAAAGGATGCAAAGGATGTGTGTAGGTAAGGGTTTGAGTGCTTCGGAAGAAAATAAAATTCAACCAAAATACGTAAATAATTGTCACAAAGGGACAAAGAAGTCGCGCACACTCAATTCCACAATGCGGCAGTCATCAGTTCGTGGAGCCAGAGTGGATCCAGTGCCAACAATTACAAGAAGCAATAATATTTTGCTAATACAAATTCGAATGTTACGCAAAAGGGGACACCAGCTGTAGAAGACATAAACTACCTTGTATACTGCCTGTTATTATAGCTGTTTGTAGCCATAAAGTGGCCGCCCCTGTCCCTTCTCCCAAGCATGCTTCAATCCTATTTTTGTGGCAGCAAAGCGACTTATTTTACTCGCTTTCACAGAGGAGCATCAGAAGCGTATCATCCCTATGCATTTATGTTTATCTAAGAAAATCTATATGTATACATATATATATTTGTGTGTGTGAGCATGTGTATGAAGGTGACTTGCTTGTGTAACGGGTCAAATGAGGGATAACCACTGTTGTTAATGATTATTGCTTCTGCAACGCCCTGCAATTCATTAAATGGGCGACTCGAGGACGATTGGACACAAACATCGATAACTTAACACACACACACATGCACGTGAATACAGATACCTATAAAATTGTTGGGAAAATGTTATAAGCAGCAGCACAGTAGCAAGAAGCGAAGAAGTTGTGGCATGTGGCGCACATCCAGCGGCCATTGGCCATAAAAGCAACAACAATATTAGCAGCAACAACAGCAATCGGCCACTCGCAATCACTAAGCATGGCGAAATGTTATGGACAACATTATCATTAACGCTGCCAAAGTGCAATCTGCGTTAGGCGGAGCAAATCTGCTCAACGACAGCGATTTAGGAGCGCGGGAGGTGCCTTCAAGAATACATGGCTACTTTTCTTCGTGTAAAAACATATATTTGTCTGCTTACTTTAATGTTTAACAGTCCACCAATGCGAATAAGACTTAACCCTCTAAGTGTTCACAACAACAACAACATGTTTACTGCAGTTTTTCCCTGCCAGTGATACACCTACGTTGCGCAATTAAAATGTTTATTTATTCACACATATACATATGCAAATAACTGTAGATGCATACATGAGCACTATGAGCCTTAAAAGCAACAAAATATTCTGACTCAAATTGCTTAAAGCCGAATTATAATATTTTCTCTCTGCATTTAGGAGACTTATATATACTCATATAAATATATATTTATATATATGTATGTATGTATATGTAATGTGTACTTACATGCATTCATTTGAACTTGCTACTTTCCAGTCAGTTTAAAATTATTTAAGAGCTGTGATTTAATCTGACCTGTGCTGTACTATACAGATGTTTCTACTCTTTGCTAAGCACTCACTTAAGTGTTTTTCTGGGCAGCACAAAGCTTGCGTATGAAAGCCAAATATCTTTTCATATTTATTTATTTATTTTATCTGCATTAAGGACTTTAACTCACACAAACCCATAGATGCTTTACTAACAGTTTACTAACATTGATATTACATGAGCTGGCATTACAAGATTGGGAGTGTGTTGGAATAACCATCGACGCGTGGAAGGGGCTAGTAGAGATCTTATTGTCATTAAAATAGTCGCTTTGAAATAGCCGCTTTCTACTCTATTTAGTTAAACTCTCTTGGAACAATGTAAAATAGGAAAACCAGAAGGAAACGTCCACTGCCTTATAAAGTCCATATACTTAGTATAAATGATCAGTGTGACGAACTGTTCTATTTAGCTATGTAAATTTGTCTGTATATACAAGAAGTAAAAAGTACATAAAAATAGTCAAAAATTATAAGTAACGGTTTTTCAGAACTACTTTAATTTTCTCGGCGAAGCATGTTTTTTAGATATTTATAAAACTATAGACCATTTTATAGGCTGATCTTAGAACTCTAGTCACTAGGGTGAATAAAATTTTGATCAACGTCAAGCCAATCATACCAATAGTATATAGTTCTACCTTGAAATACATTTCTTTGGTCTATCACTTCAAAACAGGATGCTGCATTTGAAGTTATGAAGTTATTCAAGACAAGTCTAAGAAATAGCACATCAAAATTAATTATGCTTTTGAAATTATTTTCTTGAAATTTAAAACATTTGAGCTCTCATTAAACTAACAATTTGAGCTCTTTTCCAATCCCTACAGGGTCTGCGCATTTAAAAAAAAAAGAGGCGCACAAATCGTCTGTTCAAATTTGTGAACACTAAATACTCAAGCTTGTTCGAGTGCAATAAATTTGCAAGTAAACTCACAAGCAAGTTGAGCCAAAGAAATGAGTACAGTGTGAAAAGGTCGGTCCGATGGTCAAAAGGAGTGCTTGAACTTCGCTCACATACATACGCTCCCACTGAGAGTCGTATGAGTATGTGGAGACGGACGTGTTTGAGAATGCTCACGTAAGTGTTCTACAAGCGGTAGTAATGCAAAGTAAAGCGCTGGCAAAAAATCACCAATGAAGGCAGTGAAAAGACTAAACACAAGTGCACTCATGCACTCACACCTGTGCGAGTGTGAGTGTGTGAGTGTGCTGCCGGCAAACAGCCTTGCAAGGATACTTACTGCAGCACGAATGGGCAAGAATGCGGCCATAATCATTGCCGCATATGTATACATGCATATCTTCCAAACAGTGATGAGAGTGAGTTGATGCGCATGTGTGTGTGTTTGTAAGTGTGTGTTTGAGCGTGTTTTCGCATGCGCATGTGGCTATTTACGATAGTATCTTAAAAAGTTAAAATTGAAACAAGTGCTTTATTACTTTGCTGGGAGTGGTTTTTGTGGCCGAATGCAGTAACAACAAAACACAACAAGAACTGTAACAATATAACAACAAAAACAGGGAAATACAACTTGCCTAAGAACAATACCACATAGACATACTCACACACACACACACACATTCATGTTCACTTAGGCGAATACTTATGTGCTTCAATACACTTATGCTGTGCGAAAATTCCACATGAAGAAAATGAATATCTTGTCGGGATTCTAAAAAGCAATTAAATTGCAGCAAACTTAACCAGCAATAAAACTATGAACAACAAACACAAGAATAACAACAATTGCATTTGTTGTGGGCATCGCAAAACTTTTGCGAAATAAATCAGCTCTTATTTGTTACATACTAGATATGTTGCATATGTGTATAACGGTATCTACTTATATAAGTATTTAGCTAAGTTTACTCGCTTTGCTTGTCAGTTTTGCATTCCTCTGGTTAACAAATAAGCCTCCAATTTAGTGAAGATAATCAAAAAATAAAAATTTTAAATTATTACATATTTACACCTGCCAGTGTTAGCACACAGATTTGCATGTATGAAATTCATTACTAATTTTAATTAGAAAATTTAGTAATTCTTTCAAAATTTATATTTAAAGAGAAAAAAGTTCGACTTCATTACAATTTCACACTCACTGTCGCATTCACAACACAAATACAGTTAAGAAATTTTGTATGTACAAATTTGTGTTATATTAGGGTTGTACTTAATTTTGGCAAAAAGCTAAAGCAACTGCTTTTCCATCCCATATTTCCATAATCACTAATATTACAGTTGAAAAATTCATATTTGATAATTCTGGTCTTGATAACCGATAGTTAAGGTCTTAAGAATTTTGTCCTCTCTTGGACATGCCTTGAATTCCAGCAGTCGGATATTCAATATGTGATAAATCTGTCAGCGAACTGTTAGGAACGCACTTAGTTAGGTTTCTGTTCCGACTAATATAAAAGTATTTCTCTTTCTCTTTATTATCTTTATTATCACCTTCAAAATAGGCTCATTTTAAGCTGTTGCATAACTTAAATCGCAGGCTTTGAGTACGAGGACTGAATTAAGAAATTCCGTAACGGAAATGAACCTAACATGATCACAAAGTATGCGCAAAATGTTTGCATACATTTCGGCGTATTCTCGCATATCTCAAGAGGGAAAAATCAATTAAGGAGGTTGCAGGGTGATTCAAAAACAATATACAATTACAATTTTTTTAATAGCAATTAAAAATATGGAATTTAATAAAAATTTAATTAATAAAAAAAAGTATTCAATTTTCAGAGTCATAACATTATCATTATTTTGATAAATAGCTACCTCACCTTATGGAACAATATCTCGTTTTAATTGAACAATACAATTGAAATTACGGATTTCAATCGGATTATCAATGGTAATAAATTTCCACTTATCTTGGCTTGGGATTTCAACATCAAATTCGCAGATAAAATATCAAGGCGGTTGACAAATTTTCTTTCGGGAAAATTGAGTTTGAAAATTAATAATGATCCACAAGAATCCACAACAGAATATGGGACCACCATTGACGCGGTATTTTTCAGATGTTTTGAGAATTTCAAGTCTCAAATTTATGTTTCTTATTTCAATTAACATAAACCTATAGTTTCAATGATAAAAATTCCTGAATAACCTCTTAACTTCCCATTTTTCCAATAAAAGAAAAAAATGTGTTTTCTTATCGATCACCACGCTCAAAAAGTGTAACTTGAATTAATATCACAGAAAAAAACAGATACTGCATATAAAATAAATAAATAATTATAGTTGCATAAGTTGATAAAAAATGCTATGCAATAGCTTTACCGCGGCAGTTCCCAAGTGCCACACGTATTTTTAAGCTTCGGCTGCAATGGCCTTGATATACCTTTAGCGAACTTTTGTTTTTTCGGTTTTGGCTCACTTTAGTGAGCTCTACTCGATGTCGTTTTTACAGGGGATATAGATATTTTCGTACGAGTCTAGCGTTGACAGGCTTCTTACCAAAAATTGAATTGGAAATTGCAATTTTCAAGCAAAATCGTTGTTCTAACTTTTGCGTTGTAAAAAAATCGCAATCGCTAGATTAATTTTAAAAACTATCTTAATGTAAATACACTGATATGAAATATGTAAGTGTAAATAATGTTCAGGTACTTAAACGTATTATTGAAACAATCCAAATTGCTTTAGGTGAATGAGCACTTCATTAAATATAATATTTATAAAAAAGATTTTCAATATATTATATTTAGCGCTGTTGACTTCACTAATTAAATTATTTATGAAAAGAAAATTTGTAAATACTTTCAACTTGCTCTTAGCTTAAATTAGGTTTAAAAATGGTAGCAGCGTTGCCATATTGACGTTTTTCTCATACACATTATTATTTAAGTAAACTTAACATTCCATAGTCCACAGCAAATGCATTTTCTACACCCGTTAAAATGATGAGCATAAAATGACATCACCTATTAACGCCCTTGCCTCCACCCTCCCGCCTACAATAACACACATTTCAGACAAATGTGAGGTAATGAAGTGGAAAACGAACGCTGAGTGCAGGAAGCTCTTGACTTGTCCAACTGCTACAACTCAAATATGCAGAGGCACACAGACCCCAATGCATAGAGCCACACAACCGCTCCCTTGCTCATTGAATGGGCATATGAATTGATTGTAAATATTTAATGCATGTCCATTTCCCATGGCCCATCATCAATACAGATGTCAAAGGTTTGGCAAAAATCAAAGGATGTAACCAAGTGTGGCCATAAGTTATTAAAAAGCCAATTTGACAAGCAAAGCAAAGAAAAAGTTTCCGAAGTAACGAAACGAAAGGAAAACGCAAAAAATTCTAAAAGAAATGCCAGCGCATACTAAAAGCTATAAAAAATTGTAAATCAAATGAATCGTGGACTCACTGAACCTAAAAAGGCGAGAAGCGGAAACTGCGGCACGAATAGCAACAAAACAGCAGTGCCGACCGTTTCACTTGAGTGATGAACGCCGCCGGGTGAAGTGACATTAGATTGGCGCACATTTGCCATTCATTCACTTAGTCATTCACTTTACTCAACAGATCGTGAGGCTGACAAGTATCCTTTCTCGAACATCCTTCGAAGTCACAACGTGTACTTTTTCTCCAATTTTTCCAACTTTTTTTTTTTGTAATTTAAAGTTTTTTGTTTCCATTCGCTGAATTTGTGTAACTCATTGGAAATTTATTTGATTTTAATATTCGATTTCGCCTACACACACAGTTTGAGTGACTGCACGAGTGCTCGCGTGTTGCGGTAGGAAATTTTAGGCAGCTGAATCAAGACAGGAGTCAACAAAAATCATATTGTGAGGCATTCAGGGAGTAGACTTAGCGGTAATAATAGACGAAAGTATTGCAAGTCATGTATAGAATCGGTATCTTCGATCTGTTCCTGCGATATAAAAATCTCAGAAGAGGTCACTTCTGAGCTGCTGTAAACAACTTTTGCTAAACCATTGCTGACAGCATCGGCTACTCGATTGATTCCACGATCACTAATGCTGGCATTCGAGCGGAAATGAAATCAGTTGTATTTCAAGTGAGTCGTGAACGATTTTTCGTTAATCAATTTATCAGGACTTATCATGGAAAATAATAGTAAATAGTTAAGATCATCTCACTATTTCTAGCAACTGAAATTACTACGATCATTTTTCACATCCACTGCTCCATTGCTGTATTTCATTTATACTCTAAAATCATAAACTTCCATAACACAAGTGGCATCCACATCTCTGAAAACTGCCCGATTTCCTATCGACCTTTGCACAAAAATGTATTCACAGACTTTTCGATTCGCTTCTGTTGGTTTAATCGAAAATTTATGAATTTTTATTTGCGCACAAAGTCAAAGATGCAGAATATTTGAAGAATGTCGATGGGACCATGCATGAGGGGGGTGTTAGAGTCAATCAGCAAAAGCAAATATGAATATTTATTTGAAGTGCAGATGAACCCGCAAATCTGAAGCAAAGCCAAGTATGAAGTATATAATTACCGGGTTCTGGGAAACCCAAATGTGGTGTGGGGCATTGCGGTGTACTTGTAACTTTGTTAATAAATATTTGTATATATTTCTCGGCATGTATGGGAGAGTATGGGATGAGTATAATTCAAAGCGCATTAGGAGAGGCTTAACTATGTCGGGCATTTTAAACTCTTGGGCGTCGGCTGAGGCAGAAGGCGCACTACCAGCTCGTATGTTAGTCTTCCTACATACACACACACACTCATACAAATGAATGAGGCATTGTATACGCCATCGAGTCAATGGTGGCACTGCATGTGGATATGCGCGAAGGACGCAAGTAAAAAGGACGAATGCATGAAAGCAATAAAATTACGCTGCCTGAAAGTCAATTTGGCAATAATTTATTGAATTTTAAAAAGGGTTCCATTTTTCCCAAGCTCTGGCAAATCAAAAGTCAGCAGTTTGCAAACGCTCGTATTTGCCGACAGGCGAGGGTAGCCGTCAATTGTTCGGCGGGTGATTACTTGACATCAATAGCACTGTGCGCCGCTGTATTTAGCCAGTTTCTGATTGTAAATAAATGAAACAGCGCATAAAACTTTTGTGATGGGCCCTTAGTGGCCGATTCCGCAAGACAGCCGCTAAAAAAATTAAAAAAAAAACAACAAATAAAAAATCAAATAAAATCGAAAATTGTCAAGCAGGGATGGAGTTGAACCCTTAAATGCCTTTTTTTGGCTCAAACACACTTGAGCGTCCCTTGCGTTCTGTTTTTTCACTTCGGCCTGCGTTATTTTTGCCAAATTGGTTACGGAAATATTTTAACGCTTCGGGAATATTTATCATTTCTTTTGCATCTGTACATATACACTCATTGTTGTTCTTTCTATTTTTGTAATATTTATTGTTGGCATGTGAGCGTAGGCATCTCTGAGTTCGACACACTTATGAATGATTTATGAATATTTGAAGGGGAAGTTTGCAATTCTTTGATTTCTGTTTCATCGCTTTTTTACTGGTGTTTACTTTGATTTCTGCTCTTGTCTTTTTTTTCTGGAAAATTTATTGCATTTTTCGTGATTTTATGGCCCACCATTCCCAATGTGTCGATTTATTAAGAACGAGTTGAATTGGTCTCTTGTCATCAGCCTAGGAAATATAAAAACTTCAAGTTCGAAATAAAATTAACTTGATAGTCTTTGGTTTCGGTTCGGATTTCGATTTTTGATTTACGAAGAAACATAAGATTTCAAATGTACGATAATAAATTTATTTTCATTAAGTATACGAAAACAAGAAAATACGTTAACTTCGATTGCACCGAAGTTATAATACCCTTCACAAATGCAAAAGGTTTCAAGAACTTGATTCTGATCGGTCAGTTTTTATAGCAGCTATATGCAACAGTGGTACGTTCATGTGCAAAATTTTAGATCGATATCTTAAAAGCTAACGGACGGATAGTCTAACAAATCGACTCAGTTCGTCATTCATTTATGTATATAAATTTTTAATATGGACTTCAACGCTTTCTTCTGGGTGTTATAAACTACTTAATGTACACGGTTCAGGTTATAGTTAAAAATGTTATATATGTTAAAATAAATATTTAAAAAAATGTTGGTAGAAATTATGTAACTCAGAAGATTCTTGGTCTTGGTCTTGGTTTTGGTCTTGGTTTTGTCCTTGGTTTTGGTCTTGGTCTTGCTTTTGGTCTTGGTTTTGGTCTTGGTCTTGCTTTTGGTCTTGGTCTTGGTCTTGGTCTTGGTTTTGATCTTAATCTTGGTCTTGGTCTTAATCTTGGTCTTAGTTTTGGTCTTAATCTTGGTCTTGGTCTTGGTTTTGGTCTTGGTTTTGATCTTAATCTTGGTCTTGGTTTTGATCTTAATCTTGGTCTTGGTCTTAATCTTGGTCTTAGTTTTGGTCTTAATCTTGGTCTTGGTCTTGGTCTTGGTTTTGGTTTTGGTTTTGGTTTTGATCTTAATCTTGGTCTTGGTTTTGTTCTTGGACTTGGTCTTGATCTTGGTCTTGGTCTTGGTCTTGGTCTTGGTCTTGGTCTTGGTCTTGGTCTTGGTCTTGGACTTGGTCTTGGTCTTGGTCTTGGTCTTGGTCTTGGTCATGGTCCTGATCTTAGTCTTGGTCTTGTTAGTCTTGGTCTTATTCTTGGTTCTACTTAGCATGTAGAAAACAAACGTCTTTACTTCAACACATTGTAATCTTCCCCTCATATTTGTCGACCTAATTCGCCTACTAATTAACTCATAATAAAATTTCGCACAAAAGACATTTAAACAAGTCAAAGTAGCGGAAAAACTCAGCCATATGTCTCCCCACTTCCTTCAAGCCATAGAAAGCTCCTAAGAGCGTGTTAAATACTCATAAGCTTTATTATCCACACACCTGTCGCCTCCAGTCTGTCATTCGCACGGCAACAACTCAGCGTCGTTATTTTCCTCATCCACCTCGTTTAGATTAAAAAAATCAACAATGGGCGTGGCTACGATGTGTCGTGTCACAGACTGAACTGCACCGTGAAACGCTGATTGCATTAAATTATTATATCTTTACGATGCAACAATGGCAATAAAGGCAGAAGAGGAGAACAACAAATGGCAGACGCAAGCAAAACATAAAAGTGACGGTAAAGAAGACTACAGAGCACAAAACGCATGTTAAAAGATGAGACCGGGAAGAGTGCAGGGGCAAGACTACGGTGACTGCAGCAAGTCATAGGCAAAAAGAGCTTGCAACAACAAAAGCGCTCACATAGCGCTTGAATTATGCATTCAGCGGGGTGCAAGACGATGCATGTAACGGTGACAACCATGTGGCAGCCATGGCCAATTCTGCAAGTGCAAGTGCAACGCGAAGACAACGTGGGGTCGCACATCACTCAGCCATTTTTACACACATGCAACTTGCATAGCAAATGCCTGTGAAGCGAGTGTGTGTGTGTGCATATGTGGGAAATTTCCCGCAGTTTTATGGAACTCTCGCCTTCGTAGACTGCAAGAACACACGCTTACAACTCTTCAATGTGCGTAAGAGCCGCGATGCAGTAAATTCTTTTGAGATATGAGTGCGCACAGTGTCGCAATTCAAATTTCTTTCGTTCAATCTAAGCTGGGAACATTTCGTTCGAAGTAATCGTTTGGTTGACTAAATATTTTCGATCATAAATCTTGGCAAATGACGATTCTATCAGTCCACATGAAACACTTAAGCTAGAAGATGGTGCAACTATGCGTACAGCAAACTAAAAAGTAAGCGCACCACAAAAGCAAAATCTTAAATTAGTTTCAGAGTAAAAGCTCTCCACTCCCGACTACACTTTCGAAGCTTCATTTGACTAGTTGCGCCACTGTGACACATGTCACTATATCGCTCTCATTCCCGTTATTTCCCTCCACCACGTTTATTTGTTTCTACACACACTACTGGCACCGCTGGAACGGCGTATTTACCGCCTGTTGCATGCAACACAATGCGTTAAAATGCAACACCACGCAAGTGAAATAAGCAGACTAAAACACCGGAAAAATAATAACAACAAATTCATAAAAAATAGCAACGTGCAACAATGCGCAGAACCGCAAAGAAGTGACAGCAGCGTGTGTGTAAGCAAGAAACCAACAACACCACCAAACTTGCGAAAAAGGTGAAAGCAACTGGAAAGAAAAAAAAAATGTTAGCCATCACTTGCAACGCAAAGGTAGTGTAAAAAAGCTAGATGTTGCAACAACACTGCTGCCAATATGTCTGACAGCCACCACCACGCTTTGGCGAAGTGTTGCATGCACCACATGCAGCACTGCAGCTCAAACTGCACTGCAGTGGCTTCAACGTAAACGCAAACTACCTCTCTGTGGCACTCAGTTGCATTATTTAAGCATCAGCATGCGGCCCATTTATGTCTCCGCCGTGGCCACCGGTTGTGGCATAAATAAAAAGAGTGACAAACAAAGCCAAGAAAGGGGTAGACAAGGCATACAAAAAACTGCTTGGTTGCGTTGCACTTTTTTACAACAACAACATTTTAGTTGCCTTACATCGCCCCTGGTTGCACTTGCAACTTATGCAGCACATACACATACGTAAAAGTACTCATATGTGAAGTGTGTGGCAGCTTGTATGCCAAATTCATTGAATTAATTCGAGTTTGTTTTGTTCGCTTTTTGTTCTTTTTATTGCATTTGTATTCTTCCCTATATATTGTACATCTTGCCATTGGTTGTGCGACACTGCGACGGCCGCAATTCATTGCCACATTGTCAGAGCATGCAGGGCAGTCCGTTAGCCAACCAGCGTAGCCAAAATTAAGTTGTTGCACCAATTGACCCATTGAGCCGCGCGCACAAAATGGCCAACAAACAATGCGCCATTGTCGCATACTAACCATTTGCAACATGTCCAATTGTGCGCTTGCTTGCAACAAGCAGCCAACCGCCGCAAATATGAAATACGATTATGAGTTGCGACAATAAAACAGTTGCGAAATTATTTGTGGTCGCATTTTGCATAATTTATTGCACAACACGCCAAACCACTGATGAGTCGCTTCACAGCAACAACAAAGAAGCAGTCGACATTTCATAATTCCGTTTGTGTGGCAAGTTTTCTGCGGCAGTAGGGCTGGTCATAAAAGCATATTTGCACAGCGTAACCAAATGTTTGCGCAGCTATAAGTACCATTATGTTGTACTTGTTATTTTTGGCACATTTTTGGTTATGGATATGCCCATTGTTTTTGTTATTGGCTTCGTATTTTTGGCACTGAATTATGCCCTCACTCAGCAAAGCCATTTTTTGGCACTCCGCAAGGGCAGTGCGACTTAAGTAGCTTTAAACCATATGATTCGCGACCGGCTGTCGAAGCTACACAGCTCGTTGACCACTGCTAACTCACTCTTTATGCTCTTCCCGAGAGTGTCACTTATTTTGCAACGATCATAAATTTGTTGACCATGACGATTAGAAAGCTCTTGTAAGTTCGTGGAAAATTTCAAATCGATATCTCAAAAACTAAAAAGTTAGTTTGCGTATATACAGACAGACGGACGTACAGACAGACGAATGTGGCTAAATCGACTAAGATCGGCATGCTGTTTATTTATGTATATACAATTTATAGGATTTTCGACGTCTGCTTCTGTATGTTATAAACTTCGCGGCAAAGTTAATATACTCTCTTCAGGGTATAAAAATTGCAAGATTTCGTAATGAAATCCTACTTCAAATTTAATCATGGCGGGGAATTTATATATTCTAGACTCAAAAATACTCAGCGTGGCAACATTTAAATCCTTCTGTAGAAAACCACAAAAGCAATAACGTTGTAACACTACAATAATTTTCTTCCATAAAATCTTTAGAACAAATGAGCTGTTACTTAAATATTAATTTTTAAAGCGAATTGTGTTCTAAACTCTATGTTCCGTCATTTAAAAGGCACTAAAGTTAGGTTAGGTGATCACCGAGCTTGCATGAAGCCCAATCATCTAGTGCTAGTCCGCAAGAAATCGACGAAGTTTCGACTCGTTCCCAGTCTGATGATACAAGTATTGTGGCGATATATGTAGATATATTTCTACAGTATGCAATATTTAAATGGTTAAACTTTATCTGGCGGGTAGGTCATCATTTTACACCACAATGCGATCATTATTTAGTTGAGACTCTCGGTGCTCTGTAATGTTCAAATGATTCTGAAATATGAAATTCACCACTGTCACCATGAATTATGAATGGCTCAGCAGCAGTGTTGCATGAAATTTCTGTGGCTGTCAATGGTTATTATAACATTTTTTTTCCAATCACATATACCATTTTGAACAACCTGAAAAGCAACTGCCGAATATGGTGCAACACAAAATGATTGGAACAATGTTCTAGCACACGGACTCACATAATAAAGAACAAATTTTCACAGAACTACTGCTACTACATGAGTAGCTCCATATAGGCATACAAAAGTTGTCTTTCTCTTTTTTTTTTGCATATCCTACAGCCTCGTGATATAACTGCAGCTGTTGCAGCGTGTTGGCGCATATGCGTCGTTGCGGCGCCCAAAGTGTTCATACAGCATGTAGCGGCCCATTCAAGCTCAATGAGGGTGTTCACACCAGCGAGGGCGCACGGACGACGACGAAGCGCACATATTTGTGTTTTATTGCCGAAATTCGGGCGCCCCTTATCCCTGTGGCGACGGTGACTGTGAAGTCCTTGCAGCAGCCACAATGATATATTGTCATGGTTTTACCAAGCGAATCTTTCGACTTGAAAATTTGCTGAGTGTTGAGTGTAATAAAATATTCATATGCTACCATTATATCAAACAGATGGGCATGTGTTGCAATAGTAGCAGCGACAAGCAGACATATGGCGGTCCAGCCAACGAGAGAACACAGCAAAGCTGATATGCGGACGGAAAGGCGCAGTCAGTCCAGCGGTAGTAGACACAAAAAATTGCATGCCACCCCAAGTGTTTGTTGAGTGGGTGGCACGGTGCTACGAATGCAGTCATGCAACAAAAATCAACAGCGAATACAAGGCCGGAAAGTAGAGATGAAAAAATTCACCAAAAAATACAACGAAAAATGCAGCAACAACTCACCAAACGGCAACATTGCAAACCCGCATGCGAAAAGCTGCCTCTGCAAGGACATTTTACCTTGAGTGCAGAGCAACATATGAACGCATGTGGCACAGGCGAGTGCACCCTGTTGGAAACGCAAAACAGTTCAGCCAATTTGTAACAGTTCTTGAAAGTTCGCGGATTACACACAGTAGAGTGTTAACAGCTCGCCAAGCGTTCGGCTTCAGATTGCTATACTTCGTACTCGTTCGTAATTATAGATGGTACTTCGAAGAGAAGTCAATCACATCATTATTGGTTCGTAACCTTCGTGGTGCAGGTCTTTGCGAAGAGAGCAACGAAGTAAACTTCTAACGGTACCAAGCTCACTTAAGTCAAAATAGTAGCGAAGTGTCGCATTTCTCTTCGGGTTGTCGAAGTGCCGTTGCATGTATGTTTTAGCTGTGCGTTGTCCGCTTTGCCGAAATTATGCTTAACAGTGAGCGTTGATGTGCGACAACAGTGACAAGTTGACGATGATATGAGAAATACCCACACAAGCATAGATATGTACATACACAAGTTTTTGGTGGTACAGACAGCAAACACCTTCCGCCCGTGATGCCGCGCACCCACAAATTAAAACACTTCGCTGCGCACTCCACCGCAAATCTTGCATGTTTGTGTTTTATATATGTGTACATTAAATACAGGGTGGTTCTATTGCGTATGCATAGGTTCCTAACTATCACTTATGATGCATATGACAAAGTTCTAAGTTCGAAAACTAGCCACTGATATACAAAGGTCCAACAGCGGATATCGCAACACGTAACTTTACTCTACATAAATTCAGAACGATATTCCATCTCTTCTAAGGAGGTTCAGGTTTCTCCGTTTACACACCCTGTATACACGCTTTGAACTCTACTTTGCTTCACCGTTGCAACTCTTGTAAACTTGCAACTGCCGGCTGTTGCATTGCAATTTTATTCACTTTTGTCGACAACACCGCTATGCAACTCTGCATTCGCAAACGCGCCACCACATACTCGAAAACGACCTCCACCCACACCTTCCGAACACAAGCGCTTTTGAGGCGCACATATGTACGTTCAGGTCTGGTTTGTCCTTCACGCTCTCCAAAGCGTTTATGGCCGCCAGCTGCAGCCTGGCACCGCTTGCCATCACACGATAATGGTTCGGTAAATGTTCGTGTAATAAATCAGTCAAGGGTGTTTTAAGGATATTAATTTCGCTTTAAAGTTGCATTTCGTTGAACTCCTTTTTAATGTGTTTTATCCTTTTGACATTCTTACGCTGCTCTTCGCACCAACTTGCATATGTTTACATGCACAGGGTTGCATTTTCATTGATGTAGATTGGTTAGCTGTAGAAGCATGCTGAAAGTTAAGTGTTTTATGCTTGCAACACATACTGATATACATACTTATATGTGGGTGGCAGCTGAAGGCTGTTATTTTTGGATTGCTAGTACCTTAGTCTGCGTACTTCGAAGAACCGGCCAGCATTCTATCCAGTTCAAATATTTATATGGGTGTTCTAGTCAACAGAAATATGTGTACATACATATATATGTACAACAGAATGTTAGTTTATAAATGTATGTATATATGGTTCCCATTAGTCTTGTTAATGTTCAAATGATTTCACTTTTCGACTCTGCACACATAAATATATTTACACTCGGATACGTATATTATAGTTTTGAATAGAGAATGATGTATGACAATGTGATGAGCAGCTGGGTATGTCCTTGAATTTTGCTCTGAGCATTGGGGTTTGTACGATTATTAACTAATAAAAGAGCAGTTGTCTTTTCAAACACATTAATACTCTACACAACATAAACCCCTCAGCCGTAGTTTCTTCGGATTTCGTCGAGCAAGCTAAAATATATCGTTGACTTAACTAAGACTTCCATAAAACTGGTTAAAATAATTAGTAATTTTAGAGAAAACATCTGGGCAACTAACAGAGATACTGTCCTAAAAACATTATAACCTGTATGAATATAAAAATGATGTTTCCTACGATTCGCATAATTTGGAGAGTGTCGAATCGAACAAATAAACCCGATCAACTGATATGAACAAATATTATATCAAAAAATGAAAACTTCAAATGCCAGTACGTTGCCAGTTTTTAAGAAATATTCTACACCGACTGAGTGTCAACTACGGACGTTATTAGTTATATGATTTGAGCAATGTTTAGAGCCCTTGTGCTTAAAATCAATTGACGTTATTAGTCTACCGTCACAAAATAGTGTATAAGCCTCTTGATAATGTCGATTTTTATACATTTTGACATAGGCATTTTGTGAACCGTAAAGCTAGAGCGGTTGAGGGGAGTTTAGTCTTATTTACTCAAGGAACTTACTAGATTATGCTGAGCTTAATAGAAAGTAGTTGAAATAATTTTCAAATCAAAAGTACGGTGGATCTGTTAGCAGACAGAAGTCAGTCTGTAAACTACCAAAAGCTAACCAAAACCAATAATTTCGCAGATAATTGTTTAACACAAATTTGGCAAAGCAAAATAGATAAAAACTTTCTCAGGCCCACGAGTATACGTCGCAATAACACGCACGCATTAGACCAGCTGACGTGGTTAATGAGCACTCAACACAAACAAAAAGTACACCCACCTCAATTCATGAACGCTGAGAGCTTCCAAAAGCAAACAAAAAACAGTCTACTCAGCCAACCAAGGTTCTGACTAATGTGCTGAACGCAAGGCAAAACAAAGAAATTAAATTCCAGCAAAATGTGCATTCATTTCACAATTACTTATGTGAAAACTTTAACTTTGGGCTTTTTCATGACTTTTTTCTCGCAACGAAATATTCAAGTGTAATTTACAGTTGCAAGCACATTTTCGGTACGCCCAAACTTTGAATCATCATCCCGGCCCCGCTCCTCGATTAACGATCACTCCCTAGTCACACACAACGATGACATATGTTAGCCGCGAAGAACGTGCAATAGAGATTGTCATTATCCTTGATGGCATTGTCGTTTTCGTTTTCCTTCTGTTTCTTTGCTGTTATTGTTGTCGGCGAGTGCTCATTGTCGTCGCTCTGATTTTGTCGTTATCACTCCCTACAAACTTCAGGCACCGCAGTGCACGGCATGCAATGTGTCAGAAAGCATCCGCGTTAGTGAGAGCGGCAGAGGGCACAATATGCGACTTGACTGTGTTGGATGTGGGCGACAGCAATAGAAAACTCATTACAGCAACAACTTTGCTCATTATGAACGCCAGCACACAGTTATGTCATTGCGCTTATCCCCATACCGCAAATTTACATATGTCGATATGTATGCCCGAGTATGAGGCGGGCGCTTTGTATGTGTATTTGCAGCAGAAGTTTACTGCAGTTTACACTTATTACACTCTTACTCTTTTGCCGCTATTTATTGGTTTTGTTTGTTGTTTTGTCAATTTGCTTGTCAGCCTCTTCATAATACTTAATACCTTTTTTATTTCTTATTCGACTCATTCGCTTTCCATTTCCCTTTTTATTTTGTTTGCGCTAATTTTTTCCGCCTTCTTGTTCCTTTGCCAAAGTGGGGTGTTTCTCTCATAAATTCGTACTTTTATTTCTTCCATTTTCACTTTCACCGCACACATTCTCTTGACGCCGATGGAGCTTGGAATTAAAGCTGTACGGAGTGCTGGGACTGAGCATTTGTGTATTAGGAGCCTTAGGAGATGTGGCAATGTCCTCAAATAATTCAATGTGGCACAGTGTTTAAATTGACAAAAGTGTGAAATTATTTTTTCGGTTCAGGGGTTTTGAAAAATTGTATTTGAAGTAATTTTTTGTGTGGCATTGCCAAAAGATCTTCATTTTACCAAGCCTTCTCGCGACGACAAGAGAAGAATCAATGACACGCAACGCAAATCTTTCTCTTATACCCTGATCAGGGTATATTAGGTTTGCCACGATGTTTTTAACACCCAAATGGAAACGCCAAAGACAAGATATCTTCAAGAAATTTAGCAAATATTATAATCCAAGGTATTGCTACAATCTCTTCAGAATATGTTCGGATCGGAAAACTATAGCATACCGCTGCCAAACAAACTGAACGATCGGAATCAAGTCTTTCTATGAAGTCTCTTCATGAAATTTGAAGACGATTATAATAATTATTTTTCAAGGCATTGCTATAATTTCCGATTTACATATTGTTAAGATCGGACTATTATAGCTGCCATTCAAACTGAACGATCAAAACAGAATAAAGATATTTTTATGTCTTTTTATGCTATTAAAAATATACCTGTGTAAGGTATTATTGTTTCGGTGTAGCCAAAGTTAATGTTTTTTCTTATTTTCATTTTCATTTGTTTTAAATAAGGAATTTTCTGTAAATATACAAATAATTTCAAAAATTATAATTTTTTTATTTCTAGTGTATGAAGACCCCGACACATTTTACAAGTACTTAAGATGTTCTCCACAATTATTTGCGTTCTCTCTAGATCTCGATCTCTGTCTCTTTCTTTCTTTCTAACCATTCTTGTTTCCCTCTCTCTCAGCAATCAACTGTCATAATAAATGCCTATCAAATCGAGTGAATATAAGCAAAACCATTACTCTAAACTTTAACATGACGGGCCAGAGATCTATGTCGATTAGCGGTTTTGAAAACTAACAATTTCCTGGCGAACACAAACATTTTTCGATACTTTTCCTCCGGAATGAAGAATTCAATCAGAAACTCTCAAAAAGCCCCACTATACACTCGCCTTAGTTCCAGCCTCCGCAGCAAGCAACAGGAACATACGAGGGAAAAAATCGCTGTGAACTCTTATGGAAATTACACGCTGTTTGTGGAAAACAAAGCGAGCGAATTAATGAACGATGGATGCCGTGTAGGAGAAGGCAAAGCGCAGAGAAAATGGAATACACACACAGAAGCACAAGGATAATGTGAGCAAGGAAACATCCTGATTGCAAATTGTATAGAAATGCTGAAGTGATGTGCAGAGTAGGCTAACACATGAAGGTGCACACACACGGACACACATTTCATAATGAGTTGGCTTGCCCACCGACACATACTCACCATAGGCGTAACAATTTCTAAATAGTCCAAAAAGGCATAGAGAGTAAAGAAGAAGTAGCGGAAAATAGAAAATCGCAAAACACGAATTTCGAGTTCGACGTCTTCTCGAGTGGAATGCGCGCAGCGAGAAAGAAAAAGTGAAAATAAAATTAAAAGCAAGAAATAAAATCATGTCAACACTGATGAAAAAGGACATGCACTCAGCACACACACAAACACAAACACACATGCTATGCCATGATCATTTGATGCCTTTTGTGTATGTATGTGTAAGCGTGTGTACTTGTAGAAAGGCAAAACGAATAGCAAAAGCGCCCCTCTTTTTTCGGCGGCCATTGCAGCTTTTCATATTAAGCACAAAAGCAAGAAACGCAGCGACAAACACACACACATACACTCACTCATATTCGAAATCAAGAACTAACTTAGAAGACATGGAACTGGTGTGCGAGGAAGGACACAACAAAATGAGTGAAGTATTATACAAATGATAAAAATAAATAAAGCTGCTAAAACTTAAGCGACAGAGGGCTTTGCTCAAACAAACTAATGCACACACATACAAAAGCCTGAATACACATAGCACACCTCATGTGAGTAGGAGCAAAAGTCAAAAGCGTATAAGGACTGCAGAGGATTTGCGCCACATTCGTCGCGCCGGATAGAGGCCTAGCAGTATTGCCCAAGCAGTTACATGCTCGACACTGTCTCTGAGCACTGAATCTAAAACATTACGAAACACTGCGAAGAGTATATTTGAAATACAAGCGGCTACAATGGCTCCAACAGGAGCTGCTGCCATCTAATTGTGTAGGCTTAGAGGTCTGCGAAGCGCGCCGCTCGCCGCTCATCGCGCGCCAACAACAAAATCCCCGACAGCTAACAAGGGAAGACAAAATGTTGCCCTGCAACAAAGTCAACGCTGCGATGGTGCCGAGCGCCGGAGCTGCCAGTTAGTGAGACTTTCAGCTACCACACTTAATATTTTGTTGTTGCTGTTGTTATAGGTATAGCCACAAATGCTCGCATCGACCGCTAAACATGCAACCAGAAACCACAAAATGAATGTTGTATTTTAATCCTCACTTTATTTTATCATACAAATATGAGCGCCTGCGACACACACACGCACGCACGGATATGTGTTTGTATTTGTATTTGCCTTGTAGATATTTGCAGTGGTATTTACCCAAGCAGGCGTCCATGAAATGAGTTGCTCCCGGATTTGCTCGTGGAATTGTGTTGGATTAAGTTGCTCCATTGTTACGATTGTAAGGATTAGTTTTGGAGCGACGCTTAAGCTTCTTTACACAGTAACTGGTTGTTGTATGTATGTGTGTGTAAAATCTTTATCTTTTGATTGTTTTATTCGCTTTTAGATTAAATGCTTGCAGCACATCCTTAAAGCAGGAAATTTAAGATCTCATTTGTATTAAGAATACAAGACAATTTAAATTGAACAATGATGAGTTGTCTAATAGTCTTAAGATTCATTTTTCATACAGCAAAAATAACTTTAACCAGTTGAAGTCGGAAAACATGTGCTTTACAGACATCAATCGTTTCTTCTGGCGTCGAAAATTGTGGATCATGTCCTTTTTTCTTAATGTGATGGATTGAAAAGAAATATTTTGGAGCCCGAGTCCGACCTGTACGGCTGATGGCTCATAACTTCTAGGTTTCGGTTGATTTAGGAGAACTTTCTGATCCTTAAACATTAAAGGATGCATATGTAAGGAAAAAAATCACTTTGAACTCCACAAAATAAATATGGTATACCCACCAAAATTTACTACTATTTTTCTCAACTCAGAACCCTAAGCGATTATTCGATACTTTCTGGCATAACAACTGATTTTATCAGGTCCTCACAACATTCGTATGCGAACAAATATCAATCGCGAGGTTATTCATGCTAGATAGATTTTCAATAACTCAATCTATTCGCGATTTTGAGAGCGACTATTTTGATGTAAAATGACAGAGGTTTCGTCTATTCAATTCCGACCAAAGTTGCACAACGGTGTGATAGGCTCATTGTTGAAAGGATCGATAAAATATTAGAAATCGTCGAGTCCATTCAGCACTGTTTCTAGTGCCCCGGAATTAAATATTGCACAAAACCTGTTGAAATTATTGAAATAAAGCTGGATCAAGAACGAAGCTCGATAAATAACTGCCACATGATTTACCACAAAAACACCTCAGTTACCGAATTTTCATCTGCAAATCGCTGCTGAATCGGAACATAATTGAACCATTTCTGAAGCGGCTGGTTTCTGGTGATAAAAAGTGGATCTCTTACGACAAGGTCAAGCAAAAACTTGGGGGGTCGAAAGTCAGTTAGCCGCCACAGACGAATGCTAAGCCATGATTGTCGCTCAGATAGGTATCTCTATCGGATTAATGGAATTGGTAGGGAATAATATACTATGAGCCCTTTACTGTCAAAAATGAGACCGTCTGAAGGAAGGACGACACTAGGTCACATTCACTGATAGTGATAAGATAGAACTTCCGGTATTTTGATTCGTAGGTTGTTATTCATCCAACTTATAGTCCGTATCTGGCACCAAGTGATTACAGCTTATTACTGTCTATGGCGAATAATTTAATTGGTGAAAAATTCGCCTCAAGAGAAGAAACTAATGAAAATCAACTTCCTTCTATGATGATGATTTGATGCTAAAATAATGTATTTGTTTTTACTAACCCTTTATATACATTCTCTAGGTCAAAAACGTTTTCATGTATGTGTCAACTCGTTGAATTGAAAGTTTAGCGATGATTGTTGTAATATAGTTAGCTCAGTTGAAATGTGTTAATACGAATTGAAAGCCTTTTGAAATTAAGAAAAGTTCAAATAATACAAGAAAAACATTACTGGTATAGGTATAGATATTGAAGTAGTAGATATGACAAATGTTACGAAAAAAACAGTTTAAACTGTTTAAATAGTTGTTTCAGTACTAATCCTTGTGACAGTATGAAATGAAATATATTCCCTTTTCTTAACGCTGCACACATACAAACAAATAAAAGAGTTACAAACTGCAGCATAACCAAGCCGAAAATGGTTGCTCCTTCATACATACATTTGTAGCCATGCATTTATATGCAACTCACCGCGGCACTGCGGGTGGCATCTCGGCAGCTCAACAAACAGGCAGCCAGTAGCCCTTAACTAACTGATCCTGCAGCCTATTTTTTCCATCTTTTCACGCTATTTCGGCCATTTATCACAGAATCTGCGACAATAATGAAAAAACTGACTACCGGAAAAAAATGCTGGAACCAAAGAGCGTGCAACCGGCCATGCAAACAGACCCGTGAATGGGATGACCAACAAAATGTAACCGAATGAATGGAAAATAATGGGTTTAAAAATTTCATGCGCGGAAAACGCCGCAATAAAAAGTGATAAATAAGAAAGGGCATATCGCCATGGATGCGCTGGTGATTGTTGTAAAATGACCTGAATATTATTTCACTTTTAGTTGTTGCTTTTTTCTCTATTTTTAATACGCTTTTGTCACCGCACTATTATAGTTCATCATCCTTTCCCTTTTGTGCCACAATTTCTGGTTTTCATTTAAATATGTTTTCCACTTTTTTTCTCACTTTTCTTTTGGTAGCGGATATTTGCTTTATGAGAGAAAGAAAACTATAAAAATTCGAGTCTCCACCGAACTGCGGATTAAAGCGATTACAGCAAATGCTGCTGGGAAAAGCATACATAATTCAAAAAAAAAAAAAATTATATGTATAATAAAATAAAAAAAGTTTGAATGGAGTTAAAATTGAATAAAAATTGTCTCGCTTGCCCTCACCTTTGTCGTGCTAAGTGCGCAGTAACCTGGAAAAACTCGAAATAATTATAATTGTAAAAAGTACAATATAAAGGAGGAATTATGACGAAGAGTGTTTATATTATCAACGGAGGATATGCAACGCTTTGATAAGCAAAGGAGAGGGAGTGAAGCATTAACTGTAGATATTTGCAGCTGCGTAAAGGCCCTGTAGGAAATGCAGTACTCTTACAGTTTGGTATATTTTTTCATGGATTTATTATAAAACTTACTCTTTTAGAGATAAAGCATTATTAGCAAAGAGAGAAGCAGAGAAGGCTTTATGCTCAAATTATTAAATATCTACTGATTCGACTACAAAATCAAATATCTCAGAAGTAAAGAAAAAATATTTTCAATTATGTTTGAAAATAAGTTTGTTCCCTACATTTGGATTCAATTATTATTAGATTGCGAGCTTATAATTTATAAAATTGGATAATGAGGCTGTAATAACAGGGCACAATCATTCAAAACGAGTTCAAACATATAATGTTTCCTCGAGCAAAAAACGGTATATTTTCAATAATTATATTTTACATACAAATTTAAATACTTTACTCAAACTTTTTATTATTCCAAAGATACAGATTTTACAATGATTTTATGAAATATTCAAAAGACCATAAGCTAGGCATTAGACGAAGGTAAAAACCAAAAGTGAAAATTGTATTTTTGGCAGACGTTTTTATGAAAATTGCAAATTTTGTTGCAAATTTCTCGACGTTTTTTTTGAAATACAGTCAAACCTGAGTATGAGAGAAATTCCATAAGTTACAGTCGTTTTTCCCACTCTGACCTCTATAACTAACACAACAAAAATCCTTCGTTAAAGACCTTTTACATTATATTTCCAAGATCGACTTGTATGTAAAATTTCATTAAGATCGGTTAAGTAGTTCACGCCTCGAGTGCGCAACTTTTCAAAGCTGTATCTCCAAAAATATTACGCGGATCAACTTAAGAATTTGAGACAATATGACAGATGTTATAGAATTAAAGAAGGAAATAAAAAAATTGTTTTTTTTTCAGCCGTGAAACCCATGTAACCCCCTAAGGCACATTTGTGAGGATGATAAAAGCTATACCGTTTAACTGAAGTCATCTTGAAATAAATTTATTTCGGCTTCTACAAAGGAAGATAAATATTAAGCGCGCACATCAATGATCATATTTCAAGATTTTTCCACAAAACTTTTAAAAAATGTTGTAAACATTTCCTAGAGGCATAGTGGTGCATTCAAGCATTAAAAGAGCTAAACACTTTGCGTTGCAGGAAAGTTGCAGGTTGTCAAAGAAGCAACAGGGATAGAAAACTAAATAAGAATAAGTGGAATCCACAAAGGCGCTTCCGCCGCAACTACAGATGAAAGGATAGTCATTGTGAGGTTATTGCTAGCACAACATTGCAACTTGCCAACAACCTGCAACAACTGTACGTGGGTGGTCGCCACAATCGGCAAAAGCAGCTCAGCAGCAACGTTCTGATCATTAGTAGCACTTGCAGGGTGACATCAAGAAAATCATAAATACTCAAACAACAAAAACAAAAACGCATTGAAGATAAACTGCTGCAGGAATGCGTTGCAACTGCCACCGTATAGCAGCTAAAGGTGCAACATCAGCGTGTGTCAATGCTTTTTGAGTGTACCTTAAAGTAGTTTTTTTAGTATGCTAAGTATATGTATGTAAGTATATAAGCATATTAGTGTGTAAGTATGTAAATTTCAAATAGATAAGTATAGGCAGTTTGTTTTTTTCTTTTTTTCAAACACTTGTGGCGGCGGTGAAAACTTTGTACTTATTTTTATTTCTTCATTTTCAATTACCCACCGAATTGTCGCTTTAATTTTAATTTTCCTAATTTAATTTCAAGTCAAATGACTTAATTAGAACGACGGTAGGCAACAAAGTGAAATATGCGATGCGGTGGGGCAGTCGTTAGTCGCCACCAATGATACTTTGTGTGCGACAAGTGCCGATGTTCTCAGCGCTTTGATGTTGCTTCTAGCCACCACACACACACACATGCATACACAAATGCACACACAAATGATAAAAGTGCCGCCGTGACACCTTAGTCCACTCACACACACACACAGACAGCAGTGAGATACACACAAATATGTCGCAATTGTTAAAATTTGAATTGAAGGCGGCGACAGGCCTTTGATCACGCCAACAAAAAGCTGAGACAATGCGTCAGACTTAATAGTGTTTGAACCATAATATGTACAAATGAATGCTAAATTGTCAAAGTCAGCACATATTTGCCAGATAATGATAAGAATTTCTTCTGCTCTCCGCCTCGCTCATTTAATCAATTACTCGCAATTCACCTTCGATTCAGCTTTCTTTCCGGATAGTCGGTCCGAGCATATTAAAAAAGGCCAGTAATCACTCAGCAACCGCAAACGCAATATTTCATCCCTCACTAAATTAATAACTTCTGCTCAATTGGCTGCACGCGACATGACAAAAATCATTGAATAATTTTTCACCTTTATTGCTTGGGATTCCGTCAAGTTTATGCGCGTCACTTAATCTTCGGCTGCGTGGGTGGGCGTTTATTGTGCTGCTCGTTTGGTCAATCACCTTCGTTTTGTTTTCTTTTTTTGTGTTTTTTGCAAACTGGGCAACTTCAGTTTTTACGATAACAAGTTGAACACAGCAGCTACGATTCGTTAGACGACAATTTTGGTGCTGAGTTGGCAAAAATTAGGTTTTTGTTATTATTTTCTTCGTTTTTGGCTATTTTTAGTCGACCAGTAGATCCAAAGTACACGGAGGAAAATAGTTTGATCAGCCTTACAATAAAATTTAATATTTTATGGTTAGTGATTAAAACAGCACAAAGATTTCAAAGCATGAAATAGTCCTTACATTATAACCAAAAATTAGTTAAGAATTGAGTACAAACTTTAAGTTCCCTTGCATTCCTATAATTTTTTTTTTTTTTTGTCAATCTTAAGAAAGAACTAATCAGTTTCTTATTTTAATACAAAAATTATTAATTTTCATACAGAAATATGTCAGCTCCTGCTCAAACTAACCCTCCTCTTGCAGTTACTGCATTCTATAAACTCGCGTTTATTATACGTAACCATTTAAGTGTTTAATAGTAAACATCAAGCACAAACACTGAGTTTACCATAAAGAAATACTCTTTAACCTAGTATTTAAGGAGATACAAATCTGTTTCGATTCAAATATTTTTGGATTATTTGGACTCATTTGCCGAAAATTTCTCCACTACTGACAAAAATTATGTTAAATCAAACTCTGAGTTTTATAAACACCACAATGAGAACTCTTAAGAGTTGTAACATGAATATAAAAATAAAAAATCGGATATGTGGCTAAACGCGTTTTTACTACAACTGAGGGTAAATTTTCCCTGCGGTAAGCATCGGGAAATACGAATTTGCTATGATTGTCAAGAACCGTCATGAAACATTTTATATAAATATAGATAAACTCGTGTTTTTATCTCAATTAATATGACGTCATTTTTTTGTGGGGAGCAAATGAACCCCAGAAATACAAAAATGTTTGCGCCAACGACGAATCACCCAACCAAAACACCCACCAAAAATTTCAGTAAAAATGCCTCACCACAGTTGGCTGGCCGCTGACTTTGCTGAGTATCCCAAAATCTGCTGTCCCCTGAGCGCCATCTGTGTGCGCTGCAACAGCAGTCGTGGCAACACGAATTAACAACAAGCGGCATTGTGTCATCAGCAACACAACGGCTAAAAAAAGAAAAACCGAAACAAAAACAACAACAGCAATGTAATTAGAGAGATTTATGCATTCATTAATCGGCTAAGTTGTGGTGATCATTCTTCGGCAGCATTGGACACTATAATTGGAATCCAAGCAGACAGCCGCTAGCACCTGCGGAGAGGAGGCACCGCTATGTATGCACGTGTGTTTGCTGTGGATTAACTGTCAGTGCAAATGTTGCAGCAATTTCGGGAACTGTGCTGTCATTGTTGATTGTTTAGTCCGCCTGTTGTTCTTCTGGTTGTTATTATTATGGCATGGTGGCGGGTGTTGGTGTCACGCCACAAATCAGTTTGATTTAAGCTTTTGTTACCTGTTTTAACTGTCGCATATTTATTTTGATTATTTTCGCTTTTTGCTGCCTCTTTCTGCGTTGGGCTTCCGTTGGTGTACTTTCGGTGTATGGGGGGGAGCGCACAACGCTGCGTCGGTGGTACCCAAGTTAATTTCCTTCTGGGTCATATACAATGGCACTTTTATTTGCGACATTGCTGTTGTCATTACTGCCAAGAATTAATGTTGTGACTTTTCATTAAAAATTAATGGCCGTCATTTGATGTGACACAATAATATTGTTGCGCCGTGTTCTCTGACACTTCCAGCTGCCGGAATGAAAATAATGTAAATCATTTATTTTTCACACAACACAGATGTCACTTGAATTACTGAAGCACATGCAGAGGTGTTTCAATATTAGCTCATTTCACAAAGTTTGGTACAAAAAAATTACATTTTATTTTTGAGAAATTAAAATGTAACAGTAATTATCTTCAAGAATGTTTATTATTAGTCTTAATGAAGTACACCGAGCAAAAAGCTCTTAGGTAAAAATGTGGTATTATGACTTTAAAGAGTCTCAAATGGTGCTATCACGCCATAAAAACCGTTCCAACTAGTGGAGAGATTGAATTCATTGATCCTCCACTCTCAGAGCTTTATGTGTCAATTTGTAACCGATGAAATCTAAAACAATGGACCTAAGAAATACATTATACAAACTGTCTGTCTTCTAAATTTATGTTGGATCGACTAAGATGTTTTGTTAATAGTTAACTTCGTTTCACCAATCGTTGGAGAGTAGCGAATCGAACAAACTATGTCAGATGCTTAAAGAAACGGGCAGCACTTGTAGTGCTAACATGTCTTGTGGCGCCTGCGCAATACTTTTATAATTCTTTCTTAGTGGAGAGAGAGCAGAAAAATGGCGAATCAAAGACAGCTAATGTTGGATATGAAGCTCTTCGCCACTTAACTTGTACCAGAAGGCTTGTAACAAATGCCGAGATGAATGCGATTATCAAAAGAGAGCAAAGATCAACGAAAGCTCTCTCTAAACCAACATTAGCTGAGGCGTATAAAAACGTTATTTACTTTTGAATTAATTACTGATGTGCGTTTATAGATGAATGTTATTTGAAGGTCGTTTTAAGATATTGTTATAATAATAAAGGAATATGTTGGTTTAATATTTTAACTGCCTTTGATGAGATATTCGAGTCGTGAGGGCAGGTTTTAACCGATTCTTGTTTAACTTTTCAAAGGCTAAGGAATTTAGACATACTATTTTCCATCTTTCAAGATTTAAAATTTTCATTAGTATGTGACACCTGTCCTTTGAAGGACTTCAATTCATACAGTTATCTATTATAAGGACCTTAAAATTGCTAATTATAATATTTGCAAAGCTAAATAGAAACTAAAAGCTGCCGTTTTGCTAATAGACATGAAGTCAGAAATGAAGAAAATTGTGTACTTTAAGAGCTTCGAATATTATACTTAATAGCATTTAATAATTATTGCGGCTCTCTTTGCTCTTCACCCCACCCCAAACAGGGATTATAAACAAAGCCTGCATCCAATAATAGTTATCTAAAAAATTCAAACTCCAAAAATTTTTAGCTGATTAAATTTTTCTCTTCTTCTAGGCACTAGTCGCACTAAAGCTATTTATTTGATAATTTCAACTCCCTCCATAAATGTGTTTAATAGTGATTGCAGATATTTTGCTATTAACTTTCAAACACCAAAAAAATTGCATTTCAGTTTGAGACGATGCGACACAGCTGATAAAATTTGCCACTCTACTGATGCCTTTGAACTCCGAGAGCAACATTTGCGCCGAGTAAAAACCATGGCAGACAGTGGATATCTTTTGGCCGCCAAACTCCAAACACTGACATCCGTGTAAGGAGTCGGAAAAATCCATGTTGTGGCGTAGACAGAAGAACGACACCTTAAGGAATTTTAAGAGCAACAACAACAGCAGCAGCACAACAAAGAACAACGCTGCACCAGACCGCCGACGCAGTCTGCCGGATATCGCGTTTTTGCTAAGCAAGTTGTTGTTGTGCAAACATTGTGGCATCTTTAGGAAGCGAAACGGAAAAGTATTCGGGAAAACGCTGCAAATATGCATTAGGTTGTCTGGACGTTTTTTTTTTTTAATTTTTTGTATTGTATTGTTATTTTTCTTTTTTTTCCTTTTTAGAGCATACGTAGTCTACAAAAATGTTTGGTGTCTAAGTTCAAGACTTTTATGCTGCAGACACTTTAGTTGCACCCAAACTAGCAAACGACATTTCCTTTGTTACGCTTTTGTTGTTTTTGTTGGTTGATGCGACAGTTCTATAGATATTATTTTAGCACTGCCTTTGGCATATTTCTTTTCTTATTCTTAATATTTATCTACTTACTTACGAATGTAAAAGGGTGATCGAAAAGTTCACTAGATAGATATTTCGGGAAAGGAAAATTGTTTCGTTAGCTTTAGCCATTGCTCTAATTTAGCTAAGAAACACATTTAGACTAAATGACAGGCTAGCCTAGTCAATTTAGAACCAATATTAAACCCGAATCCATTCATATACCTCTTCATCCGGTCTTTTCAAACCTGACGAAATCTTCGTTTACCTCTATTTTCACTAATTTTAGTCACATCCAATACTTTTGGAGCAAGAGAATCTATATCTATTCGGACAGCATGTTCCCGATCCTTAATCTTTCACGAAATATTTTTCTCAAACTCTTCGAGTGCTCAGTTTAACATGGTACAGAGTTAAATAGCGCTTGCTCTAAGTCAACGGCTGTTGAGAGTCACACCTTTGCGTGAGTAGCTCAGCCGATTAAAGTGTGGTTTGAAGGCAAAAATTTTATACAACCTTGGATTTAAAATACCATCGGTCTCTACCGCTGATTCACCCTAATTGAAATCGTACATTTTGTTAATAGCAATAAAGCATACACAATAGCTTAATAATTTGGAAAAAATTATTTTATGCACTCTTTGAACTCCCCTCTAGTACACGCACATACCTTGTCTTCCTAGTCTCTTGGACCAACAGAATGACAGCTTTGCAACGTCGCCATTTCATAGATTACTTTCTATTATCGGATTTAACAATAAAATAAAAATAACAACTGCCAATAACAACAATACAGCACTTACGTTTTGGTCGTAACGTTAAGCACTTTAGCTAAGAAGCCAAAAGATGCAGACGCTGGCGCGCATAGTGACCCTTAAGCTGTTGCGCCAACGCCGAACAAGTACATTAATGTCTGCATTGGGATGTTAGGAAATCATTAAGCTCATTACACATGCAGGCAAAAAGGACTAGTGGACAATATTATAGTAGAAAAAGTATTGAAGAAAAGAAAACGCCACAAAAGCGTTTCCATTTGCGGCTGGCCGCTTGATGCGTCCAGGCGGACCGATGCTAAGCGAAAAGTTTATAAAAAGTGTAATTGTAGTAGGAAAAGTGTGTACGCCTCTGGCGACCACGAGACCAACACTCCCCGACAAGTGTGACGAACCGAGTGTCCTTTCGTAAGCCACAAACTACTAACCACAACGGATCTACCGAGGAACTTTTTTACTTTCACCAAAAATTTAATGAGTCTGCGCAACTTGGGGGTAATAAGCGCCTCGGGCTGGTTGGCAAAACCCGAAGAGAGAGTGAAAAATTAGAAAAACTCGCTAAAAAGCTGACACAAGAGCAAAACTTATTGTTGACTGCATATATAAATTGGATGCGAATTGTTAGTGCTCAAGTGTACACTGCTACGACCCCCAACCGACACATTGCCATTAATGAGGTTATGTCACTTTCTGTGCCTTTACACTTCCTTGCATAGCCCTTGTACTTGTTTCTTTACAGAAATACGAAAAATATGCTTGGTGAAAATCAAAGAAAAAAGTTGCCACAAAGAGGCGAAACGTGCAACCACAAAAAATCTAAAACACTTTTCCGCTGATAAAATAAGGAATGAAGCTGAAATGCCACAACGAGAATGACGAAAAACATGCGCTCGCTGCGACAGCCAGCAGCGGCTAAGCGTGCAAGTCAATGTCACAGCAACGCGCTGGATGAGGGGCTGCCCGCGCACTTCCTTTTGTGTGTAAAAATTTTTCTGTCCTCAAGGCATCATTAATTTTATTTAACGGCTGTAAAATTCATATCTCCCCTTGGCACTACAGTTTACCATAATTTGCGGTTATCACAAAGCGTTAATAATTATTTTTTCTCAGAGCACGAGTATTCCTATATGGAGAAGAGAGCAAAAAAATGTCCCCATGTCAATGATAGCAAGAAATTGCGCCTAAAAAAAGCCGGATAAGAAAATGTTAACACAATGCGCTGCCTCGTAAAATATGCAAATGATTTGTCAGTTAGTCCAGGCACTGGCTTGCTTGCCTTGCGGCCGTGCTCTGATGGATTTCAAGGTCTAAAAACACTAATACTCGCAATTGCTTGTAATCTGCGGCAATTTTTCAATTTTCTCCCACATTTTTTGGCAACGTCAGCGTGCTTGTAGCGCGATAAAAGGGATATGGAATTTACATATTTGCATAGATGACCGCAAGGCGCTGTTATTGCTGAGCTTCTTTTAAAGAAATGGCAGATAATGCAATGAAATATTAGTAATTTAGGCAATAATTAAAGAAAACATAATTACATAACACCAAAAATTATACAACGAAAATTTAACCAAAACTATAATGCATGATATATAAAATTACATCCATACAATAAAATATATGTTCTAGGATAATTCGTCGAAAGTATAATTGTTGACAATATATTTAGTCAAAAACTGTTAAGTGGTTTTTCCTGTAGCGGACGAAAACGTTTACCTTCTAGTTTAACTTTAATAATTTTTTTTGAAGTCGAATTAAAGTTATGTCATAAATAAAAAAGATATTTTGATCATGTTAGTTTACATGCTAGCTATCAGATATTATCAGGTATGATATATTCAGACAGACAGACAGATGGACAGACAAACATGGCTAAATCGGCTCAGCTCACCCCGCTGATCAATTATACTTTATAGACCCTCGACGTTTTTTCTGGGTGTTACAAACTTTGGGTAAATGCTGTGGTATATCTAACTGTTTTCATGCTTTAATTAAGGTCTTTCAATAACATTTACAATAGAATATTTAACTAACATCAGTTTTTTTCACGATTTTAAAGAATCAACTTTTGTTCCTGTACTCCTCGAGTATTTAGACAAACATAACTAAGTACTTTCCACTCCCTTTTTTGTAAGACTTATGTTGTATGAAAATCGTAAGCCTTTTTACATCAGCAAAAAAAAAAAACGAAATATTTAATTGCCGTCACATGCTTTGTTATTTCATCAAGCTGTAATAGATTGGATGACACATTCTAGTATGATCCGTTGTCTACATTTTCGAAGACATCCGAATCAATAATAAAGTATTCCTGCATTCAAAATCCACAATGTCGCCTAAAATATCGTCGTATCAGCCTATCAATTTCCACGCCCTTTCTCCAAAACACGAATTTGTCATTACATACAAATTGAAAAGTTGCAGACACACGAAGGAAACGCAATAAGTGCATTAATGGCATATCAACAATCTAACCCACACACACACACAGAGGCACTTGCATACATGTTGACATTTTTCTCGAGTCGATTTTCCGGCGCATTGAGTTTCCTTTCAACAGCGAAATGAATCCGATGACAACGCAGCGCACCATACGTAACACGCCAAAGGCATGTCTAAATGCAAGTGTGAGGATGTGTGTGTGTGTACGCAGGTCCCGTCAATTTTTCACTCATTTGAGGCAATTTGTCAAGTTGATTATTTAAAATTGCGTTGCGCAAGTGACAAGTGACATTTCATGCGACCATGTGTGAGAATCACAAAAGAAGAAGAGTAACAACATGATGACGCGAGCATAAGAGGACTCTTACGACCAAATAAATGAGTGTGCTGTCTGCGCGCTATCTTGGTAGTTGATGGGGGTCGGGTACAAAGAAAGTATTTTCGAAATGCTCCTTTTTTCCTCCAATGCCAACGAAAATTAATTAACTTGTGGCATTGTAGACATCACAATCTTTCAATTGATTGAAATCGGCGTTTGAGAAAACAAGAAAATGTTGTGCTGGCTTGTAGGCCAATCTTTGATCTAAAGTGTCTTCGCTGAGACGCTGTTGCAGCATCATTTTTGAGTTATGAGCACTTTGACAATTAACTGTGTGCGGTGTCTTTCATTATTCTTTAGTTGATATGTTGGCGCAAGTGGCAGCTAATATCCCCTCAAAAGCAAACAGAATATCAATAAGTGTACTCATATATATGTAAGTCCGTATATAAATACTAAAGCGAGGAGCACATGTGTTAGCTTTTGATTGCATCAAAATGCGTTACATTTTCTTAATTCTTAATTCCCGTTCGTCTGGCCGTTCAATTAACCGACATCACGTACGCGCCAGTACTAATTTTTCATTTAGCAGCCAAGGCGACCAATCAGCCGTACCAACGCATGAGAATAAAGAACAAGCAGAACGGCACGTCTAAAGGAGCTAAGCAAATATGCCAACCCAGCGAAAACTAACTACTTTATAAACAAAAACTATGAGAAAGCGCGAGACGGCGAGGCGAAAGAGCACGCTGGTGGACAATGAAAGTCCGCGAGCACCTTAACGACCCACAAAATGTTTGTTAATTAAAAGGTGACCGCATTGCATTCAATGGATCGAGCAGTCCTTTCGCGGCACTAATAACGCGGCAATTTGTTCTTACGGTCCAGCTACTGAGGGGAAACTATGAACGCAGGCCACCGCGTATTGGTGAAAGGGAATCGCAGTGCAAAGGATTCATTTAGTTTGCATTGCGTTGCGCGTGCAAAGAAAACTTCATTCGGCCGTGCGCCTCACCCTAATCAAGTCGCTGCGTTGCGCAGAAATAAAAGCGAAAAAATATGCCAGCGTCAGGGACTTTCAATACTCGAGTGCGCGGTTTTGAAATGCGAGCCTGTGCGTTACGCCTACTTCTGCTCGCACGGCCTGTCGATTGCCACATGAACTAAAAATTAGGTTAGTGCAAACGAAGCAAAAGTTGAACTGACGCTTTTTGTTCTTAATTAAGTTCAGGGTTAGGTAGAGTATGAATGATAGTTGTCATGTTTTACCCGTGACTTGTTTTATATAAACTAAAGTATCATTGCATCAAAGACAATGGAATGTTTCCATGGAAGTACTAAACAAAAAGAAGAAAAAAAGATAAAGAAAACAAGGCGACATGCTACGTGCCTAACGTTACGAAATGTCAAACTTTCGTATTAATTGTAAACGAAGTCTCTCCATTTTAACGTTCATGACGAAACGATTGCACGTATTTCAATATTTCAGCTAAGCAATTTTTTTTTTTTTGCTTTAATACATTCTAGCGGATATATAAACTAGTTTCCTATGGTAGTGTTTCAACGTTTATCTTTAGGGCGACGTGAAAACCTCTCGACTATATCACCTTGACTGATCAGCTTTCGCTGGGTTGAGGTTGAGACATCTGGGATCTCATTCATACCTTCGTTGTAGAGGAGAAATCGGCTGAGGTCGATATCATCCGCCACAAACAGATTTCTAATAAGTTTCCAAGTTAACGTAGATAATTGAATAATACTTTGAGATCTACTTATGCCTAGTTTCTTCAAAGAGTGAACATGTTCGACGAAATTGGAAATATTTCACAGCCAAAAATTTCGGTTCAACATAGATTTGAAGTTTGTTTCTAATTCTAAGGTGCGAACAAAAGCATCAACGTTAATAACAGTTTGTCCGAGCTTTTCAACAAATTTCGGGTATTTCTTTAAGTTTCTTAGACTATTTTAAACAATATTTGAAGATTGAAGAACTTGAAATCATTTTGAAATCCGTCGTCGGAACGCCCCTAAGTTACTTGTTTATGTCGAATGCTTTGGAACTACATTTACATTTACCTTAGCATTTGGTGATTTTCGCTTTAAACTTCAATATTATTGTTCAATATTATGTGTTGTATTTCAAATCACTTCATTTGACTTTCGAATCAATTTCGATAGTTTAAATTTTCTGTAAAAGAAGCTCTTGAATTTTTAAAATACTTATTTTTGCTAATTTTTCAGAAATACCCTTGTTAGTGCTGCTTTTTATTAATTTTCAACTCTTCCTGAGGCATCAATGCTCAATCCTTCACAGCTCGTCTCAATATATTTAAATCACGGATTGCTGACATTGACAATTATTTCGAAGAATTCTGTAATCTAAAGTAAAATTTCGCATGCGAGTTGGCTCACTGGGTGATCGCATTGATCATTCACGCAGAAACTCACACAGCTATACCCTGACCATGCCACTTAATTACAGGTCTCACATAACCTCTCTTTGTCATCTGACTGTATGGACATGCTAAATATGTGTCTGTAGATGTGTGTATGAGCAAAGGCTTGGGTGCTCGTTGGGTGTATGCACAAAAACTGTTGGCCGCTCACTCCATTGCTTTCCATTCATCGCTTACCAGCCAGCGAGCATTGAGAAATTTCGCTATTAATAATAATTACATTCAATTTGGTCAATTAAAAGTGCATATTTGCAGCGGGCAGCCAGCAAACCAGTATTTATTTATTCAACCATTCATTCACTCAACTCTCATACGGTTATTTGTACCATAAATATATTTGTGTATGTGTGTGTGTATGTGTCCACCGTCTCACTTGTTTAGCTCGGTTGATTTATTCAGTGCTTTCATCATTTGAATCCCACAAACAAACAAATACAGCACAATAACAACAACAACTAGCGCATAATAACAACAATATATCATGCTCGCTCATGCGACTGCAATTGCTGCTTGCATTTTATTGTTATTATTATTCTCGATTTATTTTATGCATGCATTTCGGAATTTTTAGTACAGTTAATTTTTCATCTGCGCCACAACCACTTTGGCATTGAAATCACACACCTCCCCCTGCCACCGCCTTTCCGACCGGTCTGCGCCTAAATTATTGTACTTGACTTTTGCCACACTTTGTTTCGTGTTCTCTCTCGTTTTTTTTCTCTGTGTCAATGAAAGAAATCAATTAGAACGCTTTTTCGGTACTTTGGCTATTTGTATTTCTTCTTTCTCCTGTACTACAGCTTTTTCATTTATTATACCCTGAACAGGATATATTAAGTTTGCCACAATGTTTGTAATACACAAAAGGAAATGTCACAGACCCTATAAAGTACATGCATGTATAAGTGATCAGCGTAACGAGCCGAGTCGATTTAGCCATGTCCATCTGTCCGTCGGTATATACGCGAACTAGTTTCTCAGTTTTTCAGATATCGTTAAGAAAATTTGCACTCGTCGTTGTTTATCCCAGAAGCGGCTTATTGCACGGAATCGCCGATATCGCACAACTATAGCATATAGCTTACATACAAACTGAACTGAAATTAGGTGTAGTATATTTCCGAAATTTATCATATATTATTGTCCAGGGCAGCGATAAAATCTTCGAAAAAATTGTTCAGATAGCATATAACAGCCTTACACACTAACCGATCAAAATAAAGTTCCCGCGAAGAATGTTTTTTATTTGTGAAGGACTTCGGTACAACCAAAGTTTATATTTTTTTATGCATATATATTTCCTTCTGGGTATTACAAACTACATGTCTAACTTAATACAAGTATACCCTGCTCAAGTTATAAATATTATTATATATTGAACTTGGCTAAATGTAAACAAAAGCGTCATTACACTAATAAAAGGGGTCATTGACCGTATAATGTAAACAAATGGGTCATTGACCGCATAAAATGTCAACAAATGTGAACAAAGGTTGTGAACTTGGCTAAATCTAACAAAGATTGTTGACTTGACTAAAGGTAAATGAAAGGAGCTATCCCATTAAATTTAAACAAGAGGTTTTCAAGAAACTGCTCTTTACTCGGAACCGCCGATATCGGACCACTATAGTAAGATATAACTGCCATACAAACTGATTGATCAAGATAAATATCTTTTAATACCCATTTATGCTATAGCAAATGGCCTGTGAGGGGTATTAGAGCTTCCGTGTAGCTGAGATTACGTTTTTCAAGTTTTTTTTTTTTGGTTTTATACAATAAATTCGACGTTTTATGCAAACATTTTGTATTGCTAATTGCCGTTCGTTGCAGCGGAAGCATGCAGTTGTGAAAGTCAATCCTCTTGGGGTAGGCAATTAGTTCATAACAGCAATTCGTTCAAGAGGATTTTCGAATTTAATGGGCGTATACATATACATGCATATAAATGTGTATGCGTTTGTAGTTTAAGTAACTATTAAGGCTTTATATTGTATTTTGAGGCCTTGAGTAATATGTAGGTAATTAGAAATTTACTTAATGAATCCGATTTTTTATTTGTTTAAAAAATGTTCTGCATTGTCGCCCGAAAAAGCACCTTTAACGCCTTAATCAGTAACTATTTCCTGTTTTCTGAAAGGTTATCGTAAAAAAATGTTTATAAAGGATAAATGATCAAGATGTGTCATATTGGTACATACGGCAGTTGATGAAAACTGGAGCTCAGGAGAAAAAAACTTCAGTAGCAAGAAGAATGAAACAACAGAATAACATGAAGATGGACTTTTGATTCACCCTTTATTTAGATCGGCAGAAACGTTGCAGACATAACTCAGTAGCTGTTAAGTGACTAAATTATGATCTTGGCTTGGTCAAAAAGGTCACATTCGGTATTATTATCGAATCATGGGTAAATATGTAGAAATCAAAATCCAATTCTAACAGTGGAAGAAGTTAAAAGTGTAACAATTGGAAAAATTACGGTAGCTCGATCGCATGTCCGGGTGTTTAGACACCTTTGTTTATCGAATTCCGCGGTGACTTTTACATCTATTGTCTCCTCGTTATTCCTGGAAAAATGTATGACCAGATTTAGATACTTACGACAGTTGCAATTTGGCTGGAGGGACCCATTTTAGAACATCGATTTGCTAATATTGAGAAAGTTATATTATTTTCTTTAGAAGAGGCAAGTCTTAGAAGGCAAGGTATAGAATTCGACTTTATTCAAAACATGCCCAAATGTCATGTCTGTATATCACATTTATTAAGTGAAATGGTATGACCCTCACTTACTCACTTGCAACTTCACATAAATTTACATTTTAATCCGATTTTCCATTTTCCCCAACTAATGCGATGCACCCGCTGATCCTAATTTATATCAAATAATAAATTGTATTCTTCACTTAAGCCGCAATTGCTCAGCCAGACAACAAGATAGATACTACTTCCGACAACAACAAGAACAGCAACAACAACGATATCACAGCAATAAGTGGCAAGCAAAAGTTGTGCAACACACCGACGCAAATATTAATTCTGCAACAATTAATTTACAACTTGCCACACGTTTCATCACCGTCACCAAGTTGCAACAATACACTCGCTCGCTCGCTGCACACCGGATGCCACCACACGGCGATTGCTAAGAAAGTGTAGTTCATTATTTTGCATTTAACAACCACCCGAAGAGTGGATTGGGTGTCCAACGAGCGAGAGCGCTCCGGTGAGTACAGCGCGCTTCGTAGAAAGCGAGGTGTAAGTAACTTAATCTTTTTCGGAAAATCCCGCTAACTACCGGTGAGCAAGGAAAACTAGTAGCGCCACGGAACAATAAATGTTGTCCTACAATTGTTTATTGCTGTTATTGTAGCTTTAGTCGCAACAACTAGTGTGCGTTTCTTCTCATTCGCACAATGAAATAAATCAAGATTAAAGCTCAAGACGGCTGAGCCGCATTCAACGTGCTTGTTTCCGTTTTAATTACAAAATTGTGGCGACCCAAGCTGTATGTTGCATGTGTATGTATGTGCGCACGTAGCAAGTGCAACACACCTCAGCCAGCAGTAAAACGTAAATGCTGTCATCTCAACTAAGTGGAGAGTGGATTTTTAATATGTTTCGGAACATTCAGCATCTCGCCAGCGTTGCTGGTGCTTACAACACTTTTCCATGTCGACGCTGACAGCTTTTTCACCCTCTGCCTTTTGTGGCCGGCAAAATGAGTTTTTATATATTTCGGACACACTCGAACATTCCGAACAAAGGATAATGCTTTTTTCTAAGCCTTTCCGCTATGTATGCGAGCTTTTTGAATGCCGTCAACTTGCAAAGCGAGGATCATAGGAAAGGAATGCTGCGCTGGTGTGCATTTGTCTTTGTCTGTCAAGGGGTTTTGCGAAAGGGATTAGAATGCGCTCTGGATTTTCTGCCTACCTTCCTTGCCGGCATTTCGACGACTCGGTTAGCTGGCTGACTGGCCGTTTCACGCACTTTGAATTTGCATTTGCATTAGCCGCTCGGCATTTGTGCGAGTTCACAGCTTTGTCAGTTGTTCCGGACCGGTTGTTATTTAAATCCACCACTTACCGGACGAAAGAGCGACTGAGTGATGATGATGATGGGCAAAGAGGTCGAAAGCATAAAGTTGTACTTTTTAATGTGCCATTATGTATGGTTTGAGTTGGTGATTTTGTGAAAAGTTTTACCAGCTGGACATAATCCAAAAAAAATACAGGGTCGGCAATTATCTTTTCACGTACACAATAAAAATTTCCATGAGAACATCTGAAGAGTTGCCATAATAAAGATTGCAAAATAGACGATTTCCTAAGAAACACTTTCACTTTATTCTGAAGTTACGGTTCTCTGAGATTTGTTTCCTTCGAGAAGCTCAAATACCTCCACTGCGAGGATAGGTCCATACAGATTATACAGATCGACCGAAAAATAAATTTAGTAAACGTTTAATAGTTTATGGAAAATGGTAATGATAAGAAAAAAGTTTTATTTAGCGCTGAGATCGAAACAGAACAAGATGTCGAAATGTCTTTGATTTCAGAACATTTTCAAAAACATTCCAAACACCCGTTATGCATAGTTTTTGTTGTTTTTTTTCTTTTTTCTGAACTGAGATTAACGGCAGTAGCTTTCTGCTTCATTTCAGTTGTAAAGTTTGTTTTAAAAAGTTTTAATACTCACCAACCCCGTGCATTACCTACTCAAAACCAGCATCCCACGCAGCATTCCTTGCAATTAGTCTCAGTTGTAATTTTGTCTTTTATTTAAAAACGCTTTTCGCTTTTCAACATTTTTTACTTTGTCCACTTGCACAACGCATTTGCGCCCCTATTTGCGCTGTCGGTTTTGAACTGCCTAAAACCAATACGCCGCACCCCTCACGAGCTCAGCGCGCGTCCCAAGCGGTGACAAATCGCGGTTCGCGTAACGAATGCAGCTCAGCGGTAAGCAGTTTAATAAGGGCTCGCCCCCGCTCCCTCTCATCTTCATTCACGTATTTATTTATGCGCTCTGCCACGCTCATTCATCTATTCAATGCTTATCTGTAGTCTAATTTATCAGCGGCGGCGAACGAATACGAACTCCATTGTGGTCGCCGTTTGACTTTGATGGAAAATGCCTGCATTGGTTTGCTCTACGTACTTGGCCCTCTGCTTGCCACTTTTTTATCTGCTCAATAATTTAACGTAAGTCACTGCCACACGTTCGGGCGCTTAAGGAAGGGTGGCACCGGACGCTGCGGCGGCATAGTTGTGTAGCATATCGTAAATAATCCGCTTTTCATGGATTTAGAAATGCCGAAATGTAAATGCACTCACTGCCGAAGAGTCCACCAAGCAAGCAGTCAACGCCGGCGAGACAGCCTGGCCATCATCATCATCATCAGCAGTAGTAGTAACAACAACTACTAACTCCGCAGCGTCAAAAGACAAGCGTTCGAGAGTGTCTGCGTTGGAGTTCTGCGATTGTTTGATTTTCAGCTCAGACCACTCCAACTTCTTTTGGGCTTTCATGTGACATCTCTTTTGTTGCATTTCTCCCACTCGTTTCTTACTTTAATACTTACTGCTGCACAGCTTTTCTTTACGTGGCAAAGAGCTCACAACTTCCTGCCTGTCTTCCCACTAAGTCATTTGCCATTTAATCTAATCCAAGCAAAAACAAATACAAAGCTGTATATTCTACCACCCGCTGGGTGCTCTGCACTTTCTCTTTGCTACTTAGCACTTCAAATGCATCAAACGGAGTACACTCTAAGCGCTCCACCATCCGAAATCCATGCACCCAGAGCGTGCCCCGACTGCAGCTAATACCGCTTATCCGGCAGTTTTCTTTGAGCAGAGACCACGGCACATTACTCTGCATATGAAAATCAACTCTGTTAAGCCAACTCCTCTCCCCCGCTCTTCGAATGTCTCGCACGTAGTCGCCCAACGTCACAGGCTTCCGCTTTGTTGTGGCTGATAAATTCATTGGATTTTGCTGTGATTCCATTTGTCAAAGCGTCGCGCGTTCATTAATCATCGCCTCATCGGCTCGTCGGCCAGTGAGTCAATCTTGTGGGGCTGCCTGTGTACCTCAACGAGCTTGCCTCTTGTCTGCATGTTTATATGGTTGTTGATGAAGTTGAGTACTTGGTTGACATGTCATCCGTGGAGTTCAGGTCGGATTGGCTTTTGGCAGTGATAAGGACGTATTTGTAGATATCTCTAAGCTAAACTAATGGCTCTTCGCTTTTTCTGGTAATGAATGTTTGTGTGTGGGAGTTGCGAAAGAATAGATAGCTAGATTAGTGTGTATGAAGTTAGAAAGCTAGAAGGGATTTGGAATACAGAATTAAATCAAATAAACATTTTCATTTGATTATTACTGACTAGTAAATATATCTGCACATCAAATAAACTGAGTGCACTTTTTGCTTGACGAGCAAAAGGTTGGCTAATGTTTGAATTCAAAGAGTTGCCACAAGTTTGACAAATAAAATTATATTTAAATAAAAAATATATATATATAAGTGTTTCAGATATATATGTCAAAATTAGGTATGTAGATTAAAAAAAAAAAACATCGATATTTTATTCGGATGATGCATCGAAACTTGACATCGATGTTATGCGATGCATCAAAAATAAAACTTCGATCAAATAATAAAAACACTCTGGACTTACTTTTTCTATTGATTCCCAGAATAAGCTGTTAAATGTTCAACCGACCAAAAGTTCAACTCATTACAAATCCGTTCAGCTCGAACGGCGCGCTTTTGTTTACCTTTAGCGAGGACAACAACCCTGAATATTGAATTTACCATTTTGTTTACAAATTCCGATTTGATCATAGCATAACTTTTGCGCCGAAGAACAGACAGCATTAATTATGGTTATGGTATATATATTATTTTTGATCACAAAATATTTGCATTTAAAATTTGAAGATTTTTCCGACCATAAACCGCCATTTTTGAAAATATCTAATTCTTTTTGTACTTTTACACTAAATGTTCTATCTGCTGCCGCCCAGCTGACTCAACATCTAGCCGGACTACACCGCAGAATATTTACGACTTACCGAAAGTTATTAAATCACGCTTTCAAACTTCCAGCGAACCCCAATTACACCTCGATGGCGAACAGCCTTTTCACTGGTAGCAAAATTTACGATGTGCTTCCATAATATTTTTATAAATAATTCATAACACTAAAGTAATTTGCATAATTTTCGTCAAAAATTCACAACATACAAAAATGTCTACCGACAACAATAACAACAAATGTAATAACATTAACCAAATCGACGCAATAAAAGCGCGCAGATAAAGCTAAAACAACGGGAGCATTGATTGAACGACGTGCTTACAACGTAGAAGTACTCGCATGCTTGTATTGTTGTTGTTGTATGGAGCTGCAATTATCCATTTATACACGCTTGCGTACCAGCTCCACCTCCATTTAGCCGGGCTGCCCGCCTGCCGCTGCGCTGACAGTGCAACCGCGCATGACGATGAATGACAAGCGCACATAAGACGGCATAACATGAGCATACACAGGTATAATTACGGTATTGTGGACATCCTACAAGCATAAATAAGAAGTTTATTTATGCCAACATCGGGTTTGCAGTGAGTAGGAAACAACAACAGCAGCAGTAGTTACATATAAATACTTATTATGTTTAAGAGCGCATTGAGGACAGTTGCCGCGCAAGCGCGAATTCGCTAGGGATGTTCATCATTCAGTGATTGCTGCAGATGTTCGTTGAAAAATCATTGAACTCGAGTCTCGAAAAAGTTCATCCGAATCATGCAAAAAGTTCTCATTGACCTAATTAAGTAAGAACTCTGAGGATTATTTGCCAATCTCCATAAATTTCGAGCTTTCAAAATTACCCCCGTTCTCATAGCATTTCAGCACATCCCTAATTCGCGCTGACTGGTTTTGCGACACGAGCACAAAAGGCGTGCTACAGCAGCACAAGAGCAACAATAATAACAACAGTGGGGAGAATATGGTGAACCCGACCGCAAGACGAAAATTAAATTAATGCCACGTAATTATTGGTAATTTTTATTTTTGGCGAACCAAGAAATTGATTCCTGTCATAACTTATGCAAATTTCACATTCACTGTGCGCGCAGTAAGTCTGTCCGTCCGCGCAGAGTCAGTCGCGATACCACATTTCGTGTCAAGTCGCTGTTACGCATTCGCTACACGATTAAACGTGTGTGTGCAAAACATCGCTGCGCCTGCGCCTGCGCCTGTTCTAGAAGGAGACCATCAATCGTGCTTGCATGTTACAGCTGCTGGAAATGATTCACTTGCTGGTGCTCAAGTTGTTCGCTCCGACATTTTCCTTTGCAAATTCCATGAAACAAGTTATGCGTACACTTTTGGGACAAGCGAATTTTTAATTTACCACGTTGTTAAGCAATTAATTAGAAAATGTCTTGTAAACACTGAAAATTTTGTTCAGAGAATTTCAAAAGCCGACGTGTACAGCGTGTTTTGTTTATAGAAACGCGTATCCAAATGAGGCGGAGAGCAATTTATTAAATTAGCAAAGTGGCCAAACCAAACTTTTTAACATTTTGCAATACATTTAATTAAATTAATAATGTAGGTATACTTTCATCGATCAGTTATTCTTAAGATTTTTTTAAAAACTATGTGAGTCATTGTGTCTAATTACGATCAGAACAGTGTGGTTTTTTGCTCTTCTGCAGATAAAATTAAACCCACGGTTGTATTTTCAACTAGAGGCGGGTCACTTCTATTCGACCAAGTGATTACTGGGGAAAGATATATATATTTTTGTATGAGGTATTTAAGTATAGTATGCAAGCAAAAAATCCCTAATCAAAAACCCCAGATTTTTGGTATTTAAGTATAATACGTAAGCCAGAAATCTCAAACCAAAAACCGCAGCTCCTTGGTAGTTAGATATCTAGCGTGAAAACAAAAGCCAAACGTTTAAGATTGGAGACTAATAATAGATGTCACTCCAGTAAGAGCCAAAATGAAACAAGTAACACAGTCATCGCCAAATTGGCAGAACAACTATACATATTTATAAGTATTGTAATATAAGATTATCCCGCAAGATTGTTTGAAAGTGCTATGTATGCCTTTGTTGGGGAACCGATTGACTTACTTTCTAAATTTCTGGCAAGTTGAAGATCAAATAAATTATTGTCAGTAATGTGTGCAAATTCGTTCGCTGTTTTATTCTCATCACTAGCACTAAATATTGTTACTCTTCCTTAATGAAGTCGTTATCGAAGAGATTTGAGTAGCGTGTATTACAACACTGTTCATTTTGCAATTGCACTTAAGTTCACAACTCTAAACTCTACTATAATAAAAATTGAAAGCTGCTTCTTTCAGTAGAAATATGATATGTCACTTCGACCATGTATATAGAGTTGTAGTGTCGACATTCATTTAAAAAACGTTTTTTAGACAACATACCAGTCGTGCAATAATTTCAATCAGAAAATAATCAAACGAGGGCAAGAACATCTCTCGTACTGTTACCAGAAATTTATGCAACTACTTTAAATTTTAATTTGACTCAAAACTCTTGAAGAGAGTGCCTCAGATCTTGGAGCTTTCATGCAAATAACAGAAAAAAAATGCAAAATTAAGTAAAATAATATCTACAGTTCTTTTTCTTCTGAGATATCACCAATGTCGGCGAAAACTAATGCCTTAGTTTGAGATATGATTAAACTACTTTCTGACTTTCTAGGAAGCAGATATTTTAATCTTATTACTAAGCCTAAGCCAGTTCAGACAGCATTCGCACACACCAAAATTTTCTCTCTGCTCACTCCGGTTTCATCTTATTCCAAAACTATTACTGTCAGCAGGGACGTGAGTACTAAGACATGAGAGATTAGAAAAATTATTGAACAGATAACTGCAGATATTTATTTTTATCCCGCGATACCATTACATCGTATGTTATACTAATCTCGCGAGCAATTCCCTTGTAGCCTCGGATAGCTATAAAAATGAAAAATCGTTATATTAAGGAGCTCGAGTTAACATAAAAATAACAGAAATGTTTGCTACTAGCCACAGTTTTTTATTGTAAACTTTAAAAGCGATTGTGTGAAATGAACAACGAACCAATGGCAAGATAATCGCGCACGTTCGATCCTCAAGCTCGCAGACAATATTAATTTTCTACACAAAAATCATTCAACTGAAGTAAAAGTGGATAAAATCCACTGCATGAAAGTAATATGACAATAATGACAATACGAGAAACAATGGAATGCAATATAAAAACGCTGCAGGTAATGAAAAATGTATTCGCTTTGATTTTCAACTGCTTTATGGCAATTTCGATATGAATTCAATGCGAAAAAGCCTCATATATCGAACAGCGCTGCCACATACGAGTATACACATACATTGTAAAATAATATAGCTGCGCCGCTTGTACCACATATCTCATAAAATACAGTATATATTACAACAAAAACAATAAGAAATGCAACTGTTACATGCAAGTGGCTATGTGGCGCCACAGCAGGACACACAGCCCCAGCAGCTACAAACGGATTAATTTATTATTAAATATTCACTACAATCGCCATGCAACACTTAACTGGCTCGATGGAGACACGGCAGGCGGCTGAGCGATAAAAAGGACACCAATCAACCGCCGGAGCTGGACAGTGCGCGCTGCAACACACGCGCTTGCCACTGCACTGCTGCCATTGCTGCTGTTTGGCTGTTGCTGTTGGCGATTTATTAAATGCACGTCATGTTGCAACTAATAAACTACAACAAAAAAGGACTACGCGCGTCCAAAACGGTAAAATGTAAATGACATTAAAATGCCTTTAAACAAATAAAAAGTGCGTGAATTTGATTGAGGAAAAAATGCACACCGATTGTGTTGGCTTTCACACGTGCGCCTGCGCCGCTGGGCCATGCACGCCACCGCCACCAAGCAGCGCACACACACACACATACACGTCAATATGTGCAATGAGTGCATAACTGCCACGCAGACTGATAAGCATGCATCCCATACATATATATATATACATGTATGTGTGTGTGCTTGCGTGCCACTTTGAGCGCCGAGTAAATTATTCGTGGTTGCCACACGTACGTGCGCTCCAATAGCGCGGCTACAGCAGCATTACTACCAGGTTTTAATGTGTATTTTATTGCAACCGCTTATTTGTTTTTCAATTTCCATTTCATTTGTATTCTGCCTCTCGCTCCCGCTGCGCTGATTTCAGCGTTTTCTCATTAAACGTTTATTGGAATCTGGTAGTGAGGCATCGATGTTGTTGCCGCGACTGCGACTGCTGCTGTTCTGTATGTACAACAACAGCAATGGCAGAGCGCTATGATTTATTTACATGCACCCCATAGCCTCACTTACCGCCGCTATCGCACACAAACACACACACACGAACACATGCAAGAGTTCGTGTGCCTCGCCGCCAATTCGCTCGAAATCAAGTACTCGCTGTACCTGTTGTGCTGCATCAGCAGCGAGTGAACGCGAGAACGCTGAGAATAAAAACGGCAGTCTTCCTTTTTTCCAATTTGACTGCAATTTCAATTCCAATTTCTTGGCCACCCGCTGATTTTTATTAATCATTCGCCCATTGGTCACAACGCATATGCTGGCTAGTGCTTTAAAGGCTCTTTTTCCATGCATGTTTGGACATATACATACATACTGCGAACATATGTACTCACTTTGCTTTTTCGATGTCGAAAAACTTAATAGGAAGGGGTTCTTACATTAAAATTAAGCTCGCTATAGTCACAAGTATTGTCTACAAGTCTCCCAAAGGACGCAAAATAAAAAACCGTGATAAGAACTTTGTCAAAAAACATCAGATCACTCTATTTAAATAAAATCTCAAATATTATTTTCAGTTTCTCTCCATGAGCTGAGAAGGGCAGATACTCATTACGCAATTCGCAGTTAGTTAAAATTTGTATCCTCTCAGAATTACATACAGAAGGCTAGGTGTCGTCATCAATTCTTATTACTCAAGGCAACCAAAAGCACTTTCTGACTATTCATATCCCCATCTTACCAAAACCAAAGATTGTCTAATTTCATGTCATCAATTTGAAAGCAAAAAATTGTATTTGTTCTTCAAAAAAATACATATTAGAGCAAAAAGTCTATGTTAACAGCATTTTCAAAGAATTAGACCATATTTCGATTAATAAAGCCAAATCTTCATTTGAGTCTAGGCAATAATTTCTTTTTGATCCAAGAAACAGTAAAATATCGAAAGAAAAAATTTAAAAAGAAAAAGGTTATATGAGATATAACACGAGCCATTACTACGCCTACACCTTCTGTACTTTACGACCGATCGGTTTAATTCGGGAAGAGGTCGAAAAATTTCAAATCTAGAAATGGCGTAAATCTATCTAAAAATGGTCAAATCAGCTATATTTAGTTTCTATAGATCCACGCTCACCAAGAATATACACATTTTCTTAATCTCGATACATACAGCTTACTCCTTTTCCAGATATTTAGCAGATTTGATTGTACCGTCCATGAATGAAGTACTGATTTTTTTATAAAAGATTTCAGCCTCTTCCCAAAAACTAATAGGCGGTATCTCACAATCATCGGCTTGAAATATATTATAGAAAATATATTCAGGATCTCATATTTAGCGCCAGCTGGTATATAGGTGCATGACCCATTAGTGGTAGCCGCATGATTTAAGGTAATAATAAATCATCGAACAACGCAAGAAACAACCCAAATAATTGAGCTCAACACATGTTGTTCGAAAATTCCAATTCAAACCCATTAAACATGAGAAAATGTAGCGCCAGGCTAAACACAAATATTTAAATTAAATGGTGGGGAAAGGGGCGGGCAAAAGAAACCTAGCGCATTGAATATCTCAATTTGTGTTATTCCTTTTATGGCTATCAAGTGTACTTCTTCATAAGTGCAGCTGAGAAATATTCGAAAAATGTAACAACATAACACTATATTCGAAGTAGGAGGAACCAACAACAACTAAATAGTGATTAATTATGGCGCAAACGCTGAAATAATTAGAAGAACGATTGTGGTTGTGGAGAAACCACTTTAGGCAAAAGTGTCAGTGAATTACACACTACTATTTATTCAAGACACTTTCATGCACACAACTGTAAGAGGGTGAAGGAAATACGAGCTTTACCATCACCGGCCTTCGGTCGAAATTTCCTAACAAAACACAGACCAATGTAAGAAACACCAAATGCCTGGCACAATAAACAAACCGTAAATGAGATATCACCAACAAATGCCAAATGACACCTACAATACATACTCGCACACACACACGCACGCACACACTCATATATTATATTAGAGAGATATTTATGGGTTCAGCAACGCAAGTTGACCTCTGTGGCGGTGGCGTGTGACTCAATTAATTCATCAGCGCAAATAAACATTAAAATTAATTTTGAAAAATTGTTAAATATAAAAATCATAAAATATGTATACGTTCACGGTCCATGACATACATAAGCCATGCTGGTTTTTACTAAATTAATGTTTTTTTTCTATTTACTTAGCTCTGGTTGGAAATTTGCATTTTTGCAATTATATAAAAAGCACGCGCGCATTGGAGGCAGCGAAAAAATCAAATTAAAACGCAAATAAAATAATGTCCCTATAAAAAGCCACAATCAAAAAAGAAGCAAAATCACAAAAACGCTATAAATATTGTCACACTTGCGCTTTTTAATGGCGATACGCGACCTCTTTCCAAGCAAACAGTTTGCGGTGGCTAAATGCTTTGAGTGCTAAACTCAGCGGCACTGTGCTGCAGTTTTGACATTGTGTAGTAAAAAATTTTGTGAATAATCTAAAACTAGTGATATAAGAAGACTATAAAATTATTATAAATCATAATTCTTTATTCTTTCAATATACGAGTACAGTGCAGCCAAAAAGTATGTTAACTTTTTAAACAGTGGTAGAAACAGAAGAGTACTAGCAATAATTATTTATTTGTTATTATTTAGGAACAATATTTAAAATTGATCTTGAAGTATTTTCACGACACTGAAACAACCTGAAAGCAAAAGTGGAATAATATCACTTTTTGCTAAGAAAAAAGTTCGAAAACGAAATCAATAGTTTGTTAAGTGGGAACTGAAAACATTTTGATAGCAAACTGTGGCATAAGAGCTTGAAATTTTTGTACGAATGTGAATACAGAAAAGTCTATATGACGGCTTTTATTTAAACAATTTCTTGGAATATATAAACCTTTTCAGCATCTTCGACGTTTAGTTTGTTTAAAAACAGACTCGCTTATATAGTCCATATTTTCAGGACTTCATTAAATGCTCTTTATCGATAGTGATTGTTTCATTGTTTATTTTGCCTCCTTGTGGTTATCCAGCAAACGAGAAAACAATGAGTGTAAAGATTTTCTTGCGTTACACTCGAAGAGTCGCTATTTCTTCTCCTGTGAGCTTTAAAAACATGTCACGCGGTAAAATGCTTTCATCTCACTCAATTCTTATAGAGTACCCTACTGCTTCAGCTTTTATGAGACTATAAAATTATTAACGAGTATAATACTGATGATGACTGAGCAGATCTGTTACTTGGTAAAAGATATCCTTTAAAAGATTATTTTACAATACGTCTAATGGTAGACCACATTCAACGTATCAGGAAAACAACAATATTATCTTTAACTCGGCCTCGAACACTTAAAAATTGTATTTCAAAGATTTTTCACCGGCTTTTACAATCCAAACCTTGCTTGTCTTTGTAGTCTACGCACGAAAGCTCCACGTCTCGATACCACCTCCAGTTATTCGAGTTCTACTACACATTTTTTTTTTACATTTCAAAAGTCGTTTTTACTCTCTCTCAAAACACAGTGCCTCCCAGCTTTAAGCCGTGTTGCTAGCTCGTTGATAGCCTTTGCACAACTTCGCACCCGCCCGCCGCGCTGGTATTGTCGTTTGACACGCTGCTATGGCTATGACCATTGTCATTATTGCCGCCGCCACGGTTGAGTATTTATTGTCACAGCACTTTTGGCATTTGTCGTTTCGCATTTGCACGCCGCCCATTGCGCTGTCAGTGTCGCTGCGTTGCGGCAGTTTATTTGCACATTATTAAATCGTTAATTATTGTGTGCTTTGGCGTCTGTATGTATGTATGTGTTTATATTTGTGTGTATGTGTGTGTGTGTGTGCCTTTATATTTATTTATTATACATTTATTACTGCTTTTATTTATTTGCATACACACATGTATGTGTGTGTGTGTTCACGCGACACTTTGCGCTGCTCTTGGCCGCTTTTGTGCTCCACTTCTTTTTTTTACTGCTATTAAATATGTTTGCTCCTTTTGCCGGCCATTTTGTGAATGTAATTTATGCGCGCGTTTAAATACATTTCGCATTCATAATCGGAGCACATTGTGGCGGCGCAATAATACGCGCGTAATGATAATCGTCATTGTTCACTTCATGGTTTTCGCGGTGTTGACTGAATGCCGTTACTGCTGCAGCCACTGACGGCCAAGTGTTTGCGCTTGCGGTAGTAGTAATATGCGTGTGTGTGCGTGTGTGTGCAACAAAAGTATGTAAATACAATTTCAGTGGCAGTTTATGCGTTTTTCGCTTCATAGACGGTGTAAATGACGGGAAACTGTAACTACTCGGATATGTGATAAAATTGCCAAAGGCAACCAGAGAGGGTCCTATGCAAACCAATGCAGCCTTGGAGCGAGTTAAACTAAATTGCGAGGTAAGCAAAAGAAATAAATCGGAAAAATCGAGCTAGAAGTTCATTTTAATGAGAACGTAGGCTCACAGCTATCGAAAAAAAATTACAGCGCTATTTAGCGAAAAAGGAAAAACAAGAAAAAATGTTAACCTCAGTTGCACTAAAGCTACATATAATACACCAGACATATAAAAAAAATTCCATTCAAAAATTTAATTTTGATCGATGAGTTTGTAGGGTAGCTAAGGACTCTTTCAGTTTTGATTGATCCTGACAAATAAGCAAACTTTCGTGGAAAACTTAATATCCCTGTTCAGGTTAAAAAATTGCAAAATTATTCTGCTAATTCCATGCAAAATCTTTAAATCCGAAACTAGTATATATATAGCATTTTTATAAAAATAATAAAATACTTTAAAAAAAATCCGCGTCACATTTCCCGCAGCCAAATTCCCACTGGGTCAGCGGTTAAATATTTAAAGTGCTTCGCGTTCATATTTCCACGCTGTGTGAACATTTGGTGACATTTGACTTTTCATGCGCGGACAATAACCCGCAAGAGCGTTGAAATCCTCCCAGTTGCAAGTCAGTGCAGCAGCTTCGCACTGAAAGTCAGCTGTAATATGTGGGCGTCACACACACCCACACACACACATGTGCGCGCCTGTTGGTTTGCTTGGCGAATTGTGTTCTACGAAAATTTTTAATGTCATTTCACTTTTTATTGTTGTTGCAGCTTTCGTTATTTCACTGAATTATTAACCGTTTTATTGCTTTGTTGTAAAAAGCGCGAAAAAAGTTAAATATATGAAAATATGGATTTATTGTTTTTATTATCATCACGCAGCCTGATGCATATTACTCCTCATTGTTGTTATTTTTGTTCTGTTTTCGTTGTAATTATTTACATTTGTTGACTTTTTTATGAAGTCCCAGCTGATTTATATACTCGGCCACACATGGCTGCAGCCCAACTGCTGGGCCGAAACTCCACTGACACGAGAACTAGCGTCGGAGCATTTCGGTAGGTACTACGAGCAATGGCAAGTAAGGTTGTGACTATTTTCGGGTGAACTCTTAATACTATGATTCATAAAACAGAGACTTTTGATGTATAAGAAAAATAAATTCAGATTGTTACCAGAGTGATATAAACCACTTTCCGCACCTACACATATGTAAGTACTTTTGTCACAGAATCGAGCTCAGACATTTTTTGACAGCCTGGAAAATTATCTTCGCTACACATTACGCCCATGCTTGTATATAAGACGCCAAAAATTCTTACTTTGTAAGGTATTTCTGCTATTACCTGTTGAAAAAGCTTTTGCTATCTTAACTTTTTCAGAGTAACGGTACGCTCTCAGTCGGTACAGGGGGCTTCACAAGGAATTATTGATTGCACGGCATCGCCCCTTCTAGGTCCAATGTACATAACTCATAAACTGCTGTAGATATTTCTGTGTAAAACTTAGTTAAGGGTTAACATGGCTTTCACGGCTTCCAAGAATCGATTTTTTTGTCTTATTTACTTTTATAACATCTCTAAAATATTCTCCTAGTACTCAAGTTGATCCAAATAATAGTTTTGGATATACAGCCTTGAAAAGTTGTGCACTCGAGGCGTGAACTAATAAATTGATAGTAACAAAATTTTACATAGATCTTCGAGATATAATGTACAAGATCTTGAACGAAGGATTTTTGTTTTGTTTAATTATACCTATTGAAAACATATAAAAGCATCCAGAAATTTTCAAAAAAATTTGCACTTTTTGGTTTTTTCCTTTTTTATATCTAACATATCTAATGTAAAATCTTCAAAAAATGGTATTAACCAAACGCACATCTCATAAAATTACTATGCTTAAAAGTAGCAAAAACTCTACAGTTCCATAACGCAAAACACTAACAATGTTAACTTAGGTATGAACAATCTTAGAAATCACCGAAATTAACTTTTATCTGTTCCGAGTAATATCTGTACTGGATATCAAAACTTTTGTATTTCTGGATGGCTTTAATCTACATATATACAGGTATAATTTTAATATATATATTAGGGTGGAGCAAAAAAACAATTTTTTTTGCTTAGCCTGTGGATAAAACTTGTACATTATAAAAAAAGACATAAAGTCCTACCATAAAGGCCCACTAGATTTTAAAGTAAATTTCGATTTTTTAACAAAAAAATTTCTTTGGTTTAAACTCTTCAATTTTATTTGAAAATTACCGAATTTGGACGTTTTTGTTTTAAATTTTATTTTAACGGCTAAGGAAAGCATGTTGTCGTTTAAAACTTTTTTTTAAAACTCCAATAATGACCACAAAATTTTTTTTTAAATTAATAACTTTTAATTGGGCAGAAAGAGGACTCTCCACAGCTTCTAGAACACTTATAAAAAAAATTTTACGATACAAAAATTTTAACTCGAAATCTACTGTAAAATTTAGTGGGCCTTTATGTTAGGACTTTATGTCTTGAGCCACCACTAGATGTTTAAAAACATATTTTTTTTACCAAAAATTTTCTTTTTTTATGTCTACAAATTCTAAGCAAAAGGGGTTAAGCAAAAAAAAATTTTTTTTCGCTCCACCCTAATATATAGGTATATTAATAAAATAAGAGAAAATGTCTTATTTACTTTATGAAATAAAAGCAGCCGATTCCTTTGCCTATCCACCGAACACCGAATAAACAAATTTTCGCCTTGTCGATATTGTTCACATATGTCAAGTTCGTTACAGTCCACAGTTTCGAAGTTTGAACCATTTGGTTGTCAAGCACCTTTTCAACACTTATTCCAACATATATATGTACAGTTATTTTGAGAATTATTCTGAGAATTACTTACTAATATACTTGGCATAATTTAAATTGGTCTGAAAAATGCATTTTATCGGTGCGTGCATTTCATAGCTCCAGTGAACTAACTTGTATTTGGTTGGTCGGCTTTAACACAAATATGAAATTCTCATAGAATGAATTACTTTCTCTAATTAAGGAATATGGATTCGACACGCAACACTTTTTTAACTATAAATTTTTATAAAAAAGTTCTGCATTAAACTCGAAATACTTCACACGCCTTTAATTCTTGCATGTTGGGCCGCGCAAGAATGTGTTCCACCTTATTTGTTTATTGCGCTTTTATGCTCTTGCATTATGACATGCGTAATATCCTTGTGTAAATATGTGCCATTTCATTTTAATGAGAACTATAAAAATGGTGTCCTTAATTTCATTAAATATTAAAGCGCATAATTTTTAATTGGAATTATCAAGTATTTTTACGCACACGTCAAAAGCATAAAGCGACGCACAGCTGTCACCAGCATGCATATGTGTGTGTGTGCGTGTGTGTAAAATTGTGCGAATGAGATATCCGTTTGTGTACACATGCCATTACAATTAAAGCAACGGCGTGTAATTACAAGCACTCGCTGCACTTTTTAATGACATGCGTGTAATTTTCACAGGAATTAAAAATAATAAATGGAAAAACTATTGGAAAATACGCGCATTTTCAATTTATTAGCATTTTTCATCATTCACTCGCCATACCAATGCAGCCACATATGCACGCACACAAAGTCGCGAGGCATGCTTGATTCTATGAGAGTCAGAATAGTTAGCGGCGAATAAACAAACTTGAAGCGGAGTTGATAAATTGTTGGTAAAAAGCGATCTCATAATTAAGATGTTCATTAGGCCGATGCAAATTAATTGCAGGCGATCAATCTTCGCGCAGCGAAAGCCTCGATTAAGGCCCCCCTCATCTGGCCGGCGTGCCTACACATAAGTCACGCGTCTGTGTGTGTGTGCATGCTGGCGACACGCTGGACCAATTTTAGCGATTCTAAAACGACTATTCACCACACAGCAGTGGGCTAATCGACTAACTACGCGCGTTCTAACGCGCACTCGTTTGTTTGTGTGCGCCTGCGTGTTTTTGTTTTTATTATGCGCCCCGCAGTTTTGATCATTAATTAATCAACAAGCCGTGCCCATATTGGCTACAAAGTAAACGTGAATATGTGGCACTCGCTGGTGAATATGCGGGCTGCGTGCAACCACATGTTGCATACCACTTATTCAACGGCGACAACCTGCTGTTCACACTAGAAAAATTAACCAACAACTAGAATATGGAAAAAATAGCAAATGATAATGCGTTTAAATCGCTGCCACGAGAAAATAACATTCCGTAGATAATTAAAAGTCTAAAAAAGTCGCAATCAAATATTTATGCACACATACACACGTGTATACATATAGTAATTCTCATGCAATCCATTAATTTGGTAATATGTGTGATTCGCAACAACACTGCCGACATACATACAAGTATGTAACAACACAGCTCGCTTTGGCTTTCGAGCGCTTCGTTGGCAACTAAAGTCCACTTGAAGCGGCATAGAGCGATTTAATCTGGTATTTTGTGGTGGCTTAACGAAAGCGATTCATTTTTCAAACTCAAAAGCTTTGAATTTACTTATTTTTTTATTTATGAGCTGAAACTTTGCTAAGCCTTTGCACATTTATCAAATTTTTAATGAATTTTGCGTAGCTGATTTTCAGCAATTTATCAACAAAATTAGAAAAGATCGGGCGTTCATTTTGATATATGCGCTTTATTGAAGATTATTAATTTGAATCTAGTATTTCTTTAATTTTGGACAATATAGTTAAGCATATAGAAGTTGAACAAACTCGAAATCCCACACAACCGAGTTTCTCATTGAGGTTGTTACTACGAAGACTCTGTTACAAATAATAGGTAACTTACATAAGCAGTGCGAAATAATTAGAACAGATTTTAAACTCAGCTCAGGTTATTACGTGACCGTCTCCAGATATAAAAATTCGATCCGAATCTATCTCGTTCTAATAAATGTAAAGCATAATTTCGGTCTTGCAACAATATTTACAATCTGAGAATCTATCAGAGAACTTTCTTACCGCAATCAAAATTAGCATACGCCTCAAAGCCTTAAAGATAGTTTTGAAGTCTGATATCCAGAGTGCACTTACTCTTTAGGGAGAAAAATTAAGCAATTTGTCGAAAGGAATCATAAGCTAAACTCACAGAGAAGTTAAAGCCCCGTAATTAAAAATGAACCCGAAAACGAATATAAAAGTTTGTATCGAGTATATTGTGTGAAAGTTGAAGCTTGCCCTCAACAATATTAGGTATACCGTAGAAAAACCTTTTGAGCTGTGCAAAATCTGCCGAACAAGAAGGGCAGGGTACTCTTTGAGTTGTTGAATATCAAATCAGTAATGCGGGAGAAAAAAAGTAACGAGGTACAATTGTTTTATTAGTGCCTTGGAGTGCGCATGGAAAAATCGAAATATGTACTCTCATATAAAGCAGAGTTCGCATTGGCGTTTTAAATCCCACAACTCGATTTGACAGAGTTGAATACTTCCTCGAAATCAAACGTGCATTGCTCGTGCCAAAGAGTACCATTTTGAACTAGAAAAATTTAAAAGTAAATACCTCTCTCGACTTAGTAGGAAACGCTCGTAGTAGAAAACGCTTGTCGATGACAGAATCCAACTTTTTCTATGTTTGAAAAAATTTTTCTACATGATGAAACTGCAAATAAAACAAAGATGAACTCTTCGAACTTGTACATTAATGTTGTCCCCAAGTAAAAATTCAACGACTATACTGTCTAAGTCATACTATTAGAATCGATATAGAGTTCGCGGCCATGAAAGTATCCAAAGGTAGAGATAAGAAAGTAGATACTTGAGTTGTCAAAGTATTAGTGGAGAAAGGACAAAGCTGAAATCGCTTAGACAGCGTTGAAATCGTTTACAGCGTCGAGGAAGAAGAGTAAAAAGTGGACTGGCTATTAATCACTAATTTCAAAAATTATCCTTTTGCCACAATCTGTAATCTGCATAAGAAATTTTTTAGCAAATAAGCACTTTTTTGTGAGGGATTTTCGTATTTTCTCCAAGAAGCTCAGAAGGCAGTAGCAATCGGAAGCAACAGGGTTCCAAAATTGTCAAACAGAATAATTCGCCCTCTCCATAGTGTTAAATCCTTTAATTTGAACCCATCACTCATTAATTTGGACTAGCTTGTAAAATTAAACCTAAACAAACAAAATTGCTGGCAACTTGCGCACGACAAAGTTGACAACAACTCGCTTTGTAATTCTCGGTCCATTCGCCCATGCATCGCTGCACATTTCACTTGCGCTGAAGCGATCACAGGCGCTCAAAAGCATGCAAAATACCCACTACAGGCTCTCCTACAAGTAAACCGAGACAAAAGTCCGTCACGGCAGCAAAGCAGAATGACAGCAACAACAGAAACAAACACAAAGCAATGGTGTAGAATATCAAATTAAGTCATTGACACACAACCAAAACAAAATTCCAACACAACAACCAACTAACACACACACACACACACATGCAAGCTAGTGACATAAATATATCTAGCGTCCAAAGATGTCAATCGTTGGCTCGAAAGCCATGACTTGCCGAAGCGCAAACTCACAAACTACAAGCGGACGAATTTGTTTTATGCATAGCAAGCTGTCGCCTTTTGTCAAAGTTAAGAACTTTCTGCGAAACTACAAAAGCGCATTAAAAAGCACACACACATACGTACATACATGCATATATGTGAAGAGGCTTGTTTTGTAATAAAAATACATGTGTAAATTCGAGCAAACACCGAACCCACCGAATTAATGTCACCGTCCGTTGCTGACTCGGCGACCGAAATTTGATGTGGCAAGTTCGATACTTACACGTCCGATTTTGCAGTGAGTTGTTTCCTTGTAGTTCATGGGCTCCAAAATTGCTTGTCACAAATAAACGGCAAACATGCATAAGGTTAGTCGCCCAAAAGTAGGCAATGGCTGCCGGGGTTTATGTTAAAACTATGGATATTTCCGCAGAAATACACACATATTTAGTGTGAAGTGCAAATAAAGCTATAAACCTTTGCCTTTTGCTCTGCTTACATAAATTAAGTGAACAGTGTAGTATATATCACATATTAAATTTTCATTACAGTTATCTCATAAAAAAAATTGGGGAATGCTAATTTGAAACAGTTGACCAGATATAAAATTGAGTCCGTTTTGGTCACTTATAGTGTGGTCTGTCCTGCAAACACCTAGAAACAAATGTATAATGTGAAAAGAGGTGACTGAAATCTGCAAACCTTCTTTCCATAGCTTAAAAACTCGGTGATAATTCAAAACGAGTAAAAATAATGTTTCGATGAATCGAACAGATTGGTTATAAACAAAAGTAACCGCCCGAGAAATTTGTTATACCCCAAAGCTCTTCGTCTAAATGTAAGAGTTCGGGGCACAAAGCACCTGTGAATGAAGTGTGATCATCATCGCAGGGATCAGCCCCTGGTCAAACTACAAGGACATGGTTTTCTTAAAAATAACGGGTGAACCACTTAGACGTACTTTTTTCAATAGTCTTTTTTTTTTTTGAAAGATCACGCTTGAGACGTGTCAAACTATCATTTTATATACATTCGCTTACACCAAAACGGTTTAGAAATGTACTTTTTAAAAATAATTACAATTTTTTAAAAATATGGCCGGCAAATATGAATAATTATAAAGAAATAATAAGATATAAGGCCTGAATAGATAGAACACCAGTTTTGAAAGTAAACTTAGATATATTCTGGACTAACAATAGCAAAATGGAGGTGTTTCACTAGACTTACGACCGCTTTTCAAATCAAAAAACATGAAATCAATATAAAAAAATTTAATTTTCAAATCATTTTAAAAAAGTTTAATTTTTATACCCAGAACAAGCTAAGTTTGCGAAGTTCGTAACACCAAGAAGTAAAACGCCAGAAACCTTATAAAGTATATGACTAACTGATCAGCAAGGCGAGCTGAGTCGATTTAGTTCTGTGTGTCTGTCAGTATGTGTGTTTGTAAAGGTATTTATCGATATATAAACTGCTCATTTGTTGAAACCGCCGATATCGAACAAGTGTATACTATAGCACCTACATAAACTGATGGATCAAATTAAGATGAAGATATTTATAAGAAATATTTTTACTTTAGATGCACCTGTGAAGGGTATTACAGCTTCGGTGCAGGCGATGTTAACATATTGGTCATTTCTTATTTAATTTTTTTTTTTTAATCCTTCTTTTAATTTTGCTTTGAAACATTTTTTAAACTCAAAGAATGTCGGTGCATCGAATTTCATAAACAAGATGATCCTTAATTTCTGATTATAATGTAGGCATTTTAGAAATTTATTTATAATATAAAATTAATTGCCTATAGGTAATTGTAAAAGTAATAATTTTCTGTATTTCCAAATTAAATAAACTCCACAAACTCCTAAAGCTGTCTTCCCGCAATTCCCGCACGATAAACCACAAAACGACATAACAAGCAATTAAATCCTTGTGTATAACATTAAAGTCCCGAAATTGTGGCCAATAACGGAAGAAAGTGAAAACTGGCAACAATCGTTAGCAGAAAAGTTTAAACGCGCCAGCTGTGCATTGTACTAATGAATAGGAAATGACACACAACAACACTACAACGCCACAAGCAAAACACTAACTACACACGCATATAAATATGTGTGGTAGCTGTTGCTGCTGCTTATGTCAGCGACATGTGACACAAGTGAATTGTCACTCAACACTCATGACAAAAGTTTCTTCCGCCGCTGTCAACAACGACGGCGCTAGTGGTGCCACCGCTCCACCGTTTTGACGGCGACGGCGGATTTTGCGACAGTTTCACGCAGCAGGGAGGCGAAACATGTAACGAGGTCATTTAAGGTTGTCAGCGCGCCAAGTGACACGCCCCACGCCCACACACTTTCTCTAACTCACATGCATACATAGAAGCTCTCACTTGCGTGTGAGGAAAAGTTAGAGAAGCTTGTGTGGACAGGGTAGTGGCAAAGGGGAATGTGATTTATAACAATAAAAGGCAACAAAAATAAATTACAATTCTAAAAATTTTATATAAAATTAATTGAACCAGCATGACTTAATCGATCTAATTACAAGTCTGATTATACATGCTTACAATATTTCCTAAAACTAGTATTATCATATAACCTCTTTGGGGTTATCAATTCTAACTGGATATATGTAAGTCATAAAGCTTTAAAGCTCCCAAACGTGCTTTAGTTTAAATAAAAAATATAAAGCAGTGCTTCGGAATATATTGAAGTTAATCAACATTGTTTAAGCCCAGTAATACTAAAATACTTAAAATAACTGTTTTTCGGAACACCCTATATAGTATACATACATGACATTCCCATGCGTCCGTCTGCCAGCTTTAAGTAGGTGTAGATTTGCGAATTGCCATGTTGTAACTCACATTACATTGATTAACATGATAGGCGGCCCTTGGGAATTGGCGCTGAGCAGAACGGTATTAGCAGCGTGAAAACGTCAATGGGAACTTTTAGCGCCACAAATATATATGCATGAGTAGACACACTCACACATTCTCGCTCTGCATCATTAGTTAACTAATATCTTTCAGGAAGAAGAAAGTTATGTAAATATTGCGCCCGCAAAGAAATGTGAAAACTTTTGCTGTCAATATCGATAATAGGCTCTTTCCGAAAATTGAATAAAGAAAAGTAATAAATTGATCCACATAATCCATAAAATTTGACCCGAAAACTATACGTTGAATATAACTGTGCTTGTGTGTGCAATTTCTTACAAATTACAGCATTTTTAACTTTTGACATATAGAGAGCAGCAGAGGGCTCAATAACAAGCAGATATCTCCTCTATCTTTCTCTCTTTTCGCAAGCACAGAGACACTCATGTGCTTGTGTGTGTTTGTGACATGCCAATTATGGCAAATGAAAGCGCCAACGCATACAATATTATTTCATTTGTGTGCGCTTCTTCATAGAGCTCGAAGTAAAAATGAAAATAAATAAATATGCATGTCACACAAAGGCCAAAAGGACTGTCAACACATTGTCAATAAACACCCTGCTCGCACAGCTGACAGACACCAACTTCGCTCTGGCCCTATGCCCCTGCGATACCCCTTTTCTGACGTCACAATTCTGAAGTGAAAATTGCGGCTGTCAACTAGGTTTCGATTTCTGAGCAACTGTAGAAAAGTAAAAAATATGTCATCAACAGCTAAGACCACGCAGAGCAAAATAAAAAAATTATCATAAGATGTATTCAACAAAAGCAAGAGGAAGCAGAATATATGTGGCATGAATGAACAGCGTCAGATTGAATGAAAGCTGTACTGAGACACGCACTTGACACTTGTCAAATTGTTGTTGACTTGCTGGTAGAGTCTATCTGGGAAAGTGCCAATGGCATAGTGATAAAATTAAATTGATTTCTTGCAAATGAGACAGCTCCAAAAGGCTTGAGGTTATCTCTGAGTGCAATGAAGTGAATGAAATTAAAAACAGTGGAGCTTTCAGCAACATTCCTTAACAAAAATTAAGAAAAATTTTAACTAATATATTCATTTATTTCTATTAAGTGCTAAAAACTTTTAAAACTTACACCACAGCGACGCTTAATATGCAAAATTTTCAATATTCACATTCCAGCTCTCTTCAGGTTTTCATATGCTTATTTTTATATTCAATTTAAAGTAACTGTCCTCTATCCATTCGCTCCTTTGAAAGACTTGAGTTAGTTTCGAGCTTAGCTACTTTTACTTGAGCCACAAGCACGCAGAAGGAGCGCTCCTTAATCGAATATAAATATCTGCAGTGCCATCATAAAATTGTCCCACTGTAAGGAGTGTCCTTGATTGACTGCGTGGTTAAAATCTGTGATTTGATGTGCGCAACTGTCATTTTAATGACATTTGACATTACCAAAGAGCAGCGTTCTCACCCCTGACCTTATTTATTGGTTTGTATTCGATAGCGTTAGAAATTGAAATGTCAAGTTTGTCTATTATTTTTTTTTTAACTAAAAATAATATGTATACCATCAAAGTCATTACGAGATATTATATTAAGATTTAAGTGAAAATAATCATCATCCATTAAAAAGTTAAAATTATAAGAGTATAAAATTGTTATCGAAACTGGGAAAAAGTAGAAATTTACCAGTCTTTTCTAGGTTACGCCTTTATATTTTGATATTGTTAGATTAATGGACGAACCTAAAAGTTTAAAGCCGAAAGCCAACAATAGTTTACAATAAGCTTTTTAATGAAAGAAATAATCTTGGAGATTTACTACACTCTGTCTACGAGTGACCAGAAAAATGGAGTTCTCTTAAATATGGTCGAAGCCACCAAGCAGTAGCTGCTCCACTTAGACGGCAAATTAAGTATAGTTTATGGTTTTTATAGGTATGGTTCATAACGAAGTTCTTTGTTCGTACGTTATGGCATAACAGTGACCTTAGAAACAGGCAATTTTCGAAAAGATATGTAATTCATTTGTTTTCAGCGATTTTTCGTCACAAAAAATTATATATATATAAGTTGCCAATTGCGGGTAATCTTTGAACCAATTGTCAAAAAATGTAATGCTAACTGATCTTTCTCTGTCCGTTTCTCTATCTCTCTCTTTCTTTCGCTGTATCGGTCTACCCTTCTCTCTTTTCCTCGCTTTCCGACTTTTTCTCTTTCTATCAGTTTATCTCTCTTTTTGATTCTTTTCAGTGGAAGGAAACTGGAACTGGATCCGGAGGATCGAGATACTAAGAAATATTGGATAATTTGCAGCTTGTGTTTCAATTTAAATTCTAGTGTGCCTTCGGATGGTCCAGTTACGTGAAAAATTTAGTGAGAAAAACTCAAAAATGTCGGACACAGGTTATGCTCGTATAAAAAATCCATAAAAATTCATGCAAAACACGGCTACAATATGTATAGGTACATATATATTGCTTGAACTCTGCCGCCGTTGGCGCTCAGTCATAATTTTTGGCAGCTTCACTGTGCCATAGTTTTTCGTTTCTTGTTGTTTTTTTTTTTTTGCTGGTAGTCGGTCATTGTAGCTAAAGTGAATCCATTTACAGTTGTTTTTGGTCAGCCAGTCGACATGAGTCCCCAGTTGCAGATTTCGTAGATTGCATCACGTCGCCGACACACACACATACGTGTTGTCAGTGTAATAGCACTCTCATATGTATTTCCGCATGTTTTTTGTGTGAAAATATGCATGTGAATTACTTGCAACACACCGCAAAGCATTTATTCATTAAACGGTGACTATGAATCACCAACAGCAACGCTCGCAACGAAACGAAAAAAGCACTGTAGGGCGCATTTGAACGAATTGTTGCCACCATGCCACATGCAACTACATATGTAAATGTTTGCATGCGCACATGTGTAAATTGCATGCGCGCAATAGCGACGCTTTTGTTGCAAGTTTAGCCAAGAAAGGCAGCAACGCGTTGCTGCAAGTAATTTGCGTTGGCATAAATTTAGCCAAACTGCTGGCAGACAGGCAAACTAAGCGCACACACACATACAGTTACATGTATGGTGGCAACAATTACTGCAACAAACGCCAGCAACTACAAAAATAACAATAACAAAGCAAAGCACTGCCAATGACTCGAGTGTTGCTCGCCGTCGCCGTCGCGGCCGTGGCAAGTTTTGAGTTATTCATGCCAAAAAGTGTTGCTGCCACCAAACGTAAGCGTACACACACACAAGCACACATACATAGGCGCTTTCATATAAATATTTGTTGCTGCTCACACTAATTTATTTCATGGCGAATTCTCGTTGGCGCACAGCATCTGCAAATGTTGCATAAAAATTCCATATTGTTTGCCATGCTTCGTTTCAGCGTTTGCGAGTTTTATTATATAATTTATGAAGTTTTGTGCAATTCTATTTGTCGAATTCTCGTGTACATTTTGTGCAACTAAACGCTCGCGAAGCTACTTGCGCCACATAAGTGCTCTTAAGGGGCCGCAAAGGCATGCACACCTACAGTGTCTCAGATAGGATATGCCTTTGCATATGTATTGTTGCAACTATTGCTTGTGTGTGTGTATGTGTGTGTTAGAGATTAAATGCTATTTTATTCCTTCGATGAAAAATTGCCATTGGCGCCGAGTATTGCTGTTGCGGCACTCAGCTGCATCGCAGCTGGCAGATTCATGGCAAACACACGACTACGAGTAATATACCATAAAAGTATATATTAGTAGTTGTGTATAGCGTTCGTTTACTACATTTTAGAATTTTAAACAGACACGCTTGCAATGTAAATTCAATTTAAAATTTCCAATTTCGATTCCCTGAAGATTTGCGTGTATTAGTTATTTAAATTTACATTTCAAAAGCATTTAACCGAGCTCTCAGGAGTAATCAAATCAATAGTCGGCCGTAACCAAGCAAATGTACCGTTTCATATTGAGTAATGAACATGCATTTGTTGTTGCTCAGATAGAAAATTTTTTGAATTGATTAAAAATCGACAGAAACAAGAAAAAAGGTGAGCTTCCGCTGTACCGAAGCTATAATACCCTTCACAGGTGCACTTTTTTATAGAAACTAAATGTGTAACTAAATAAACTAGTCACGAAATTATAAACAACCTTTACGATGTATTGAGGCTACTTAATAAGGAAAGAGATTCTATATGCAGATCTTTGTCTGAATTTGATCGATCAGATTGTATTATAGCTATAGGTTATAGTGGTTCGATATCGGCGGTTTCAACAAATGAACAACTTCTTGAGAAGAAAAGAACGTGTACAAAATTTCAGAACAATATCTCAAAAACTATGGGACTACTTGGCACATACACGCACTTAAAAACAAGAGAGCATATCTAATTCGACTCACCTCATCACTCTGATCATTTATGTATAAATTATAAATGATCAGAGTGATGAGGTTGAGTTCATATGGTCTTCAACGTTTTCTTCTGGGTCTTACAAACTTCGAGGCAAATTAATCGCAAACAGTATGTAAAATATCTGAACAAAATTAAGTAAACGGATTATTATCGGTGTGTTGTAACGATTTCCATCCTTCTGGTTGGTGGTAATCGATGCACAATTTCATCACACCAGGAAAAATACTACATACATACATGCTTCTGATTTCAAAAGCGACGTTAGGTGCCCAAAACTACTTAACTACTCTATAATGTTGCAAAATTATAATTAGAGAGCACTTTTCTTTCCTTTGTAAGCGTATTTGAATTTATTTCACCTGGTCTCCCCAAGTGAATCTTTTTGCTTAATTTTTGATGTACTCACATCATCCTTTCACTTTGTTATGTAAACTTTTATTTATGTTTAAATTAAATTCTGTGCTCTCACTCTCATACACAAGCACATATGGGTGTGCTTAAGCACTGTTTGCATATGCAAATAAATACAATTTCACACTTAGAAGGATAAAATTAAGGAGCGCATCCTAACGGCCCAATAGCGGCGGAACAAGGTACACCAATACAGAGGCAATAAGTGACAGCAGCGTCACAGCTGCACACACTGCCACATGTTAGCATGTTTGGTTGTGTGTGGCAAGTATTTGTTGTTAATATTGCCCCGGTTCATGGTGTTGGTGCTGCCGCCTGAGCAATCAAACTGCCAACGCGCGCTCTGAGCGCACAGCTGACATGCAAATGTAATTTATTGTCCACAGCCAGCAAATTCCATAGAACGACAATGCAACAAACATAAATAAACAATATGTGCCACACATACATGCGAGCAGCATGCAGCAGAGTAGGACGAAGGCAAAAACGGCAGCAACGGACAGCTCACATCTCACAACTCACTTGCGACGGGCGCGCACACACACATACACACACAGACACACTTATGTAAAATTTCTAAAAACTACTTCAATATGTGATGTTGACCTACATTCAAGGCAACGAGCCATCTTCTGCCAGCTCGCCAGCTGATGTTGCCCCACTGTTGTTTTGTTTTTATTGTTATTTGCCATGGATCTGGCTGACATAGTTGCCGTTGTGCTTGTGGTTGCCGGACGTTGATGTGAACATTGATGTCAACAAAGAGTTCAAAAAATATTTCCTCTCACTCCCGCACCCCCCAACACCGTGCGCCCAACTGCATCCTCGGCGTCCACATTGAGCGCTTTCGTCTTTGCGACTCACTGGGTTAGTGGAGCTCGCACAGCAAGCGATCGAATGGCCGAACGACCGGGTTTCGGCAAACTGACCACACATTCATTTATATGTATATATGGTACATATACCATATATATTACGTAAGTGCATGTGCTTAGAGCTTCAATGAGCCTCGGTCCACACAATGTCGGCCGCAAAGAGCTGAACGCAACAGCTGCAAAGGATGCGCCGCATTTACTTACACACACTCACAGACACACATCGAGGCCAAAGCGCCTTGGCGTATGCAATGCTTTGTATTTACCAGGCAAATTTGTGTGCCACAATGGCTGCATATGTGTGTTTGTGTGAGTGTGTGTATTGCGGAGCTGCTGAAGAGAGTTGGTTCAGAGGATCTGTGCATTCCGTCAACATGCAAATAAACAAATACGAGCAAAGGCATGGCCACATTAATGCATATAGTACTCGTATTTGTATGTGTGTATAAGCAATGAGAATGTGACGATTTAGCTGGTCAGCTGACTTGGTACAAAGCAGCGGGGCAGAAACTGCTCAAGAGGTGACATAAGGCTTCAAAATACTATATAATATACTGTTTTATAAAAAAAAGATTTTTAGCTGAACGTATATAGATATTGAGTCATGTGGTCTAGTTACCAACCGCTCGTGCATAAAATCAGTCAGTCAGGTTTTGTTGTCTATTGGATATTTGTATAGGATTTAAATAAATTGTTTTCTTTCCAATTTGTATTGAAATTACAATTCAAAAATATATACACTGACATTTGAACAGCAAAGTGAAGGAATTTTTGGGAGCAACAGGGTCGTCAACACAGATACAGACTGTACTCGCTATATAAGACTCCCAACTGACTATTCTGAAATTTCTACTCATCTAGAAATCGAAACACTACTCCAAAGAATTCGCCAAGACTCAGCTAAATCGCTAAATGGAAACTACTGAAAAAAGTACTGGACTTACCGAGCTATATCAAGGGTTAAATTGGAACGATATAAATGTGTTGACTAAAAATCGGGTCAGATTTGAAGTTAAAAAGGATAAATTTTGAAACACCGTACTAGGAAAGGTTAGAAGACAACTGTGTCTTCAGTATGGTTAATTTCTATTTGAGTAGAGCTACAAATTTTAATAACCCATGCAGAAATTCTGAGAGGTATAGCTTCTATAAAGTGTTTAAGTTCGGTGAATCCGTAAAACTTAAAGATTTTTGACTATATTCCGATATTGGCAAAAGTGAGACAACGAATCTTTTATTAAGGAACTCGGTGTAGCTCTGTTACCGATTCCACTCACGCACTTTCAAAGATGAATTTAGTCTTCCCTCTCTTAGACTAATCAACTTGTTAAACATAAAACAAACTCATTTCGAACCACAGAGAGCACCATTCCGAATTCCCAGTTTTACACCAATTGAATGATCAGACTGCTGGAATGAGAGAGAATCTTTGTTAAATCCAGTCGGTATTTAGTTAGGCCTCAATGAGATGAACAATAAGCCTATTGATAGCCTAAGCTTAAACAAAATAAATCACCCTATAAACCCAAATTCTCCCACGCATGCCCTTTCAAGATCAACATATATTTCAAAGTGCATATAAATTTAGATGTCTCCCCCTATGTGTTATATGTGTTTACAAAGTTGCTTTACTGTTGCAGAAACAGTTCGTTGGGCACAGCATGTTCAACTGGCCTGGTGGTGCTAATGGATGCCACTATTAATTAAATGCAATGTTAGCATATGTAATTTGCAAGCGTTAATAATGCCCAAATGACTAATATTTAGATGGGCCCACAAATACACCCACCATTCATAGGCAAATTCATTTGATTACAAGGCAAACGTCCGAGGGAACCTTAACTACCAACATTATAAGCCTAACATTTTAAGGGCCCAGCAAACAGCAGGTGTCCGAACAAATACAGCTATGTGCACACCTAAGAGGATATGTGGGCTAACGAGTTTCCTACGCAAGTCTACAAGTGTGCCGTTAACTTATATAGACAATTCTGCGGAAACAATAAATAGTTGATCTAATTTAAACGAAATTAATTCGAAATTTACGAAAGACCAATTTGCCACTCCTCTCCCCCAAAGGCAGCACTATATTCAAGCTTTGTACCGTTAATCTAATCTCCTCTTGATATTACGAATATTTATACGAAATGAAAAATGTCTGCTAATTTCTCAACACGCTGCAATTTAAATGAAATTTTAAGCTAAACACTGGCATTGATTAATTTACTCGCATTTAAAATAGACTACCGCCCGGTCGCTTCCCCGCTTTGGCGGCGCTGCTACTGCTTCAGTTAGTTAACCTTGACTTTCCGTTCTGAGTATACACTTGTACTTTCCGGCGCCTTTGTTGGCAGACAATAAAAATCACTTTTCTTATCAGTTCCAGCAAGCAGTCGACAGAATGCTCTAGGCGCAGGATGTAGAGGACTTCATTGGTTGTGCTTGGCATCACCGGAAACGGCAGGAAATGGATACCTGCTAAACTTCATTATTACACTCTTTGCCGAGCGCATCAACAGAATCAACAACAAATAAATAATAGCGCTGGCAGACAATATTAGCTGACATTAATTTAAAATGAAGGCAAAATCTTCGCTCGAAAATTTGCCACGTGTACGATGGAATAAAATTGGCCGCAATTGCCAGAGGGTTGGATCATACTTTTGCAACAAAACAGTAAGCTAAGATGAGGCATGTCATCATCACTACAATTTAATATTTTTTCTACGAAAATGAAATGAGGACCGACCAGTCCCCACTTGCAGAAATGGCAGTCATTAATGTAGCAGGAGATATACTTCTACGAACATCTACTCCGATAGCAGAGCTATAAAGGCCTTGAGCTCGCGGACAGTGAGCTCAAAGCTAGTCAAAAGGTGTAAGACCTCACTAGCTGTAGCATTAAGCTCCTTTCTTAGAAAACTTTTTTGGTTCCCTGGCAACAGCGGAATCGTCCAAAACTGTAAAGCCGATGAGCTTGCAAAAAAGGGCACTTTTACCAAAATCCTATCAGTATGTGGATGAAAACCCCTGTCTTCGTGTACTCGGGCGCTAGATCTATGGCCCTCGAATGAGCTCAGTAAGCGTTGGTCAGCAGCTAGCAATTGTGGGGTTACGAAAGCTTTCAGACACAGAGTGGAACATAAAAGGTCCATTCAACTACTAGCATTTAGCAAGATTCACATGACCGAAATGGTAAGTGTCTTAACTGAACACTGTCCCATTGGCACCCACGCGGTGAGACTTTTGGAGGACGCAACTTTTCAAAGTTGCAGAGAGGAACATAAGCTGAAAACAATTAGACACTTTCTCCTCCACTATCCAACTTTCGGCAGACAACTGTTGAAGCATCTCGCTTGTTATACTTTCTACGAACCCGGCGAATTGGCTGGAGTAGATATTAGCCGGCTCAATAAATTTGTGGTTGACCCTAGGCACTTTGTAGATATGCGACGGTCTTTTTAGTCCATACCTCGAAGTTTTGCGCATCCGAATGGACAGGCGTCTCTAGCTGTCCAAGTTGGATTATAAGTGGTCTCACGAATATATTCCTGAAAAAATCCTTCTAAATTAAACTCATTGATTTAAATACGTGTTCCTCAAAGCTTCTCAAAAGAAAGGTTTACAAAATTTAACAGTACAGTAATTCCTGGTGATAGAGAGAGAGAGAGACACCTAATTTACTCATACATATATAGGTATAGCAACAATTATCTCAATACTTATGTACCCGAATGTCATGGAAATGATCGTTCGTAAATTTTTTACTCAAAACCAAGCTATATTGATTCTCCTAATTTTCTCTTTTCTCAACTTTCGAGTTTAAAAAAGATTTAGCTAATAGCAGTCAAAGAAATTAAGGAACTTTTGGAGGAAGTCATTCTACATAATATGGGGAAGGCAGAGATTTCGAGTTCAAAATCTAACCTAAGGTAAAAAAATTACATTTTTCGACGACTACAATAAAATTTGTTTGAGAAATATGTTCGACCTAACTCCAAATCAAACTCTGTCGATACTCAGTGCCAGATCTCAATTCAAAAAGCAATGTCTTTGTTAAAAAAAAACTTAGATAAAATATTATTATATTACTATTATTACATCGAATTATATTCTTGTATATTTATGACCTCAATAACTTGGTTAAGTGTTAAGGCCCTACAATCCATAGAAGAAAAATCACTATTAATTATTTGTTAAATTAATTTTATTATAGCATACTAGAGAGGGCTCCACTGTCGTAGTAAAAAAACTCAAGCGAGGAAAAATTTTCGATCACTATCGCAAAGTCTCGCTGCCAAAAATAAAATGCATTACTCCTACTTCGTCGAAATATATTGACTTATATCGATTATGTGCGCAAATAAATTGCAAAAACAAATATGCTTGTCTCAGACTAAACTTGAAGAATTTACTCGTCTCTGGCTACAAAGTATTTTGATACCGCCGCGCTGCAGAATATAGCGAAGCTGTCACATCACTCAACTGACTAAGAGTGAAAAAAGTTGACGGGGAGTGCAAATAATCAATGTAAATACGCATTCTAAATATTGGAAGGAGTTTGCGAACTCTGTGAGAAGGTGTGCTCGAAATGAAGTAATAGATCCGAAAAGGTGGAGCTGCTGATGTCAACGTCTTTGGAGCTGCGCAAGGCAACCTTGACAACGGCTGAACGAAAAGCGTTTATACCTATTCAAGTGGAGGTGGGTAAGTAAAATATTTATATGCAGCCAAGATAAAAATACAAATACTTATAAAGCGTGTTGAAAGCAAGTAGCAGTCGAACATTTCCCCCAACAAATGGGGGGGGCATGAGAAAAATTGCCAACTGCTGAGAAAATTTATACCAGCGTGGTTCAACGCGTTTGGCTCCTTCACGCGCTGCTTTGCTTGCATGACGTTTACTGTCAAATGAAAGTCAAGACCCATCACTTGCCTACACTTGCCCTGCCAGCGCTCAAGGAGTCGGCGCTTACAACATTAGCTGCAACAAAAAGAGACGTGGTAATGTGTGTTCGAAATGTTGCCAGCACATAAAATCGTTTAGATGGGTGAAGACAAAAGTTTCCCGCTGTTCATCGAAACGATAACACATCAGTCAAATGTGACAAGTGCGTACCGTGCAGCAGCCCCATGTAATCGTATATATACGAGTATGTATGCCGACACCGCAGCCTCCAGTGAAGTGTCGTAAAATATTGGAGCGGCTTCCGAAGGTGGCGTGTGATTTTTTTTCCCGCTACACGGTATCACAGTAAGTGTCTCAAATGATTACTTACGCACATGCCTTTAAGTGCTCAATCTTCGGCAGCTAACTTCGCCACCCACAGCGCTTGACTTTTGTTGTTTTTGCTAAAGACTCTGATTTTATACTTTAAAATACATTCCAGCTCAAGTGGCAGTTCGCAATCTGTCATGTCGTAAGGCAATAAACACACGCACACGCTTAAAATTGCTTGAGTATAAGACAAATACAACAAAACCCGTTGGCGTCTGATTTCTAGCAATCACGCAAAGTGCGCTAGTCTCGTAAACGCTTCAATCCTGTGCAATTTAGTGAAACTCCAATAAGGGTTCTAAGACACTTCTTCACAGAAAATTTTACCATGAGCCCATTCTTTTCAAGCAATACGAAAATTATTAAAATGGCAAACTGTCTTCTGAATTTCCACACCTTTTTAAACATTGTCCTATACTCCCACATAACAAGCTGTTGCTCCTCTCTCTCTCTCTGCTCGTGTGGCCAAATTAACCATTGTTTGGCACTTTCAGTTTAAAGCTGTGGATTCTTGTCTCCTAGCATGCGGAAATGATAAATGACTTTTTCATTTTCAAATTTTCTCCTTTTCACAGATTTGATTTTAATTGTTGGCATTTATCACAGCTGGATGCGTCTTAAAGCCTCCTCTTTAGCAATACAGTGGTAAAATATGAAAAATTGTAAAGGATATTTCAAAAGACGCGCATCAAATATGTAAAGTTTAAAGCCTCGTGTTAATATACTAATAAACACTTACATTGCATTAATACTCTTAAAATAAGCAATCAGGCAGGCAAAGGATGGCTCATATAAAGTTTTTAATTTTCTTTTTGTAGGATTTGAAACTTTTATAAGAAGTAGCTATCAAATCAGTGAAATAAAAGAAGTGGATTGAATTTTAATCTAGTTAAGCGCACAAGTGGTCCCAGTACAATATTAGCGGGGCAAGAGTGCCCCTCAGGCAAGCTCGTCGGCTTTGCAGTTGCCAGCGATTCCGCCATGAGTCTGATGATGAAATAACCTGATGCTATTTTCAGTAAGGGCTAACTAACTTTGGGCGCACAGTTAGTGAGCTCAGCGCTAGTATCGCCGCTCTGCTGTCGCAGTGACAGCTCACCTCCCTTAAAGAGGCTGCACTTCGTAGCAGTACGTCTACCGCCACCTTAATAGCAGCCACTTCTGCCTGAAAAACACTTCTGTGGTCCTTTTCTAGCTTCGACCCATCCGTGAAAAAAAAAGTTGTCTCTCGTCGTTATGTGAGCTGAGAAAAAGACATCACGAGTAGCCTCTGCAACGCAGTGAAGTTTTCAGGAATGCAGTTGAAGGAGTTGAGAATTTCGGCGTGTCCTTGTTTGGACCCCTGCATATGCCCAGCTTCCCTGAGCCTTAAAGCGCAAGTCGCAGCAATACACCTGCCAGCAATGTCAACGGGTGCTATGTTGGAAGAAATTTAAGCTAAGTTTTCCCAACTTTATTTTTAACTATCTCAACTAATTTTTCGCTTAGAACACCAATTGAAAGCAAGCAACTATCTATTACTACAGCTTATTAGTTTTCAAACGAAAGCAATGAGAAATTAATATTACTCTATACATCATAGTTTTTGACGTAAGGTATTTTCACCTCGATTATTTGCATGATAGTTTAGATAAAAATTTTCTTACTTTCTTACTATTTGAAGATTCTGTTTGTCTCGTTGGTCTTTCTTGTACCGGCAAAGAACAAGTCCCTATGAATCAATATTAAAAGGACAAGCCAATGCAGTCGCTTAAACGATATGTTCGGAAAAGCTCGGCGAGCTAAAAACTTGTACCATTTAGCTTTAATATTTCAAGAGTCTACCTAATTCTTCGCAGTTAGTTCCGCTTGACAGCCCTTGAAACATTTCAATTAGTTGCCGGTAATAGGTCTATGCACACACACGCACACGCAGTGGCATTGAAAATATGCCCGTTCAACTTATTTTAAAGTAAGTGTGTATGTATATAGGTATTGTATATATATTAAGGTGCAGCGAAAACAATTTTTTTTTTGCTTAGCCTGAGGGTAAAATTTGTAGATTATAAAAAAAGGGAAATTTTGGAAAACAAACATTTTTTTTAACATCTAGAGGCGACCCACTCACTTTTAAAGTAAATTTCGAGCTAAAGTTTTTATTTCGTAAACATTTTTGATAAGAAGAAGCTGTGGAGAGTCCTCTTTCTGACCAATTAAAACTTATCAACTTAAAAAAATTGTTTGTGGTCATTATTGGAGTTTGAAAAAAAGTTTTAAACAACAACATGCTTTCCTTAAGCGTTAAAAAAATTTTGAGTCAAAAACCGTCAAATTCGGTAATTTTTATATAAATGTGAAGAGTTAAAACCAAACACAATTTTTTTTTGTCCGAAATTTACTTGAAAAGTGAGTGAGCCTAGATGTTAAAAAAAAAATTTTTTCCGTTTTTCTCCAAAAAAAAAATTTTTTTTCCGTTTTTCTCCAAAAAAAAATTTTTTTTCCCGTTTTTCTCCAAAAAAAAAATTTTTTTATAATCTACAAAATTTACCCTCAGGCTAAGCAGAAACACAATTTTCTTTTCGCTCCACCCTAATATATAGGTATATCGACAACAATACAAGTATATGCATACCTATATATTCGAATATTTTTGGATGTTAACGAAGCACACTTTGTGTGTGGCACACATTTTGAGACTCATTAATTTCAATGAATACGTTTATTTCATCATTAAAAGCGCATAAAAAATGCAGCAAATGAATAAAAATAGAGAAACAGCAACAAATAACATGAAAAAGTAAATTAAGAAACCGAAAATGCCACCAAAAACTAAAAGTAAGCCCTCACTATAACCGAATTCTGGCAGAGCGCGCGGTGTCGCCAACACATTTGTTGGTCAACTGAAGCATTGTCTGCTTGCAACTACTGGTCTATGGCTTTAAAACTCAACTATTTATTATATTTATGCGTTTTATTATGTAGCTGAATTTTTTTTGGCATGTTAGCAGGTTTGTTATTTTTTATAGCCGCTTGGTGTGCATTAATTAAGATAACAGCAAAGTCAAGCGCTTTTTTCCGTCGACCTTGTGGCAGTCACTGGCTGCTTTGTGCTGGGCATCAAAGTGCAAAAGTAGGAAGCCCTTTTCAAAAGTATAAGAAATAAAAAAGCCATAAAACAACTAGAAAAGGCAATAAAAATGTTTAATACAAGATAACTTGCAGACTGTATTTATTTGTAGCAGCCTTGGGTCCAGTTCCCATTGATCCCGAATAGCCGAATAATATTTCCATTAAGCCTAAAAAAATGTCACTTTCTTTAAGAAAGATTAAGCGCAAGAAAAATAGACACAACAAATTCTGCTGACAACACGCATTAACATCAGCGAGGCAACAAGCGGTAAGCGGACCGTAAACAAGGGCTAGAGGCGAAGGCCACATTGTAGTGGTAGCAGCTGAGGCACACAAGTGACCGTAGAAGCAGGGAAGGTCACCTAAGCCAAGTTCAACGATGAGTGACAAATGCGTCGATAAGAGCACACACACACACACACAAAACAAATTTATAGGTCTTTCCATACACACACAAAAACACACAGCCAAGCACACGGAGTATTTTTTTTGGAGTAAACTCAAGTCACCTTTCATCGTGCCGAAATGACTAACAGGGAATTAATAGCAGCATTATTAGCAACCGTACAGCAACAACATTGTGAACAAGATTGACTAATCACAACAAAAACAACTTCAATTTGGTATAAGAGACACCTGCGCCGAGTGCAGCCTTGCCTTGCCGAAAGGCCAAGATTAAGTGTAACTAAAGACAAGTTTAATTAGACCTTTTTTCTAACTCGCTTCCCACTAGGCTTCTAGTATAGTACAAGCAATCGAATGTTCTTTCACTATGCCGCATTTGTTTTCGACCCATTATGAGCCACATATCCAAGTTATGAATGTGTTTGTTAGCATGTATGGCTGCAGTGGCTTCTAGACTAACGAAAAAAGTATCGAATTAATAAATGAATCGGCTAAGTTGGCACCAGCTGGCTGTTAGCGTATGGAAAAGTTGATATTGTTGTTAGTGGCTAGTGTTGCCTCGACGAAAATGAAAGGGTCGGATATGAGTTAAGAGCTTAATTGAAAGCATTAATAATTATGCCATGGAAATGTGGGCGAAACTGAAATTTAGATAAGGTATGTATGTATGCACTTAGCGCTGGCTGTAACCTCGACAGCCCTCAAATGGTTTTCTAGGCGAAAGACTCTGGCTCGCAAAGAATTTCAAAGTCATCGACTTGCTGTATGATTTATTTATTACAGTTAAAACATTTTTTTTTTGTATATATTATAGATGGCCTTTTTCAATAGCAGTATCGATGTTAATAATACTAATTGGATTTTCTTAAATTTAAATTTATTTTTAAAAATTAAATTTTTATACACTACTTTTCAGAAAGGAAAAAACAGAAAAATAAAAGGAAAAACGTTATGAATGTTCATCAATAAAAATGTTACTGTATTTAAAAACTAGTTTATCAACGACATTACTTTCAATTTACATTAGCGTGGTAAATTCGGTCTAGTTGAGACCGCTTAAGTTGCTCTTAAAAAATCTCGTATAAGTATATTGGTTTTCTTAGTATTTTTTATTTCGGAAGTGTAACAAAGTTTCCTCGCTTTCATCAGATTTATCAAAAGATCTTCTACCAAACTATATTTAAAGGGTTTAATTTTAACTGTTAAATAATTGTAGGCGTTGTAATAGCAACTATATAACGCCTAGTCGGACTAAACAGAACGACCCAACCTATTCAACGAAACCCTTGAATTAATTTTCAATAAAATACATATCACTTCTGAACAAAAACAAAAATTCCTGGTAACAGTGCGAGCATATATAAATTACTAGACATACTCGCCTTGGGAAGAGGTTTAACTCGCTGCTTCGTCTCACCATTTTCATTTTACTCTTAACAGAACACAGAGTGCACCTAAGAGCATTTTGCCACTTTTTTTCACCGCTGCTTTCTATTCAATAGCTATTTAGGTTCATATAGGAAAAAAACGTATAATAAAATTATATTGCAACATCGTTTGATTGCAGATGAAAATTACGGGTTTCCGAATGTACGCGAAATGCTGCGTCTGATTGTGACCTGCAACGGAAGTTACATATAACGTTAATCTTAAACTTACATACATATATTTATAATATAAAATAAATATTTAAAAAATATCCAAAATTCCAATGAATTAAATTTATTTTTTATATTATAAAATCATTGACAAAACGCTTCACCCGCACATATACCAAGGTCTTTAAGAGCTTTGTACTTATTAAAAAAAAGCGATAACATTTCTGTCAGATCTTCGATATTCATTTGGCGCACACACCTTTAACAAAGTTCTAACTAAAAATTTGTGTGATGATAAACCATCAAACCGCAACAAGCGAAACTTTTAACATATTTCTCCTTCTTTTTCTTATAAAAGCACAGCCCCTGTTTGTTCCGCTAAACTATTTGATTACTCTTTTGTCCACTGTGTGCTCAGCCTTATGCAGTATCTGAGGTAATGGGAATGAAACGTGAAAGACCCTATAATGTATATACAATATATAAATGGTCAACGTAACGAGCTGACTTGATTTAGTCATGTCCGTCCGTCTGTGCGTCTGTTCATCGTTTTCTCATCAAGAAGCTGCTTATTTATCGGAACGTTCGATATCGGAGTACTATGACATATAGCAGCCACACAAACCGAAAGATCGGAATGAAATGCTTGTATGGAGGAGATATACCCATTTGAGGAGATATGTTCACAAAATTTTGCACGTGTTGTTGTCCAAGGCAACGGTGCTACCTCCGAAAAAATTGTTTATATCGAGTGTTCATTGTAAGGAATCATTTGTATTTGTGAAGAGCACCGAAGCTATAATATTCGGTGCAACCGAAGTTAACGTTTTTTCTTGTTTTATTGTATATTCTTTTATGACATAAAAAATGCACCTGTGTATTATAGCCTCGGTGCAGCTGAAGTTAACAATTTTGCTTCTTTTTTACTATTTTTAGCTGCATTACAAATTATAGTACGACTAAGGTCTAACTTAAAAAGTACTCGATCACAAAAATAACCTGCTACTTATTCATTGCGAATATATCCGGTTCCAGGCCAGGCTTATAGTATCACTTTTTAACATATTCTTGGCGTAGCCTATACTTTCTGTTTAAATTTTTTGAAGCCTACAATTATGAGGCAGCATTTTTTTTGATTGAAAACTTCAATTAAGTTGCCATATCAACAACGTGCTAATGGCAAATTCCTCATTAATTGTTGGCATGCAACCGTGCAATCTATCGATACAGATGAAGATCAAGCGAGCATTACGAGTAAATTACTGGAATTCACACAGCAACCGGCGGAGAAAGTGAGAAATCAAATATAGGTTTGGCAATTAAGTTATTACCACGCCGCCGACTACTGTTGATGCATGAAGAAGTATAATTTTGTGGTCGAAATGAGATTAATGGAACAATCAGCACGGTTAGTAGTGGACCCTATGGTGCAGCGTAATAAACAAAGCTCAGCCGCAGACTTTGGCTGGAAGAGGCGTACTTGAATGGATCAGTCAACGCTCGCCTACTCTTAATGCTAGACTTTAGTACCGGTGTATGTGTGAGTGTATATGTCTATGTCTATGCGTAATTTACGTGCGACTACTCAGCCGTAGCTATGGCTTAATTAACGTGTGGCACGTTGCTGCTGATGATGATGATGTTGCCACACATTTGCGGTCTGCATAAAGGTGAGCTGGCCTATGCTGGCTTGTTACGCTTCATTTGCGTTCGTTCAACACATTTGCTGGCTGGTAGCTTGTTGTTGCTATTGTTCAGATTCAACAGTTGATGAACCGTTATTGTTGCTATTTTGTTCTTATTGCCGTTGATTATTCTTTTATGCGTTCAATGAGTTTTCCCCCAAATTTCATGTATTGTATACGTGCGTATGTTGGTGTATGTGCGTGTGTATTTGTATGCCGGACAAAGTTTTACCAAACTTCAATTTCTAACTTCGTGCATTTCCATTTGAGAAAACTTTCTTTTCATTTCATTCGATTTAATCACTTTCAACGTCGCTGCCCACATTACCCCCGCCTTACCTTGACTTTGTTCGTAGAATCTGTATACTTTTTTTTTTAGGTTGTCTTGCTGGTTAATGAATAATTGAAGCTGGACGCGTGTTAATGGTGTTTTGGAAGTTTTTTCTCTTGACCTTCGGTATGCCAAAAAGAGTACAGCGTAGGCACACACATATATACAGACAAGCACATAGAAATTCGTCCACACGCCCACCGCTAAATGAATAGATGTACTTAACCTAATCTCAAACTCTTAGCTTACTTCAGTAAATAGAATTAATTTTTTCTTTTCGCTTTCATCATTTTTCCTCGTTTTCTCCCGTCTACAAATCATCCCGCTAATAAACGCCCCGCATCTGTAACGGCTTTCCTGCAACTACTTGTTATCCTTCCTTGACTGCCAAAAGCTCGCGCCTGAATCCAGCTCAACGCCACTGCCCACGTGACTTATCGGTGATTACTTGGCTTATTCGAAGTTTTGCCGCGCCAAGTGACGAAGGCGGCCAGTGAAGACCCACATGCATTGCGAAATGTTTGCAAAAAATATCGAAAAACTTTCTGCCTTCAATAAGTTCTTCAGCACGTTTTGCCGACTGTTGAAAAAGTAGAGCTAGTAGAGACAGTTGTTCTTGCCTACTTTGTTGGTGCTCCAAAGTAACATTGAAAGCGTTATCGAAAATTTGACATGCCAGTGATATGATCGAAGCATCGAAAATATTTGCGTGCATCTTTAGAGGAATTTAAAAAGTCCCGCAAGGAAGAGAGTAAATATTAAATGATCGAATTAAAGAAAATTGCGTACTGATCGAAAGAGAGTGATGTTGTCGATAATCTACTGCACATATCTATTTTGAGGTACAACGATAATTTGTTAGAAAATGCAAAATAATTGATAAACTCGAGTCTATCGACCATTTTGGTGTTTAGCCTTAAACACCACTTACAAACACGGAGTATGCGTAACTAACATATCTCATACGTTTTTCTTACTCTAAACATAGCTCATATATCTGGGATAGAGTTATCACACACTAAATTTACTTTAATTAAATATTTCTTCCCTGAGTAAAGACTTACATCCAATCGGAGGTGTAGTTCAAAGCATATATTTAGTAGAAAAGCAATATATAAGTATATAAAAAACTTGCTGTTTCTTAACCTTATATGAAAGTAGATTATTTTTAGTATTGCGTTTTCAAGAACCCACTGTAGGCAAACAATTTCGGTTAGCGCATGCAACAGCGCCACATACTAGAATAGCTCATCATATGACGAATGTCATAGTTGAGATTGTTGATGAATGCTCGGCGAGCACGTTGCGATATCTGCGCCGAACGAAACTTTTCACTTGAAAACACATCCAAACACATGTGAAAGAGCGTCAAGTTTCGCGTTGCATAAGTATGTGTTTGGGCATTGAAAGAATTTTTGCGGAATTAACGCACCGCTGCCCGCCAAAATCAGCAGCCTTCACTGGTCAAAGACAAAGGACAACGAAAAATAGCACAAATGAAATCCGAAAAGTTAAACAAAACTAGCAAAATCAGTGAAGAAGACAAAGCGAGAATGTGGCAAGTGTAGGAGGGCGGTGTAGAGGGGGTGGTAAACACAAGGATTCATTAAGTTTGTTTGAGTCAGTTGCGATTTCGGACGTGCCCGGTGGCAAGTTACGCCCAGCGATAATTGCCGGCAAGCAGGGGTACACAAATACACACACACACACACAAGCACTTGTTTCAGCGTTTTGGCATGTGTTCATGTATGCGTATGTGTATGTGAGGGGACAGTCAAGTGTGTGCAGACATGCAATCGAGTATGGAGTTAAACCAACCGAAATTGTCGAATTGTCTATAAAAGTTCGTGCAAGCACACATACATGTACATGTATATGTGTGAGGATACGTGCAGGCGTTTGTGAAAAGCGCTGTCGAGGGATCTGAGCGCAGCCACTCAAGTGCTCCCCAAGCACGCACCAGCAGCGGCAAAAAGGCACGCACGCATACTCAAATGTAACAGTTACTGCTGTCGCTAAAGCGACTGAAGCACACACTCCTTACACATACAGAGGCTCCAAACAAACATCGCTTACCAATGGCATGACTTTGTAGGAAAAACTTTCTTAATTTCAATTACGCGTGTTGGCGACGCCCCACTTCCCGCACGCCACGCGCCCGCAGTCAACTCCGGAGAGGCAGTTACTTACAAGGACGGCAGCAAACGCCGACGCTCCGGCACGCCTTTGCCAGGATCAAAAGGATATCATTGCATTTATTTACGATGTGCTGAATTTCAATTCGACGCATTTCAGGTTAAATAGAATTTGAGTATTGCGATTAGCGCAAGGCGAACGCTAAGCCAACGCGCAGCCCAGCACTGCAGCGGCAAATCAACAAGCCAGCGATACGAGCAGCTAGCTAACCAAGCGTGGATTTGAGCAACCGACTGGGAATCAGACGCGCAGTCTGTTAGTCATGCTCCGGAGCGGCGAAGCGAACTTTCAAATCAAATATAAGCCAACATTCTCAAGACTGCGGAATAACGGCACTACGCATACATAATACAAGCGAGTAAGACTCCGTTAGCCAGATGAGCTACGCAGGGGCGTATGAGGAAGCAAAAGCCATTGCGCACCGTCGTTTCAATTGCAATTTGATTTCGATTACTTGAAAGCTTCGCTTCGAAGGTGAGTATAATTTCACAAGTGAAAAAAAACACGACTGAAAGCAAATTTGAAGCGGGTGTGTGCCTTCCGCCTGCCTGCGCCAACGATATCTTGTCGAATGAATGTAAGTTAAATTACGGATATTCGTATTAAAAACAAATTTTCAAACGAATTTCAAAATGTGTATGCGCAATTGAATGGTAATTTACCTTCACCGTTGCTAATGCCACACGCTTTTTGTGTTTCTTTCTGGAGTTCTTGTAATACGCGTCAATTCACAGCAGATGGCGCTAATACAGGGCTTTGGTATGTTACAAATAGGAAGTATAATTTAAAAGTAGTTGCAAGGTGATTGACAATCATTTATATTAACAAACACCTGTTCGTGGAGCTCTTCTGGTGTTTTCGAGCAAAAATTTGAAATTAGAAAGTTGAAGGGAAATTGATGAATAATGAATTAGAACGTAGCAATGCTAATGAGTTTCCGAAGCTTAAAAGCTCATTAAAGTCTTTGAGCGTGTAGTTTAATATGATCATATAGCGCAACTATAGACTAATTTGGCTGCAGTAATTTAACAGCTCACTTTGTAGAGCAGTCTCTTCAACTTATGCTTCAGCTTCATTAATATTCTGAATATCTCGAAATAAATATGAGTCAATTTCTCTGACAAGAGGCCTATAACTGAGAGTAAAACTGGAATATAATCTCTCATGCTCATACTAGTCATAATAATTTAATTCTAAAGACCAATAAAAATTGTAAAGATATTTTTATGAACGTTTTTTTTCTCAAATTATCGACGCCTCCCTTGTACTGTCATTTAAAATATGAAATTTTTTTCTGAACTGTAAGATTTTTATATTGAAAATATTACAACTTTCTAATGAATATGATTCTCAATATAGTAGTCAATATAGTTACTAGTTTAGTCATTGGGAGGTTTATACTTGTAGGTTCCAAACTCAGCTGAGCAAATCCATAGCATAAACAAGATTTTTCTTTTACTGATTTGCCAAATATCTACGGGAGATATAGAAAATGAATCAGACGAATTACATATAAAATATTATATCTTTAGAAAGGGATTAAGAATTTTATTTCTTGAACTGATATGATTTTCTAGAAAAGATATGATTTACTAGAAAATTAGTGCATGGCAGAGAAATTTCCTTCTCTTAAGGTGTTAGGTCAGAGACATGAAAAACAAATACAATTTTGCACAATGCTTTTTGCTAGTAAATTATTTTATTATAAGGTTTCGACTTGACTTGACAGAAATTTAAAAAAAGCATCATTATTATATTTAAAAGTAGTAGCTGTTTATGTTGATCCAGTACCAACCAAATATCCTTGCGGTGATCATCACTAATCCTTGGAGATTCATCTAAAATTAATCGAACAAAAAAATTTAGTTTCCTGGTCGAAACTTTTTTAAATTAACGAAATGGCGGCCTCAAAAATTTTTTTTCCAGATTTTCGGTAAAAGCAAACCATTAATTATTTACAAAAAAGAATAGAAGCTTTAAGCTTTAAGAAAAGCTTTATAAATTTCATTGAAATCTAAAATAAAATAAATATCGAATAACTCGAAAAGTATTTGTCGAATTTACTTTCAAATTTTCAGAGAATATTTCTAAGATTATACTTTAATTATTTTATGAATATACATACGAACAAAATATAACAAAATTTGTGCGAATGTATATTTATATAATATATGCTTATAGAACCCATAGATATCCACTTAGAAATTTATACAACAAGCAAACTGCAGATAATCTCTTATAAACTACTTGCTTTGCAATTAAATCAAACAACCCGTATGAGAGCAGCTTTCTTACTCATAAACAACAACAATTGTTGTTTATATTTAAAATCTTATTTTCCAGCTATACAAAATAGCTGGCATGATTATGTAAATTGCATCTTCGTAGAGGGCAAATTGGTCAAACAAAAAGCTTAACTGCAAACAGCAAGCAAACTGATATAAATTTATGTGTGTGCAACTAAAGAAAATCCATAAATAATGAGACAAACAAACACTTGGCATATCATATAACAACAGGATTTACGACCCAAATGTGGCCATCTATATCCTGTGTAGGCCAACTACCACCGTGACCTAAGGCATTCTACAACTGTATTTCTGTAGTTGCATGATTATGCATAGTTGTGTGCATCTATAATCAGCTGGATTGGTTGCAACTGTTGCTGTGGTTTCGCAATCACTCATAAATTTTCGATTAGAAATAAATTTCATATGAATACACATACATAAATAATTGCTACTAACTAGAGTATCCTGTAGGAAAAAAATACTGTTTTAGTACATCTATAAATATACTTGTATATATAAAAGTGATCAGCATGATGAGCTGAGTCGATTTAATCATGCTCGGCCGTCTGTATATAACTAGTGCATCAGTATCCCAGATATCGACTTTGCATATGTCTTTTTCTCCCCAAGAAACTAATATGCTATCGTAACCGCCGATGTCGGACCACTATAGCATATAGCTGCCATACAAACTGATCTATTAAAATCAGGTCCTTGTATGAAGTAGTGTAAATATGGAAAGGGTATTTAGCTACGGTGCTACCGTGTTTTTTCTTCTTTTTATATAAAACGAACCACTAACGTTTTTCGAACCGAAGATAGATTATTTGTTATTGTGGGATACCTGTGCGACTTGAATGACTACTCTATATTATTGTTGATATCAAAAGGGCAAATATGGGATTGAATATTTCAAAGAGCACAATAGAGTATTTCTAGATTTTCGAACTTAGCAAAGTACTCAGCTGAATATTACTATATCTGTAAGCTTATATTGCAAAATTAAACGTGATATATTTCCAACAGGGTAACTGTACAACATTAAAGTACAACAGTGAATGCGGTTCGCAGAAATGCGGGCGCGAGAGGGCACAGTGAAAGTGCACAGAATATTCATAGAGGAAATTGAGACTATTTATAGACAAACATACAAACACTTTTATGCAAACATTGTAATGTCTATTTATTGATTAACTAGCATTTGTTGCCATCCACAAAGCGCACTCGCCACACACATTCCAGCCACAAACCGTAAAACTTGTTTGCTGCATACACGAGCACTTATATTTGCATGCAAATATGTGCAACTGCAAATCCGTATGCAATTTCCCCACCTCAGCCATTGATTAATTCTAATTATTAAGAATTTAGCAGAATTTATTGCAAGCAGCTGGCACAACACCTCAACATTCACACGTGCTAATCTGCGTGCAACAACACACCAAGCATATGTGCCACCACACACCGCTGCAGTTGTGCATGTGTTCGAATACGATTATTGAATATTTATAAGTCAATTAAAAGCACTGCCTGCCCCTCCTCCGGTTTCCGCCGCGGCTTTGGAGTAGGGTTGTTGGCTGCCACAACCACTGAAATGTGGTGAACCAGGAAAACCACAGAAATTATTATCTGTAATCCTTTTGCAATGTGTGTGAGTATGTGTGCGTTATCCATAACTCTGCTATACATATGTATGTGTGTGTGCGCCATGTGGTCCATTGCACTTTGAGCAACCATCATCACATCGCCGCAGGCATAATTTATGAGTAAGCGCCTTCTGCTGTGCGTGCTGCGAAAATGTTGCACAAACTGAAACAGGAAATTTGAAAATTAATAAAGCGTATGCAAATATTATTGCTAATGCAGCGTACTTCCATGTTTAGGTTGGATTCGGTTGAGATTTCGTAATTGTTTTCTAATCGGCTTGGTAATCTAATAAAATACAATTTTTTTATTTGCTGCAAATATACATATACCTGTTTAATAGCAGGCTGGCTTGTAACTGAGTAAGATTATTTCAAGCAAGTGAACAAGAGCATAGATATTGTGAGTAATTAGCAAATTATAGTGCGCATAAGATTCATACAAGTATATCTAGTCCTATCAATTTAGAAAGCTTAAAAAAGCTTTTTATAACCGAATGGAGTGGATGGGTTTAACATCAACCGCCAAGGTTCAAGTCGTACGAACTGTGATAACTCTTAGCGACTGAATAATTGAAATAATGTAATTCGCAGCAAATCAAAATTTTTCAGGAAGAGATGCCGTACAAAAATTTTATGTTTCTGAAAGCACAAATATGAAGCCGCAAGTCTGTCAAAACCGGGTAAAATCAGGTCAATATTTCCCCTATCCCCCTTATATCCAATAAAAAGATTTTCGAATACCCGTTTGAATTTATACCGCTTATATTGGTAAATATATTAGTTCTCTTAATGAAATTCAGAGAGCGTCTCTTTCAAATAACAGTCCCTGTTTAAAGTGTTTAACATGGTGTTATCACTCCCTGGTGTTATAAATCCCAAATACGAGTACATAATATTGAAATTAGCAAACTATCGTTTTGACTTTATATCATAAATCGCCGTATAACATAGGAAGTACTATGATTTGCAGACGAAAATGAGTGAAATCGGTCCAAGAATTACCACAGCTCCCATATACTATACATAATGATTTTCGTCAAATAATTAATTTTCAAGTAATTTGAAACTTTTTTAATCAAGTGCCCTACCAGCATTTCCGCGATAAAATGTACTTAAGCCTCCCCTCCAAATTTAATAGAAATTGTTTAATTTTTTTTTTAATATAAAGAGGAAGTTTTCGGTTAAAAAAAACCTAATTTTTCTAAAACTTTATTTAAAAATTTAAACCTATCATCTAACATCTAGTAAACAGTAGTAAATTTTATGAAACAAATTAAATCCAATATGTAATCATCGATTAGTGGGTTTACGTGATTTTATATCCATTTAACATAACAAAAACAAAATTGGACATTTTCTAACGACGCATTTTTTACAGAGAGAAAATAGTTATTATTTCGTATCAGTGATTCTCGAGCAGAAAAACATAAACTCAATTAAGACCTAAAACCGGAAAATTCTTAGTACTCAGTCTTACAAATTAATATATATAGATCCAGCTTTGAGCAGTTGTCGGAAAAGTTTCGGTTAAAACAACAACACTTTGTAGAGAGTTGTATAAAAGAGAGTATGCCGATATCTTACTAAAGTGGTATAACCTCTATCTTAAATGCTACCAAGTTTCATAGTTCACATTGTAGACCAGTTTTGCCATTTTGAATGGCTCAAATGCAAAATTAGTGTCAAAAATGCAAATCTTTCTTTACTGCTTTTAAAAAATCAGAGTCATCATCATGGCATAAGATTGCGGAGTAAGTACAACTGATATAATTTGTTTGACTCGCTACTTCTCGAACCGAATACAGCTTATGTACAAGTAGGTATATGCGGATGATATCGGATTCCTGTCCGAATTACTATTTTGTAATCAATTTCTGACCAGCAATTAAACCAATAAAATTAATTGTAGTTTTGTGCACTTAAAGAACTCTCGTAAAAAGTAATAAAAGAAATACTAAATATTGTTACTATGGCACTTATGCCGCTATTTGAGCCCACATGCTGTGACCGCGAGCATTCCTGTTGACTTTTATATGACAAAATGTGATTACATTAAAGAGCTCCACGGTGAATAACCACTTGACAAAGCGGCGAAAAGAAGCTGAATTCTATGAAAAATATTACCGGCTCCTTTACTGGTAATTTTTAACTCGTTTACTAAACTCCCGTACACTTGACATGCACTGTCGCGAGTATGTGTATGTGTTAGCCTGAAAGCCTTTAGTGCGCAGAAATTTTGATTTTAGCTACAAGAGCATCTCATAACGCTGACTACAACGGTATATTTGTGTATGTGTAGCTGCATTGCGCCGCCATTAGTGGCAGCAACAACTTATGCCATCCACTTTTTGCCACAGTCACATGCAACTATGTAATGCAATTTGCTGCATGCAACATGCCATAAGTGCTTATGTGTGCCTTACAAGTCGCTCACCCCCCGCTGCGCTAAGTAAACGAGCGCTGCCAGCTTGTGCCAAACTTTGCACGCTCTTACCTTTTTGGGGAATTCTATCATCTTTAGATTTAAGTATCTACTTTGTCTACGAGTTGCACCACACTTCAACTTTTCAGCGACTTCCTTTGCGGCTTCCACAATTTTGTTTGTTCATTTTTTTGCTACAGCACATGTGTATGCGTGTCTGTCTAAAGAAGTTTAAAATTGCATTGGCTCGATTTATTATGCCCAGCGACAATGCGATTAATAACATACAATAACATACATTTTCTAGACTGCTGAAATTATATTTAAAAATAAATATACAACTATACACCATTCTTAATTTTTATATGGGAATCTTATACTCGTAAAGTGTTCCGTAACCATTATTTTTTTTTTAAATGTTATATGATGATCTTCCAGATCTAGATACTTTTAAGAATTTTATAGTTTGGCCTTGGATTTTGAAAAGCGCTTATGCTATATTCAATACGAGTACGAACTTTGGATATTGAAGGAATCTCTTTGACGTAATAATTCATTTTCCAAGCTGAGTATCCATAGAAGTTAGTTATTCTTCCGATTCACAAATTTTTGATCAAAGTTGTAGTCCTTACTTATCACTCCTGTGAATATAATATAAAATATAGCGATATGAAACAACAAAGTTCAGCAAATTCTTAACTTCAAAAATATTTGATGTATCACACAAAAAATTCTTGACAAAACTTTTTTCAATTTTCATTTTATTTGCGTTATTTATACTGCTTGCCGCAAGCAAATTTTGCATTATGAAATGACGTTGTTGCAAACATATACATACATATATATGGTATGTACATAGTAGCTCACATACAAGAGCATAAAAGATATACCCTGCAAAAACTTCGACAGGATTCTGCGATGATCCTGCGATTAGTTGCAAAAGAATACATATGTGACTACTGGTGCTTTCGTAATTTTTATTCTTTTACAGTTTTTATTCAAGCATGTCCTTTGAAGAGGTTTATAACACCTATTTGGATCCGAAAAGAGACTAATCGTTTTACAACTTTTACGGACTAGTTGTCTTCATTAGTTTTAGCAATTTTTATATTTTCAAACTAATCAATCTACAATTATACTGTAAACATATTTGTTTGGGACTACTTGATACCAAACTCGTATGTGTTCGACACTAACTCATTTCAAATTGTACGCTGCAGAGAGTAATCTGGGTGTACTCACTTTAAAGATTACTGTCGTAGTTGTTTGTAGGGTATCTATTTGCGACCCCAGATAAAATTTTATGTGCGTGTGTGCCACTGGCACTTGTTTGGGAAATCTGCAACTCTCTTCACCTTTTGTGCACAAACTTCCGCTAGTTGATGTTGCAAAGTTACTCTCTGATCTTTATGCTGTGGAAAAAACTTTTTAAACTCCTGCTCACTTCATGCACTTACGACTACAAACTTATTATTTTCTTATCGCATGTCTTTTAGTTTTGAGTAAAGGATTTACCAAAAAGTTATTAGCATCGTTGTATTGAAAGCTTTTCCGATTTTTTAATGACTGACACTTCGTTACAACTATTATTAATTGTTGTTTCAAAAATATTGTTATGAACAAAGCACAGCATGGTCTGGTAGAAAGGCTATAAGCTTGTCTCATACTCTCTGTTATTTTCTTAACTCATTTCTTAACTGCCAAGGACAAAAGTATACCGATTATAACCAAATTGAGAGATCTCGGTCACATCAACTTTATATATATATGTATAACTAAAGTATTTTCACTCAACCGTAGCTCGAAGTTTTTGCTCAATACTAAAGAATAAAAGCTTCGTCTAAGTAGCTTTGAATAGGCTTTCATTATCTAACTTAAGTCAACCTTCAGTGCCAACTGCTTGAGAGTACTTTTCCCATGTCATATTGTTTTAAAAAAAACTAAATTTTAATAAGTAATTCTTTCTTAGTTAGTTAGAGGATATTCCTGAGCCAAAACTACGTACTAAAACCGTCCTGGTTCACATTTATATTAATTGTGAAAATTTTTATAATCTGATAAAAATTTAGCTGGTAAATACAAAACGTAGCGCATAACTTTGACACTAACATATAGCTCTGACTAAAAGTTACAAAAAGCGCTCTCGCTCTTGTTTAATTTCTCATACCTAAACAACTTCAGTTTTAGATTAATAAATACCTATGTGAAATGGCTGAACTAAAATAGTTGATACGAGTATTTGTTATTTAATAATAAATCTCTCACTCAAAACTGAATAATTTTGACTTAGCCGCTATTAGCAACTCTTATCTATTGGTATTGCACACTTAGGCTTATAACTTGAATTTCACCCGAGCAAGCTTTCCCGAAATTCCTTGTCAACGAGTTATTTGTAAACATTACCAAAAATGCAGCGCTTCCCAAACTTCGCAATATAACAAGATTTTATTCACTTTGTAGCGTGACAAGGTCTACCAAAGACTGCATATCTTTTTATTACTCCCAAAAGTGCATTATTAAATACACTAGTAGATGTGTCTACAAATGGTCTTACACCAGCAGCAGCAAAACAGGCTGGAAGCCAACACTTTGCCAAGGAAAAGTTTCGGCACTGAATATACCCCAAAAATTCATAAAAATGTTTACACATTCCTCCTTTCATATAAGTAAGTAAGTACACCCGCTAACATTGGCGAAAAACACAACAGCATCCTTTAAGAACGGCCACCCAGACGACGGCAAGCGCAGGCAGCGTCGCTTACGTTAACAGGTCTCCTACGTATGCCACCACGACGCTCCATTAGATTTTACCGTTGAAACAGCGGTAAAAATATGAAGGAATAACTACGAGCGTATGTATGTGTGAGCACATATTTTCGCTATAACGGAAGGATGCCGGATGTATGATACAACCTCACTTCGAAAGTTTATAAAGTGCGGTTATGTAGTCGTTGTTGTTTTTGCTGAAAGGCTCAGTTGGTGCTGAGGCTCCTAGTGCCTGACTACGTTTGCTGCGAAACAACAACAACAGCAGCAACTACATATACTCGTACATGAAGGAGGCACCGCGCGGCAGCCGGCAATGTTATCGGAGGTGCATTTCGGCGAAATTTTTGCTTTCCTTTTGAGCTTATGTTGTCGATGTGCGCGGTTGGAGAGCTGGAAAAGGGGTGGAAGGTTTGGTGTTGAAAAGTTTAAAACTCTTTTGTGGTTAAGCATCAGTTTTATCATAAATCCGCAATGATGCCCACCAACTGGGTGTGCCAGCGTGCAAGTGCCTGTGTGTGAAATTTTAAGAGACGCATGGGGGCCAAATTGTAAGACATAAAGTGAAAAAATGTAATGCGGTTATACTATAAAAGTCTTCACTTCTTTATTTCTTTCTTTTTGTTTTTTTTTTTTTGTTCGGTAACAGCTTCGTGCGTTTTTCGCTGAAATGTTGGGGCAAACATATTGAAGTGTTGATATTTTAAAAGTCAATGTTGATAACTTTTCGCAAACTTTATTTACTGCTGCAGTATAGCGGTGTTTACTTGCATCAAATTTTTTCATACTTTCATTTCAGAGTGATTTTTGACATAACGGCAATTGCGAGCGCTGTCGTCGTGCCAAAGTTGCAAAGTTTGCGTTGTAAAAGTGAATGGGCTTACAATAATCGTTTATTTATTTTCTTCTACAGTGGCGCTGAGTAGAAGTAAAAACTCCGGCGTCATTGAAGGCTCATTTGCTCGTTATATGGAAATATTGTATAAAGGTTGTGTTGATGTGTGTACATGCTCAAGCGAACCCTCTATATCAGCAAACTGTTTAAGAAGAGGGTCCTAGCAGAAATTGTCGTAATATATATTACCTTAAATTTCCAAATCCCATTACAAGGGAAATAGATGAAGTCCGCCGATTTGTGATTCTTGGTAGGCTTAAAATCGTAAGGAAAAGACAGTAATGCAAACAATAAATATACTGATATGGTTAGATGCTTGGTATCTAATATCAACACAGTCAGTGAGGTTTGTTAAGTGTTGTTATAGCGGCCATACAATAGATACAGGCTACCACAAAAAGAAATATAGAAGACAGTTATGCCTCTACAGTACAGTGTGCCTCCTGGAACTAATGGCATTTAGCATATATTTTCTCTCTATTTATCTACATTCATTTATATAGCTGTCTATATTTCCACCCCCTTGAAATCATATACTATCTATTTTTCAAAATCTTTCCAGGTTAAAGTCATAAAAAATATAATTTTACTGTGTAGTGTCGCTTTGAAAATTCGTTCCGAAGACAGTCGAACCTACCCAATCGGGAAAAAGGCGGAATTTTATCCCACCAAGATCTATACACTCATTTGAACAGTATGGCATCTCCGTCAATCTCAACCGAATCCTGTTGCCAACTACTAAATACCTGCCTCTGAGTTTTAATTTCCCAGGTCATTGCACAGCTAAGCTCTTGCCACAAACACATAAACATACAATGCACGGCTCAAGTAGAAAAAACTGCCGCAATTCCCAGCGTCGTCATACAGACGACAACAAATTTATCCAGATTTGCAATATATCTTCTTGTTCTCTACTCTTATTTATGGCACATTTTGGCACCACACCATTGTTGTTATTGTCATTGTTGTTTGTATTTCTTTGTTGCATCACCCTAAGTTTCGCGTCATTTGTAAATTACTTAGGATGCAGCATGCAGTCATGTTGCAAATACTTGCGGACTTACATTGCTTCTTTTGTTGTTGCTGTTTTACTTGCTGCACCGACATTTACACCACCCTAACTGTGTAGTGAGAAGAGAAGGTAACTTTTGCATTTTTGTTTTGCCAAAAAGTCGAGCTTTGCAACACTTTGATTTGTCGCTGCTTGCGCCATTTTTCTTGCTGTGCCACTTTTTGGTCGTTTTTCGTTGGGTTTTGCACTGATTTGTGCTGTTTTCTTGTAGCTCGAGGATTTTTCAACAACTTGACGGGTTTGTAGCTTACGAAGATTCTTGCTGTTTTTTTAGTCTTTTTTTTTTGTAATCTATTTGAACTTTTTCACAAACTGCTGCTTGCCACACAGTGTTTTCCTCATCTGTGGCAAGATATTTGCAGGTAAACCGTACGTTTAGCTCGTTTTGGTTTCAATTTTCTAGCGTTGTTGTTGGTAGTAGAGTTGGCGTCACCGTGATTTATTTTTCGAATTTTTTATTTACAAAGTGTTTATATTTACCATATATACTTACATACACATAGTGCTCTTTACCACCGCATTTACACAAGAATATCGTGTTATTCTTTTAAGATTTCTGAACTCACTGTCGATGGTACCAAAACCAGCAGTGGATTGAATATCCAGCCATGTAAGCTTATTATGTGAGGATAAAGTAAGAACTGCTCTCTTACCTCGAACGTCATGAGCCGAAATCGATCTGTTAACTTCGGTCCTTCATATTAGCGATCAACCGAAGAAAATTTGAAAAAAAACCTTGAATAATAAATATTTATGTGGCAAAGGGTTTGTGTTACTAAATACCATCTATGTAACCACAGCGCAAATGGTTGATGGAATGTATTTGATCGCCAAACCTTGACGCAAAGTCTGACCTAAAGTTTGCCCTGATCTTGCACAAGTTGCACACTGACTATCACTGATCACACAGCAGTCTCACTAAATCCCCGATTTCGTAATTCATAATTCTGGCACCACCTAGTGGTAAAATATTGTATCCGAACCTCTCGATTAGAGACTTCAAAGTTGCAATAAACTGTTACTGTTCTTGCTGAGACTATTTCTTATTAAATCTGCGCACGATCCATATATTTTTTGAAACATTCCCCTGCTAGCTTGAGAATCTTAAATTTCTTATATACATTTTTTACCTCTATATTACTTCCTTTAATGCATCGTTTAAGTTTTTCCCACAAAAAGGATGAAAGAAAAGCTTGCTTAGTGTATACGAGCACTAACGACTTCCTCGGGGGCATTGCGCGCTTTTCTCAAGGCGCTCCTTTTCTGTGCGCGCCCTTCGGCGCTCTTGCCAAAGTACGAAAAGCTGCAGGACAACTAAAGCTCCCTCAACATTTCCAACAGCGTAGTGCTCACACTGACACCTGCCTCGCACCTGAGCAACTACATACAAAAAGCAACAACAACAGCATCCATATGCAAATTTATTTTCTTCTTTTTCGGCAATTTGCTTTGGCAGTTTACTGACTTTTGGCGGTTAGTAAGTATATGGAAAGTTGGCTGGTTTTTTCCTCAAGCGTCGCTTCTTACTTTTGCTTTGCCTTTCATGTAGCTCTGCTTGGACCTATTTTCATTTACATATACCATGATAGTTACTGCCTGCATTCCTTGGGGTAAGCTTCTTCTTACTTTCTTGTTTGTTTTTGTTGGCGTTTCGTTGCTAGCAGCAGCAGAAGCGAAGGAGAAATTTGTAGAATTCGTATTTGCATTTTTAGTTATTTTTTTAAGTTTTTTTTTTTTGGTTTTTACTTGTTGGTTTTTGGTGTTCCCTGGTTGTTTGCTTACTTCTTTGGCGTTCGTTCACTTCATCAACAAAATCCAAGGAAAAGTGCAAGTTAAATAGAAACAAAAATCAAAGTTCTGCAGTGATTCTGTGGCCGGTGCTGAAGCTGATGCTGGAACCGAAACTGTTGTTGATAATGCAAATGAAGGTGAGTGTTTGGCTGTATGTGTGTGGCTTGGTAGGAAACTCTGAGTGGTCATTAGAGTATTTGCTTATTTAGCAAGTAAGTCACGTAATTTGATTTTCAAATTGCAATAGCGAACAACAAACTATCAGCAAACTATCACTGAATTAACTTGATTGGAAAAATTTATCAAATTATGACTTTAACAAGTCTTTTCGCAAAGTAAGTTGTTTAGAAATAGTTATAAATGTAAAAAGTAATTTACAGAAGAAAATCTGATGTTAATTAGAAAGGTTAACAACTTTACACATTACTTTAACTTTTATTTAAGGTTTGATAAGAATTGAATTAAGGTTATGTACAAAGCTGCCCTCTATTTTGTTACGTCAATAGCAGATATTTTAAAAATGAAAGTTTCAAACTTTGCGTAAGCCATGTGTCAACAAAAAAATTCCGTTTGATATGGACTTATAGAGCACTACTGAGAAAATATGGAACTAAAAATAAATATTGAATTTATTAAAACTCAACGACTGTTCAGAAATTCAAAAAGTTTTCACCAAAATAGAAGTTTTCTCGCCTCTTCTCTGGATCAAGATAGTCAATGATCTTCTGAAAAAACTTGATTAGACTAACTGCCGCATGATTGCCGTGACAGATCTTGTAGCTCTCATGGTTGAAGAAAAATACCTAGATACTGCATATGAGCGAACTCAAGGGTACCTCAGTATCGTAATTACATGAACAGCTGAAATTGGGCTCACCATTGAACGACTGAACTGGTTTTATTAAGTAGAAATTACAAAATTCCGCAGGCGCGTATTCGAGAGGAACATGTCTCCGGCCTGCGAATAGTATCTAGGGCTCATCCTGTAGAGGAAGCACGCACGGAGACCCAATTTCGAGGAAATAGCCAGAAATGCAGCGGTTGCCCTATACTGTATACAAGTAACCATTGTTAAGAGATGGGGTTTCTACTAAAAACTAATATTTAGTTCTATGAAGTCATAGACAAATATTTAAATTTCTACGGAATTTATGTATAATGGAGGACTTTGGACAAGAGTATGCTCGTGAAAAAGCCAGTTGGTGTTTAAAGAGCAACTCTCATTATCATGTTTGGTGCTCTATGTCTGTACATCCTGCAGTGAAGGAAGTGACTGCCACTGAGGTAGATGTAGATTTACCGACAAGGCTGGTGTGCTGACAAAGTTGCTGTAAAATGGGAACGCATAAGAGTACCGCTGTCTTCTTGCGATGTGCTAGTGGATTGTTGGGTCTCTAGCACTTGCGAAGTTGGCCCAAGGTAAATTGAAAAAGATCCAGTAAGTTCTTTGCCTTTAGCAAAATTCACCTTTCACAAGTTGTAGTAGTTCTAACTGGCCACTGTCCGATAGGACATAAACTCTTATCGAATGTCTATTATATAAATTACTTGGAAGGAAACTAGTTAGAATCATCTAAACACTTCTTCCTTGAGTGTTCCGCCTTTGCCAAATTAAGACAAAAATATCTTCGCATACTTTGCAAATTTGTGACAGATTCAAGGCGCTTCGTTGAGGTTTAATATCCTACTTTAGAAGTTTCAGTTTTTTAATTTCGAACGATTTTATTATGCTGAGTAGTATTAAATCTGAATATATCCGACAGGTGACAATGAATTAGACATGAGACATTTACTTCAGGATCCCATCGCCAATCCCCTGCGTTGAACTAAATCCAACCCATAGTCAGCAGCCAAAGTTGTAACATTAATATTATTAAATGCCCGTCCAAATAATGAACTGCGTTACAGTTCAGTGAAAACGGTGACAAAAGTGTATTGGTTCAACTTCGAATTGCCTCCGCATTTATTGTTTTCCACGGATTTGAGTCCCAGTAACTCTTTGCACTCGCTGAAAACATATTTTGAAACAATAATTATCGAGAATTAAGTGAGTCCTTCTTTAGATAATATTACTCGGTTCACGAAAATGCTATCGCAATTTTGCAGTACGTTATATATAATTTTTGTTGAACTCTTCGAGATCATCACTTAATTTAAACTAAACTATCCCAGTATATGAATTAATAGGAATGAGAATACTGTGCTTAAGCCACCTATAAGTATTTTGCTGCATTCAACCATCAGACACAAGATTCCTTTATGATTCATGTACATTGCCAAAAAGTCTGCGTCGCCGTAATTTACTAACTTCAGCTTAGACGACCTTAAATGTCATAACAAAAGCGAAATCCTCTCATCCGCAGAACAATGGGACTTAGTCTCTTGAGAAACGCTAATAGCTGCACTTTCTTCAAATATTTTCATAAACGTTATGCGGACCTGGTCTACTTACGAAACGCTGTTAAAGTTGCGATGTCAGACAACTTTATTTGCACTAATCCTAAACTGACAGGCAACACAGAAAACTGCGTGTTGCAACAACCACTTCATCAGCGCCAAACAGCGTGTACGAGTAGATGCCTCATATGTGAGCTGGAACTACTTGTAGGACTCCTTAAAAGTGCGCCCAGCTAACAGAGCCAAAAGCGAATGCGAACAAACTAGTGGACATTTGCCGAGAAAAACTGATGTACATACATATGTAGGCCTCTAGTATTGAGTGTGCTGAATTGATGCTATATTCCTCACATATGTGCGGCATATGTCGACATGTATGTACAGCGTAAGTAGAATCACTGCGTACTTGCTTTTCCAAGAAATTGAATTAAATTGAATTGAAGCAGCGACGGCGGCAGTGAAAACATTTGTTAAGCAAACAAAATTGCAATCAATTGGCTGCATTCACGCATGCGCACACACGTAGGCGCATAGGAGACCCAGAGCAAGCGAAGATTTGCTACGCGACCTCACAACTAGAACACACAGCTGTATGTGGCAACGTGGAAGTGCCGTGTGTGGCTTAGCGCCTACTGCCTGGCCTTGTCAAGTGGCGTGTTGCAATCACCCACGCCATCAAGCATAAAAGGCACTAAATTAGTTTGTAAAAGTGTTTAATGTGTTCACACATACACACACAAGTGACTATATTCAAGTACACATATGTCCGGAGTATATATATGTTTATGTGTGTGTGCATTGGGTTGAAAAATCACCACGTCATCGTCGTTGTTGCGTGTGAGTGGTGGGCGTTCACTGACTCAGCGAGTAGTGTCTGCAGAACACGCGACTGCGCAGGCGTAGCTCACAGGCGCATGAATAATGCGAGTCTGGCGAAATTGAATGCGCGAAAATTAAATCAAGTACTTTTTTATATAATTTAACAGTTGTTGTTGTAATTGTTTTCGATATTGTAATGCAAATGTAATTCTTCGTTTTGTTGAAATGAATTTAATAGATGCGCTTGCAATTCAAGCCTTTTCACCTTGTCAACATAAATGGGTGCGGCTATAGAGACTCGTGCGGAAATTCATTAATTTTAGTCAGCATTAAAATTTAGTAAAGGTGTAATATAATATTATTCTTTTTAAGTGTAGTTTTAATAGGATTTTGTAAAAATAGAAGTTTTCTGTTTACCCAACAATCACGTCTATTTTTATGCCACGTTCTCTCTTAAGCAGGCGAGAAAGAAAAAACAGTATAATAACTATATATCTATAAAAGAATAACACAGTCAAGTACTTAATTCAGTCTGTAGCAAAAAAGCGAATTAAATTCAAGTATTAAAAGGTAGGAAATCACTCGCTTCCGTATAGCTTCTTAAAAAATACTAAACATCTTTCGAAAAACTTGAAACCAACATTGCTTGTAACACAACCATAAATATCCATTTTATCTGTTTTGAGAGAAATTTTAAAACAACAGAGACTCAGATGCCGTTTGTTGTATAATCCACCCTTTGAAACATATTTAAATATTTAGATTCAAACTTCGGCGAAGTATCATTTGTTCTCGAAAGGTTATTTAACAATTTTATGTTATCAATAAAGAAGTTCATAAATCAAAAGTACCAAGACCTACTTAATTATGACATTAAAGAATCTGTTTTTATTTGTCTTAAATCTAGACTAGTTATGCCCTCCGTCAACGTTACAAATTTGTGTCTGTAATGTCCACGCTGCCTTGATACTTCGGCAGACAGGGTATCTTAAAAGTATCTTTATAATTTTAATGAGGTAAAGGCTAGTTGATTTATATTGATAATGTTTCGTATGAACTTGTCACTCAGTTTTTGATATACCGTTCTGAAATTTTGTACTCGTCCTTTTCTCACGAAGCAGCTGATTTGTCGGAACGGCTGATATTGGACCATTTATAGCATATAGCTGTCATACAAACTGAACGATTGAAATCAAGTGCTTGTGTGGAAAATATTTTCATTTAAAGAGATATCTGCACAAAATTTGCCTTAGGTTATAATCTAAAGCAATGATGCAAACTCCGAAGAAATTATTCAGATCGAGTCACTATAGCTTATAGTTATACAACTAACCGATCAAACTTCTTGTAAGAAATCTTTTGTATTTGTGAAGGGTACATTGGTGCAACTGATTCCACTGTTTTTTTATTTTTTTTATTTCAATTTAAAATATTGGTAAACGAATCGAATTTCCATTTGTTATTAAATGTACTGTATCGTCGGTATGTATGCAGCTTTGAAATTGAATTTCACATGAAGTATGATCAACGATAGCTGACGGATTTGTTGTGTCAATGTGAAAACAGAGAATCTCCAAGCTCAAGGCGAGCGTAGCTACTCTGATCGCTAGTTAAATTTCATTTGAAGCTTTTCGATATTTAGCAGATCGCGACTCTAAGTTAAAATGCAAAATACTTGAGCTATTCGTAATAAAGGGAAATGGTCTTATGCTAATTGTTAAAACCTCTTCTGAGTGTGCGCTGTTAAAACTTGGTTAATAGCTTTTGGAGCGAAGCGTCACTTGTCACTTGTGTTGTCTTTCGGAAATTAAACTCCGTGTGAGCGATTCCAGTTAAATTTTAAGTATGTACACTGAGTTCATCACTTTTTAAACATCAAGGGTTATAGGTTTTAATATCGGCGAACTGTTAATACAAAAACCTAATTTAAATGGCCTAATAGCATGTTTACACAAGTCAAATATATTAGGCCATGCCAGTTTGTATAGAGACATTTAAATCAATTTTTTATCTATAAAACGCTAATTTCGTTAATTGCTCATTGTATGATCACTAATTGAACCCAATTTCAATTAGCGATTAAATTGTTGTAATTGTTTTGATTTCCAAAGTAAGTGTACGTATATAAAAATACGCTTCAGCAAATTTTTTTCTACTTCAATGCGAATAATTCAAAACTCACTCTATATTTTTGATAAAAACTGTAGTTAGTTTAGAACAGTCCCAAAATAACACACCGTAAATTTAAATACAAATTAGAAAAGCCAAAACTTTGATACAATTTATTAAATTTAGAAATAGAAAATGTTTTATTTTTCTCCGTAACAAAAACAGTATTGAAAGTTTGTCTTATGAAGCTCATAATTTTAAGTACAAACTATCGAACTACTTTATGCATATCCATATATATATTAGGGTGGAGCGAAAAAAAAAATTTTTTTGCTTAGGCTGAGGGTCAAATATGTAGATTATAAAAGAAGAAAACTTGTTTTTAACATCTAGAGACGACCCCCTCACTTTTAAAGTAAATTTCGAGTTAAAAAAATTTTATTTTGGTTTAAACTCTTCACATTTATATAAAAACTACCGAGTTTGACGGTTTTGACTCAAAATTTATTTCGACGTTCAAGGAAAGCATGTTGTCATTTAAGACTTTTTTTTTTAACTCCAATAATGAACACAAAATTTTTTTTTAAGCTGATATCTTTTAATTGGCCAGAAAGGGAATTCTCCACAGCTTCTAGAACACTTATCAAAAATTCTCTAGATGTTGAAAACAAATTTTTTTTCCAAAAATTTTATTTTTTTTAATCTACAAATTTGACACTCAGCCTAAGCAAAAAAAAATGTTCCACCTAACTCCAGCTCCACCCTAATGTATACATGTGAGTACAATTTTGTATTGGTAAACAATTTTTTTTAATTCAAACTTAAAAACTACCCTTTTGCAACCATTTATCACCTCTCTACCAAAAAAAAAAAACATTTTTTGCAAAATCGCTCATCTACAAAAATAAAAATAGAAATTTGCATTTTTACTACTCAACTTTACTGCCAATCTCATGAGACCTCTTTTCTCGGCGGAAACTAGAGAAAATGTTGCGCAAACGAAACCTTCAACCCAATCAGCGTTTTTCAACAAAAGGAAAATCAAATATTTTAATATAACTTGGATAGGCATGTTTGTTGGCAAAAGCAGCAAATAAAAGTCGCAGCGGATGAGTTTGAATGCTGATTTCACCTTTTTTTTTTGGAAATGTTGTTGATTGCAACAAGGCTGCCTCGTGCATTGCGCATACGCCGTGTCGCGCTCAACCCCAACGCAAAAGCCTACAACCCAAACACGTGAGTCCTAGGATTTCTATAGTCTTACAGCTACGTCTAAGGCACAGAAATATTTATAGGTGTGTGTGTGCACAAGGAAAATGTTCAGCCCATACGGGTTCACTGCTCCTTTGGGTATTTTATAATATACAATACAAACATATGTAAGCTAAAGCATGCATGTGCATATGTATGTGTGTAAGCGTGTGTGTGTGAGGAGTTGGCTTTTATGCGCATAGAAATTATGCTGCTTTTCCTTTTGTGTGTTGCCATTCAACGAACGTCCCCAAGTTGCAATAAATTCAGTCATAATACAACTCGAGAATGCAAAGCGGCACAACACATACACACGCACATGCACACTTTATGTACAATACATCGAAAAGTTTTAGCTATAAAAGGCGAAAACGAAATTTTATCAGCATAAATTTTTGTTTCGGCTGATTTTTGTATTTACTTTTTTACTGTTATATTATTATTTCTATTTTTTTCTTCACATGCCGCAGTGCTAAGAGGAAATTATGCCTCACTGCGGAGGGATCTCATTGCTTAACATCAGAACATTTTCCATTTTAACTGTTTCGAAATACAAAGTGGCTACTTGTTCGGCTTATTGTCGTGGGGGTCAGTCATAAAAATGTAAATTTCTCTAAATTCGCATTTATGGCTGAAGCAAATCCTAAGCACCAACAGCAACTAACCAGCATAAAGCCTGGTTAAATCACAAATGCAATTTACAAGCTCCAAAGCAAAGCCAAGCAGCTAAGAAGGGGCTACGGCGCCTACGTAGCGCCACCGCAACGACTCAATCAACAGCTCGCATTTTCGGCTTCACACACACACACACATACTGCATATATATTTGCGCATAAATTTCTAAATAAATATTTGGTTTTGTTCTCCATTATTGCCCGTCGTCGCTCTCGCCGCCCGCATTATGGCCACTCATTTTTTTCCCCAAACGAGCATATTCGATTAAAACGCACCACTTCGGCTGGCCTCATATGTGAGGCGCACTCACACATACTTATTTATGCATAAATTTGCCATTTATTTATAAACAAAAATCTTCAATATGCCGGACGTGTGAGCGTCTTTTTCGTTTAGCAGACTCAAGCAGGCTTTGAGCATCCTTAAACGCTCATTTTACTGGTGTAATAGTGTGTGCGTGTGTGAGTCTTTGTGAGTGTGTATGTTTGCTCGGCTGGCTAACAGTAGGCAATAAACATTCTAATCTTTTTGATTTTATGCTTCGATATTATTTGCAATTTCATTGTGCCTCAGCATACAACAATATAAACATACCAGCGCCGGCACCTCGACCAGCATTCAGCCCAAGCAACCAGCTTTTTGCAGATCAAAACTCACGCACACACACACACGCACGCATGAGTAGAGCGTATATTGTTAGAGAAGCGTGGCACTTTGTTGTTTGAGTTGAGGCTTTCGTTTATTCGTGCACATTAAAAAGCAAATAAATTGTCTGGCATTATTATGAAATATGAATATGGGCATAGAATTTGAAATTTGCGTAAATTGTAATAAACGACTCAAGTCATTTAATGCGCTCCATTAAAGCGTTTTCTACCAAAAGCAAAGAGTTATTTTATTTTACTGAGCCTATTATCATTAAACTCTCAATGCAATAACAGTTTCGAAGGTTTAAAATATTTTTCTTTCAAAGCTTTTAATGCAAAACGAGAAAATATGTATATAGCTGCAAATATTCATACATATATAGAATGCAGGTTACAGTTGCAGGAATATTCGTGATTTAGTTTATAAAACAAGAATAAAAGATATTACGACAATTTCATCCTATCACTTTTTTCGACTGTGTTTGACATAAAAATACATTAGCTCGTGACGCCATAAACGAAGATGAAAAAGAAAACGTCGTTCGCAATCACTCAGAAAAGTTCATTTCATTTATATAGCACGACGCAGCTTTGTACTTTATTATTCTTCTTATGAAGGAGTTTTCCTAGAAAAGATAAAAATGTAATATCGGCTGTTTACTTAATTATGACAATTTTTTTTTTGAAAATTGATCGCCCCTCCTTAAAATTATGCAAGCCTGCGAACGTATTCCTGCCTTAAAAGTGTTTCTCATAATATATATTAACTGTTCTGCTTTGAAAAAAAACTTAAAGACCTACCATTTCTGAAATATCTCACAGATATGTAAGCCCTAATTATAAAAGCTTTTTTTTTTTAAAAACATAAAATTTTCGAAAGGTTTAGCTGCCAAACCAGCTGTAAAAATAAACACTTGTGTTTGATAGTCAAGCTCATTTTTTGTGCAGAACGCTTCGCAAACATTAAAGCTTCGTATATGCCTGTCCAGTGGGTGCGTAAGTAAGCAGAATAATAAACTTTCAAAAAAATGCAATCCTAAAAAGATTCTATACACTCCCTTTCATCCAAAAATAATTACTATTTGGTGTGATTTCCACAGACGTAACCACAGTTGAGGCCAATAGTGAGGTCTACAAGCATTACCTGGCTATTTGAACACTTATCAAAGTAATAAGCTGGTTGATCATTGCTGTGCTCTAACTACTTTCATCTGAGCCGCCAAGCCTATATACTAAGTAGTAAAAAAAATGTGGAAAACGGTTGGCCTCAAGGGCCATTCCTGCAACTTCCCTCTAATTTCATACGCTAACGTTCAAATTTCGCTTTTTTCACTGCTTTTGAGCTCTTCGAAATTTTTCGTTTTCGATATCTAGCAAGTAAATCAACCGATTTCGACCCGGTTTGCGGCAAACGATGTGTTTTTTCAAGGTTTAGAACTGATTAGTTTTTGGTGTCGATCGGTCAAGTCGTTTGGAAGAAATTCAAAATTTTTCAAAATTTTTATTTTTGAGATTTCTCAAAATCTACTGGTCCGATTGGGTCCAAACTCACACGAAATTCAAGTGCAACGAAACCCTTTGGAATGCCGTTTAGTTTATTCAAATCGGTTGAGCCGTTTAAATGTTCGGGGAAGCTTCCTCGACCCTCAAAACGTCGAGATCTGTTGAGAACTCGATTTTTGCAAAATGGGGTGAAACCAATATCTTCCCGATTTTTAGAAAATTTTCAATTTTCTTAGCGGGAAGTTAAAAATTTATAAATTCTTTAGTACAGACAGAAGTGAGATCAAGAATTGCCGGTGAATACCTGTACTATTGCTGTATCACATCTGGATGTTCTACTATTAAATCGATTAGAGAATAAAAATAGAAACCACCTGTTTTGGATGGAAGCTAATTCTAAGATGTAGCTGCCATTCGGTAGAACATTCTTTAAAACAAATATTACACTACATCAATTTTCACTATATCACGTAACAAGTTGTGAAGCTCTCTTCGCAAATATTATACACACTTTTCTCTTAATTAAATAGAATATCACCTCTTACTCTGAGCTCCTCCATTAACAAAAATTGCATACAAACATATAACTGAGGCCATGCCCTTACCATTTACTTACTAGGTAAAGTCTTATATATCATATTAAAATCTCTGGCTTACATTGCTTTCACTAGCTCAGCTCCAAACATTTCAATTGCATTCACAAAATAATTCTAATCACAATCGACTTCAATTCATTAGACCTCTCAATTCAATCACTTTACATGTACAAACATACATACAAGTATTTATATATTTGGTAAAGTAATGTGAACCACTTAAGACTATTGCTTATCTGCATATTCATTTCCATTACAATTCATTTCACTTTGATTGTAACGAGCCGACTGGTCTCCTTCAACACCAAGCTGACTGTAGGCCATCTCATTAGAGTAATTGAATTCTTCAAATATGAGGACACGATTTAGCGCGAAATTGTCAGCTTATACCATAAGAACTACATGTATTCAAGTCGTTTTTGAAACCTCAGCAAATTTTTGAAGACTAATACTCGTACAGTATAATATTTTAACACTCGAGTGCACAGTTATGTGACAAGTGAGGTTATGTGTGCATACTAGTACTTATACCATGTACCCCTTGGAAATACTCGTGGTGTAATGGGGAGAGTGAGACCATAGAAGAATATATGCTAAAGGAAAAGATTCCAACTTTGCTGTGAAGGCGAAGACTCTAACTGTCGGAAAAGCATTTGCCCGCTTCGTCCGTCCAAAAAAGAGCATATTCTAATATACGAGTATTGTAATGAAATGGCTGTGAAAACATGGCAGGAGTTGCAGAGAGGGGATGTATGCAAATTCTCCATGAAGTAAGAAAATGCGGTGAGGGTGAGAAAGTAAGGGAGTCATTGTAGTAAATATGCCGGAAAACACCAATCTCAATTACCGAAATAGCTGCGAACGACGAAGCGGAAACAGCATGTAAGGGCAGCAGCTTAAAGAAATATGATGAAAAAGGAGAGGAAGCAGTCGAACTAGAAAATTGCGATAAAATAAAAATAAGCAAGTTAGGCAGCAGGATGAAGACCGTGTTGAAGGTTACGGCGAAAGTTTGCAAAGCAAGCAGATGACAGCGCTAGAAGACAATGCTTTGGTAGTAATGCTACTGTGCATATGACTTTGGGCCGCAAGTCCAACTTCGGCATGAAAGCGCCTTGAATAGACATGATTGCGAATATATTCATAAACACAGAGGACACGAAAGCAAACCGTGCCACAATAAAGGCAATGATAATGACAGCGACTACAATGAAGTATGAGGAAAATATGCCAGAAAATAGGAAAATAAGAAAATACTCTTGAAACAGGAGCAAACATAATAATCATAAAAGAAAAAGTATATTATCCAGTTAGGGAAGATGTCCTGCCAACGACAGCATACCGTAAGTTCGCCAAAGACATTTAGTCTACTTGTAGGCGCAGGACAGGCAGCTACAAATATATACGCACGGCATTTCAATGGCAGTGAGAGCGTTTTACTTGATATTTAATTTTGTATATACACGAATGCATACATACCAACATATAGATAGTATAAATATACAGACTGGAGTGGCATGTTGAAAGACAGTATATTTTTGGTACAGATTAGACTGCAGTGGCAGCATCATTAGCATAAAATGTAATAAAACACAAACACACGCCTATATTTTTGCATCAGAAATTAATGTTAGCCTTGCTGAATGAGTAGATTCACGCACAGCGGTGTCAACACTAAAATGCACAATAAATTCAAATTGAAATGTTGGCAATTCGCTTTTGTCCCTAAAATATTCGCTATTCGTTCTGAGAACATATTGCATTACAATAAAGCAGCAACTAATTTTTGATGTTTTATAAAATGCCTCACTGTGCTTTATATTTTGCTTTGAACACTCCCAGAGTTGTACAGAAGGATCTGCTCAATAATAAAATATTTTATGGTCACATTTATTTTGTTATTTAAATAAAGCCAATAGAAAAAATGGAAAATTGCTGAATTTCAGGCACACAAATATTTTTCAATACCGCTCAATCCACTTTATACTCGTACACCCATAAACGCAATTCTATTAAATTCTCTAATGAAAAACTCATATTTATGTACCATGTATTACCAAAAATATTTACTTGGTAAAGCAATATACTAATCTCAAGAAAAGTAGGCAAAACTAAGTGAAAACTAAATTTCGAACATGAAAAGTGATTAATCACATTCTAAATCACTTTCTTAAGCCCAAAAATTGACTGAAACAGCGCACAAACATTGCAGAACACAAACACTCCGAAGCACTTGTCCCCAACAGCGGCAAGAGTCATCAGGGAGTAGTAAGAGAAGCGACGGAATTACACATCACATCACTTTTGTGCACACCAAATGACAAGGCCGAAAGAATAGCCCGACTTCAAGAGGGACAGACAGTCGTCGGTCCGAGTTGGCAGCTGCGAAGAGTTGTTTGCCTGCGAGCTTTCGGTAATTTACACTGACAACTCAAAATAATAGAAAATTTCACAATTAGTCAAACATTGTCGGGCTCCAACTCATAACGGTGTGTAAAAGGAGGAAGCTGGCGCTCTTGAGTGGTTTTTAGACATCTAACACTCCCCGTAGACTTGCCAACTGCAATTTGTTATATTTTCTTATTTTTTGCCACTTTTTTTTTTGCTTTTCTGCTCATAAACTTGAGAAGCGTCATCGTTTGCTTAAACAGAAATTATAATTGGCAAACTAGTTGAAATTTTGTTGCCTTTGAACATTCACAATTCTTGTATCTTTTTTTCTGGACACATTTCGAAAATGTTACATTGGGGATGTGAAATGGATCGGTATCTTTTTCGATATACTCATATACAATATACTTGTATGTAAGCATATACTTTTTGTATTAAGTAGAAAATGAAGCGACGCGCATCATAAATCAAAGTGTCAAAAAAATTTAAACGTGGAAATTCACATTATTAACTGGCCGTCAGGGCGGCGGGTGGCAGCACGTTTCTTTCCTAGTTGTTATTGTTGGAAAGTGTGAAGCGTAAGCTGACAGTCTTGCTGGCATGGCCCGCCTCAACTTGCGTGTACGTGTAATATAAAGTTTTGTCGCAACCTGGCAGTGAGGGCGTGTAAAATGAGGACTGCAAGTAGACGCGTTGCGAGTATTTAGTCGTACCTGCGTGTAATCGTTAAACAGTTGCAGTAAAGTATGTGTGTAAATACTCGCTCCGCTGTGTAATGCGTTGCATGAAGTAGATAGGTATGTGGCGGGTTGTAAGTGTCCTTCAAACACCTAATGATGGCATTAGTGTAGCTGACACTCTCAACACTTGGTACGTGCAACCGGAATTTACTATGTAGTCAGCGGACAAGGCAATGGTGATTAAATTTTCGCAGTAAAACCCGGAAGGGGCGCTGAAATAATGCACTCTACTTGCACTATACTTTGATGAAATTAGAAACTCTTCACATTTATAAAAAAGTTAATTAATTTAACTTATAGCAAATATATATATAAAATTTATATAATCAAAAGCAAGAGAACTGATGATCATTGGGATTAATTCTTTCACACTTCGACCTCGCTAATTGGTTTTGCAAAGGCTAACCTCAAGCTTTGATTAAATGCTGTGGATAAAAATCCGACTACATTCCGGTTACGTGGATTCAACTGTTATAAGAACCGTAGCAGTACTTCACGCTACGCATGGTTGTAATTGAGTGCATGACGGGAGGGTAAAGTGCCGATTTTTTAATGAGTCTTAGTTGCCAAAGAGCGCCGTACTTGTAAACAAAAAAAGATATTATCTGGAGAACTCGAACGCTACGGCTTTTAAAAAGTCTTAAAGACCCATTATAAGAAATTTTTACCAAAAGTATACAAATGAAACTAAGTAACTAGTTAAAATCGACTGCCGCTAGTTTTATACACTGCCACTAGCTTGTAGCATAGACCCTGCTGCGTCAGTAGCATATAAAATCGTGCGGCACGTTTGCTGCAACGCTTATTGCCGCTTGTTATATAATTTTATGCGGCTTTATCTTGTCACTGAAATGGTCAAAAAAGAAATGAAAAGGAATCAAAAAAGAACTGAAAAACATGCAAAAGAATGTAACTGGTTGAAAGCAAAAATGCAGGATATGACAAACATGCAAACAGCGCAAAAGTACTGAGAAACATTTTTATTACAATTTTTTTCTTTTTTCGCCTTTTTCGTTTTTTGCACGTTTTTGATGTATTGTTGGTGCGTATTTCCGTCGTCATTCAGCCACTCGGCATGTAAGCTGAGCCGGCAAGCCTTTCCGGAAATGTTGGCATTTTGTTGCGCTGGAACGCTTAACAGCACAGAAAAATTCAAGCGCGGCTTTTATTTGATGTGCGGCAAGTGCTAAAGGCTAAAGGATACACGAGTACGCACGATGGGCGCCGGGGAATGCGACGCGAGGATTGCGGCGTAAAGGCAACCGCGCGACAACAAACAACAAAGCAAACAACACACGAAGGGCGCAGCTGTGGGCGGCGAAAATGCGAAAACCCGTTATGAGTAGTGAGGATTGGGTATTTGCTGTGTTGAGGCAAGGAGTGTGTATTACATGCCGCACCAAGGGTTAACTATGTGGGCGTTAACGCCCACACTTCTCGAAGCATTTCTAGTTTTCTCCCACACTCGAAGCTGACGTTGGAAACACTATCTCTCTGCTATTACTGGTGGCTCTAACATAATTCTGCGCGTACTACTTAGAAAGCTTTGCAGCGCCGCGAAATCTCCGAGAATGGCAGCATGAAAGACGTGCTTGAAATAACACCAACACTACTGTATGCCATCAACATGAAGTACAACAAATACGTGTATGATATGTCAACGTGTCGGCCATTTATCATCTAAGCAAAGAATATTTTTTTATTATTTTTTTTTTTTGACTTGCTACTGCCGCATCGTATACGTGTCGGCTAGTGCCGCGCTTTACCTCATTTTCGTAGCTTTTGCTTTTTAATACTTTTTCTCAGCATTTCTCTTTTCATTCCCCTAACCACTTTTCGCTCTAATTTTCTTGTTGTAACCAACTATAGTCTACTCATAAAGCTCGTTACTTTTTAACGTGCTCCATCTAACCCTGCTCGGAAAGTAGCGACCGTTAAAAAATGCGCTCAAGGAATGTGTTGCATACATTAGGGCGTCTAAGCGCTGTTTTTTTTACTGTTTTCTTCAAGCATTGCAATCATTTAACTGCACAAACACACACACTTGAACGGTAAACTTCCCTCACATTTTTCATTCGCATTTTACATACTTATTATTCGCGTGTCTTCGCCGAAAGTGGACTAACTGTCGGAGCTTTTTAAACACACATAAAAAAGTAACGGCATTTTTCTTATTCATGCGACCAGCTCGTGAGATAAGCACATGAAAAATGCCAAAGGAAATGAGGGATACACGTTGGGATTCCTTTAAGCCAGCAAGTTCGCCGCCGCCGCTCGTTGGTTGGACGGGGTGTATGTGCGGAGGGGAGCACATAAAATTAATGCACTGCAGCAATAAATGCTTTCATGAAAACATATTCGTCGCTCAGTCTTAATTTAAATTTATACCAAATGTTATGCATACAAATTTTATTTACCGAATTCATTCATTCGTATCCTGTTTGGCACGACTGCATCCTGTGGAAGAGTTGAAATTTATGTGCCGCATTTTGTAGCTCTTTCGACCTGAAACCTTTTATGATAAATGCTTGTAGTTTATGGATATTTACTTAGTGCGACCTATCTGCGTATAAGCGCGTGTGTGTATGTGTTTGAAATATTCACGTCTTCAAGCATCCAACAAAATAAATGAGTGGCGCAAATGTGTTTATTCGCATGAGAAAGATGAAATCATATTTTATCATTAAACTCTAGATTTATTTTGTTCGGGAAAACTGCGTGCTAAGATTACTGGTCGAAAGAGCGCTTTTTATTCATTCAAATATTTTTTTTTTGCGAAATGATACTTTGTAAATATAAATTTAAAAAAAATCACTTTATGTTAAAAAATTAGATTTCAGAAAAACCTTAGAGTCCAAAAAATGTAGCGGTTAATTTTTATTGAATGCAAAGTTTTACATTACTTTGTGTGTTAATTAAGTAATTAAATTATTATTAAATAAAAAACAAGTAATGATGGGCTAACTTCGGTTGCAACCGATATTTTATACTCTTGCAACTTGCAAAGATCAAAGCCGGAGAAATACCTTCAGGTGTTGGCAAAACTTTATATTAAAAATGTTACGAAACTATTTAGCATTTTAGCATTCATTATTCAGCGAAATCACAATTTTTAAGAAAACTTATTAATTAAATCGATTACAGTATCACATATTTTGTCAGGTGGAAAGTCGAAAATTATTACACAGGCTATATTGGGGACAGAGAAAGGGATGGGCTGATTGAGTTAAATTTGACATTGCTGAGGTAAACTTGAGGTCATATTTTCAATCAATTTTATAAATATAGGACTCACACAATGAACCACATGTTCGGCGAAAAGTTGGTAGACTAAATTCACATATTTTCGAAATTCAATAGTATATCCAATATTGTACGTTAAGTTAATTTTGCTAAGATATCTTACATAACATATTGACTGATATACCTATATGGCATAAGGCCAAACGGAAATTTGAAAATTAATATGACTTCCCATATAACGATTCGATTTCATCAATTTTTACACTGTCGCAGAGAGAGTCAAAAATATGTATTCTCTGCGAATTTGGGTGATATAGCTCTATTGGTTTATGAGGTATATACATTAAACTTATTAGGGGGCGGGGTCATGACCACTTTAGACGGCCCTCGCCAATGCAATTCCCAATACCAAATTACAGGTTAATATTTTATTTTGTTCTTGGTCTTGGCATTTTTTAAATTTTGGATTAATGCAGCTATGTGGGCGTGGCGGTGGTCCGATTACGCCAAACATCTCATGGTGCCAGGGAACATGTGTATCAAGTTTCATCAAGATATCTTTATTTTTACTCAACTTACAGCTTCCACAGGCAGACAGACGGACATATATACATTACCCTATATGAAAAACATCCGTTAGTTGAACCAAACTGTTGTACTCAACATGTTGCAAGAGTATAAAAAGACCTGCAACATCTTATATATATTAAGGTTTAGAAACTAATTTATTTTGACGAATAGTGGTTTTAAATAATATATAAGCCGCGAAAACCTTTATAGGATATTATGCATTAATATTCTGGTAGGTTTTAGGGTAGGGAGTAACCCAAATACAGTTGCCACATTTTGAAAAACATTCAAAAAAAAACTACAAAACGATTAAAAACGTTATCGGGAGAGTACTCTATTAGTATTTAATTTACACGTATTTTGGAATGGAGTTGCCACCTATCCACAGATATAAATTTGTGCTATTATCAAAAATTGCAAAATTTTTAATGTTTTCAATGTGACCACACAAAAGAGCGGAAAGTTAACAACGGATTGGTACAAGTTATCATTTAGCCTCAACTCCAAAATGAAAGAGAAAATATTCAGCTTTCATGCATAAGTTTACGCCAACGGATTTTAGACAGTTTATGGACTTCATCAGAATTCGAAGTATGATTGGTTACTATGTATTTCCATTTATCTAAATATCTGCCGGAATCTTTGCCCGTGGTTGGAACTATTTTGAAGATAACATATATTTACATACAAAAAAACATACAAAGAGCGATCGACATATGCCGAGATTGCTATATATCTATACATATATATGTACACAGAAAAACGTTAAAATATTCATAATTAAAATATATGTCGCTTTTATTGTACCATCCGTTCGTAATTCTTCTTTATTTCTTAATTCGATACGATTCTGCTGCTATCATATCTCACACTAAACGACCATAATGTTGCTGTCAAGACGCAATTGTAACAAGATTTCAGCCCCAAATCATTAAGCATTTTGTCGGAAGCATTGAGCAAAAGCAAGAAATGGCCCTCTTTCATGACAATAATTGCAGAGGCAGAGAATTCAATTTAAAAAATTGACCATAAGTCAAATTGAATCATGTGAGAGACGCTTTTATGGACCATGTCGACGGCACACAGCCGCACAATGGCAGTTGCACATAAATATAGCAAACATGCAACATATTACGAACTAATAAATATAAATCAGCTTTCATCAGCGATTTCGCCACGGAGAAAAATGGGAAGGCGGTGCAAGAAGTTTTTTCTTTTTCTTCATCTGCCGCCTTCTCCTCTAGCTCTCGTCTTCTTCTTGTGTTTTGCTTTCATATAGAGTAATGCCTTATGTATGTATATGTGTATGTGTGTGTATGCGCCGATGTTTCAATAAAAGGAAATAAAGCATGGCAGCTAATAAAGAGTGAAAAAAGCAGCGAAAACTCCGGCTGTTGCAGTTCGAAATAAATTGATAGTAGCTGAGCAATTACAGCGGCGTGCGCGAATGTTGGACGGCGCTGGAAAAAACGCTGCGCTCACATGGTGCAGCGAATAAATGGAATCAGAAAATGAATAATGGCAATTGTGGCGAGTAAATCCCGACGAACAACCGATTGCCGTCAACAATCGAGGAAAATGCCAGCGAGCAGTGGCTTTTTTCCCCTCTATACCACACATATCCAGGAAAGTAGGAAAGTATCAAAGCGTAAAGCACATTACCGCTACCACAGTGGAGGTTGGGTTGAGGCGCTAAGGAACCCGAATAGCTTCATCGCACAAAGGAAGCGGTGAGCGGCAGCGCTTTGAATGGAAGTCAGCGCTGGTTGCCATAAATTTAGTAAATCAGTTCATCCAATTAGCAAAAGGCAACAAAATTGATAAATAGAGGCGGCAAGCGGGCAAAGAAGCGCACTAAGCGCCGAGTACTAAAGAAGAAATGATAACAATAACAGAATAAAAGCGCAAAAAATGTGTGCAAAATAATAAAAAGCTGACTGCCGCGCAAATATTTCGACAACAAAGCTGCAAAATCAACAAAGAAGAAACGCCAGTGCTCGCCTGTGAATTATGTGTCTTCGCTTACATGCCATGTATACGCATGTGTGTGTGTGCCATGTGGCAAGAAAACATCTGCCAAGTTGCGCGCAATACCAGGCGTTGAATGAATCGCCGAAGCGCTTCTTGGCCTCTGCGTTTTTGGCCACTCTACACATTGCCTTTCCAAGCCAAGACCCGAAAGCGCTGCCGCAGCACGCGCACATCCTTGTACACAGTCAACAGCTGCCGTGAATTTGTCGTGACAACAAGCATTGGCAGGACGCATCATCGCTGCCATATATCCTCTCACGTTGTCGGCATGTCTTCGTACTTTGTTGCCAATGGCGATTCAGCTACAACATTGCATCACATACTCAGGACCCCCGGCTCATTCACCGGGCAATCTCAACAAAGTGCTAACAAAGTAAAAATTATTTGTGCTTTCAAACGCACTACTTTGTACATTTCTACAAATTATGACAAATTGCGAACTCTTGCTCTTCTTCTTTGCAGCTTTTCGGCATTTCAGCTATTTCGAGTCGGTGAAAAGAGTTCCGCCACGAATTCAGCATTTCCGTTTGACAAATGAAATGAAGTCAAATGATGCACTGCAGCAAAAGCTATGAAGAAGCCGAGCGGAACCGAGAGGAGTAGAGCAGCTGATGAAGGACAAAAGTGTTGACAGCAATTTTGCTCAAATGAAATTAGTTGATAAGTGCATTAGAAATTCATGAAGGAAAGTGGAGCTGCAAAGAAACACGCAAAGTAAATGAAAATGAAACGAATGAAGTCAAGAAGTGTTTAAATAAGAAAATTTCTAATATTTGTTTCTTGGTGAAATATTTTTATTGCCACCACAGAGGGTACAGCAAAATTTCCACGGACCTTAAATGAACACAATTAAAAAATCTGAAAAAAGTTATATGTGAAGCTCTTCCAACGTATTTTTAACCTAAAAAGTGTTATAGAAACAGCCTGAGGTTGTGGGTATTACAACTAATGAATGCAGTCCGCCAAATTGAAGTCTCATGACTTTTATACCGATTATATATTACCAATTTGCTTCTTTTTCTAGCAGTGGTGATTACTCGACAGAATTTTGCGATGGAAATAGGTTAACTGTTTGTTTCATATAATACACTTAACTTAGTTTAAACTGGAATATTTCTTAAATCGAAACACTATATTTGAAATTACAAAAACCTTAAAGGATCGAGCATTTTACTTTGTCTAAGGCTTACTCTCCAACTCCGTAGGTGGGTTCAAAAAAAAAACATAATTTTTTGTTTGAAAAAATCGATTTTATTATTCAATATTGTTGCTGTTGTTGTATGTTATGCATTTTTTCTAAAAATAGGCCTATGCTTTGTTGATTACCTACTCATTATCGTCAAGTTTTTTTCCAGTTCTTGAGATCTGAAAACAGGAAAAAGTCGCTTGGGCTAGAACCGAAGAATAATGTGTCCGACAACTGTGAAATGTAAATATGTAGGTGTCTTTTAATGGTTAGATCTAACTACAAAACATATGAATTCAATTTCTAGCTGAATTTTCATAATATAGTTCTTGGGATGATTTATAAAAGTGCACAAGTTCTTTTTCAAAAATTATACAGTTATAGTTTGGGATGAACTAAGGCCAATTAGATTATTGTTCATGTTATGTAGTAGACATTTTGACTGGTTGTAGACGGGCAGATTACTGTCCTTATGGATTAAAGGGAGAATAGTTTGAATTCCATATTCCATATTATTTCAATACATACTCTAGCGGTTCTCTAGTAGTATTTCAAATTCTTAGCAAAATTCTAAAAGTCTTACATGTGTATAGTAGGGGTTTCTTGGATGTCTAGAAAAAGGTTTCTAAGGAAGTATGCACATTTTTTTTGAGTGATCATTAAAAAGCAATTTTTATAAAACTTTGGAGAAAAAACTTTTTATTCGTATATAATTAAGTATATAAGATACATATAACATTCTAGGATCAGAATTGTAAATTAATAATTAAAATTTTTGTATATTGTGGATACCCCATTGTATCACAATAAACAGTAATTAAAGTTATAGAAATAAATATCTGCTACATGAACTATCTGTTCAAGTAATCTGAGAACGTACATATATGGAGTCTCACTATCCACACAAAAAAAAAATCGAAAAGCAAGAAAAAGTAGGCGAAAGTTTTGTAAATCAAAGCTAATCACTTAGACCATTTAGAGCTCGAAACCACACCTTCAAGCACAAATGAGTATCGAGATAAAGATCATAGGTATTTATCAAGCAAGCACAAGTGCTTTCCGTTACAAAAGCCATGTAAACAGGTACTACACATTCAAATAGATATTTAATTTCATTTAAATTATGTTGCTGGCCCAGCAATGAATAACAAACAAGCCTATTGACATTTACATGAGAGCAACACTATGAAGCGCAATAAAAACAAGGCGACCCCACGCGGCGCCAAGCAAACGAGTTGCCACTAATACCATGGTTCGTTAGCGCGACAAAGCCACCAACAATGTAACCACTGGCGCATTATGGCTGGGGAATGTCGCTATGCTGATGTGCTCGGCTTCAAACAGCTATTTTGACAGTCTCTATTGCCTCGTATTTGGTTTCATTCGTCGCTCATAATATTACAGTTGTTGGTGGCGCCCGTGCAACAGCAATCTAATTTGAATTAGAAATAAATTTAAATCTAACAGTGTTTACACAAAATTGATTGTTATCAATGAAAACATAAACGTAAAACAACAAATGTTACAAATGGTATTGTCGAAATTATGCGGCAACACTAAACGTTAATTGACGAATTGACAGGTGAACTGCGCGGCGACAAATAAAATGCGAGATCTACACAAAAATAACAATGGGCAAATGTCATAATAGCAGCAATGGCGATTGTATTGTATTTATTGAACTAAATAATAGCGTTACAAAAACAACAAGCGAGCAGAGCGCGAAAAACAGGTCGCAGATAAACATTTAGTACAGTGGGCATTATTTGTATGGAGATAAGCGTGTGGTTAAAAAATACGGTAAATTCATACAACTACGAAACAATAAATAAATATACAGTTGTATTAAATCGACTGAAAAATTGAGAATAATTTGCGGAGTTACAAAAATTTATTTTAAAATAAACGTCCAATTTTTACAGTGAAGCCCCGGACGAAGGCAAACGTTATTTAAATTAATTTTTGGAAGTGTTGGAGGAAAATTGAAGTTTCCAAATTTTGACAAGGAATAATAAAAATATAGGAAGGCTTTAGAAAACCTACAGTTGGAAATATTTTTGAAACAGAGTTACCACCTATTTAAAAATGTATACCAAAAATTGCATTGTAAAGTAAAAACTAGAAATTTAGAAAAATTTACAGCTGAAAATATTTTTAAATTTAAAAGATTAATTATAAGAAGTGTTGCCACTCAGTCAAAATGCCAATTCAGTTTAATAGAATAAAAATCAAAAAAAGGTATATGATGTTTTACCTATAATTCCACAAGGCTTAACATAGTCTACAGTAAAGTACAAAGTTGCAGTGAAGGCACGAGAAAAAAGTATCTCTGTTTCAACTCCAAGTCTGAGATTTCAACCCACAGAAGTAAGCTACACACTCGATACAAAAACCTGGTTTTTTTATGACCAGCGATTGTAAATTGTATGCCATTTCTTGACCACAAACGACTGAGAACACGACTAATTCAACTGGCACACGATAGGGAAATTCGAAAGCTTCGGATGGAAGTGTTTAACTGCAGCTCATTTGCTTTCTTTTGTTTCAGAAGTTTATGCGCCATATTTTCATTTGTTTGTATGGATTTCACGAACTCTCACGAAAGCAGTGAAAGATAAATGTAATAAGACCGCTATTAGAACGGGTCATGGAGAGTCTAATTTGTACATTTGCATAATAAAAAAAGGCTTTCCTACAAATTTAACTTAAACAAAACGTAATTCATTGTCATAAAATCAAGTATTTATATATATAAATATATGTATTATAATAACAAGGCAAAAGGGCGAGCATTGGATACCACGCCCCATCTAATCAACAGATCATTAAAATAATGATTTCCTTTGGCTATTCTTCTGCTTCAGCTTTTCTCGCCATGCTGGGCATTCGTTACGGTTTTGTCATACTTCTCGTTTTAGCCAACTTAATTTTATTTATGTCATTCTTGTTTTCAATCGTAAATGAAGCACATAAAAGGTCCATCAAGGCTAAACGGAAATGATTGAAGCGATTATTGAAATGCTCACAATCGATTGAATCGAACAACATTAACTGCACGGGTGGCTGACAAATTGTTTTTGTTGCTTTTCAAATTATCCGTTTCTGCTTCTTGAAAAATAATGTCGGAAATTGATATGAAATTTATGAAAATGGTCAATTAAACAAGCACTTACGCAGCTTGTTAACCCTGCAGGGTTACAGGTTAAAGACAATATACTTAAAAGAACGAATTTCATATTTTCAGTTAATTTATTGCTTTATAAGATTTTTGTGGCATAAGGAAACAATTTTGTGAAATTAATATTTTGCCACAGCCGGCGACAAGTTGTTGCCTGTTGGCACACTAGCTTAATCGTATGTGTATGTCCCTCGTAGTCGGTTTATCTCCTAACCTTTCTTGTTTCTAATTTATTCGCTTCATTGCACCTCTCAATAAAACATGATAACTTCTCGATGTGTCCCGAGGCTGATGCTGTAGGTCTGCGAATTCGATACTAAACAACTCGCTCAAATGATAACTGGTATAGTCATATATATACACACATTTATAATATAGATCTTAGTGTACGCGGCTAATAACACAACTCTTTCATTAGCAATCGGCTGTCACAATCAATTCTTGTCATTCACTTTCATAACGCATAAATATATGTAAGTGGACCTATGCGCGATTCCGCTTTCAACATGTTTATGTTTAGTTTGAAATTTCATCTTATAAAATCTCATATATCTCAGCCGCAGAGTGGTGGCGCCAGATCGTTGCAATGATAATAGAATATTATTAAAAATTTTCGCTTCACATTTGGAAACATGCTTCTTAAATTTAGCGAGCTTAAGCTTTAGAAACAGGGCGGTTCATCAACAATTCAAATATTGAAACGAAAAGAAGGAATAAGAGTTTCGAAAATTTCGAACAAGGAAAAAATAACAACCCTGAAATATTTATACAAATTGTTAACTTATTATAATATTTATATTAAAAACTCCTCAAGTTAAATGCAATACCAATTTCTAAAACCTTAGATAAGGGTTTCTTGTGCAAAACGTGAAAAACAAGTCATATGGCTCCGAAAAACTCCGATCTGTTGTTTGAAAGCTAAATTTTTCGGAAAAAATTTAAAGTTAACGTGAAACAGGCTAAAATTACTATAAACAAGAAAAACATTAGCTTCGGTTGCACCGAGGCTGTAATACCACTCACAGGTTCTCTTCTTATAACAAAAAGTTTATATGTCTGCTATAAGCTATAGTGATCCGATCTGAACTATTTATACAGAGATTGTAGCGCTGTCTTGGATAAAAAAATTTCGTGAAGATATCTTGTCAAATAAAAACGTTTCCATGCAAGGACTCGAGTTTGATCGATCACTTTGCACTTCAGCTATATCCTATTTTGCTCCGATATCTTAGGTAGGAAAGAACGTATGCAAAATTTCAGACCGATATCTCGAAAAATTAGGGATTAATTTGCATATATACAGACAGACAGGCGGCTATGGCTAAATCGACTCAGCTTGTCACGCTGATCATTTATATACTCGTATGTATATGGTATATACTTTATAGGGTCACCAACGTTTCCTTGTGGGTGTCTCAAACATCGTGGCCAATTTAATATACGCCTGTGCAAGATAAAAAAATTCTTCCGTATAATGATAAATTCGAAAATTTGATCGTGATCGAATCGGAAATCAAATTCGAAAAATGCTATTTAAAAAAACACGTTGAAAGATGGACTGATTGAGCTGATTGAGCTAGTCGAGATGTTATTTTTAAAGTTATATAGATTTTTTTTAATATAATTAAAGAAGAACCAACCGAAAAAATATTTGCACAAAATTTTGTTAGTGAAAGTCAAGCTTACAATTTGTATATATACAGAAGAAATAAGTGTTTTTACAATTCATTAGTGAATGACATAATCAGAAATGTACTGAAAACTTTAAAATTGCTTACATATCAAAACAGGTTTTTGATCTATGAGCATCTCCATCATCCAATTTGTGTATGTCTACCCCCACTTCTTTAGAAAATTGTACGAATATTGCAATAAGCGCACAATGAATATTTGCTATGAAATGTAGTGCAAAATACTATTCCAAAATATTTGCTAAATTGATTATGTTACCATGCGCCGTACGGAGCTACAGCGCACACACATGAACGAGAAATGACAGAAAAAAGTTTCAAGTCAATTTACGCATTGTCCAAACGTCTTTATGACACCAATAATTGGAAACGTGTGCTCGTCGTTTGTCAGCGTCATTGTGGCAGCCGGCTGACAGATTTTCTACGCCAACACAACTCCCCTTTTGCGAAACACATGCACCTAGCAGTACATGTTCGTGTGTGTGTGTGTGTTTAAGAAGGTTGATAGGCATTTTGCGCTATCAGCGAAGATATGTGCTCGTCCTACGCGCTATCGCATGTGTGAGAGTGTATATATGTATATGTGGATGCAGACAAAGTCAAATCCCTCACAAATTCGGTATTATCGGCACGTGTGGCCCGCTAAAGCCAACGTTGATTGCCGTGTCGATTTTGAGTTTTCGACGAGCAAATGTACCGCACATACACACACACACATAGATAGTTAAATATGCACTGGCATGTAGTTGTAACTGCTGCAGCGATGGCAGCCCACAAACGTAGAAATGCACGTGCTCGGCATACAAAAGTAGGCACACACACCCATACACTTGCAACTGCCAACACTAATAAAGGTTCAAAGCGCAAATGATTGCATACTGTTGGGCGTATAAGCTGCCGAACGTCAAAAATCGATGCAAATGGCATATTTCTTCGGTTGGCGCGTTTGTATGTATGCGTGTGAGCATGTTATGTAATCACACATACCCACATACATGCAACCGTTTGTTGCTACTATTAGATAATAGGAAGTTCATAAAGGCTGTGGTCGCAGCTAACAGCATTACAACCACCCCGACCACCATCATTCTCCCACTAAGCAAATCTTCACGTCTCCTGCAATGACGTTGCGTCAATAACTGTCGTTCGGGGAAGCATTCGAGCTTTGATTTTCGACAGATTCCGAAAGGTTTTCCTACCTCTTCGCCACTTTCTGCGTTTTTCATGGCAGCGCAGCGCTTGCATGCGAATTCCCAATAGTGTTAATAAGCTTTGAGTTATATAACATTGCTGAGGTGTTGAAAAAGTGAGCAACCACGCCTAATCCACGAATAATGAACTGAAAAGAGCAATAGAAATGCGAACATTAGCGAAATATTATTAGCTGCAATGCAACCCCGCAAAGTAGTGGCACGAAATATTGCTGCGGCTTATCAGTAACTTGATGCGCGCAACACCAACTTGCAACACTAGCTGTTTAAGCGAGTAAAAACCAAACAGCAACCACCCTGGACCAACCTCGACCACCCTTTCATTTGACGCGCGAGTCTCGGCAATTCACGCATCTGTCATTGTCATTTCGAAAAATTGTTTTTATGCATTCATATCAGATATTTCGTGTTTACTGCTGCACACACACACACAAACAAACAACTTTTTGCTGATAAACATCAACAACCGGTGAATGGAGGCACAAAAAATCGAATGCTGCTTCTCAACTAATTTATTTTTTTGCTCATTTCATCAGTAAATGTAAAAAAGTGTGTTTGTGTATGTTGGTATGCCGTATCACTTACATCGCTGCTTCTCTCCCCGTGGGGTTAAATGTACGCACGTGCAGCATGACGAAATGTGACACCCCCTTTACCTTTTGACGCAGCAAAATAAATATTATTGTATTTGTTGTTGTTGCACTTATGAATTATTATTGCGCGTATTTATATGCTTTGCGGCAACTTGGCATAGCAATTATTTTTGTTGTTATTAGTAATTTATGTTAATCAGCCGGTACTTAAAATGTGCTGCCGCTGCTGCGCTGTAATTTAGTAATGCGTCGCACTAATTGAGTGAAAGTGTGAAAAATGTGAAATAGTGGCATTTAGTTTTCAGTCACTCAAATGTCATTACTGTAGATTGACAATGTTTGTATTTAATTAAGATGAAGCAAATTTCAATTAGCTAACTACCTACACACAAGAATTTAAGGGATCCGTTTTTTGGTATAATAAACATTGACAGTCAAACCAAACTACTGAGCTAGCAGACATATTTTAATATCTAGGTATGTACGGAGAGCTGAGCAATAACCTCTAAATAAGTTAGCTTGCCTATAATGTCAACGTCAGTAATGTTTCATGTGATCAAATATGATTCAGACTAGACCATCCGATAAACAAAACTTCCTAGATTGGTACAAATTTTTCTTATATTCGTGTGAAGTGCGCATCATTTCTTTTCTCATTAAGACCCAAGTAAAAATTTAATTAATTTCATAACCTTACACACACATACTTGTAGTTTGTTGCTCTGTCACCCTAGAAAACTATACTTCGATGTCAAATTTCGGTAGTGCATATAATTTTATAGTTCTTATACAGTTTTCTAACAGCGACAGACCTTTCAAGCTTAGGCTATTGACGATTTATGCCACATTTCCATGAGACGGAGTTAGTTTCAACCACTAGTTATTTATATTTATGAGGGTGTTTCGGCTACAAGCTTTAAGCATGAATTACCTTTGGTTTTACCAATTTATGGTATATTTGGGGATCTTTCGAGCAACACGTTCGGTTACTATGTTAGCAGACAACTAGGACGTTGTGTCATTATGTTGTACGGAGAATTATCTATAAGCATGTAAGCAATTTTTAACAATTCAGATAATTAAGGCGAGTACCCAAGGAGGCACACATAAGAAAGAGGAGAAAATAATTACGAAATTCTTAAGGATTATAATGTTATTATATAGATCAATGTTAAAACAAACTTTTATTGAAAGTTATTGGCTTACTTGTAAAAGGCATCGTCGATTTTTAAATTTTTCCTCGAGAGTCAATTCTTTCCAAACTTCTGCCCTCAATGAAAATAATAAAATTTCGAATATTATACTCATACCTGTATCAATGATACCTTGCATTCACCACTTATTATTTCTCATATAAAAGCCTAAAGCCTGATTTGATATCGCACAAAGGGAATCTTCCAAATTTGCAATGACAGTCTCCAATTCAGCTCACTTGAATATGTTGAACCATTACTCTCCGAAATGAACATTTTAATCGATTCAATAAGTAATTAATTTTTCGCAATTTATTTTAATTAAATCGTTTTCTAAAATATTTATTTACAGCTGCTTAAGAATTCAAAACCTTTTTTTTTTCATTATTACAACACCGCTGTGTTCGTATATCTGCGAATATGTGCGTCTGTTTATTTGTAGAAATTTTTAGCGCTATTTTTATCGCTTTAAAGGCATATCATTCAAGCCGCCAAGGGAATAAAATTCTTCTGTAGCACGTGTGTGCAATCAGTGCAGCTTCTACTGAAATCTGATACTCTTGCTAAGACGCTTTGCACTCAAGCCGTTACTCTAAAAGTATGCATTTCAAAGAAGCTTCCTTAATCGACCACAGCAAATTGATTTTACAACTGTTCAGATTTTTAAACAAAAAAAAAGACACACCAAACAACTACATCTGCCACACTCCCTCAAAATAAATATATGCTCTTGTCTATACAGACATCCGTTTGGGCATTACATATTCATTAGCCGAAATAAATGAGGTTTTTTTGACCGAAGTCATTGTGCTGACACTAAGGTGTGGCCCCTTAACGACTACGATTCCAGGTTATCGACTTTATAAGCGTTTAACTTACGCTATCCAATTCAATTGCCCAACCAAATGGACAATCTAGTGGATACTTATAGATATTATGTTCAACCCCACACGAACAAGGCGCAACACGAAATGCGTGAAAATCTATCGAATGTTCGTATGTGTAGGAAAGAACACAAGTAATACATAGTAGAGACCATATGTAGTTTTGTCCCATTTGGCTGCATACCACCATGCTGGTAGGAAAAATTTTCGCATTTCATAATATTGCAAAGTTAAACGAAAAGAACACAGAACCTACACAGTTTATATACAAGAACATTTTTTTAAATAATCCTAAATGTATGCAATAATATATATTATTTAACAAATCGCCTAAATGTAGACTATGTTTTACTTTAAAAAATATCGATTACAGATTCCTATAATTAGGGTAATGTCGAGCGCACAAGAAAAAAACTTGTCACAGAGGACCTAAATATTTTAGGTTTTGCTTTAGTTTTTAATAATATATCTTGATTCCAACTAACCTCTGTGGTTAAAATTTTAAAATTTTCCCACGGGCCTGATTTCTGCCACAACACTCACTTTCGTTTATTTATTTTTTCTATTTCATTACAATACACTTTCGTGCACTACTTCTCCCTGTCTGCTTATCACGGGCACTAATCATTGATTTGTGTTTTGGCTTATCACTGATAGGAGATAAACGAATTCTATTCTAAACTCCACTTATTGGAGAAGCATTGCATATTTTACGGCGTCGAGCAGTTGTTTTCCAACGAGAGGGAGAAGCAAATAAGAAGCAAAACTGTAAATTCCACCAATTCGAAAAAGCATATTTTCTTGGCAGGGCAAACGGAAATTACACATTACAAAAGCATGAGCAGACACACACATACAAATGTGGAAGTGTGGCATGCCACATACTACATGCCCTACTTTCTTGCATGGCCAGTTGGAGCGTTTGTTAGCTTAAGGCTATGCAATATTTTTTGAAAGCGGTGAAACGAACACGAAATTGCCCACACTACACGCACTCACACATACATATACACATACATATGCTCCAAAAGAAAGTCTGCTCTTTCATTGCTGTCTCAGCTGCTCTGTCATTTTCTCCACCACTGCTATTGTTGTAGTTGTTGCTTGAAAATTGTTCTTTCTGCTGTTGATTTGACTAGCTTTCACTCAAACATGCCGTTACGTTAATGCTTTTTTTTTCTTGTCGAATCAACTTTCTTGGCGCGTTTCATTGCAATTTTTCAAATTTTCTCATCTGCATGACTGCATATTGCGCACACATATGTTACATACACACATATAAGTGCTTGCATTATTGTTGTTATTGCGTTGGTGCTGTTGTAAATTGCTTGCCTTAAGCTGCGACTACTGTTACTTTGACTGCATTACACACGAATTGGCGAGCAAAGAAAAATTTAGGGCATTGCACGCACGAAAGTGTGCTACGAATTTTAGCCGCTTACCAACACATTCAAACACATACAAACGCATGCATGCGTACACATTTCATACATATGCATGTGTCAGCAAGTGTATCTAATGTGTATATATATATATGTGTGTGCGTGTGTGTCCGATAATGCCTTCGCTCCATTTCTTTCGCATTGCAACCAGCCGCCCGTTGGTTGTTCGCCCTTTGTGGTCCTTTGCCGAGTGTGAAGAATGAAGATTAATCGTCGATCATTTCCGTTCGCTCTTTTTCATCGGGCAGCAGCAGGAAATCCTGCAGGAACTAATCAACAGCATACAACGTTCCACAGCAATGCACACACACACACATATATATATACACATAGTACTCTTTGGAAGATGAGGAAACTTTGTTGGGGGAAATGTTGCGAAAATACTTTGAGTTCTTCGGCGTGTGCGAGTGCGTGGCATATGTCCACATACGCTTATGTAGATGTGTATTGTGTGAGTGCTGTTGGTGTGAATTAATTTCGGCCGGGCAATATATAATAAACGCTTGTATGGACCTGGGGAATGTATGTTATGAATATAATAATACATATTTCCACTTAATGAACCCGATTATATGAAGTGGGCGCTTAAGTTATTTATTCCAGCGAGTCCAAGTAAGGTTGACAATGGCTATAATAAACAAACGAAACATGTTTTTGAATATAATGCGTTGGGTAATCTGACGATATTGAGCACATTATTAAAATAAATATGATTTTTGGCAACATAACTTTTATTGTCTTATAATTCTTAGAACATTTTTGGTATAAGAAAACTTTGAGGAATTATGCAGCAAAGTTAAAACTTTTTCGTAATTTATTCCGTTCACATATCCATACAAAAGCTTTATTTAATATATATTTAGCAACAACAATAGAGAAACAGAAAATGATTCGGAATAAGCGGTAAATTAAACTCATGGCTGGGATACCAGTGTTAATTTCCAGTAATTTTTATGAAGGTACTTTGAAAGTAAAACATGATAAATAATAAAATCGTATGTTATTGAAATAATATTGATCAGTAATATCTAGACACTGCGCTCTGAAGCCACTATCCATTAGTGATAGTCAAAATATCACAAGAGCACAGTGAATATGAGTATGGCCTTTAAAATCGAAAATAACAAATAATCCTTTGGTGTAAATTTTTATTTAAATATGGTGATTTTTTATAAAAGAATTCAAGCCGAACTCTCCTGCTTCGAAGGTCACCTAAAAGTTGATATACTATTGTATATGTGTAAGTTCAGAGCAAAGTGCCTGTATACTGTAATTTTTGCTCCTTCCCTTATTTCAGCAATAATTCAATTAAAAACACAGATGTCTTGATGAAATCACAGAGACCAGATATTATGAAAGAATTTAATATGGAAAGCTCTGAAACAGGGCTGTAAGAACGCCATTAAGCTAACTTATCGTATCTAGCAGGTCAGAGTAAAATCAATCAAAATCATAAATTTTGGTTCAAAAACCGTCAAATTCGGTAATTTTTATATAAATGTGAAGAGTTTAAATCAAAAAAAAATTGTTTGGCCAAAAATTTCTTTTTTTATAATCTACAAATTTTACCTTTAGGCTAAGCAAAAAAAAAATATCTTTTTCGCTCCACCCTAACAAACATAAATCGAGCAAAAACTGACAACTTGAATTGAACAAGAAACCTAATGTTATTTCACTGAATCGAATTTATCACAATAAAACCCCGAATTATCTATACTTTCACACACACACATATACACATCTATCCTTATCTGCATTGAGAAGATTTTAAAATATGGTAATATTTGACATCTTTGCCACAAAGCGGAGGGTCGAACATTCCATTTTGCACTTCGGCGTGAAATTTTCGAAAGGCATGCCTTAATCAAGAGCGCTGGCATCATCAAATTCTGCTTAGATCAGTCTCTTCATAATTTATGTACCTCCTGCGGTACAAAGTGCATATTTTGCATGTCACAAACCATCAACAACTAAGGCAAGTCAAGATGACAGAAACACAAGAACAAATACGCTACTGCCTTACCAATAAATGGAAAATAACAATAAATAAGAGTCAAAAGAAGCAAACAACAACAACAATGGGCACACCAAAAAAGCAGTGGTAACATAACTGTAATAAAGCAACAGCAACATTTTTTACATAGCACAGCAAATATGATTTATGTTGGTGTCATGCGAGTACACATATCAACATCCTGCACCAGTGCGAGTTACAACAGCAAGAACAACAACAACAAGATAATACATATGTAGCATACTAAGGCGTTAAGGGTGCGGACATACCCTGGTGATGTGGTGATTTTCAATAGATGAGCCAACCGCTACTCGCTTAGGCTCGAGCTTGAGTTGATGCCACCCGGCCCAGATTGACTTGGTGCACACAATGATTTGTATGTGTTGTTGCTAAGACGGAGGCATTTTTCTGCTTCATCACTCCGGACACACGTAAGGCACAGGATAACCTTTTGTTCAAAGGACATCAGGGAATCGCTCTATTTTTGTTTTTGTTGCTACTGTTGTATAGTCGTTGATAAACATTTGACGCATTTGCAATTTATGAACATTACAACAACAACAACAGACACTGTTACTCCGATAACAAGAGACAACAATGAGAGCAAAAGAAGGAAGCATAAAACGACAATAAACCTAAAAAAGGGGGCATTACAAGGCGACCAGAGGCAAGCAAGCGTTATGCTGTCGCTCTGTGCGACACGCTGACCAATGCTCTGCATTGCTGTTGTTATTCCTGTTAGCAACTATCGCTTATCCACATCCGTACATACTTCTCATCATTATCATTTACAAGCATGCTGGTGTATCTGTGTGTGTGTCGGCTATAAAATGCTGTCCTTCGAGTGGTTCGAGGGGTTGAAGTCTAATGAAATGCACTCAGAGCATTTTTATTTTTTGTTTTCCGCGTTGCAGTTGTTGTTGTGTAATCGCACAGCTCACTACACTTCAGCTGATGCACGAGCCTTGCACTTCAGCTCGCTTTGTTGTTATTGTTCTTGTTATATTTTTTGTCAGCCTTTTCAGGCTTAATAGCCTTGCAGATATTAATGAACTACAAAACGTTGCACTTTTGGGTCACAGGACACAGGACAATGCGAAAAGGACATGCACTCGATAGCACAGCACAGTGCAACGACCAGCGCTTAGACGCATACACACACATATTTATACATATTTATTGTCATATATACACTGCAGCATTAACAAAATGAAAACAATGGCAACATAAATATAAAATAGACATTTCAGTAGAGCTCAGCATATGCAATAACAACTCAAGCGATATCATCATCATTGTCCTCATTACTTGGGAGTACAGTGCATTAAGGTTACTCTTTTGTACTTACATGAAAAATTTAAAAATATTTCATGAAATTTTAAAACATATAACTTTGAAATATTAAATAAAAGTCTCTTCTTCTCAGTTGATGGGAAATATCACAAAATTGGTTTTCTACGTTCAAAGTACCAAAACAGGAAAAAGCATCCTTTTAGTTTAGGGCTGACTATGCTAGTCCACAAATTCACCGTTAATTAATTTGGAATATTAACCTCCATTATTGTTCGACGTTCATTGGAAATAAATTAATACTTGTCAATCTCGGGTTTAAAGTACTTTAAATTCTTCATGAACACCACTCTATTTTAAAAAATAAATAAAAGTATACTCAAAGCAAAAAATTATGCTAAACAAGAGTAATATAATTTTGTCAAATAAGGTAGAGTTATTCTTAAGTTAAACCTTTTTACTTCTAAAAATACTCGGTTCGTATTGCCATTTGTTGGTCTAGACGAGTAAATCATAGCTTGAATACAATTGAGATATTGCCCTATTTTCTTTATAGACTATGTATTATGATCGGTTGTACAATGGCTACTGGCGTCGTAATACCCACTTTCTGAATAAATTTTAAACCCCTCAAATTATACCGAAAATATAAATTTATCACGAGTTTCTCGAATAATACTTGTAAGTGAAATATCCTAATAATACTAAGTTAATGAGTTTAAAGGTGCCAAAATAGAATAAAATCTATTTTTAAGTCCTCCTCGACAGCATTTAGCGAATATCCTATTTTAAGCCCTCTGTTAGTTAGTATAATTTTTTCAAACATTTTTACGGTTGAGACAATTATTATAAGAACTCAGAATGTTTCCTTTTATGGGAATGGGGAACGCACCGGCCCTGGAATGTACCAGATAGGCAGAAAAATTCGTACTGTGTCTCTGAGTAACTATAACTAAGTGTATGAGTATATGTTTTGAATTAAGACCTTTAAATGTAGTTAAATGCACAAACTTCACAGCTGTCGGATAAATAGTTCGTAAGATATACGAGCAAATGTTAAGAAAACACTATTTAAAGAAAATCTCTGAAACCAGAAAACAGCAAACAATGACTATTGTAAAAACTGTCAGAAGTTAGACGAAGCAGAGAGTACAGAACATTAATTCTGCGAATGCACAGCTTTGTATAGGAAAAGAATCGCAGCTATCGCTTGAGGGTTTCTTGACGATGTTTCGAAGATTAACATGATACAACTTTTTGTAATGATGAACTACATCAGAAGTACGGGATGGTTCAGGGAGAGAATACTAGAGTGAGGCGATTTTAGTCTCGCTGGTTTTACAGTAGGGCCCCTAAAGGCCTCGAGGCGTCGTCAGATATGCACTCCACCTACCAAAAAAATTTTTTAATGAGCGTTGTACGAGGTCTGCTATAGACGAAATAGCCATTCCTTGTTTAGGTACAGACCATACAACCACGGTCAGCTATCCAAAGGGGTTTGGATGTACAAAAAATCAACAAAATCGTTTTTTATGACCGTAAAATGAGATTGTTCGAGAGAGCAATCACTCTAAAGGTATTAAAGAAAGTTGTTGGACATATCGTTCACAAAAATTTCACTTTGTGTCAAAATAGAACACTGTGTAGCGGCTACAGTTGCAATAAGCAATTAACTGTCACTGCATATTGCAACAAGCAACAATATATTGCACTCAATGTAACACGATATCAATATGGCAACATTTTTAGTGCACGCACACACCCCCACTTAGCGCTTGCATGTGTTTACTATGCAGAGAAATGCATTGGTGTGCGTGCACATGCGGTTAGTCGTAAAGCCGACTCTGTCATTGATGAATTGCAATGATAATTCGTTTTGTTGCACCAATTGAAAATTCGCAATGTAATCGAAAAATGAAAACTGTTCTTTCACTTTTTGTGCTGGAGTATATGTAGTTGTTGTTGTTGCACATCTAATCGTTTCGTTTGCACAAAAATTAAAGCACACAAATGTCAACATTTCGCAAACGATGAGTAGCATATTATGTTGCAACACACACTAGTTTGTAGCTTACAGAAATTGAACAGTTGCCACGCCGCTTCTGTGTCGTCGTTGGCTTATGCGTGTGCATGTGTGTGGTTTCTGCAAATCTACGAGTGCCGATTACAATCTAAATGCTTTCTGTGACCAAGCGCACACCCAACTCGACTTCCTCAATGTTATTGGCGTCAGCTGCGAGCTATAGCGGTAAATAGATATCATCAAGGCATTTGCATTGATAGTTGCATGTTGTATACACTTATTGTTGTTGTTGCTTTTGATGCACATTACTATTACTATTACTATTTTCCGATATCGAGGATATCTATGCAATTACAGCAATATTCTACGTTGTGTACGTGCTTTGTTGCAAATTCACCCAATTTACTGGCCTATCCGGTGCATTGCAATTAACTCGACTGCATGCGAAAATGCTCAGCATCGACAAATATAATTACACGGCACACGCACACACAAGTACACATGTATAGCTGTGTGTGAGTAGGGTAAGTGAGGAATTCTTATATAAATTTCACTGCTTGCTTCATTTTAGATATTTGTCTGTGTATGCGTGCTTATAAAATGCATTTGCTCTCGATTTAAAGCACATTAAAGCGCACTTATATAACTCACACTAACACATGCATATGCATAAGTGTGTCGTGGTGTGGGGAAAATTTAATTTATGCTTATGCAAATATTTGTCATGTGCTTCGTTTTAGTTGATATTAAAGGAAATTGCGCACAAGCAAAGGCAAGGAAAAGTGGCAGGCGGCTTACGGCATACATATACACATACACACATATATAAGCTTAGGCAAGATTTTGAAAGCCTTCGAGCGCAATTATGAATATTACTTTTAGTGCAAAAAAAATTATGAAAAATGCACTCAAATAATGGAAGTCAAATATTTTCTCATATTTCATCTGGTTGTGTGCTAAGGCTAATGAAAATAAATACAGCTCGTTATCTTCATAATAGATTGATCTATAGCGTGCTTATAAAGTAAAAAATCAAATTTTAATATACTCAAAAATTTATGTAATTTACTACACAGGCTTTTATAAGTAACAAAGAAAATTTATTTTTATTATAAGCTTTTACCTAAAAGTAATTTTTCCGCACAAAAAAGAAAACAAATCTTCTAAATTAACTTCGAGTCAGTGTCAAGTTTTGAGAAAAGTCCACTTGATCACTCAAGTTGATTTGATTTATGGTTATAACGGTAATAATGACAGCAAACGGACATAGCATGTTTGCCAACGCATACATGCATACATACCATACTATATATGTAATATACAATATATGCATTACAAAGCTTATAACCACATATGTATGGTACATTGTATTTGTAATGGTCCATTTGACGGTATTTTGGTATGCAAATTTTATTATCTTCATAGAATTTCAAAATATCATACTCTTTATATATTCATTTTAATATGCATATACTCTTTTGTAATATCGTGGCGTTTGGCCAATCTATCTGGCAGCAATATGTTTATTTGATGAATCTGAAATGTGTGTAATTTATTGAGTAAATTTGTTTGTTCCCAAAGTAAAAAGTTAGTAAACTATGTTAGCAGAAAGTTATTCACATTGTTTAAGTTTCATCCCAATGAGTTTACATAAATAAAAAATTACAATTTTAATACATTTAATGTTCATCTCTCATTTCTTCTAATTTTTTCTGTTTGCTGTTTTCGATTCATCTACTTTTACGAGTTCATAAAATGTACATAAGTGCACAATTATAAACTTTTCTAGTGTTGAGTGTACAAAGACAGTTCTCACATCAACCGCCTGAGAGAGGGAGCGCATTATAGAAATTCATTGCCTGTGAATGAAGTTCCAATCAATTTTATATGATGATTTAGTGGCTGCAACGCAACGCTTTAGTACTTTTTAAATTTTGCAAAGTGTCAAAATTGTGTGTTGGCACTTCCTTCCGTCCAAACAACTTTCGCCGCCATTCGAGAACAGTAAAATTAGAAAATATTGTATATGGTATGTATAAGCTACTCGATGATAAATGACCATGCTGATGATTTGCTAAGAAAATCATGATGTACGAGAGTGGAATCAAGACAAATGGGCGGTTACTCAGGCATAGCCGCAAGACAACGGCCAGCAAACACACACACGCACACACTGCTGAGAGGCATTAGTTGGTACTCCAAGGTATTTGTGTCGAATATAAGTTTAATTACAGGTATGAAATATGTATGTATTATCTCTAGTCTCAATTAACAAAAACAACCTGATTTATGTGAAAACTTTTTTCATTTGAAAGCTAATTAGTTTAGTTTGAAATTTCAACGCAAATAATAAATTGACATCAATTCGTTGTGCATTAAAATCTATAAATATTAATACACTTGCATTAATAATATTAATTTATGCATATTAAAAATCGTTCACATATCGAATATGTTTGTATGCATTGTATGTATGTGTGCATATAAATGGCTCATATAAATCAAATCATTAAAATTCGAGCAATCTCGGTAAATATCGTTAAACTGACAGCCCGACTCGGGCTAACCAATGAAATATTTACGACCTAAAACAACAAAAACAACTAGTCCGGCTTAACCCACTCCGTAAATGGGCCAATAATGTCGACTAAATAATCATAAAATGGCCAGCAGCAGCGATGCTGGTTTTAGACAGCGAAATGTCAGTCAATAGACGCATGTGAAAGCGCATTTTGTTGTTGTTATGTAGCATGAATATTGCTGCTGCTGCTGCCGACCGGGTGAAATATCGAATGAGAGCATCAGTAAATTGGTTACAAAAAATACCGACACACCGCGCCACACACGACTATGTGTTTGTGTGTCAGCTTTTTTAATACTGGCAGCTGCCAGCAGGCCAACTGCCCGGTCCAGCTCTCAGCTAAACGAAAACTGTGCTAACCGAGTGCGGGTATTCGCCAATTGTTTGTTCTCATAAATCTTTTGGCAACCGACAAGTAAATGAGTATTCAAATGTGGCAGATAATGAGAGCTGTTAGGCGGCGAGGAGCTTGGTTTGTAGACAAATTGAAATTGCGGTTGGAAATATGTAACCGAACAGTTAATAAATTGTAACTTTAAATAGAGGCGAATGTAAGCCATTAGACAACAACACAGAATTGAAAATTAATTAAATTATTTTTTATAAATATTTCAGAAATAAATTGCGCTACGATTTCATATCTTGATGCAAATTTCGTCTTGGCTACAAAGTTTTACCATCAAAGTCTAATTAACAGTAAAAACGAGTTTGACTTGCAGGCTTGGATTACTAGCAAACAAAGAGTAATGCCAGATTACAGGTATTTCAATCAGGTGTACTTTTAACGTACAGTGTCACCCTGTCGTGGAAGTGTAAAATTTATTTAGACAACAGAAGCAGTTTTCCCTTGCTTCCATTGATTTCATATACCAAAGTGAGTACAGTTTTCTCCACTTTAATCTTTCAAGCTTTCTAGTTGCTGAAATTATTCCAATATCCTCAAATATGGATATCACAACTTTTTCAGTCGACCTGCGTCTTTTCATGCTTTGGACTTAATTCGCATCACATGCAGTACACTCGGGTAACTGTCGATTGGATTCCGACTGGAGTAATAATACTCATCAGGTCACATCTTGACCACAGAAATTGTCCAACCACTGTACATGTAAACGAAATACATTGCATACTAGGACTTCGTGATGTACCGATTAGAGATATGAAGGACCTCTATAGGTTCAAACCAGGTTCCGAACAATATCAAAAAAAGTTTTTTATCGCTCTCCAAAATCCAAAAATTTCTCAACTTAACTTGGACCTTAACTACGTTCGCATGGAAGTTGTAAGATATCACTGGCCCTGAAATAAAACCTCTTTAAAATAAAAGAACAGCATTCAAAGTGAGTCAAAGTTTTGTCGAACATTTCGAGACGCTTGATAAACACTAAGTGGACTCTGCTCTAACAAATTCTCAGTTATTACATTAAATTTTTGGATGACGACGACAAATGTACATGGGGTGAGTGAAGACCTAAAGCAATCGAGAAACTTTTTTAACCTTTCGCAAGTAAGAACCGCAAGCAAACTATTACTTAAAAATACGGTAATAAGAATTACAGAAAAAGAACTTTAATCAAACTAAAATTACAAGAAATATTACAACTTCATTAATAATAACATTTTTTCAATGAATACTCGTTATCATGTAGAGCCACTCGTTGAAAAATAAACATTTGATGCTGCGTTCAAAGTTTGGGTCTTCGATTTTCATTTTGCTTTTGTAGTTGTTGCCGTTGTCGCTGCTTAGTAAACGTACAACTTTGTCGAAACTGTGCAGCATTTGAACGTTGGTCTCCAAGTTGAGTACATTTTAAGTTAATTTATTTTGTTGCTACACCAGCTGGTCAACACTGATCAACGCCTCTCCGCCAACGTTTCCACCCGGCGTGTCGCTCATGCTTCAAGTAGGAAATGCAGCGTTAACAAAAGCTGCAACAAGAAAAATTTCTGCAATCTTTTGATTGCTCTGTCAGCACATTCATACAAGCAAGCGCATATATGTGTGTTTGTTGTTGTTGCCGCCATCAACAACAGCGCCGTGTCTGTCGTCCATCGTCTCCTAATAGCTTGTTCGCAAGAATGTTGCCAATCGATTCGTTCAGTCGCTTAAATGCTGAGTGCCATCAACGCTACTGTTGCTACAACTCTTTCGCTGCTACTTCTTCTTCTTTGGCTCAGCCAACAACAAATGTTGTCAGTACATACGTGTTGTCGTAGTTTTGATGTTATTTCTGCTGTTATGTCCACAACATTTGATCGATGGGAAAAGTGTTGTTCACATTTTCGCGTTGACCAGCCACTTCTCTCTCGCATCACCGTCGGCTACTCAGCGTATTAAGCGCCCAGTTGCAACGCGTTGCTTTTGGTAGCGCCAGGCGGCTTGTCAATTTCTCATCGCAATTTCAGCTGCGTCCACACCAGTCAGTATGGACCAAACCAGTGTTAGATAAAGTCAACTACATAAAACGGGAGCTTGCTACTCGCTTGCTTGTAGACACAGTCGAGTTGAGCTATAATGTTGTGGTGGGACACAGTGTTGCAGTAGTCGGGTGGGAATATGAGGTAAGTTGGCGGGAAATGACATCGACAGTTGACCGATCTTGGCGCCTTAATGAGATTTCCGCTTGCTCATTTCTTTTCTTGTTAACTGAACTATCATTTCAGCAGAATTGTGAAGGAATTCTCGTTTACGTGTGCAAAATTTGTGAAGTGGCGATGGTTGTGTTAGGGTTTCAATAGTTTTTCGAGAAATTTCGATGAGAAAGAATTGAGCGCAGCTTTGTGAGTTTTCTAATTTCCGAAAGTTAAGATGTCTCCTTCTTTTTTTAAATTTATGCTATAACCACCTGAGTGACTCTGATCGTAACTAAACATCATCACAAGTTTTTTTCACTCACGTACTTCGGATCCTTTTGTTGGATCTGTTACGAGTATTAATATAGTCGACGTAGTTTTTCAGTATTCTTCGTTATAATAATTGTTCTTTCGGTGTCTCTAAAATCTAATTATCATTAACTTACAAATATATTTAAGAAGGTCGTGTAAAATCTTCAAGCCGATCGGTCTAGCCTTTTCGAAAAAATTTTGTTTACCGACTCTGAAAACATCGTTTTGAGAAAAATGCATTTAAATTTTGAGTACCGATTACACAAAAATTTATACAAATCCGAACAAATCTTCGAAACTATTTGCTAGATAAACTTCAAACATATTCTTAAATACACATAAGTACATTTATAGAAAAAAATTTTTTTTTGATTCACAAGTCGATTAACCTAAACCTGGAAGATTTATTATTTCAATGCTGCAAAAATATGTATTTATTTCACAATCCAATATATTTCTTATTCACAAATGTAGCTCACACAATGAAAAAGACTAATCAGCAAATTGTACAGTAGGGGCTAAAGAGATTCGTCGTTTGTAATGGTGGTTCCCATAGAGTTGTTAAAAATCTATGGTATGAAAATCGTTGACCTCACTTGCGCTCTAGAACTAATGAAAATACTGTAATTATGGAACTAATGTGATTAAGACGAAACCGTATTTCCACTTTAAATCGTTTTAGCTTAGAGCGTAACTCGACCAGTCGTGGGTTCAATTCCAAGTCGAAGAAAAAACTAAAATTGCTATACAAGTATATATTATTGATTTCTACAACCGGTTAAAAACTCAAGAAGTATTTCTCAGTTAAAAAGCTCCTCCTAAAATGCATTAGACGTAATTTTCCCAAAACTTATAAAATCTAGAAGCGTATGGATTTGTAAACTGCAACTTGATAGTCATATGTGCTTTATGGTATCTCTACAAATTGTGTTCGAAGATATTTCCTTGAGGTGCAAAGGTTCACATAAGTGCGTACATTTTCATAGTCACCACTTTGACATGTAAAATATGTGATTATTTGCCTAAGTATACCATATATGATTTTCCCCATGTTACAACAGCTCTATGTACTCAAACATTCGTGTAAGCTTACTTACATTACATTTTGTGTAAGTACTCGCTTCCGCATGAGAGCTAAACGGCAAAAACTCGCCGGCGTACACGGCTGGAAGGTAGGCGCTAAGGTGGACCTGGTTGACCAGTTGACCGTTGGAATATTCAGTTAGTTGGCTTATTGGCCGACCGGTTGCCTAGCCGATGGGTTGCTGAGTGCGAGTAGCTACTAAACACATTGTAGGCTAATTAACGATTATGCTTTACGTACGTGCACACATGTAAATATTTTCCAGCTAACAACACTGTCACACCAATGCCAACTGCAGAAACTGTCGGTCGAAACAACAACAATAATACAATTACAAATGTAATAATGCCAACAAACTTTGACCGAACGAACCAACGATCCAGCGTACAACAATTACAACAACGAACTAACTGTACAAGTCTGTGCACGTTTGTGTATGTGTGTGTGTATTGGTGAGCGCTGGCATCGCACTCTCATAACAACAACTCGGATAGGTACCTAAGTGCTGGCAGAGGTTGTTGGTTGAAACCATAATTTACCGATGCAAAAGTACGATAATTTCCGGCCACTTGACCAACAGTAGCAGCACCAACAACAACAACAAGCACATACAGTCACCGTGCTGTAAGTCAGCGCCAGCTGCAGTCACACCAACAACACCAACGACACACATTCGTATAGCGACCGTAAGCCTCGACCAGCTTAGGTGGTTGTGTGCTGGTGCCGCTGGCCCGCCAACTCTTGACACTACTAAATATGGCCAAATAATATCAGGTGAATAAAGTAATTAATTTATTATAATGTGGAAACAGTTGACCGCATAGACACGCACGTACGCATACATACACGGCCGAAATGTTTACTAGTCACCTTTAGAAGCGTATGCACAAAGGCAGCGAAATTCATTCCACAGCGGGGCCTGTAGGAACTTCGTTAAAATTTGTTGGAAAGAGATAAATTTAGGTATGGGATCAAGAAAAGCTTAGGTCAATATATGGAAAATGTATTTGCCAAGCATCGATTTTTTATGATGATCGCAGTTGAATCGCCTACAGCTGAATACTGAGGAGGGCAAAAAAAATCATACCGAGAAACCGACAATGCCAAATGGCTCGGAAAATAGTGTTTCAGCCATCGAAAGCTTTCTTTTATATAAGCCAGGAAGTATAAATATTATAGTAATGTTCCTATACGAGGTTTAGAGTACATCGTTAAATCGTTTAAAGAAAAACAAATTTGATAATTTCGCTTGAAAATTTTCTTTGTGACATAAAATTACGGAAACTTCATGTCTGGGTTTAATAAAGAAATTATACCCTTCGCCATACCATAATAATCCTTTTAGTCTTTCAAGTAAGGCAGTCTCGGCTGTTCGTGGCATCATTCATAAATTTTCGAAATTCTATGAAATCGAATCGACTAACTAATCCTATTGGGTTCTTTCAAAGCTTGGCATATGCTTTCACTGCTTGTACACTACAAATTGTAAACAGTAAAGTTGCCAACGGCAAACCACCAAACATGGCTCAACAAATTCATAAGGGCGTTTTAATTTGGTTAATAAAAATAGTTGCGCCTCCACAAAAATAAAAAGGGGTATAACAGCCATCAGAATTCCTAAAATTAAAACAATTTTACGATATTCATCAATATGGAAATGTATAAACTTCGGACCAATGGCACCGTACACTTCAGCTCATATTGATGACATAAAATGAAAACGTTGAAAATGTTGTTGGGTAATGCACACGTCAATTAGTATGATATACGATTGCGAGCGCAGTATGCGTAAAGCTATAAAAGCGTAAAAGGGCTAAACACTTCCGCTCCATAATTTCGCCCATAAAACACTTTAATTAATTAAGTAATTCATATTAGTATTTCGGCTATTATTATTTCGAAAAAAATTTACTCCGACAAAGCTGGGTTCATAAAAAATTCATTCGATTGCATTTTCGCTTTGTTTCTAGTTTGTTCGCACACACTCATTACAGTGGTAACAGCGTAAGCGGATGGTCCGTTTTCCCTAAAAAGTTTTTTTTTTCAAATCACACCTTATAGCGACATATCACACCATGCTACGCCGCGCGGAAGAGACTAAGAATGGGAAAAGGGCCAATTTTAATGAAAGTGAGTACAATTGTGAAGTGCTAACTACTATCCCATATATTTTCCAATAAAGTTTTAATCCACTTAATATTATGTAATTATATCACTACACTATATTCTAATGATAGCGGAAATGATTGACAATTTAGGGCGTTAACCAAATGTAGACCTTCCTAAAAATTTAATTCTCTATATTTACATGCGTTTTATATTAGTTATGATAATTTCTTATCTGTGAGATATTTAGTGAAAATTTCATAAGAATACTAACACGGTTACAATTTGAAAATAGTTCATTTTACGTCATTCAAACTTAACATCTGGCAACCCTGCAAGCGATCTTTAAAATCTTTTAAATTTTCATCAACTTTTCTAATATTATGTAAATGTTATATTTTAGTTCCCTCAACGGTTGTTAATAATACATAAAATCAATGTAGATAAGTATGATTATGGTTTTAGCAATGCTTAAGTGAATCTCGTGAATGGCAGAAGCTATGTTAAAAAAGCTTAATGGCAATATTTTTTCGCAATTTTTTTCGAAATTATTTAAAAATGGCCAAACTCGGGACTGCCCACTTTCCATGTAATCCCATTTTGACGATCACCAACTTATTTGAGTTTATAATATATATTACAATATAAAACAAAATAGAGTTTTGGTTGGGGGCAGCTTTGATTCAAAAATATTCGAAATCGGGCAAGAGATCTCCATATACTTTTTGACCTTATACCGGATATGCGTATGTGTCGTCGTATGTGAGGAAACGTCTAATACCAAACTATTTTCGTTCTTATGGTTGACCCCATTTGATATATACCCATCAGAATGTTTCATATCTCAATAAACGTTTTGAGTTTGTTTCGCTAAGCATAATGTGTTGTGCAACCAAAAGTTTTAAAAAGCGGTATATATAATTTCCCTAAGCTTAAGCGAACAATTTCAATTCGGTTGATGGAGAATTAAGAGGTCGACCCCACCAATTTTGAAAATTTTGAATTTTGCGATGCTCCGCTCACACCAAAACGGTGCACATTCGCCAAATTATTTGATTTCAAAACCCAGGATCAATTATTTTTTATTACGTTTTAGGCCCGTGTAGGATTCTTCAAATGTACATTCAATCCCTAATGGGTACTCACACCCTATGGCTACTCGATTTCTATACGAAGCCAGATTTTTGCTGCCTCTTAACTTCCCATTATTTTCGTCAGAATGGAAAAAAAACGTCAATTATCATTATAATCATTTAGTGCCGCCAACACTCGATAGGCGCGTTATTTAATCCCGTAAACTAATTTCCGCCGCATTTTCACACATCCTTTCATTGCAAATTAAATATGCTTAATTGACATAATGATGTGAAATCGCCTAAAATATTTTCGCGGCACAAACATTACGATAGCTTAAGCATTGTATACTGTAACTATAGAGCCAAGGTATACTCGTGCCTTTTGTGCGGTTGTTTGTGCTGTTGTGCGCCTTTGGGTGTTGAAGCTAAGCCTACCACAGTGGCGAAGCCGCTGCTCGGCCGAGTCAGTTTATCAGTGATTTAGTGCAATGGCTAAGCACAGTGAAGGCAGTACCACCAGTTCCGCAGTTCGAGTACTTCATTGGTCCAAGACAAGCTTGCTGTGGCCGCAGCAGCGCTTAAGAGCCCATCCTGCGCTGCTAGACTGCTTCAGCCACTCTCCATTAGCAGAGGTCGGCTGGGAAGTGAATGCTTCAATGCGACCATTCACCACTCAACGACGGACGTCCAATTGGATTTGCTGGTATTGTTGTCAGTTGTGTTTGTTGTTTTTGCACTTGTTCCGTTGCACGTTCTTTGGACCGTTCTTCTGCGCCGCAGCTTACCTGACACTGCGCTAGCTAATAAATTTCTCTAATCTGACACGATCTCTGGCGGTTGATCAGTGTAGTTGGCCAGGTTGCCGATTTAGCAGCCAGAGTGTCCCACTGGGTCCAACTGCTTTGTTGTTCGCAACCCTTCACCCTTCGACTCGTTCAACACCATTGTTTACTTGCGCAGACGACACTGTCAAACGAATTGTGCCCAACTGAAATTAAAGAAGTCTCGCGTATAAATGAGAATGTATGGCTTTGGTGATAGCGATAAGAAGCTGTAGCCGAAGCTGAAGCTACTATTGCAAGAACAACTCACTGCACGTTCTCGCATCTTAGCGGCTTATATGCTCGTACTTTATCCATGCAACATTGTCGAAAGGAAATTGCAGTAGCGCTATTCCCAAGCGATCACCATCGCCCAATCCCCGGTATGCCACTTCTCTCCTCATTCTCACCATCACAGCAGATGCGATGCGATAATTATTTTGTCCGCAACTCACATATCACCGACATGTCTGCAGCTCACTTCGTTTTTCTCAACGTCCGACTGCAGTTGCACAGTTAGTAATAGCCGCAGCTGCCACATTTGGCCTGACGACCGCTCCTGTTGGACACTGGCATTGTATGCACTTGCCACCACACTTCATTACCGCCCGATGCAATCGAATTCAGGTAGCAGAAGCCGCCACCGCAACAACAACAACAGCGGCAGCAATGGGAACTAACTAAAAGAGTATTTCGGCACATTAACGCCACAGGTGGTCCGCATGTGGCAGCCCAGTGCAGCCGTGGTGAGGCAACGTCGGACGGCAGTTTGTTGTTGTGCGGGAATACGGTATCCGTGAACGTGTCGGCAAGTGTTGTTGGCAAGTGATTGTCTTATCGGCTCTACGGATTGCCTCGATGTCAGCCACACTTGCTTACCCACATTCGCATACCTCTGCAGTCTTACATCCTCGTACATACTAACCTATATGATAGAGGTGTGTACGGGAGATTGGAACTCCGTCCCAATGAATCTATAGCATCCAGGTATTCAATTTGCACGTTTCATGGCACTTTTTTAACTTCTGCTTCGCTGCTGCTGCCGTTGCCACTGTTTTCGATTGCAATCGCTATTTGGTAATGAGCCTGTTTTCGTCATGTAATTACACAGTTGAATTCATTTTATATTTCGTTGTATGTATATATGTATGTGAACTGGTTTATAAGTCATCAGAAGTGACCGTTATGTTATGCTGCCTTTTATTTTTTAATTTAATGCTTAATATTTACTTTAAAAAATTCGACTTTATTTTTGGAATATGGAAGAAAGTGTATATATTTTTAATTGAATCAATAAATAATATAATTTCATATCTCATATTGAATAACGCAGTAATCTACAATAAAATTCTAGTTCATTCTTAAGCATATTATAGATGCTAATCTTAAATAAAATACAGTCTATACCAAATGCAGTCACCTGCCTTTCACATTAATCTAATTTCAACAGCAACATTTATTCACCGTAACAATTAACAGCACACAGTGTGTAGTCAGCAACTGCCCAGCTGACATATCATCCTCGGCATATACGCTCTTGTAGTAAACCTTCTGTTAGACGCGCACTCCTATTTGCATAATTTTTCGTTTCTATTGTTTGAAGCATTTAAAAATTAGCGTCTGGCCGAGTTTTGTTTTGCACTGCTCCACAAAGCACTTACATAATTATTATTATTATTTTTATTGTTATGATTATTGCTGGGCATGAGTACCAAAGACTACTATGTAGCTACTAAACGCCAGAGAAACTCGAATGATAATTTTCTGCTCAACTAATTTTTTATTACTTCGCTGTCCATCATTTGTTAAAAGTATTTTTCATGCAAGAGTTAATGCTTTTTGTACAAAATAACGCATTTTAATTTATATAGTTTTTGTGGACCTACAACAATTGCGAAGCAGTAGTGTATAAGCTGATGGGTTTTCAATTTATTATATGGCGTTGATGCAACAGGTGCTATAAAAATAAAAGAACTGTAATCATTAAGCTATTCATATAATCAGACGATAATTTAGTTCAGAATGTTAACCTAAGCCTTGAGTTGAGAGAGCTTAGCTGTTAAATTTCCGCTTGGCTTGTCTGAACTTCACTTTATCAGGTTTTTCGAAAATTTTACTCTAAAATTTATATATATATTGATATATTAATAAACAGTGGAAATGTATAGAATTATGAAGGAATTAGAATAGAAGAACTATTGTAATATAATATTTTGTAAAATAAATAAAAGATAAAATCTAATTCTAGTGGTTTTCACTGCGCTTACTCACACCCTTTGTCATAATGTAAATACGTATTCTTTAATTATTCGTAGAGAAGTATGTATGTGTGCGAACCCTCTCTGAGTTTAATGTAAATTAAAATATGTTTATACAAATTTAAAAAAATTAACTATTGAGAGCATAAGAGTAAAGAGATAAAATCATTTTAATGCTGCCTTAACCTCTTTTTACTCGTTGGGCAAACCTGTACACACATTTATTTTGACACAGTGTAAATATGAAACCGTTAAATTGGTTACTGCAAGCAAGGCGTTAAAGTGCTCATTGCGAACCGCAGCGGCCACACAGACTTGTAATCCTTTCCGCTCTGTGCTCAGTCACTCAGCTCTAGTATATCGATCCACAGCCCCTACAAATACAAATGTTAAAGACATTTAAAGAGTGAAACGCATAAAAATATTAAATATTCGAGATATGTATATGTAGTGACAGACTCTATAGGCAAGTGCTTGACTGCTGTTCGGTAAAGTTTGAGTTCGGGTTGTTGTTAAAAAAATAAATAAAAATATAGTGCAATAATAGAGCATTTAAATTACAAAAACATTTAAAAGTTATGAAATACCAAATTTTTCTCATAATCTCTAGATAAACCTAAAAAAAAATTGTAGAAAAGCGCGGCCAAATATCTTGTAAAGGTTTAAGCACCATATGTTACATATGTTTTTATGCAAGTTTTTTAATTTTTTTTTTTTATTTGCCTCACTGATTTCATTCCTTTGTACTTTTGCAGCCTCGCAATACTTTGTAAATACTTTGCTCACGAGTTCACTTTAATCTTATTTGGTTAAAATGGTCAACCACATCAAACATCAAAGAGTATTTACACTCATCAACAACAGAGCAGCAAAGGCGATAACAACAAAACAATAAAAATCAGCCAGCGCTGGTCTACACTGCCGCTGCAACAACAATGAAAACTAACTACTTTTTAGGAAACCCACACGCGGCAACATCAAAATGCACAACAACAGCAAATAAACGTACACTATTCGCTCGACCCGTGGCTATTTAATCCTTTTCGCTCTTTTTACGTTTTGTGTTCATTCAAAATATTTTTTCAAGCTGACCACACACATTTTTTTGTTATTGTTTTTGGAGTTTTGCATTTTTGAGAGAATTTCACTTCGGAAAATTTTTTAACGAATTTAAAAGGCTTATGTTTTTACAACACTTTAATGAGAACGCTGGAAGAAAAAACTGTAAAATTCTCTCCAAACTTCGCCTTTTTATGTTCTATAAAAATATTTTAACCCAATGGCTGTTGTAATGGCAAAATCTATTTAAAATACATAGCCATATCCATCTGTATACACGCGTACTAGTCCCGCAGTTTTTGAGATGTCGATCTGAAATTTTGCAAACGGCTTTATCTCCCCTAGAAGCTGATATGTGTTGGAACCGCCAATAGCGAACCACTATAGGATATAGCTGCCTTAAAAACTGATCAAACTCAATGGAAAACTTTTTTTTATAATTTTCGAACGAATTCTTCAGATCGGACTACTATAGCATATACCTGCCATTCAAATTGATCGATTCAAATAAAGATTAAGATCTTTTTATATCTTTTTATGTTATAAAAAATGCACCTGAGATGGGTATAATCGCCTCGGAGCGCACCGAAGACACTCTTTCTCTTAATAATACCAGATATTTTAACGCTTCACATGCTATTTATTACAAATAGAAACTTTAAAGCTCTTTACTCTACCATTTACGTCGACGTTGCATCCCTTGGGCTTTGCAGAGCTTTCTTTGCATCAATTAAAAGTGTCGCGCTGGTCATTTCAATTACTCTTTTAATGCATCTGCCCTAACTTACTTCAACTTACTTTTCTATTAAACTTTTCTTATTCATTACTGTGGTCATGCAGAGTTCTTACTGTGTGCTCCTTAATCTTTGGCTTTTTACGCAGGACAAGAAATACATAAGCAGCACCTATTCATAAACTATTTGTATGTGTGTATTTATGTGCGCGATCATCGGGGGGAAATGCATTTAAGAGCGGAAGTGAAGCTGGCAAGAAGACAGCAAGTCACTCAGCGCCTGCAGTTATGCAACATAACGGAAATGAGACATGTCCCCGAACATGCCGAGCAAGAGAAACGACGCATCACGAACTTGTTTGTGCGAATGTGTAAGTGCAAAGACACACAACAAACATTGCAATTGCAGACTACATACTTACAGACGTTTGTATGTGTGCATTTAACGGACTTTTTTTCTACCACTGTCTCAACTATGGCCAAAGTACTGTTAGTCCGCTTGGTTGTTGCTTTCGGTTTTTTTTTTCCTTATGAGTTTTCCTTCAACTAACGGCAATTGTTAGGGCGTTACTGCAGAAAGTAATAAAACTTTAAAATTACTTTTTCCTGCCACACAACAACAATGGCCAACACATTCGCCCATAAACGAGCGTTGAGTCTTTGTTACAATATTTATTGCTCAGCAGAGATGCAATAAAATATCTATTTTGCTGGCTGGCAAGTATAGCGGCTACTAAGCAAAACAAAAGGACCACCGACGTTGAAACGCTTCAAAAGAATTGGCGTTTTTCATATATGTTTCTTCAGTCGCGATAATCAACACAAAATGGTTGGGAGCTTCAGCGCTATTCTACTGCGTCAGTGTTTGTTTTTTTGTCCTTCACCTTTTAAATTACTCATATCAAGTTGTATACATACATACACTAGAGATGAGAATAAGCTTTCGGGATTTCGGTACTGTGTTTTGCTTACTAATATGAAAAAAAAATCTATTATTTGGAAAATTCTGTGGCAACGTCTGTTACAACATGGGCACATCTAACATAGTCTTAAATTGTTTGTAGACAATAATTTTAATGCAGAGTGAGTCAAAGTTAATAATCTTACTCTCTTAGTACTGTGTTTAAATGAGATAAGCCTTCCCCGTACACATACGCACCACTCAGCGTCAGCTGATGTTCCTGTGCTTAATTTAATGCAAAATGTATATAAAACTGTATTTTTAATGTTAAAAAAATCTTTGATTGACTAATATTTTCGTACATACTTATGTGTATATATATGTAGTTGCCACCTATGGAAAAAAGCAAACATTTTATTTTGCATCCAACATAAAGCGTTTAAGAAAGTATTCCGACAAAATACATAAAACATTAAAACTAATTTCGTACTTTCACAATCACTTTTTTATGGCGAGGATTAACTTCGGGATTGAGTATTCTGTTATACAGTACAACACTAAGGTGCTCTGTCACTCAGCTGTGTAATGAAAAGGTTGAATGAATTTCATACTTCATTAAGTTGTCACGGCCCTTCGCGGCTCCGCTCCGCTTCTATTGGCGCTTTGTGGATTTTCTAATTTTACACATCACCATTTTTCCAAACATTCGAGATAAGTTTGGAGGTTTTTTTTTCTATTGCGGCGATTATTGTTATCATTGGCCACAGAAGGATTTTCCGTTGTCTATCGCAAACTAGTTCGTAGTCGTCAACTACACTTCTCGTGCAAACTTGCTTCTTGATGACTTGCAGTCAAACTAAATTAACAAAGGACATGCGAAACAACAGCGAGGGGAATTTATAAATTCATGTACTGAATGAGTATGTTAGTGGTCAGACGCAGTTAGTCCTTTAGTGTGACATACATATTTACGTGTACCTGTCTCATAAGAGAATATCTTTTTACTTGGTGTAGCTTGTACATGTTTTGCATATAAGTATATGTATTTTTCAAAAATAAATGAATTAAAAAGTTGTCTTTAAAAATCTAATTGGCAACACGAAGTTGTCGGCTTATAACCGATGACGATCCATTTCCATTAAATACAGAATTCTCTTACCTTGAAGCGTTTAGCTTAATTAAAAATTTAGAAGGTATGCTGTTGGGTTAACTGTGCTTATGCTATGAAATAATTTACTAATTATTTGGCCTAAGTGTATCCACAATATCATTAAAATGTTGCCTACATTTAGGTGCATTGCAGAAATCGCCATCAGCGCTTTATGCCAACCAAGCAAACGTCGATCAAAGGCATAGAAACGGATCTAAAGTGAGCGCGGTAAAGTAACTTTGCTCGTACTTTATTTAAACCGAGGCTAATGTGTTGAAAATGAGGTACAAAACATATTGGATAATACAGTTGAATATACAATGAGTTTATTTACCATAATTATAAGCGTTAAAAATTGTTTAACTCTTAAAACAAATGTAATTGGGTCTAACTCAATACGCATGCTTCACAACTGTACTTATTTAAATGAAATTTTTGCTTTTTTAATCCTTTATGGTTCATCTTTGAAAAATTAAATCTGAAAAGTAATAATAAAAATATTACAAGAATGAGCAAGCGCCGTTAAAAGAAAGAAAAGCAAAACATTCACATATCTTCTCGCATGCTCCTCTGACGTTTATCATCATCAACTTCAAACAACCCAAAAGACAATTAACACATAACTGCTGCCTTATTAAAAAATTTTATTTACACCTTTTATGCACCGACAAACTCCACATATCTATAAGCGCGCACGCAACTGTAGAAATAAGAGTGAATCGCTTAAGACTGCAGCGCCTGAGGCACAAAAGGAGCTCCTTTGAGTAAACTTACACAGCGGCGAAACCTATAAAGCCATTCTTACACATACACACACACTTCAATACACACATATATGTTTTTATGTGAATTTTAGTGACTGCATAATCCTGTGTGCTTGTGTGTGTGTGTGCAACAGCAGCATATAATCATAAAAGTAATAATAAAACGAATTAAAAAACTTTTACATACTGGCAACTTTAATTTCGCCCAAAATTATGCAATGAAATGAAAGCACCATGAACGTACGGTAATAACAGACTTCAAAGGAGCCACAAAGTAAAATATAAAATTCCAAAGTAGCGGCACACACACACATGCACACAACCAGCGGCTTTATGCCCCTACTTCCGAGTCGGGAGCGTTACGCCTTTAATGCATTCCCCGAGTAAGCGCGAACAACTGCGGTGGAAGCATGAAGAAGTCTCGCACTCTGCCGGGTTACTCCACCCAGTCGTGCGGTTCTTGTTGCGCATTGCAATACTTCATGTGTTTCATTATGTTGCCAGCTGATACTTTTTGCCTGCCTGCTTGCCTGCTGCTATATTTACAGCTATTAACAAAAGTTTAACGAAATAATGGCAGCGCGGCAGTTTACATTGCCGCTTTCATTGTTTTTTCTTGCAGTTTCCCGGTTTTAATTTTAATACTCGAAATATGCTCTCAAATATTTCCACTTTTCAGAGGCAAAATTTATCTTTCACTTGCTTGGTGTATGTGTGTGCGCGTGTGCTTTAAACTTTTTATGCACTCAGCACTTGGCAATGAATGCATTCAGAAGTAAATGAGCTGAGTGCAATATTCCTGCCACTTCTACAATTACATTTCATTTCCTTTGCATTAACTCAGTTAATGGCCATAATTTAATTACTTTAATAAGACTACGAAGATTTCCTTACAATGTGCTGCAGTGAAATGCGCGGTATATTTAAAAATACTGCTGATACGTTTGTGAATCGGAAATTCCGTGAAAAATTCAGCAATTTGGGATTTAATATTTAAATCCGATGAACAAAGTATATTAAGTTTGCAACGATGTTTGTACGTTATACCTATTAAGTATACTATATTATATTATGAATGATTAGCGCGACAAGCTGAATCGATTTAGCTATGTCTATCTGTATACGGTATACGCGAACTAGTCCCGCAGTTTGTGCAATAGTGATCTGAAATTTTGTATACCTTTTTTTCTCCCAAAGAAGCTGTGCATACGTCGGAACCACCGATGTGGTGCCACTATAAGATATAGCTGTCATACAAACTGATCAATTTAATTCAAGTTCTTGAAATAAAATTTTTATATGACAGATACGAAGCAAATCTCAACCTTATCAAAAGTGCATCTACGAGCGCAAGTGATTCTAGCTATCTAAAACAAAATTAAAAACGTGAGCTAATCGATATAAGATTTGCTAGTAAAGTACATATACTTTCAGCTTAATGCCAACTTTTCGCAAAATTACGGTATTGTAACAAAAAGGTTATATTTTTGGCCGAAAATACATATTTACTTTATTACTTTATATATTCTTGTGAACGCCAAGTAAAAATCAGTGTAAATATTTTCAATGTAGACACCTTCATTCTCCTTCAAGTTGCAACTGATACAATAATAATATTGTTGAAAAATTTACACATTTTTTTTTTGCCTGCCTTTATTCGCTTTTCCAAGTCGTCACGCACCATCAGCTTCTATCAGCACAATATCCGACCAATTTACAATTCAAAAAGTCAACTTTGAAGTGTTCATACACCCGAAAACGGCAGCCAATAATCAAATACGCGTATAATAGCACCCACACATAACCGTTAATGCGCACACATTTGCTTATGCTAATATATGTACGTGAACGAACATTTTCTTATAGCCGAAAGCATCAATTTCGAAATTCTTTAGGGATTTCCACTTCTTTATTTTGCATTTTACAAAATTATTTCAGCAACGAAAAAATTTACATTAAATATTCATTGCCTACTTCCGGGCGTTGAGTGCTGACTTTGCGGCGCTGCACACACACGTGCACATTTATTGATATATACAAATTCACATACCTTTTTCTTTTCTTGATTTATTGTTACTGTAAGGAACTCATTTGCATATACCGTTATGTTTGTAGCTGCGGCAGTCGATTGGTGCTGGCTGTAGTAGGGATTGCAAGAAGGAAAGCCGAATCATTTGGGCGCATTGAAATAATGAAATCGTTGCCTCACTGCACATGTGTGCATACATACTACCTACAAACGCTCAGATTTACTTAGGCCGCGCATTTCGCATTACGTATACGCCGTATATGACCCGCTGCGCGCAAACGAATATTTTTTTAAAATAATTTTTCAATCTGTTCGCTCATCAGCGTATTAATTTTTTATTACTTTTCTCTTTTGCATATTTATTTTCATTTCTCGTTTCTAGCAGCAGCAACAACAACAGCGCGCTGCTGTTATCTGAGATAACAATTTCCAGGGTGCTAAAAAAAATAAACCAAATTACTTTATTTAAAGTGTTATGCGCTGTCGTTTGTTTATTTGCTTTACATTATTCCTTTTTATTTTTGCTTTTTTTCGTAATCCACTTGTGTACTTGAGCTATGTAGATGAGTGGCGATAAGCTTAAATGACATTGACTGCGTCAGCATTCAAACAATATGTTGTTGCTGTAATGCAGTCCCTCAGTCGCTTCGTCGCTACGCTGCTTGCTTCATTTCACTTAGACGCTTCGTGGAGTCCTTGTCACACATTTCAAAACAAGCTCAATTTCCATCACCTTTGAATTGAGTTATTCACACTCACATATACATACATATATATATATGTATAATGGTAAAAGATACGTATTTCGATTTCATTTGATTGCTTCTTTCCTTCTTCAGATTGCGTGGCGTTAACGTGAAGCGCTCAGTTTGCAAAAGGATATTCAAATTCAGTTCTCACACCACTTGTCGGCTCTCAATTTAAAATATCCATTGCTTTCAAATATTTATATATGTATATACGAACACACCTAACCGCCTCTGTGAAGTCTCAACTCAATTTCTTTGCACCGTTAGCCACAACTTATGGCAGCATTGATTCCAAAATCAAACCGCTAAAATTTTAATTCAATAAATACTCACACCGCTGATACCATCTGCCTCTCACCCAGCTTCGTTGCTGCAGAGTTATTTCACCTTTCTGATCTTTGCTCACTCTCGGCTTTCCCCTCATCCTTGTGCTGTGCAAATACAAGTATGTACTTACATTTTCAATTGAAATTTAAATGCATCTGCAAATCGCTGTCTGCACAGCCGAGCGATGAGTGACGATTTAATAATTGTGATTGATAACTTGGCTTTTCAATAACTAGACCTCCATTAATTCGTTTTGTTGCGGGCACACGTGCGAAGGAGTGAAAACGGTTTTTATTAACTTTACAAAAATGCAAGACTCTCTAACTCGATGGGAAGAAAATGTATATTCAAATCGAACAAAAATGAATAAACTGTTCACCGAATTTCGATTTGTAATGCTCACCGTTAGTTCTATAAGCCTTTCTTCAAACAAGTCGTTAATGAGCTGGCGTTTAGTAAGTTTATTTATTAGGTTTGGATGCCAATCATAGATCCAGCACGCAATTATGCTACTTTTATTCATATCTCAAAAGGTAAAAAGAACTACTCCTTCTGGTCTGATAGAGGTTTTTCTTCCAGAACGTAATCTACTAGAAGAGAATTGAGGAAAGTACGGAACACTTCACCGGTAAGATACTGTTGGCTAAATAAGTCAGCCATTAGGATATAGGTCAAAGATTGGACGTTGTCAGTATAACTTAAAAATAACCCCTTGATGTTCTTCAGAAACAAGCCGGTTTTAATCAAGAATCTGCATAGTGATTTGATCAAATTTGACCCGGACTAACTAACAAAAATTCATTTTCACGAATTTTAATGCAAATTATCGCCTTCAAAATATGCTCCTGGGGATACACCAAGTCAACGCTTAATCCAATTTTCAATACACTTGTTAATAGCCTCTTTGTTGCGAGATATGCTCGATGTCGTGTTTGCAAAAGATTCCGAGCTTTTGTCATACCCAAACCCCCCTTGAGACCCTCTGATATCTCTCTAATGCCAAATACGTTCATACATTTGACTCTCCAAAATGCTTCTGCAAAATTTTCAACGATTCCGTAGCCGTGGTTCCACTGGAAACACATTATTTCACAAATTCGTTGTACAATTTTTTTCCATAGTAAAAATCGTCAGACTAATTTTCGTGTCGTAAACACACAGCTGCCAAACACACACTAATTGACATATGCAGATCAAACTTCACACGAACATAAAAAATATTGTACCGATTTAGGAAACATTTTTAATGGATTTGCTTTGATCTGATGGTAACTGTCGGAATTTAAATTTTTTGGATTTCAATGTTTAGATCGGTTCAGTTCTTCTTCGTGTAGATGTAAAAGAATCGCGGTGGACCTTGTCGACTTCGTTGATTATAGGAAGTATTTCGTATTGTTCTTTTTACCCAGAAGCCACAATCACCTTGCTAATACATATATAATACATAAATATTAAATATCATAGGGTTACATAAAGTTAGAATTTTCAAAAACTCGATTTATTTATTTTTTTTTTTTGTTTTCTTAATATATTTACATATATTTAAGAATACACACAGAAAATTGCATATCTTTCTGGTTAATATTTTCGGAGTTACACGCAAATTTCAAACGGTGTTTCAGAGTGCTTGGAAGTACAAGGGCGGAGTGCTGGATTTTTTTATCCCATATAAAGTGCATTCCAAACTTTAAACGAGTTTTTCTCAGAATGTTGTTTTCAAAGTCGGTGACCAACATTACTTGAAAACGTCTAAACCAATTAGTACGAAATTGTACACGAGCTTCTTAAATATATTTTTTAGTAATTAGTTAAATATTTTTTCTCCGATAAATATTTTTGTTTTTATAAACAATTTAAGAAGTCCGACATTTCGGTGAAATATCGATATTTTTTTTTAAAAAAACCGCAATTTTTCTCAAATAAAGATTTATTTTACTTATTCCTTCGATTTATTTCTAGATTTAACATTACTTTAATGAAATCTGTTTGGGTTTTTAATTTCAGGGATATAGTGGTCACCGCAAAACGTCTTTTTTGAGAGGAGTTCCCGGAAATTAGTTGCAGCTCTTTTCCAAATATATATTTTTACTAGTACTAAGTCTTAAAATATAGTTAGAAGATACCATAATATATGTATAAATTTTTGGATCAAAAACTTTTGAAAAGTTCACTTTTTTCGGCCTTCTAACTGTATATAACCCCTTATGCATCCTGAAATACACACAAACAATCATTTTCTGTTATATAACTATGATGCAATATATACTTATATACAACTGTATGTGCATGATAAAACAAATGGAAATGCTGCGGTTGCTTTAATGCATTTTCGGCTACTTTGCGGTAAACCGCATTTCAGTAACAAGCGAATGCGTAAAAGTATGAAAATGAATAAAAAATTACAATTCTCTGCGGTTGTTGAAGTAACGCTATTCAATTAAAGAGCTAAATTAACTGTTCACTTAATGCTCGCTCAAGTATTCAGCGGTTGAAGGGAAAGTTTTACAATGAAAATATGGAAATAGGTATATATATTTTTTTAGGTTAGGCAGCACACAATTTTTACACAAAATTATAGATATATTTTTTTGGAACATTTTCCAAAAATATTCACAATAATATTTTCAACGAAAATTTTGAATTATTCCGCTTCTTAAATCTCTTCGCTCCAATATATTTCAAAATTTGAAGACTTGTCTTCCGAATCACTCCATAAAAATTATGTCTTAATTGGTGTACTAAGTTCTTCATCATTCTTTAAATATGGCTTTCAGAGTGCTATTTAAAAAAGCACAAAATAAGCTATATACGTAAGAGTATTAGAAATTTCCCAGATAATACTTTCACCAAAGTTTAGTACAGTCTTTGAAAGGCAAGGTCAGTCTTTTATTCAGTTAAATACTGCATTTTTAACATTACTCAACAAGTTTTTTAATCAAAAAATTGTACAATAATTTCAAAAGATTTTTAAGTGGCAAAAACGTTCGGTTCAAAATTTAGCTTTGATATCAAATAATGTCGCTTGGAATTATATAATGGTATACCAAGAGCTAACGTATCGCCTCCCCTCTCGACCACAAAAAACATTGCGAGTAATCAGTCTGATGATTGAATTTTGACTGCGTCAACATTCTAAGAACGTTTTTAATTAAACCCAACCGCCGCACCGCTCCACCGCCGTTACAATACTACAGCTTTTGTGCTGCCCCTCATGCATACAAATATGCGAAATGCAACTGACAAAATTACAACCGTCAATGCAGCCACAGTTGGCGCGGGGTTGAGCAATGAAAATTACTCATACGACATGACGGTCCGAAAACGAGCGCTGGCGGCAGCAGTTTGTCCATTGCACTTGTCACTTTCCAATGGTGGCCATGCCGCCTGACGTGCTGACGCGCTGACGTGCAACAAAAGAGCAAATATGCCAGTGGCAACTACGACAACAACAAGAACAACAGCAACAACACTGTTGGCTAAAACATCAACTAAAACTACATTGTCAACTCTAACACGAACATAATCGACAATGTCATCAACAGCAGCCACCCATGTTGCCGCTGATAGAATACTGTTATCGGTGACATCAATACGTGCAACCCATGATGACTATGCACCTATGCTCGCGAGCACTTGTGTACGGACACACACACATATGCGTGTTGGTGCCGGCTTGTCTTCGTCTGATGGCCAACAACCAACAGCCAACAGGCAGCAGCCAGTAGCTCATCAACTCTGTACCGTTATGTACACTTATCCGGCCGGGCCGTCACATTTCCGTTTCGCATTGCAACCGCAATCGATGCATTGCTGCCATCAGCATATTTTTCACATACTTGTACATGTTGTTTTTGCTGCTCTTTGGCTCACGCAAGCAAATTTTAATGTTGCTTTAATATGAAACGGAAATAGCATGAAATTGCTTCGCTGCCACATCGCAGGCGGCCAAGGGCCTGTGGCAGCAGGGAAACACGCCGAGTAAACGGTTGATGAATATACAAATAGAAAAGCACGCAAATATGTGGGCGGGGCCGTATGTGCGTGTGTATGTGTGTGCAAAATATTTGTAGGTACACAATGTCCCATTGATGACGTGACCAGCAGCGCAGCGCCCACATCTCGAAATAACCAACTGTCAGCCAACACACTTCAATACATGCACACACACGCACCTAAATGCGCCGGACACACACTGCTGTCTCTCAGCAGTTGCAGTTAATTCTCTGGCTCCTTTCAGCATGGCCCTGCCCCATTCCGCCAGTGCTGTGCTGCATTGTGCGGCCATATCCGGCGCAGTGTTGCTCATCAATTCATTTCACGGAAATGCAGCAGACCAGCGTCAATGCAGCTGCCTGTTTGTAGTACTTTGCTTTTATGTGTGTGCGCGTCAATGTTTGCCGGCCGGAAGCGTAAGTTTATTGTTTGCATCCCACATATTTTCATATTTGCTGTCCAGTGTTTGCGCTTTTCCCTCCCCCCTTTCCTATTTTCATTAAAATACGACAACTCTGCAGTCCTTTTCATTTTTTTCTTCACTGTAAATTCCATTTTTGTAAAACAAATTTCCTTTCCAACGAAATTCGAAGAAATGTATCATTTAACGAAAGTTTTTAAATTATCACCCCCCCCACGCGCAACCAGCCAGACAGTCAATTTTTTGAGCGTCTGCTTTCTTTTTCAAATGTCTGCAGCGTCAATTTCTGTTGGTCAGTGAGCGCGTTTGCTTGGGTCCCGCTATAAGTTTCGCCATATCCGTAACGCTGGCAATATTTCCGCTGTCTGACGCTCTTTTTTTGAAGTTTTTTTTTCAATCTTTGTATTTTTCCCAATATATCTTCATTTATACAATTCCGTCAAATTTGTTTTATTATTATTTCCTTTTTATTGCTCATTCATGTCCGTATATATAAAAGTATGTCTCGTCAAATTTAGTTTGGTTCATGGGTTGGTCAATAGTTTTTGTTTGAACGCTAGTCAAGCGTAGAAAAAAGTAAGGCAGTCCAAGTTCTTGGGCAACCAAACTTTATATTTGTATGTACATTTAACACTCCAGTGTGTGTAATGTTATCTGTAAAACGTATATTTTCCGCTTCTCTTCAAAACAACCCAAAATATACCGGACAGAGTGAGAATTAAAGAGATTCATTAATACCGGCACTTACTACGAAATTCAAAGCGTTGTATTAAATAATAAAAATCAGAACAAGATATTATGAATTAATGCGGTCAATGGAACACTAGAAGCTTCTTTTGAGAAGAAAGTCGCGAAAATATTTTCACTTGCTCATTTGCCTGTGCAGGTTTTCCCCGCTCTTTATTAAACGTGTATATAGATTATCCGCCAAGTTAAGGGTCAAATTTAAAGCCGACTCGATGTCTGAATGGCCAGTAGATTTCATTCGAAGCTTTGCTTTAATTGAAAATGGGTAGGATATTCACCATTTCTAACCTATACGGGACCGCTAGTTGAAACCGTAGTACAATGAACCTTCTACGCATACGAGCTCTACCGAAGAAAAGATTCTTTGACTACAGCTTCAATTACTGTATTGGTAAGTTTTTCATAGGAAGGTCCTAATGGTTTATAATTTTATGAAGATCAAGAAAAAAGTGGCTGATAATGCGCTACAGAGTTTTTGTGAATCAAAAAAACTATCACTTTCAGTAAAATGCGGCCACATTATTGATGACAAATTGGGTAGAAATGCGAATGTTTCTGCAAAATATATATTTATATTTCCGATATCGCCGTGTTCACAATGTTATAAATGGTGTTGCCTTGAAATTTTACGCATATCGCCCAGCAACTGGCGGCGCATAGGTTTGGACGGACCGAACGAACATATATCCGCTGAAATCCGCTGAGCCCACTCAAACTAAATCCAAACGATGCAGTGAATTGTGATCTATTAGGACTGCGCTTCAATGGTAGGTGAACAAAATCAAATGATCTCCGATCGTTAATATCCCAAATCGGTTTTAGTGCTTCTCAAAATGTTATCGCCGACACGTGTAGTGTTCACCGCACCCGCTATGGAAGACCTCGAGTTAGACTACTCACATTTGCTGGAGCATTTACAGGATCGCGGTGTATATACCTCAATTTTGGCACCAAAATCAGAGCTTTACTTTGCGGTGAGCGCTATGACAAGTGGTTCTCGAAATTCCTACTTGAACCAGAAAGTGGCATGCGTTTAGGTTTTGAATTATCATTAACATTAATTCGGCGCTTACGCCCTTGCTACACATTTTGAAAAGCTGCACTCAAAAAATCGCTTGATTGCTAATTAAATGCGTGTTCGAATTGATAGCAAATAAAAAATATTGCATGATCACCAATATATATAAACACACAAATATTCATTTGAATTGTCTCCCCACATAACATACTTAGTATCAACGAGACGCTAACTATATTTTTTTAGTTTCTCTCTACACATTTAATTTGTTTTAACAGCTGATCAGACCGGTATTTGCTACGCTATATTGTCTATCTTTATTTATTTAAAAAAATTTTTTCTCTCTATAAACACAACGTACAGGGAGAGGATATGAGCCACCATACAAAGTATCACAGCCGCTCTATTCATTTTCGCTTCATTCGCGTTCCAGCAACCTGTGTTAATAATTGAAAACTTCTCTTTTCGTAATCCAGTTTTTCATTAAGCCAAAACTCAATAGCCGACAGTTTGTAAGTGAATTTTGCACAAGTTTATTAAATCCGTCCGCGATCACGATTATATATTATATAACTTGCATTACGTTCTAAATACGGAACGAGTAAATCTTATCAAAACCACAATACAAACAACAAGTTGGCCACTTATTGCGATGTCAAGTAAGTATACCTCTGTTTTGCACCTTCAGAGCGTAATTTATACCAACACTCACACGAAAAAATTCGTACACACAGGCCCATCAAGCGCGACTAGCAAACTTGCCATCGGTTTTGGGGTCACGCTTGCCACTGGGCTGGCTTACTGGTACTATCTGCAGTGGAAGAAACGCAATGCTATTCCTAAGAAATGGCGTCGCGTAGGCACTTTGGAACAAATCAACATATTTCCGATAAAGTCATGCGCACCACTAAAATTGGAGGACAATGAGGAGATCAATTGCGATATATTGGGCTTAAAATATCTGGGCTGTCGCGATCGTATGCTAATGGTCATCAATGACTCGAATGAAATGATCACCGCACGCGTTTATCCACGCATGGTCTTGATTGCTACGAAATTGTTGGCGCCTCAGCGTCTCGCATTGAGCGCACCTGGCATGGATACGATCGAGTTGGATTTGGGCGCTTTGAAAGCCGATGGTGAGCAGATTAAAACAATGGTGTGGAGCACACCGGTGCAGGTGCGTTTGGTCGGTGAAATATATGACAAGTGGCTGTCTAAATATCTGCTAGATAAGGATAGTGGCATGCATTTGGTACACTATCCGCTGGAGAGGCCCGTGAAGGCCATCAATTCGCGCATGGTGCGACAGCCATTCATTTTGAAAGATGATCGTGTAAGTATCAGTTAAAGTTTTCTCTTTGAAATTAAAATTATTCGCTTGTATTTATAAGGGCACCTTCAACGATGCTACCAGCTATATGATGATGAATTTGGCATCGATTAAGGAGCTTAATACCCGCATACCAAAGCCAGTGGATCCGTTGCAGTTCCGTGGTAGTTTCCAATTGAAAATGGATACCGATGAGCCTTACGCTGAAGATCATTGGCAGTGGGTGAAGATCGGCGATGAAGTCATCTTTCGTGTGGTAGCACCATGTACCCGCTGTATCTTCCCGAATATAAATGTGACTACGGCAATACGCGATCCCGATGGTGAGCCGTTGAATACGCTTAAGAAGTGAGTTAAGGATATATTCTAAGGGGACATTTTTATTCTCATTATTTTTGTATTTCCAGATATCGCATGTTCAAAGGCTATGCATCCCCAGCCATTGGCATACACTTGGGCCTGCGCTCTGTGGGAAGTATCAAGAAGAACGCAGTAGTATATGTAGAAGATAAGTGAGGTATTTTGCTAAAAAAATTAACATTTTGAAAGTTTTTCTATGCTAAAAAGTGTAAATATATATAAAATATGTTTCAATTTATGTATTAACATATATTTTATATTGTATAAAATTTAAATTACTCAAAAAGAGTGAATTAGCCGGCATGCTGAGAAATTATTAATATAATGAAAAGAGCTTTCTTAAAGCTTTTTGTTACCCTCCTTTCCAAAAATAAATTCTCTGATGTATTAAAAAGCACTCGGTAATTATAATTCTACCTATTAAGATAAGTTTTTTGACGCATCATTTTTTTACGCATAATTGACATAGATTTGTTCCCCAATCTTAAGGATTCCACATTTATAAACATCAAAATAAACACCCATAGTCGGTTCTCTAGAATTTTGACGCAGTCGATATCTGCAAAAGACCATATAAATCGCATATAGTTGAACTCCAAATTCCTGGATACAGTTACTTACTTCTTTAGCATTCTTAGTGGTTCGAAATCAGAGTTTCTCGTATAATTCTCCACATTCACATTTACCAAAATACAACGCAGGCAGTCCGAGTTGTAGTGCATAACTACCGAGCTTTCAACATCTGTGCCGATACGCAACCAGAGCCAGTTATCTTCGTTGTATGGTGGAATATTCGCATTGCTATCGACTACGATATTGCCACGAAACTGTTGACAGTCCACTTTCGTTTTACCGCTTAGTCGTTCATTTAGATCATGCACGGAACGTTCATGCATTACCATAACTGGAGCAATATCCTAAAAGTATTTGAAAAATGTAAAAATAAACTTCGTATTTGTTAACTGTTCCAACTTACCAACTTCTCTCCCGGATATGGTTTTAATTTCACATACAGCCGTAAACCGTGCTCACGCTGGAGCACTGCGCGTGAGAGCCATACATGATGTTCGGCTCGACATTCTACCAAACGGCTGACATTGCCGTTTTCTCGTTTTTCTACAACTGCATAGGGTTCTGTCAGTAGCTCACTCAAGTCCATAATTATAGGTGACATATTCGGCGTTTCCAAACGCAATACCATTTCACTCACAATCTCGGGATGTACACTGAGCATGCGTGGATAGGAGCCAGAATATACCACTGCGCCGGACTCATCATATGCCATCAAGCAACGCTCCCAGATGCCACTCGAATGCAGACCGAACTCCGAGCATTCCACTTGCTCCAGTCGTATGGGCGCACCACCCTTGACAGGATAAAAATTTATTATTTTCAGTGTCCCCAAATGTTGCCATTCATTGGCACTGGGTAGTCGCCGACGATTGCTGTTTCTCTTGCGATATGCCAACCAAATTGTAATGCCACCCACAGCAGCAACAATGCTAAGGCCAGACCAAACGATAACTTCCAAATACCGCATTTCTACTACGAAGACGAATTTTCACTTTATTTACTCATTTACGAGTTCCATTGAAATGGAATACAGGTATATGTAGCTATATGTTTAGTGAGTTCGATTTGGTACTTTTTATGACTTACTTAATCAGTCGACCAGCACGAATCACACTGTCACTGCTTGTACCCAACCCGAACTGAGTAAAAATAAAGAAAACGCAAAGTTTAAATAATAAAAAATCGTTATATCGTTATTGTTTTTGATAAGAGCCTATCTGCGCTTAACCCTTCAGAGGTAAGATTGGGTCAGCGATGCCTCGTCCTTAGTAACTCACTTTTCTAGATCAGGAAGAGATGGTATGTGAAGGCGAATACAAACTAAACAAGCTGAACTCAATTCAAAGAATTGTTCGAAAGTGGAGCAGTGACCCACCATTACGTCTACTTTGACAATTCTTATATCTTATGAAAAAAATACACACTCTATATAATTTTCAATTATTATTGTTATTGTAATGTTATGATTATTGCAGTTTTTATGCCACTTTAATACTTTTCTGGAGTGTTAGGTACAACAGGACTCTTAAAGGTGCTAAAAAACACATTACCCCGCAAGGGTTAAGAAGTATTGTATACATTTTGGAGAGCGCATTTTCCCTATACAGGACAGTAACAATATTTACAAAAATATTTCTATTCGGGGAGAGTAAAAAGGATATCACTCTTAAATCCAGACATGTTCTAAGATTGATTTCTATGTCGGGCGTAGTACTTTTCTGATGGTTATCTTAACCACGAGCGTTGTACTCAGCAAATTCTGTATCTGATATATCGCAGAACTATAGTGATGCTTTGGATACTCTGTTGGATGACTACAAACAAAATTTCGACAAAACAAAATCGAATAAAATAAGTTACTGCCGAAAGCCCGTTTGAATTGGATGCATTCAAACCGTTAAGAGATAAACAACAACAACCAAAGGGATCCGTTTTCTACACAATGGAACTATATCGTGTCAAGGACTGTTAATACGGCAATATTCTTCAAAATTATTTGGGGAATCTTTTCTTCCCCTACAACAAAAGAACATATGAGGTATTTTGCCGGATAAGGAATACAATATATTTTGTATTTTCTTTTAAGACGCTATTGAAGTATTCCATTTCCGGTTGAGATTCAAACCAAAGCTGATAAATACTCTAATAAAATTTCCTTCTGATGGAATCACACCGGACATTATCGTCTTTTAGAGAGTAAGTATTATTAAAAGGGGGCGTTGAGACTCCCACAACCCCTTGCCGATTCGCTTTTGCTTGTGCTCTTTACTTTGCGAGAAAGCATAACATTTGATAACAAACACATACATACATACATTAATTTTAATAGCACTGAGAGAACAGTAATCCATCTGTCTTCAGCGTATAGGCAAAAGCTATGAAAGCTGCGCATTGAATGTGAGATTCTCAGTTGCTCTTCAGAAAGAATCGAATAAATTCTAACAAGTACATCCTACACATAACGGCACTAAATAAACATTTTAAAAGTTTCCAGCAAATTATAAACAAGTGCCATAAAAGTGCATACAAAAACTGCGCAAAATGTCCAGTAATAAAAAAAATATAAATTTCAGCCAAATTTACGCTCATTGCTTCATTTTACATTTTCTCGACACAGATCCAACCACTGGCGTCTCCTCTAAGCTGCTCTTGAGTATCGGTATAGGTGTTGGGGTGACCGCGGTGTCAGGCGTCTCCTATCTGTATTATAAATATTGGAAAGAGAATGCCACACCGGAGCAATGGCAACGTGTAGGTACATTGGAAATGCTCGAGTTCTTCCCAATCAAATCTTGTGCGCCACTTAAATTCCCAGAGGGCACTGAAATGGAATGCGAGGTACTCGGTCTACGCTATGAAGGTTGTCGCGATCGTGCTTTGATGCTGGTGGACAAAGACGACGTAATGATAACTGCACGTGGCTATCCCAAGATGGTGCTGATAGCCTCCAGACTGGTCACACCCACAAAGCTTGAAATCAATGCTCCAGGCATGGAGACTTTGGAGTTGGATTTCAAGAAACTGATTGAGGAAGGACCGGGCAGAGACATACATACAGCCGTGTTTCGTGCCAAAGTGGACGCGATGCTGTGTGGTGAAAAGTATGACAAATGGTTTTCACAATTTATACTTGGTCAGGAGAGTGGACTGAAACTTGTGTACCACCCATATCCGAAGCCTATGAAGCCAATCGACAAGGAATTGGCCAAAGAACCGCACATCAAAAACTCCGACACGGTAGGCAAACTTTTATAGCTATCCTCTCGATGCATACATTTTTATATTTGCATTATTTTTGCAAACGAGAGTTTTTACGGCATAAACTGAAAATTATCTTATCACTTAATGAGTGTCTCAATTTCTTATCAGACATTAAAAATAATGTTGATAAAAGGCAAAGATTAACATTTTCAGGGTGCCTTTGCTGATGCTACCAGCTACATGATGATGAATTTATCTTCTGTTGATGATCTTAATAAGCGACTCCCCCGACCCATAAAACCAATTCAGTTCCGTGGTGGTTTTTATTTAAAAATGGATAAGAACGAGCCATACACTGAGGATTCTTACGACTGGGTTAAAATTGGCAGTGAAGCGGTGTTTCGCAAGGTGGCGCCATGCCGTCGCTGCATTTTACCCAATATCAATCCGGAGACTGGTGAGCGCGATCCGGAGAATAATCCTTTGAAAACGCTAAAAACGTAAGCGACATTCTAGAATTATTTTCCCTATTTATTAAGTTCAAATATTTGTATTCGTTTGCAATTCCTGAATTTAGATATCGCTGCTTTGAGAATAATCCAAGTCCCGTGTTGGGCATACATCTGGGGCTACGTCAGGCAGGGAAAATAAAACGTGGTGATGTAATTTACGTTGGCGTACAAAAATGAGATGATATTTATCTTTCATATTGTCTTTTACACACATATTTAATATATATCTTATAACTCGTTAAACAGTTTAATTTGGTATCATGATTTCATTTGCTTTTACAACAAATGTAAATACATATTTAATAAAATATCGAATTCCAGCGATTACTTTCGTACTTTTATATTTAAATTTATAGCTCTGCTTTATTTAATATTGTATTATAACTTTTTATTAGCACATACATACTCTTTTACATGTGTATGTACAAAAAATATATATATTATTTCATTTCATGTGAATTTTAAATCAAGACATGTGATTATTTTCTTATGCTGAACTTAGCCAATGACCCATCTACAAAGCTTTGCGCATTGGCTCACACGTATAACAAAAATAATTATTGTTCGGAATATTAAATACATATTCGTATGCATATACATACATAAACAAATATAGAAAAAATAATATAAAGTAAAAACAAAGATTTTAATTTAATATAAATATGTGATATTGAAAATGTAAATACGTATGGTGTTTAGAATAAATTTGCATGGAAAACGTTTTGGAGACTTTTCAGTTTGCAATACAACTCTGCCATGCCAGACCACCGCAGAACATACTTATAATCACATAGATTACAAATATTATTATTAACACTACTACTACATAGATGCGAACCTTTTTCCAGAACATTTGTCGTGCCAAATTACGAGATGCTTTACGGAATGCAACAGACTGAAAAATAAAATAAAGAGTGATAAAGACGCTTCTTTAAAATTCAATATTATTTTTACTCACATTATTACTAAGATTTTCTGTTTTATTCACAAGCAATTCCAATCTTTCACCTCGATCACGAAGACTATCTATAAGTAGGAAACGTGTTACATATTAGAACTAATTCTATATTTTGTTCTAAACAAATGTATCATGTATGTTCATATACCTATATTTTTCACCATTATGTCTTTTAATTCGTCGATTTGACCATGGACTCGCGAAATCATATCCACCTCCCGCGATTGACTGAAATGTGTCATTTGTTCTGCCAGTACCTTCGAAAACTCCGTATTCATTGCATAGGCAATAGCTGTCGCCACTTGTAGTCCATAAGTATGTATAAACTTCTGTTTAATGTCAGCCAGAAATAAAAAGGCTCGTGTACGATCAAATTCCTAAAAACAGATTAAGTTTTTAATAAACATTTTGTAAGAAAATATGTTGTACTTACGTTGTCTGTGATGCACATATAGATTATGCGATTTTCACATATATAATGTATTAAATATTCGCCATGCGAATATGTCAACTTGTGATTCTCCGTTGCGATTTTAGAGATTATCTGTTCGGTGACCTCGGCAAAGTTTCCCACACACTCCGCATATTTGGCTAGCACTGTGCTGCCCCGAGATATTACGCTGTATAGAATAGGCATTTTGTTCGGGTGTCAATACTGCTATAGTGACAAAGTTTCCAACTTCAACACAAGCTTGACTCTTCTTACGACAGTTCCACGTTTAGATCGTCTTCGGAGATGTGTTATATGGTGCAGCTATTTTCCATTAATAATCAATTTTTTAGTTTTTAATTTTTTTGTTTTTCTTCTTATAATTTTCTAATTTAAGAGGAGAAAACAGAAACAAAACTACAGTGACACATCATAATAAAATGCAACAACTGACGGGTTTCCCCCTACAACTTCTATTTATTTGACTGTCGTAGGTAATATAGTAGGATATGTGGCAGCCACAAAAAAGCCTTGCATAAAATATATATTTACATACATTTTGCAATTACATTTTGGCTAATTAAATTCTACTACTAATTTTATTAGCAGCGTCGATTTTTAAAATTTACCGAGTAGTTCTAATATTTTCTTAGATGATTGCACAAAGAACACCTAGGTTACTGCTACATACATATGTAATTCCATTATTTTTAAGAAAGTATAAGCAACTATATCTTGAATCAACAATTCAGCGCAATTTAATTTACTTACAAATTTCACAATTGTCGCTGCAACCAAAGGTCAAAAATTCACATTATCTTAAATTTGTGGAAAATATGAAATGCAACTGCATTTATTCTCTGACAAATATATTTGCGTTGTTGTTAAAATTATGGAAGGTAATAAAATCAAAATACAGAGTGATACATATGAAATACAATCTGTAAGGCGGATTCGTCATTGCTCGTCATTCAATTCCCACAATAGCCGGTTCTACGTTACCGGAATTGACCCGCATTTTATCCGGCCAAGGGCTGTTATTTCGGCGATCTAACCCTGTTTGGATCGGTAAGTTCTTGCTCTTAGCAAATGTCAAAACCAATTTTAAGAAAATATGGGTGCGTTCGAGCTACGTAATAATTGCAGCAGTATAGCTACTGTGTTGCATATATGCTGATATTCTGCTGATGTGCAGACAAAAATTGAATGTTGCCGATTATTTGCATAAATTGCGTGCAAAAAATGACAGTAGAACGTGATGCTGTTGCAAGTGTTGCCAAAAAATCACGCAGAACGTGATAGTCACGGTCTTTTCGTCTTTCCTCGTTGTCCCTTCACCCACAAAACACCGGCTTGGGTTACAAAAGAGTCTTTGTGTAAACAATGTTGGCATCAGACTAAGTTCAGGAGGTTTTGACGTTTAGCAATTGTGCTCTCATTTTCAGTGAGAGATGATTTGGGCATCTCTTTATATCTGGTTGGCATCACTGTTAGTTTGTAAGCTTTTGTTTATTGTAAAGTTTTCGTATCAAATATTTGCAAATTTCAAAACTATTTTATTGCCTGTTTAAATTTAATATTCTCAATGACTACGAAGCTGAAAAAATGCCCATATGGCGAGCAGTGCTACAGGAAGAATCCCATACATTTTGGCGAATTTTCACATCCTCATTGTATGTAATATTTCTAACAAAGTAAAACATGTATGTAAAGTATATTCCAAAACATCACAGTGGACGAGATTTACGCAAAAGGATTGGACCCTAATACGAATAAGTATGTAATTCCTGATGAACTTTTTATGAGCGCCGAATTAATAGAAACTCAATTGAAACTGCTCGAAAAGTTGTTTCCAAAGGCAGGTTCTAGTAATTCGGAAAGTAGCAAAACTACGTCAAAAACAGAAGAAAGTGATATGAACAGCAGTGGTCAACGATTAGATACCGGTACAACAAAAGTAAGAACTATTTTAGCTCATACATTTTAGTATAGTAATATTCCTTCTTTTAGCGTGAATCTATTAAACGAAGTAAGTCGCCCGCTGCTGACAGTTCTAATATTAACGCCGCATCCACTGTCAACGTAAACTCCTCTTCTATGGATAATTCCGAAGTATCTAAGAAGGTCAAAATAACCAAAAACGTCAAGGACTACATACCAGTAGTTTTGGAAAAGGGCCATGCCGCCGAAAAACTTGAGCGCGCTGCACCTTACAATTTTTTTCTTACTGCTATTACGGATTCCAAACTCACTCATCATGAGCCATTAACAATAACTTTACTAGGTTGTATCCAAAGTGTTTTGGCATGATGCTTAATACATGTATTATACAACATAATATCTATTTTTTTTCTTATATTCAACACAGAAATCCTTGATGAGAGCTTAGGTGAGATTGAATCATCCGTGCAAATTAATTTTATGGTGGATATCGGCTGGTTACTTGGGCACTATTATTTCGCTGGTATAATGTAAGGAAACTATTGTATATACTATATTCCTATAGTTAAGAAAAATAGTAATTAGTTGATAGTTTTGATAATTAACTTTTTATGGCCAAACATTTTACAGGGGCACTCCGTTACTTGTTCTTTATGGCGATGAAACACCGGAGTTGGCCAATATATCTAAAACACATCCGGAAGTCACGGCAGTTAAAATTAACATGCCTACAGCATTCGCTACATCTCACGCCAAAGTAATGCTTCTAGGCTATACGGATGGTAGTATGCGTGTGGTAATTTCAACTGCAAATTTATATGAAGACGATTGGCACAATCGCACCCAAGGCCTTTGGATAAGTCCGAAACTACCTCCGTTAGCTTCTGATGCAGACACCACGGCCGGGGAGAGTCCCACAAACTTCCGACAGGACTTTATGTTGTATTTAGTAGAATATAAATTAGCAAAGTTGCAGCCTTGGATAGCACGAATACGCAAAACGGATTTCAGTTCCATAAAGTGAGTCGATAACAAAAAAACTATACTTCTGTAATTGTAAATATTTTATAATTTTTTTGTTAAGTGTTTTTTTCATCGGTTCCACTCCTGGTGGCTTTCGCGAAGGTCCACGTGGTTATCCTTGGGGACATCCACGTGTCGCAGAGTTGCTTAAAAAGCATTGCACTACTGTTGATGCCAGAACGCCCGTAATTTGTCAAAGCTCTAGCATTGGATCTCTTGGTCCAAACATACAAACATGGATACAACATGATTTTCTTAACAGCCTGCGAAAACATTCCGGACCACAAGGGGTTACACAATTTCCAATTTTCAAAATGATATATCCAAGCTTCGCTAACGTTAACAACAGTCATGATGGGTTACTAGGTGGTGGTTGTTTACCATACGGCGCAAATACTAACGCTAAACAGTCTTGGCTGCGTGGGCATCTATTCCAATGGAGTTCGAAACAGCGTTTTCGTTCGCAAGCTATGCCGCACATCAAAACTTATACACGCATGAAATTGGAGGACCAGTCTATCTACTGGTTTATGTTAACCTCCGCAAACTTATCTAAGGCAGCATGGGGAGCTTTCAATAAAAAGGTTAATATAGCATCGAGCTTAAGAATTTTGAACTTTGAAGCTGGTGTGCTCTTCTTACCGAGATTTGTGGTATATTTCTAAGATTTTGTAATTATGTGTGTCGTAGACTCACCAAGTTGCCTTCTTTCAGACCGGAGAGGAGACGTTTCCGTTAGGACATGTGCGTGATGGTATACCGCCATTCCCACTACCTTATGATGTGCCCTTAGCACCGTATGCACCGGACGATAAACCATTTTTGATGGACTATTTACGTTAGTGATATATGTATCTGTTATTTGTTACTCGGAATCTGAAATCGTCGTGTTTACCATTTACACCATGGTTTCCAATAACTTTTTTAATTATAAACAAACACATGTTAATTATACAAAGACTATATACTTCACAGTTCGTTAATCGCTGCTCTATGTCAAGAAAATAAATTTATCTAAATTTCTCCACTACATAACCTAAGTTTAATATCACTCTTATTTTGTAATTGAAAAAAACCAGTTGTTACACTAAGCACTTGCATTTATTATAGAAAAAAACAATAATAAAATGAGCTGCAATTAAGAAAAGCCAATTAAACAATTAAATTTGTTTATAGTAACTTGTTTATTTTTAATGACTTTTAAATATGCACATTCAGCAAACTTTCTCCACCATCGTCCCAAACTAAAGTACCTTCAACCAAATTATTTTAAATAGTTTTTAGTTTACCACTAGCGATGAATCGGTTAAGACAATCGAAAAATATGTACACTTTTCCGTATGAAATCGTTGACGTTGATTACAAGATAAACACTGAGCTGCTACAGTATTTCAAAGGTACATGCTTGTCGTTAACTTCCAGATTTTAAGTAATATTTGTGTTTTGTTAGGTGAGCGCACAGGATTTGTGCAAGTGGGTCCTGAAAAATATTTCTTTCCTCATAAATACAAGTTTGAAGCAGACAATTTTTATAATTTTTGTGCACGTCCAGATGATATTTGGGTAGCAACAGTTCCACGGTCTGGAACCACATGGACTCAGGAGTTAGTTTGGCTACTGGCACATGATTTAGATTTTGATGCAGCCAAACAGGAATCCCTCACAGAACGTTTTCCATTTTTTGAGTAATTATTTAACGCCGTTATACACACATAATACTAACGTATATATGTACATATATCGCTTAAGCTCTTACATATTTGCATAGGTTTTCATTATTCGTTCATCCTGAAGTCAAGGCTGAGTTGTTAGCTAAACATTTTGGGGACAATAAAAAGCTGGAATTCATTGAACATTTTTCCAGATCAGGATACAAGACTCTAGACGAATGGCCATGTAATAAGAGACGTTTTATAAAAACACATTTTCCATTTTCTTTGCTGCCACCAAGTGTTATGCAGAATAAGTGCAAGGTATTCAAAAATTAAGCAATTAAACTTATTTCGGTTATATTTAATTATATAACAATTATACACAGGTAATATACGTATTGCGTAATCCCAAAGATGTGGCTGTTTCCTATTACCATTTGAATCGGTTGTACCGAACCCAAGGCTACACTGGTGATTTCCACCGATATTGGGATTACTTTTCACGGGGATTGAGTAAGATTTTTAATTTGGTTAAAATTCTTCTATTTCATGTAAGTATGTACTTATAATATATACATTTTAAATCTTAGACCCTTGGCTACCATACTACAGTCACATAAGTGAAGCGTTTGAACATCGTCATTTGCCAAATATACTCATCCTCAACTATGAAGATATGGTTTCCAATTTGAGAGGTGTCGTATTGAAACTGGCAGCATTTTTAAATTGCACAATCAGTGCGGAGGGTTTGAAAAACTTAACACAACATTTGGATATTAAAAATTTCCGGGAGAATCCATCAGTAAATGGAAGTGAAATGGCGGATGTTGGACTTTTGCTTAAGGGTGAAGCTGGTTTCGTTAGAAAAGGTGGCAATGGAAAACGAGAAGAGCTTATGAATGACACTGCACTGAAGAATTGTGTAGACCAGTGGATTCATGAAAATACATATGACAAAAATTAATATACATCCGTTATAAGAGTATAGAAGATCTTTTTCTTGATTTAGTTCGCTCAGTTTGAATAGCATCTAAGTATATGCTATAGTAGTTCGATATCGGCGGTTCCGACAAATGAACAGTTGAGAGAAAAGAGTGTGTGCAAAATTTCAGATTGATATTTGAAAAATCGACTCAACTCATAATGCTGATCATTTATATAACTATGTGTATATTTTATAGGGTATCCGACATTCCCTTTGAGGTGTTACAAACTTCGAGCCAAATTTATCATGTCCTGTTTAGGGTATACTTATGAAGAACTATTAAATATTTACAGAACTTTATATTTTGTAATAAGTTTTGCCAAAAAAGCTAATTTCCGATACAACAAACACAACCGGCTGGGATTTAGAACAGCATCAACCGCATTTGGGGTTAAAATGAGTATATACGAATAGAAGAAGTTTCAAGATCTCTTGTTATTGTGTGAATAAAAAGAATTGAACCAAAGGTTAATATTGAATTAAAGTTATTTTTGCACTATTTAAGAAGGGGTCAGGAGTAGTCAGAGGCCCGAAAAAATGAGAATTTTCAATAATTTTTTTTTTGCTATTAAATCATGTTATTTTACAAAAATAGTAATATGGCATTATAATACAATGTTTTGATTTGAAGTCACAAAAAAATTATATTAATCCAAAAAAAATATATTAATTTCCAAAGTTATAGCTGCCTGTGTTGACCCAGTTCCAAAAAAAGGTCTTTGCGGTGACAATCATAAGTCCTTGGAGATTCATCTAAAATCAATCGGATAGAAAAAATTAGTTTTATAAATAGATAATCCTGGGCCTGATCGAAATTTCAATAATATTGTATGCCTAGCTTCCTATCCCTAGTATTCTTATCACAAAAATAAAGCGTCTATTTATTTCAAGAGAGTGCCCAATAAAAGAGCAGGAAGGAATCTATTCATTGTCACAGTTATTACATGAAACTAGAATTTTAAATCCAAGCCCACGTGTACTAGCTGTTAAAAATTCAATGTTTCCATCACATTTCTTACATTTCACAAGAGTAGAAATTTTATCTCTGGCAGAAATGACAGTGAATACCGTAATAAAATTAATTATTCGAGATTCAGTGGTGCAACTTTAGGGTACATCGTTTTCAGTATTTTGTTTGTTTTTTAGACGATGTACTCCGAACACTTTCATCACGTTCCGCAGTTTTTGGGTTAAATACATTTTTTCGTTTATTTGAATACGACTTACGGATATTTTCAGATCTCCGAACTCCTTTTGAAACTTTAACTCAAAAATAATATATTTTAAATTAACGCACAACGATCGACTCATTGTATATCATCAGTGTAGGCTTATACAAGTGTTATTTGTTTTTCTTGCTTGGGAGGTAAAATCCCCGACTTAAATATTACAAATGTTCGCTGCAGAGAACGTATATTATCTACTTCTAATATAAAAAATATGCTAATTTTGTATTTTAAAGTTTATAATGTAATATGGCAACTCAAGTTTTACTACTCGTTTGTATTATAGCTTGCGGACCGCAAGATTAATCTTCTATTCACATACAATACACAAAATCCACATAAAATTGTGTTAACAAAAGTTTGGCTTCGCGTCATTACAGTTTAATAATTTAAATAAATAGCACTTTTTGTGTGTTAGTGACATCAAATATGTCTGAGGATCAGAGTCGTGGTCGCCGACGTCCATCGCGAGAACAACAGGGCTCTAGGTCACGTTCACCTCAAGAAACTTTACCCAGCAGCGTTGGAGGAGGCGATTCTCATCGAAGGCGCAGAGAACGCGAAGCATCGGATGAACCCCGTCCATCCAAAGTATATAAAAAAGAACCAATTTCACCAGATAGAAGTTCGACTTCATCTCGTAATGAAAATTCACGCAAGGAACAACATGAACAGCCATCAACATCGTCTGCCGCAAGAAGCGGTGGAGGAGACAGTACAGATATCGGTGATAACGCGTCAAAACGGGAGCGTTATGAAATTGTCCATACGCGTCCTTCTGATATCCAAACAAAAATGGGTAAAGTAGGTACACCAATTACATTACAAGCTAATTACTATCGTTTGTTGACAAAACCAACATGGCGCATATTTCAATATCACGTTGATTTTTCACCGCATATTGAATTACGGCGTGTTCGTGGTGGAATGCTTTCAGAACATCGTGAAACTTTAGGCGGATATTTGTATGATGGTACAAAGTTATTTACATCTTGTAAATTGTCAGAAGAAAGAACTGTAATTCGAGCTGTATCCAAGTTTGGTGACAGCTACACTATTGTTATCAAATATGTTGGGGTCATTTCCATGACAGAGTGGCAGTCTTTGCAGATTTTGAATTTAATTTTGCGTCGTTCCATGGAGGGTCTCAAGTTGCAGTTAGTCGGCAGAAATTTTTATGATGCGCTAGCAAAAATTGATTTGCGAGAATATCGTTTGCAACTCTGGCCAGGTTATCAAACATCAATTCGCCAACATGAGAGAGACATATTACTTTGCGCGGAAATCGCTCATAAAGTAATGCGAACGGAAACTGTTTATGACATTTTAAAAAGGTGTACAGAAACCGCTAGAGATTACGAAGAAGAATTTCGTCGTAACGTTTTGGGACTTACAGTTCTCACTGATTATAATAATAAAACTTATCGGATTAACGATGTTGATTTCAGCAAAAATCCAACAAAAACATTTAAATGTAAAGAGAATGAAGTATCATTCATTGACTATTATTACCAAAAATATCATATTCGTATTCGTGATCAAAAGCAACCGCTACTCATTTCAAAGGCAAAAGATAGAGCATTGAGGGGAGGAAGCAGTGATATAATAATATTGATTCCCGAATTATGCAGACCTACTGGTCTAACGGATACTATGCGCAACAATTTTCAACTTATGAGAGCTATGGCCGATCATACGCGTATGAATCCTGATCGACGTATAGAACGCTTGCGAATATTTAATCAAAGACTACAACAGACAGAAGCTAGTGTTCAAGTATTAAACGATTGGAATATGGCCTTAGATCGTCATTTGGTTGAACTAAATGGACGCGTGCTGGAACCGCAACGCATTGTATTTAGTGAACACAGAAAAGAATCGGCCGGAGTTCAAGCCGATTGGACACGTTATTTTCGAGAAAATGGTTTATTTACCACTCCATCTCGAGGACTAGAACGTTGGTCTGTTATAGCTACAAACCGAAACTCCAGAGAATTAAGGAATTTCGTTGAATCTTTAATACGAGCGGCAAGTGGTATGCAGATGAGAATCAGTAGGCCACGAGAAGTTATGTTATACGACGACAGGAATCATTCTTATATTCAAGCAATGGAGGACTGCAGTCGTCAAGATCCGCAACTCATCCTATGTTTGGTACCAAATAATAATGCTGAGCGTTATGCCTCAATTAAAAAGAAAGGATGCTTGGAGCGTGCGATTCCAACTCAAGTAATAACCCAAAAATCGGCCGGTAATCAGCGTGGTCTAATGAGCATAGCCACAAAAGTCGCCATACAAATCAATTGTAAGTTGGGCTATACACCATGGATGATAGACCTTCCACTATCTGGTTTAATGACAATTGGCTACGATGTAGCTAAAAGTACACGAGATCGCTCAAAAGCTTTCGGAGCCTTAGTAGCATCAATGGATATGAAAACAAATGCTACTTTTTACAGCACGGTTGCAGAATGCAGTTCGCACGATGTTTTGGCAAACAGCCTCTGGCCAATGATGACTAAAGCATTGCGACAGTACCGCAGAGAACATGAAAATAAATTGCCAACACGGATTCTATTCTATAGAGATGGCGTGGGAGAAGGTTCACTGCGACAAGTTTATGAGCATGAAGTTAAAGATGTTGTAGAGAAGCTCGAACAGGAGTATAAGCGCGTTGGTTCAGAAAAACCTCCAATGTTTGCCTATGTTGTTGTATCAAAATCAATTAACACACGATTTTTTATGAATCGTGGTCAAAATCCCACACCAGGTACTATAGTTGACGATGTAGTAACATTACCGGAACGATATGACTTCTTCCTGGTATCGCAATCAGTACGCCAAGGTACAGTGTCTCCTACAAGCTATAATATTGTTTACAGCAATATACGACTTACACCAGATCAAATGCAACTTTTGACATATAAAATGACACATTTGTATTACAATTGGTCAGGAACCACGCGTGTTCCAGCTGTATGCCAATATGCCAAGAAACTTGCAACTTTAGTGGCTACTAGCCTTTACCAGCCTCCTCAGAATGCGCTTGAGAAAAAATTATACTATTTGTAAGAGATTAGTTACTGACGAATAAGTTTCGGCTTTAATTTGAATTTTTTCTTTCTTTTAAATATTAGTAGACGTTCTTTTGAAAGAATCCAATGAAGAGCTTTTTTTTTGTATTTTTTTTTACTAGATACATAATTCCATGTAGAATGTAAATGCAAATATCGCTATATGTATATCGAATCGAAGATTTAAGGGATATATGTATGTCAATCCAAATGAATAAACGAAGTATATATTAACATTGAATTGATTTTATACAAACTTAATACATTCTAATTGCTTTTTTTGTTACCTTTAAATGTAAATGAAATAAAAATACCATTTGCTATAATAAAGTGTTTTTATTTGGAAGCGAAAACTAAAATCATATTAAAATTACGACTAAAAAAAGATCTAGTTCGCTAATAAAATTCGTTATGTACCTTGTATAATAAAGTGTTTCTATTTGGGAGCCAAGCCTAGAAGATATTGGAATTACTACTTAAAAAATTATCCGGTTCGCTAATAAAACCGGGTTTATATTTTATTAAATTAAAAGAGGTAAGTTAAAAAGTTGAATGAATCTTACTCCAAGTATTCCATTTTAAAATTTAGTTAATAATTATTTTTAGTTTCATATCCCTGAGTTGTCAACTGGTAACTAGTTTTTAACCAAACAACATATTGCCCACGCGCTGCTTTGTTGAGTGCAAACAGGAGATAAGGCGTAGATTGTCGATAAGGTAGTCAAATGCAAGTATCAACAAAAACATTCCATCTGTATAGTTTTGTGTTTTAATTTTGTGTCTATCATTTTTATATTTATTTCTATATTTAAAATCCAACAGTTCGGACAGTTCTTTGGCAAGTAAAAAAATGAGCTTATTAATTTTTAACAAAATATGATAAATTTGCGTATTCGTTGATCTGTAATGTGAAACAAGTGATTGTTAAGGTTATGTACATATAGAAGCGAATTTTTTGTTTTTTAATTTCACATATCAAATAATCTGACTAATCGTTTCTAAAGGATATGCTTTCGGGTTGGTACTGCCGCTCTATGGCGAATCAGCAAGCTGCTCAAACCGACGAAACCGATCCCAATGTGGACGATGATTCTGGTTCAGATGATGACAGTCAAGAGCAACAGCAAACACAGTCAGGTATAGGTATTGGTAGTGGTAATGGCGGAGGAAATAGTTCCGGTGCACCCAATGCCGTGGATTATAAGTCGCAGTACCGGTATCTTAAACGCAAGCTTAAGTTTCTAATTTATGTTAGTATAACTACACAAGCATATAAAAGTACAAATTTTAAAAATCTACATTCTGCAGGAAAATGAATTTTTTCAAGATGCTCTGCGTTCTAATCAACGGCGCCTTTTGAAAGTGTCCCGTGATCGAGCATTTTTGTTAGATCGTTTATTACAGTATGAGAAACCCGAAAACACGTCCTCGGAAAGTGACGAGACTGAATCGTCGGAAGACGAAGCTACCAAGGAAGCAAAAAAGTAAGATTAAAATAAAAAAAATTAATAGCATATACCATAGATATGTATGTCTAACGAATTATTGTATTCTAAGGCGTAAACTTGAACAAAACACAGTAACTAATCCCGGCGGTGGTGTTAGTACTGGTTCCACCCGCGGACGCAAAAAGAAAGTGCCACAAGTTCAACCGAGTGAAAATTCTCAAACACCTAAACCGCAATCGGTTGACGTTGTTAACCAACACCATCCAAACACTGATTTGGAACAAACACAGCAAATGCAAATGTCCGCGGCAGAAGTGGAACGACACTTACAGTCTCGACAACATGTCATAGAGCTAGTACAAGATCGTGCACCAGCCACTGTGCCCACAGAAATGTTCAGCAATGAACCCTCACTAGATAGTGAATCTAATGACCATATGATGGATGGTTCTTCTCCTACTCATGTTGCGGCCGAAGAATGCGTACAAATGGAATACACAAACTAGAATTTTTTGTCAAAAAATTCTTTACACTTTATTAACGTTTAAAAGAATACTTAAGATATTAATTACAATTACATAATGCTTTAAATACCTTAAACTATTTTTATTTAAACTAAAATAGCATTTTGCTGCTGCTTTTAGGTTGACTTGAACATTCCTACTGCTAATAGCAAATTGCGACGAGTAAAATGTAATGCCAGAAAGGGTGTGGATTTTGTGGGATAAGATCGCAGTAAATATGTTTCGCTGTCGTTAAGATCAGGATTGTGTGAGGATCCGCCGCTCTGTGATAAATACTCCTCAGTTAATTTTGAGAAATCCCACAGGGTCAGTACGCAATCTAACCCGCCGACAGCAAGAATGTTTCCATCTCGGCTGAATGACATTGTATGTATAGATCCTGTATGTCGCAACAATGACGCAACAAGTTGCCCATGTGATAGATCCCATACAAGTACTGTGTGATCCGAGGAGCCAGATGCTAAATATCTACCGCATGTCGAGAATGCCAAGGAATATATGGGTCCCTTATGTCCGCACATTTGACGCACCAGTTGTCCGTTTAACACATCCCATAATCTCACGGTTCGGTCGCTCGACCCGCTGGCAATGTAATTAGAATTCGGATGAAATTGTACACAATCAACGTCAGACAAATGACCACAAAATATACGTAGTGGTTGATTTGAGTCCGTCGTCCAAAGGCGTGCGGTTTTATCATATGAACATGAAGCAAAATAATAACCATGTGGAGAGAAGCGAACATCCCATACTGGAAACAGATGACCTTTGTATACTACTATACATGTCCACGTGTGAAACGACCATAATCGTATGGTTGTATCTTCGGAACAGGAAAGCAAAAGATTTTTTTCTGGAGCAAAAGCACAACGGTAGACGGGACCACTGTGTCCATAGAACGTTCGTGAAGATTCTCCTGTACGATCATCCATCATGCGAGTGTTAATATCCTCGGCATCTTTGTCGATATCTTTAAGTAATTCAGCACTTTTCATTTCTCGCAATTTTGCTGGAGTAAGTGACCATACTTTAATGCTGGAATCGGTAAAACCAACTGCCATCATCGTAGAGTCTTCCGAAATTTCAGCGCAAGTAACGGTATTGTGTGAATTCAGTATTGTATAGAAACATACTGACGGTAGAGATTCCTTATTCAATGGTACGCGTTTAGAAGATTCTCTTAAAGCTTTTACCTTTTCCATTTTATCAGCGTCTTTCATTTCGGGAAGAGGTATACGATCACTGGCAGGTGCATTAGGGTCTGATTTTGACTTTTTTGAAAACAGCGGATCTTTCTTAGGTTTTTTCTTTTTTGGCTTATCTGGGGCATCTGGATCATTATCGTCTTCCTCCTCCACCAGTGCAGGTGCAGGAGTAGTTAGCGTTTGATAATCGACTTCTTTTAAAAGACCATAGTAAACGCGAATTTTATTATCCTGCCGCTTTGCCTCACCTATCAGAGAACCAGAGCTTACGTCGCATTGAGCTTTACTCCGGGCAGTTCCCTCATACGTGTCAAAATGCAAATATTTGGCAACTATATCTGCTATCACCTCTTGTTTACGATCTTGTATATGTCGTTTAAACAAGGAGTGAGAATCGCGCGACATGCGAATAACGAATTTGTCTTGTTCCATAGCGGAAACAAAATCATTGTTTTCTAAATCAGATCGTTTTGTAATCATGAGCAGATTTTGTAAATCATCCCGATAATAATGATCCAAGTCCGGTCCATATTTTTCGACAAATTTTCTAGCTGGCTCCGAGAATCCGCCAATAATCAGTTTAAAGTATATTTGAACGACTATAGGATACAATACCATGGATAGCTCGTGTTTATATATATCTAGGGACTCTTCAACAAAGTTGCGGAGATCAGCATATGCCGCTTCATATATTTCCGGGTCATTGCCCGAACTACCGGTGCCTCCAACCGCCAACCCATTTTGGTGATCTTGTCCCTCACCTAGAGCTGATGTTAATAATGTATTTATTTCAATATCATTCACCTCCTCAAGCTCCTTGTTTGTGATATTAGCTTCGCGGCATAGGAGCTCCTCAGTTTGCTTGAGATTGTATTTCTTTATTAACTTTAGAAGAGCAAGTAAATCACGTTTCTCCTGAGGTGGGGCAACACCACCATTCGTAATGTTGCCACTATTGCTGCTCATATTTTTGCAGTCTGTTATAATTGTAAATAATATTCACACTTGGATAATAATAACTATTTTCTTGTTATTTTTGGCGGAATTAATGTAAATTTTCTACTCTTGACACAGAGTGAACTCCACTAAATACTTTGATAGCGTCTGACAGCTTTCATATCACTGCTTTGACTTGTACGTTGGTGTTGTCATTGAACCTACTTACCGACGAATTTCACCTGGGATGCCAACAAAAAATATTATACAAGATAATTATAAATTTTCTTTATTCTATATTAGATATGTTATGATAAAGAAATATTTTATTAAGAAAAATCCTTTAGCTCCTTTTTTATTCGTTTTTTGACTTTTTTAGAACGAAATGCTTCCTATTTATCCATTTTTATATCAATATTCTATTACAATAGTGTTACATATGCTTCCAGATGTGTCACATGTTTTGATATAACCGCGTGCAACCCTGTTATACTTTCCAGTCTATTTTAATTCGTTTTGGGTGGATTTTTTTGGGTAAAGTTGTCGAATTTGTCGAATTTGTCGATTTTATATCACGCGTAATTAAAATAAAATCCTTTTTCAATTGTATCCTTGTGTATCGGGACGATTTGAAGTGAAATCAATTTATATGCAATGAAATATTGAAGTATTATTAATTGTTATGTGCTTATTAGATATGTATAGTTAATGACGATTTTATGAAGATATTACATAAACGGTAACGTGAACTTGAGAAGAGTTTGGTTCTTTTTTCGTATCCTCCACACAATTAACATTGTAATATTCAACGAAATGATTATGCAGGCTCTGTACATGCCGTCGATCCCTTGTGTTTTATATATATTGACAATATTGTAAAAAACTTAAGTTTAATCTATACATATACATACATACATAGTATCAAAGCAAATTCGAAAAAAAATTGGATTGAAATTCGTCGTGAAAATTGAGTTGGTATATAGTTTTCAACTCATTTCTTACGATCAACAAAAAGGTAGCAGAAATTTTTGATGCATTCATTAAGTTGGACGACCCGTGTCATTTCGCGAGCGTTGCGAAGTGGATTTTCTACGTTGCTGGAGACGGCCAGCAATGCAACAGCAAATGTTAACAGTGCTTCGAAACAACGCCCGCACTTTGTTTCTGTAGTGTGTGGCTTTCCCAAAGACTTCCTCACCTCCAAATATAAGCCTGGCAAGTACGGCGAGGATTCTTGGTTTAAGACGTCGACCACTAATGCAGATGTTCTCGGTGAGATTAGTGTTTACATATTTTGATTACATAAATGTTTTATTTACAGATTATAAAATTAAATATATTTAGTCGTAATAAACTATACTTCCATATAATATACTATTGCTCATTAATAAAGCTTTATGATTTATTTTGATTTAATTTTATATCTTGGAAAAAAGGGTTAGACATTTTTTCCTCCTTTTTTTTTTTTGAAATATGGGTATTAAATTCCGACAACAATAGTGTACTTTGTACCTGTTATGTTGAGTAAATAAAACACCGACATTCAAACAAATGTTTTCTGTCTGTTATCTGTCTGCCTCCAATTAAACTGAGCTCAGACCTAACTTGTGACTACGTCATAAACTGACATGTGTATGTGTTGATTCGCACAGAAATAATGCTACAAAACCTCGTGCTCTACTTGTTTTTGCGATTCTGATTATTTCGTTTTAAAATAACAGCTTTGTTTGCCATAAATTTCACCAATAATTTTGTTTCAATTGGAGGTGCTTTCTGATATATTACAAGAAATATTGCGCAGTAAACTTTTATTAAAATTTACTTCTCTACTGGTGCAATGCCTTAATAGAATTGCCAAAATTTAATAAAGATTTTCCTTGATCCGTAAGTAGGATTACACACAACAAATACATTTATACCATATGTACAATTTGCATTTGCGTCACATCATTGAGCTGTTGACTCGATAAGAGTATTGATTATAATGTTTTAATGAGGTCGCCAGATCAAATTTTAATCGAAAACACCTACATTTTTTAAAAATAATCTAATACAGTGAAACGCCATAGTTTTTACATTTTAAATAAGTTTATTACAATTATTATTAATTTAAATATACATATGTGCATTTTTATTTATGCGTTATTGAAATCATAAATATAAATTGCAGGTGTTGCTGATGGCGTTGGTGGTTGGCGCAACTATGGAATCGATCCCGGTGAATTTAGTTCTTTTCTGATGAAGACTTGTGAACGTCTAGTCCATTGTGTTAATTTTAATCCTCAACGACCTGTTAATCTCTTAGCTTATAGTTATTGTGAATTGCTAGAACAAAAGAAGCCCATTTTAGGTAAGTGGTGTAATTTCATAAAACTTTTACGGAAACCGTAAAGTTATAATTTATAATTGAATGTCATATCATTCCTTTCCCAATTGAAGTTACCACTTTTCTAATCGGAATTTGTAGCAATTAAATACAGTAATAATTAGTTACAGCATTATAATAATAATACTCTTCCATATCACAATTTTTTCAATGTTAATTTTCTAATTCCAATTCAACTTATCCATAAACTTATGTGGTTATGTATACATGTAATTTCAAATTGCCAAATTTGCTAGCTTTTAACATTGTTGTTGCGACATTTGTTTACGACCAAAACGTCAGAATCACATGCAATTTCGTTTTTCCTTCGACCATTCAGCATTTAAGTGAAAACAAAACATAACACAAGAATGAGTAGATTAAAAATAGATTATAAATGTATTTCGTATTATTATTTTGACCACTTTGTTCTGATTTGTTATAATAAAATGCATTATTGGACGTGTACCATGTGTATTCATTTGAAATATGAATGTATAGGTATTTGTACAAAACATACAAACCTATAATCGTTAAAATAAAAATATTAAAAAAAATTAGACATTCAAAATGTGGAATGAATATGTACATGTATATATTCAGAAGAAGTATACCATATGTGTGTCACGGCATAATGCCAAGCGGCTATTTATTAGTAAATAAGTAAATATGTGGGATGACTGTAAAATATTTTATTTATTTTACTCCTTCCATTTCTAATACTTTCAACACTTTCTTTTTTTAGTTTTACAATACGTACCAATTATCAATTATTATAATTTATTTTTTTATATAATAGGCAGCAGCACCGCGTGTGTACTTGTGTTGAACCGTGAGAATAGTACCGTTTATACTGCGAATATCGGTGATAGCGGTTTTATGGTTGTGCGTCAAGGCGAAATCATTCACAAATCCGAAGAGCAGCAACATTATTTTAATACACCATTTCAATTGTCTTTACCGCCACCGGGACATGGTCACAACGTGCTGAGCGATAGTCCCGATTCGGCGGATACGCTTAGTTTTTCGGTAAAGGAAGGCGATGTCATACTTGTGGCTACCGATGGTGTCTTTGACAATGTCCCTGAGCGTTTGCTGCTCGATGTACTCAAAGAGGTTAGTTAAAATGCTTTGCTATTATGCACATTCATTAGTTAAAATATCTGTAAAGCAATGCAATTTCTTATTTGAATGAAAAAAGTTTGCTGGCTTTTAATCAGTCATATGGTATATTCTGTGATAAACTCTTTCAAGTATAAACGTTTACCGCTTTGCTGATTTCATTCAAGTCATAAGCTGCATTATACTCTACATAATTTTTATTATTAATTTTGCTGAACTATTATTTTATTTTTCAGTGTGAAGGCGTAACCGATCCCGTGAAACTGCAGATGACCGCCAACTCATTAGCGTTGATGGCGCGCTCATTATCTTTCGACAGCGAATTTATGTCGCCTTTTGCAATTAATGCCCGTCGAAATAATATTAATGCAACAGGTGTGTATATGTGTATATGCATACATATTATTTACAAAGTTTTTATGCACCGTGCTCTGTTTTAATGCAGTACATACTATAAATATAATAACGTATAATATTTTTTTTAATTTTCTTTTAGGTGGCAAACCTGACGATATAACTGTGGTACTTGCAACTGTAGCAATGTGAAATTAAGTTAATTTTAGATTTAATTTGTTAAACGTGTAAACCTTCTCGTTTTTTTGCGCCTCTCAAGTGTTGGCGCTGTGCAGCGGTCCTGCGTTTGTGCTGTGCTTTTGCTGTCGACAGATCTCACAGTCACGTGTCGTGGAGTAAGAGATCTGGCAGGCAGTCGCATGTTTGGTCAGTGCCAGTGTCAGTGTCAGGAACTATATTGTGACACATTTGCACGTATGTGATCCACTTCCTATTACAATAACAACAAAAACATGAACATCTGCGATGCTAAATGATTATTACTATTACTTTTACCTCTATTCGTATAGCCTAATGATAAGTTATCTATTTTTAGTTTAGTTCATTTGTGAATATTCGTGTGCGAGTTTTCTTTTTATAGTTTTATTAATTCGTTAGATCTTATTTCGCTATTAAGTGTAAACAGTTTTAACTAGAACTACATTACAATGTTATTGTACGGTTTAGCTATGATAAATCTTAAATGAGCGCGATCTAAAACATCTCGTTAATTTGAAAATTTCATGAGAAAGATAAACGAAATTTACCAACACTTTTGTGCAAATATTTATTCAATATACATTATGTTTATTTGTTGTATATGTAGGTCCGTTACGTCGTTAGGCATATAGTTTGTACCCAATAATGAGACGTGACGTGCTTTTCGTCAACAAACAATGAATACCCACAGAACAAATAAACTATACTTAATTAATCGTAAATAGAAATTCGAAACGATATATTAGATTCAGTGAACGGACCAAATATTTTCAAAATGTATCATTCTCAATACGTTTATACATATAATATAATTACATACGATAATATACAATTGAACGAAATAACCGAAGTAGTAACCGAGCTAATGCTGATAAAATATTGTGTAGTTGTAGGATGTTACTGAAGCGAATGCATAATGGAATGAAAAAATATAATGTTTACTAAATTCGAAATTGTAGTTAAATAAAAAAAAAATTTGGACTGAAAATTAAAAGGAAATAAAACACAAAACTCTTGAAATAATAATAATATATAGTGTTTGCTTAATTCGAATTGATCAGTGCGTATATATTAAAATATCGGAAGTTCGAAAATTACATAACCTTCAAACTAAACAAGGCTTGATATAATTCGAAAGATCTATCTAATATAATAAAGTCTATGCAGTTTTGAAAACCGGTAGGTAAATTTGGCATACAAAAACCAAACCCAAATTTTGGAATACCATAATCCACATGTGCTCTGCTCTCTGCGACCACGTGTGCGTCAAGCTAACAAAACCATATATCAAAATATTTATATAATAACTCATATTGAAGGAATCAAACTTTATTTAATACTGGATAATACACCTATGAAAATAGATATTTCTGAATTAAATGAAACCATAAACGCAATAAAGATATAAACATTTAGACGAAATTAAAGTTTAGTGTTTTGTATTTTGTAGGTAAGCATTTAAACTTTTATTATTTATAGGTAAAACAAAATAATAATAATATGAAAATATTTAATTTTACATAGACAGTTTCGTACTCTCCTAAATTCTTGCGACATCATTTTCGAAAATTAAATACATACATCCTGATAAATTATCATTCTCTGGGATCAATAAACTACACACTAAATACAACTAGGGCTTTTATTTTTATATTTCATAAATGTGTGTGTGCATAAATACGTTTTTATAAACAGCATTTTAATTTGGAAAAAATCCTTAATAAATAAATAAAACGGTATAAAATCTAAACAAACTTTTTTAATAATCCGATCTCTTCAAAAAAAAAAAAAAACTAAAACTAAAGCGACATAAACAAGTTGAATGGTATTGACAAGTTGGATTTATATTTTTAAACATTTGGTTTATTTATTGCCTTTTCACTATTTAATTACTTTTATTTAATGTATATATGTGCTAAGACATTTCTCCTATACCCATTTGTTTTAATTTTTTTATGAAATATGTGTGCAATTGTCTCAGTACATTGGATGGTAGAAGTACAAAAACAAACTAGTTTATTTTTATCGTTGGTTAACATCGTTGCCATCACCTGCGCCAGCGTCCGCTACCTGTGCACCCACGTTTTCTGCTTCATCGGCACCCCAATGGTAACCGCCCGGTCGGTCGCCTACCCATGGAGGAATGTTGTTCTCAATATGCTCGTTAAACAGCACTTTCCTATAAATTCAATGTTGTTATATATGAAAGATTTTTTTTATACTAAATAGCGATTAACGTACAGAAAATGTGGCGTTTTAAGGATTCTGTAACCGTTCGCTTGAAATGGAAACACATCCTCCAGGAAATAATAAATATGACCCACGCCCATTCCAACTACATCAACCCAAATAGTGTTTCCTAGTATCATTGTACAACACATTAGGACCCATGGCAAGTAAGGCGCCTGAAAGTGAAAAAATTATATTAAACCTTCTTTATCAAATGTTATCAAATCAAATAAAGTTATCGATAAATATATATAAATAAATTTTTCTCGCACAGGCATTAGTGTTGCTAATTACGTTGTATTTATAGTTTTTCTTTTATTTATTTGGTTGAATTTACTTACTTGAAAGTTTAGTACGCCAAAGAAACTCATACGCACAAAAGGATTTCGGCGGGACCACACATAAACCAACATTAATGTGAAGGCTTGACCGAGAAACAGTAGGTTCACGAAGAGACCAAAGAATATCATTAATCCACCACCGAAGAGAAACATCATGACGAAATCCGCTGTGCGATCGCGAAAGAAGCTCTCTTCCAGCATCCGGCAATAACTTGAAGGTGAGAGAAAAGGTATTTACATGCAATAAGTAAAATGGAATCGTTAAATTTACAAACATACCGATATGTGAAAACCATATTAAAAAAGAAACTTATGCCCACTGAACCGAAAAATAGGAATGTTGTGGCAAGTCGCCAAACTTGTAGTTTCCAAAGTATGAGCGTGGGATTGAAATATAGTTGCAGCGGAGACACCAGGTCCAAGTGCTAAAAATTGACGTTTGTTATATGGAATCACCAAAATATATATATTATCACAAATTTACCACTGCTAGAGTCGTCAGTACACATGCTGTTGTATATATGCGAGTCACTGTCGGTATCTCCATATAGAATCTAACCAATGATTGGAATGCCATATTGACTTCAGCTTTTGCCAATTACTCCGCAAAAATCGTTCAACTTATAATAATGCTAAGAAATAGTAAATGTAAATGACACCAGTTGCAGTTGTTAGTAATCCCTCGCTGGTTACTTTAATTGATGTAATATTCTTATGGCGTTTTTGATTTTCGTACTATTATTTTATAGCGATTGCTTTCGTTGCAAAAGTCAAAGCTTGGCTTATTGGCGCTAAGCAACTCCAGCGGCTACACTTCTATTCCAAACTAAATTTGCACCAAATTAAGGCAACGCCTCCGCCAACGCCAGGAAATCGCAAACATTCGCTTCCTGCTGACTATCAGTCTAATCTGTTTTGTGACGTGTATTTTTGGGTAATATTTTCAATTATAACCACTATCACACCTAATGTAGCTCATTTGCAAACAGAACAAGCAAAATTAAAACATCGTCGGCAGCACAACGAAAAAAAACTTACGTTGACATTTGCTTTTGCAGTGTATTTTGTATATTTTTTTAATGATGTTTTTTACTTTGCAGCTGACATCAGAGAACGTATATCGTATATATACGTTATCTGCTGACATTCGAACAGTTGATTGTTTTTGAGACATTTGTGAGGATTTTTTCAAGTCATATCAGAGAACGTATATCATATAATTTCTATGTATTTAAAAAAAATACCGCTTTCCCTAAAATATTAAGAAAAAAACGTGAGATGCAGCAAGACACAGGCAGATAAGAGGAATTGGAGGAGTGATACTTAATCGGGGTTTACTGTATACATAAATCAGAGGAATATTGAATATTTTCTTTAAAAAGTTTCTTGAATTGTAAACCGACAAATATACTATATTGTCACTTTTATTCTAAAATATTTTAATACTCATATTTACGGGGTTACAACTTTTCCCTTCTAGAGGGAACATCAGAAATTTGTTCAATTTATGATTTTTATCTTTTCCTTCGTCGCTAGCATAGAATGTTAATAAATAGAGAAGGCGCAAATGTAAAAAGTACTAAATTGAGCTTTTCACAAGAGGGAACATCGAAAAATACAACTTCGACTCTTTTGAAATGCTATAAATATACACAAATAGACAAAGAATGTTCTTGAATGAATTGTGCGCTTGCTGATTTACATTTGCATATTACCAAAATATCATGACTTTTGTAATTTTAAATAAACCTTCAAATTATATAAGAGGATTAGTGAGTGGTTAAAACCGCAGAATTAACAACAAAATAAGTAATTATTCGCGATTCCACTTTTGCGGTGGCTCAGGTCGTAAGCGTGAAGGAGTTAAGCCATTCCGAATACAAACGCTTACGTTCGGATCCTGAAACTCATAAATCTAATATTTAATTTTATTTGACATTTTAGCTGATCGCAAGTCAGTTACTTAAATAGCATATTTTACTCACTGAAATAATTAGAATATTTCAGGAAAATATGTTCATATGTTTAGGTTTATTAAATTTTCCCTTATTTATGCGTATTTATACAAAAGTGATAATCACGCATACATTCTTAAACACACGCACGCTGATGCTTGCTTCTTCTTGCTCCACACAACCAAAGACTTCACTTTTTGCTTTTTGCAAGAACAGCTAGAACGAAGCAAGTTGAACGATCGCAGACAAGGAGGGTCAGGGGCGCACTGCCACATAATTATTTCAGATATATTTTTATTAATCGAATTTATTTTAAAAACGTTCAAACAAGTATGACTTTATGAGTATTTATATTTTTACGTAAATATTATAATATTGCGTAACTTAGCGCTAAGATATCAGTATTTTTCTATACAAATTAAGCAATATAATAATATAATATGATAAAACCCTCCGGTGAAACGCCTCTGATTATGGTCGCTCGCAATGGAAGTAACGGCGATTCATAAGCACCATATGAAATAAGGAATTTCATATAAATGGCAATTTTATAATATAATGTCATATATAATGAGTTATATGAAGTAAATTTAAAAAATATTTCAAGTCGCTAATAGACCATGCTGTCAATTCTCCTTTCTGAAGGAAACATCAGACATATTCTTCAATTTCTGATTTTTAACAAATGTTGTGAGGAAGCAGCTTGTGGGCAACAACAAATGCGAGGTGGATGGTAGGATTTTCAGTGATACAAATTGTGCTGATTCTTCAATTTTATTGAAGACATTCAAACTTGCATTAATTTTTATTTAAACTTCATTTTCGCGCATTTGCGGTAGGAATTCCATATGAATATGTTATAAACGATCGCACTTCGTTTTGTAGCATACGCGTGAATGTTTGATTTTTTTACAAAACGCATATTGAGGGACATATTTACATACATATACTTGTATACATATTTACATAAAAAATGTATTTATGAATGAATTATTTGAAACAAGTAAAAAATGATAATGTTCATATTGGGTTGGCAACTAAGTTATTGCGGATTTCACACAGAGATGGCTTCAGTTGAATTTTTAGGTTTGGTGGCGTAGTTCAAATGTAAAACACATTTTATTATTTTATAGTTGGCAATTCAGCTGTCAATCAGTAAAAAAAAGTTTGGTTGGTTTTGGATCGGTTGCCTAGTTTTCGTTTGGCGTTCGTTAAAAAATGGAAGATCAAAAGAAACATTTTCGTCATATTTTGCTTTTTTATTTTCGCAAAGGGAATAACGCATCGCAAACTCATAAAAAGTTATGTGCTGTTTATGGCGATGAAGCCATAAAAGAACGGCAGTGTCAATAAAAATTATCCATTTTTAAAACGAATGATAACTGGCGATGAAAAATGGGTTGTTTACAACAATATCGAGCGGAAATGATCGTGGAGCAGGCCAGGTGAACCAGTTCAAACAACATCAAAAGCTGGTATTCATCAAAAGAAGGTTTTGTCATCAGTTTGGTGGAATTATAAAGGAATTGTCTACTTTGAACTCTTACCACCCAACCGAACGATCAATTCTGTTGTCTACATTGAACAACTAACGAAATTAAACAATGCAGTTGAAGAAAAGCGGCCCGAATTGATAAATCGAAAAGGTGTTGTATTCCATCATGACAATGCAAGGCCACACACATCTTTGGTCACTCGGCAAAAATTATTGAAGCTTGGTTGGGATGTTTTGCCACATCCAACATATAGACCTGACCTTGCACCATCGGATTACATTTGTTTCGATCTTTACAAAACCCCTTGATGATCCAGTTTTTTGCTAATAAACACCAGAAGTTTTATGAACGTGGGATTAGGATGCTGCCTGAAAGATGACAAAAGGTCATTGATCAAACTGGGCAATACATTATAAAATAAAGTTATTTAGCTCCATGAAAAAATTGTCTTTGATTTAAAAAAAAAAACCGCAATTACTTAGTTGACAACTCAATACATTAAAGCAATACATTTAGGTATTATTTGTGGTGCTGCTTGTATAGGATAGTTCCTTTTTGCAAATTTACATTTTAAATTTTAATAGTTTACATTATAGCCAGCAAACATTTGCGCTTTCTCTATTTATTAACATTCTCTGGTTATGTAAATCTTTGGAGATTTCTCAATTAATAACTACTTTTTTATGGTTATTTGGAATATATTTAAAGTATATGACACATATTGGAAAAATAAAAGCGTAAATACATTTAGATCTCCTCAAACCGACTCATGTGTTCGTTTAAATTTCAACTAAACCTAGAAATTGTACTTTAATTGGCATGATAGTTAGAATTTGTAAAATTGTTTTTCTGCCCAAGAGTTGTCGTCTTCTGGGTCTTGTGTGAAGGCAGCAATATCATCAGGACTTATCATATCAATTGGACGGAGCTGAAAGAAAAAGTTATGATATTGATTCGTTATTTCCAGTTAATTATGTATTAATTATCTTACATTGAGCAAATATTCGGGATCAATTTTAAAATTCTTGTAAAGTGCAATTTTTTGTAGTGACAAAACTGAACGCAAACGTTGTTTTGGCTCGACTTCTAACAGTCTCTTTAGTATATCCTTAGCTTCGTGTGGAAGTTCTTCAATTTCGGGTGGCAGAAAGTTTTGTGTAGCAATTGTTTGTGATTTCCGCTCATTCACAAGGGTTTTTGGGGTTGTAATAATAACATCCTCCTTCGAAATTGATGTTGTTGGTAGTGTGACACGATCCACACTATCCCTTTTTGAATAGGCTGCAGGCAAGGCAATTTCCAAGAATGTTCGAATATCGGGGCTCTATAAACATAAGAAAAAATTTAAAAAAAATTATCGTTATTAAGTGTAAGGGTGCAATGTATATGTAGGTAAAAAATTATGAAAGTAAGGTAAGTAAAGAAATAATAAAATCCGTTACCAACATAGTCGAATCCACTTAACGAAACGAACCTGGATTTTTAACTAACAAAGTGGTGTCCACTCGCAACAATCTTCAAAATATTGTAACTTGGAAAACGCTACAGTAAAACCGACAATTTATGGCATGTCAGCAAGAGTCCAAATTGAGAATAGATTAAATACAGAGAGAAAAAGGTATGGTGTGGAATTAAGTAAATTTGGTTGATAACCACTTAATTTCCAATAATTTAAAATTTTTTCTTATTCGTAAAACAGTAAGGGACCTTAGCTTCAATATTTAAGTCTGCGTTGTTGCTACTTGAGTTAGCACACTTAAAGTTTCACTCTCTCACTTAGTCGTAAGAAATCATGAGGAGAAAAATTAAAACAATAAAAAAATTTTAACTTCGGCTACACCGAAGCTATAATACCCTTTAGAGGTGCATTTGTTTTTATAGCACAAAGGGGTATAAAGATATTTTCATTTCGATTTTCATCGGTCAGACTGTATGGCAGCTATATGTTATAGTGCTTCGATCAGAACATATGAACATGTATTTGCCGACGTTTCCCTGCGCTGTAACACACTTCGTGCAAACTTAATATACCCTAATACTTGTACGTATAACACGAGTAGCAATAAAACCGAAGATAAAAATAATAAAAATAAAGGCGTGCGATATTTACGCGTCGCAAATGTGAATCATTCGAATAGTAAAAGTCACGCTTTGTTATAAATAATTTAAAACCCTACCTTATTGAATTGGTACACATGTATTGTATGTAGGTATGAATGTTTATATATGAATGTATGTAAATACGGGGAAAGGTGTGTGGAGTCTGGTTTATGATCAAGCTAAGGTTAATCGCAACAATTTGCATACACATGTATACATCTATGTATGTATGTATTTAATGCTTTTGGCGGCTGCTAGCTGACGGTGTTTGCGCTAGTGATAATGCATGCAAATTAAGTTGAATTAACGCGAGTCGGACGCCAACCAAATTAGTAATTTCTGCTTAAACATTTCATTTACATATAACGTTCGTTCTATTGCCACTCTCTGCCTTTTCCTCGGTACTTAACACAAAATATCGATATACTTATTATATGCATACGGGCATTCGCACCAAAGAATCAATTTGCAAGTTCTGTTCTATTTTCTAAATTTCACACTTTTCGCTCTAAATTCGGTCAAAAAATGAGTTCTGTGAAATTAGAAAAAATCGCAAATATAAATAATTCATTAAACATTTTGCAATGCAATACCGTTCCGTCTAAAAATTTAAACATAAATATTTGTACATTAATAAAATTTTTGACGCTCAAAAGCGCTGCAACGTCAAATTCGGCGCCTCAGTAATGACATTTAACACTACTTTGGCAATTATGATTCATTATTACGGAAAAGTAATTGAGCAAATGTCACTGTGACGCGATCAAAACATCCAAGGGTATTCACAAATGTATTTATGCATATACAAAATTTCACAGAAGCGGCAGTTTTGTTGGAAATAATTTGTGGGTACTGCATATTATTTAAAGTGCGTGAACAAGGTGATTCGTCTGGCACAGGTGGTAGCAGAAGTATCTAACTCTAAAGTTAATGCAAGGACTCCGATATTCACAAATCAATTTCAAACTACTATGTAGAAACACTGACTCCATGATTGTCGGGTCTACGTAACCGGAATGAAAACGGATTTTTATGCGGCCAAGGACTGTCAACTCAGCAGCATTCCTCCAAATTACTTCATATATGCTTTCTGACAATACAATGCCACAATAACAACAACTGATTCCAGATAAAAAAACATGCGTACGAAAGAATACCTCACCATCTTTGAGAGATTAAGCCTCACCTGATATTTCTGTGAATTGTCTGATAGGATGTTGTGAAATTGAGATGCAAAATTGTGACAGATTAGTCCATTCCAGTCAACACTTCTGTGAAGAATGTGATGTTGTCTAACTAATATACTCTGAGCTGAATTTATGATAATTTAGAAACCCCATAATAAATCGGTTTGTTTTAATAGAAATCTAATAACAATTAATTGAAATAATCGATAGATATAATTTTCCACACAATCCCTTTTGTAAAATCATTTAAATATATTTGTACCATATACCACTTTGTTGACATTTTCAAAGTCTAATATATATATATATATATTTGTATATATGTTTTCGAAGTTTTTGGTATATGCTAACCATTTCTGACTGGAACTGGAATTCACATCAATTAAATAATCAAAATGCATTATTTCCTACAAGTAATTGTAAACTAATTACAGTTACCTGGACAATTTCCCACTTAAACCGCTATTTACTTGGGTTTGCCAAGCTATGCGCATTTAAGTGTTTTTAAAACATAAGATTTATGAACGCTGCAGATTACTCATTGTACAAGTAATATCAGCTAGTCATGCGCACAGTAGGCGCCGCGTTCTAAGTGAGGGATTTTACCTTTAAATGGCATTTTCACAATTTACCGTAGACCTGCTGTGCTAACTGCTTACATATATACATACATGTCTGTATGAGTAGATAATTAGTTGACTGTCTAGTTTGCGCATGCCTTGATGGCCAGAACTCAAACAAAACGACACTAGGCCTTAAGCCTGATTTCATTGGTCAACAAAATGTCACATATGGACATGATATTTCTTAATTTGGCGTCGCATAGCTCGTGAATCAAAATTCTTAAACTACTTTTCTCTTTTTTATTAGAACTATTTTAGAAGTTACAGTTTTTGTTGAAAAAATGCTATCACGATTGTTCGTTGTGTGTTTTTTTTTCTTGGAGAGTATAACCTTTAATAAAATCAAAACGTGCGTTAAGTTTTAACAAACAAGAAAATAAAGATGTTCCTATACGATACGAGATAGCAGGGTGATTCAAAAGTAATAATATTTAAGATACAATTTTTTTAATGATAAATAAAAATATGGAATTTGATAAAAATTTAATTAATAAAAATAATTGATTCAAATTCGGAGTCATAATATTAGTAACATATTTTGGTAAATAGCTATCTCACGTTTTTGGAACAGTATCTAGTTTGAATTGAACAATACAATTTAAATTAGGTTTTTCAATCGGATTATCAATGTTGGTAATTGTCCACTTATCTTGGCTGGACTCAACTTCGCTGATAAAATATCAAAGCGGTTGACAAATTTTCTTTCGGAAAAATTTAATTTGAAAATGAATAATGATCCACAAGAATCCACAACAAAATACCGTTGATGCGGTATTTTCCAGATGTTTAGAGAATATCAAGTCTCAAACTTATGTTTCTTATTTCAGTTATGGTTTCAATGATAAAAATTACTGAATAACCTACATGTATTATAAGAAAATAAAAATATTTTAAACAATATTAACTTCTCATTCAATAAAAAAAAATTGTTTTCTTATCGAAAAGTGTAACTTGAATTAATATCAAAGAAAAAAAATATTGCATAAAAAAAAAATAAATAATTATAGCTGCATAAGTTGATAAAAAATGCTAATAGCTTTACCGCGGCAGTCCCCGAGTGCCACATACACTTTTTGAATTAGGTAGTCAAAGGCACGAAAAAATTAGAATTGAGTAATTTTACAAAAGTGGTAATATGGCATTATTATAAAATGTTTTGACTTGAAGACACGAAAATTTCAAAAAACAAAAATTTTAATTTCCAAAGTTATAGCTGGATGTTTTGACCCAGTTCCAAAAAAAGGTCCTTACGGTGACAATCATAAATCCTTGAAGATTCATTTAAAATCAATCGGATGAAAAAATTAGTTTTATAAATAGATAATCCTAGGCCTGATCGAACTTTTTTTTCAAAAATTAACAAAATGTCGGCCTCAGGAAAATTTTTTTAGATTTTTGAGAAAAATTGGTTTTAAAAAATCGAAATTTTTGAAAAAAAATCCTTCTTTCAGGCCCGAGTTTATTATGTATTATAAAAGCTGTATAAATTTCATTAAAATCTACTGAGCGGTTTTCGAGTTACAGTTGTCACCAGTTCAAAAAACATAGTTTTGAGAAAAACGCACTTAAACGCTAGCTACCTGCTCCCGAGCGCTCTGAAATGCCCAAGCGCTCCTTGTTATTTGTCGAATAACTCAAAAAGTAAATTTTCAGAGAATATTTTCAAGATATTACTTTATTGATATATATTTATTGATTTTTTGAAAATTCTGACTACCCCTAACCCCTTAAAATAAGTTTTTTAAAGGTTTAGCAATGTTTATCTCTAGAAAATATTTCGTTGTTCACGTCGTTAACCAGACATTATTTACGTAGATTTCGGATGCGTTGATTTGCGAAAAATATATCCAAACTTTCTAGAACACGCAATTATTTTAATTCGACCATAGTCAAACAAGGAACTTCTCATCACCTTTGCGGCTTAGCACTATTAAGTATTCACTACACTTTGAATCGTATTTTTCTTGCCCGTCACACAGCGCATCGGAAGAAAGACTCGTTCAGTGCCGATTGATTCCTAGCAGCTTGTGGGCAAGTAGAATGGCAGCACAAAGCCAATCATTTACATGGAAATCTAAATTACCTCAAATTTAGACTAGACTCGACTAGACAAGACGACAATGCCATTTAGCCAATTTTCTGGAGCAAAAAATGCGTCGAAAGCACGAAAGAACGAAACACGCAAATCTTACGCCCAACTAAATTTTACATAATTACTAATTGCGATCAATGTGATGTTTCTTTGATAGTTACGTACACGTGTGCGAATGCGAATGCGAGACAAGCAAAGCGATGGTACAATGTCGTAGTTTAAGTTTCCCTTTCCATTGACCAACGCAACGAGTCGGCTAGCGCTAGGGAGCTCTGGATCGGTTGCAGTTGGGAGTGCAGGCCAGAAGCTAAATTGTAAGTACAACAATGCGTATGCATACACGTGTATGAGTGTGTTTAGTGCCAGTATATTTGCCACCCTTACATTGCGCCTGCGCGTTGACCACAAACTTACCATTATACGACAATGACCTCTTTTCTTTGGCTTAGGATCTTCAAGGCCAATAATGCAGAATTATGTGTGGCGGCATGCAATTGCTGCCACATAAGACAACAGCGGCACATAAATGCAACAACAACATTGCGAACATCGACTACTCATTACAATTGCAAGCAGAAGCGCAACAAAGAACGGCAATGATGTTGATGATGATGACGATGACGATGCCAACAACACTGGTGCCAGCAACACAAACAACAAATTCAATTGGAATGGTCAATCTGAGCGAATATTTACTACAAAGCAAAGTCTGCAAACCGATCGTCCAAACATAGTCAGCGAAGCAGAGACACACACACACATATATATTAACACTCGTATGTAAGTACATATGTGCATGTGTATTGGATCAAAATAAGCAAGTGGCCAAGAAGTCCACGATGGTAGGCAACGAAAGCGCCTTTGCTCTGATGTCGTCGCATTTAATGCGGCTGTGGAAATTTATCGTCTTTTACACATTGGTAAATATTTATGTTGGCAACGCGTTTTACAGCAACGATATAACCGTGTTATTTGTTGTTGCAAATAGAATGTATTACATGCGGGCTGGCATAAAAATTGGCAAAAGGGCCAACTAATGGCGAAGACAACAATGCGATGGCGTTACGATCACAACGATGACGCTTTGTTCACTCCGATCGCGGAATATTAGTAGCGTGCTGACTTAATGCCTTGCGCATGCGTATCTGCAATACATAGGTACATATGCATGTGTGCATATGTATAAGTTTATGGTTGACTACTTGCGGCCTGTATTCGTGTTGTAAGTTGGCCACTTGGCTAGCTGGGCCATCGGCAGATAGCTGCATTGTTTGGCCGCCTTGCTGAGAACCCTTTCGCCAGGTAAGATAATGGTGAAAAAAGGCTTACACAGTTGAACATAACTGCCTTGTTCGGAAGTAAAATTCTATAAAACAGTATGCTGGCGCGCGTGAAACAAAATTCACAATTCACATTAGGTCTGTTGATGGATCTTAAAACAATATGATCATTACATTGGTTGAACAACTATACACAGATGTACTTTCATTTCCTTTAGAAACCTAAAATAGCTTTTTTAAAATCGTCGAATTAATAAAACATTTAATTTTTAAAGAAAACAGAACTAATTTTTTTTATAATTCTTTTGGCGTTTGACCCAAGTTTTATTCATCAAGTTTCCCATTAAATTTGTAACACCCGTAAGGAAACGTTAGAAACCATATAAAGTATATATTATATGTATGTACATGAGGAGCGCGACGAGCTGAGTCGAGTTAGCCATGTCCGTCTGTCTGTACATCCGTAAACTCGTGCCACAGTTTTTGAGATATCGATTTTGCAAACTTCCTTTTCTTACCAAGAATCTGCTTATTTGTCAGAACCGCTGATGTCGGACGATTATAGCTATGCTATCATACAAATCAAGATAAAGATCTTCATTTCTGCTAGAAACTAGCAAAATGTTTTTCGTTAGATGCAATCCCCTTTAACGGTTAAGTACTATATTATTTCGTTTTATATATATTATATGTGTATAGTTGCTATACGAAATTGTAAAATGTTATTTTAAGGTACTGATAATTTTGAGAGCAATTTTTTATATAAAATTCATTAAAAACACAAAGTTCGAGATCCGTCGGTTATTCGAACAACATCAAAATGGTACACCACAAATATGAGAAAAGGCCCTGTCACCCATTCATCTTGAATTAAAATTAGCAATTTTATTTATAAATATATTTTTATAGAACTGACCACTGCACAGCCTGCCCTTCACATACAATTTAGTCGCACATTTGGCTAAAGTTTTATGCTTGGCTACCGCTTACCCAACTGGCGTTTTAAACGTAAATGCATGTACTCGTATGTATGTATATGTAGAATAGTTATTTGTTCCATATATGAGAGGTGCGCTCCAGGGACAATAATATATTCTAGATGACATAATCTAAAAATGCAGTATATTAATTTTGAAGTTTCGCCGTTTCTGGTGAAAAAACGTTAAGTAGCAGAATTTTCGTTAATACGAAATTGTGAAAAACAGCCAAAAATAGTCTTTTGAGGTAAAACCTTTTTTACTTCATGATAAAAGAAGAATTTAAAAAAGAGGAAAATGAAAAACCGTTAGAGAAACCTGGTTTTAGTTATTTACAAGCCGACTTCCTTAACTTAGGAAAAATAATTTATTTCTATCTTTATCTGTTGCTTAGTCGCGCCCTTTCTTTTATAGTGATGTGAATTTTAATCCAATTCGCTCTACAAGTTATAACTTGTTTTTGACTAGCTTATGGGTTTTGTGACGATATCGTATTTAAACGTTCGTACCCACGAAAATAAATTCGGGTCACAAATAATTTATTTTTAATGCGTTAATTGCCTTTATGAGCTGTTTTTACAATAAAATTTAAATTTCGAAAATCAGAAAAGAACATCAAAATAAGTCTACCTCAAATAAGAAAATCTCTACTTTTGCACGCACTCTGGAGTGGAATGGAACTTTTGCACTTACTCTCAAACCAACTGAAACGAAGGCACAAAGATGTGCGCTTTGTCCTTATAATTTTCATCGGCGCTCTTTTAACTGATTTAAAAATAGAAAGCCAACTTATGATCGCACTAGAATGGTTCCACGTTCGCTTGCTATAAATAACGCAAGTACCACAATTGTAAGAGGCACTTTGCTAGTGATTCTAATTAATTCTGCAACACACAAAACATGCCCTTGCGTACTAGTGCGAAACCCGTACGTTCCTACTGGAAGTCATTTTTTATCAAACATAGACGCAACCATTATCTTGTATCTTTTATCGCGCTGTTGTTGCCTTACATGGCTATTGAACCAATCATGTTGCGTTTAACTGAAAATGGTTTGACAAACCCGTAGCGCTATAAGAAAGGCATCTACGGGCAAATTGTTGGCAAAGGGAGAGTTAATATAGACTTGACATTTCGTACCCTTATTTGGTTGCTTTGCTACATGCGTTTCTAGCATAATGGCGACAATTTTAATTATCTTAAAAAATGTATAAGAAGTTGCAACCGGGTTTCATATTGTTCTTTTGCGTGCAAAATAGCATGCTGGTGTAAGGCGCAGTGGGGTTACATATTTATTATTTAGAAGATAGTTCAAAGACTGCTATCCCGTCTCATAACGTCGTTGTGTAGGCAATCTTTACGCCTTGCCCCTAAATTGTAGAAACAAGAACCGTTCAGGTGCTAAATGTATTGGTTGACTCAAAAGTAATTGAAGAGTTCGAGCATAACCTAAAAACCTACTAATTATAATATTTTAATTAATTTTAAATCATTCTCTGTTCGAGATACTAAAATTTTACCACAAAGCTACAGTTACAGTTATAGCGTATAATATTATATTATATATATATGTTATTTATGTAAATGATTTTCATTAATCTCTCCACAATATCGCTGTTATTAAGGCAACGCCGAATGTCTTCCTTATTTGCATAAGCTTGTCGACAGTAGTGCTTCGTTTGTTAAGCTTCTAAATTCTTATAAATAAATTAAAAATAATTATCAACCGGTTTTGGGAAACGCGTATGTAAAACTACATAGTCCACCATTCTTCGCTTAGATTCAATGATTCAGTGGCTTTGTATGCGACACGTGAGCACAGCATCTGGACCACAATGAGTATTATTAAAATAACTTTACTTCTCGTATATTTAGACACACACATATGTACATATGTATGTAAATATTGGTGGGTATCTTTATGAGTGTATATAACTATGTACATATGTATATATTCACTAGATTTTTATAAATATTTCTACTTCTTTTCTTAACTTTGGCCATAATAATTTAATGACTCGAGTCTATTCGCCGATTTGTTTATATTAGTAAGTGTATGTATGTAAATGATAAAGGATGCCGCCTTTATAGTGGCAATGTTGGCTGCGCAGCCGCACACGCTCCCGTTGTCAGTAATTTTAAAATAGTAAATAAATTTCTGCATTTAGCAAATATAACTTTGGCAAGGAATAGCAAATAGTCTAAGAGGAAGAGGTAATAAAAACACACAAATTCGCGATCAAGGCATTATTGCTAGTTGTTGTTGTTGTTGTTAGTGAGTGTGTGCGCATGTACGTTTGTTAGTTTTGCCTGGCGCATAAAACTCGTTTCGCTCTTGTGCAAATTTAATTCGGTTATTGACCGCTAAAGCGCACATATACCCACATACACTCATACAACATACAAGTATGTTAAATATGTAATACATGCGCAATGTGCTTATGTGTGCAAACTTTTTAAATTTTACATGCAAAATCAAGACGATAACTTTATAAAATATCAACAGAAAACTATCAAAACGAGAACTTTTTTACATATACATATATATAGTATGTGTATATGGTATACACACACATGCATAACTAAGCAAATGTGTATGCAAGACGGCCTTTGTGGTCAAGTGCGATTAGCGTACGCCTATTGATGATTCGGGCAAAAGTACCGGTTAACGTTGGTCGTTGAGTACTCGTAGCAATAAAATTTTGAATGCCAAATACCGTAGTGTCATAAAATGCACGGAACCACCTATAAATGTCGCATCTATTGTATTTATAAAGACACACATATTAACATACATATTTATTTATATGTTTACTATTATATGTATATACATAAATACATAAAAAGCTGTCGACATACATATGTGCGACGAGTCAAACTTTTCATTAACTAACTTTTTTCACTCAACCGCAAAATTATCGTAAATGACAATCAGCAAAGTGCTCATATATATATGTACTTGTATGTAAATTTGCACATACATACACACATGAGCATAGTTTATGCCAAGTTTGTTTAATTGTTAAATTAATTGTTTTGCTTGAAAATAGTGACGCTACGCAAAAGCATAGAATATTTTTTATAAACGTTTTACACGGTGTACTTGAAAATTTTTTAGAAGAATTGTCAAAAATTAGTAAAATACTCGTATATACATACATGTACAAACATCATAAAATCTGGAATTTAATGTTAAAATATGTGTGTACAAGTGAAACCCACATGGCCATAATAGAAAATTGCCATCAAGGGCATGACGGAGTTTTAATAAAAAAGCTGTGTATTTTTTTTAGGGTATTTCAGATTTCATATTTCAGATATTCAATAACAACTACTTAAAAGGAGGTCTCCGGTTAATCCTAATATTAGCTTTTAAACACGTGTTGCTCAAATTTTTATTTTTACAGTATGGACATTTCACTTTATTAAAGAAAAAGTTCACCGCACATCCTCGAATCTTGAGATGTTATTCAAAGTACGATATTAAAAAACCGAGAGTAGTAGTATTTACAATTTTTTCTACCGTTATTGTGGGTGGTTTTCGCATTCAGTGGCCAATTTTATATATTTATATGTATATGTAACTACGAGTATCTGGTCCTTCAATGGTTTTGAGCGTAAACTAATGTTATGAAGCTGATGGTAGTTTTGATAACAAAATAATTATAAGACTGATATTGACATATTCGGAATGTTGTAAACCTTATAGACTTGTTTAAGCTTTTCATAAATATAAATTCAAACAAGAAAAAACGTTAACTTCGGTTACATCGAAGCTATATTACCCTTCACAAATACAAAAGGTTTCTTAGAAGAACTTGATTCCGATTGTTCAGTTTGTATGGCAGCTATATGCTATAGTGGTTCAATATCGGCCATTCCGACAAATGAGCAGCTTCATGGTGAAAAACGGTCATATGCTAAATTTAAGACTGATATCTCAAAAAATGGAGATACTAGTTCGCGTATATACAGACAGACCGACATGGCTAAATGCACTCAACTCATCATGCTGATCATTTCTGTATATATTTTATTGGGTCTCCGACGTTTCCTTCTGGGTGTTACAAACTTCGTGGCAAACTTAATATACCCTGTTCAGCCTGAATACAAAAAAAAAATACATAAAATAAAATGGTATAGATACTATTGTTTTCATTGTCACTCAACAGTAGCTGCTTTCGTTTAAATTAATCGCTCAATCATTAAAAAAATAATCATATGACAATATCTTAATTAAAGCTAATAAGATGGGCTAAAATAATTGATAATCGTTTTTTTTTATTACTAAAAATGCCCAAATATATTTCATTTGCTCATTATAGTTTGTTGACAGATATATAAAAAATAAGTGCATTGAGTTATAATGTTTAAAATACGTTTACACTAAGTGAGCTTGATTATTTTAATGTGCCCTGATTAATAAATCTGTGGTCATACAAAGGAATATTCCATGCCCTTGAGTGGATTTCGAAACTGCAAACTCTGAACTTCCGCTTAAAATTGCCTCCGAGATGTTGACACTGTTTTTTGTTTTTTTTTTTTGGGAAACGTGCAGATACATATAGTCAATTTACTATATCTATATGAGTCCACATATACATACATACACATATAATGGACCGTATGTACTAAATATATGGTACTCGCATAAGTGGAAAAGTGCAGTTGTACGACCATTATTCGAAAATCTCGCGAAAATCCATTGTGAATCGTTTAGCGAAATGCCAACAAAAATTTACTAATTTAAGAATAAATATAACGTAACCTCACTTAGCATCTTGCGCAAATGTTGGCGCATAAAGAGGGGATAAAAAGTGTCGTCGAAAAGCTGAATGGCTATAAATGTGGAAGTATTATGGAATATTCTACACACATGTATGTATGTATATCCAATGTGTAATTTTCATTAAGAAAGTCTGGTAGAGTGTCTGAAATGCTGTATGTACATACAAAGGTATGCATGTGTACAGGTTTTTTAATTGGAAAATTTTACACTCATAAGCATGTGTGTGGTATGTGGATTAGCGTTCGAAATTAGGGCTGCTTAGGACAGTATTACATGTGCAACAATTGTCATCATTTACTATTCAAGTTTACTTATTGCATTCACAACCATTGTGGACTGGCGTGGGCACGCATACAAACTGCTATATGTAACGGCCGTCACCGGCTGACGCTGCCAGTGTATTCAAGTGGCATAAATATTCTAGAAAAACAGATTTGCGCAATAGTTAATCGACGAGTAAGTCAAATGGAATTATTGCATACATTTCTAAGAGTGTATATGTAATATGTGTGTGCGCACGATACCTATTAGATTGGGGCGCTCTTTAAGGTAAGTTCTTCATAGAAGAGATAATTGTGTCGCATATGAACACCAACTTTCGAAGGAGCATGTTTTAGAGCTAAATTACGACATTCTTAGTATTTCAAAAAAATTTGTATGAGAACTTGAAATGCTTCAGGCCACAACCTTATTATGAATCCCATATATACTTCTGTACCTTATCGTGAATATATGTATGCATGTACATATATAGGTGTATAAAAAGTCTGCGTCATAAAAGTTCTGTTTCTTATTATTTTCTTTAAGTGTGTTTTATTGTGGTAGAAATCAATCAGCCACGCTAGACCACCAGGCGTACCATTGACTTTCTGGCGTAAAAAAAAAAAACAATTATGACAATATTGTGGCAGATAATTCCGATCACAGATTTTTAAATTACCTACACATGCACGTGCGTATCTATAAATATGTGTAATGCATCGCATATAATCGCATGCAATTATTGCTTGTTCATTTCATTCAAGCATTGAACCTTTAGGCCAGACAAATTGCTGCTGATTTCAATGGAAAATCGTGATGCCAATACATTTTAATTTTATGGGCGTGAAGAAGTTTTCTTATACAATTTTTTTTAATTATAAAAACGTTTGTTGCATTAACAATAATAGAATTTCACACTTTGGGAAGATTATATATGTGGGTATGTTTATGCGTATGTAAATATGAATTTATTAAAACGGTGCGTACCTTCATATCTCGAACAAATGGATTTTATGCATAAATTTGCACATACTTGTACATTGTGTCGGATGTATGCATTATTACGTATCCAATTATGATTAGTGAATTAATTATGAGCATTATTTACGAAATTTAACGCTTTGTTTGTGTGTGTGTTAATAGCAAAAATTATTCCAGCATGGAGGGTGATTTAATTATTGTTATTAAATTGATAGGCAAGAAATTAAATATTAAATATCATCTAGTAAATTTGCTTATTGCAATTTTATTAAGAAGATAGTATCAGGGCGAATTAATGAATTTTTGTATTTTTAATATTATTAAGTACTTTTTATATTTTAATATTTTCTATAACACCATACAAATATTTTGACATATACTATTTGTAAATGTCTAAATAAATTATTTAAATTTTTTTTAAGCTATTTTTTAATGCAAAATAATATATTTTTCAAGTTAAGCTGTATAATACGTAATCTTAAAAATTTGGGTTCTGTAGGAACTATTTATCTATATTTTGATAAATTTAATTAGACCTTAATCAACAGATTGTCATTAACACACATTGTGAAAATCAGTTTAGACGAAATAAAAATTGTCCTTATATTTTTTTCCGCCAGCACTTTAAACTAAAACCTGGTCGCCTGGTGTTATTGTATATACATATATCGTTGGATTTAATAAGAATGAAATTTTTACCTCCTCTGAGTTGATTAACATACATTAATAAAGATTAGAAACTTAATAGTTATAATATCTCACTTCAGACATCATTTTTCTATGGAATATTTACAATAATTAAGGCGTTCACAGACGGTGGGAAATATGTGGTTTTTATTTATTTTGAAAAGTGGGTATGATAAATATACAAGTAATCTTAAATATACATTTCTATATAAGGCAAACTCGGTACATTTCATTTTTATCACCTCATGCTCTATTTCAATAGCAAAACCTGCCCCACTTTAGCATAACAGCATTATTCGAAAATTCTAAAAATATAGAAATTCAACAAAATATATATAAAATAATATATAATATATAAATGATCAGAGTGAATCGAGTTCTTGTATGGAAAACTCTTTTGTTTGATAATATCTCTTCCCAAAAGTTGGCATAGATTATTGTTCACTACAACAGTACAATCTTCAAAGAAATTGTTCAACTGCTATATGTTAGCATAAGCAGCCATACTAACTGACCGGTCAAAATCATGTTCTTGGAATCTTTTGTATTTGTGAAAGGTGTTATAGCTTCAGTGCAACCGAAATTAATATTTTTCATGTTTTCCATTTATTTAAAATGCTAATCTAAATTAGCGGCATACGAAAGTACTCTCAATCGTCAAGAAATGTCTGTATCACATATACTTGTAGATATGTATGCATAGGTATCTACATAAATATTTAAAAAACAAAGTTGACTTCCTCAAAATACAAATACATATATGCAACAATTACTATATGTTTCATTATCGTGGTCGATTTGCTTTTATTGAATTTGTTTTGATCTCGCTTTCTTATTCATGACATTAGTTAGCTATTTATGTGCTTATCGTTTGTTGACACTAACCGTATTTTGTGTCTTAAAATAGCTCCAAAAAGTCAATAAAATTCCATGGTGTCGAAATTTTTACATTCACTCAAACAATTTATATTTTGTATATATTTTTTGTGCTATGCAAATGCCCGTGGAGAAACTTGTGTGATGAGTTGAATTTCTGCTTTTCACCTATTCTGTGCAATTTTAATACAGTTTGATATACGTAGTTAAAATTTGCATAAGTGAAAGAGCCCATAAATGAATCAAACTTGCGTTTGCAATATAAAATAGTATAAATTCAATACTATGAATTTCGGAAAAGATTATGGCATCAATTGAAATTAGAGCCAATGTTTTTCCGCCAGGGTATTTGAGCAAAGGAAAATTCAAGGATCTTTTGTTTATGCGCACACTATGAAATAATGCGCTAGTCTAAAAATAACTCGACGCCAAGAGATAATGAACCGCACACAGATTTGTTGCAGTTGCTGCAATTGGTTTTCGGCACGTATGCCATTAGCGTAACGACCGTGACCTGCCATTCCGATAAGCTTAGTTTAGAATTTCACCAATATTCATAATACTAATCTACCCTAACAGTGAGCATGTAGTGTTTTTCTGTTTCCTTGTCTTTTTAAATTTTTGATTCTTACTTATCACTTAAATTCCTCTGATGATTTTATGTTTTTCCTTGTGACTTTTTTTCGCTAGGGTTAACATAGGTTCCGATTGTACAACTTACATACAATATAGTTTACATACTTGGTAAATGCATAAAAACGTGATTTATTATCTTTAGAAAATTTTATGGATGGATGTAACAAATTTATTACCGTTAAAAAATACTTAAGAATGTCATAAAAATTAAAGATTTTGACTACTAATTTTTGTTTACAATTGTTATCAACTAATCAAAAATGTATACCTTAATTACTCTTTTCCTTATAACTCCAAACTCTTATCAATATTTAAGTCAAGTTTGAATTCGGATTTCTCTCATTCGTGATCAAACTTTTTTTCTTCAATTTTGTTTATTTTGATTTTCGGCCTTACCACCTCTCTACCGTAAGTTTCTAATATATTTGGTACATGTATATATATTTGAGTATAGTTGTGGTTGCTTATGAACTTTAAGCACTGTAGCAGCATGGTTTCGAAAGTTTAAGACCAAGAGCAGTGACGCCCGCCTCCAATTCAGCTGGCGCATCCCAATTATCAAATATACTTCGTACACGCCTACACACATACATAAGTACATATGTATGCACCCATCAGATGCTTTAAAGCTATTAAATATAATATAATATATCCCTTATAAGTAATATTTTATATGTATGTATGTATGTATGTATTATATATGTTTTTGGAAATTTTCCGCTCTTTGATGAGGCCATAAACTCGCTGGCAGTCAACATAGCGCTTTGCATTTAATCAATGTTGCATGAATATCAAAACCAGGTGTTGTAGCCATTATTTTTGTCGGAGCGCAAGCACGTTTATAACGCCAATAGCAGCACTAACAACTTTAACTACTATATATCGGGTGAAAGTTCTTGTGAGCGCGTTTTTGGGTTTTTTTTTCATTCTAAAAAGCAAATCATGAAGTTTTTAACTGGCCGATCAGTTTGATGGTGCTTGCTGCATTTATGTTATGGAGCGCCTGATGCTGACTAAAGCGCGTCTTTGCCCGTATGTTCGTTCAGCTTATTCTGAACATACATACTTGGATGTATGTCGGTATATTGATTTTTATTTCTATTAAACGCATGCCGACTCTATGCTTTGGCCTGATAAGATCAATCTATGGCTTGGATACCATGTTCGTTGACCCCCTTTAATGGTAAGATTTAAAAATCGTGTATCACATTTACATACCGCTATATACATACATATATACACAGTGTTTAGAATTTTGTATTAAGTCTTGGAAAACAAAAACATACAATACCAACATGCTTCTACAGCTGATGGGTGCTATTACCATAAATTAAAAATAAATTAAAAGAAAGTTGGATTTATGCTTCGTAGCATCAAAAATTAATTGCTGTCAATATGCTAATTGAATATGCGCATACCTTCATTCGCTCCTGACATTTTGTAATAACGTTTATGTGTCTAAGCCAGATTTTGAATTTCTAGCAATTTTCAAAGCTATTTATTTGAGCTTTCGAGCTAATTAAGAATGTTCATATTGTAAAATAAATAAGAAACGGCTACTTTTGAGCGTAACCGACCACTGTATGCCATAGCAATTGGCAAAATTATTGGCATGTGAAATACCTTGAGTTGTCCGCGAAACTTATAAAATATCTGGCATATGTATTTTTTTAAAAACCAAATTAGTATTCGAAATATCAAGAAACTGACCAACAGAAATTTGTATATTAATGATATTATTTTTGATATCGTGTAACACTCTGATCATTTTACTGATATATTTTCCTAGTTAACAGATATTTACGGTATAAAGTGATGCATATGGACGAATATCAGTATTTACATATATTCGGTATTTGGAGGCTATGAAAATTTATGAACCAATTTCGATAATTTTTAGATGAGAGTAAAGACGGCATATTAGTTAATAAATACCGTTATTTGGGAGGTGGGCTTCTTATTTTGACTAATTTTTTAGTATTTCATTACCTTAGCGCCGAGATAGACCTTGCTAGCTAGAATACAATAAGTTAAAATTTATGTGTTTTTGAATAATTAATTAAAATAGTGCGATTCCGGTCATTTTCGAAAGCCATACAGATGTAGAACAAAGCTGGATTGTTTCTAAATGTTGTTTTTAACAATCCCTCTGTTAATAACCATGAATGATTAAATTGGAAAATATTTTCTTCGTCATTTAATAATTAAATATTAATATTTTATGTCGTTTAATTTTTAATTGTACTTAATGCAGCTATTACCGTCAAACAATATTATGATTTATAAAACTACCAGTCTAAATCTGAACTTGAGGATGCATAACTTTAAAAAACTCGAGTAAATTAAGAAAATTGTAGCTTTTCTTCTTTTAAGCTGATACTACTTGTACATTACAGCGTTATTTGACTTTCAAATATAAACAACATTTTTGAAGAGAGGCAACTTATTATCTTGCTATCTTTATAAACAGTATGCCAATAAATTACTTCTACATATACATACGAGTATGTATTTTAAACACAACATTGCACACAACGGTATTTATAGCATAACATACTACTAACTGTATACAAATATATTTATATTCTAGTAACTAAGCACAAACTAATTATTTTTAATTCCACTAAATGTCTTAAATATTTTTTGACCACAATAATAAATCGATTTGATGCATAGCCGATGGCCAATAGCAATGCCCCGCCAAAAGTTACGCGACCTTCACACAACTCATAAGAATCTGCAGCAACAGAACTTAAAAAATGCAAAAGTAATCAACAACATTGAAGCAAATGATGACGAAAGGATGACAAATGATGAAAAAACTACCTCAAGCAACCTCAACTATTTGACTAAAACTGAGAAGCAAAATACACACCTATAAATTAACTAAAGAGTTAATTTCAATCTGTTCTAGTAGCAATATTATCAGAGACGACGAGTACTCGGTCATTAACTTGTTTATGGTACATATTTGTATATAAAAATCAAGTTTAGATATGTTTAGAGTAATTTAGAAATATAGAATTTATACGCCGCTCCTATTTGTTGTTGTTCCACATGTGTGTTTAAGTTTTGCTGATGTCCAGCTGTTGATAAGCTACAATTAAGTGTATTATTGATGGTTGTTGGTTGAAAATCGCGGCAATTTGTTGCACTCGTTTATCTTTCTGCTAGAATTCGGTTGCTTCCTTATTATTTTTTTTTTTTTGTTGTCTGGTTTCAGTGTAACATAGAACTCTGTTGTCTGGATGTTTTTGTTGTGTGTGTTTTAAAGTTTCGTGTTAGAAACTGAAGGTTTCGAAACCGATTAGCAAGATAGGGTCAATTTGAAGGTTTAGAAATAAAAATGTCTGCGGTTTTTCTTCATGCAATTATATATAATTATGATTATCTCTTGATCACAAGAATTTCAAGTTTATTAGTTCCATTGTGGAAATTCTTTTAAATGCAAATGTAGAAAATTACAAGGAAAAATCAATAAATATATGCATGTATGTGACACTGAATTTTTTTCGCAATGAATATCAAAGCATGGTCTCAGATTTGAGAAAGCTTTCGAAGGTATTTTTTTTCAAACAAAATTTAAACCAAATTCTATACCCCCTATAGCGAAAGTTCGAGCGTTTTCCTACAACAAGGTTTCTAATAAAATCAATTAGTTATTCACAGTCGGCCTAGAATTTTTGGGTATCTTCATTTAAAATATTGACGACAGGATACCAACCTCAAACGGTAGAAAATGCTATATATTATATGTATATATATACTCTTAAGAAGCATTATAATATATATACATATATATGTAGATATACAAAGTATCATAGAGCAGCGGTGTATAAAAATCCTTTATAAACGCTATGAAACCAAAAACCTCCGAGTTCGTCTATAATTAATCCTGAGATCAAAAAATGCTATAGTTTATAGAACATCTTTTCATATAGTCACTTCCTTTATGTGGCGTGATCGAAGAAATTTAATTGCCTTGCTGTGCTCTATAATTGCCACTCCATTATATAAATAACAACAAAACGCCCCGTTTATTTTTACAAACCTCTGCCAACCAATAGACACGACAATGAACCTGATCCTCACATCCGCCAATTATTTTCTATATACATATTAAAATTAAAATTAAAGAAAATCAATTGAGGAAGGCTTTGCAGCTGCCGTGACGACAATCACCGCCGTTTATACACTTAATGGTTCGTTCGGTTCTTTGAGTCCCGACGTGTGTTCCGTCACTTAGCGGATGTACGTTTGTATGTATTGTTTAATAAACGCCAATGCTTTGGCTTCTACCTTCTCTTTATATTCTAGCTGCTAAATTCTAGATTTATCTTGTTCATTTACAATTCCAACCATGCTTGGCTTAGCTTGACGTTGGTCAAAACAGGCTCGCGCCGATCTTCGTCTGGATAAACCGAGGTGGAATACAAAAAGCGCAAAAAGCTTTGATTTCTAGCACGTTCCCGTGCCGCTTATGCTATTATTATCCCATTCCCGGTGCATAGAATAGCATAGAATATTGCGGAGTGTGTATGTGTATGCGCATGCGTGTGCATATAGATATATATGTACATATGTATGTATAAATTGCTGGGTGCGTGCGTGTATTCACAACGTTGAGGAAAAAGTGGCACTTGTTTATGATCAAGGCTTTGATTTCCTTCCCATATCTAGTGGCTGATGGCTCTAGCGCAGATATATTTACATACGTAAATACGCATTTGCGGGTACTCTTTTACATATGAGCTGGTATACTGTTGCGCTCGTTGGTGACTCTTGTTCACCGCAATCGCATTTTTTCTATCCACCTTTCCTGATTTTCTTCTTACTTTTGCATGTGTATATAAATAGAATAGCTTCAGGTTTTTCCAGCCGCAAGAGCAATTAAACATTTTCTATTTATGCTAAAATGTATGCTATGTGTGTACGTAATGGAGCCAAACGAAGCCATGACTTCCACAGGTAACAAATGCGTTTGCCCAGATGCATATTTTAAGCAACATACTCGAACATATACACATGTCAGTAAGCACTTGAGCAAGGAGATTCGCTGGTTTTGAGATAAGACAAATTTTGGCCGAGCACTTGAGATTTATGTAAAAAAAAATTTATATTTTTTCCAAAGGACTCAAAGCCTTTAAATTTTTTTTTTTCACTTGAAAGGTAAACTCATGCGCTTATTCAAAGATTTTTCTAAACTATAGATCTTTAAAACTTCTTATTTGATTTCCTCGAAATTAAACAGTTTGCAAAAGGAACCAACACTTCTTCGAAGACGCGTTGAAGTGTCACAAACTTTTGCACTTGGTTCATGTACAAGTGAGTGCTGTGCAAGCCAACCACCGTCGCTGATCCACTCTTCAAGCCGCAACACATGCTAGGATATTCTATATGAGTACGTGGAGTACGTGGTGGTTACTCATATCAAATGCCCATGCGCGTTGTCTACTAAACGTCTTGTTAGGCATCTGTTGTTTGTGTGGACGATTTTGTAGCTATTTTTGTCCATCTTTATAAATTGATAGCTGCTTGGTGCGCACACTCACGGTATTTATGGGATAATATGTATCATAGATTGGTGGTACAGGGCACTTTATGCATTGGTTATTGCATTATTCTCGGCTACCACAAAAGGGTTCGTTGAACAAATGCCCATAATCAGAGAGATTTTAGTTAAAAATAGTTTGTGGTTGATCGGGTTTGGCATAGAGCATGCAGCATACGGGCAAAGGGAGTTGGAGGCGATTGAGTAATGTGCGTGTGTGCCTGCGAAGAAGCCTTAAAAACGAGCCTTAGGAAGTATAACTAATTCGGAATTATTGGTTTGAAATGGTGCGGAGCTTATGATAGCTTCGGAAGTTTATGGAAATTTTTTACACACCCACAAATACATATTTTTAAAATTTAAAAAGAAACTGATTGATTTGGGGAAAAATTTCATATTAATTTTTAAGCACGAAATTGAAGCAATTGTAATAAAAGTATTTTTCCCATATTTTCCAATGCTCCTAAATTTAAAAATAGTTTTCTGCTATTTAAGGTTTGTTCTGCATATAATAATTCCTTATTCATAAACATTCGACTGTGTTATAATATTTCTAGCAGCTTTTGTCACCACTTTCTTTGTTGCTATTGATTTTTTATGAGATTATGATTCTGCAAATGCTTTACTCGCAGTTTTCTTTTTGTTGTTGCTTCTGTACAAATTTAAATAATCATGCACTTGTGGTTTGAAATTCAATTTTAGCTTAAACACACTTCAAGAAAAGGTAAATATTAGCACTGCACCGCACTGAGCTCGATGAAATTATATTTCCACTCCTACATGCATACATACAGACACATGTAAACACATACATATGTATGTATATAACAGATTAATGTACAAAAATCGTATTATTCTTGATTATCAGCCATTAAAAAGTATATACATATACACGGAAATCGTGAGTTGCCTTTGCATGTGTATGTGTGAGGATACGATAGGCAAGTGTGCTTGGCTGATAGAAAATCGCATGCGATATTTTTTATTTTCCATAACATTACTTTCTTATGCCAAAGCACAGCAAGAGCGTGCGCACACCAACGCAAACGTTTGAAAAATGCTGAGAGTGCAATGAGTGAGAGCAACGACACTCGCACGGCTCAAGCGGGTGAGTGGCTTTGCCCGAGCGGCGCTTGACTTTTTAGTAGCACTGCACTAACAACAATGCCGCTGGCGAACAGAATAGAAGCATAATAAAAACAAAAACAGAGCTGGTATGGAAAACGAACCGAACGAGCCAACAGCGACGACTCATCTATACGTTTACATGCATGTTAGTATGTGTGTATGTACCTATGTATAGGGAGTACACGCACACACACACACGCTCGTACGCTGCTATATCACCATCATCATCAGCAGCAGCAAGCATACCATTTACTATCATCACAACAAATTTTCCTGCTCATATCTAGCCAGCAGCCAGCCATTTGCCGGGGATATATAAACGCCGGCCCACGTCTGCAGCTAATCAAAGTGCTTTTTGAAACAGTCCGCTGCGCATAAACACAAGGTAAAGCAACTAGTAGTCCAAAGTAAAAAAATCAAAATAGAATTAAATAGCGCGCTGAAATTATTTCAAAAATAATACAGTCAAAGTAGCAAGAGCTGCGCTTAAAGTATAATAGATATATATTTTTTGTTTTTTAAATAGTGGAAATTTTCTGGTGTTGGTCATTGTAAGCTTTGCAATCGTTGCTTTTTGTGATAACCAAATAAATTTGTTCGACAATCTCTTGTGCATCACGTTTAGCGAGAAAAACGAATAAATTTAGCACAAATTTCAGGTGAGTTGTTGGCAGGAAAATAAAATCATCAAAACAACGGTTGACGATTTCGGTGCTTAGTGTAGAATTTCGCATGTGGCGGTTAATTAACATTAGTTAAGTGCAAATTGAACAAATGAAAAACATGTATGAACAACACTTTGTGTGTTTAATGAACTGAAATACTCAAAAAGCGACGAAATGCAAATTTCTATTTAACTTGAAAAGAAGTGTACTTGCAAAATGCTCTAATTAGTGATAAAATCAAACAAAAAGCATGAAATTAGTTGAATAACTAGAGCAGACGCTTTGAGGATTTGGCACAAATTGTGCGTGCTTTTTTCAAGAAATTTTTCCATTAAATTTTTTGTTATCCTATAGAGTAAATTATTTCTCAGCCGGTACTTTCTAAATTTATTAAGATGAATAGATGTTTAAATTTTTTTGCTGCTTCAGGATAATAAATGTTTCTTAATTTTGTTTTAATTAAAGTAGTTTAAATCTAAATTTTAATATTTTTAGCGCAATCTTCAACTTGCAGGTTCTTTATTTATATTAAAAACTTTTTTTATCTATTAAATATGTGACTGAAACAGCGGTTTTCTATTTTTATTGGTGATACATTTTAGTAATTTTATAATACTAAAATAAAAATAAAAAAACAATATAAAAGTTAGGTTGAAGGTTTATATTTTTTTATAAAACTTACCTCCCATGAATATTTAACTTTTTAAGATTTTTATTTTTATTTTTAGCTATTTATAAATAAATTATATAAGAAAGTACAGTCTGTAATAATTACAAATTAAATATTAGTAAAAAAAAATCATATTTTTTAGTGAAATCTTACTGATATTTTTTAGTGCTTTTGAAATGCTTTTAAAAGTTTTAGAAATAATATTTTTGTAAAAAAAAAATAGAAAATATAATAAGATTTCCTAAAACAAAATATAAAAAATATTATCACTAATTTATAATTTTTAGCTCTATTAAAATTTTATTTTTGGTACAAACTGAAACCAATTGCACTTCTATTCTATTTTATTTGTACTTATTTTGAGTTGTTTACTAAAAATAATTTGGTATTTGCTATTTTGGAGATATTAGTTAAGTATACTAATATAAGCAGAATTTTTCACATTTTTGTTATGCATTATTTCATTGTTTGTTTTATGTAGCCAGTAATATTAATGCAATTTAAACTGAAATTTAATTTAAAGATTTGAACTTTATGCTTTTTTTTATTATGCTCGCTTGCAGAGTAAATGTGCAACAAAATTGGCAGAACCGCTACTATTATTTTTTAATAATTTACAGAAATTTTTTAAAAAATATTTTATAACTTTTAAAAATGTATATATATATGTATTAATTTTTTTTTTACTTTATTGAAGTTAATATGTGAATTTCGAAATTTTTTATTCCTTGAATGTTTTATTATAAAAGTAAAAATATTTGAAAAATAATGGTTTGAAAGAAAATTTATTTTTCACAATTTGTTTTTCAATCAAGTTTCATTTAATATATATATTTATTATTTTTATAAAAACACACTTAAAAAAAGTGTGCAAGCATTAATGCTACGTCAATTGACAAATTTCCATGGCATAGCACAAATTATTTTTTTATAAAAATAAAATGCAATTATACATACATACATATGTATGTATTTATTTAACGAGTCAAACCAAACTTGACATTGAACTGAAAAATCAAATTATCACTTATTCATACGCCGAATATTCCGAACCTGTTCATATCTATTAATCAAAACGTAGAAACATGTTGTTGAACTCGATCCAACGTTGTAGATCAATGAATTCGAGCCACAGATCGGACAAGACGGGCCCTAACAGTCGAAGCGCATAGTATAACTAAAAGAAATATATTAAAATTGACAAATAATGCGCACACACACGTGCATTAGTGTCAATATATGTATTTATATATAATAAATACAATGCAAACCACTTGTCCAAGTGACATTCAAGGTGTACGAATAACCAACCAACCAACCAACCAATCGACCAACCGCGCTATCTTGCATATATTGTATTTGACATTAAGAAATACTCAAGAAAAGACACCAAGTCAACTGTGGGAAACACCTACACAAGCAACAAATCAGTGCACTCGCCGCTCCTCGACGGCTAAGGTCCGTTAAGCCGCAGAGCAGTCACATGCCAGATTTTCATGATAGCTGATGAAATAAGCATGTCCGCATTGACTTTTGGAAAACTTCATGCAATCGCATTTCAATTGCAGAATGCAGAGGCTTGTAAGCATAGCACACATACACCACACACACACACACACACACATGCAGATGTGAGGAGTGAGAACTTGTTTGCATAACATAACGTGTTAGTAAAACCAGCTTCGATTTGTGTATGCTTTATAATGATCGGCTGCATTTACGCCATAATTCAGCTAAGCGTTTACAGCTTGGTCTGCATACTCGTACAACCATACATACGGGTGCATAAATAGTTGGTACATGCCAGCAGCGGCAATTATGGTCCAGGGCCTTCCATCGATCATTTGTTTGGCAAAGTTCAAAAACGTAATTAATACATGTATTGTAGGTACCACATAAAAATTGAAAAGGCGCGCAATTGCATTATTGTAGTTTTTTGTTGTTGCTAATCAACTGCTGCATTAGCCATTACCAATACAATTGCCAATCGGTGCGAATGTGTGTATGTGGCAGCTTTGTAACATCAGACAATGAAATGCAGTTGTGACTCTGTACCATGACACCGTGTTCTAGAATACCGCAACAGCAAAAACAAATGCACAAATACTGGTGGCAAGCATCCACATAGCACACACGTACATATGCACTTGCATAGCTGCTCGTGCATGCAACAAATCGCATTCCTTCGAAACTAGATTTTCCGCGCTGCAATTTTCAAGCAGAAATCGTTCTTTTTCGCGCTTTGGTAATTTACCAGCGACTAAAGCAATTGCAGCAAAACTTGTAGAAAAATTAGTAATAGAAAAAAAGACAAGCAACAACAACAACCACTTGCTTTGCAACTGCATAACTCATTCGGTTTTTTATTGACGGTGGGCAACTAACTAGCTCTCTGGTGCTAGCTGTAATGCGGTTTATCAGGCAATAAGGCAACAAGGCAACAAGTACTTGTCTCCGTGACTAGTATGCTGTCGCCTGGTGCCGCATGCGCTGTCCAATTCCAGCTAAATGATGCTGCAACGTAGACAGGCTTCATTTTATGGCAGGCAATCGTTTTTTGTTGCATTATGGTAAGCGCCTTTTGTCTTATTGAATTCAAAAATATGTAAAATAATTAATTTGTTGTCTTTCATGCTCGTTATAGTATCGAATTTGTTTGAAATCACTTTGGGTATAGGAAATATACATACAGTTTAGATAGTTTCACTCGGTTGAATTATAAACAATCCATTTATCGACTAACTTCAGTCTCTGCTAAAGTTCAATAATTTCTAAGATTTTGTAAAAGTCTGAAAACCGGAAATATAGCAGCGGCTAATACTCTACATAAGCTAGTGATGATAATACCTTCTTGAGAGTATCTTCATTCTTGGTAGAAAACTTCAAAACTTGGTAGAATATAATCACATTTATTCTAGAAAAATTTTTGATATTTAGATTGTTTTAGAAAAAAGAAATTAACTCAAGGAATTTCAAAGCCAAATATAACTTTTCCAAACAGACATCGTAGCTTTCACCGAATTATATTAATACAACAACTAGTTCTATCATAACTAGACTACAACCATTTTTACATGCAACCACAGATAAATATAATTACTTATTTAATTGAAACAAATTTGAAAACCTTCTATTTCTGCTTTCTATTAACTCAATTTCAACATAATATCTGTCAACAGTGGTTAGTTTCAATACTAGTCAAGTAAAACTTACTTATTTTAAAGAATACCATAAAATTACTATTGTAAGATTTGTAATTAAACTCGCATGCAATTTAAAAAATTGCTTCAATATTAGCTAACTCATGGATTTTTATTAATGACTTCTGCAAATAAAAAAGGTAGATTTTTTTTAAATAAAAAGCTGAAAAAATCCAAATTACTTTTGTTGCAAATGAATAACGGTTCGCTTGCGGGTTGTCAATGCTGACAGCTGATAGAGAAAAATTGATATAACTTTTTTGAACCTGAAGAGCGTAGAACATTACCAAGCATGTATAACTGCCAACACATATTAACATACTATTTACATACATATGTACATAAATATGTATATGGACGTGCAAATTGTTATATTTCTTTGCTTTACGACTCCACTCAGCACATTTCTATAGGCCATGGCTACCTGAGCGAAGTGGAAGCTGTGATTAATCTACCATCAGCTTTATGGCTGGGTCATAAGCAATAAATAAAATGACTGCTACAAAATTATTGCAGCAGAAAAGTAAAAAAAAAGTAATTAAACTTGTCATTATAAAGTTTTTTACAACAACAACATATACGAGTACATATGCATATACTTGTAGTATGTATTGGGAAGAGAAAGGCAAGGCTGACATTAGAAGCGAACAAGCATAAAAGCCTTAAGCAGGCATTGTGCTAAAGTTCAAACTCAAAGTTGAGTAGCATGGTTGGCAGAATATCGGCAAGAATCCATACATATGCATCTGCAAACATACATACATTCATGAAGTCTGGATTGCCGTGCAAATAACCAGATGATGCTGAAGATGTACAAGTTATGGGATGGATGCCTACCTGTTGGATGGTAGCTATCGCCTCAAACTATTCTATAAACGGGTTTCTTGGCCACCGCCGAGTCCGGCTTAGAGTCAATGAACGCGAGCTCTTAAACGCAAAAATTCGACTTCTTCTCGGACTCGCCAGATAACCAAAGCTGTGAAAGCTGACGTTGGTATGGCTGGCATAGTTTGGTGGCATGAACGGCAGGTAGTCCGGGTAAGCGTTATGAAGCATTTCGCATCGTTTAATATTAAATAATACGAACCAACTAAATCGGAACATATGAGAAAAACAAAAACAAGAAAGATTGTAGCATTTACCACAGATCATTGGACATACATGCTTTATATGTATATAATATATTGTGTGTGTATGTATGTATGTATAAAGGTACTGTGCGCAAGGAAGAGCGAAGGTGCGCGTAATGTGAGACGAATTGGCATGAAAACGAGTTTTATCTATTTACTCCTGTGAAGCCAACCAAAATATATACATATATGCATATATAAAACTATATATGGTATATTGCAAAATATAAAGAAATATTTTTTTTTCGCAAAAAGGCGCGGCAAAAAGCAAGCGGACATAAATTTTGCATTTTTAAGTTCGAACTGGCGGGCTGGACCGAGGCTGCGGAACGTTTTTTTCTTTTTTGTCATAAACCGTTTAGAGCGCATGTTATGTAATTTTGGTTCATACACCTATGCTGTGTTATATACACATACATAGGAGCAGTTGTGTGTAATGCGCCGTTATTGATGGCACGTTTATTAATTGCAAGCACTTTACTCATACATATGCAAATATGTATGTTTGTGTGTGTGTCGAAAGGCATTGAAAAGTTGTAGGCGCGATTTCGTCTTTGATTGCGCTCTTAAGTGTCTTTTATTATTGTTAATGCTTTGGAAAGGAAATACGCTGATTTACGTTTGCGCTACTGCAACGCCACTTTCAGTTGCACGCACGCGCTGCGACGCCGCATTAGTCATCGCCTGACAATTGTGGCGATTTCGTAGTTAATGCAGTAGGTATAAGAGCTGATTTGCATATTTCACTTTTGAAGTGTTTAAATTATTGTCCACCTACATACTTGCGCTGTCGAGCGACATTTCCAAGTGCATTCGAGTGCTGGAAGCCATTAATTACTCGTAAGACAAGTTTCACATTTAGAATAATGGCTGTGCCATAAACGCTCAAGCTGCGATTCGGCTGATTAACTTAAAATTCAAGACACGGTCCGAATATAGAAAACAATATCAATGCCGGCAGATTTGTGGCTATTATAGAGCTCTATAAAAATATTTCACCAGATTTATGGCGCCTAATAAAAAGTTTATTATTAAATTAGACTGTTCTGAGAAGACGGAAATTAACAGTAATTACCTGAAACACTTAATTTTTGTTCACTAAATTCGCGAATTCGATTGAAAACTTTCCTATTGTCGGCCGCAGAAAAGTGGCTCGCAGCTGTAAGTTAAAAAAAGGCTGTTTGCCGATGTGTGTATGTTTATGGGTTTGGGTAAATCACGGTAATTTCATGTAATTGCAAATTTTGCTTTTTCATAGTACGTTCTTCGAAAGTTACTAGACATTTGCACAAAATGTTAGTACTTACTTAATTCGCTGCTTTAATGCTTAAAGTGTCTAGGGCTGAGAGTAAAATTGTACTAATTGAAAGATCAATATGGTGGACGGCAGTTTTGCTGATTTATCTACTCAAATTTAAATGCGTACTCAGCTTTGTAAACAACTCGTTGACTTTGATGACGTTCACGTGACGTGGAACTAAAAATATAACGCGAAATATATTTTTCGATTAAACATACATATGTATACATTGTACATATATGTATATATGTATGTATGTACCTACATACCTACATCTAACTGTATGTATGCTATTAGCTGGTTTATAATAAAGTCCTTTCAAAGATATTTCTGATATTCTCTCTTGTGTGAAACAGTACCAAGGCAAGATCTCAGTACGGACTTAATACATTAATGAAATATAATAATAATAATTGATGTGCATTCTAAGTATTGTATAAACCATAATTGTCCTCATGTGATCAATACTAAATTCAGCAGCTTTTACCCAAAACTGGAACGAATTACGATTGAAACTCAAAAATTAGCTTTTTCGAAAGTATTTCAACTTCCACCCAACACCGAAATCAAATATGAAAGAAAATAAAACAACGCTTGCAAAAGGTGAAATACATGAAAATATGTTTTGGAAAAGATTGCATATGTGAAATTTTTAATCAACAAGTATTTATAAAAATAATTCAGTCACAATAGAGAAGACATACAACTTACATATATATAGCGGAATATACATAGGTATGAAATTTATAAAGGAGTGCATAGTTTATTAGTTTAATTGCTTAGGGTGTGGGCAACTTTAGATAACAAATATTGCCGAGTTTGATATTTAAAATAACTTGCTAACAGCTCAGTTATCCTAAAATAGGCTCAAACTCGACTGTAGTTGGATTTTTTATGAAGTCGCTTATTTTTTAACCAACCTCGCTGAACTCGGAAAGGCACCGAACTCTAGTAGCTCCTTTACAAGCAGTTAAGCAAGTATTCTTTTGTCGCTTGTTCTCAAAAGAACGTTTCTTTTGTCAACTAATGTGACTGTTGTAAGTGGAAGTTAAAGATTACAATTTTCACACCTCTTGCATTCGTTTTATGTTCAATCAAAGCAGAATATGGCAATTATTTTTACTTACTCATATTCATTGTGTGTTGATCAAATTATGAGCCTTTAGAGTAAACAATTAGATCATGTGATATACATGGAAATAAACTCGTCGCAGTAAAGTATAAATAAATATAAATTATATGCGGTTTTGCCATGCGAATAATGAGCAATCAAAACAACTAACTCACTTTATTTATTTATGATTTACGACAATTAACAATTACTTAAAAAGTAAGGTATTGAATTACAATTACTGAGTTAAAGCGAAAAGTGCAAGAATGAAAAGAAAGTTGTATTTATACTAAAATCATGTATTCCCAGATAAATACATATATATGCGAATATAATGCCCGCACCACTTAGCATTTACAATTAGCACTTAAGCTGATCTAAGGAATGCTCCAGAATAATTTGTGAGCTTTCGGAAAGTAGGCGCGATTAGCCCCCACCCCTGCTGTACGTTGAACTTGCTTATTGAATTTAGTGGTCACGGCGTTCACGCGTTCATATGATTCTCGCCTCTCGTGGTCATGTGTGGCCAGCACAATGGATGCTTCCAGATTACACATGCCGGCATACAGTTGCTTCATCGCCGTTGATTAAATTGCAAGCTTCCGCCATTTGAAGAGCGGCGCAGACAATTCAATTAAATTAAGCAGATGTACAAAGCGCAGGGCTGTTGTTCATGTCGAAATCTGTCCACTGATTTACAAATAGACCTTGTTAAAAATACAAATATGCAGCAGCCCATAGAAAAGTGAAGAATATGTGAGTAAAAATACTTTGTGCAAACTCAATTGTTAGGAATTCCGCTTGTGTAATCAACATTATATGAGTTTGTGCCGCATTAATATGACCTTTCCAATTGACCAAGCCTTCGAGAGGCGCCATTTCATTTCCATTTAGGCCAGGCATAATTAAATAATAAACACACATTGCAATTAAAATTAGCGTGCACCTTATTAAAGTAGTTATGTAATAATAATTTTTCGTTTTTGTCCTTTGTCTATTGCAGTATGAAGTTCCAATTAGTCATTCTCTCCGCCCTGCTCGTCAGCGCATTCGCTTTACCCGTACCCGATGAGGAAGTGTCACCGGTAGTACAGGCAGTGCCACAAGTTCAAGAGAAGTCCGTTGAAGCACAAAAGGTCAATGAGAAGGTTGCCGATGTGGTCAAGCCAGTCGAGGCACGTGCTGCTGAACTTCCCCCCGCCTCTGCGCCGGCCCTAGCCACCGAAGAGAAGAAGGAGCTAAAACCCGCTGAACTCCCATTGAACGCTCCCGATGCTGAAATAAGCCAGAGTTTGCTCGCCGAGAAGAAGGAAGAGAAGAAAGATAAGCAGACACGCGCTGACGATAAAGTAGAGGAAGCTAAATCCCTGCCTGTTGCTGCCGCCACACCTGTCGTTGCCGGTATCGCTGAGGAGCCAAAACAAGCTGAGGAAACTCTTGTCGCTGCTGAGGAGAAAACTAATCTTGATGGTAAATCTACCATTATTGCTGAAGCCGTACCAGCCGAACAAAAGAAGGATGAGCTCTCTGCCGCTGAGCAAACACCTGTGGTGAAGAATGATTCCGCCCTTGATGCCACTGCTGAGATTGCCCCTGCTGTTACTGAACTTAAGAAGGAGGAAACTCCGGCACGTCAAGAACGCGTTGGTGAAGCTGTAAATGAGGTTGATGCCAGCATCGTGCCTGCTGCTCCCATTGTTGCTGCAGTGGTGCCACCAGTAAAAGGTTTGTTAGCTGAAGAAAACGCCCCTGCTGCTGCCCCCGTTGGCGCTACACCCGCTCTCACCACCGATGCTGCACTTGGACAGCCTGCTGAAATTGAGAAACAACTACCAGAAGCTCCTAAAGAGTTGCTCAAATCGGCTGCTTCCGAACCAATTGCTGAGAAGGTCGAACCAGCGGCGCTAGCCCCAGCCGGTGATATTCCACTACAAGCCAGCGAAGAGAGCGCAGCCAAGGCCTTGAAGGTAGAGGAACCAGCACAAGCAGCTCCAGCTGCCGCTATTGCCGCACCAGAAGCTAAGAAAATTGAAGAACCCGCCGCCGCCGCTCCCGCACCAGCTGAGCTACCACAACAGCAACAGAAAGAACTCACACCAGAGGTAAAGGAAAGTGAACCCAAGACATTGGAAGAGAAAAAACCCGCTGCTGAGGCTGAGAAATTAAGCGAGAGCAAGAAATCTAAAGACTCCAACTCTTCATCCGCTTCGTCTGAATCCGAATCTAAGGAAAGTAGCGAATCCAAGGAGGAAAAATCTGACTAGAAGTCTATATGAATCCGATCGAATACCTCCTTTCAAAAAAACAGCAAAAATTCAAAAACATAAACAACAATTTGACCACACTTCAAACAGCAAGCAATTGGGTATGAAGTTCTGCAAAAACACAAACTGACCGATGTCACGTGGTCACAAACTCAACGCTCTTAATAATATATAGTTAGTTATTTTTAGTTGTAAAAACTATTTAGAAAGAAACGAAATCAACAAAACGGACAAAACGAGGGACCGAAAGAATTAATATTTGCAAGATAAAGGCAACCATTAGTATGACGTAGGCAGTGTAAAGAACCATGAAAGTTATTATGAAACAGAATACAAGACAGTGCCGATAACGGTCGGGAGAATTGAAACAAGTGCTTTGTAGATTGCAATATCAACCGCCATGACAGTCTAGTTCTCAGCACAGAGAGCCAGAGGTCTTCTACTTCTAATTACCGTGAATTGAAACACACTCGATGCACTTGAGTGGAAACAAACAAGGACAAACCAAGAAGATGGCATACAAGCAATAATACTTACACAAGTAATTATGATATATCATAAATTATATACATAAAACAAAAGTAATTTAAGCTTAATTAAATTAAAAAAATACAAGTAAATCCACAAAATGCTGTAAGGTGAAGTTCAAACGAGGGAATATTTAATTTTAATATATGAGTATGTACGAGTAATTATTGCCGATGGATATAAGGAACGCAATCATTATGAAAGATGCACAACTACTTTTAAGTTCTAGAACCACTACGTAACGGTAGACGGGGAGACCCACAATGTATTTGTAGCTTTTAATGTAAGCAGTCCACAATTGAAAAAGCTCGACATCAGTAACGTCCGCCTTGAAAGCAACAAATGCAGCCCGAACAATAAAACGATATTAATTTAATGCATTCGAAGAAAAAGCAAAAGCAAACACCAACCTACGTTAGATAATACCTACATACCATGGACCAATTACGTTTAATTTTATAAATTATATGTATGCGTATGTTTAATGTTTATGAAAACTCTGCTGGCACTTGCAATTCAAGTTTTTTAGGTCTCTGAGCTATCCATGCGCATTTATGGCTGCTGTGACTTTCAATTACATTTCAAACGAAAACGCATTTTAGTAATTGAAATGCAGTTGAGGTGCGCACAATGCGTATGCGCGTGGATACGAACAAATTACGATGATTACATAACACCTATATACCATACATGCATATGAACAAAATGTATTTGTACGATTTTTATATAGACTGACAATTTTTGGATAAAAAATAAAAAATAAAAAATACGAATTGGTCTTTTCAATCTATTTCCAACACTTTTCCCTCTTTCGTAATATGTTGCAAAGAGAGTATGAACTATACGTAACGGTTGGTACAATATATAGATACATATAACGCTACATGTAAGTATATGAAATTATTCACAAACACCATACGTATTTATGTCTATCCGTCTAGGTAATGGATAACTATGAATAAACTTTGAAGTATCTTGCTGAAGACCTGAATACAACTTTTTTCAAACTCTAGATAGATTCGCGCGCAAAAAGACCTAATTGTAGCGCTGTCATTTCCACAAAATAACACTGCGAATAGGATGAAAGGGAATATTTGGTAATAATAATGCGAAATACAGGAGTAACGTACGATCTGTCAATGCGAGTACTATTGTAAAGGGGATTCTTCAAAGTTCGAGGACACAACAATAAATCAAATAACATTAGACCAACATTAAAATTCAAGGCATTCCAAAATCGACGAACGTTTAAATACGAGTGATTGGACACAACAGGAAGTCTACTCGAGAAGGTCTCAATCGTGTTTAGAACGTCTTAAATTGAAAAATGTCTATACGAAACATTACTTTTGAACGAAATGTTGCTGGTAAAACTAAACCAACGAGTACCATTCGTTCTACGAAACGAAGATATGGTTATATTGCAGTACTAAGTAAAGCTAAACAAAGCGCGCTATTTTTATATAATTTTTAAAGATAACTCAAATATAGAATGAGGTATAATCAATATATTTGATGATAGAATTCAAAGTGGATTTACTTATATGAGAGAAATTGAGATTGATTTGGAGTGCGGATTTTTGATGTTAGGTCTCAGTCTCGACGTTTACCTTGTCTTTGTGGCCACGAATTGAAACTTCAGGATCATGCTCAAAACCTTTAGATTGCTAGTGAAATACTAAATACTTAAGGTCATTTTCCAAACGAATTGCATTATTGATCCATAATTTTATGAATATGCAAGTATCATCTAAACAAAAGTGGGACAGCTTGCCATGCCTTTAATGATTCAATGGGAGCAGTTCGTAAAATTTGTTGTTAAAAAGTAAAATCTGAAAGAAGGAACTAGCCAGTAATTAATATCGCAGTAAAATTTTCAGCATCTCCCAGGGAATTCAGACGATATTTTAAGCGCGAGCTCGCGAGGAAGTAGAGAAATATGATGATTCATCTAACAAGAGTTAGAATCATCGAAAATTTCGAAACCATGCACAACATATTACGAAACACCTGTTAAAAGTTATTATTTAATGAGTCAGAATAGTGTTTGGAGTCGACATATGATAATAAACATGCCTCTATCTGCAGTACAACCATCCGCTCGAGTGGATTGCATACGATGAACCGTATCCAAAGCGTAGAAAGACGCGACATTAACAGCGAAAATTATATAGTGTTATTGAAACATTTGGAAGTCGTGGAAAAACGGTTGATGAAAACAAAAAACAAGTTGATGAAAACAATATGCAAATTGTATAAATTGGGCTTCGACTTAATTCCGCCCCCATCGTATTCTCCGAATAGGATCTTAGCGACTTTTTGCCGTTTTTCAGAACTCAAAGAAATGTTCGTTGTTAAGAAATATGGCCACAGCGACAAGGTAATGCCGAGACTGTTTAAAACTGTTACAATCTGAATTTCTCTCATTCAAGTAAATACACTTTGAATTCTATCATCAAATATATTGATTATACCCCATTCGATATTTGATTTACCTTTAAAAATTATATAAAAATAGTGCGCTTTGTTTAGCTTTACTTATTACTGAAATAAAACTGCTGCGTTGCTCTAGTTTTACCAGAAGAGAGGCGATCGCTAATTTTTACATAATATATTTTATTTAACTTTTCGCAAGAGTTTGGACTATAAATACTGAAAAAAATTAATTGTGATAAATTTAGAGTGCGAAACTTTAAAGTAAATTTCAGACCTTAGCAGGAAATATTTCAAAGTTGCAGTTATTACTAGGAGAAAAATTTAAACTGCTTACCTTTTGAATGAGCATCTGACAGGCGAGTATACCCAGGGACCACCAATCGACTGCATGACCGTAAGGCTCACCACGCAACAACTCCGGCGCTGGCAATGAGAAATGAAAACACACATGTATTGTTTGATGAAGTATGTTTGAGCTGGTGTTATTGTGAAATAAAACAATTTTTATAATTATTTACATTTACTTAATATGTTTAGAAGCAAAAGAGATAAGCAAAAATGTTATTATATTCGTTTCAGTTAAAACGAAGTACTTTTCAGAACAGAATACGAATATTCATTATACGCCCTGGTGGTCCTACTTTCAAATCTAATGTTTAGCTTAAAAATGTGTTGTTATGGAAGCAAGTGGTCTTCACAAATATTTACGATGTATTGACATTAAAATTATCCGAGATTAAAACTATTTTCTGTTGCATGTGAAAGTTCATGTTATGCGAGTTTTTCGCTAATACTTTGACTGGACAACAGTTCTTTCTCTTCCAAGACATTTGAGTTTACGTAACCAAAGCGTATCCGGATTTACACAAAGTTAGTGACGGCCTCTACAACAAGAATGCGTAAACATTTTTACGATTATTAAGCTGAAATAACAACCACAATAATATCTGGGTTCAATCCCTATAAGGAATGCTATAAGTTTTGAACCTCATTTCAAGCGATTTTTACTTTCTAATTTATTTTGCTATTTTTTAAAAATAGTAGAGAATTTGTCAAGAGATTTCAGGGTCTACACAAAAACCGAAACAGACCCATTTGCTTATAATTTATTTCCGGCAAATGACTATAAATTCGTTAGCATTCTTAAAGACTATTTGGTGAGTGTTATTGCCGCAACAACAGCCTTTGTAGTTATTTGCTTTGCGAATATTTGGTTTTTATCTTTAAGCTTAGTTTGTCAAAATGCTAAAAGCAACAACAATCAGTTGGGAATATGGAAGCATGCACGCAGATTTTGTTTTTGTCCATGTGCCACCACTTTGGATGAATCCGCTTTGAATGAAATGCAAATATTAAAACTGAAAACATTTTATAAAAAATAAATGAAATTAAAAGCATAACAAAATAATTCTAGCCGAATTTTACACAGTAAATACCACTCCATATATTTGTATGTATGTATATTAAATTCTCCGTCCAACCCGATTTTTTTTAGGAAACGGAAGAAATGAAAATGTCAAATTTATGTGCAATAAAATCAAAAGCAACAGACGAACACACAAACAAACAAACAGACAGACAACAGTGGAGGGGATAAAACTGGACCAACGCCGAGCAAAGCGCACTAAATATTCCGTATAAATAACAATGCAATTATTTGATATTTTTTAAAAATTCTGTTTACTTAATATATTTACACATTTCATTTTTCATTTCTTGAATTTTGTTTTATATATTTTTTTCTTGTTGCATTCATTAGGCATACACAACTAAATGTACAATTATTTTATATATGTATGTATATATATATTCATTGCTACAACTAAGTGATTAATGCTTTAAATATATATAATATTTGTATATGGTAGAAATCGTCGTAAACACCATTACTATTATTGTAGTAATTATAATTTAATTACTACATAATTAATATGTCTATTACAATTATGAACTATTCACGAATTGAAGAGATTAATCGCCACAAGTATTTGTTTTACTTATGTTGCAAGAAGTACTTTAATTTCTCGCTTTAGCATGATTTAAAAACTTTAGACATTGTAAAAGTTCAAATTCATTATTACTTAAAAAATAGATTAGGTTTTAAAATTACAAGAAAAAATTGCCATTTCTATGCTAGTTAAAGTAAATATTACATATATATATATATCTGCTCGGCTAAACATTTAGTTTGTTTCCATATACTCATCATCATCATTATCATCATCATCATCATTTTCATCATTGTCCTCATCAAATTTTATCAGTTGCTTTAAATACATACAAACATACATACATATGCATGAATGTGTATGTAGGTATGAATACAGGTATGTTTACAAGTGTTAATTAATCACCTAAAATTAACTACAGTATATATGAATCACAATTCTTTTTGTTGTTCTATCAATTATTACTGATGTAGGCAAACTTAGACAACAGTTAAACATAATTGATATTCTTATTTTCACTAAAAATGAGCCTTTTTTATTTTTTATTTATAAATCCTATTAGTTTAAATAATAGTTTGTGATACGCAGTTGTTTGCAATATAAAAAAATTAAACAAAAATAAATTACTACACGCAATATTAAGAGATATTTCATCAGATTTACCTACTGACTAATGGTAATGGCGTATGGATACATATATGTATATACGTTATGTCGCATACCTTTTACACCCTAGCTTTATTCATTCATTTTGATTTTCAACAAGAATGCATTGATTCTTCTCTCATACTAAGAACAATATATATATGTACATGCATAGTGTCAATACTTTTGTGTATTTTAGCATTTACATATACATATGTATGTATGTACGCACATTTGGTGCGAGTGTGTGTGTGTTCATCAATCACTTATTTAGAAAGTAGACAAATTTTAATTAAATTTTATTAATTTGTTCACAGTTTTTGCGACTAATCGAGATTGAAAACCTAACGGTAAAATCGTTGTTGCACTAAATAATTGTAATAGAATTGGAGTTTCTCGCTAAATACAAGTATGAATCACTTTCTTACAACAAAGCTTTACGTTAATTTGTTTACCAAAATACAGCTATATACATACATAAGACATGAGTTGTCAATAGCTCAAAGAAACATTGTTAGCAATTTCATTATTTCTTTTTTTATGGTTTTTGTTTTCTTTCTACTAACGGTAAATAGCTGCTATTACACTGAATTTATTTGCTCATTTACATTTACATGTTTATATTTATCAGTATATGTGCTTATTGCATACATATGCATGTGAGTGTGTTTAGAGCTTGTTGCTTTGTTTGCTTACAAAGCTAAAATTAATTTTATTTATAATTTTAATATTTCTACATATTTATTACTGCTGAATTGCAGCACTCAATTTTTCTCATTTTTTTATATTTTATTTATATGTTTAAGATTTTAGTTTAAGAATATTTAGAACAATGCTCTTTTGTTTAAGTTCGGAGATGTTACAATGTGGTGCTGCAAAATATAATTTAGTATATACTCGTATGTATGTATATATTGTATTATTGTTTTATATATTATACGCTGTTCATACATATGTATATGGATCGAGTTGGTGGACTGTGTTAAAGGTTTGACATAATTTAGGTCCCAAAAAGTGGCTAATTATATACACGTGTAAAATTCAAGTGTTGCCTAAGAGGTGGATAAACACTTGTGAGTATAAAATATATTACAGTATATGTGTGTGGGTGTAAATGTGGGCGTGGGTTTGTGCTTAAGGACCGTATTTTAAAAGTGATGCAATAAATTGGTTATTTTGTTGTTGGTATTTTTTCAATATAAATTCCAACATATGCATAATTTACTCAAATCATATTTAACGGTATTTTCAGTGTTCGCATGGCGACTGTTTCAAATAGTTTCAAGTATTTTGATTATCAAATTCAATTTAACTTCAAAGTTTACTCAACTTTAAACAGATTAAAATTAATAAAAATAAATTTAAAAATAAAATGCATGCCAAGGCTTAAGAATTCATATATAATTATTAATTTTTATTGAGTTTTCATTACTCATCAGATGTGTGGAAAAAATGTTCCTTTAAAAAACTAAAAACTATTTTGTACAGCGTAATAGCACGTAGATTGCTACATGGTTTTAGACGTTGGGGTATGGATTGAATCGATTCGATTTCTAAAAAATGTTTAAACGCATATATTCATATACATATATTTATAAATAGATGTATATATATTTTCATACCCACTCACTCTAAGATTTACATTTGTCGACGCATTTTCATTAAAAAAAATTTTAAAAAATATTAATACAATTTTTACTTTTCACCCAATAAAGGCAAATTATTTGTATGCATTTCAGTTAAGCTTGCATTCGCCGCTACATTAAAGCAATAACAGCATTTGCTCTAAATAGCCTTTGCAACTGCTCATTTGTTTTTATTTTCAATGCATTGCTTTTGAATTTCGTTTTTAATATCCAATTAGGTTTTTAAAAAAGAAAGTATAGAGTGCGAATATAGTAAAATTTTAAAATGTTTTTATTTCATTTATGTGTTGCTGTAAGTGCAAGCACATTATCGACACATGAGTCTCTTTAAGTTTAATATTTTTTCTTTCTCATTTCTGTTTTTTCACGTTTCATACACAAAACACAACAATGAACAACATCAATGGTACACACTAAAACACATCTACATTTATTATGCATATTACTCGCACTTCCTTCTTCATCGTGTTTATTACAATTCATTTCATAAAATTCATAAAAACGTAAACTACTTAGTATCATGGGTAGTACGTTGGGTTTGGTGCCTTCGTTAAATTGATAATAATTCATTCGCTACAACAGAATAATCAATCTATAGCATTTATTGTGCTATTACTTTAATAATTTTTACATTTTTTTCAATTGCTCGTGCTTACAGTGGTTATTTTTAGGCTGTTACATATCAAATTATAAAATACAGTATAGCAGTTCATTAGCCCTTGCATTGCTACTACAAAGAACATGCAGTAGAAAAAATATATATTAAACTTACAAAACAAAAATTATAAAAGTACTTAAGGAATACGAACAACCGCATGGATACGCAGTTCAAATCAAATACACGCTTTAGCTGTACATCTGGTGATTATAAGGCTTAAGTTATAGAACTTAGAAATAAAAACTTCGCATATATATCTAATTGAACGAGTTCAAATCAAGATCAAGATCACAAAATCATAACAAATAAAATATAAGCAAAACTTATTGAGAATGAGTTCCGTGTAACCCAATTTAATGTAGGTTAATATATTTTCTATGCAAGGTACGCTGACTTAAAAAATACAACTTAACTTTAAGTTAAAAAAGTTTTAATAACATAATAATGGATAACGTATAAAAAAAAACTAAATTAATTATGCAGGCCAGTGCATAGACAAAAAAAAAATAATAATAATAAATAAAAATTAATTCAAGACACTAGTGTGTATAAAACAAATATTGAACTCAATGTCGCATTTAAGATCAAAATATTTTAGGTTAACAGAATTTTACAAATTTTTAAATTTTCAATTTAAATTTTGTATGTAAAAAATATTGGCAATGCTATGACAACACTTTTCTGAATTGTGGCATTGTTCGCTTTATGCATTATCGACTTTATATTTACGAGTAATTACATTGATAAACTTGAAACTCAGAATAATATTATTTTCCATATTTAGTAAGAGCATTGCAGCTGCAATTTGCAATATTATTTATCATTATTGATTTTGTGGGGTTTTATACTTTATACAGCGTCTTGGTAATACTACACAAACTGACAAGCAACCAGCAAGAGAGCGCTCAAGTGCAAATTTCGTAGAAGCTTGAGACTAATTCGCAGTTAATCTTTAAACATCAACACTTTTGTGTCTTTTTTTTAGTTTTTTTTTTTTTTTGCTTCTATTCATACTTTTTACGGCACACTTCAGTCATGATAAATTTAAAATTTAGTCACCACTCAACGTTAAAGCTTGAAAACAATCAAAAAGGCGTAAGCAGATTACATTGTTGAAACGAGTTGATGAGATTTGTCAAAATTAGTGGTGCTCATTTAGCACAATTTTCACTCATCATTTTTGCGCTTCTACGCTTACGCTCTCACGAATCAAGCGCTCCTTTGCAATTGGTTTTAGGTGTTTCAGTTTGCGTAGGGTGGAACACACGTACGTTACAAGTCCATTTAGCCGTAAACAATTAACAATTAAGCTGAGTTTAGCAACTATCTATTTAAATGTATATTGTATTTCAGCATTCAGCGTGCTAACTGGTTGGTTGGGTGCAACTAAAATGAGCCAAGGCGATTGTGTTGACATAAAAACAGCAAAATCATGCCACCCACAACAGCCAAAATTGATTTGCGCTCGCTATGCTTAGCACCTATACAGGTGGTTTGGAGCGCGTTCAGCTCCATGTTGACATCACTCAACGCTCTGCTACGGTGTGCTCGGCTGACTTGAGAAATCATAATACTTGTACCCTTATTGAAGTACTTTCCACCGGCCACAACAATCGTGTCCTTAGCATATACAGGCTGTAATTCTTCGATTACTTGCTGTTGTGGTTTCTCTTCATGCTGTTGTTGCTGCTGTTGTGACTGTTGTTTCTGCTTTTGTTGGCGGTGGCTACGCCCACTCGCAAGCATTACACGTCACAACGTAAATGTCTCCTTAATTATCTTCTTAACGGTATTTGTTACCGAGGGCGTTTGTGAGCCAGCAGTCGTGTAATCAAACTTAAAGAGATACGGCTGTACATCGGGATATGAAGTGTCGAAAATCAAATCTAATTCACTTTGACTTGGCGTTTTCGGTACATAATCCGAACGATTCATTAGCTCAGTGATATATATAACTTTTTCAGTTAAAAGATCGGAAACGTTTTCTCTGCTGAGTTGGCGATCGTCTTCATTTTCATACTTTATGAGATCTAAATGAACTGTCCATACCTCCCATGGTATACACTCTTGCTGGAAGAGCCAGCGCGATTTGCGCTTCTGAAAGAATTCCAAGCTTATTTGGCCGGAACCGCAACTTTCATTTGAACGTAACTTCTCGCTGAAAACGTTGACGGCTCGTTTTACGGTGCGCAACAGCCCTTCGGAAGTGCAGCAAACGTATGTGAAATCAATGAAATCACAATCCACGTCGGTGTAGCCAATAGTGCCGATGGAATATTGAGCATCCCCTGTATACATGTATTTGCCTTGGCAGCGATGGAAAAGAACCGTATGAAAGATGCTAGCAACAGCTTCGTCCACTTGCCGCCCTTCGATGGTGAGGTCGAAAACCTGCGAGCGAGCGTTCATCGTGTTGGGGAATAGGGGAAATGTGTTCGCGACCAGTTGATGACGGTGTTATGTTTGTAATTTGACACTCTTCGATGACAGGTACTAATTAAGAGTTAATTTCTCTCACCACATTCCCCAGTTTATTTCAAAAATTTATGTTTTCTAATGTTTTTTCACTAAGCATTTAAATAACTTAAACGAACCGATTAAATTAATTCAAAATTTGTACAGTTTTTGGTATCTAAATAATTGATACGTGCTTTTCTTCCTAAACAATATGTTATTTTTTCCTTTTCTTCTGTTTTCAACACAGTTGTCGGTTTGTTTGTTGTTGCTGTTCGCTTTGTTAACAGTTAGCTATTTCTTTTGTTATTGTTTCTTGCACAAATCTGCGTTTTCATCAAACTATTTTTAAATATGGTTGTTTGAAAGGTTTAAAACTGTTTTGTTTAGTAGCCCTTTTTCTATATCGGATTTACCGTTAAATACATTCTATTTATATTAACAAGGATTGCTTTTGTCATTTGGTTCAAATCGTACCCATATATTGGAAAGTGCCGCACATAGTCCTTGTTGTTGCACCTAAGCGAAGCCACTTACTAAGTCCGAAATCCGTTATTTTTATGTGAAAGTTGCCGGTCAGCAGAATGTTTTCCGGTTTAACATCACGATATATTACACCGGCATTATGGAGAAAGTCTACAGTATCCCAAATAGAAATCATACAGTTATTAAAAGGATGAGTACCAATATGCAAAGAGGTTAATTACCAATAGCCAGTGCAATTTCCGCTAAATATATCCTTATGAGATCCAATGAGAAGTGAGTTAATTTAGAGAAGAGTTCACCATTCGGCACATATTCCGAAACTGTAACGAGTGAAACAGTAAAGTGATTAATATTCATAGACAATGTTTTAAAAATAGGATAATTTGAATTAATTTACCAAAAAAATAAGTAAAAAAAAATACAGGAAAAATAATCTAATTCCTCACTTAAGATTATTTGGACTCTGATATCTTCTATTATAAAAAAAAACTTGCATTTGAAAGCAACGACTGTTATCTAGTTGAATTCAATAAAAACACTTCAACAAACTTATATACGGTACATACATTGATGTTATTGTCATAATATTGGGCCCTAGCTCAAAGCGACCACTACCAATATGAGTTCCTGTTAAGACGTAATATATATCGAACGTACATATATTTGATAGTATTCTCCGAAAAATTTAAGTTAAACCGGCAAATAGTTTCGTAGATAGGAGCGTATTTGTAGGAATTTTTTTAGCTTAGTATAATCGGCTGCAAAATTTAAAAGCGGTTTTTCTCGAAATGAAGCAATAAGATGATTGATAATAATTTCCGAAGGCACTTATAGTAGGATTTTAATTTAGTATTTATCATACAATTTCATAATGTATTGTTAATTTTTAATCATCTTACGTATATGCAAGTTACGACGATTCTGCCATGAATCCACTTGTTGCACAATAAACGAATGGTGACCGCACAACTTTTGAATATCCGCTTCGTCTTTTATTTGCTGCACACTGTTCTCCTCGATTATCTGTAAAAGCCATAAGTGCACAAGTTAATAATTGCAAGAAGCAAAAAAAAAGTAATAACGGCAAAAAGCAAAAGCGAGTAGTTAACGCAAATTAGTCATAAGATACAATAAAAAGATCCGATTGTGAAATACATGTTTACGTCCAATGAAATAAGACATTTACGCATTTTACTTACTTTGGACTTTTTCAACACTTTGAGTGCATAAATAGGCGCAGGATGTAATGGTGTTGCCGAGCTGTTTGCGGCTTCAGTCGTTTGTGGTTGTGTCAATTCTTGCGCGTAGCGCTTATTAATTACTTTGAAGACAACACCGAATGCACCCTTGGCCACCAAGTCTATAATGTGGAATTGATCGTTGCGACTGGCTTCCTTAAAATGTGAACTGAATATGGCATTGGTAAGTGGCTTATGCCATTGGGTCTTGGAGCGACGCTGCTGTGCCGATGTTAAGCTATTGAGAATACAATATTATTATATACAAATATATTAATAATAATAATAAGCACATAGACATATGTACATACATAACTAGTTAAACGGTCAAATACCTTGTTTGTGTGTTTGTACATATAATTTAGGTTCAATTACCTTTTTCTGGTTGACTTATTGCGATTGTGAAATGAATTCCTATTAGCACCACCAGAAAAGCTCCAATTCAGACGGCCACTTAAGCTGCCAAAACTCCAAGCGGAAGCCTGTAAATGCGCGAAAAAGAGTTTTAGATGTTAAACAATGTGTTTATAAAAAAAAAAATTGTTTACAGTATTTTTTTTTTTAAATGCACTCTAGCACTAAAATAATCAATGGCCCGTTTACCGTTCGCATCAATGAAGAACCGTTAAGGCAGTCAGTCATTAATTAAAATTGATATGATTATGTTATTTATAAATTCAACGTTGATACAGAGCACTGAACCTTCGATAATGGCATACGTGCACATTTGGCGATTTGAATTTGTGCGCTTCAAACTGTGCGCAATTAAATTCATGTACTCCAATTAATTGCTTGTTGGATTTGAAGTGCTGCTGATTACCGGACAGATTTAATTTAGCACAGTCGGAGGCAAAAACATTACTTTGATTGGTTGGGCGCGTTGGTAATACAGAGGTGATTGGCGAATTATGACAATATAATATGACACAGTTTTATATATTTTTGTTGTAGCTCGTTCTAACGGTTTGCTTTTTGTGGCGGATTTCACACAGCCTAAGCGTTTATTGGTGTCATTATATTGTTGTTATTACTTTTCGAATACTTTATTATACCAGTAGTAATTATTTCATGCGAAGAATGTTTGTATGTGTGTGTGTGTGTCGTATACTCATTTACATAATACCAATAATATTGCTGAGCGAATTGAAAGTTGTAATGGCATAAGAAATGAGTTCGAAAACAAATATGTATGTTCGTGCATTTTACGGTATTGTATAATGTCGTAAACTATGTTATGTACTATGTTATCAGGAAAATAACATACTTACATACTAATGTTGTACTGCAAGCGATTTTCTTTAACAACAACTATACCATATTGGGAGCACATGAAAAAACAGTATATTTTCATGCGCAATTTTTATTTTCATATATTTGTGTTTACATGCAGAGTATAAAACACGAAGTTACAATAAAGCAAGGTAATAAACAACAAGTTATTAGCGCTGAAATATAACTACGTACTGGAAAAATATGTAAGCATGATGTTTTCAATAAAGTAATTTAGATTTGTTGAGCGAAAATGTCGTCAAAACGTATTGTACTAAATATAGCAGGCAAATATAAACAGAAAATAAACAAATAGTTAAAATGTGCAAATATTTTGTGGTAAAATATGTGCAAATATTTTAAAATCAAAACTAATACTACACACATATGTAGTGTCTGTCTTGGCTATGAACACTTTAGCACTGTAAGTTACGTTAAAATAATGCATTTCATTGAAATTATTTTAAAAAAATAGCAATTTTTGTGAAGCAACAAACTATTTTAAGTCAATTTTTTTGTCTTTGCTACGCCTTTTTTTCTAAATTTATTTATTTAAAAACTGCTAATGCGCTTCAAGAACACTTCCGGTATTCAATTTAATCACGCTAAAAAATATGTACTTTGCACTTAGAAAAATACAATTTTTGTTTTTACTTCTTTATATAAAAACAAGAAAAAACGTTAACTTCGGTTGCGCCGAAACTATAGTACCCTTCACAAATACAAAGGCCCCTTACAAGAACTTGATTCCGATCGTTCAGTTAATATGGCAGCTATATGCTATAGTCATCCGATCTATACAATTTCTTCGGAGATTAGATTAATGCTTTAAATAATAATACATGCCAAATTTCGTGAAGATATCTCGTCAAATGAAAGAGTTTCCCATACAAACACTTGATTCCGATTGTTCAGTTTGTATGGCAGCTATATGCTATAGTCATCCGATCTGTACAATTTCTTCGGAGATTAGATTACTGCTTAAAATAATAATACACGCCAAATTTCATGAAGATATCTCGTCAAATGAAAGAGTTTCCCATACAAATACTTGATTCCGAATGTTCAGTTTGTATGGCAGCTATATGCTATAGTGGTCCGATATCGGCCGTTCCGACAAATGTGCAGCTTTCGAGATAAATCAACTCAGCTCGTCACGGTGATCATTTATATATATACTTTATATGGTCTCCGACGTTTCCTTCTGGGTGTTACAAACTTCGTGGCAAACTTAATATACCCTGTTCAGGGTATAAAAATTGTTTGCATATTTTATTGAAAGTTAAAATATATAAAATACAATATGCATTCCTTGTAGTTTGACAATATTTTCAACAAAAATAGTTTTATATGGAAGCATATTGTACATAAATAAAAAGTAATAAAAAAGCAAATAGTTTTCGAATATGTTCGTGACTAAATACGCTCGTAATGCAAATAAGTGTATTTTAGATGTTTTGTTCGTGTAATTCAAATTGACAAAAGCCTGTATTAATTTCAGCATTTTAAATCAGTAATCAATTACATAAATTAATTTTAAAAAAAAAAGTAACTCTCAATAGTAAATTCCATTAGCTTTTCGTAATCACTGGTGAATCTTATCAAAATTTGTCACTGATACCCTTTGAAATGGTAAAAAGAAAAAAATTAGATTGTTTTCGATATTGCAGATTTATAAGTTTTTGCGTTGAAACATTTAATATTTACATATGTATGTATGTATTATATGCATCATAAGAACAGAACAACTTTTAACAACTTAAAATTTAGTCTTGCAGTTAAAAATGTTACACAGAGTAAGCTTTTTGGAAATTTTAAAAACCAAATAAATTTCAGAAAATCTTATTCAATATACTATATAACTCAGCATGATTAAGAAAAGTTTCGGAAGTCAAAAAACTGCACAGCATTTTACACATTTTTAAAGAGTAACAAAATAAATCGCTTACTAATAAATGCGCGAAGAAAATAACTTTATCGGCATATTCTGCAAATAAAACACGTTTAATTAACGGTAGCAAAAAACTCTCCAAATGTAAAATTGTAATCAGCTGATGTTTGTTTACTTTTAATATGCATACGAAACCTTTCTCACTTTTACAACAAGTAATTCCCCACACGGTGTGGTGAGTTGTGAGTTACGCGTGTTGAGGACGTAATAAGGCTTTTTTCAATGTATACACATATGTAAGCATGTGTATTCGTACTAGCAGTTGAATTGATGAGATGTAGCAAATTGAACAGAAACAGAAACAGATTTTCAAACATTTCTGCTCTTGATTCAAGTGAACAGCAACAGAATAGATACTATTGTACATACATATGTACATATACAATTATGAAGTTTTTGTGCTAAAAGTTTTTATTTTTAGCACACTAACAAAGACTTTACGGCATTTCCTGTCAATTATATGTTTTTGTCTCCGCCGCTTTGCCCACATATGTACATACATATACATATAACGTTTTTTTTTGCATATTCCCTTTCGTTAGTTGATCGCTCGCACATAGTTTTTGTAGAATAGAATATAGAGAATAGAAAAAAACAAAAATCCCATTGGATCTGCTTAGTTTTTATGCTTTATTTTTGATATTTTTGACGCTCTTTCGCGCATTTTTGGCTATTCACTGAAATAGCAGTTTTTTCTTTTCTTCGACTAAAACATTTTGAAATTTGTTTTTGATTGATTGAGTTGAATATTATAATTTAAGTTACAATGCACTATAACAATGGAACTTTTTTAATTTTAGTGGGTAGATGACCTCACTGTTCCAAGGAAGTTAGACCTTTTACCGCTGAGCTAACATCGAAGGCGGCAGTTGAATAATAATTTGAATCCGTGAAGCCCACGAAAGGTGCATTTACTTAGCCAATCTAATCTAATCTAGCCAAAGACACATCAAAGCCTAGTGGGAGTTTGTCAAAAGCCATTTGAACTGGCCAATTTAAAAATGGCGTAATATCTTTTAGACAGATGAATCCCAACTGGTCTTGTTTGGTGGAACAGCTGCTAGACAGTATGTTCGTGGACTCCCGAACATGGAGAATCTTCCAAATTATACGGTCAAGACAGTAAAGCATGGTGGCCTTATAAGTTTAGTATGGGCCTTCTTTTCTTATAGCTGTGTGGGCCCAACAAATATGATGGACGGGATCATGGATCAAAATGTGTATGTGGAGATATTAAGGAACGCTATGCTATCTCATGCCAGTTGGTCCAGTAAGTAAGTCCACCTTAAAGCATTCCAGCAGTATAACGATCGAACTCACTCCAGCAATTGGCTAAAAATTGGCGTAGCCAAGAAAATATTGTTTTAAAACCATGGCCAGCTCAGTCCTCAGATCTCAACCCCATAGAAAACTTTTGGGGAGACATCAAATGCCATGTTTCTAAGCAATCCCCGTCTCCTAAACCGCAGCTTTGAGGTTGTTCAAGAGGTACGGGCGCAGATCTAAGCTCAACGGTCAAAGCATATCTTCCTTGGAGCAGTGATATCCTCTACCCACTAAAATTAAAAACTTTCCATTGTAACTTAAATTATAATAATCTACTCAATCACACTCACTATGTACAAATTTACATATTTTTCGGCACATGTACAGGGACTTGATTAGAGATTAGATAGGTGACACAATTTCTTCATAGCAATAACAAATACAATGCCCGCTCTCTTCAAACAGACGCAAAAAATGCCACGCGGTATTTATGGTAAATCCATTTCGAAGTAAAAAAAAAATATAAAAAAAAAAACGTAGACACAATAATAACAAAACGGCTAGTGTTTTGCATTAGAATGCCACTATCAGCGCGACAATACCTAGTCAACAACAAAAAAACGAGCATTAATAATAATAAAAAATAAATAAACACAGAAAAAAAAAAACAAAAACAAAATTACACGTGTGTAACTTTGTTGTTTGTGTGCTCTACAGTCGTCGCTGTCGCGTTGTAAACACATATTACTTTTTGTTGTTGTTGCTGCTGCTTGTGGTGGTGTCACTTGTGATTACTCAACAATTTTTCCACAGCACAGAAAAAATTATTGTAATTACAATACAACAGAACGAGAGAAACAATAACATACGCCGCGGAGCGGTACTGAATCTTGATGCACTTCACTAGACACGATTCAATTACACATTCAAATGAAGTTGCTCGGTTGGCAGGCGGGCGGACGGGCGTACGAGCGTTCAGCCAGCCGGCTGTGGAACACGCGTATGGCGCGACGTTGGTCTGCGCAATTTTTTACGTACGTCAAACTAATGAAAATTGGTAATGAGCAGACGAAACTGTCAACTAGTTTACGCCAAGTACTTCAGCTTACCCGCTTTGAGCGCGTTCTTCAATCAACTAAGTTACACGATGCTGCAGCGTTCTTTAATGTTATGACTGCGATGTGACTTATTTTATTATGCGGCTTTGGTTAACACGAACAAGTATCGCTAAGTGGAATATTTATGTTTCTATTTCAGCGCACAAATATTCTATTTAACAGTGTATATTTTTATTATTTATATTTTTATAATGCTGCTTTTGCGTATTCACTAACTTTTGCTGGTTTTGTTCGGAATACGGTTGAATACGTTATGAGCCAGAGAGTTGGGCAGAGCGACCAGCTAGAGTCGCTAATGTTGACTGACGCGTTGTTAAGCGTGCCAACAATGGCAAACGTGCCGAATCGAAGAGCAAAACAGAGCGTCCACAGACCTGCGCGTGTGGCTACTAGCGTCAGCGTTGCGCTGCTAAGCGACTACATAGTACATACATAGATACATACCTATGTACATACATTTACCGCGCTCCTCTCACCTCAGGCGTTGACGCTGACGCTGTCGTTGTCGGTGTTGTCACTGCTATTGACGCTTTTATCGCCACCTTCGTCACAATAACGCAGCTCTATTTTCTTGTGAAGCGTGCGCCGATGAGCGGGTTGAAATCACCACTCTGAGATAATTAAGCAGCTGGCTAAGCGATTGGTAAGCTAACCGCTTGTTTTTGTAATCGAAACGCAATTGCTCGACAATGAAACGCTTTCAGGGTCTCAATCGATACCCTGCTAACAAGCATTATAATAATGTCTACAATGTCGCAGCTTTCATTGAGATGGTGAGAGAACTCGGTCGTCTATAGCCTCGTCTGCTTGACTCCCGCATGTAATAAGGAAATCAAATCCAATTTGGAAACGACGAGTGAAGTAAGCGACGTCTGCCATACAGTATAACGCCGATAATACGTACTCCATATTTTAATGCTGAGATTAAAAATTAGAAATCGACAATTTTGCTTTGTTCCTCGGTTACGGGTGCATATTTACGAAAACAAATATTATAACCGATTTAAATTCAAGAGTAAATAATACAATGTATATACATATATTTTCCATAGCCTGCTACTCGTTTCACCAAAATCTTTCATTATACATATATTTATTTTAAACTAATATATAAAGCTAATTCTACGATTTTACAAAAAATGTTTTGATTTACAAGCAATTTGGGAGAGTTGCTCTTGTTGACTTTTTCATCCTTTTTGTACACTGAACACTGATCAGCATGATGAGCTGAGTCGATTTATTCATGTCCGTCTGTCTGTATATACACGAATTAGTCGCACTGATCAATCAAAATCAAGTCCCTGTATGGAATTTTTTTTAATTTGTGAAGGTTATTATAGTTTTGGTGCAGTCCGATGTTAACGTTTTTTCTTGTTTTTATGACCGCAATCTTATCTATATTACAGAGAAATTTATTTGTTGACTACCTCAATCGGCAATATACATAATAAAAAAACATCTGAAGAAGTAATAAGAACTGAGCACTAACGTAAAGAAACGAAAATCTTGTAGTTTCTACGAATCATAATGAAAGTCAGTTCGAAAGTAAACTAATCTAAAGTAATAAAAGAGCTTAACTTTATTTATTTGGGTCTGACTGTATCACCACGTTGTCGGGTGTTTTAGAAAAATAGAATATCAAAAACCAGTTGGCGTAGACAAACTACTTTTACTGCGACGTGAGAGCGAGCGTTTATCAATACAGCGACTATGGCGAGTGAAAAAAGTTTTGCTGATAACGAGTGATGCAGCGGGGAATACTCAGACAACAGCTAAACAAAACTGTCTCCGACAAGGCGGCCAAGGTGTGGACATAAGTACAACAATAAAGTAAAAAATTAAAACAATTAACAAGAAATATACGTTAAGGCAACCACAACAAATGAAACAATAAAAGTTTGAAAACAAAAATGTTATAACAACAAATCCGGCAAAGTAAATGACAACAAAAAAGTGAGCATGATGAAATTTTCACTTGACCGAAAATCATCAGCGCATCATTTCATAGGGCACATTTGTAAGCATTTTGAATGAGAGAATGCTCACTCATACATTTAGGCCTACAAAATTGTATTTTAAGTAGAAATAGCACAAAGGGATCGAGAGAATTAAAGAATATTATTAAATAAAGTCACGACGAGTTCCATACAAAGATTCATTTATATTTACTTTCGTACTTAAGGCGTTTCAAGGCCGTGGTTTTAGCAAACTACATATGTATGTTATAAATCTACTTATACATACACATTATTAGACTATATTCATAAGTATGTATGTAGGTATGTGTGTATGGCCAAACAATGTGTGTATATAATGTAGGGGTTTATAATCATTTTCAAGTGCGTAATTTAAATTCACGACAGCAACATGTGCCATATACATATGTGGGTATGTATAGCCTCTATTCTTTATTTCTAATCATATACCGTACATTGCCCGATTCAGGTGAATCAAGTTTGTATGCAAAAATAAAAAACTAAAAACAAAAAAATCGATCAATTGGTTGATAAAAAACATTCTAAAATAAAAAAAATGTACGTAAAAAATTAGAACAATAGTTTATATATAATAAAAGGGATAGGTAAGTGAAAAATAATTAACTGTTATTTACTGCTTTTTTAATTGCAAAATTATTCCAAAGTAGCTCTATGTTTGTGTACTTCATATGTATGTATGTATATTCATATACAAGTATGTATTTGTCATGGCGCTGTGCTGATGAATGTCCGAGCGTATTGCGGCGGGCGTTCTTTTGTTCTTTTTCCAAAAAAAAAATTATATGTAGGAACAAATAAATGAAACATAATTAAAAATGGGTTTTTTAAAACAAGTCTAACGGGTTTTATTTATTTTCTTTAGGTTTTATCAAAAAGTAACTAACGCGAATATGAAGTATTTCAGCAGCATTTGGAACTTTATAAGCTTTTGGGTTCGGCGAAGCGCGTGGGAAGCTTAATTAAGTGTGACACTACAAAACAAAAATTGTTTTTATACATTTTGCATTTGCTCAATGGTGGTATATCGTCTGACTGTCTGTATACATATGTATGGTATACGCGAACTAGTTCCACTCCGTTCTGAGATATCGCTCACAAATTTTGCACTCGTCCCTTTCTCTCGTAGAAGCGGCTTATTAGCCCGAATCGCCGCTATCATACCGCTATAGCATATAGTACAAACTGATAGATCAAAATTAAATCATTGTATGGAGAAATTTTTTTATTTGACAAGACATTACAAGACACGAAATTTCTCCGAGCAAATAATTCAGATCGAACCACTATAGAATATAACTGCCTTACAAATTGAACTATCAAAATGAAGTTCTTGTATGGAAACTTTTTTATATGTAAAGGGCTTGGAACCGAAGTTTAGGTTTTCTAAAATTTTTTTTTATATAAACGTATATAGCCTTCTATGTAATGCCTGGAGCGCCCTAATATTATATGTATATATTATTTTACTTAATTTTATTTTATTCTATTCTCGTCGAATTTTCTTAACATTCATAAAATAGATTTCCAATGAGCAGTTGAATTAGCCATGGTGTTATTATGAACAACTCAAAATGCTCTATCCATGTGAAATGTGCTCGTAATGTTAACCAACACAATTGTATAAATATGTATGTTTGTACATATGTAGGTATACTTATAAGAATATTTCGAAAGCATTCCGCACTTTTCGAAACATTCTCACCAGCATAGAAAAAAAATTTAGCAGGTAGAAATTATAGTAAAACAAGTAGATCCCAACTTATTTAACATAGTATGTGTATGAATATATACTACTACATGTACTTTGTATATAACTCCATAAGTTTTGTACATTTCGACAAACATCTCTGCCCATTGACTCGCTGGAATAAATCAAAATATATGGATAATTAAGGACACCTTTAGGGATAAACATTTGTCAAACGTCACACTTTACGATATGTTCAAGTATTCATAGGTTTTAATAAACATTCACAGGTAAAAGACATAAAAACCGAAATATGTATTTCAATGAAGAAAAATTCACCAAATGTGTCTGTAATAGCAACAGGGGAGATAATGAAGAAACAGGTAAACAATTGTATGGTGTGATATTCAAACCCTTGCAGAATATAACTCCACCATGCAACACAACAATAATTATGGCAGTGGTAAAAGTGGTGTAAAATCGACACACTAAGTCCGTATATTATAGTAAAAATAAACGAAAAATATAGAACGTCATTTGGCAAATAATTTCTTACATAAAATATGTAAATGATTATAAGCAACGATTGAAATAACAGCAAAAAGTATTGTACGTAGGGTACATACTTGTAGTACGTCGCATACGCTTAAAGAGCAATTTTGGGGGTGGTGTGTCAGGAGGTAGAATCAAAAAATTGAACAACAGCAAATCACGAAGTTATTGAATGAAAATAGCAACAAAGGCAGAAATAGCACGAATCACATACACCTAACCATATATCTTTGCATGTACATGTATAAATGTTTACATATTTTAAGAAAATCTAAATATACACAAAAAAAAATGCTAACAAAAATACGATTGAACTTTTTTATATACATACATGTGCATATTCAATATATTCGCGCATGTTTGTGTATAAATGCAAATCTACTTAAAATTTAACAGCTGTTTTCGGTTAACAGACAGTTGAGCGCGGGACATAGAGGAAGCATTATTCGCGCAAAATCATTTTCTTTTGTTGTTCCTACGTTTCGCGGTGGTATATAACAAAGACACAGCTCTTCTGACTTTTATTACCTTTTTGCGCAGAAAAATAAGAAAACTACGCAAAAGGGGCAGTGGGAAAAATAACAACAGCAGAGCTGATTCGACGAGAAATGGTCGTTGAACGTTTGGCGACGCAGTTAAGACTCAGCTCACACTCCAGCAGCGCATTACGCTTTGCACATACAATACGAACATATCGAGATTGATGCCTTTTACCCAAGCGTTGCTGCTTTGCGTTACTTTAGCATACACGGACTTTAGCGGCAATAGCTACAGTTACTGCGTGCAATGACACTGACACTGTTAACGCATAGGCGCACGTACTTGAGGGTGGGTTTACATGGCTTCCTCTTGCTCTTATTCCTTTCTACCACACGAATACCAATTTCAAAGTACATACACACTAACGTACATGTTTATAAACTCTGCTGATGTGCTGTCGGTTTAGACGCTGCTGCCTAATGATGTCAACGAATAGATATTCAACATGACATGTTAAAGGCAATTAACTAACTGACCCCCAACGTAGTTCATATTAGAAAATAGCAACAAAAGCCATAATTCTACTGCTGCGTTTGTTGAGTAGAAGCACAAATGTTTATATTATGAATTATAATAACAAGGTTCTATTGCATACAAATGTGAGCAAGGATACAAATATGATTAAATTGCAATGTTAATATTCTCTAATTTAAGTCAATACCTGTCTAGAGCGCTGAGTTCCGTGATTGTTAGCAGCTGATTGCCCTGCACTGTTATGTTCTATTTCATATGCCTCTGGGTTTTTGCTGATGTTCGTACTTTTGCTTCGTGTTTTTTGAGTTTTGGGGTAAGAATAACTCTGCTGCTGTGGGTCTTCTTTATCCTGGACTTGTTCACTCAGAAGTTGTTTGGATAAACTCTCTTTCTGCTGCCGTTGCTTTGGCGACTTTGTGGTCTGCTCATTCCTAGACGCACTGACACTGTTTCCCATTAAAGTTTCCGTTTACAATACATTTATTGGGTTTGTTTTGCTTTCACCGTAGTTTTGTTTCTTTCTTTTCTTCTCTTAACGGCTAATCCTTTTTATAACTTTCCAAAAAAATACTCGGTGCTATTATTTCGTCGTTTGCTTTAATTTTCACTTTCTGATAACAAAAAAGTTGAAAGAAATTTTTCTTTTAACAAAACGCTTTTACAGCAATAAATTAAACGTTTTATTGAACTATTAGTTACGGCACACTTTAATTTAGATATTTATGTTTTCATTTTTGCTGTTAAACTATTGAATGAATTTATATTTGTTTTTAAAATTAAAGCGACCCTATAATATTATTTCACATCCAACAGCAAACGAGAAATGCAAACGAGTTCGGACCAATACATAAAATACAACGAATTGAAATTTTATAGGGCTGCCAGATGAAAATAATAATTAATCAGAAGATGATATTATATTTTATTTTAAAATTTAATAATCAATAAAATTATTGCAATATAATTTGCAATGATAAGAAACACAAGATTTTGATAAATATATAGCTTAGGTCCCCCAACTAAGCAGGCATCAAAAATTATTTTTTTTTTTTAAATCGTCTTATTTTTACGCGTAGATTACAAATTCGTGAGCGGAAAGTGAATTTTTTCAATAATTAATGTATATCTTTCAAAATTTATTTAACACACACATATCACATATTTAAGTCACTTACTTGTTGTTGTTGTAGCGGCAAAATTCTGTAGAATTCAGATCACTTAGCTGTAATTACCAGTTCAGCGTGTTAAACATTTTCTTACGAAAAAAATATACTGAAGAAATATAAGCCACAATTTCTTTTGCACCGGAAAAAAATAAAATAATTAATTTAAAAATTAAATTTAAATGTATTTATAAAAAAGTAAAAAAAAACTTTTTTTTTTTGAAATAATTAAAAAAAAAATGGAAATATTGAAAAAATTCACTTTCCGCTCACGGATTTGTAATCTACGTGTAAAAATAAGACGATTTAAAAAATATTTAATTTTTGAGGCCTGCTTAGTTGGGGGACCTAAATTATACATTTACCAAAATTTTACTAAATTCTAATTCTATCAAAAAATTTTTATTTTATTTTTTTCTAAAACCTCCATTATGACAAATTTATCTCAAAACTTACTTGTCGTGTTCAATTTACCCGCAAAGAATCACGATAACCTTCAATTTAAATTTTGAATCAAAAGAACGTTTTGAAGTTGTACGTCATTGAATTTATTCATAATGGTACGTCAGAAATTCTAGCGGCAGAAGCATAAGTCTACAGTATTAAATATTTCCTTATGTGTTACATATGTGAACACTGATATTTATTTAAGATACATTAATAACATGTATTTATTGACATGTAGGTTCTGCTTGCTATCTTCTTAATAAGCTGGTTATAAATACGCTTCGTGTCTGCCACTTTACTGAAAATTAATATTTTTAAATCTTAGCGTTAATGGCGCCGGAAAAGCACCTTATGCAAAGCGTCTATGTCAATTTCCAAAGGTGTTTTCCCAGAAGAACTGCGCGAACTTGAACTTGTAGGAATTGCTGGAGCGGTGGGCTTGTTTGAAGCGCGGGGGTTCACTAGAAGACATTTCATAGGTTGACCATCTAATTGTCGGTTGTGGTAAGTATCCACAGCTTTTTCTGCATCCGTAAGAGATTTGTATATCACTTCTGCAACGCCGGGACGCACCAAACGTGAATCATATAAAGGACCGATATCCTCGAACAATTCTTGAATATCTGACTGAGTTACGCTGCTGTGCAAATTACTAACAACAATGCGATAACCGGAGGATGATGATGACGATTTAAGTGGGTTAGAGAAGATGCCCATAGATGCATGTGGATCAGGAGCACGTTCCAAACGGGAACGCATTTCATATGAGAGATGTGATGATGCCTCTGGCACATAGCGGCGTTTATAAATATCGGGACTTAATTGTCGGGTGCTGGGCCTTAATATGCCTTTGGGTGGAGGTGGTGGTAGGTCTGGTGACATGCGACGCTCACGAGGTTTATAAACATCAAAAGGATCAAAAGCTTCAGTTGTTGCTACCCATGAATTCATGCGCCTTATTGGCGGTGTTGGCGAAACGTCACGTTGGCCAAATGTGGCAAAATCATTTGTGACCGTGCGGCTAAGTCTTGTGGCGGCAGCTATTTCCTCTGAAATAAATTAATGTATAAATTAACAAATTTGCTCTTTTATTTCATATTTCAAGGCAGCGCACTTACCTTCTTCCATGCGTTCCATATCATCGTAGTCTACATAACCGCGCGGCACATTTATTAAATCTGGCAATCGAGCTGATACATGCGCAGGCTGTCTTATATATGGTTGAGTACTTTTCAGTCCTGGTCTAGCTTTCAGTACACCATTTCGATACGCTGCTGTATACAACTTTTTTGTTGCGCCTCGTGTTTTCAGTCCAACTCCAGCAGACAACTTTTTTGCCAATAATCTTTGGCGTACATCACCGCTAGCTCGTGTTAATTCTGACAATTTATCACGCGCATCCCGTATTTTTTCACGATTCTTCTGTATAATTTTATTTCGGGCATCAGTCACTACACTCTGCTTGAATGCAGGCTTATTCAACGTTTTTCGCAAAGCCAATCCTTTTCGAGGATTTTCCGTATTATTGCTAAAATAATAAGAAATGTTACAGTTTTATTTAATTTGTTTTCAACGCTACACATTTCCTATAATCATAGCATTAAGTGAATAAAGCGTTTTTCGCCATTTTAACTACACTTACAATTTCTTCACAACTGATGGTAGACCAATTTTTTTGGTTTTAATTATTTCATCCAAACTAAGATCCATGCTATTCCTTCTGTGTAAAACTTTTTCTCTTGGTCAATTAACAGCGTTTTATAAATTTCGATTTCCCAAATTGTTGGAAAAGAAACAAATATGAGTCCGTGTGAAAAAATATAAAAAACCCTATTCGCGTTTGTTGAAAAGTTGGCTGCGGTTCATATATTGTGAATATTCAAGCAGTGAATAAGAAGCAGAAAATATGTTTAGCTCTAGTGGAATATATTATACTTGACATGTAACAGTTTCAAATATTATTTTCTGAATGTTTGAAATGATAAACTTGTACAAGTTTTTATACATTTTTCACAATTGTTTAAAGATTGCTCCGTCGTTGACCTGATTTTGATTTTGGATGCGAGCCTTAACTACCTGATAACAAACTTCAGGTCATTACAAAAACTATTTTCTAAGAATTAAGTTAGTACCGAGTTTCATAAAGGACGTTACGGCAATTACAATGGTTACCTGTAATAATATTATCTAAACTAAGCAAAATAAGGCGGTACTTACAATTTTAATAATCAGATATTTATTCTTTTATATTTTCGTAAAAGTCTTTCAGTTCTAAAAAACAAAACTTTTCGTTCCGTAACTAATTTTATATTCTGTTTATGAATATACATATATTTTTATTCCCTGAAAAGGGTAAATTTAGTTTGCCATAAAGTTTTCCAGAAGGAAACGTCATAGGCCATATAAATGGTCTATGTAAATGATCAGCATGATGATCTGAGTCGATTTAAACAAGTCCGTCTGTCTGTATATACAAGAACTAGTCCCTCGGTTTTGAGATATTTATCTCCTTTGTCGGAACTGCCCGTATTGGTCCACTATAGCATATAGTTGCCATATAAGCTGAACGGTCAAAATCAAGATAAAGTTCTGTTTATACATTTTTATTCTATATAAAATTCTCCTATGAAGGGGGAAAGTAAACAGTTTTTTCATCTGTCTATAATCCACACTGCTCCTAAGTAATTTTGTGGTACGACTGTATTCTGTTGTTATAAGATTTAAGGTGTTGTTGTGGAGTTCTAAGGTCTTCTTTACAACCTGTGCATTGATAGGTATTTGAATATTCTTTAGCAGTGGCATTCCGTAGACAGCTATAGTTTTTTCACTGGAACGGGGATTTTTGGATCAAGTCAAATTATCAGTGAATCCTTGCCTATATATATTAAGATAATATAGAGGTTAGACAGTTTACACTCCTGTGCGAGGAGAGAATAGCAAGCTCGGATGAGCAAGGTAACTCAAAAAAGTTGTTCTTGTTATGAACAATTGAGATGAACAAATTGTACTCACAAGCCCACTCACTTGGCGGCGTACGCCTATCTGAGGCAAATTCTTGTATTTATTTTGAATAAATAAAATTTCATTGTTTTTTAATTATATTTTTTTGTAATTTTTATTTGCATTTTTTTTACAAATATAATCATATACGCATGTATTTATGATTTTTTCAATATGGATTTTGGTTAAAACTGTTCATTGGACTTTACAAAATTGCTATGTATTTGTATTTGTTTTATAGTAAGTATACATGTGTATGTATGTAATAATTTCACAAAATACATAAGAATGCGTTGGACAATACATAAACGTCTTTCCAAATGTCTTAAATATGCATATTAATGTATGTATGTATATATAAGTTGTAAGCAATAAACTTAATGACTAATCAGGGACTCATTGATGCGTTGTCACGTCTCATTTTAAACACCTAAAAAGAATTTAAATTTATAATTAAACATATAGTAGGCACTAAACTCCTCCGATCCACACATTCCTCAACCGCCAATTTCTTCTTAACTTTCTTCATTTTCACGCTTCGCGCTTGGTTCTGGACAATGAAATCTGTATTGTACGTTTATTATTTAAGTATTTGTTGTTGCTTTTAATTTTGTGTTCGAAAGTGTTTGCCGTCTTTATTATTTTTTTTTTTTGTTTTTTTCGTTTTTTTGCGTTTAACCTTTTTGTTTATGCCAATTTCAAGTACAATATACAATTTTATTGCGCCCCCAATGCTCTTGCGTTTCACCAATTTGGCTCACCAGTGCCGTAGTTGGCGCCACCCGCGCGTTCCAAGGCACCACGGAAAAGTTCAATGTCCAGTTCGTCGTCAACGCCCGCATATAATTCCACGGCGAAATTCTGTTTTGAATAAAACAAATAAATTATATAATACGTGTACATACAATACATGCACACAACAACTGTTCGGTTAGTCATCGATGTGTTGTGAAAAATAATAATAATAATTGGTAATAAAGGAAACAGGCATTGTGCGCATTGTTAAGTTTTATGTTCGAGCCATCAAATACTTACACTCAGCACCTCACGTATGAGCGCCTTGTCCGTAGACATTTTGGCACGCGGTAATACGCCGACATATTGGCCGATCCACGTCAGGAAGACAAACTTTTGCCGCTTGGACATCTCATCGCCCATTTGTATGCGGATGTAACCGAATGCGCGGTCGTTTTCGCCGAACTGCTCGCGGAATTCTTCGAAGCCTTGACCGCGTGCTGTGCAAGTTATGGTGCAGCTTTGGAACTTGAAAACAGCCCTAAAAACGGACAGATGTTAAGCGAAATGAGTGATTTGCCTCTTTTGATTCGAAAAATTTAATTTAAATAACGTGCGCTTACCAATCGGTATCTGTTTGGTCAGAGCGCACATCTTCGTAAGCCTCACGAATGGAGTCTTTGTCTAGCCCCGTCGGGAAGAGCATCTAGAAGTAATAATAAGGCATCATTACTATTTGGCAAAACAAGCCTAAGTTCAAGTTCCAAGTTTTTCGCAGCATATATAAGCAGGGTTGGCGTATTTACAGCGCTTTTGGCGACATTAAATTAAAAAACTTTAGTTAAAGCACATCAAAAATATAATACTTTCGACTCGCTTGTTGGCATTAAATGATATTTTAAATTAAAATAATTAAAAATCAAACTTAATTACAATGAAATAAATAATTAATATAAATTCCTGTCTTCAACAAAAAACTTTATAAAATAATCTAAAAACTGTAAGCGCTTCAATTAAAAGGTTTTCCCACAATGTTCAAAAATATTGCAGTTGTTTTCATTAACGTCGTTAATAACTGTATATTTCATTGCTTTGATCGTGTTTGCGAGCCTATTTATAATATGTATATATATATGTTCTATTTCTTACCATTTTTTTTTGTTTTACGATCGAATGCTCTAGTTTATAATTTAGTGGGGTTAATATAAGTTGTAATTTTTATTAAGACTTTATTGCTTTATTTACTCCCAATAAGTAAATGTTAGTTCATGGTAGATTACATCAAATACTTACCCAGTTTCGTTTTCTCAATTGAGCTTTTAAAGAAGACATTAAAACATACCTACCACATAAGATGAATTGCCTCTAGTTTCCAATTTTTGTTGAAATATACCATACTATAAAGTCTTTAACGGTTGTTGAAAATGTAGGACGTAAGAAATGAAAATTTATGACTGAGATTGCTGTCTGTGTGCTCTAGACTACATGTGAGACACGGAACTTTTTCTAAATGAAATATGTACTTATATGTAAATGATGTATCGATAGACGAGGTTGAAAATTATCGTCTAATTTTAAGGGTTGAAAATTTCCAAGTACCTATAAGTCCTTAGTATACTATATAACCATGACAAGAGAAGATTGTGGAAAATTCTAAACAGTTGGGTACAGTGGGTTTTGAAAGATAATGATTACAAAAAATTTTAGTTATAAAGTACTAATTTCACTTCACCACTTGTTATGTATTGTATTATTAAATCTCTACTATTTGTACCCCAAAAATGAAATGTAATGCACATTAATTAATACCCTCGTAAAAATTTAAGAGATGTAACTATTATCTCGTCGAATCGATAAAAAGATGTTTCCTAGATTTGAAATTTTGTTTCTATATTTGTGTGAAGCTTGGTCTCCATATGTCAATTAGTGTGTAATTTATTTATATTTACAACGAGTTTGTTTGAATCGCAAAAGAGATGCAACGTAATTGAGGACCGTACATTCATCAAACGCATCATTGTTGGTGACGAAAAGTAGGTTTATGTATAAGATCACAAAACTGTCTAACAATCTAGCGATTGGGGCTCCAAAAATGAGTCGAAACCGAATAAACCAAAATTCGCTGATGGCACTGAAGGCCATCTCTGACGAGGCTTGAAACAAGTGTATGGTAATGATTGTATTGATTTAGCAGCCTATTTTGAAGGCGTTAATAACGATTTGTATGAAAATACTTGGAAATGTTTTTTGTGTCAATCCGAGTCAAATTTGATTTGCTTTTCTACGTCAATAAATGGAAAAGATACTTTTTCTCGATACTCAATTAATTTTTATCGGAGGAAATGACCTCAAAGCAATAAAAAAATGTGTTCTCTTCAAACTTACATATGTTTGTATGTAACTATGTGCTATGTACCAATGTATATGTATGCCATGCATTTCCTTTTCAAACTGGCAGTTTAGTGATATTGTTGCATTTGTTTTGCAGAATAATTTCATTACTTCTTATTTGTACTTTGTATATTTGTATGCATGTACATATATAATTTGCAATGCGCCGATATCGCTGCATACATATGTAAATCTTGGCGTTTTTTATTCTCATTTTATTGCTTGTGCACTTCCTTGCTTGTAATTTAGCCTTTTTCTGCTCACTTATGCATTTGTGTGAGTTATGCGCACTTAAAATGTGATTCATGAGCAAACGCATGTTTTCATACAAGCATACAAAATATTTAAATACAATTTTATTTATACGATTTCTTCTGCGTGTATGAGTGTGTGAGTGCCATATGGGATGTCTTGCTTATTTGTGTATTTTAATCAACTGACTCATTGCTGTTGTCGGTTGACTTCAGTTCACGAAAGTTCAGCTGTCGAATTCAAGGAATTCTTGCAAAGCGATCACCATGACTACTCCTGACTGCGCGCATACCGGTTAAAGTTTTTTATGTGAAAATAAATGTGGAATCAATTCGTCATGTATTTTCATAAACATTTTCCCGCATATTTGATAAAAACTGTTATCAGCAAAATTTCTTTATTTGAGATATGATTTCCTGTTTGAAACATTTCAAAATAAATTTAATTTAATTTAATTAGATATTATAATTTTTTTACTGATAATAAAATATCGGGTATCTTCTACAAACAGTTCTTATCGAATATTTTATGCAGAGAACAAATTTAACTAACTAACTTTAACTTAAATCTGGGAATATTAGTGGGTCTGTGATACATTTTTTAATTACTTAATTATTATAAATCAATACAAATTTTAGGGTCTCTATTTAGTCTAAGTTGAGAGTCTCAAAATTAATTTTAAGTTTTATTCTCGGCATTTTTATTTCGATATCCTAAGGTTCAAGAAAACTAATATTTTTCATACCAGATTTGGATGCATATCGTAAAATCCTACAAGATCCAGTTTAGTAAGCAATATTTTGCATGAATTACCAAAACACAACATTTTCATGGTTTAAATGAATCAGTTCGAGTCAAAATTGATAAGATGGTAATGTTATTAGACAATTCGTTAAATCAAAATAAATTGCATACAGTGACTGCACGTGTTATATGTATATTTTGAAGAGTGTATCCCCATTTCAGAGGGAGTGTCAACTAATATATACACACCCTAAACTAAATGCTTTCGAGTAAACTTACGTATATACTTATATACTTGTTTGTGTATAGATATGTGTATAGCTACAATACCATATACCAAATATCTAAATAAGTATCTGAAAAACAGACATAGTTCATGACCAACACTTACATATACTAATACCCGCATTATTCGCCTCCTAAGCCATAAAGTCATGTTAAATGGTGAAGTGTTTAATTAGCTTAGTGCCACTGGAGTGTGCCTTTGACAGAGAACATATACATTTTGCTTACGAGTGCATTAAAAAACAAAGTGTCTCCAGGCGAACGACTCTGGCATACTTTTTAACCATATAAGGAAGCACGTATGTACATACATACATACATGGTATATGCTTAAGAAAGCATACAAACAGCTATTTGGGTAAGAAATGTTGAAATTCACTCTGCTACTTGGCTTGAGTAAGTTTTATTTGTCTAGAAGAGACTAACTTTGAATTATATTTCTAATGAGGAGGACAGATCAGATTTATGTATTTCAAGGCGCTTTCTTTATTTCTTATTTCTTTATTTCTTTTCTTATTTAGTATAAAATATTTTTTGTGGCAAACATGCAAGTTTTTTTGAAAGAATATTGCAGTTATAATAACTATATTATTGATATTGATATTAAATATCAAAAGAAAATCCATTTAAAGCTTTAAAGAAGCGTCCATAAATTATGTATGGCATTTTCCGAATTTTCGAATTTAGCTTGACCCACTCGCCCCCCTTGAATACCTCACGTAATTAATGTACCACTTAAAATTGGCAGTTATTCTATATTTCGGATACTGATAATATATTGTATTTGCGAAGCAGCATTGGCTAAACAAAGCTCGTCAGTTTGTTGCCGCTCAGTCTTCATCGTCAAATGGAGGTTAGATGAACCAGTTACAACACCAAGAAAATGTCTTACGTAATAAAAATTTGAATGAATGCATGTACATATGTACATATATTACATTTTGTAGTGTTTTACTTTGTTTTTCAAAGCCACCGTCAGCATTGATATCTGCGCGCCTCTCACCGCCGGCCACTTTCATTTCAGTTTAACGGTTAATTAATTAAATTAGTTTGAATTTTATGCCAATAACGGATTTTTCGCCAACAATTACAGCTACTTTTATAAACCAAATAAATGTGTAATACTCGAGAAAGATTGTGCAGGAAAACGCATCTAACGAAATCGAAAGCGAATAAGATGCAAAAATAAGGCAAATAATTATTTCATTTGCAACAAAAATGAATGAACGAATAAATTGATGGTTAGTATTAAAGTGTGTATGTATGTATGTTCGGACGAATGGACTCATCTAAGTGCCGGTGCACAGACAAAGCGGCAAAACGCGAAATGGACAATGTAGGACTTAACTGTACGGCCCAAGCGGATAGGCAGATAGACAGACAAACATACGTACAGTGGCTACTGTAAGTCATGCAACTTAACATTTACGGAGTTTTGTTTTCACTGCCGTCTCGTCGCAAATCGCTGGTTGTGAATTACAAGTTTGTGAAGCAAAGTAGTTTAGTAATTTGCAATTAATCAGCAGAGGATGCATCTGCATAAATTTAACGATCAACTCGTGAGGGGCAAAATGCGCTAAAGTGCAGGCATAAATTTCGGAATTTATTTGTAACGGATATAATACGTTTGCAGCGAAAATATTTAAAAAGTTGCATTTTATTGCTTTTCATTTTGGTTATTTTCTTATGAAGCGCATAAACACATATCGCTCGCTCACTTGTTACGGCGTTTTTTTTTATTTGGTAGTAGAGTTTTTTTTTATATTCTGCTTGCTTGCATTACTTTTATGGCGTTGTTATTTTGATTGCTGCATTTATTGTTATATTTTCTTATATGTACGTTTTTGTTTTTGTACGTACAACGTACTTTAATGCTCACACTTTTTCTTATTAGCCGTTTTTGTACATTTTTGCCCATATGTGGTAAAATGTGGTAAAATGTGCGCCGACCGCCATAGAACACATATTACGAGTGCTCACGAGTGTACATGTTCGCCGCCTCAGCTGGTAAGGCCTGCACTCGCATGCACTTGGCAAGCTCCCCGCGCCGTACCGCGCTCTCCATTCAATGTGCGGTGTCACTTAACTGTGTAAGTAAATATCATATACATTTATGTATGTATGTATATAGGTTTGTCTGTGTGTGTGTGCCCGTATATAGCCAAACAATCGGCGAATCATCCATTGAATGCGATTTGAGTATGCGCCGCAAGGTTATTAATAAATTTCAAGTTTAAAATCAGCGTAGGAAATGCACGAGTGTTGCGTGCGAGTTGGCGTTGCTGCCGGCACCGCTGTCGTGGCACCCACCCATGCGATGCGTCGCTTCACTCATCCTGAAGGTGAGAGTGAATATATATTTTACATACATACATAGACATGTATATGTGTAAAATGTACGTATGTACATGGGTTCGCACAAAAATATAGAAATATGTTGTAGGATTTGAAGCGAAGAAAGGAGAAAATAAAGCGGTAAGTGCATGTATACATACTTATATACATAAGTATGTTCAAGTATGTGTTCCATAGTGTAGAACTGCATACTATTTAATGGATATTTTAAAATATTTAAAAATAACTTCAATTCCCCTTTTATTAAAGAAATATTTTAGAGTTTTGCATGCGGTTGTAGCATGGTTGCAAGACAGTCGAAGTTATTGTTAAAACCACTGCTTTAGTAGTAATAGTGCTTCAGAAATTAATAAGCTTTATTGATAAAGTTCTTTCACGGTGATTTCATATATTATTTACTTATGCTGCAGACAGCACTATTCTGTTATCATTGGTCATCACGGTCAAGATTTTGATTACAAAAATTGTCTTTAAAGAGATATGGAGTAGTAGTAGGAGTGGTATTAAAACTCAAAGTTTTCGCGAGGTAAGCTGAACTTTGATTCCATGCGACATGCTTTTATCATTTCAATTCGGCAGATAAAATTATATTTTTTACAAACACGATTTAAAATGAATAGTCCTTAATCTTAGAGGGTCTCATTTATTTTCATACTCATATATATTTTCACATATATATGGCATAGTGGTCCGATCAGAACAATATGTTTGGTGATTCTAGCGCTATCTTGGACAATAATCTATGCCAAATGTCGTGAAGATATCGTGTCAAATACAAAAGTTTTCTATATAAGGAATTTGGAATGCAGCTATATGCAATAGTGATCCGATAAGGACGGTTCTGAAAAGTGAGGAGCTGCTTAAGGAGAAAAGAATGTATTCACTATTTCAGATCACGGCGGAGCATTTATATTCTTATATACTTTAAGGGGTCTCCTGAGTGTTACAAACTTCGTGGCAAAATTAATACACCCCGTTTAGGGATAAATAATTAATAAACAAAAATGTATTTTGTAAAAAAAAGTTCTTTAGATTTATACGCAAATGAAAACTGTGTAAAAAAGTGGAGCGTCAACTTAATTTTACACATTAGTATTTTTGAAACGTTAAAATAGTTTACAAAATTGATCATGTAAGAAAGTGCACTTAAAGTGGAACGAGCAGGCCGAAAAACAATATCTATAAATCCTCTGGCGAAACTAAAGCTAATATTTCTTTGTGTACATATGTATATTGCTAAACTACAACTAGCATTAGCAAATTTTTTAATTGTGCTTTCTCAAAAACAACCGTTAACCTCTAGCGTTTACTACGTCAGTGACACAACTAAGTGTGTCATTCGCTCTCTGTTTTGACTCGTACATTCTAAAACTGTCGCGAATTCTGATATTCGCCGGTAGCGTACAACTCAAAGCCATCAATATTTTATAACTGTATTAATGATCCCCTAACTAACTGATATTTGTACGTACAAATGTATTGTTAGTGATTCGTGTTGGTGTGTATGTGTGTAATATTGCAACAACTAAAACAAACAACAATTGCCGCTGCTCTTGCTATTAGCAATCACCTTGGCGGCCGCATTCACATTTCACATTTCAACGCATCAAAAGATTTCAGTTAAATACTTTCACCTTTCGGACACATTCGCGCAACTGTGCTGTGTGCCGACTGTTACTGGGTCCACTGGCAGCTGGTAGCTGCTTGCCGGTTGACGGCTGGCTTGCGCTGCGCGAAACGCGTGTTTATTTGCAATTCGAGGCGCGTGATGCGCTTGATTTGCAAAATCCGCTTAAAGCTTGCTCGGCCGCAAAAGAAATTTGCTCACTAGTATTGTGCGTGTTTTAGTGCTTTGCCTGTTTTTGCATTTCTTACAGATGTTTATCAATGCAATCGAGCGACGAACGGACAGGCGCACCGCCGGACGGTAGCAGACAATGCGGCTGGTGTCACCTTTATCTGTTTTCTGTTGCTGTTGTTGATGGAGCTGTTTTATAGTGTTTCGTTGGCGACAATTTATATGGCATTATTTGAGCACTCGGCAACAGCAACTACAAGTGCAGGTAAGTATATATATACATATGTATAAGTGTGGATGTATGTTTTTATGTATATGTACATATGAATTTATGTATCTGCAGGTTTGTATGATAAGTAGATTTGCGCGCTCATAAACGCTTGTGTATACTTTTTTAACTGCGTACGCTTTGTGGTTTTGGTCAATTCACTTTAACGGTACCCACTCTTGGCTACAATTTGTTTAAATGTACATGTATGTATGTGTGTGTGTAAAATTTGCATGCTGCAAAACTGTATTTTTATTTGTGTTTTTGAAAGTCAATAAGTAGAAAGCTTTTGTGAATTTTCGTAGGCGTGATAACATCATTGTTGCCACGGCGCTTTGAGTGAAAATGCATATTTATATAGATAAATATTTAATAATGTTATATACATACGTATAAATGTTATCATATAAGGCAATTTCTTCTACTCAATTGCTATTTTTTCACACTTCTATGAATTTATATTCTACCCTAATACGAATGCGGACGTCTCCCTTTGCACCGCACTTAAAAGTTGTGCATATGTATATGTTTATGTATAGTACATACTATATTATATCCATAAACGCGAAAAAATGTCTATAAATATGCTTCATTAGCTCACATGCGGGGTATGTACAATAAGTACCATATATCATATATGAAGATATGTATATATGTACATATTGTACATACATATTTCAGTGTCTAGCCATATATATATATATATACTGTATTAACCAAAAAGTTAGATTATACTAATTATATAACTAAATTATCATTTGAAATCAGAGTGATAAAAATTATACCCAGATAAGCGCCTTGTTTGCTTAGAAAGACATTTCATATATTCATATAAGTGTCTTTATGTATAGTGAATATACTCTTTGTTTAGTAGATATACCGCTTTAGCCCCAATTTGTGAGGAGTGGAATGAATTGCTTTTATTTTTATTGTTATCATAAAATCTTAGTATACACGGCATACGCGTGACATACTTCTATTTTTATGGGCAATTAGCCACGCCCACCTCTTACATAATTATAATTTCTGTTATATACACGAAGAGCATAAGTTAACAGCCAATTGGAAGTATGTATGCATTTAATATATAAAGAATCTAAATTTTTTTTTGATTTTCAAAACTTCGGCATAGGATTAGGTCGAATTTTCGAATTTGAAGCGAATATTAGCAAAGTGGTATATTTTGGATACATTATCCCTTGAATTTATTACCGGAAGGTAAGGAGGAAGTCCATATTGTCATGCAAACTGGCAACAAATCATATAAGAATATAGACATGCCATCTGATCAAAATTGACCCGGACTTACAAAAACAAACAAAATATCGTATAAAATGATGTAGTATATACTTAAAAGATCAGTTATTACCAATAAAACCATATTTTATCATATCATAGTAGTATTTAAAGAGCAAATACTCTTTGTGGGATTTAATTGTTGGAGTCTCCAACTTAGCCCTTTCATCTGCAATAAGGTATTAATTAGTTCCTTTTAGTCTGTTCGTTGGACAGATTCGAACAAAATGAAACAGTTTCATCTATTAAAACGGATGCAGAGAGACATTAATAAGATGCTACGTTGCCACTTACCCAGATATACCGTGGGCATTTTACATTTATGGCAGGGCAACAAGCCCCCTTTTTTGATCAAATATATTTTTCTCGGTTATTGAATTTATTTACAACTGCATTCACGTAGTTATTACATGAACATCTATCTAAACAAGAAATTTAATTTTTATTGTGCACATTCCCCACTTGAGCTGATAGGTGGAATGGCGATAAGAGCTATATTACCTTCAACTCTATATCTAAAACGAAATCAAATAAAAGACATTATGGCAAAAACAATTGCAATAGGTGCATAAGAGATATTGAGTTAGGAAATCTCTTAACAAGTTATCAGTAACAGTTCATATTTCCAAAGAAATTCTTCGCGTTTATCACTAAATTCCCAATATTCCACAAGTGTATAAATATCCGCAAAGTGAGTGATTTATCAACAAATGCATAAATATTTGGTTTTTAATCATGATTCATGCAGTCAATATTCGTCTATCGCACTTGTGCATTGAGTGCAATCAATTAGTAATTGTGGAGCAATGCTATACATTATAGAGATGAAATTTGTCCCATGAACACGTACAAAGTCTGTTGACAAATATACATGCCATATATATATACGTATGTATATACGAGTATATACAGATTTATAAGATCAACTTGTGTGTTTTAAGAGCGCAGGCACGCTGCTTGGGCCGCAATTATTTACGCTCTTCAATTAAGCGGATCGAATTTGAAGTACCCCAAGAGTTGTGCTGTCCCGTTAAACGAATATGTGTGTTATCCTCAACAAACATAAATTATTTTAAAATCATAACGAAGTAATTACCCGAAATAAGTACGAAGAATTTCGATTGTCCTCTGCTCCACGCATTTTAAATTGAAATAAATCTTTTTTTGAAACGAAAAGAGTTCGAAATAAGCAAAAATCATTGCTGGTTAGAGACTCTCCGTTTACGTTTTGCCCTTGCTGTATTTTCTTAAAGTCGTTTAAAGCATTTCAAAACCCTAACCGAGCGTATGTGGTGGCTAGATGCAGATAGTACCATACAGCAGACATGAGTATTAATAAATCTCTGTGCGACCTTTGCGTTTTCGCTTTGAGAAAATATGAGTTTTAGGCTTTTAAGTGTGAGACAGCCACTCGTAAATGTCAAAGTGTTATTGTCCTTAAGATGAGTGCCTTGGTACTATCGGACTTGTCTGCACAATGCCAAGTTTTGCATAATATAAGAATACCCGTATGATTGAAAGCTTGTTAAACCATACATAAGCGAAATGTTGTTGCATTTTTCACTATCACATAAGCATATTACCTACATACGAGTATAATGAACGTATGTGTGTTATTATGAATATGCAAGCAGACTATATGTAATTTTATCTTTTTTTTAATAACTTGACTTACCCTTCGTGGTCGACACTCGAACTTTTTAACATTATCTTCTTCTTCCTCTTCCTCATTGTCGTCTTCTTTTTCTTGATTGTTGTTTTCACTTACCGTTTGGGGCTCATCCTCGACTTCGACCGTTCTACTTAGTGTTTCTACCTCACCTTCTTCGATTGGTGAATCTTCTTCACCCATTTCCAAGGCAGTTTCCGGTATTTCTTCATCTTCATTTTCTACTTCTTCTAAATCTTCATTCTCTTCAACTGTCTCTTCATTAACTTCTTCTATTTGGTTATCTTCTGCTTCTACCTCATCTAGAACTGTATCTAAAGCTTGAACAGCTTGAAGCTCTTCTGCTAGTTCGTCTTCATCAGCAGATTCTTCCTGCTCTTCACCTTCACTTTCTACTTCGTCATTCGAAGCTTCTACTTCTGCCTCTTCTACTTCTTCATTCTCTAACTCTTCTCCTTCTTCCTGTTCCTCCTCTACATCGTCTACAAGTTCGCCCTCATCAGATGGTTCTTCATCTTCAGGTTCTGACGGGATTTCCTCTTCAGCAGCTTCCTCCTCTTCTTCAGGCTCTTCATCATCTACTTGGGGTTCTTCATCATCTAAATCTTGCTCTTCCTCTACAACAGGTTCCTCTTCTTCCTCTTCTGCTGGTTCGTCTTCATCAGCAGATTCTTCCTGCTCTTCTGCTTCTGCCTCTTCTGCTTCTTCATTTTCTAATTCTTCTTCTTCCTGTTCCTCTTCTACATCGTCTTCATCTTCAGGTTCTTCAGAGATTTCTTCTTCCGCAGCATCTTCCTCTTCAGCAGGCTCTTCATCAGCTTGGGGTTCTTCATCATCTAACTCCTCCTCTACAACGGATTCCTCTTCCTCAACCTCTTCTTCTTCCTCTTCCCCCTGTTCATCTTCTTCTGCCTCTTCCTCTTCTTCATTTTCTAACTCTTCTTCTTCTTCCTGCTCCTCCTCTACATCGTCTTCTTCTTCCACTGCAGACTCTTCCTGCTCTTCTGCAGGGTCCTCTTCTCCATCTTCTTCGTCATTCGGTTCTTCCAACTCTGCTTCTTCTACTTCTTCATTATCTAACTCTTCTTCTTCTTCCTGTTCCTCTTCTACTTCATCTACAAGTTCGCCCTCATCTGAAGGTTCTTTATCTTCCTCTACAACTGGTTCTTCTTCCTCCACCTCTTCTTCTTCCTCTTCTTCTTCCTCCACCTCTTCTTCTTCCTCTTCTTCTTCCTCCACCTCTTCTTCTTCCTCTTCTTCTTCCTCCACCTCTTCTTCTTCCTCTTCTTCTTCCTCCACCTCTTCTTCTTCCTCTTCTTCTTCCTCCACCTCTTCTTCTTCCTCTTCTTCTTCCTCCACCTCTTCTTCTTCCTCTTCTTCTTCCTCCACCTCTTCTTCTTCCTCTTCTGCCTGTTCGTCTTCATCAGGAGATTCTTCCTGTTCTTCATCCTCTACTTCCTCATTTTCTATCTCTTCTTCTTCTTCTTGTTCCTCATCTACATCGTCAGAAGGTTCTTCATCTTCAGGTTCTTCAGAGATTTCCTCATTTTCGATCTCTTCTTCTTCCTGTTCCTCATCTACATCGTCAGAAGGTTCTTCATCTTCAGGTTCTTCAGAGATTTCATCTTCCGCAGCATCCTCCTCTTCTGCAGGCTCTTCATCAGCAGATTCCTCATCAACTTGGGGTTCTTCATCATCTAACTCTTCCTCTTCTGCTACAACGGGTTCCTCTTCCTCTTCCTCCACCTCTTCCTCTTCCTCCACCTCTTCCTCTTCCTCCACCTCTTCTTCTTCCTCTTCTGCCTGTTCATCTTCATCGGCAGATTCTTCTTGCTCTTCTGCTTCTGCCTCTTCTTCTTCATTTTCTAACTCTTCTTCTTCCTGCTCCTCTACATCTTCTTCTTCTTCTGCCGGTTCGTCTTCATCAGCAGATTCTTCCTGCTCTTCTGCTTCTTCTGCCTCTTCTGCTTCTGCTTCTTCATTTTCTAATTCTTCTTCTTCCAGTTCCTCTTCTACATCATCTGCAAGTTCGCCATCATCAGAAGGTTCTTCATCTTCAGGTTCTTCATTTTCAGGTTCTTCATCTTCAGGTTCTTCAGAGATTTCTTCTTCCGCAGCATCGTCCTCTTCTGCAGACTCTTCATCAGCAGATTCATCATCAGCTTGGGGTTCTTCATCATCTAACTCCTCCTCTACAACGGATTCCTCTTCCTCCACCTCTTCCTCTTCCTCTACCTCTTCTTCTTCCTCTTCCCCCTGTTCGTCTTCATCAAGAGACTCTTCTTGCTCTTCTTCTTCTGCCTCTTCCTCTTCTTCATTTTCTAACTCTTCTTCTTCTTCCTGCTCCTCCTCTACATCGTCTTCTTCTTCTACTGCAGACTCTTCCTGCTCTTCTGCAGGGTCCTCTTCTCCATCTCCTTCGTCATTCGGTTCTTCCAACTCTGCCTCTTCTACTTCTTCATTATCTAACTCTTCTTCTTCTTCCTGTTCCTCTTCTACTATTTCTTCTTCTTCTTCTTCTTCTTCTTCTACCTCCTCCTGTTCTTCTTCTTCTTCTTCTTCTTCTTCTACCTCCTCCTGTTCTTCTTCTTCTTCTTCTACCTCCCCCTGTGCATCTTCTTCGTCTTCTTCGGAATTTTCTTCTTCCGCATCTTCCACGTCATCCTCTTCATCCTCTTCATTTTCTTCCTTACTATCCACTTCATCCACCTCTTCTTTAAGTTCAAAGTCAGCAACACTGCTGTCCAAACTTACCCTTCGTGGTTGGTCCTCGACTTCGTCCTCTTCCTTATCCTGGCTCACTTCATCTGTGACTTCAACTATTTGCTCTACTTCAACTTCAGCCATTTTTTCGTTGATATCGGTTTCAGGTAGCTTTGTTGTTTCTGTAATAATTGAACGCGTCTGAGGTTGCGTTTGAGGTTGTTCTTCTTCTTGATACTCGATTGCCTTACTCGCTCGATGTGGCCAAGTAAGTCTGTTTGTGCGAATGCCGTATGGAAATCGTTGGCGCACACTGAAACACAGATGAAATGGGAAAGTGTGAGTTACATAAAAAGAAATAAACGAAAAATAAAAGCAAAATCAGATTTAAGTATAACAATAGTGAATTTGTAGAAATCATAACAAAATACGAATGCTGGACTTTTTTTGCTGTAAGCTAAGTCCAAAGAAAAGAGTTGGCGAAAAGCAAAACGTGCAATGAGCTCAGCTTATTGGGTGCCAAGGTTTTATACCGCATACAACATTTTATAATGTTTATATATGTAAATACTTTAGGAAAAGATTTTTGTTTTGACTTTCTAAAAGTTTTGAGATTTGATCCAACCGATATCTTATTTGATTTCAATGTTGATTGGTTGTCATTCGAAAAGTATCTATTATATAAGTAAATCCAATATTTTACTCCGTTTAATTAAACCTAGTCGGAACAACAGCTGGTAGTTGGAAAATACTAGTTCAGAAATACATAGAACATAGAAAGTTAATAATGTGTGAATTCCGATTTTGAAGCATCGAAAAAGTTCTCTATGTTTACAAAATTGCAGACTTGAACAATAATGTGACACTCACTATTATAAATACGATGTCAAAATTTTCCAAATCTTAATTGGATGATAAAATGTGAAATTTAGAGTTATGTACTTATATGGATTTCGCAAAATTTTGTAGATTACTAGCGATTAGATTTGCTATTCAAGAGCTTCGAATGCATAAGTATATAGAACAAAGAATGTTTAGGGAAGTTTTTTTTAGAAAACTATATCTACCGTGAGTGCCTCAGACAGTCTCTTGATAAAAATAAATAGATCAGAGACATATCGAAAATATTCAGGGCTTATAACAGCAAAAGTGATGATCACCTGCCCGATTGTGATCTTGATTAGTAAATTAGCTCAATATTGAAATGAGTTTTTTAAGTTTTCGATTTCATTCTCAACACACAAATGATTTGAATTAGCTATATTATAATTTTTTTACTAAGATAAAATTAATATTATAAATATATAGAATTTACAAATTTGGAACAGAATTAAAAAAAATTAATTTTTAATATAATTTTTTACCAATTAATTATTATAAATTAATCAAAATTTTTAACAAGATATATTTTCTTCAATAATCCTTTTTAACCAAATTTCTTCTTTAAGAACTTTTTCACACAATTTTTCCAAAGGCATGGTATACCGATTAAACAGAATTTTAAAATAAGGAACCATACGACTGTACGATGGCAAAACTTGTTTCGCGTATCTACTTTTGCTGATATGAAATTTTGCAAATAAGAAACAATGTATGTAACTTTTTAACTGGACGTCTGCGAGAGCATACATACATACTTACATATATAAATATGTATGTATATGTATATTTAGTATATGCACTTAAATAAGTATTTGTATGTATTTGTAAGTTCACACACATGCACTGTAAGCACATGGGCTTGGTCCCGGCTTCATATATACACATCTATACATATGTATACATATACATACATACTATATACAACAGGATGTACTAGGACACAATAACTCTTTTAGTTTTTAATTTGAAAGAACACAAAAATTAATCATTTTTAATTAAAAGATTTGTACTACATTTTTCGATATTTTACTTTAACATTTTAGATAAGATGCGCACAGGCACACTCACACACACACTATACAAGTATAACGATTCATTTTATTTTGTCACAATTTGCCTTTTTTTTTTCAAATTTCCAAAATGTGTGATTTTGTAGAAATTTAAACAATTAAAAAATTTGTTCACCTTGTTTGTTGTAGTCACACGTTTGTTGTGATTGCTTGCTTTTTGGCAATTATTTACGAGTGTATATGCTTGAAAGCTTGAGCGCCTAATTTTACTACACACTAATTAGTTTAAATTAGGAATTTCGCAGAACGGTAATTGTTTGAACCAAAAACAAGAAAGAATATCACTATATGTACATATATAAATGTGTGTTATATATATGTAATATTCTTGTCTGCAACTATACCGACTTCGCGATATTTATCGAAAAATATATACACAAATGTAATTTAGTATGAATAGCGGTAAAAACAAGACGATAGCACAGAAATGCGTCCGATTCCAGCGGGTTGTTGCTCTCGAATACGACTCGAACGAGTGAAGTTGGAGCAACTTAAACTATTGCTTTGTGGCGGGTTGGCCGTTACGACAGAGAGCTGCACCTCCGCGCAGCGAGCAAGCTGAATCAGACACAACAATAACAACAACAACAGCGATAAACACAGTGACAGCAACATTCACCATATCAGCAACAAAGCCGCACCAGCTCACATATAAAATGTGTGTGTGTGTGTGTTGGTTAGGTGCGGGGTCGGCCAGTGAGTTGGAGTGGATTGGAGCGCTAGCAGAGAGCGCTGTAGAACGTCAGTGGAGTATCACGATAACGAATGCCGGCACTCCGTGCTGCACACACGCACACGAGCGCATTTATGCACGGTTGTATGCAATTTGTACATTCACTCATACATACCATACATACATATATGGTATGTGGGTATGTGTAGAGCAAGTGACTCAAAATGAACACTTGGTGTGGCGGCACTCAAACAAAGCTGTTGACAAATAAAAGCAAAAACACGGCGGAAGGCGAAAATCAACTGCAACAACTCGCGACAGATTGAATAGAAAGCAAAAAACTTTGCAACGCACAAAAAAGGCAGTAAAATTAACAACAAATCAGTAATAACAATAACAATAACAACAGTGTAAGAAGAACGGCATGCTGCACGTGTTGGTGGTCAAGTTTGAGCAAATGCACGAACTGATTTTTCTCGCCTAAGGGTTAACCAGCTGCTTGAAACTGGAATATGATTACGTATATACATATGTATATGCAGATTTACCTTTATTTGTTTAGAGTTTAAAATATAGTACAGTTTTATTAATTTTTATAAAAACATTAGTTCTTACATACGAACTGTTTAGTTAATTGCCTTTCTTCGACCATAATATGTTCAAGCAAGCTTTTACAAAAATTAATTATTCCTTTAAGAACAAACTTTTAAGCCATAAAAGCTTTTTCACAATTTCGTATGGAAAATATTGGAGATTCACATAGACTATAGAGGTTATGTTGCATGTGAAGGTTACGATAGTTCTCATATTTAACAAATCATAAGCTTTATCGAGAGAACGTTTTATTAAAACTTTCAAAAGAGTTCAAAATTTTTATTATACTATTATTATTGTAATTATATTATTATATTTATTTGTATTATTATTTTTTATTTTTATATGACATAACAGCGTATAAATTAATTTCGTTGCGAATATTTGAAAATTTCTGTTGTCAGGCGCGGTAACATGATGTCATTACTAATCACAACCTAAAGGTAAGTTCAAAAGGATAACATCAAAATTTACAATTCACCAGCTGACGCTAATATTGACGTATGTATGTATGTAAATGCATAAGTATACAATGACACTCCTGCATGTTAACATAGTCGCAGTCACTTTATAAGGCCACTGTTTGTAGATGCATATGTAAATTTGTGTTAGAGCGACGAGCCCTAACGGAAAACTGTGCCCAGTATTGAGTCATTTGACCATCAACTCTGACGCTTATAATTGGCTTACGTAATTGTTGTTTCCAACCCTTGGAAATTATAGAATTTTACCCATACCTTATATGGCAAATACATATGTATATTTCTGTTTTTAAATAGATATATACATATTTTAGAAAGACAAATTGTTTTGCCAGATATCGCTGGTTTAAAATATATTTAATACGAAAATAAAGTCCTACAGGGTTTTTACTCAGTTATAAACCAATTTCATACTTAAATATAATGCTTTTTTTGAGATTGGTAATATTTTTTTCCACTCTACAAGTTAGGACGAGTCGAAAATACTGCAAAATAAAATATTTCATTAATTTGTTGACTTATATATAAAACTAAGAACAAAAAACTATATCTTCGGCTGCACCAAAACCCATCCAGCAGTGCATTTCTAATAGCATAACTAAATCTGAAATCGTAACTTGCCAACGGTTTGTATCTAATCGTTTTGATAGTTCATTTTAGTCACGTTCTTTGACGATTTCAAGTTGAATTAAGGTTACTGAATAACGACAAAGGATCTTTATCTTGATTTTGATCGATTAATTTGTATGGCAGCTATAAGCTTTAGTGATCCGATGATTTGTTCGGAGATTGTATCGTTTCCTTGAACAGTACACTATGCCAAATTTTATGAAGATAACTTTTCAAATAAAAAAGTTTTCCATAACCTTGTTCAGGGTATAACAACTATTGATCTCAACCGACTTTTTTATATGCACATGTATTTTGAAACCAATAACTGTTGCAATGTTAGTCTGCTATGTCAAAACTTCATAGATTTATTTCGATGTATCTATATAATTTAAAATATAGATTAAATAGCTAACTTATTTTATGACCATTCCGAATTATCCGAATTTAATGTGAGAAAAAATATAATAAAATTTCATGATAAAAACGCAAAGAACTATATAAAAAATTCATAGATAATTTATGTTAATCAAAATTTGAATTATTTTATTTCTTATTATAAATGACTTTTCCTATTATGTTTAAATTTTTAAATATTTTTCTCTGATTGATTAATTGTTTTACTTGAAACTGGACGATTTCCTATATGGTAAAATGAGAACATAATTGAGCGAGTGATTTATTGAGTGAAAGTAATTTGAATTCCACTCATAATCCTCCAAGAGGTCATTGTCCAAGCGTGATAACCCTGTATTTTTCAACCCACATCAATATTTAGTAAAATCCCGCATTGCAGACGCCAGGGTTTGCTTATTCACATAAACACTTACACACGCACACACACACACTTAGATACTCGTGTGGAGGATAGACGCCGAGAGTTGTTTGCATTTGCAGTCACTTTGCTTTTAGTCATTTGTCTGTGCATATTCATCAGTGAATTTTTGTACCATCGCAACTAAAAATTTTGAGTCTGAAAACATAAACACACATTCTCTCACACACATGCACATGCTTTTCTATAGTCTATGTACACCCATGCATATATATATATTCTGGTATGTATGTATATGCAGTTTAAATTGAAGTGGCTTATTGTTGTTGGGGTTAAATTTTGGAGACATGCCAGTGTGGACCTGCACACACATGTGTACATATGTACATGTGCATATTTGCGTCTGGCTCTGATAATGAAGTTCATCATATTCATTCTGTATTTGACGTTTCTTGTTGTTATTGATATTTTTATGTTTGTCGAAGACTTTTCATTGGAAATAGTGTCGGCTTTAATTAATAAAAATTCAAGTGTTTATTTACTACTTAATTGTAAAAGCAATAAATAAACGAATTTTCAAATAAAAACAATTTTATTATCAATGGATGCATGTACATATATACAATACATATGTATGTATGTATAAGTATGTATAGCATTATGCGTATGTATGGTGTATGAAAAAAGTCGTTAACTAATACTACAAATTATAAATTAGCCTGAAAAAAATTTTCATTCAAGTCGTATGTGCTAAGAACCAATAATATTATTTGTAAGATTTGCCACGTATTTATATGTATGTAGAGCACGTGCAATATTGCTTATTAACATCTGAATTTGCAAACAATAAGTGAAATATTTATATATAATTTTAAAAATTGGAAAATAAAGGTTTCATACAAAAACTAATACAACGCCGAAGTTAGATCTAACTTAAGCAAGAATTGGATCGACACATAACATAAAAGAACACATCACAACAAAAGAACACTACTAGAAAAATTATCACTTTGTCTGCAATGAAGCTGTAACTCTGTTTACAGGTGCATTTCTTATAGCATAAAAGGGTATAACAAGACTGCTATATGCTATAGTAGTTTGATCTTAGCAATTTGCTCGAAGATTGTACCGTTGCCAGTATACCACTATATACCTTTTTTAGAATATAATTAACAGTAAACTTTAAAATCACCCCTAGTTCTAGAATACAATACAATAGGGTGGAGCGAAAAACAAAATTTTTTTTTTTACTAAGCCTGAGGGTAAAATCTGTGGATATTGAAAAAAGAAAATTTTTGGACAAAAAAAAATTTTTTTTTAACATCTAAAGGCCCAATCAGTTTTAAAGTAAATTTCGAGTTAAACTTTTTTTTTGGACAAGAAAAAATTATTTTTGGTTTAAACTCCTTACATTTATATAAAAATTACCGAATGCGACGGTTTTTGACTCAAAATTTATTTTAATGCTTAAGGAAAGCATGTTGTCGTTTAAGACTTTTTTTTTATTGTAAATCCAATAATGACCACAAACTATTTTTTTTAATTGTTAATTTTTAATTGGCCAGAAAGAGGATTCTCCACAGCTTCTAGAACACTAATCAAACATTCTTTACGAAATACAAATTTTAACTCCAAAATTTACTTTAAAACTGAGTGGGCCGCCTCTAAATGTTAAAATTTTTTTTTCACCTACTATACAAGTACTAATCGGTCCCGAATCTTATGACTTTAGAGACAAAAGTAGATGAAAAGCACTACAATCCGGAGAGGGATATACATTACAATATAAGAAAACAACGTGAAAAACAAAAGGCAATATGCAAGAGTTACTATCCCTTAATAAAATTTTAAACAAGCTCAGCAGCCAGACTAAAGATGTTGAATTTGGCCATAGTGTTGTTCATTTTAAGCTTTCACTCAGTAAGACGTGTTTTGCTCTCCCGAAACCCCTATTTTTATTTAGATTATCGCATTCTTTTCTTTCCCTTTAATTTTTAGAGTTTTGCAATATATTACATCATATTTGATAAGGCAACAAGCAAGACGAATAACAGTATGCGAAAAATATGTATAAAATGGATTGACGTCACTTTCTTTTCTACGCCTATCTTTTGAAGGGTGCAACGACGTGCAATAAAATGCTGTTCTGATTGCTTAGTCTGATTTGACAAGTGTTTCTCTTGCATTAAAGATAATCATATCTGTGTTGAATACATCTTATCAATCACACATTTGCTATCTAACTGGTTTTAGCAAAGAGTTAGTCATGACCAAATCACACACCTACTATAAACCGACCTAATTATAATGAACTAAATAATTGAATAATCGTATAAAAACTAAAGAGTCGTATAGCACGGCGAAACTTTAAACATTTTTATTACAAATATTTAGTATATATAAAAAAAATATAAAATCGATTGAATGGTTGAATAAAATATTATTGATTAATGTGATTATTGTTTGTTTATTGATTTCATGCATATTGTGCATACGATAAAATAGGAAACGATGAAAGTACTCACGTTCTAGATTGATTGATTGTTGCCGTAAACGATGTGCTATACTCGTACTTAACTTCCGATTTCAGATGATAACGACGCTTCATTTTCTTTTTAGGAGTGTTTTGTTTCCGAATAGTATTTTTTCTTAAGATGAACTTTAAAATAAGTGTCCAAATAATTTGTATGAAATTGCCACCGAACCCTAGTGTGATCTTCAATTTCTGTTATTTTCGAAACAATATACAGTTATATGCGTAAAGACACGTATTGCTAGTAAAAAGTACTCACACCTCTGACAACTGAGTGTCGGAAATAGCTTTTATATCCAATCCTGATAATACACTCGATTTTTATTTTACACACAATTCGCAAATGTAGGGACTGGCTGCCGAATTTAGGGTTGAGCGCTTTTGTGTAATATATGCGCTGCCTTGGAAACATTTTGCGCTTATACATATTGACTTTTTGTTATCACCGTTTCTCGTGTTGTGATATTAATTGTTGGGAAGTTCATTAAAAACTCAGTGAAATTTTTTGAATTCGACAAATAAGTAGTATAAAGATAATTATTTTTGCATTTAGAGCAATTGAAATGATCAAGGCTTGTCCTGTCTTCTCAAGCAATCGGCTGGAAATAACCGCAGAAGACAGAAATTAATAGTATAGCTATAAAGGACTGTTCTTACAGTTTTAGACCCTTAGAGTTATTAAGGAAAATTGTATTGCAGAAATTATTTTTTTGGTGTTGTAGCATACAATTTTCTTCTATACTTTTGAGGATAATGAATATAATAATATGAACCATCCTTTATTGATCTAAATTACACTACTCGAAAAGGTATATTGGAATTATACATGATTACATATGTAAATATATAAATATTTAAATATCGAGCAATTCAAACTTATAAATTTGGTTTAAATTTGCCGTATCACAACTTATGCATTTTTATTGATTTTCATGAACTCATATATTCCTTAGAGGTTAAGGAATTAAGTGATAAATATATACATAAATCATGTTTATTGTTGTCGTAGGGGCAGCAAAAATTATCTAAGTAATTTCGAAAAATTGTGACAGTCGCTTACATAAACATTGAACTGTACCGGTTACGTAGACTCGACTGTCGCCGGAAAGAGCATGCTTCATTTCCACTACGTTTCCTCCTCGATTCCAATAATATCAAAAGATCCAGCATATATTTTAGCTTATCCCTGTACTTACACTTTCAACATTTTTAACTGTACTTTTGTATTTTTTTTGGTTATTTTAATTAATAGTAGTATATGTAGCTAAAAAATTTTAATTGTTATAATTTTGTGAAAGATCACCGATTACTTTTGTGTTTAAAATCGCGCCTAAAAGTAGACTAGGCGAATTGTATTGTTGGCAATGCTACAAATTTAACAAAAGCTCCCGCTGAATTGAAATTATTTTGGACACTACTACACACAAAGCGATTAAATAATTTTGTAAAAAAATGTCATTGCTTCTTTCCCAATTCACATTCCATATGTACACCTCGCAGGCCACCAGTCCATGCAATGATCTTCTGATAATGATCGATATTGATTTTCGTGATAATGTTTGCATTCGCCTTCTCTCGACGCAAGTGATCGATAACCATTTGGCCACGTGTGTGAATGCCAGCTAACTCAACAGCAGCATGATGAAGCTGATGCTCCAACACCACTAAGTGAGGGAATAGATAAACGGCGACGGCCAGCGCATCGCAAACTAGCCAACGTTTCACACCTCTCGGCACCAACAAGGCGCGCTCCACGCGATTCAATAGCTGGACGAATGGACTCTCTACAGCGCCAAGAGTATTCATGCGCCAATCCTGTGGGAGGCAGATAAAAGCGAAAAGCAAAATGTGATAGAACAAGTAAGGAGGAGCGAAGTTCGGGTGTAACCGAACATTTCATACTCTTGCAACTTGCACGGATCAAAGCAGAGAAATTTATTCTGATAACTTTATTGTTGTTTGATTTGTATACTGTAAAGTGAAAGAATCAGACGAAATTTAAAAGTTTTTTTATATGGGAATTAGGCGTGGTTGTCATCCGCCCCTTTTTGCAGTGTCTAATGGATGGTTTGGGTAGCCTCACGCACCAAAATTGGTTGAAATCGGTCGAGTAGTTCCTGACATATAGGATTTCACTTAAAAATGGGCGGTGCCAAGCCCCTTGTCCAATTTTTACGGCAGATTCTATAAATCACTTCTTTATCCTTCTGGTTGTGAAATTTATGGCTTGTGGTACATTTATTCAGTGAATTGTCGAACTTTTAGTAGTTTTCAACATAACCGTTATATGGGGAGTGGGCGTGATTGTTTTTCGATTTTACCCATTTTTACAGAGTTTTAAGAGGTAACAAAAGTTAACAAGTTTGGTTGATATATCTTAAGCGGTTTGTAAGATGTGTACATTAAACCATTAAGAGGACGGGGCCACATCCACTTTTGAAAGTGTTTTAGCCCACTGGTGTTTCTGGCTACTGCGATATCGTGTACCAAATTACAGTTTTCTATTTTAATTTGCGGCTTAGTTATGGCACTTTAAAAGTTTTCGTTTAATGGCATTTTGTGGGCGTGGCATTAATCCGATTCCACCCATTTGCAACATCAACTTTCGCCTGGGTGCCATATGTGTACCAAGCCTTATCAAGACATCTCGATTTTTACTCAAGTTATCGCTTGCACGGACAGACAGTCACCCGGATTACAACTCGTCTCACCATCTTCATCATTAATATATATAACTTTAACTGTTAGTTGAGCAAAACTGTTATACTCTGTAGCAACATGTTGCAAGAGTGTAAAAACTGTAAATTCTATTATATATTAGGTGAGTACATACAAGTGTAATGCGAAAAGCCTGATCGTCACACGTTTCCCAAGGCAATATATTAACGGCCGTTTCAATGTTCTCGAAAACTATTTGCGCAGCTTCCGGATCCATCATAAAATTAAACTCGGCGCTTTTAGTAGTGTTGCCTTTGCCTGCATTATAAATAGGTTTTATATATGTAAATATTAAATAATATACATATTAAATGTAGAGTATTACCTCTATAATTGCCGCCCATAATGTAGATTTCACCAACCTTATCCAAGAATTTTAAGCCATACATACTTATGCACATGGCAAAATTAGTTAGCGGCCCCACTAACAAAAAGTCCACCTGTTTAGGATACTGGAATATATAGTGAAAACATATAACTGAAACGTTTTCACTATTTTGCGCAATTCGTCACAAATTTACCTTGCAAACGAACTCATACATCGCATTGATTGCGTGCTCTGGTCGCACTAAACTCAGATCAACCGGCTTCTCATGGTCAAGATCACCAAAACCATCCTTTCCCACGAAATACTTGGGATTCTCCCAGGGCCTTGGTTTAAGCAAATTACTGCAACCTTTGTAAACTGGTATCTAAGCATTGACAAATAGTTTATATATAAATTGCTCCGGCTCAAAGTAACATTTTTGCTTTTACATCATTTCTATTGACTACTTCCAGCACTCTAAGCGTGTTTACCACGGCATGGTCGACCGTGGTGTTGCCCTGTACACATGTAACGCCGATAATTTCAAACTTCTTTGGTGAATCCTTTAGCTCTTGACGCCTTTTATATGTCTCCTCTGCTTTGATGAGCATCATCAGACCCCATGCATCGTCGTTACCCACATCGCAATCATATACTAAGTATCGTCCCATATTTGTTGGTACTTTGTACTGTTTTACTTTTGTTATTTGATATATTTTCTATTTAGAATTCCGAAAACGTCTGTATTTTGCTGTAATCAGTTTATTACTAAATGTCTAGTTCCCAGCTAAGAATTTGTTTAAATCTAACTAAACTACAAATCTAAATAATACTCGTACGTCATGCATATAAAATTATTCGCAATTTCAAATACATATAGGTATATACCTTAACTGATCTCTTATCTACTTTTACATAGCGACAGAACCTCGTGCGTTTGTATTTGTTGCTTCTCACGATTTTGTTGTACTTCAAGTACCTTTGGAATTATTTTTTGTAATGGAAATGCGAAATGGATTATATATAAATATTTTATGTTTGTAAACATAATTGTTGCAATATACTACACTTTGTCAATTCACAAAATATGCAATACAATGAATGTATAGAAAACGACTATCTTCTTAATTTGGAGAATGCATTCTGATTCTATGCCACAAGTTTGAGTTGTACAAGCCTTTTGGTTGGCTTGTTTGCAGGAAATGTAAGATATTAAAGATTCATAAATGGTTTTATTGCTACGAGTAATAACCAATTACACTCCAGGAAAAATTAAATATATTCAAGAAGAATATCAAGTATCAAATATTAATAGGTTAAATCTTTAAAAATATCATACTAAAATTTTAATTCGATTTCTCAAATAGTTTTTGAGTTACAACCTTATAAAATATAGCCGCTCGGTTCAGAAGCGAAAAAAATTTTGGGAAATTTCAATTTATTTTAAACCCCGTCATTTTGTCTATTTCACGGTCTCCTTGTATAAAATTTTTGGTAAGGTTTCATCCACGGTGAACTCCAGAATCACTACAGCAGTAAAGGACCTTTTATTAACGCTATCATAGACCACGTGAAACTATTTTCTTCCAAAATTTTAAAACAATTGATGCAGTAGTTTTTTATTTAATTCTCAAACCCACATTAGGTGTGCCTCTTAAATAAGCTTTTCATTAAGAATCGATATAAAGTTAAAACTAAAAAATTCTTAATTAGTTTTCATAAATATATTTCTCAACCAATCAACCGCATTACAGACTTGACGCTTTGTTGAATATTTTTTCAAAATGTTAATCGAAAACGCTTGTTTTATTGATACCAATCACTCTAGTTTATTAGTTTACTTTATATAACTAACTATTTTGTGGTTTTAGATCCTTTTCAATTTTGTATTATGGCATTAAAACTAAAGCTTCCTTGATGATAGTAAAGCATATATTTATTAATAAAGCAACTTGTCAAACAACCTAATAAGTACACAACCAATGCAAGTATTTATTTATATTCAATTTATATTACGAAGCTCTACCTAGCTCCGACTCTATATCAACATCTTCCAGCCCCGCGGTCCATGCAATAATATTTTTATAATGATCACCGTTGACTTCCATAATAATGATCGCATTATCCTTTTGCTGTTTTAAGTGATCGATAACCATTTGGCCACGTGTATGAGTGCCAGCGAGTTCAACGGTGGCATGATAGAGTTGACTCTGTTTTATCGTTAAATGTGGGAAAAGGTAGGCTGCGACGGCTACAGCATCACAAACCAGCCAACGTTCAATACCTTTGGGTATAAAAACAGCACGTTCCACAAGATTCAGCAATTCGATGAAAGGACTCTGAATGGAACCGAGCACATTCAAACGCCAGTCCTATGAGGAACAATTTTTATACATATGGTACATATTTATATATTTTGATAGTAAAGATGATATGTATTCACATACAAGTGTTATATTAAATTCGCCATCGATGCAGGTTTCCCAAGGAACTATAGTTAGTGGGCTATCTATACAAGCTAAAACAATATGTGCAGCCTCTGGATCCATCATGAAATTGAACTCGGCACTTTTGGTGGCGTTGCCTTTACCTATATATTATAATATATTCATTAATTACAAGTATATAGTACACAAATCTAGTCAGCGATTTATAATTATGATCTTAAAATTTTTTTATAGACTTTATATACCTCTATGATTGCCGCCCATAACAAAAATTTTACCAACTTTATCTAAGAAGTCTGAACCATACATATTGATGCACATCGCAAAGTTGGTAAGTGGACCCATCAACAAGAAGTCAACCATTTTCGGGTGCTACAACGAAAGGATATTATTCAAATAAACTTACAAATACTTTAATATAGATCGAAAAACACCTTACAAACAAAATCATACATCGCATTCACCGCATGCTCCGGACGCACCAGATCCAAATTGACTTGCGTTTCATGCTGCACCTCACCGAACCCATCCTTTCCATGAAAGTTTTCCGGGTTCTCCCAATGCTTTTTAATGATTGGTGTACTGCAGCCTTTATATACGGGTAACTGATAGTATTTACAGTTATTTTGAGTTGTTGTATAACCTTATTTTCGAAATATTCATACTTACATCGTTTCTATTGGCTGCCCTTAGCACTCTGAGTGTGTTTATAACCACTTGGTCGACATTGGAGTTTCCCTGTACGCATGAAACGCCGATGATTTGAAACTTTGCTGGGGAATCCGCCAGATCGACACGTCTTTTAAAAGCTTCTTCAGCTCTGATGAGCATCATCAGACCCCACGCGTCGTCGTTACCGACATCACAATCGAACACTACATATCGGCCCATTTCGTTAGCGATTGCTGGTGAAGAGATTTTTATTCGAATTAAGCCCGTAAAATCAGGTTAAACATATTTTACATACTTAATTAAGTTAAAAGGAAAATATATAGTCGTACGTGTTAACAAAATACATAATACAATGTTTTATATCATTTCTTCTCAAACACCTTATGGGTAAACAAGATATATTATTCTTATCAGTGATATATACTTGTTTATTCTTATCAGTCAGTAATAACTTAATTTGAAGGTTTTAAGCAATTATGTATTTCAATATCAAGGTTACAATGTTACTTGTAAATAAAAAAACTGTATGCTCATAGCCAGCTGCCATTTGAACTTCTCATTATAACAAACATTTGACACAAATCAAACATTTTAGCCATTATCACGTCCAGTTATATTTTGCATTTAAAGTTTTATTCATTGATAATACTGATTTTAAAAACAATAAAACATATTTTTTTAGCGTTTATAGAAACAATATTTTTTTGCAACTCGCAAAGTGTGCCCCGACAACAGAGTAGGCCACAATTTTTAAGAAAATATAAATTTTCTTCCGGTTTTGCTTACTTTCCAATTATATTATTAAGATTATTGCCAAAATAATGTTCAAACAAACAAATACACTCAACTCGTTTATTTTCGATTTACAGCGCTTTAGAAACGAAACAGTTCCCTTAAATGCTAAACACGAACTACCCGCATATAATTAAAGGCTGTACCACACAACATTGGTGCTTTTTATTATTCTTTATTACAGAGCAGTGGGCGAATAAAAGCAAATCATATAGTACTGTACTTGGAGCGCATGCTGATTTGCTCTCCGCAAGCAAAATAATAATTTTTATTATTCGCTCAAGGGAGCAATGATCGTGGTTTAGAAAATGTGTGTACATTGCTTATGAAGACCAATTGTACTTCATATCTAATGTTCATACAAATGTGTATATATGTATATATATCCCTGTTGGAAATTGCTGCGTTACTTGCTAAATCTATCTTGTTTACTGACTTTGTAAACAATGATTTCGAAAACTGTTTCGAGGATTTTCTTAATGCTAAAACAAATATCTGGGAAAAATGTCTCAAGCGGGGCATTCAAGAAAGAGAGGTATGAATAAAAGCTATATTTAATCATAAAATTTTTTTCACTTTAAAATCACTTTTAGTCATTGTTTCAAGTTCCTTTTATAGAAATTATATGTTCGTTTAAGGACAACGGAGACCTCAAATTCTTTTCTTATGACAACAATATTAGCCGTTTTCAATTCGCCACGAATTTCGAAATTCTTTCAAATTAATGTATGTGAGCTGATATATTTTAAAGCGATTGACTTATGATATATTCACATTTATGTGCTTCTTATAAACGGTATACCACGAATTGATGATACGGACTTTAAAAATTCCAGAAATGTTTATTATGATAAAATGATAATGTAGATTTTACGCCTGTTATTGCACATGTCGCTCAGCTTACTATTAGTACAATTTCTTTATTATATCTGCACATCGTTGAGAGATTTTGGTACAGCTTTGGTACAAATTTAAAAGTTAAGAGTCTTTTTCAAACTCATTGGTCTGCGACGGGTTTGCAGTGAAAATTACAGCATTTAGAAACAGCAATCCTAGGAACCGTTTGGAATGTAAATTTAGATCGTTTCAATGCTGCTAGTATGAAGCTTCAAGAATCTCAAGCTGATTTATCTATTTCTTCAAGACATGAGAGATAGACAATTTTCTGAATACGAAGAAATAACCAAAGCACTATCTGTAGGACACGATTATTAGCGTTATGATACTCATAGCAAAAAAACAGAAAAATTCAGCCAAGTGAGTCAAGGGTAAATGAATGAAAATTTTTTCGGGACAAAAAAGTTTTCGCACAAATGTTTATTACCCTATTCCAGATAGTTTAAGCGTACAATTGAAGAGCTTTACGAAAATTTCAATTTTTTTGATAATTTATCTGAAATATATACAAACGAATTGAAAAATCTTGCCAATAAACTAGTCAGTAACTATCCTGCCGATTTTGTAGAAATATTAGGCAATGAATGTAATCATTTAAATTGTAAACTCAAAGATTCCTTAGCAAATATGGAAGGTGTACGCTCGGCACAATAAATATGCAATGTAGATGTTATCCAAATGTAAACATTGCTCTCCGTATTTTTATGAGTATTCCGGCGACAAATTGTTCAGGACAAAGATCTTTTTCCACTTTAAACAGGTTAAAAACCTACTTGTATCTGCGTGCGAGCATGGGCCAAGATAGACTCAATGCTCTGTCATTACTATCTATTGAAGCTCAATTAGACCAAGAAATTAATTATGACGATATTATCGACGTTTTTGCGCGGACCAAAGCCAGGAAAAAGAAATTTACAAATTGACTAATTAAAAAAATATTTAGTATTAAACTGTTTAAAGTTTATAACTTATTTATCTGTCATGTCTATTAGTTTTATTTAAAAAATTATATTTCGATAAATAAAGTTATTTTAACATAAAAATATTGGACAATGAAATTCATTTAAATAAAATGGTAGGTGCATCGAATGGGGCCTAAGGCGGCAGCAAGCCTAAATCCGTCACTGGGTTCTACAGCAATTTTTATTCAGGTGGCAAGCCCCTAATTAAACCCTAAACAGTGCATATATTATATTATTAAGTTTGCCACGCTATTTGTAACACCCAAAAGAAAACATGTGTTGGAGATTATTTTGAATTATTTAGGGTTAACGATGTAAGCGTTTATGGTTCGGGAAGCAGTTTCTTGGCTCTTTATTTGATAATTTTGATTAATAGAGACAATGATATGTAAAACTGTTAAAAATGCATGTCTACCATACTGTAAGAACATCTTTGCAGGGAGCAAAAAAAAATATTTCTAGAGCCTAAATATGATTTTTTCGTTTTTGGAAAACCTCAAAATAAAAAATAGTGCATTTTCAACCTGAATTCAGTTTATCGAGGTGAATCAAAGGAACGCATACCCATAGAAGTATTTTACGATCTTTTTTTACAAAACGACGACTTTTTGTCCACCCTGTATGCTGGGTTTCGCGCACTTTATCCTTGCCAACATTTTTGTAGAAAACTAAGATCACCGTTAGTATTTTTACAGATAATCCTTTCACAAATCAGAGTAAATCGTTATAGCTGGTTATTACGCCAAGCATATATATACATATGTACTTATGAATTGTAAGAGCAAGTAAGAGTGCAGTCAAAGTGCAGAGAACACTGCAAATCGCAGAGAAAGAGAGAGAAGTTGACAATTGTTTTGCCGGCTTTCTGGCAAATTCACCAAGCATTTGTGTGCAGGTGCGTGAAAATTGTCAATACGCTGAGGTGGGCGTACACATACACACTTTCAAATTTTATATCTTGCTACTAGCAAATATAGATAAACAAAGTTCGTTTGTTAAATTTATACAATACAATAACTAGTGTTCGTTCATATGTGATCACTGTCAGTTGATAAATTGCCTTAAGAGAGTTGAAATACAAAAGTACACAATCATATTAACTAGTAAATGCTTATTATAAACCGCAATTGCTCACGCTGCTTAACAGTTTTGTGTTTTATTGTTGGAATTTAGTATGCTGGAAGAGTGGCTAGTGAGCAGTTGGCAAGAATCGGTCAACAGATGCGCAAATTTATTCACATACATATGTATATATAAAAGATATATATTTACAAAGAAATTGTGTGCTCGCTATGAATAATGCATTAATAAAAGAATTTCGTTTGTACCCGAAATAAGAATAGAAACAATTTGTGTTAGAATATACATGCTCATGAGATCTATGGCAACACTGCGATAACAATAGCGTATTATAATATAGGCAAGTGTGGCGCGATAAGAATACTTACTGAAAACGCATGAAACTATAAACATTTTTGTATAATTAAAAGTTAGTTTGGCTGTGATAATATCATAAAAACACGACGCTGATGTCGGCACAAAAACGCTTCGTTATTTTGGATTGCGATGGCGGCAGCGATGATGCCTGGGCCTTGCTTCTACTGCTGAAGGCTGCAGCCGAACAACAGGTCACGCTATTGGGGGTGACTATATGTGGCTGTGGAAATACTGATCTGCGTAATGCGGCGCGCAACATGTACCGCATATTGAAGGCCTGCAATCGGACTGAGGTAATATTTGGCGCCAATTCGCAATGAGTAGGTAGTTGACCGCCATTGATTGACATTTGTTGTGAAATTTGTGGTGTTTTTGAGCCAAAATAGAATTTTATTTGCAAAATAATAATTAAATTGTGTGATTAATTTTCAAAACTCACCTACTTTAGATACCCATTTATTATGGGGCTTCCACGTCGTTAATACCACCCATTGTACCGCTCGATGATAACAAGTATTTTCATGGCCGCGACGGTTTCGGCGACATATTGCCCCTAGAGATAGACTACAAATTGGACGAGGTGGTGCAAAAAGAACATGCTGTGGTGGCAATAAATAGAATTTGCACTGAGGTAGAATAATTTCATATACATTTTCAATAGACGTGAATACTTCTTACAATAACAGTGATATTTTCATAATATTTATTTAATTATTTAGCATCCAAAAAAGGTAACCATTATAGGAGTGGGGCCATTAACGAATATTGCGCTTTGCTACTCTATGTTCGGTGATGTGTTCGCGAATGCAGTTAGGGACATTTATCTAATGGGCGGCAATCATCAAGGTGAGTATACATATATAAAAATTATGAGTATGTATGTAAAAGAATGTGTACAGCATCTAAGCCTATATGTTTATACATACTCGTACACATATTTATTATATACATATATATAACACTGAATATTTGTTTGTTTGTACGTGCATTAGTCTCATCATGCTTAACGGTTTATATTTGGTTTACTGCCGTGTTCAAAGGTTTCGGAATATAAATAGAAAATGTGAATAACGTTACCAGATAGCCCAAAAAATATATATACATATATTTAAATAATTATACATGTAACACAATTTCCCGGAAATTGCTTAATTTTTCAGGGCTTTTAACATTCGTAAAAATTTAAAAAGGTATTTAGGTAAAATATTGGTGTTATGTCTTATCTAAAAGCGTACTTCCTTACGTAAACAAAAACATATATTATATTTGTTATATTTTCATTTATCTAAATAAAATATTCAAAATCCAACCCAAAATTCCCTGTCCCATCAACAGGTGTTGGCAACTGCACTCGCTGTGCCGAATTCAATTTCTATGCAGATCCCGAAGCTGCGCATGCCGTACTCGCTAGAACCAAGTGTCCCATTACCATACTACCCTGGGAACCCTGTTTGGAAGACCGATTTTTTATATGCATTGTAAGTGAGCTAAAGCATTTATTTTGACTCAAATTGAAATTATTAATATTTACTATAATATTTTCTGTCATATATGGTAGAATTGGCGCTTGGATGAGCTCGGCGCACTGGCCGCTAACACTTGTTCAGCCATCGACATTATGAACAAAGTAGAGCGCGCTCAATGGCTGCCGTCGAATTACAAAAGCTGGATACCATGTGATGCACTGATTGTGGCTGCTCTTCTTTTTGAAAGCGTTCTCGTGCAGAAGAAAAGCAGTTGGCATGCGACTGTGGATTTAACGGGACACACACGTGGTCAAATGATTTTGGATCATTTACAAGAGGTGGATAAGTTTCCTAAAAATGTAGACGTTATTGAATTGTTGGATGCAGACGTGTTCAAAAAAATTGCCCGATGGGCTGTGGGCTTGTACGATGAGTTCGTAGTCGAGCATACCAATGGGAATCTCGTATAATAAGATTTCTGAATCTTGAATCAATGCTATGAGAAGACATAGTATTTCTACATAATGTATAAGCAATCGAAGGCATCTCTGTAATAAATATGTATTACTTTAATAATTCTCGAAATTAGCGTTTAATGTTATAACATTTTTTTGAATTTGCTTAATGTTTGTTGTTGCAAACCTAGAATTCTTTTTCTGTTTTATAGCTTAAACAGTCACCGACATTCCTCCCTTCCGTACTTACCGCCCGAATCAAACCAAATTTGTCAAAAGTTATGCCCGTAGTTGAAACGCAGAAATCAGTTGTTCTCTTCTGTTTTCATTTCACCAATGTTACCATTGTTCTATTTGTAAACACGATTTTGTACACATTTAGTTTTTTGGTTATAATTTTTATATTGTAAGCTTTAGCTCAAAACTGAAATCCAACAATTAAAAATAGTTTACCTATTTATAAATAAATGTATTCGACTGTGATTTTGAGTTAGTTTAAGAATATTTCAAATATATTTATGTTAATTGTTTAATTTACAAATTATCGATACTGGCAGCCCTGCATTGCAAGAGAGCAATCAGCTCACTCGCTTCTACGGGAAAAATCCAATTTTCGCGGATATCCTACCGTACGGTCTGTTGAAGCGGACGGTAGAAGCGGTGGTGATTGTTCATTTACATTGCGCTCTCATAAAATAGGTCGTATCAGCTGATTCGGTCCACGGTTTTGCGTCGGTGACTGTTTGAATTATTACCCGAACGATTGCTAAATTTCAGCAACTAATTTCCGTTCCCAAGACAATTGGGTTCAAGTAAGCAGAACGTGCTCGTATCAAATCGTCATTTCCTAAACTAATTAACGAATATTTTATTTTGCTACAACTTAATCCAATTTCACAAAGGCAGCCAATGCAATTTATTTCGAGTGTTTTGCAACTATTTATAGAGATATTTTTCCAATTAATCATTTTACATTGGCAATGACTGTTTTTATACCACACAGTCCCCTAAGTTTTGTCAAAAATCCGTTTGACTGCTTCAAAGCACACAAAATGATAAAAAGTGAACAAATCAAACTTGATGAATGTCACACTGAAAGAAAATTAAACAAAAACAGTACACCGAGATAAAATAAAAACCATCAAAGCACAACGAATGCGAATGCGCGTACACAAAGCACACCCCGAACATGGGTTAACCCACCACCTTCACCGCCCCCTGCACCCATATACGCTAGTAATTACCAACAAAAACGATGAAACAACAAAACAACGAAATAGCAACGCCAATAACAATAGAAACAGTAGCTACTCGTAAACGAGCGAGCAGATATTCGTAATTGTGACGTTGAGCACATCAATGCACAGTGTGTCCGGGCTGTTCGAGTTTATAAATAAAATATAAATCAATTTAGATATGTTTTAGTAGGAATAAACTGTATGTTAGACTGAATAAAATTTTCTCATATATAATACGTAGTTCCGACCTTCTTCCAGGATGAAACCTAAAAAAATATTCTCATCAGAAATTATTGTCTGTATATGACCTACCATTGATTTAAAATTTGAGTATGTTATAGTATACATATAGTATAACCTATCATTTTTATTTTGAATTTGGATCGAAAAATTGTGCCGTAGACAGTTTTTGGACTCACTTTTATTATTTTTGAGTGCAAAATAATAAAGGCTGTGATTTGAATTGATTTAAGATTCACTTTCGTGAATTCATAAGCAAACAATAGTGTAGCCTTCTAAAACTAAGAATAATTAAGAAGTATATTAAGATATTTTTTATTGAAATATTTCGAACCATATTACACTATTTTGCTCCACTGTGCAACAAATACATATATCACAAATACGAAACTACGTTCAACATCATTATCATCATCGTCTACACCAACAACAAACGCAACCATACCAACAGCCAGGTACATACATACATACATAGTTGGGCGAACCATCAGTGGCGGTTGCGGCCCAGCTCCGGAGCAGAGGCAGCAGTTCAGCAGTTAGCTAGCCTGACAGCAGTAGTCAGAACGAATCGAGAGGAGCAAGCGTTTGGACGTAGTCGGTATTGGCAATCGACAATCGGCATCGACATCGGCAAACGGTCGTCTGCGTCGCTGCGTCGCGTATGCCATTTGTGCTGCTGCTCTTTCAAATAGTCGCGGGCCTAACACTTATTCTATTTGTTATTCATTATATTTATTATATAATTAATGCAATTGCCGGCGATTTACAATTACAACAACAGCTACAGCAACAGCAGCAACAAATATTGCAGTTGCAACAAAACGTGTATTTACAACAATTGCAACAACCAAGTGTAAAAAATTATCGACAACAACGCATCCCAGTAGCGTCGTCTGCAACATATAGAAAATCGCATTGTTTTACAGCAACAGCAACAGCAACAACAACAACTGGCGAAAAAATGCAAACAAGCGACGACGCAAAGTTTATAAAAAAGTGAGTGAACACAGATGAGGAAAACCAAACAAATAACAAAAAACAACAATAACAAATTAATGCAAAATACAAAATGAAATAATAATCATAACAGAAATTAGTAAGAAAAATTGTATTTACATAAAAGGTGTTGTTGTAGTGTTGCAAGCAAAATAGCCAAGCTTAGTGAAAGATGAGCTGTTCAATTGTAAGCGTTAAACAATTCACCGTTTCGGGGGGCAACAGCTCAACACGCCCCAAATGCAAATGCTAACGCTTGTCTACAGCTTAAAAGCTGAAAAGTTTGTTATTTTAATTGAGCTGTAATGTGCGATAAGCAAAAGTATGACTAACTGTAAAAAAATCTTAAATAAATTTTCGCGGAAAAAGCTGCAAAAGTGCACCTTTTTCCCAGCGCCTGATTGCGGCTGAAAAGTGTGTGTCAGCATTATCGATTTTCCATTTCCACCGCGTTTTCCGACTGCGCACCGACCGACACGCGAAAATCTTGTACACATAAATACTTTCGAATATACGTGTATGTATGTGTACAGTGCGACCACGTTCTGCTGTGTCGTCCGCACAGGCGTCTCTTCGGCCCACTCACGTGCTGACGCAGTTTTCCCTTACTCATTGCCTTTAAATGCGGTTGAAGCTCGGTGGTTGTGTCAAATAAGGGATTTTCGTCTTAACCATTACGAATTAAATCATTTCTGCTTGCATTTAGGAAAGAGAAATTGATAAAATTTTCTTATACAAATTTCATTAAAATATAAAAATCTTTATAATATTAATTTTAGCAGAACAAATTATTTCTAAACTTTAAACAGAAACTCATCATAATGAAAATCTATGTATGAACCCAGAAATATGCGAAACACATTTTTTATATAGAACAACAACATGGAAACGTTTTGGCACTAAAAAAATAATATATTTAGATGGTAAAAACATTTGCTCCAAGCCGCAAAAAATGAGCACATAAATCATTTATACAAATATACATATTTTAGTAAGTGTGTATATTAGGGCCATCCTTTTCAAATTTGCATATTTGCTATCTGTAAAAAGCAATCATTTAATGTTTCTTATTATTCCATAAAAGATTATATATGTTATTAAGTTAGTACAAGTATGTCGAGACTTCTTCCAATCCAATCTTAAAGCTCTTTTCGGTCGGAAGTTGTGGCCTTTCATGGGATTCTGCAGTGTAGAAAATATTTAATCAAAGTTGATGTGCTGTTTTCGTTCGTGGCTCTCATAATCTTCTCATACTGGGATGGCTAGGTTTTGGTTGCAAAATCATTTATAAGTGAAAATCTGAGCTCTACACATGGTTCTTGGATTTATTTTACAGATTTCAGAATCTATTTTCTAACTAAGTGTGAACCAGACGTTTGTATGTAATATACTTGCGGCTGAAAGAAATTAGTACATCCCTAATGTTAATGTATATATATGCGTGCAGAAGTATTTTTTGTTCGTGATTTCAATTTTAAATTTCATATTTTGAAAAACGGAGATAACATTTTGCAAAATTGTTAAACACCTACATATGTATTGCGTATGTTTTGTGCGAATTGCCCTGCCCCGGAAATGTTAAGATTTTTAATTGAAACTGATGAATTTAAGAAATATTACTCGGTAGAGAAAGGGATGCTGTGATTTTTAGTTTGTATGCATATATTAATGTTAAATACATTTCTAAATATATATATGTGACGAAACAAATATTAAGTGTTAATACATATATTTGCGAGTATATAGTGCGCAGTCTTTGATTATATTATATATATGTATGTATATATGGAAATTAAATAAAAACTGACAAGAAGAACCAAGTGAAATACCTTTTGATTAAACACAAATTTTATACAAAAAAATAATAAATGAATAAATCGAATATAATTACATAAATTCTATATATAAAATCAGCGGTAATTTCAGAAAACCAAAAACCGGTTTTAAATGAAAAAAAGCGGAAATAAAAAAATGTATGAAAACATTTAAAAATTAAAATGTATAACTTCCTACACATTACACCTACAATTTTATATTCAATTAAATACATACTATATTTTACTCACTTGATAAAACGCTAATAATTAATTCTTCATGATATCTTCGCGAATTTTATACCGTGATAAATTTCATAATTTTTCCTTTTATTATTTGCGTGTAATATAATTTTTCCATTGCTTTATGAAGATAGTATTCTAATTATTTTATGAAAGCAAAACAAGCGAATAATAACAATTTATATTATTAAACGATTATTATCGCGCAGACGATGGAAAGGCGGTACAATCGAACCACATCCAATGGATAAGGCATTAATTGTCAACTATCAGCTAGAAGCGACGGTCTTCGGCGAGCAATCCAGCAATCCGATGATTGAGGAAAAAAAGGTGAGTCAAAATTTAAGTTCGTCAAAGAAACACACACAACTATGCATATGCAACCTATACTAAATATAAGCGATAAGGTAGAAATTAATAGGTACTTTCATGAACTTTTAAAGTAAGCGCAAATCAATAACAAACGCTTATCGTTTGTTCGATTTTATTGCAGCGGTTTTAGCTCTCATTTTATAGTTCGTTACTATACTTATGACGGTCATAGAAATCATTATAGAAATGCTAAGATTTCCTGCGGCGGTACCTATCAGTATACTGAGTTTATGTCTAAGAGTAGTATATTTTTATAAGTAATTATCGTTTACGATGATCGCGTGCTCTATAACGCCTAAGTGTAAAGCAAACTTGTCCCTCTTCTCTATATTTTTTAACCTTTGCGACCAGAGACACTAATGTTTACTAGCGTTGCATAAAAATCTTTTGATCACCTCTTCGCATTTTCTTACACAGTGAGTCTAAATATTGTCGCAATGCCTTAATTGCCTTTGACTAGGAACCAAAAAATCTATGCCATTTAAAGTCGAAACCCAATAGCTGATTTCTGTAATATCAACGATCTCGGAATTCTGTCTTTAACAAAATTGTATTAATTTAGTGTGAAGCTTCTGCTGAATAAGGATTGTTAAATAAGATCGGCTATACATTTTGACTCATCGATTAGCAGGTAAGTTCGGCCGTCTCTATTAACGATTGAAGTACCTCCTACCAATTCTTCTCAGTTTAAAAGTAAGAAATTAAATTTCTAGACTTTGAAATTAGAACTTTTCAAATCGAAACAAAGATTTTTTGTATTAAAATAAATCTATGGCAACAATGATCTAATCGAAATCACAAATATCCGGGATTCTGCAAATTTATTTCAATCAAAACTGAATTTTTCTTACTTCTCTAAGTGATTATTTTTAAGGGATAAGACCCATGTACTAAAAAAAAAATTGAAGAAAAATTAATCTTGACTATTTTGGTTATCCTTAAGAACGAAAAATTTTCTCAAACCCAAAATTCTCTTCCAGAATTATTATAAATAGAGAGTAATTTTAAATGGTTTTATTGTTGTTGCAAACTTTTTTGGCATCAATCATATTTTTATATCAGTCAATCCTGTTACGTAAGCAAACGTACATACCATATATGTATTGATATCAAGGACCGTATGCATACACACACAGTTCAGTTTCTGATTACAACAACAATTACAAATATCACCTTATATACATATATGCTTAAAATAAACGCTTAACGAATCCCAACTGTTTTCTCTCAACATTACAACCGTACAAAGAACATTAAAAGGTTTGTTCAGCGGCAACTAACTACAATTGAATGCACTTAAAATACTTAGACCAGAAAACCTTCTGTTTGAAAATACAAAAACACTTTGCTGGTAAATATATACATATGTATATAAATACTATATACTATATACATATGTGCATACGCACACTTTCTGGAATATATGAATGAGACTAAAATAAATGTATAAAAATGCATTTTCATATAGACTTGTATATACATATGTAAATACTTTTATTTTGGAAAATTTTTCTGAAATTCATTTGTGTATTTCGAATTTCCAAGAATGTAAATAAACGTACATATGTATACATATGTATTTGAGGAAAATGTTTATACGTATAAATCATTAAACCTGAAGTCACACTTACTCTACGCTATCGATTTTTCACTCATTCAATCCTTTCACTGGTTTTCCTCCATTCAACACAACAGCATTAAAACTCTGCCGCCCCGTGGCTCGGAAAGGACAACTTTGTATTGCATTTTAACCTCACTATTCGCCTTGCCACCTTTTGGAATTGCTTCTAAGAATGCACACACACCTAAAGCTTTCAGTGGGGATGGTGCCGGTGGCGCTATTGTGGGTGGTGGCGGTGGCAGTTGAGATAGCAATATGATGGCAGTGCGCCAACTAACTGAAACAATTAACATAAATGCATATTTGTAAAAGTAAACGTGTGTGTGTGTATATGTATAATAACAATGAAGGCAGTAATAACAATCTTTATGTTTCAGCGTGTCTTAAGCCAGAACTTTGACGCTTTAGTTTATTACTACATATGTTCGACCTACGGAACAACGCACGGTGGGTTACCATTATACTTTTTTTTTTGTGGAGAGATTTATTTAATAAGAAAAGATTAATAAAAATGATAAACCTTTTTAAAACACATTTTTTAAACAAAAAATTTAGTTTCCGAAAAAGGTGCTTATAAAGCAGAAACCGTAAAGAATTTGAAAAACCCAAAAAAAAAATTTTTTTATCGACCGCCATTATTTACGATTTTAAGTTTTTGTTCACAAATAATGATTTTTTTTTATTAACCATATAATAGAATTAATTAAATCGGTGAAAAATATCATAGAAATCCGAAAAAAAAGATCATGGAAATGATGTTTCGACGATCTGGAAAAAGGATTATCCATTTTTTTGTATGTCGATTCCAAAATTCTAATAGTAATTAAGTAATAAATGTTTAGTTGTCGTACTAACATTAAATTAGTCATGTCTGGCGGACCTCAACATTTTCTTTGTAACGTTTCACTGCTCATTTGATTCGAGCTCCATCTCTTTTTACAGATTTGATTTTTACAATAATAAATCATGACTCTCTGATAAATTCGATTATTTTAAGAGCTTTAAAATTATACATATATCCTTAAAGTACCAAATAAAACATTTAGAAAGTGCCACCCAACGAGGTTAGCAATAGCTTATGTACATATATGTATATAGGTGTGTGTACATCCATGCTAACTCTAAGATTAGAGACCATTCCGAAAGTCTTTACACAGTCTTCTTTATAAGCTATCCTAACCAGTACACCATGTCGTATAAAACATTAGTCAGCTCCCAAGAAACCGTTGTTTAGATCGCAATTAAAGCCAATAATCAAAACTCATTCGGCAGACTTGTTTAAGTACTATTTAAACAAATTGTAATCATTATTAGCTAAATTTTCGTTTATGTGATTATTTATGGTAAGTTGCTTATTTGAAGTTTTGCTCAAGCAACTACCATTGGTATACTAGAACTACCTAAAACAAAGTTCTGCCAGCAATGACGCACTGTACAACATTGCCACTCCACTGCCATAGTCACCATAGTGGGAAAAGCACTTGAATTGGTCTTGGCTTATGTTATGGTTATACAAAGTAAGTTCTTTTTTTTCTTTGCTGAAACAAATACAATAAATCAGGCTAAGTGTAAAAGTGCAAAGTGCTGCTTGCTAGCGCTCCGAACACACATACAAACATCTATGTGTATGTATACACGTATGTATGTATATAAATTTATACATAGATGTGCGTCTAAGCACTTGTAAATACTTTTAGGCCCATCGATAAATACACCTACTATTTATTTATATTTGTAGCATACATATGTACATATATATGAATATACTATACTTGCACTGTATATATATACTTGTATATGTATGCAACTAGAGGCAGATATTTAACAATTCAACCATCAAACTTGGTTACATATCATAGTTGGCAACTTCTGTTGTTGTGGATTGTCGTTTCGTCATCATGGCAACACGCTTCGGCTAAAATAGCAAAAGAGCAACCATAATAGATGGCTTGCTGACTTTGACGGTGGCTAAAACTAAACTGAAAATCAAAATGAAACAAAACCAACCCAAGACAAATAAATAAATAAGTAAATAAATGAAATCAAACAAAAGTGAAAAATTAAGCAAAAAAGTTGATTGCATTCGTTACCACAATTGGATGAAACATTCGCAACCACTTCATTATTTCAGTTTCAATTGTTGATCAAACACACGCACATGCGCATATGCGCTCACAAATGTACACCAGCAAGCATATGGCACACAAAGCGCGCACTTAAAATTTTGCAAGCTACGCAAGTTGGTGGCCGGTCAGCTAATGAACGCATAAAAATCGTCTTATTCGTTATTGTAATTATTATACTTTTGTATATATTCTTCAATAATATTTCTTGGTTTACTCTTTTTTTTGTTGAAATACAATTACAATTGGCTGTTGCCACATGAATCAACTCGAAAAGTGCGATTTTGCACCACTGTGCAACCAGCCACACTGCCAAGCAATCTTACACTTGTGTGCCTGCTTTGGACTTATTTTCACTTCAATTAAATTATTAATTTTTCACATTTATTTAATTCTTACATTGTTCGCACACTTGAATAATTAAAATTAAGACACAATTTGTGTTGCATTTGTTGTTTTGTGCTAATATACCATTTATTCCGGCTTCTCTTATTTCACTTATTATGTGAGTCACGTTTTGCGCTTCGCTATAAATTTTCGCGTCATAAAAGTCATAACTCATGCGACGTCATCGCAGTCGTCATCCCCAGTTCCCAAATGGCGGGTGCCCACACCACTGTTATCGCTATTGTGATATCTTTCTTTCTTAGCATTTGGTTTTGATAATCTTTTTCCATTTATGCCACACAATCATAATACTCGCAATAAAACGAAAATAAAGGCAATATTTAAATAACAATTGACACATTAATTTCTTTCTCAAAAATATGGCGACATCGACGTGTATTCAAATTGATATTTAAAGTTCAACAACTTATCTAAGCCGTCGTACCATGTGTTAAAAAAATAATAAATAGTGCACTTTCTGTAGAGTCATAAGTAAGCTCAAGCCATCAGCCAACCAGGCGCATGTTTTTTACAGTTACTTTTTCGTTTTTGCCAATTTTTTAACATTCCGGTTGTTTATTCACACTTGTCACTTTGTTTCTTTATTTGGCCAAATCGCTAACACATTGATATTAATTATTGCTGTTGTTTTAATTGTTTGTATTTATGAGTTTTTTTTTAAGCATTATGAACTATTTTAGGCACATGGTCTGTCAAAATAAAACAGTTCCCACAGTCATGTTGGCTTATCATAAAAATTTTTATAAGCAAAAATATTATATAAGAGTGATTCCGTTTCTTATATTTCATTTTAATTAGTAGGAAAATACATATTAACTGAAGAACTCTTTATAAAAAATTAAAACTTCATAATAAGCTTTGACCTTATGTATTGAAAAATAACGGTACTATACCTATCATCAGAGAAAGAATAATTTCAGAATGTAAATCAATGAAATGTTCTCCACGGGGGCTAAACTAACACATACAACAATAGCCAGTTGTCTTGAAAAAAATCCGATAACAACTTATCCCCACTTTATGATTTCATCACTGCCAGAAAAGTATTGAGCGCAATGAACTGGAAACGAAAAAATTATTATTTTTTTCGTTCAATGCCCGAAAAGCTGTCTAGATTTCTAAAAATATGTTTTAGGACAACTCATAAACTTGACTAAAGCCCTATGTACACCCATTTAGCTTCGCAACCTTGCTCAGCAAGCTTGTCGGTTATACAAACTCAATTTAGTTTTACACTGAACACCTCAGAAAGAATAGAAGGAAAAAATGAGGTCACACGAACTGACGTAAAGCTCTAATCACCCTTTAGGTAGCATAGAATTTTTAAATTTTAGTAAAAACTTCATACACTTTGTTCCAGTTAAAATATTTGACCACTCAGTTAAGAAATTAGTACACATTAAGTATTCATAGACATGCTCATATTTCAAATAATAGAAAATTTCAAGGAAAATATGATTAAATAGCTTTTTAATTCCCCTCAATTTCGTTTTTCCCTTGTGACCTCGTTCACACTTCCGCCATAAAAAAGCACTAGCATCGCGCTGTTGTTATCCCATGCAGCCATTTTCCATTTGACGCCGCACCCTGTAATGGTGTAAATTTAATTACACCATAGTAACCAATGAAGTCCACTATAGCACACACATAAACGCACACAAAAGTCTGGGTACAAGTTCACTTCAACTCCCACCATTCAATGCATATCGACGCTTATTATAGGGACTTTCAGTTGGGTCAGCGCAAATATATATTTACATATATACAAACATACATACGCACAGGCCCATCTGTAAGTGGCAATTTTAATGCATTTGCGTGTCAAAGAGAAATTCAATAAAATATTTACATACATGTGGAAATGAAAAAGGTCACCTAAAAACGGACCTTGCATACAAAGTTTACAGTTTGCCTCTAAGAAAGCAGGACATGCCATTTTAAGCTGTGTGCTAGCGCTAGAAAAACTCTCTCACGCTAATCGATATTAAAATGATGACATTCAAATACTTTGTGTGCGTTTTCAGCATTTTTAACATATTATGTTCATTTTAGCGTCATAACAAATGTTTTCTAACACGGTGTTTAACGTTTAAGTGCGAATTTTAAGCTACGACCTTTCGAAAGTGAAGTTTTGTTTGTTTTCATTATTCTTAGACGAAGAGTCAATGTCGTTGGTTAAACGTGTAGTGCAATGGCAGCGTGAAACGTCAATATATTCTTCTGTTTTATGTTAATAAGAAAACATATTTACGAATAATTGAAATGTTAAATCGAACTTCGCTAAGAAATACGAAAATATCGGTGGGTGTGCGTATTTGTTTTTCCATTTGATAGACATTTATTTTTACGTAAATATTTACTCTTTAAACTTTATTAAATATTTGCGTAGTTTATTGATTTTAGAGTACTCATACAAATATGGATGTGTATACAGTGAATTATATAAGTATTGATGGCTAACCGTGGTATTGCCGCAAAATACTTTAAACTTAAGCATTAAGTATGGTTTTAAACGAAACATGCTACAGTGATAAAAACCGTAAAAGCTCGACTACATCTATTATATTATGTTATTATTTTATATCTCATTACATACTGTATATATATATATATCAAGTATTTAATGGTAATGTGCGGTGAGCGTGTTTGTAACAAATAAGCTTCTTATACGAATAAAGTAAATCAATCGTCTCGAACATAGCCAATTTCTGAGATTACTCACAGGCGCACCATAAAAATTATAGAAAAGATTGATCAAGCGTCTAGCATTTAGCTGTCCTTCGATTCGACAGGCGTTGGAGAGCTGCGAATCGAACAAATGATACCAGTTTTATCGTTTACAATATGTAATAAAACTGGTCGAAAATATGTATAAGGAAATTTGGTAGCCTTGAAGCAAACTTTAATAAGCTGTGCCCTTACTCTCTTGCATCGAATTCAACTCTATAACTTTATTACTGTTCTCACATGTAAATTTTTTGACAAGCGAGCAAGGTTCAAAAATAGCGAGCAGAAAAATAGTGAATCGAAAACAGCAAATATTTCATATTTAAGCGCTAAAAATTGCCACTAGAGGCGCACCGCACCATATTCATGAACTGTTAAAAACAGTAACGTGATAATAAATGGTCGATGAGTTAAACGAATTGACTTTGATGGATCTGAAGGTACGTAGGCCTTTGTGGATGATTAGAAGCATGTTTATACCAACAACGCAATTCGGCAGAAATTGTCAAGATAATGTCGAGAAATATTATTTTTTGTTTCTAAAAATACGCCAAGCTACGAAACTAGAGTCAGAAATATATACTTCCTCAACTCACGAAAATAAGAATATAATAATAGAATGACAAAATTAGCCACTTTAATAGCAGTGGTAATTGAAAAAAATTATTTATTTACCAAATTACCCTTGAAACTGTTTATATTATAATATATATGTATATAAGAATTTGTAATAGCTATTGTCGTATATATTATATAGGGTATATTTATGCATATACAAGCAAAGTAAAACATTAGCTTAATTCATAATACTCGTAGTATGTATTAGGCGAATAGCTAAGTGCTAAATAAATATTGAGACTTGGCGTAAATTAACACATCGTAATAAAAGTCAATAATTTTAAACATGAATGACTCTAACATACGTACTCGTATTTACATATGAGTATTGAATATACACAAATTTATACATCTGGTTGTAATTTCTCAAGCCAATGGACATACATAAGTACACAGCGTTGTAGAAATTACTCACTGCAGCTTTGTATTTTGTGGAGGTCTTGGCGGATCACACCCCTCACTGCAGTAACAAATTAACGCTTTTTAACAAAAATTTAAACGAACAAAAATATACCGAAAACGGCTTGGCGCATTCGTGCCTTTTGTTTTCCACTCAATAGCGCATAATTTAAACTGTGCAAAAAATACATACATACATATGTACATACGTATACTAGTATATGAAGGTATGTCATGTAGGCATGTAGCCGATGTTTGGAGGTATGAATGAAAAGCGAATTTTCAAATAATGGCGTTAATTAATTAACAAATATTGAAAAAGACTCGACAACACGACAGCTTTACGTTACTGACAAATTACAAGCATACGCCCTACATAAGGTTTTCTACTAAATACATATACGACTCGTGTTTACAAACACTCTGTAGGCGCATACCACTTATTTTTCCATAAACCGTAGAGTTATTATATAGTATATTGTGTGCAGTACCTGCTTCTAAGTCAAATTTATCAACTTTTTGAAAATTTTTTAATTTTCGTTGACAAGATCCAGGTATATATTCCGTCAAATTCAGTACAGTCCAATATTTTTCAAAAATTATCGACATGTCAATTAATATAGAAGCAATCCTCTTGTAAGCGAGCAGCAAAAAAATACTCGGTAAACTAACAAACTGTTGATAAATATATGCTTATATATCATATTAAATGGCAACACTGCTTTGTAAAATGCTGAAACATGCAAAAAATTTAGCTACAAATTAATATATCCATAAATATATATTTGCACCTTAATATACACCGACTCAGGGACTCTATGCCCAATTATGGCCTTTCGAGGAAATCCACAAAATATTTCATTTTTCTTATTCTCTTTTACAACTTTTACTTTTGATATTGAACAGTATTTAAATTAGCTGATCACGCTTTGTGAAATCTGTTTCCTTGCTTTATCTTTTTTTTTTTTTTTGTCTATATGGGAGCGTATATTACAATATGATACGTGTATGTATGCCCTGCAGAAAAATAGCTAGTTGTAACTACCTTAAAACTGGTCACAATATCAACCAACTAGTCAACGAAATGTAAACTTTCAAATTGTGGTCAGCTATTGCTCATTGCTGGTCTCATTCTAGTAAAAAATAACCAAAATATTTACGCTCCGGATATAAACTTAAAATTTATCTGATAGATCTAGACAGCTTAAAAATATCATTAAACTGAAAGAGATACATTATTTCATTCTCACTTTTTCTGTATTTGCATATTTCTCTAACAAACTTCCGGATTACATCAAAACAAACGATATGGTCATTTTCTATAGCTAGTTTCTGAAATCGATTGAAGAATATCTAACACTCTTGCATTGAACTTTCAGATATAGAAATTGTCTCAGTATTTTATTTATTGATACTTTTTGGCTTCACTTCTTCGAAATTTTAGGTTATAGAACGTTGTAATTTGACCAGCCACTTCCGCATGAGCAACTATCTTAAGAAGTAATGAGCAATCATGAGCTTTTTGAGTTTATTCGAAATTCCTTTCGATAAGGTTAATGAAAAAGCAAAGAAAGTGAATTAAGGACCGCTTCGAAGTACCAAGATTTTACTACTACCAGTGAATAAGTTAATCATTCCAGGGGAAAATATTTCAAAATATGTTCGAAACTACTAAAAATTTCAGAATCGTGATTAATCGATGTAAATTTCTGATCTCATTGTTAAGCGCTAAAATCTTAAACTCTCATGTACAATTATTCGGTGTGCACTGAAAGTGAAGTTTAGCGTACTCTGACTTCAAGAGCATGAGTAATTTTGTCGATAGTATTCTTAGCAATAATGCTTGGCGTCGAGTCATCTGTAGTTAAAGCAATTTGTCTGTCAAACTAAGTTCGACATCCTGTTCGGGAATTAATGCCACTAAAACATTAACAACACGCGAGTGTAAATAATTATCGTATTCAAATCCAACAAAAAATTTGTGATGATATGCAAAAATTAAGTAATTCTCAAATGATGATTAGAATGATGTAATATGTTGAACTGTGAAAAAAATAATAATAATAGAAAAAATAAAAATAGAAAAAAAAAATTAAATTAAAGTAATCATTGATATAAGTATGTTATTTGTGCAAAGTTCTTTTAACACGTAAAAATCTCGTCAACTCCGTGCTAATATCTGACAATCAAAATTAAAAATGAAGCACAGAGTTTCGATAGCTTCACATCAATGCTAACTTTGTTAGTAAAAAGTATTATTATGTAATGTCTTATTGTTTTATATAATATATTGTACAATGAGACTTTAAACGCTTGTTTTAAGAATTTCAATAGATTTACTAATTCTATAAGCAATCGCTGATTTTACGCTTTGTTTATGAAGAAAACAAACTAGGAAACAACCAATAAATCAATGCGATAATCATTATTGAAAACTCGTTCCATATTTGACTTTTAGCTGAGTAAGCCACAAATCGACTTAAAAAGGCATTATGGCTCGTGTCTGTATTTTTGTGTTTGGGTGTCTGGCCGAAAGGTCGCGTTGCCTTCAATAATCATAAAGTACACAAACGCTCACGTATAGGTACATATGTATGTAAAATATATTATTTTTTTATTAAAACACTTTTATCTGCACATTTTTGCTACACACGCATACATACATACATAGTTATTTAGATAAGGTTGTGTGTGAAGTCAGCATGCTTCGGTCACTCGTGGAGTTTTGTTTATATTTTGATTCGCCGTGATGATGTTTACTGATTGTTGTTTTTGTTATTGTAATGATCTTGAATAGATATTTAGTATTTACATGTTTGCTTTTTTGCTCGTTTTGCTGTATCTCGTGCGCTACTGCGCCTGCGTTTACGCTCACTGTTGCGGTTTGTCGTTAGTCTCGTTGTTGTTGTTGTTGTTGTCGATTTTATTGTTTATGTCACGGTGGTAATCATATATTTTTTTACTTACATAATTAAAAGCGCGCGCTCATGTGAATTTTGTTATTATTTCAAATTTGTAATTTTTTATTATTTTTCACTTTTTCAACAGCGAATGAATTATTTTCCACTCATTGCTCTTCCCATTGTCATTTGTGTTTAGTACCTGTATTAGAGGTGTTATACCGCTGCTTTAGGTAGTATTATGTAAATTAGCGTAAAAAAGTCAGATTTTAAATATTTATTATTTACAAATTTATGCATTAATTTTTTAATTCATATGTGCAATTAGACATATGTAAATAGGTGTAATAGGAAATTTTCATACAGGTGACAACTTTTTAACTCGATTTACCATTGAAACAGGAAAAAACGTCAATTTAGGCTACACTGAGGCTATTATACCCCTCATAGGTGCATATCTGATAGCATAAAAGGATATAAAATCTTGCTTAACCGACCGATCAGGTTTGTATGGTAGTACTATGCTATAGTACTAGGATTTGAACAATTTGTTCGAAGATTATAGAGCTGTGTTGGACAATAATCTATGCCGGATTTAGAAATATTGTCAAACAAAAAGGTTTTCCACACAAAAACTTGATTTTGATGGTTGAGATATAAGCTATAGTTGTCCGATATCGGTAATATACGCTATCTAAATCAGTTAAAAGTTGGGATTATGTTCTGAATTAGTTTCCTTTGCTTCATAGCCGAGAAATTGTTGTATAATTTACAACTTTTGGAACAGCAATCGATGTCGTATACTCCTTCAGTCGCCACTTTAAACAGTCATAGCAGAGTTATCGCATATGAGTAACTGCAAATTCGCTCGCAATTGAGAATCGTCTGCCCACCAAGTGCTTAACTGTTCAACATTACCCGTATGCCTACGAGGTAGGCTCACCACTTTTCAGCAACAACGAAATACAACAGCAAGAACATTAATTATAAGTAAATACGATATAAGTATAGTCACATATGCATACATATATGTGTATGTATGTTTGTTTTGCATATTTTACTTATTTTTGTAGACTTGAACTGCGCTCAGAATTAAGCGCTCCACGCTGCTCACAATCAGTAACGAATTGGCCACCGCCTAAGCTGTTTGACAGTTGTGTTGTCTACTTACTTACGGTTTTTTTTTTAACTTAAACACAAATACACGCGTACATACTTACGTGTTGCGAGTTTAATGCACAGTTAATTGAAGCATACTTCAGTGTCACACCAATTGTGTTTCAAGTACTGGTACAAGACAGAAATGTCCTACCGCTGCCAACTGCTGTGAACTTACAAGTCGAGATTTCGGCTTTGATCTTTGCGCTGAGCATTTATCAATGTACAAATGATGTGTTTTTAATCGCTCTGCTGTCATTCGAAAAAATAAAATAAATATCGGAATTTGGTGTTTTGTGGTTGCTGACACTTCTTGTTTATGTTTTGTTTGCGCTTTATATGTTTTAAAGTGTTTCTGCGTTAGCGTCAACATAACTATTGAAAAACTTTGTCGTACCGAAAATTTTAAATAAAGCATATGATGTCATATAAATAAATGTGTGCAATCATAATCACACTTAATTATTTTTTAAATTTTGTATATTCTTTATTGCTTTTAATAGCCGAAGTGGTGCTGGGGCATACCGATTAAATATTATAAAATTAAAATAAAATAATAATAATACTGTGCTGTGAAACTTAGTTTTTTTTTAATTTCTTATTAATTTTCTGCGCATTAGAACTGCATTTTGAAATATTATTTTATAAATCGAAGCATTATAAACTTTGTCAATTACTGATAAGCGGCTGGAATATCGCTGTCAAATCTTGCTTCGTCGGATTTTTGTGTTAATACATTTATATACAATATTTTAATTTATTGTGCAAATTGCATTAGCGCAGTATAAAATCCTATAAATTAATTTTAATTATGACTGCAGCAATGATTTCACTGCCGGTGAGTGCGCATTTGTTCACTATATTCACAGTATTTTAAAAATACAGGGTGTATGGGTAGGTTGTGCAGTATTTATGAAATCTGTAAACTTAATTATTTTAGGAGAGTTATGGCTATTAAATAAAAAGGGAAAATTTTATTTCTTAAATTGAGCGATCAATCAGCTAGTGAAAAAATATATATTTTTTTTAAATGTCCTTTTATAAAGTATTTCTTTATATTATTTTTAAGCCGTAAGAATATTTGAAACTTCATGTAGCGATTTGCACTACGACTTCAAAGCATCTAGTTTCGATTGCTGTTCCAACCAATAATGGTGTTTAATAACAACGGCCACTCGTCAGGCACAGGCAAACCCTTGAGAGTGTTTTTGGAAAAATAACATGAAAAATTCTGTTATAAACTCTATCAGATATTCGAAGGTGTCCCAGCTCTGATAAAATCAAAACAAATTTATATGTACAACAAATTGTACAAGAAACTCGACCAAGGGTCTAACTATAGGTTACGTCTCCAAGAGGAGGAACAGCTATCAAAAATGTATATACTAATACTATAGGGTTCTATTTATTTCAATAGATATCAAAGGTTCCTTCCTAAAGTTCTCCTTTCTGTGCACAGACTTAAATATTTGCCGATGTAAAAATGCAGGCATTCACCTTTTACGTATGAAATACAAGCACTTAGCTAACTGATATGCATTATCTGTGAGTGAGGTTATCTAATTTATCTAAAGAAGCCGTTGTCAATATTTGATTGATACTTTAAATCTTCGTAGATAAACGGAAAATTAACTTATCACTCGTAGTAGGGCATAAGGTGATCGCTCTTACAATACTTTTTTTCTTACCAATAAATATAATGGCATTGTATTTGCTGCGTAGTACAAATAGCGTAAACAAAGTTAAGTAAGTTTTCTTGTTTATTATATGTTACATACATATGTATGTATGCAGCAAATAAATTTGATATGTGTTTTTAACATTTAACCGCTATTACCTATCGCCAACAACGTAAGCTGGGCATTTAACCATGCTACCATAAAATTGCAATAAAAATATTTAAATACATGTTCGCAAACAGATAAATGATCGTTCATAACTACGAGTAGTTATGTGTATAAATATATTTATGCGCTTTTTGCTTTGAATTGCAATTCATCTTTAACCTTTTAAAATTTTATGTTTCAATCAATTATACGAAAACGATGATTGATTTAATTATCAGAAAAATTTTACCGTTATCTGTAATATAATTAATATATTTGCCGCATAAGTACTTACATATATAATATTAATAATTGAGAAAGTGCAATAACAACTCAATTATTATTTTAATTTTTATTCAATCAACGATATTTACGAGTATGTTGATTTAACTATGAAATTGTGTAAAAATTATTAATCGCATATGAATTTCATAATACATATGTAAAACTCAGAGAAAAGCTTAAACTAATATACTTTAAATTTGCACTTTTTGCTGTATAAACGATTGAATGACCATATTAACCTTATCATTCACAGTGCGATATTCAATTTTTTCGACACCTTATAGATATAAAAAGTTTGAGTTGGAAAAACTAGAATAGCCTTTGCACAATTGCGCTAGATCACATCCTCTCTTCCTATGGTCCGACCCTGTCGAAACAATTCGTTTTATAGTTCTAACGTTAGATGAGGACGTCTGATTCCCCTGTCTGTGCATAGTCGTGTGGAATTTCGCGCAATAACCAATTTCTCGATATATATCTATAACCTATCGAAAGGTAAATCGTAATGTAATATTTCTTAATTGGTTGGCAAATATATGTGCTGTTTTTATCGGCCTATCAGACAGACGATCCATTGGTATTTTCATGCTCTACTTTAATACAGTTATTTGGTTCATGGCACCAGAAAATAGCAAAATTGCACAAATAATCATGTCAATGCGAGCATTTACTAAATAAATACATTTTACACTTACACACATACATAACTACAAGCGCTTGCATTAAATTCATAGTTACTCATGTTATGACAATACATGTATGTGCTATGTGTGTGTGTGTGTGTTTGTTGCATCGACCGACAATTCCACGCATGCCAAGCCTCTTCCTATAGCTCATTCAAACGTCGACTCAAAAGTCTATCTTTTTTATATCAAAATAAATAAATTATAGCTCACCAATTGCAAATATTGCGAATAAGTGCGCAACCATAAGGTTTGCCAAATGTTATGTCATGCAACAAAGGTGATCAGAATTTCGATTAGAACTAGTTAGTTATTCACCATTTCGCAACTGCATTCCAATTGGCGTAGAATAGATTAGTTCCGATACAGTTCCCACAGATTGCTTTTCTCGTAAAAATATTTCTGCTGAAATCGATTAATAGTTATGAGTACAATTTATACCAATGATTGAACTTTAATGTACATATGTACATATATTTCTACAACACATTATTTACCATAATAATGTAAAAATAGGATACAGAATGCTACAATTCCCACCGATACTAAGTAATACACACGAGTGTGGCGCTTCAAAGTGGGTTATTTTAATTATTTATTGTGGATCATGTCTGCTTTTTAATGGACAGATTTTACAAAATTTAATTTTGAGGTCATTTTGGTGTCACATAGCTAGTATGCATGTTCGTATGTATGCACTTACACAAAAATAATAAGCAATTGCAATGATAATATCATCTATCCGTCACTTGTCGATCGTGGGAAGTTTACAGCCCGTAGACGTGATGCGGCGTTAAATTATTGGATTTGACATAAGAATTTATTGCCAAATTAATATTCATGAGTGTCTAAATGAGGTTAAGAGTTACTGTGTGGAGATACATACATAAATATTCTTGGTGTTTATATACCGTTTACAGAAATATGTAGTGTATATGTATACATATTTTAATTTGTTATGAAACAAAAAACAACGTTAACTTCGATTGCACCTTCACAAATACTAAACATTTCTTACAAGAACTTTGATCGGGCGGTCAGTTGGTATGGCATTGTATAGCAGCTATATGAATAGTCGGAAATTGCACCATTGACTTGGACAATATCAAGTGCATAGTTTCGTGAAGATATATTCTCAAATGAGAAAGTTTTTTGTACAAGCACTTGATTCCGATCGAATGAACAGTTGAAGAAAATACGACAGGAGCAAAATTTCTGATCGATATCTCTAAAACTGAGAGACTAGTTCGCATATATACAGACAGACGGACGGACAGACGGTCAGACGGACATGGCTTAATCGACTCAGCTCATCACGATAATGATTTTTATATATACTTTAAGGAAACGTAAGAGACCCTACGTTTCCTTTTGGGTGTCATAAACATCGGGGCAAACTTTATATACCCTGTTCAGGGTATAAATATATGTATATGTATATATATTTGTAGATGTTTTCGTACACTTCATAATCAGATAGTACACTTTTCTGATTATTTTGAGTACAACTTTATGGAACGAGGGTGGTGTTCCTGAGAATTATAAATATTTTGCACAAATTGTCACCTGGCAGAAAATTTAGTGTGATATATAAATACGAGTATATTAAATATAACGAATATGAGAAAATATAAATATAACAAGTAATTCAAAACAAACAACAAACACGTAATCTTCAAATGTTAAAATATTAACATTTAAATAAATGACAAAACAATTTATTCAGAAGAAGAAGAACTTTTGAAGCAGAGCACCTTCTTTAAATATTATAATACGGGAAATTAGGGTTGTAATAATACACGGGAAATTAGGGTTGTAAAAATAAAAATAAAATTTAATAATGTCAGAATTTTGTAGATAGTTTTCAAACATTTATTTCCATTTACAATATTTTCAGAAAATATTTAATCAAATTATGCACTGTCATTCTTAATTTAAGTTCAACAAAACTATTTTCCATTACTTACTCTGCCAATTAAAATATTTAGTTTTCGTTTTCCTTCTTTATATAACCGCCGCAAACCTGAAGAAAAGGAAATTAGCACAAGATACCAAATACCATTTTCACCTATTTTAATACAGATCTTTATTATCGCGTTCAATATAATCTTGTGAGCCAAAACAAGCATGCCTTAGCTTAATCTAATTTTCAATACACTTATTATTTAGTTATAAGCCTAAGCTGGGATGGCCTTCAGTGCCTTCAGCGAATTTTTGTTTTTTTGGTTTTGGCTCATTTTTGGATCGGGATTGTTGAACAGTTTCGACGTCATATTCATAAAACCTCATCTCGTTACCAGTAATGATTCGTTTGATGAATGTGGGGTCCTATTCGCTGTCGTTTTAGCAAAAAAGTCAGGTCTTTTGGTACAAATCTAGAATTAACACGCTTCAAAACAAAAAAATTCACAAAAATGTTTAGAGAGAATCTATAAGAAATATCGCGATTTTCAAGCACTCTTCCTTTAACTTTTTCGAGGTTATCGTGATTAACAGAGATGAATCGCAAACACAAAATTTCAAGCAAGCTCGCTATTAAATATATTTTTCCAATGGTAAAAATCGCCAGACAAATTTTTTGCGCGGTCACACTAATTGACATATGGAGATCAAACATCAGGCGAACTTAGAAAAGGTTGTAAAAATCTAGGGAAACATTTGATCGATTGAGAATATTCATGATCCGATTTTTTTTTCTACTGTATGTATTTTTCGGCCGTAGATAATTGTATGAACATCTTCTAGAGAGAATTTCGTTTTAGGTTTCATCCACGGAGATGGCCGATAACACTTCAGTAAACTTCAACTTTAGTTCACATATTTTATTTTATCGACGCATTCCCATAATGAAAATATACATAGTTACCTAAGCAATAAAATGGTATGTGCGTGTGTTTGAATGTGTGTATGTACAGAAAAATAAATAGCATGATTTGCGTAGAAGCGCGAAAACGACATCTAAACAAACTCATCACGAAATGAAATGCGTGAATGCTTCCTCACTCCTTTTAAATACCGGCTGCAAAGCAAACAGACGCCGTGGCGTATGAGTAATATTAGACGAGCACATAAAAAGCGCAGATGGGCGTTGAGCCAAACAGTGAAAACGCATATGAACAACGGTACACACTCGCGTGAATGGAAAAATATAAATGAGAGACTAAAAACAGACAGCTAAAGAGCTTTGAATTGCATACATGCAAATGAATATAAAAATTATAAAAGTATGTGCCACGCTGTCGCAAGTTCACTAGTCTGAGTTAATGAACTTGAGGTTGCTCTAAACTAACGGTGCCAGTGGCCACCTGCCAGTTTTGAATCATTCATAGATATACTTATATGTAAACATAATGAGATATTCACTGTGTGCCTGCGTAATTTTGCATATTTTTGGATGAATAGATCATTTCTGCTTTTTTCCGAATTCATTTTTATACTTCTGTATATGTATGTATATTTTGCTATAAAGATTATACTAGTATACATGTGTGCTTGTAAGTATGTTCTAACTAATTATTAGTGCTCATGCCCACACTTTTCATAATATCTATTATAGTGCCATAAATAAGTATGACGCCTCCTCGGACACGTTCCCAAAAAAAATGTGTATATGTGAAACACATGAAATTAATTGTGAGTACTAAATATTATAATACGCAATAATAAAGAAATATTAAGTTATTCTATTAAAGTATAGAAAACAAGAATCGCTTGGTCGCAATTATTTTTATAGCAGCAATAAAAATTGACTCCCATAAAAAACACTTGACAGCTGCCTCATATTGCCTATAGTTTACCGCATTTTTGAAAGCCCTGAAATACCTACCTGTCCGCAGTAGCTCCGCATCCTTTCTGAGATGGAGCCAATAAATACGAATGTGGGTCAATGTCAGTGCGTTTGGCAAATTTCCGTTGCACTCGAGCTATATCAAAAATTGTATACATATGTACACACATAGAAGGAGCATTTTGCCCATCTGCGGAATTTCCTCTGCACATATTTGCTATTTAGTGCGCTCGCAAAGGAAGCGCGCTCAAATGACTGGGGATTTCCTCCGCTTTTACAAAACCAATTGTAATTTATGTAATAAATTTTTGTAAAAGCATTAAAATGCCAAGTGTATGAGCGAACTGAGTACTGAGCTTGACCTTATTCAAGGTCCGGCGTGCGTTGTACGAACATAGTTTTCTCATTTAATAAAAAATGCGAAAGAAACATATTGAGGTACATACATATATGTATGTGTATATACATATGTGTATATATTAAAATACGAGTATTAAGTAGCTGCATACGAGTACACAGAAATGTGTATGTGTCAGCATGGATAAGACAGCAAATCTTCTTTGACGTATTAAATAAATAGATTGTGTTGGAAATGTGCCCGAAAAAGATATTATTTTGATTTTTTGACATGGCGATGACGCTAAACAGCATCCATACTGCTATTAATGATGTGTGCCGCACATAATTTATGTTATAATTATATGAGAAAGAAATCTAATTTTCCATATATATAATACGATCAGAGATATACACTTCGTGGGCACATCTAATGTGAAATTGAAATTTTAAATCAAAAACAAGTAAGGAAGCGCTAAGTTCGGTCGTAACTGAACATTTTATACTCTTGCAACTTGCAAGGATCAAAGCTTGCTAAATACCTTCTGGTGTTGAGAAAACTTTTTACAAATGAACGAATTCAATATTTATTATTCGACAAAATCGTGAATGGATTACAATCAAATGTATATCTTATTAACTTACATTCATTAAAGTATTTCACATACAATCACCAATATATAAGAAGTAAACTCAACTATATATATGAATATTTTGATATTAGTTATATGCGGACCAGGGCAAGTTTTCAGCCAATTTTATCCATTTTAGGCAGAAAGATACATTATTATTAGAGAAATAGGCGTTTTTAATTTCAATATTGACCGGTACATGCGGTAAAAAGTCAGCCGGAAACTCGAAAATGTGTCTATTAAGTTTATGGGGACTAAGAAAATTATTGATCCGATTCAATCCATTTGCAACACACATCCTCAACTATCATCAGTAAAAGATTCTCTCTGAATTTCTATTATATATCTCAAAAAATTACTATTATATTATGTAGCCACATGTTGCAAGAGTATAAGAGTCGCAGTTCAATTAGCTCAATTAGTTTATCTTTCATTTTCTCGAAACAGCAGTTTTGGTATTTTCTTCAGTGTTTACTCGAAGACAAACGATCCAATCGCTATCAAATTCTACATATTTTGTATATACATAGTTATCTGCACTGGTGGTTCAGTCTTTTAATCAAAAATCGAATTTTGGCAGCCGAAAATTGAGCAAACTTTTGGGTGAAATTAACTTTTATTCAATGCCCCCATTTTGTAAATTTTTAGTTATTTTTGATCGTAGATACTTGTGCGGGCAATGTCTTCTAGAGAACATTTTGTTTTAGGTTTCACCCACGGAGAAGGTTGAAAAAACTGCAGCAGTGGAGAACCTTTTTTAGCACGTAACTCGTAAAATGTTTAATTTTTTCTTCAAAAGTTTTACTGTTTATTCTTAAAATATTTATAAATATATCCTTAAAATTTTAAAAACAATTGATGGAGTAATTTTTTTTGTAGTTCCCAAAAATCGCCACTTTTAGGCTCTCACACTAGATGTGCCCCTTAAAAAGAATGCATTACAACATATTTGTGCAAAAAAAATTAAAAACCCACTTTATTTATTAAATGTTTTTAAATTGTATTACAAAGAAACTGACTAATCCGCCAGCTATGTGTTATGGCTAACTTATAATGACCAAATATCATTAAAATGTAAACTAAACTATTAAAAAGTTTTGCTAATAAAGCGTAAATTAACTTGACCTATTTTGCTTTATAAAATTCAAAAATAATTATTGCTAAAAAATCAACCAATGCGAGTTTAGAGTAATATGATTTATAGCTTATGGATGAACTGAGAAACTGTTGCAACCGATTCGCCATAATTATCAATAAGTATATTTATGTTCGATGTATATACATGTATATATACAAGTTTTTGTGATTAGTATTAATTTTGCCGTGCTTTAAGGAAATACTTATGCTTGCATGTGTCGACCTCTGCTAATGGCTTTATCTAAACTTCGTACGTGAGTCATGGGATGCATATGGAATAATGACCTCTACTAAGGTTGGAAGTACAAGTTCAGTATTTCGCTCATTTAACTATTAAAAAATATTAATTTAATATTTATATAACAAAAAGTTATAAATTTAATACTTTAGTTAAAAGCGAATCTTAAAAATCACGTAGAACATTTATAAAGAATTTTTGTAGATAAATATCAATGTACATAAAAAGCAGCGCTTAGTAGCATAGATATACTCATTAAAAAAAGGCATATACAAATGTATGGACATGTGCAAATTAGTATATAAAATAGATATAAAGGGACAACGCAACATACCAAAAGTTGAACACTTTTTCTATTCTGAGCTTATTACATATGTCTTGTATATGGCCAAACAATATTTATGCAAATAAACATATTATATATTGCATGCAGACGCTCATTTAACCAAACATATATATGTATATCTTCACCTTACACGCGTTGACCCATCAAAAGGCGATGGTGCTTATATAAATTGAAATGACAGTTGGCCACCCCTTTTTTGGTGGCTCCAACATTTGACGGAAATTGTAAATTACAATTGACTTATGCGTGCACACTCACTTCTGTATGTACTCGTATGTATGAAAATATAATGAGCCTATGCGTCGGCGCACCGATTTTCAAAAGTTGCTGGTGCCGCTGCTCTTCATTGTCGGGAATTACGGGTAATGCGCGTAAAGTGCACTTCAATTGTCCAACCATTATGCTAAATGCGCATGCACACATGCATACATATGTTCTTACAAACACAATAACAAATCTGTGTATTTATCACTTGATTTGTGTTGATTCATTGACGCATAAAAATGCATTAAATTGAATTTGTTTATATGTAAGTGCTTTCATGTAGCAGAAACGAATGTTAAGTATGTAAATACGTATGTTAAATATTAACTATTATATGGCTATGTGTGCAACGTTATGTGTACAGAAGTACTTAATGCGCTAAGTGCTCTTTTGAAATGGTAAATATAGGGCGGTCCAAAGGAAAAAACAAAGCTATTGAAAAATATTTTTCATAAAATTTTTTTTAATTCAATTTTAAAAATCGGTGCTGAATTGAATAGGTATACTATCCAAATTAATTCAAAAGTCGAATTTATCATTTCAACACCCATATAAAATTAAATATTTTAAAGCTTTTCTGGCATCTTCTAAAATGGGTAAAATTACACAACTTCACTGTCTACCTCTCAAAACCTCTCCTCTGCTGATATGAATTTACAATGGATAACTCTGGCATTAAAAAAGATTTTGAATTTTCACATATGGTATATATTGTATGTACATACATACATATACACACTAACTCTGATATATGCGAAGTTTCAACCAAAAAGTGATGAAAAAGGTCTATAATCTGTTCTAGTTCACATTCGCTGAATATATTAACATTCGAACTTATTATTATGGTATATGAATGATATCAGTTAATATACCATCAGATCAAATTTGAACCGGACTGACAAAAAAATATTAAACATACATATTCACGTATTTTAGAGAAAATACAAGCATGCCAACGCTTAATCCAAATTTTCATATACTTCATATAAGCCTCAGTTGGGATGGCCTTCAAGTGCCATTCAATTAATGTTGGACAGTTTCGACGTTACATTCAGAAATAGATATGTTGTCACCAGGGCGTTTGTCAGTCATGACGCGTTTGATAAATGCAGGGTTCTCTCTACTCGTTTTTACAAAAATTTCAGATCGTTTGATGTATTGTGAATCGATCTTTAAGAGATGTTAGGATGCTATCTCTCTGATACTAACACAACGATTTTCAAGCACTGTTTCCTTCACTTTTTCGTTGCTTTCGTCATTATCAGAGGGGGATAGACAACTCGCACGAGGCGTTGGTTGTACCAATCTAGAAAAAAAAATTATCGATACGCGTGTAGTTTATATATATGTATATCTGTTGTGTGAAATTTGATCTTGATCTTTAAATATAATTTATATTGTATAATTTGTGGGAGTACTTAATATTTCGTTCTATTCGAACCCACTTTATTTTTTGATTTTCTTCTCCGACTAACTTTTACCCGATCTAATGAAATAATAGGAGCATTTGTGTATTTGATGGTGTCAACACAAAATAAATTAGTGAAAAGAAACTGAAATCATACTTTTTTTACTAATGGCTCAAGCTCTACTCCATATTGTAAATATGAAAACATAATTACGTACTTATTTATGTTTTCAACGCCCATTTATTGCCATGACGTATTGCAGTTAAGTAACAAATGCATCTGGCAATGTAATTACAAGTTCGTCGAGTCAGTGCACGCGACTGCCGTTATACCACAAAATAGCTAAAACCCCGTGCTAGAATATTATTTTATCTCTCGGTATAAACTTCCATTCACTTGCCTAAGTGTAATTATGTATATGTGTATGTATGGTATGTATTTTGCTGTGTTTGTTTATTGCTGCGACTTTATTGCATATTATGCAAATGTGGCTACAAAAAACAGTTTTTGCCAATGCGACGGGTATTTAGGTGCCATTGACTTCTTTGCATGACAGTTTTAAGTTCAACTGCACTATTGTCATGCCGATTATCAAGCAAAATGTTTCGGAAGCAGACAGCCGACAATGAAAGGCATTAAGCATTACCGCGTAGTTGGTTATTTCGTTGCACTCCACGAGCCACTCTTGCAATGAACTGATAATTATTAGTGAATATTTAGTGTGCTGTCCTCTTTATCAATATTTCTCGAGTATTGAAATTTGCTGACTTAATTGATAGATCAAATTCAAGATATGTTAAGGTTATGAAACAGTCTACAGTCTACATATAGTGCTATGATAAAATCATAACTTTCCTTAATATGAGCATTAGAGTATTTTTTGTCCAAAATACGGGTATTTTCGAACTCAAAACGATCGTGATTTCGAAATTGATTATTAAAAAGCATATTTCAATCTGATTTGCAGATTGATCATTAAGAAAGAGACAACATATTTTCACAAAGATGCTATAAACGTTTAAACTTCAGACTTATGAAATGTCTTGTTAGCGGCAGGAAATATTGTATTATCCGAATAATTTTGAAGAATTCGGTCGGCAGTCGACAGTCAATCCTTAATTAGTCATAATTTTCTTATTTTCTGAAACTTTAATATTATTATTAAATAATTTTCTGAATTCCTATTAACAAATTGAATAAAATGGGTCTAGTAATGGAAGTTGGTTCTATCTGCAAACATAACCTGCGTTCAAACTAAGTCTCCCACGAGCATCAAAAAAGTTTATTAGAATTGCAATCGCTTCTCACAAGCCAATATTGTTCCTCGGAAAATATTTCTGTCATAAAAAATAAAATTTAATTAAAATTGTCAGCCATTCGCAGGTATCTTAAAAGTTGTAGGATCCTGGCAAAAGTTATAGGTTATCGCAATGTGCTTCGGCGTTTTAATTCATTAAAACTAGTTTTTCTGGAAGGCCGAATCTGTGCGATCCCAGGTGTTTCAGCCTTGATCTCGCAAAGAGGTGACAGTCATGAAAAACAAGGAAGGACTGTTGTTCTTGCAAACAACTTTCGTAAAATTTTAACCTTGCCGCATGGACGCATTAACGGCACAAATACAAAAATAAATCACAGCATAACAATTCATTTTTATAGTGTGAATAAAAATCAAACAATACAATATAATTCACATGAAGAAAACCCTAAAATATTTCAATGCCAATTATTACGTATTATATGAGGATTCTTATTTCACAGCACAAATTCTTTTTTGGTAATTTATTTAACATTTTGTGTATACGATAAATTCATGCATAGTTTGTTAGAAGAAAAAAATAAATTCCAGTCCAACGTCGATAATAAAATGCAAAGAAAGTAAATATTGTGGCGTATGTAATTTTCTCTCGTACTTGAGCTGGTTTCTAACCGATTGATTGCCCCAAATCAAATAAATATATTTTAGCTGGTATGTGTGTGCATCGCATATGTCATCGCATAAGATTGTAGAACTTTGAGGGGTGATTGTAGGTTTAGACTGTAAGTGGTTGCACTAGGTACAAGGTAGAAAACCCATTAGCTAAAGTGACTATTACAAACAACGTCGACCATTCAACCTTCTAACACTAACGGCCGATTTCATCAGTTGTCATATAAAATTCAAATAATTTTAATTCAATTTTAAACTTCAATACATATGAATACTAATTACTTTTTGGAAACTTTTTTAAATATAATTGTTTTCAAATATTTTTCAAATTTCAAACAGGTGTTACATTCATATCGAAATTTGAAAACAGCCTTTAGAACGACATTTATTTGGAATTTTATTGCATCCTGATTAGTTTAACATAAACTATTTGGAAATTTTAAAATTCTCAGTAATTTTAAGAATACGTAAAATATATGCAGAAATTTGAAATTTGAAAATAAATTGTTGTTTAAAAGGCAATATTTTTAGTCCTAAAGTTCTAGTAGCTGTTTGAATAAAATATAAACGCATTCCTTGGGGTCAAACAGAAACTAGTACTAATACACATACTTAAATCTAGTTGTCCATTAAATTGCAAGCAACAACCAATAATATGCACATACACAGATACATATGCAAATTCATAAATTATTGATATATTTTCGCTCCATTAATTACACATAAACTTGACCTTCACCATAATGACCACGGTCACTTTGAGGTGGCTTTGTGGTGCCAATGAACCAAAGCTATTTTGCCTTTTTAGTTGTAAATTAATAATATTGTAGTATACATGCATTTAGTAATTGTTCAGTATTGTAATTATGTAAATATATAAATATGTCCAAATTTCCGTATTTACAGAATTGTCAGAAAATTATACGCTTACGTTCGTTGAACGCGAAGACGGATCCGGCCGCATTGGCGCGAGAAGTCGTGGACAAATGTGATCTCATACACAAATCCCAATTGGCGGATGTGGAACAGATAATATTCTATCTGAAAAATCGAAAAGACAATGCTGGTGCAGGTGAGAGTTTACATATATTATATATACGTGCTAATATAGCTTCCATTCAACGTATCACCAATGTTTCTTTAGACATCGCTGACAATAACAGCCAGCATCGGTCGGCTGTATCGGGAAAGCGTACACCGGCCACCAAAGCGAACCCAGCCTCTGCTGTTCTTTCACCCGCTAAAACACCAGCTAGCAATGCAGACGTCTCCATCAATAATATTGATGAATACGTGGAGTTGTTGTACGAGGACTTAAGTGAACGAATACGTGGTTCAGCAATGATCCTGCAAGTGGCACGCAATCCAGATAATCTGGAAGAGCTGGAGAAAAATGGTTTGTTTATAAGATTCATTCGATTTTACTTTGAAATATTATTTAACTTTTTTTCTGGTACTTTAGAGGCTTGCCTGAGCGCTTTATCGCGCGTATTGCGAGAGGATTGGCGCAAGAGTTTAGATCTATCCACAAATATAATATATATATTTTTCTGTTTCTCGACTTATACGAAATTTCATCCCGTTATTGTACAATATAAGGTGAGTACAATACGTTTAAATATTGTTATTAACATAAAATTTTCATGGAGATCCAACAAAGCTTTTTCTATAAGCTTCATTTGTAGTTCATTTAGTACCAAATGTCTCTAATCTCAAGAGCATCTCTACAATTAAATTTAGTTATTCTCAACTAATAAGAAACACCTTCAAAAGAAAATTCTTGGTAGAACTTTTCGTCATTTCAAAAACACGGAAAGAAAGCTTGGTAAATAAATACCTCTTGGTAAAAACATTTCTAAACACCTAAGAAACTGCTGAAGTCAACATACATATCTATCATATTTCTCTCAAAAAGAATTAGCTTAGAGTTTTCTATGAGATGTAAATAAAATCGATTCTGCAAAATTTAACGAGTCTCCAATCCAAAAATTACCGGCCTAAGGCCAGTTTACTTGTACTAACAAAATCAAAGGCAACAACTTAGTTGATACTTTCAACAAGATATGAAAGCTCAAGCAGTGGTGAATTGAAATATTATCATATAAATAATATATGCAACACAAATATTCCATTCTCATCGGTATCATTTTTTAACTCAGATTGGTTCCCTCTGCATGGACGTCATAGACTATGAGCTGCGACGTTATGAAACAATGCGAAATGAGTTGGACGTGAGAAAGAATCCTGTTACCTCTGCACCACTTTCGGCTAAATCCAGCAAAGAGAAACTGAATCGCAGCACTGATGATTTCCTCGATATAATGAATGAGGAAAAACCAAAAGAAGTAAGTTAAATCGGCGATACCATTAAAAAAATATATCTAAAATCACAACAATAAAATGTAACTTTGCACGCAGATGGAACCACCACGTCGCCGCATACCCGAACTCAAACAACGTCCCAAATCTGGAAATTGGTCTAGTTTCCACGGTTCAATGACTTCCTCATTGATGAAAAGTCAAGTACTCAACAGTAGTTACCATGAGGCTCTTTCGACCGGTGCTGCCACCCCTGACTCTGGCATTTCATCGAACGGTGACATGAAAGCGACCAGCAATGAAGCGCTCGATCGCAACGATCCTAAGGTGAAGAAAGAAGAGATCGATCGTTTGAATAAGCAGTTAAAGGTATTTGCTAAGAAACAAGAGCAACTACTGCGTGTTGCTTTCTACTTGCTACTTAATATGGCCGAGAATATTAAATTGGAGGAAAAGATGCGACGCAAGCACATCGTAAAGATGCTCGTCAAAACATTGGATCGACAAAATATCGATCTTTTAATGTTGGTGACAACATTTCTGAAAAAGTTATCTATCGTACGTGACAATAAAGATGATATGGGTGAGTTCAATGTCATTGCCAAATTGCCACGCCTATTCCAAAGTGGTCACACCGATTTGGCGCAAGTAACACTGAAACTGGTGTTTAATTTATCATTTGATGGTGTGTTGCGACGAAAAATGGTCGGTGCTGGTTACCTGCCAAAGCTTGTGATGTTCATCAATGATGAGAAACACCACGGCATCGCAATGAAGATACTCTATCACATGAGCTTAGATGACTGGGTGAGTGGTGTTGGAGTTTATATTTTATATCAAATATATATTAATATATATAAACGTATTATCGTTCCAGGTTAAAGGCTTATTCACACACACTGAGTGTGTTCAAATGGCCACCGATGCCATAATACTCAATCTGAATAGCAAGGTGGATCTCGATCTCATCGCGCTCTGCATCAATCTATCGCTGAACAAACGTAATGCACAAATCATGGTCGAAGGCAATCGGCTGCATGATCTAATGGATCGAGCTTTCAAATATCAGGACTCACTACTAATGAAACTGCTACGAAATCTTTCACAACATGAAATGTTGCAATCAAAATTTATTGACTATGTTGGCGATCTGGCGCGCATACTCACAGTTTGCGAGGATGAATCGTTTGTGGTGGAATGTCTTGGTATACTCGGTAATCTCTCACTAGCCGATTTGGATTACTCACAAATATTGCAGAACTTCCAACTAATACCCTGGATAAGGGATGTGCTTGTGCCCGGTGCCAAATTGGACGATATGGTACTCGATACAATCGTTTATTTGGGTACCTGTGCGCATGACGAACTATGTGCGTTGCTGTTCTGTCGCGCTAAGGTTGTGCTCTCGTTGATCGAGCTGCTGAAGGCCAAACAAGAAGACGACGAAATTGTCTTACAGATCATTTTCGTATTCCAACAGATTTTACGACACGAAAGCACACGCGAATATATGATCAAAGAGACTGAATCACCGGCATATCTAATCGATTTGATGCACGACAAGAATGCCGAGATACGTAAAGTCTGCGATTATTGCCTCGACATCATCGCTATCAGTGACAGTGAGTGGGCCAAACGGATCAAGGTGAGTTGAATTTACTATGCAATGCATTTTCAAGAGTTGAATTAGAAAATAGAGACGAAAAACCTTATCTAAATGATACATTGATTCTAAGTGAAAAACAACAGCAGTAATTTTTACTCATTATATACAATATATGCTTTTTTTAGCTTGAAAAGTTCCGCAATCACAATTCACAGTGGCTTTGTATGGTTGAATCGCAGCAAGATCAAGACAATGAACAAGACTATGCTGACAATGATGAGAACGAAAACGAACTCGACACCTATTTACGCAACGATTATTTGGACAACTGCGATCTCTACAATAGTAGCAATACAAATAAGGAGAGTGAGGACAATGAAAGCAACAATAGCAACAATCCAGCCAGTCCTGCATTGTCTACTTATAGCCGCCCAGTGAGCAGGTGAGAAAATACCAGAAAATTAAGTTCTAGAGTGAGTTTGTAGGGCCAAAAAGTTCTTATGAATCGATAAGCGAATGAAAGTTGAATGAAATTCGCTTCTGTAACATATTTATGGAGGTTTTATCTCTAGAGATCAATTGATTTTTAAAAGAAGTCCAAAAAATGGCGTTTTCCATTACATGTTTTTTAATTGATCTAAAGAGTTATACTAAGTTTTAAAATATTAATTGAATAAGCTTTAAGTAATTCATATTGAAGTTATATTTATATAATTTTATAATTTCGTTTTTGCCCATTTAGGTGAAAGCTGAAAAGTTGTCCGAAAGATCTAAAAAATACAAATATAAGAATTTTATATTTAAGCTTTTAAAATTAACAAGGAATTAGAATTACATATTTCCGTTCGACGTGTATTATATTCTTTATATCAAAATACTTAACCTTATTATTTTGGGGCAAAGATTTTTGTTTCGACTGGTTTAAAAATTAAGTGAGTATTGTATACATTAATTTTTATAAAACGTATGCTAGAAAATTGAATGCATTTAAATACCCAAAATCAACTGAATCCGTGTTATTTACTTAATAATTTACTAATAAGAAAACGGGGACATAATTCTGTGTTCGGTCGAAACCGAACTTATATACCCAATGCATAGACAGAACAATTTACCGAATATCATGTATGAAAATTTAACAGATTGAAATGCTTTCAAATATTGTACAATAACAAGATGCAAGAGAACATCTTGTCAAAGTGGTATAACAGCTTACATTGATTTATACCAGTTGTTTGTGTTCGATTCGCTACTCCCCAAGCTTTTCAAAGATATGTTAAAGTAGATCAGTATGTAGTAAACGCAGCTAACAGTTAAGCACGGTGATTCTATATTGAGTTCATTGCACTTATTACTTATTAATTATTACTCACTTAATGCTTTCGCCTAATTTTAATCTAAACCTTTCCCGGTATTTAGGGAATCATCAATGGAAAAAAATTGTAATACCTCTTTGCATTTATGTATTGGGTATAAAAATAAGTGCTTCAATTTTGCAAATAATTTGGCATTTACTATTAAAACGGAGTTGTAAATATTACTGGTTCTGGCTTTTCAGATGGACACATACCAAATCACACACTTTGCGACATAAACAATGGCCGTCAATGTATTTTCGTTTAAACAAAAAGTTTTTAAAACACAAACTTCAGAAAATTACTCACTGAAAAAGGTTTCTATCGATTTTAATATTAACTACCTTTAACTCTGCCTTCTAAATCTTTACTGTCCAGTGCAATTCATATTTAAATTACACAAATTGGATGTGCATTAAAATAAATGTTATGGATAGTGACATTCAAAATGCAAATATACATACATACATATCGTAACTCCATACCACATACATATTGGCCAAAGTGATGTGTAGAATGTGACACGTCTTATTCATGTTTCAAAATCATCCAAATTTACGTCTTACAAAGCTGTCTGTTCTTTTCACACATACTTGTATGTATTTTCATATACATGTCCTCAATATATGTATGTATGTAGCACTAGTCCATAATATTTTTGTCTTTTGTCGCGCCAATTATTCACAAGATTTCAATCCCCAAAATGTCAATGTCCCCTTTGCGTTAAATTTACACACCTTTCCTTTCAAGCTCACCACAGATGTGAGTTCACATTTCACCACTCATAAGCACTTTCCTAATACACTATTTATTCCAGTTCGCTTCAAATTAATTATGGGTATACTGTTCATAAATCAAAGGATTTTCGGGTGGTAACTTCCAAAGTAATATATAATAGTAGTAAAAATATTTGATTGATGTTTGTTCTTTAATATTTTACTTCAAAAATGTTATGATGAAAAATATGTAAAGTGGTTTCATTCTCAATGAGGCGAAAATTTCTAACTTTTTTTTTAGTAAAAGTCGTCATTTATTATACCCATTTTTAAGACCAATCTAAGCATTCAATCCATCTGTGATTAATGGTTCTCAATAATGTGTAACCTTCATCTCTAAGCATTTTACGAAATATATTTCTTATAAATAGTCTACAAATTATTCCACCTGCTTCTTCGCCTTTAGTGACTTGTCGTTAACCAATACTGGCTTGATCAAACACGATAATTTTTCTTTTAGTAAAATAAATTTACTTTTAGGTTGTTTAGTATGTTGAAAAATAATTCGAACCTTTTATTTGATACTTTGATCTTCCCCTAGTTTATCTAACGGAACTAGTATAACAGACTGAGATTCATTTATTATTTTACACTTTAAGGCCGTTATCAATTTTAGTCACAAAAAAGTATGATGTAGTGAAGTGATATCATGTTTAACATTTGTTTCTATTTACCTATAAGTAATCCAAATGTTAGGGAGAACATAGGTGTGGTATATCGGTGTCAAATCTGTAGAAGTAGTTAGTCAAGTAAACAATACTGGTAAGGTTCGTTGGGTTGCACCATGTCACATGCTAACACGAGTCAATAAACCAAATGATATGAGTCCATCTGCCGTTCGTACTACTCGTCTTCAAGTCATAAAGAATTAAAGTAAGGTCTTATTATTGCTCGCTTAAGTAATACTTTGAAATAGTTTTTAGTTTAAATAAGAAATCTATGAGACTAAATATCTACATATCTAGTTCGAGAACTATAAATTACCGTTATAATTAGATATTTCTAGAGTTCTTAAATGAATGCATTGAGTATAAAAAATTTCAACGTTCAAGCGAATTGAACATTTTGTTTTGCTTGACGCTACACTCACACATAAATGTATGCATACTCGTCAATATTTTTAAAGATCCGAAGCAAATTCGAAAGTACGCTAATCATTTCCTACATATGTATGTACTTGTATGTACTTAAAAAATAAAATTAGCTAAATCACAGAAAAGCTTTTCATTTTTATTCGCCAGATTTTTGCTAAATATACTTTTATATTTGTCTCTCAACAGCTACCGGCGCAGTGAGGACCTCGATGATCTCTTCAATATGACTTCTAGTTCGAAATCGCAAACATCCAGCCAAGGCGATAGCAACTATATGTTCAAATCGAACAAATCGCTGGATGTTGAGGGACTGCACGAGGAGTTGTTGATGGCCTAAAATGCGCATATGTAAATATATCAAATATTTATATGTATGTACGTGTATGTATGTATATGTGTATACACATAAAGCCACATATTATATATGCAGCTGCATGGTTATAAAGTAAATAAATATACATATATACATATATAGTTATGTATGAAGCATTAAAGAAAATGATGAATTAAAAGCGCTCCTCAACGCGCCCTCAATTGTTTCGGAAATAACCTTTTGCACTGCAACAACAAATGTAAAAGAAACTTTTCTATTCTATTACCAATTAGATATACTTTGGCTAATATGTATTGTAGATGCCACATATTACTCCTTATACTTGTTGTTGTTAGTGGCTGTCCAAATCGTAGCAACGCTCGTGTCACAACCTACCAACCAACTTAAAACGAAACAAAATACCCACACACACGCATTTAAACAAATGTATTTGTATGTGCTTATTTATATGTAAGATGCATTTACATACCTAAACGGTATGTTTAACCCTTGAAGAACAAACTCGACTTTCGATTATATGCAAAGCAGAAATGTTTATAATTAATAATGGAAAACGAAAAAAGTAAAGAAAACAAAAAAGTGGTGTGAAACCGCAGTTTTAATTAGTGGAAAAATATTTAAGTGAAATTGTATTTTATTGAAATTTCATACAGACACGCTTGCTATAAAATTTAACTGTTGAAACGATTGGCTTGCAAATGCTTTGCTTATTTCAGACAAATAATATGCGACGATAGAAGAGAGTCTTAAGAAAACTATATTCCGCACGCACACTAGTTATTTTATGTAGTTTAATTTATTTTATAAACGGAAGATATGTATATGTATGTACAAGTATATCGAAAATATTTCATATTATATTTATGTAGCGAAATGAAAGAACAAAACTATACTAAACAGCCAACAGCTAAACAAACAAAGAATTGAAATCCCAAAAACCGCTCAAAAGTAACCTTGAATAACGGTTAATGAAAGCATATAAGACAAAATTTCATTGCAATTCAACGAAGCTAGTCCTCTTACGCGTATAAGTTATTTGTTTTAGTTTTACATATATGTTTATAGTTATGTATTTTGTATGTGTATGAAATGTTTATGAATTTTTAGCCGAATTATAGATCAAAAGGCAATTTAAGAACTTTCAATTGTGTGTTTTGAATAGTTTCTGCATGTGATATGTATTTAATTATATAATATATGTGCATACTTGTATACTGACTATGTTTAAAATACACAAGATGTTATTAAAGCTTATTTATTGATAAATTAATTGTTCAATTTATTATAATTTTAATGATCTTAGTTGTGAAGCTAGTATGTGCATATCTTTTATAACTGTTAGTTGTGTCTAATGTCCAATAAATGCAGTTAAACGTATGTTGTAGTTTCTAGTAACGGTATTTAAAAAAAAACATTAGAAATAAACATTGTTTCATTGAAAGAATTATTATTTACTAATGCGAAGTTTAAACATTTTTAAAAGTTTTAATTTATAAAAAAAAATTAAAAATTCGTGTTTTTATTTTACCTTATGCTATTTTGTTTTCTGGTTTGTTCAAAAACTTATATATATATTTGTTAAAAGTTATGGAAATTCTGCTCTGAATTTCGCTTCGCTTAAATTTTTCGGAATCAAAATATATTGATGGCTCCGATTTTGGTATAGAAAACTTTATTTGGTTTCGAGATTGATTCGATAGGTTTTCTAAGCTTAAATGTAAATGAACAGACCGGTATTGAAAATTAATTTATTCCAAAACTGAAAAAATTATTTGAACTGTTATTTCAAAAATATGCAATTTGAATACAACTAATTCTGTAATAAAAAAACGAAGTAATTAAGGCACGTGTGACGCTACTTCAAGAAACGATCAATTTGCGGCAAATTCACTGCGCAATTTTATAAGAATTGAATGTTTTCCTAAGTCAAGCTCTCTTGAAAGTGTTCATATTTTAAAAAGTTCGATATTTTTAAACACAGCATGAAATATATGTATATATTAACAGTTAATTTTAATTTAAAAATATTTTTACTTACAATTTATACATTATATTTATTATATATATTTTTTTTTTTTGAAATTAATTTTTGTTACGTTAAAAGCGTTTATGCTTAAAAATGCCATATTTTTTAAGTAACCAACTGCTGTTGAAGCAATAAGCGAACATTTTCACCACAACCAAATATGTACCGGCGATATTATTTATGATTTTTAATGAATTAATACCTTTTAAAAACAAAAAATATTTTTAGCATATTTTCAGCGCTTTCAGCTTACACATACTACGAGTATATAAAACTGTAAAATATTTTAAGCAAATTAACAGCGTACAAAATTGTATAAGAATATATAAAATAATAAAAACAAAGCTTTTTCATGTGTAGCTGGTGTAGCTTCTAAAAATAATGAGAATTTATTAGCTATTCTGTATTGAAAAATATAAATTATAAAAAAAAATTAAAAATAAATTCCAAAATGTTGTAAAACATTGTGACGACTATAATAACAACAATAGATACAAAAACGGTTCTTCTTGTAGATACATAGTAGAGAACTACTTGGTTCTCGAGAGTTGCTAGGGTTGAAAAACTAAAAAGACACTGGATTAGCAGAAAATATGTGTATAAATTGAAAATTGAAAATTTAAAGAAAATGTGAAAAGTAAATTCTAACCTACAAACCCCATATACTGTATTTAAAGCTGAAATTGATATTAGAGCTAAACAACATTGTAACCGGGTACTGAATAGAGCCATACCTTCAAGAAAATAAATAATTGCTGCATCTGTATATTTAAAATATATTGAATTATGATTTTTTAATGTTTTTGGGAGAGTTGTCATTGAAATCAAAGATATTAGTCGACAGAAGATTTTGTCGCCTGAACTTAAGGGTAAGTTTTGAATTTAAAAATGCATTCTTGCAAAAAATATTAGTTTCAAAAATAATTAATTATTGATTCAAAAAGTATTTGAAATAATCGACACTTTTTGAATTTCTAATATTATTGGGTATCAATGAATTATAATTGGCCGAAATTATTGGTATTATAGTCTAAACTTATGTAGTGAATAGTACAATCTATAATTGCAACCTGTGCATAAGGCAAGCATAGTGTCAACTTCGAAGCCAATAACCATCTGAACATAATGTTTAAGATTTTCTAAATGTGTGTAGGTTTTCTAAAATTTTATACATTATAATATGACTGATAATAAAAATAAGTATTGCTTTTAATTTTTTTTATTTTTTTTTTTATTGTTTTTACAAATATATCTTAACACAATTTTTCATTTCAAATTCATAGTCAATTTTTTTTACCAAATTAATAAATACTACTACATGCATTAAAAATAATTTAAAAGCCTTTGATATTTCGTATAATTCGCTTTTTGCTCAATTCAATTATATTTCGTATTCAATAAAGTGCGTATATAGATATACATATATACACATGGTATTTGAAATTAATTTATTTCATATTGGCGCTGCCAGGATTATAAAAATATAAAAATGACAAAGAGTTAAGAACAATTAAATACAATATTAATTACTTACATATGTATGTAGGTATGAGTAATATGACGTTATTATTTTTTTCATGTAACAAAACTAAAAATATACTCGTACATTAAATTCTAATGAGTGAGGATAAAATCTAAAGGCAGTAAGTAATAAAATAAAATTTTCCACAAGCTGAAATTTTTCTTAAAATTCATAAAAGTTATAATTTTTTACTCTTAATTTTGAGATTCTTTTGTTATTTTCGATGTATGCTCTCTGAACAAATTGCACTTAGATTTCGTGTGTTTTTCTTTAAATATATATACATATGTACGAACGCAGCAACGCTATAGATCACAAATTCATATATTACTATTTATTTTAGAAACATTTAATTCAGTTTGAGTTCTACGTTTTTAAGTATCTTCACTGGTCTAATTTCGCTTGGGTAAAAAAATTAATTTCATGAGGTAATTTTTATAAAAAGTTTGCAAAATTGGTAATAATAAAAAATAATTATTTTAGTGCTCATTTTTCATTCAGTTTTTTTTTTTTTTTTAATAAGCTTTAAACACATATCTTTATTTCTTGACTACCACACTACCAAAATTAAATAAATTCTTGCTTGCTCACACATCGTCCCAGTAGTACTTTACATTATCACGTTCCCGTGGCACATAAAAAGCCGCACAAGTACTTTCCCACACCTCCTTTGGATACTCCCACTCCGAACTGAAGGCCCATTGCTGTGTGTCCAAGTCGTACGACTGTACCGCGGATGTGGCGCGATTAATGGTTGCCGTTGAGAGTAAACCGCCGATAAAGTAAACTTTTCGTTTGACAGCTGCTACGCCGGTGTAATACTTAGGCATTGGATTTCGTGATTCTGTTATCCATTGGTCGGTAGTTACGTCATATACATCCACCGCATCAGCTAATACTCGCATTTCAGTCACTGGATCCTCATACCAACCGCCGAACGCATATATACGACCATCGAAAACAATAAGCACATGATCGGCGCGAGGTGTTGGCATTGGGCAGAGTTTATGCCATGTGTTAGATTTCGTGTCGAATCTCCAAAGTGAGGCAAGTACAATGTGCCGGTCTATGCCACCTGCAAGTGTATTAAGCAAAAACTTAAATATGTTTACAAAGCCTTATAGCCTTATAAAATTTCACCTACCCGATATATACAACTGATCACCCAAGACAACACCCGCATGTTGACTACGATTTTCCGACAACGCAGGCAAGTACTCCCAGCGATCGGTATTGGCATCGTAACGTTCACAATTTGAAACTGTCATATCGTGTGCCCACAGTTCGGCGCCGCCATCATTTTCGTTTAGCTCACAAACTCCGCCCACCGCATATAGAAAATGACTACCCATGGCATTTAGGGAAAAACGACAACGGTCCGCTTGTATTGGCGCAATACTTTTCCATTTATTCTTGGCGGGACAGTAACGAAAGCCAAATGGATGTATATACTCCTTGAGACAGACATCATATGAGCCCCCTACTACATACAAATCGTTGCCCAGCACTGCTGTACCATAATTGCCTAATTATATAGAAATAAGATAAATATTAAGCTGATTCGCTCTTCCGGGGAAATTTAATAATATACGTACATTGTTCGATGTGTGGAATAACGGTGAGACTCTCCCATTTGCCTTTTGATGGTAGATAACAACTGATACGATTTGTTAGCCCATTTGTTTCGAAGCCCCCAATCTTTACCAAGGCCAACTCCATGCCACGAGTGTTGGTTAACACCTCCGCGGAAAGTAAATCATCTGCATAAGCATCGGATAACCGCAACTTCAACATTTCTTGCTTAATCATTTCATCTTTCAATATCCGGTAGTAGACCGCAGCAATCGAGTTCGGTTCAGGTTCTGCATTCCATTTGGACTTAATGGCATTCAGCGCACACGCACCGATTTGATAAAATTGTACCTTTCCAAAGATACGTCGTGTCAGCTCTGGCTTTAGATCAGTTTCTAAACAATATTCCAGTACTATTTCGAGAACTCTTTGTTCTGAGCAATCCACCGGGTAATTACAAGCGAGTACATGTTCAAATTGATCCAATGTGAGACTTAATAAATCCGGTGTTTGCGCAAACTCATCAAGTCTTGAACACATGTAGCGGTAGGCCTTCTTTTTGAGTGGCTCCAGAGAGTACAAGTCCGCCAACGCAGCGATTGCAACACAATTATCCAAATCAATTTGTGACTCAAGAAAATGTGAACAGGCGTCAATGGCCGCTTTCATCTGGATGTGCGTCGATACAGATAAAACATCTTGCACATTATTTCGATCTAATTCCAATTTTGATGTGTAGGCATATTCCAGCAGCAGCTCCATACCATGAGCGTTAATACCGTTAAGTTTTATTTCAGATTGATGAGCTTCCCGCATGGCATCCGTGAACATGGCGCAAAAGTAATCACTACACGCCGCCAATACAACACGATGAGCCTAAATAAACATGGTTTTAATATTAATTGTATTCAATTTAATTTACATCCGTAAAATGAGAAAAGGAAAAGAAATGAATCAGGTCATACCTTAAACATACGTCCTTCCACAATCAGAGTAACATCGAATAGTTTTTCCGCACAACGTAACGCATTAAGGCCCCTCATCAACGCTTCGGAATGTATAATTTGCATAAAATTATCATTATTTGCATTACGGGAATATGTTGGTGATGAACAAACTGTGCATGTTGGGTTAACACGGCTTTCGGAGCTACCCTGCGATATGGAAGCAACGCCACCGGCCATCCTTACTGACGGTAAAATTAAAAAGGCTTCAAATCATTCAAGATGTTACCAGCACGACCCTTCTTTCAACTTATTTTACTTATTTATAATAATGTATGTAAAGCACTATAATACAAAGTGGAACTGTTGCAACAAGAATAGATACTGACTTTTAATGTCTGTGAAAGTAGTTCACTATATGGACACCAACGTATTTAGGTTTGATGGTGTGCTACTTGTGATGTCATTGACAGCAATTATTATTTTTCTTTAAACACTTCCGCTTATTCGTTGCGAGTTTGTTGTTATCTCCAATAGCTAAAGTCTCTTATCTCTTAAGCCAGCAAAAAATCTTCGCAATTTACCACCCCTCTCCTCTTAATTTGAATTAATAATTAATTATAGATTCTCGTATTGATGTTGCTAACGAATATCAAGGTTGGGGAATCCACCGTTAACATACATCTACACATTACCATCAATGCGAACGTTATGTGAAGCGTTTCCTCTGTTTTTTAGTAGACTTCAATGGAAATGATAATTTATTACTAGTTACAAATATTATTTATCCAATTTTTTCTATAAAATCAAAACCATAGCGACAGGCATATGGTATGTACATATATACACATTTTTTATGAAAGTCACAAACTGCAGGATGATTAATTTTTCACAAGCCCTGATCAAAAAGTTGATGTTTCAAGAATAATTGATGTATTTTCGCAATATGTAGATGTGCAAAAAAGAAATTAATTTTTTTAAATTGGAATACAAAAACAATGCACAACTTTTATCAGGCAACCATCTTTTCCAATAAGAACATAACGATATTTTTTACAAAATAATTTATTTTACTATTGTAGTATTACTCTTCAAACAGTATGAACGACAAAATTTATAAACTGTGAAACGGCTGCAACTTTCATACAAAAGTGGTAATATTTTTCCGCGAACGTGTATAAGATAAGGAAATGAAATTGACAAATATTAGACAATATTTGATTGGATAAAAAAGATCGTAATGACGTTTGAGGCCGAAATTGAAATAGTCGAAATTGCAAAATGTCAGGTGAGAACTCACAGGGTAACTCAGATTCTGTAAAAAGAATAATTGGATAAATAATGATATATCATGATATACGTTCTCTGAACAAACTACAAGACAATCTGATAAAATTTGCAGAACGCATATTTATAAATTTTAACCCAATAAACACTTTTTTCCGAAATAGATAAGGACAATATTGTATACAAACAATACTAGTACTTTATCACGAAAAACAATTTACATACAATATGTTGGAAAATAGCGGATATCATTTCTAAATTGTTTTTAATTTGTGTTTGCAAGAAAGCTTCAGAACTTGTTTGATGCAGAGAACGTATATTATATATACATTAAATAAATTATTAATATATATACCAGAGAATATATATCATATACGTTCTCTGCTTTCTGTAAATGTTTATTCTCAATTCTACACCTCTCTTTCGTAAACAAGAGTATCTGTGGTCAGCGTCTTGCAATTATCGTTGCGTTGTTGTGACACTTATTTGTTATCTATTGAGTCAGTGTTACCATTTTACCTAAAAGTACGCTTTCGAATCTGACATAAATGCCTACCAATACAGCCCTGTTGTTGTTAATTTTGTTTTAACAAAACTTCCTCAGTTTGTCGTCGAAATTGAATGTATTAAGAAGTGTTTAAAATTGTTTAAATGTGTTTTACTGTTTGCTGTCTTAATTTGAAGACATAATTATATCCCGGCTTTTTTTCACAAAGTGTATTTAGTTTTTAAAATTTTTATTGTATTAGGTTTGTTTATAACAGTCTCAACAAAAATTAACTAATTATTATTTTGTATTTGAAACAAAGCAAGTATTTGTTGGCTTACAAAGAAAAAGCCAAGAAGACGCACCGCTTGAATTTGAAACATGTAGAGAAAATCTCTGCAGCGAAGAATGCCTCACGAAGGCATAAAGACTGGTAGCCGAAAGTGTTGAAACAGCAACGTCAACATTTTTCATTTTTTTTGTGCAATTTAAGTGACCACAAAATTTCTTACTAAGTTCAAAATAATTTGATAAGAAACCAGTGGTAAAAACTAATTAGACATACCGTTTGTAAAATTTAAATAATTCGCTTTGTGCGGTAATACCTAACGTGCATAACAAAAACTGTTTATTGGTGATTCTGTGCTTATTTCATATTTTCTGGATAAAGGTGGGATGCTTTTGTTCACCCGTAAAAACTCTGCTTGTCGAACTGGTTTTTAACTTTCTTCGCCGAATTAAGCGATACATAAATACGCACTACACCAACGTAAGCGACAGCAATGGAACACCAACAGAATTCCTTGGTTAGTACATATAAGTACCAGTAAAATAAGTCTGGTGTCAAAGAAGTCTCTAATTAGTCAGTCAGTGAGTTTTAAGACGACAAATCATTTTTATCTTAATGTTTGGAATCTCAGCGGGCAATAAAACAGGCAGCACCATAAAATTGCTTAATAGCAAACAGTGGAGGTAAGTTTAACATAAGCGCACACATTTTATTTGATCTTATAAAATATTTATTTATACGGAATTGCTTACAGATATGTAAAACAAAAATTGCCCTCAACATAATTAACACTTTTGATACAACAATATTAAATTCATATGTATCAAAATTATAATGTGACTATGTGAGCAATTTAGAAATCTTTGTCGAAATAGTTTTAAAAAAAAATATTATTTGATAAAAAAAATTATCCATGGTATTATTTCACAATTTCTTTAATTCTTTATCGTTAATGGCATTTTATCTGTTCAATCTTCCTAATAAATTAATATGTTGATCAATGATCACTAGGAAGAAATAGAATAGAATAACTAAACGCCTAACGGTAAGTGATTCAAGATTAATTGCAGAACAAGGTCAAAAACATCATATAAATAAGTTAATTACTTTCGAGCAAGTTAAAATGAACGCAATAGTCATGCTGATCGCAAATGATCGTCACGTTTTCCGAAACTACAAAAAAAAATCAAATCACGAACTAATGTTCCGATTAATTGAGAAATAAATTCATTACTTAAATCTAGATTAAATCGACCCTCTAATTTTCTCATTAACTAACAAGCAATAGCTGTTCGTTTGTAAGTGGCGTAAGACCAGAAGTTGGAGCACGAATAATTTCATCGGTAAAGGTAATAAGCCAAGCAAAGCAAAGACAACCTGCTATTTTTTCTTGTTGCTGCAACCAGTAAACGGGTTTTTGTCGAAGAAGATAAAGAAACATCAAACTCCTGCTGTTGCTTGTCAATAAAAAAAAGTGTTGTGATACCGAGTGAAGCTAGTTATGTTGAGGCCAGCTTTTTCAGTACTGAATTCGATATAATATTAACCAAACCCACAACATACAAATTTAGTGTACGTTTTTGCATGGAAATACGTATTTATAGAATATACTTGTATTATATGAAACTTGATAGGCCTCTGCAAGGTGCAAACGAATTTTGACTCGCTCCATTGAGTTTAACAAACACTTGTTTTTAAATAAGTAATGATCATATTAACGCTATTCTTTATTCAATACTGACCAATTTTATATCAAAATTAGTAATATATGTATTTAATTACGTTTTTGTCAACAAAACTTGATACCCTTCATGAAACTTGTTTGAGTTTAAGTTCAATATTATTAATATTGTATTTATAAATTGTCAACAGCATACTTAGATTGAAATTGGTCTTTTGTTTTGTTTATATGTATGAACATATATATATATCGGACACATTTATTTACATACATATATGTATATAGACATAGAGCTGAGAATAGGCATGGTAAAGCATTTCCATATTGAGGCTTTGTTTGTGTGAAGCAACGAATTAATAAATAATAAATATGTACATACATATATACATATATATATGTGCAAGTATAGCTATACTCGCACAATCGATGGTAAATTGGTATCGTCACTATTTTATAATTGACCTGTGTTTGTTGAGTATTTAACCTACAGAGTGTTTATAAGATTTTAGTTTGGGTAACCAAATTCAAAACTGGTGTAATTTCAAAATTTTTTGCATTACAGAGTAAAACTATGAATTCCACGATTTACAATACACAAACAAAGAGTGCTAATAATTTAGTCTCCAAAAATAACAGAACTGTGTTTAAAAAATTGTAGTCAATTAGTATATCAGTAATTCACTTAAGTGATTAGCACAAATGTACATATACATATGTATGTACATATATACAAACGTTTGCAATAAACAAATGAATACGCATACATAGATAAACGGTTTTTATTAATTATCGTAAAACGTTAATGTATGTTTGTAGACGTAAACGAAACCAAATTTAAGCTCGTCGTCGTCTTCATCTTCTGTTTAGTCGATGTTGTTGCTGTTCATTTTCTCGATAACGTGTTGATTGTAATTGTTTGCTCTACCGGTCCAGACCAGATCATGCGAACAGTAAATACTCGTACTTACAGTGCCGCTAGCAAAATAGCTTTAAAACTTATAAGAAATAGCTGAATATTACAGCATGCTTAGATATTGATCATCAACTTCATTGGTGAACACTTTGAATTGTTAAAAAAAAAAACATAAAAAAAGAATAAATGGTTTTTTATACTAAAATAACAAGAATTAAAATTTGTTACACATTAATATATACAATATATTTTTTATAACGGGATTGTACAGTCATTATATTGTTATATTTTGTACTAAATAAAAAATTAACGTCTTTTTTAAATACGTAAGCACATCTTCTCACGTACATATATTCTTGCGAAGAACGATACTGTGGCTCTTTCAATTGGATGTAGATACAAGCGTACATATGTACATAGTATGTAAGTAAATACTATATTCGCATTTATTGCCACGACGAATGACACATACACATGTCCCTATGTATGTATATTCTTCAACAACACAGATATGAAAATGCAATAAATCTCGACTGACAAATGGACATTTACTTGAATGCATTTTCCCCAGATCGCAATGGCATCGCTGATTATAATTAATAATTTATGAAACTTACGTATGCACATATGTATGTATGTATAAATATATATATATATACGAGTAAAAATTCAACAAACTAACTTATTAATATAAAAGATAAAAAAGCATATGTATATGAAAAACTCCAAAATTCTAGAGTGACAAGACGAAAGCAAGAAATGGTTTTATGATTGAAAAATTTTAGTCTTCCAATATTTTGTTGCTTATCCCTTATTTTTCAGTACAGCTGCACATTGGCGAGGACTCAGTAAATTTATTTAATGTGTTGTCGGAAATGCTTTTTCATGCTTCCTTTATTTGTATGAATAAAGCGTCACGTTCTCGTCTAATTTTTCGATCTACAATTTCCTATAGATTCTCTATGTCTCAATCCTGTTATCAACAACCCACGGTTTTTTTCATCATTCTGAAGAATATTTTTATACATGAATCTGCCCATTATGCCATTGATATGATGAATTGGCCCTATTCCATGACCCGAAAAACAACCCCACAATAATACATTGCCTCCACCGTGTTTCACCATGACTGTTGTATACGTTGTATAACGTTGTCCGTTCGGCCTGCGTACCAGCTTTATCCCTTCTGAACCTTTCATATTGAACTTCGATTCGTCGGAAAGAAGTATAGTTCGCCATTTTGTAATCGTCCAATTTATGTAGATCTTCGCAAATTGCAGACGCGCCAGTCTGTTTTTTCAAGTCATGTACAGCTTTCTTGCACTCCTGTAGCATGAAAATCCACCTTGAACAGCTCGATCCATACAACATAATATTTAACCGGCAATTGCCTTGCAATAGATGTTGCAGATATAAAAAGGTTATTTTTTATTGCCCGAATGACTGCCTTATCCTCTCGTTCGGCTTAATGTTTGGGAAACAATAGCATGATTTATTTCAAACTATAGTCAAAACCGATTCTTTTAAAATCATTAACAATTTTTTTCTCTAAAATGAGCAGAGTACTTACTTATTTCGACCAACCTCATTGAATACCGAATCGTAACTGAAGATGCACTATTTTTAACTTCCCGCTAAGAAAATGGAAAATTTTCTAAAAATCGGGAAGATATTGGTTTCACCCCATTTTGCAAAAATCGAGTTCTCAACAGATCTCGACGTTCTGAGGGTCGAGGAAGCTTCCCCGAACATTTCTACGATGATGTCCGTATGTCTGTATGTATGTGTGGATGTATGTGACCCTCTTATAACTGTTAAACTGCTCAACCGATTTGAATAAACTAAACGGCATTCCAAAGGGTTTCATTGCACTTGAATTTCGTGTAAGTTTGGACCCAATCGGACCAGTAGATTTCGAGAAATCTCAAAAATAAATCAAAAAATCGTTTTTTTCCAAACGACTTGACCGATCGACACCAAAAACTAATCAGTTCTAAACCTTGAAGAAACACATCGTTTGCCGCAAACCGGGTCGAAATCGGTTGATTTACTTGCTAGATATCGAAAACGAAAAATTTCGAAGAGCTCAAAAGTAGTGAAAAAAGCGAAATTTGAACGTTAGCGTATGAAATTAGAGGGAAGTTGCAGGGATGGCCCTTGAGGCCAACCGTTTTCCACATTTTTTTTTCTATTGTTAGGGAAAAAATTAATGTGTACAGTTAGAAATCAAAGCCATGTGCTTTAGTTTTGTCGCATCAGAATTTTGGAGTTTTTCATAAATGAATTTTAATTTTTTTTTTATTAAGTTAATTTATTTAATCTTTACTAATTTAAAAATAATAATGAATACCCAAATAAAAAAAATAAAAATGTACTTTCGTTTTGTCGCACACTGTATATGTATACCATATATGGTTTATCTATAACATATATGGTAAATGATCAGAGTGACGAGCTGAGTTGATTTAGTCATGGCCGTCTGTCTGTAACCTATATACGCAAACTCAGTTTTGGAGATATCGTAGCTGCTTATTTGTCGCAACCGCGAATATCGGATAATTGTAGCATACAAGTATAACTGCCTTACAAATTGACATTTTAAATTAGATAATATTCCAAAGCAACGCTATAATATCCGAATAAATTGTTCAGATCGGACCACTATGGCATATAGCTGCCATACTAACTGACCGATTAAAATCAACTTCTTGTATGGAAAAAACTTTCATTTGAAGAGATATCTGCACGAAATTTGGCATGGGTTATTATAATAGCTATACAAACTGACCGATCATACTTCTTGTAAGGAATCCCTTTGTATTTGTCATGGATATTATAGCTCACGTAGAATCGAAATTAACATTTTTTCTTGTTTAAACATTTTTAAATACTTATTTCCCAAATTATGGAGTACCACCAAATACTGTTCATTGTCGATGTTCGTCTATCGGCCGTTTCTATCGATCGGAGTCAATGAACACATTTCGTCACTACATTCTTCAAGAATATCCTCAGGTTAAGATAAAGCTAAAGAAAAAATTTATGTTTTTAAACCTCTACCTATGGGAAGCTGATAAGTCTCATTAAATCTCTATTGTCAAATATTATAATTGACACTATATTTTTGAAATTTCAAAAAACGATTACGTATCATTGCGTAGTCAGCTTGACAATCAAGTATTTTCGCGGTTTGTCCACTAGCTCGTTTGACCTTAATCTACGACAACAAGTGAACAAAGCACGTTGATCAATTAATTGAAACCTCGTTTGCGGCTGCACCTTTCTTGGCGTCGTCGCCCGCTGCGGCATCGCTATGATCTTTTGGCATTTTTATTGCCGCTATGAATATTTCAAACTTGGTATTTTTCGTAGTTTTAATTATTTTTACTTTTGCTTCAATACATACATATGTATATGTACGTACATATACTTGTATATATGAGTGAACCGTAATGTGTTTGCTTGACTTGTACGCGATTGTCTCTACATTTTATACCCTAAACATATATGTATATATATTTTATATATTAGAGGAGTACTGAGACGTCTATCTGCCCGTACGATTCTGAATATTTTTCAAACTCTTGATATGGTTAGATAAAATTGAACCTTTTTGGTCCCTGTTTTATATACAAATCGACAAATATAAGTAATCATATTGTTAGTTAAACAAAAGTTTAAAGTAATTTTTTGAATTAAATGTTTTTCGAGTTACGCGCAATCTCCAACGATTCTAAAAAATATATCCTCCACTATTGCCCCTACGACCTACGGTGGAAAAAATTAAAAAAAAATTACAGAATGGCGGTGTTTAAAAAAAGCTGAATTCTGCCTAAAATTGTGATCGTTTTACCTGCCCCAATTCGATTTTTGATCAGACTAAAAAACTGGTATGCAAAAAATTGGGAAGTGATAAGATTATTTCTATCCGAGTAATCACTCAAGCAAATTTCAAAAGTGTAGTTTTGATAAAACGCGTTTAAAGATGAACTGATGGAACCGAGTGATTACTACTGCGATTGGACGTTTTATCCCACCAAGGACTGTTAACTTGGCAGAATTCTGCCGCTACAACAACATTACTCTTTCAATGGCTATAACTCAAACCATTTGAGATATCGTTTCAAATTTTAGTATTTTATTTTTCAAAGGTATAAATAATCTAAAGAGATTTGAAAAAATCGTTTTATACCCTGAACAGGGTAAATTGTTAAGTTGGCACTTTGTTTGTAACACCGAAAAAACGTCAGGGACTCTATAAAATGTATATGTATATGTATAAAAATGATCAGCGTGACGGGATAAGTCGATTTAGTCATGTCCGTCAGTATATATGAACTAGCCCCTCACTTTTTGAGATATCGATCTGATCTAATATCGCATATAGCTGACATATTGTACAAACTGAACAATCGAAAACAAGTACTTGTATGGAAAACTTTTTACGAGATATCTTTAAGAAATTTGGCATGGATAATTGCCTAAGGCATTGGTGCAACTTCCAAAGAAATGGTTTAGGTCGGATCACTATAGCCATACAAACTGAAAGATCGGAATGCTTGCATGGAAAACTTTTAATTTGACGAGATGTCTTCATCAAATTTGGCATGAGTTATTATACAAGGTAATGGTGTAATCTCCGAAGAAATTGTTCAGATAGTCAATATACCTTATACCTGCCATTCAAACTGACCGATCAAAGTTCTTATAAGGAATCTTTTGTATTTGTGAAGGGTATTATAACTTTGGTGCAACCGAAGTTTACGTTGTCTCTTGTTTTTTTTTTTAATTCAGGCTATGTGTGCCGCTTCATAACAATAACGATATAAGTATTTTTCCGAAATTACGAGAACCATTCCGAGAATTTATAACCGCCGTTCCAAGAGAGTCGGGTCTATGTAACCCGAACGTTACCAAGCTTAATTTATAATATGAATACCTTCTTACTAATAACTACCAAAATTCAATTCGGTAATTTGTTGATATTTCGGTAACTCTAAAACAAGAGAATTGTAGCATTTACATACATATTTAGAAATGCATTTTGCGTTCTGCATACTTAAGCTTAAGCAGATCGAAGCAAAGAATGCTTTTATTGCCTTAAGCTTGGTATTGTTGTTTAAAGCTATTGGAATTTCAATTTGGTTGCTGGCTTCGAACTTGTTTTATGTGTACTTTAAAGCAAAACTATGCGAATAACTTTGTAAGAAGTGCTTGACTATACATAACATACATATGTACATACCTGGATACGTTATGTGTATGTGGTATATACACAAATCTTTAGGGGTATTCAGATTAGGATTGTTAATTCGTTAGTCGTTATTCGGTAGTTTTTTACATGTATTTTGTTTTTATAAAATTAACATACTATCGTTCTACCGAGTAACAAGGTACCAGACTGGCAAGCTTGATAATTTTTTCGTTACTTGGTAACATCAAATCAGCTGTTTGTTTTACGTCGCAGCCTAAAAAATTCATTTGATTCATTGTTTGTTGAAAGTGTTTTAATGAATTACCAGATTCGGTTCGGATTCGATTCGATGTTCGGTCTGAATACCCCTTTTACGCTGCATCAACAAGCGTCTAACGTTGCTAAAAGAGCTGATGCTTTGTTCGACCGCTTCAAGTTCTTTGATTTAATTTCTTTGCTTGGCGGGCGGATAATTCGAGGCTTCATGTTAAAAATCATGCTCTAAAGACAATTTCAGTTACTTGTAGCATTGTGTAATTTGTAATTTATGTGACCACACCTCGCAGGCCGATTTGTATTTTATTACACTTCTGCATACTCGTTAAAAAGCTAGTGCCAATGGAAAGATATAAAAATATTTACGTACATAATTACAAAAAAAGTTAACATTGCTTACACCGAAGTTATAATACCCTAGGTTTTTAATAGGTTCAAGTTTTCTAACGAGAACTTAATTTTGATCGGTCAGTTTGTATGACAGCTATAGCTTTAGTAGTCCGATCTGAAAAATTTCTTCGGAGATTGCGGTGTTGCCTTAGAGTAAAAAGTCAATTAAAAAAGTTTTCCATGCAAGCACTCGATTTTAATCGTTCAGTTTGTATGACATCTATATGCTATAGTAGTGCGATGTGGGCTGTTCCGACAAATGAGCAGCTTCTTGCTGAGAAAAGGACAGGTGCAAAATTTAGATCGATATCTCCAAAACTGAGGGGCTAGTTCACATATAGGTATAAACATTACTTTAAAAAGTTTTCAACTTTTCGGCTGTACGTGTAAGAATCTTTTAAAAATATTAATTGATTTGATTTCGTATGGGGACTGTAAGAATCTGTTGTCATCTTTTTTAGCTTGCAGGTAAATCAAACCCGACAAGAGGCAGCATCAACGTCGCTGTACAAAAAGCAACCAACTGAACTTGAGGTTGGGTACATTGGTGCATTACCGTATTTGTTGTTTTTGCAGTCGCATACGTACTAGCATCGGTCATAAAGAACGGCAGACACGCTTTATTTTACGAATTATTGCAACCAATGGTGTCTATGTCTTCAATGTTCTAAAGACTCCAACTCATTATGCTGGTTTATTTCCCGTGCTGGGCCGTGCTGCAGTTCTCTCATAGTCGATCAATACTCAGCAGCAATTGTTTATGGCTACCAAGCGTATATATGTATGTATCTATTGTACATATACATATGTATATGGATTATAGTTGTTGTTTAGCGCTTGGTGGTCTATTGACTTATCCACAGAACGTCTGCATTGAGTCGCTCCACATTTTACGATCTTGAAGTTATGAGCTCTGGCCGATGGGAACAGGCATATTCTTGCCGATCTTTGTTTTTGATTTTGTATTAGCATGAGTAACAATAATGCTACAAGCAACACAAGCACATGATGTTTATGGTGACAATACGTCTTTAGTTCGTGCACCCAATAAACATCACGTTTCTCCCATTTCTTACCACTTTTATATACACATTCCATACATACATATGTATGTGGCTTAACGAAAGTTATGTTAAAACGTAGCTAAAAAGTGTAGATTTGTAAATTTAATGGTAAATAACATTTAAGTCACGCAAAAAGTTTTTAAGCCAATTCGACACAGCCCTCAGAAACTTCAATATTGGTTATTTGTAAAATTGATTGAATTGTTGATGTCTGAGTCTTTAATTAAACGGACTTTAGATCATATTTCGATTTAGTTGTAAGTTATCTGCACCAATGCGGAATATATTTTTGAAAGTTTTAGTGTTCTTGCTTGGCCCGATAACGAGATCGGTTGGATTATAATCATTTTTGCAATCTTAGAGATGTATTTTGGGAACTTAGTAATTGTCGAAGAATGCCTATGTATTTCTTCTTTAATCATTATATAATACAAGTATAAAGACACCGATGTTTAACATTTTAGTATTTTACCATACCTTTGATAAGATAAGATACAATTTTTATGTAAGTTTAGAGCATAGACAACCACCACTTTTGACACATTACTTTCGACAGCTGAACTATAAATTAATTCCAACGAATATCCTCTATTGAGAAATACATTTATTATACCCTGAACAGAGTACATACCTATTTTAAGTTTGCCTCGAAGGAAACGTTGGAGACTCTTAAAAATATATGTACATATAATATATATAAATGATCAGCATGATGAGCTGCGACGGTTGTATATACGGGAACAAGCTTCGGCGCAACTGATGTTAACGTTTTTTCTTGTTTTTTTTTTTGTTTTATCTTCCTCTGTATACTCATAAATAACTCTCACTCAAAGGAACATATTACTTCGATAGTTTCCATCAATTTTTTTAAAACTTTAAGCACATATGGATTTATATTTATGTTTCTTAATAATATATAAAACAGTGATTATATATTTGTTTTCTTCCTCTAGTTTATATAATACATAGATACTGTTATTATATTTCACTTTCTTTCAAAAAAAACAAAAGAGCATTTCAAAATAAGCCAACTATAAATATCAACAACTGAAGAAATGTCTTCGTCGCGCAATAAATTCTTTAGTAGCGGCAAATTATCAAATAAGTCGTCCGGTTCGTCAGGTCTCCGCATACTTTGGATACCGGGGCGACGCAAAAGCCATCCCAAAGGTCGTTTCGACTCCACCAACAAACATGTACCGCACAAAGGCGAACAAAAGAAAAGTGAAGTGTGGTCCCTGGGTGGGGGTAAAAATCAAAAAGACTTATTAGAAGCGTAAGTTTCCGCTGTATAAAATACACATTTTTTAAAAGAATTTAAACAAAAAACTACTATATCTTTTAATCTGGTGTTCAACAACATCTTCCATCTAATCTGTACATACTTTCGCAATATTAAGTGGATGATGGCATTAAATAGCATTCGTAAGTTATACAAATATAATTCATCATATTATACTTAAATAACTGTTTTGACACTCCAAACACCATTTTATGCCATAATGACACGGGTATGTAAGCATTTCATTACAATTCGAAAATTCATTCCTTCACATCTAAACCCACCTTATGACTTAAATTGATTTGAAAAACTAGACTAATTAAAATTAAATTTGTACATATGTTTTTAAACTAGTTAAAAGTTATAAACAGCTAATATATAACTAATAACATATCTTGAGAATGATAGATCCTAAAATTTTACGAATATTAGTTATTTTAATTAAATCAACCGTCACTGGAAACCAATTTGGTTTTGCAGACGAAGTTCATTCAATTTTACATAAATACATTCCATAGATATCTAGGTACTTTATATTTCACACTAACGTCCAAGTTGTCTCGAAGACTTAATACAACTGTAAACATTACTTCATAAGCACGTTCCATAACAAAAATCACAAAAATTGCAACAAATGAGACGGTTATTGTTTTTGTTTACAATTCGCGCTCCAACTTATTTATAAACAAAAGTTTTTTTTTTCTGTTTTTAATGTAGTACACACATATGACATGTATACTGCCTCTCTTTCCAAGCTTTAGAGCAATCATATTTCATTGAACGAGCTTGTTGAGACCGTTCCATGCTCACAGTGTCTATTTATGAAATCAAGTAAAACTAAAGCACTGAGTACTCTACTCGCAATTTGAGCTTCTCCATATTACGCTCGACTGAATATGCGACTGGCAAATCTCAATCTCAGCTGTTCAATTATTAGAGGAAGGTGTTCGGTTTAATGCTTGCGTTGGTGTGCCAAATGATTAATTACGCTTATTTGGCGTGAGATTTCCCGGATTTTGAACTGCTCATTAAAAAGCGCAACATCAGCTACGCGGATGCCGAAGATGTTGAGCATCTTTCAGTGTTATTTTATACGTTTAATTTGCTTCTTCTGCTGGTATTTATTCGCTCTGATTTTCTGGAGGTGTTTGAATAACTACAACAAAGACAACCTTAAACAAAAATAAACGATGTAAAAATTGCTAAAAACCTTAAAATCCAAAATCTGAGTGCTTAAAAGCGAAAAGTACACCGATTAGTCATTGAGTGCAAAAGAGTTTTAAGTCAAATAAAGAATACGTCATTCGAATGTTCAAGCATTGAAGTCACACAAGTGTATGCTTTACATATTTGAATTGTAAAGAAAAAGTAAAATATAACAACAAAATTTAGCAAATATATTTAAAACATTAACGGTTGGAGCGCTTTTTTTATACATACATATAGACATTATACAACCATTATTTATTTCATACTTTGTCATTTGATAATTGTGACATCATCATTTTAGCCTAACACAAGCATTGTTGTGAACGCGATGCGCATACAGAAACTCCAATAATTGACATACAATCTCATCGCACTAAGTTATGCACATGTAAACATGTAATTATTGTACAATCAAATGCCGCATACATCCCTACATTTGTACATATATTCAAATATGCACCTTACATTTTTATAACTATGTATGTCCATAAGCATCTGCCTAACGCATTTTTAAACACCATATCACCTCCGATCGGTTTTCTAATTTGGTCTTTTAAAAATTTTTTTTTTTTTTTTATTTAGCGATCCTGACAATAACCTTTTTGACGGTCCTTCAGTTTCTGGCATAACGTCTGCTGCTTGTACCCTCGGCGCTGTGGGTGTAGAGAAATGTACCAATTCAACAACTACACCAACAATATCTATCTCAACAGCCGAAGGCAGCATAAGCGCTGATGCCAATGTCCATAACGCAGCACAAACACCTAGTAGTACAGCCTCAACAACGCCTCTAGTATCTATACCGAACAGTCCCGACACTGGTGCCACACCGAAATTAATTGTTATAACAACTTCTAGTACAACGGAAAGCGACAAAAGTCCAAACTCTGGCAGTATGCCGGCCAAAACTGCGCTTACAACTGTGACCACAACCACAACGGCAGAAATAATCGATGTAAGTATTTACGAGTATTTGACTTTCACTTAAAATATGGGTAAATGTATATATATGTATATATAATCTTTTTAATGCAGGAGAATCGTTTCTCGATTCTTGGCAAAGACATTTCGAACGAAATCGACGTGTACGACCTGCCATCACCACCTAAAAATGGTCTTAATACTCCACCACCTGAGGGCGCGACCAGTGTGCTCTTGAATGTATCGGCTGGTACGACGGCTTCAACAGCGACCACACCATCGCCGTCCAACACACCTAAACAACATAGTGAACGAGATTCTATGGCTGGTTTGTCCGCCAAGAAGAAGCATTACCATAAAAATGAAAATAACAATCATCAGGTAATATCGGCTTACTGTACTAATACTGTTATATTATTCATTAAAATAAAAATAACAAAATGACCATTTCAGAATGATATCGATTCCATCGAAAGTATATCCGATAATACGAAATTGCCCAGTAACGATCTTGAATGGATTGATGAGCTATTTCTCGAACGCAATGGCAAGGAATTGCTAAGTAAGAAAAACAAAAAAAAGAAAAAGAAGATCTCAACTACGAAGGAGTTAGACCAACTTGACGGCGTACCGAGCAAGCAAAACGCCAAAGACGGCGCTGCCGATGAAGACGATAAAGTGGTAAAGTGTCTTTACTACACATTGATGTGCTGCGATTGCACAATTTCTTAATAGACAACAATTCCTGAACAACAACACTTATTTTTATACAAAATGTGAAGTTAATAAACTTTGTATACAAAGTCTTACAAAATCAAAATATTTAATTAAACGAGTCTGTCCAGTATATATATTTATATACAATTAATAATATAAAATGCAAGACGAACTTGCATTCGCTGAATTACTTAAGAGAATTTGCCAATTGTTAACATGAAATATTCCTGCTGATTAGATAGTACGTAAGATAAATATACGAGTATATGAATTTAAGAGCTCTATATTGAAGAATACGCTCTTACTATGTATGTATTTAATACAAAATAAGTAGTAAGTTATTGTTATATAATAAACAACATTCACATGAATATGGAGAAATGATTTTTATACATGCAAAAATATAAGCATGCTTATATATTTCTTTTATATTTATAAAGATACATTAAAATCGCTATTTTAATAATATTAAAAACATGCAGCAGTGCAGCTGAAGTACGACCATCTAAAAACAATAACAATTGTGTTTTATTTTACTTATATGTAAGTACTCGTGTACGAGAAACTATAAAGAATTTCAAAACAATATTGGGAGTATAAAACATTAGCTTATATCGATACCTTTTTCAGAGTTTCAAACTTGGAATAGAATTTTTTTTACATATTTATTAATATTATACCTTTACATACATACCGCTTTTACTTGAAACGTAAGACTCTTTGTTGGATTATTCGTATTTTATACACTTACCGCACTTGAGTTACTTGAGCAAAATGGGCAAAATCGGTATAAAAACATACCCACTTTATTGTTATTGTTGTAACGGTTATCTAATCCTCGTTTGAATGATAAGTAATAGTTTGGTTGTCGTCAACATATGGGAATGTCGGGCTCTCTTCTAGATAAGTAGGAGTTTAACCTTCTCCAGAACGAAGTTGCGTGAGGGTCATTCTGGTATCGCGAGACAACTCGAGCTCTACGTCTGCTATGGGTGGTGGACTTCTGCGAAAACACCCCAGCAGAAACTGCTTGGAGAGGAGCTCGTTATGTTCCTTAACCGGAAGCATAAGGGCCTCACTGTGCAGGTGTTTTATTGGGGACATCAAGAGGCATCCCGTGATAGTCCGGAGTGCAGTGTTTTTTTTTTTTAACATACCCACTTCTTTTATAACGGTTTCTTTTATAACGGTTATGTTAACTCTCAAAAATATCAGCACATTATGTTTGAAAAATATATATGTATGTATATAAGTATGTATGCATATGCAAGTACATGCAATGTCCAAACCTTAATTATCTTTTGAAAATTTACGAAAAAGGGCCCATAAAGTTCTCTTATAAAAATTTACAATAGGATGTGACAATCCAATGTATTGAGGAAAGGTTTTTTATGAAGCAACATTTTACATTTTCATACATATGTAGGTAGAATAAAACGATAACATCTTTAATCGATGCATGATAAGCAACAATTCAAGATAATCGATATTTTTCACTTTCATTAAAGAAAAATTATAAAAAATGATATCTCATCAATAAATATTCAATGAAAATATACAAATATTCATAAAGTTATCTATTTTAAGTTATTTAAAGGTAAATATTTGAGGCATTCATAAGGCAATACTAATATTTTGAAAATACAACCCTGGAAATTACGAAACTGCAGAGAATAAACAAAACTAAATGGAAAGGATTTTTTTGAATTTCTTATGCATGCAAATTCGCGAATATTGTTTAAAGCGAAATCCTGAAAGGAATATGAAAAAGTCGAAAGTAGATCCGATAGGAATTTTTCAAGCAGGTTCAGTTTTTCTTGTAAGAAAAAATTGTGAAAATTTTTCTTATTAGCAAAACATATCAAAAAACCGATTACCGTTAATTGAAAAATACAAAAATAAACAGTGTTGTAGGCAAAATTGTATATTAGTGTTTTCTCGTTATAAATTTAGCAGTTTAGCAACAAAACTACAGAAATTATTAATATGGTAAGTTTTTGGCAAAAAGTAGAAAGCAAATTGTTATACTATATTTGCAAAACTAATTTTTAGGATCACGTAAAAAATTTCTATCCTGAAAATTATAAATTGGATCTGTCGGAAACAATGAAGGCAGCGCTATCAAAAGGGCCAGGTGGTGTGGGAGTTGGAGTTGGAGTAGGTGGTCTTGGCGGTGGGGGCGGCGGAGCAGGCAGTGCTGGTAGTAGTGGTGGTGGACATGGAATGGGTGCGGCAGTATCCCATAGTGAAATACAGAGCGGCGGAAGTACCGGTATTCCAGGTGTTGGATACGTAACAGAAAAGTTATACATGCTATTGCAGCTGTACTTGCAAAACAAAGGATGGAACCCAAGTGCTGAATTATTGCAATGTTTTACGGATCTCAAAGATAATGCTATGTTACCCAGCGCCGCCTATTTGCAGTATGTAGCTAATAACATTATACACAATAATATTAGTTTTATATACTTTAATCTAAATCCTCACATTTCTTCTTATTTTAGAGTTCTAGCTAATCGCTTGACTTTGGATGCTCAAGGGCGTTTAATATTACGAGAAAATGGCAAAATTGTCCTTCCATTTGAACATTTCGCCAACGCTGTGATGCTAAAGCACATGTCTGGTCCACATGGTCTACATTTGAGTGTAGAGGCTACTGTGCGTGCAGTGATTGAATCTTATACAATCGGTCGCGAAAATTTTGGCATGGAAAAGGAATTCATAATAGAAGTTGTTCAGTCTTGTCCCAGCCCAGCTTGTCGTTATTATAAGAATCATCTTGGTATGTCACCGTTGCCATTTATGGATCAACAATTCCCAGGTGTGAATCACGCAGATTTTCTACAGCATTTGCCACACCTGCCCCCACCACCGCCTCATCCCATGGTTCCTGGATCAACAAACAGTGGTGTCTCCTCTGCAGGGTCCTCATCCTCCGGTGGAGGTAGTAGTAATATTGCTGGTTCCTCTGGTGGTTCTGTTAGTGCAGGCGGAGAAGTCGACTTAACAAAAAGCTCCACAACATCACACTCAACTGGAAAGGTGTCTGTACCCACCCAACTTCAAATGCTCACAAAACAACAGCAAAACAGTATACAATCACAATTGTCCCAGCTTAGTGCAGCTGCTGCGGCAGCAGCCCACCATCAACAGCAACAACAAGTCGCTGCTGCTGCAGCTGCTGCTGCCGCCGCTAAGCAACAACAACAACAGGCACAAGCGGCGGCTGTTGCTCAACAACAACAACAGCAGCAATTGACAGCGGCACTTTTACAGCAACAGCAAAGTCGGGCATTAGCTCAGCAAAGTTTGGAAAAATTCAATAACTTAAGTGCTTTGGAGAAACAACGAGTGCTACAACAATTAGATCCAAAACATTTCGATCCAATGGCTGTGGCTGCAGCAGCTGCCAATTTACAAATGCAGGGCATTAGTGACTTTAGGGTAAGAGAATATGAATATACAAATCTAGATATACATATTATAATATATTCAACCTGTAGGTTGCCGCTATCGCCGCTGCAGCCGCACAGGCAGCTGGAGGGTCTCCTATGTTGCCATCATCTTCCACAGCTGCATGTGGTGCACCGATTACCAGTAGTAGTGCTCTTAACAACAGTAATAGCAGCATGACCGGAAGTGGTAATAACAGTAATAGCACTACTGGCATTGGAAACTGTGGCGGTAATTTAAGTGGAGCCTCCGTTTTGCCATCAACGGTTGGTAGTATGAACAACAGTGGTGGTAGCAATAGTAGCGCAAGTAGTGCGGCACACATTTCTGCTAACAACACAAGTAACAACAACATCATTGGTGTAAGTGGCAGTGCTAGCAGCAACAATTCTCACCATAGTCATCAATTGCCGCCTCCATCTCAATCGCCTAGCGCGCACTCCAGTCACTCTTCGTCCTCATCTTCATCGCACTCCACTGAACAAATTGTTCAAAAAAATGTAGAACTATTGCGGTGAGTACGATATTTCGAAATTTGTGAAAGACATTAAGCAAGAATACATAGTACGGGCAATGGTATGAAATTTCAGAAGCATTACCAAAACAGTTATTTACTTTAACCGTTGTGTTTTAATCATACAATAATGAATGAGTATTGTTATAATATAAAATATTCTCAATATACTGTTATTATATTTTTATTATATAAACTCCGAATCGGGAGTATAGCATATACAAAAAAAGTAAATAAATATTTAATATAAAAATTGTTTACAGTTCTAATTTGGAATCTATTGAATCGAATAAAGACTTGCTAGCATTGCATAATGGCGCATGGACTGTACCGGATAATAATCGCGAACCTTTACCAGTGGGTCAAGATAAAATAGTGCGTATTTTCACCGAGTTAATGAGAAATATGGCGCGCATGAAAACCTATATACGTCCCTCTATGTGTAAACCATACGGCAAACAGAGCGAAAGCTTACAGAAAAGTAAAAAAACTCATTTCCATTATAAATATTTAAACATACGTATGTCTAAATATATACTTGAACTTTCTAGCACTTTTGGATACAATACAAATTGTACAAACATTGCGTAATTGCTTGCCAGCACCACACATCCCGGTGTCCTCGTGGAAAAGCGAAAGTGAAGGTAACACTGGTTTAATAACTGCGAATAACGGTTCGGTAGGTAGTACAAGTAGCGGCATAATGGGTGGAGTAGGCGCTGGTTTAATGGTGACTAACAGAGTGGAAAATTTGACCAACTGAATGTAAGCAAAATATTTCCTTTTCTTATTCTATTTTTTAGTTGTGTTAATTTAAATTTAAAGTGTTTTATATTTTCCTCTACGCCGTTCCCAACAGAGATGGTTTCATAAACACATTATTATGTTCCAAATTCACTTCCAATCCTCTGCAATAGTTACTTTTAGAAGTTGTGTTTTTTTTTTTGCTGCGCTGGAAAATATTATTTCAGAAATTCATAAATGCTAAAACTTTTTGTTTATTTTTTCACCCAACAATATCTAATCAAGTTAGGCACAACGAACAGTACTATTTTCTGTTCGCTTTTAAACTGTTTTAACAATATTAATTAAAACTCGCAAGCCAAGAACAAGACTGAAACATTAAGAGACTTGGTACTGATAGAAAAAGGAATATGGTTGGTGTAGAGAATTATTTATTAGTATTTACCCTGTTTGATATCATATCTCAACTCAAGCTTGATAGAAGCGTTTAAAAGTTTTAAACTAGAGGGCATTTAAAAAACGTTCTACTTAAGAAGTCCGACATTAATTCAAAATAGTTTTAGCAAAAACAAAATAATAATAATAAATAAATAAAAATAAAACTTAAAAGCTCATGCATATTTAGATGTTAGATTAAGTGCACAATTGATTTAGCTCAAGCTGTCTTTAATTGCATAAGATAAAATTTAATTCCATAAAAATAAAAATTATGCACTATTCACATACATATTTGATAATAAAATATTTAACAATTTTTTGATTAGAAAGGAGTTGATATAATTTTGCTTTTAACAAAGAGTACTAATCCAGTTATATAGTTTGACAATGGCTTTCGAAACTATGCTATTGTACCAATGAGTTGTAGTGTCAAACGCATTTAATATTTTTAACAAAAAATGCGCAAGGGTTTTTAAAACCGTAAAATAGGCACATGTGCAATTCCAACTTAAATGTTGATAAAAGTAGATTTAATCGAAAAACATACATACATAATGACATATATAATTATATATAAACATATGTATATATGTACGTATGTCAGGAGTATATGTGCAGAAATTCACTTCCACATAGTATAAACGGCTTGCAATAATTAATCAAAATGAAATAATGTAATGGTGCCAAGTAGTGCACAATATTAATTAAATTTTATTATATAGAGTTGTGAATTAAACTTTTTTTATTTTTCTCTGCATTACATTTGAAGTGCCATGTTTTAAAATTTAAAACAGACTGAGCTCGTCTAAGTTTTTATTATTACACGTATGTATGTGTGTTCTAATAAAATATGTTAAACGTTCTTTTTCTTATTTGATTGTGTTAATTAACGTAACATTTCATAAGCTTATTATATATAATATTATTTCAAATGCCAATACGGATTATGTTTTTTATAAATTCAAGGGTAAGTAAGTATGAAATTTTTGGCGAAAACTGTGATACATGAAACTCTATATTTTATATTTCCTCTCATTACTAACATACATATATATATTTTTACTTACAACATAAACAAATTACTTTTGTTATTTGGTTATATTATATATTAATTTTGGAAATATTTTTTGCAAAAGCATTAAAATGCTTTTTTCTTTAATTAACAAATGTCACAAGCACCTTAAATAGCTAACCATATCATTTTTGTTGTCATTAAGCTCTATAATTATTATGTAGACATACATAGATGCGAGTATAAATATATCTTACTTTACTTATATCAATCTGCAATAAAAAGGTTAAAATAATAAAATATAAAACTACAATATCGATACAAAAAATGTGCATATTGGTACTCGTACATTCGTAGAGAAATCGAGCTGTGCAAAATATGTGCACAATTTTATTTCTCTTTGGTTTTAAATTAAAACCTAGTGTTAGATCGGCCGCATATTTCTTATTGGGTACCTAAAACATTATGCAATTTATCAATTTTATATTTTATGACAAAAATACATAATTACTTATGTGTAAACTCTAATTTTATGACGTGTCCAGAGGTTGTATTGTTAGTATTAATATAAGTCAAATAATTTTACACTTTTAAGAAAACTGATTTAGTAAAAAAAAATTATATCTGATTTTGCAACGATGTTTATTCAACAAAGACTCTGTTATATGTAAGAATATATAAAGAATTATAATTAAACAATAAATTTACAATATACATATATATATATTTATATGCCCACATACAGTATTACAATATTTTAACTGTTATAAAAAAAGTTTGCATATTTCGATTTTAGTTTTATGTGGCTCTACTTATGTTCAAACACTTTTCACATATTTAACATGCATATTTCAATTATTACATTATAAGTGTCACTACTATGCATTAAAATAATGTTAAAATATATTATATCGCTTTCCAAATATTCAATAAAAAAATTTATCGCTTAACCTATATGTTTGTGTACCTTATTTGTGTTAATACAATCAGAAAATGGAAGTTCGTTGAATTTAATCAATTTGATTACATTTCGTTGATATTCGGATTTATAACAAGTTACATCTGGCACCAACCCTTAATTTAATAGTTCAATAGTATTCTTTAGTGGCATCCTTGCAGATATGTCAAAGGATACTGATATTCATCGTAAAGGGTATCATAGTCTATTATATTGTGTTTAAAGTAAATTAATTACATTGATTTAGTATTTTGCTAATGCATACTAACGTCGTTACAATGCAATATTGCTGCTTTACCTGTCTTCAAGAGCTTCCGCCATTCACGACGGAACAAAATAGCAAACCTCTACAAAACCTACAATGGAATGAAGATTTAGCTAAAACTTATCGTAAAAATACTGGCATTGTTATTAATTCTTTACACGAGTATTCAAAGCAATTTTGTCAAAATTGTTACGATAAATTAAGGGCTTTCGACGATTTTTGTGAAACTGCATTAGATTGTTCGACTGCTTTGTCCGAACTACTACTTGAGGAGGACTTTTCATCGAAGACATTAAAGAATTTACAACACTTCTGCAGTACCTGCTTATGTCAAATGAACGATAATGCTAGCGATTCCTTACATTTAAATAATAGGAAAGTGAAACGCTGGTTGCATGAATACAACAAATTGAAAATACGTACTGCGACAGAGTATTGGCCAAATAGTATTTGTCAACGCTGCTGTAAAAAAATTGACGAATTTCTAGAATTCCAGTATACAGCTAAACAATCATTTAAACAAATAGACAAAACTTCGAATCCGCAACAAAGTGACATTGAAAATACATCGAAAGAAGAATATAATAATCATTTGAGTAATCAGGACACCGAGTGTCTTGAAGAAACTAATGTAAGTACTAGTTATATTATGGAGAACAAAGTAAATGTAGCTAAAATATTTTGTAATGCGCAAAAGGACGATAAAATTGGCAGTTTAATATTGGATAATAACCAACAACCGCTTGAAAAACATTGTGAAGTGGATTCTGTTGAAAATAACGTTTTTAACCAACACTGTTCAACAGAACATTGCTTAACGAAACAATGTAATAAAGAAACAGATATTGCAGATTTAATCACACCTCCTGGAAGTCGTAAAGGCCACTTAAAATCGCTGCCTACAATTAGCATAACACCAAAGTCACTTCCAAAAGCCAAAAATCAGAATTCAAAGTACCTTGGAGATCAAACTGAACACACTAATAAAACAGATAAAAATCAAAATCACCTTTTATCTCCGTCAAGTCAGAAAGGCTTCCAATGTAACCATTGCCGGAAAATTTTCAAAGCAAAAACCCGTTTAAAAAGGCATAAACGTTATTCGATAGTATGTTCGAGCAAATGAATACAGTTTTAGTAATTTTCACGTTAGATTCGTTCTATTACTTTAATATATGTATGTATGTATAAATATTTATTTGGAACTTATTTTGAAATTATATATATTTATGTATGTATATTGTAAAATTAGGCACAAAAAAAAAAGATTATTGTGCAATAACATAGAATAAATACACCGGACCAGCAAGCAAAACCTGGTTCTTGAGTTTTCGTTGACTTATTAAAAATAAATTTAAAAATATTAATACAAAGTGTAACCGAAGTATATATCTGTATCTATTAAAATAAGATTTATAACAATATATATGTACCAAATATGTTAAATATGTACTCGTATGTATGTTAATAAAAAACTGTTGCCGTCTTTAAAGTATTCTTTATTTATATATTTTATATATAAGAATGAAAGAAAGTATTACGGAAATTTATATATAATATTGAACTTAGGAACTAGAATAGATATATTATTTTTTTATTTTATCAGGATGTTCAGCACTACATCTTGATAACAATAACAATAAATATATAATAAATAGTTATAGTTTGGAAGCAAGAATGATCATTCTTGGCTTGGAAGTAAGTAGTAATCGATTATGTAGAAAATTTAATCGATAAAACAAATCAAATAGTATATCGATGAAATGTGAAACGCGCGCAAGCCGGTGAATGATTTCGTGTTATATTGACATATACCCAAAGGGCAACCAAAGGATTTTTATATTTGCTTTGATATATGAATAGTATATGAATATAATAAATATATGAATTTTAAATCTTGTAATTAACCTAATAACAAATAAGTGCAAGTGCAAAAATGGCTCTCTGGGTTGATAAACATCGTCCGCGTGAATTATCAAAATTAGATTATCACAAAGTAAGTTGTGCATATTATAGGTTTTACCTGTTATTCACTGTGATATTTGTAATTTCTCTCTCAGGAGCAAGCTGAAAATTTGCGAAATCTTTGTCAACAGGGAGATTTTCCACATCTAATGTTTTATGGACCCTCCGGTGCTGGGAAGAAGACACGGATTATGTGTTTGTTGCGCGAACTATATGGTGCGGGTGTTGAGAGACTACGTAACGAAACAATGACTTTTACCACACCCTCCAATAGAAAAGTGGAGGTGATGACAGTTGGAAGTAATTATCATCTAGAGGTCAATCCATCTGATGCGGGTATTTATGATCGCGTTGTGGTTATCGATCTTATTAAGCAAGTGGCTCAAACACATCAAATCGATGCATCTGGACAGCGTGAATTTAAAGTAATTGTACTCTCCGAAGTAGATGAACTGACCAAAGATGCTCAACATGCGCTTCGTCGCACAATGGAAAAATATGTTGCTACGTGCCGCATAATACTATCGGTAAACTCTACTTCGCGTGTTATACCAGCAATAAGATCACGTTGCTTAGGTATACGTGTAGCAGCGCCGAGCGAAGAAGACATAACATCGGTACTTCAACTGACTTGTAAACGCGAAGGTTTGACATTGCCGGCTGAGTTAGCAGCACGTATAGTGGAGAAAAGTGAACATAATTTGCGACGGGCATTGTTGATGTTGGAAGCATGTAAGGTGCAGCAGTATCCATTTACTGGGCAACAGGACATTGTTGAACTAGACTGGCAAGTGTATTTACGTGAAACAGCTAATCAAATTGTGACGGAACAAACACCCGCAAAATTAGAGAAAATACGTGATCGTTTGTATGAGTTGCTGGCACAAGGTGTGCCGCCTGATATGATTTTCCGTGGACTAGTAGAGCAACTTGTGAGGAATTGCGATATGTCAATTAAAGCGAAAACGTTAGAATATGCGACCCTATATGAACACCGAATGCAAAACGGCGCCAAACATATTTTTCATTTGGAGGCGTTTGTTGCTCAATTTATGAATATATATAAGAAATTCATTTCCGAGTCGATGATGATGGACGATTTTTAGTTTTATGAAAATGTGAAAAGTTTATTTGTTTAATATTGTTTTAGATAATAATAAAAATTGGAATCTTTACAAAAGCTGATTATAAATAGTGCGTTTAAGCCGCAGCTTGCTGCCGCATATGTTTTGAATACTCTTCCTGAAATGCCATTTGAATTTTGTCCTCTGCTGTGCGTTGTGCCGTATCAATGTAGTTCTGCACAACGTCTTCCAATTCAGTAAGTACCTAGAAATTTTATTACAAATATAAATAATCGCATGAAATACCCAATAAACGATTTCCATTTTGTCCGCGAACCTGTTTATATGCTATGTCTGTATCGGCGTTTAATCGCAATCCATGCAATAAAAGATCAAGTGTGTTGACAGGCAAGCACATTTCCGGATTTGTAATTGCGATAGCATGCTTAAAACTGAAGTATTCACTGCCGGCTCCTAACATTGCGTTAATCATTTCCTGTGCTAGTTCGGCAGCCTCAAGCAAGCGATTATGTTTTACAAATAAATACAACAGTTCTCTGCAATTGGCCAGCTATAAACACAAACGAAATTTGTGAGAACGTCGCTATTATAAGGTAAAATTTTCCGAACAATACGTACTTTATAGTCATTGTACAGCCATTGTGGTACGAAAGCGTTCAAGCTTAACAGCTTATTAACCACTGATTTTCGTATACGTGTCGAATTTTCCAACTCATTGTCATAAACTAATTTTTGTAGTAGTGACCAGGCCATGTCGGCGGGCTTATTGCGGTGAGGCAAATCTAAATAACAGAAACAGCCAAATATAGATTCATAATATAATAGTATAGTATAAAAATGGCAATCATTTACCAGCCAAGTCATTTTCTTGTAACCACGCCCATGTTTCATTGGCGCCTTCATCGTCAATGCGAATGCACGCAGAAGTTAGACTGTCGAATATGGGAAGTGGTGATATCTCAAAGCCGTTGGCCAATTTTAGCGCATCGGTGTAGAGGCCACAGCCAGATAAGATAGTCGCCAACTCCTGTGGTCCTGCATTGATGAAGGTCTGTACATCTTTGCGGTGATCAGCGAGCCGCACCAATGCTTCCGTCTGAAGTAGTTCACGTTTTATATCTTTTATTTCTAATACCACCACTTGCTCTCGACCGCACTCTTCATTTGATCTATTGTCCATTGGCTCGGCGTCGTTAACTGTACTCGGTGGCGGTGTGTCATCTAAGCCAATTACAGGTTTTGCAATCCAACGATACCGTCGATCAATTAGATGCAACGAATTGATACAAACCAAAAGAGCTGAACAGCGCTTCTCCATGGATTCAACCGTATCGCTTTCCAATTGAAAACGCATTGCCTGTTCATACATAATGGCAGAAGCTGTAAACAAAAGAGAAATCATCAATGTGCTGGCACGTAAATTATTCGTAAATTGTTTGCAGACCTTTTCGCATATTCCCATTGTTGACATGAAAGGCATACAGAAAGTCATAGACCTCATTTTGATCAATTACTAGTGAGCGTGCACGTGATTCGACAATATTTTCAAACTCTTCATGCAATCCAACATATGGGAAGTGCATTAGAAGATCAAGTCTTTTGCGATTAAATAATGTGACGACCAGCTGTCGTAAACAATCCTTGCGACGCGATAGCTCCGCATTGTAGATGAGCGAGTGGTAAGCCTCCTCATAGTGCTCCAATTGTAAGTGATTATTGAAGACAATCGATTGGAACATTGGCAACTGAGGATCGGATTTGTCCAGCAATCCAATTGCTACTTGTGCCATAGAAATAATATGATCCAATGCGTTATGCTGCTCAAGTAGTTGTATCACTTTCAAATAGTATTGGGTGATGACCTGGTTGTTTATGTTATTATCTAAATTATCACCACCACCACCATCTTCACTCATCGCTGTGAGATTGTCGACATGTTTTGCCAGAGCGGTGCCCTTAAGTATTTTGTCAATCAAGAACTGCTCGCGCAGCACACCTTTAGCGGACTGCAGGAAAAGGTCATACGCCTTATATGTTTCACCAAAGTCCAGCAAAGACACAGCAAGTATAAATTGTCCTAAAAGTTAAACGAAACAAAAAAAATTATATAAAATGATAATTATGTGTGAATTAAATCACATACGTGAGCAAATATTCCATTCACACCAATTGCTGAGCAATCGTACATAATCCTGGATGGCAATGTGCTGACAAGTTCCAAATAACCATTCACCAAATACAAAATTAAACGAAACCGGCCAACTGTAAATAAGAAAATAATAAACAACTGTACATATGCTGAAAATGGTTAGCAATTTTCAACATACATTAACTGGCTCACAATTGTAGTTAGCGGCAGCAATGTATTGGACCAAGTAGGAACGTTTTCGCTGTCTTTGAAATTCTCTGCGTACAGTGCGCCAGCTGTATACAATCCCTTAGCATTGAGAAAGACACGCAGCAAAGGTGATACATGGTATTTACCACCATTTGTGTATATCCGACCGGAGCCATTTGCCAGTTGCAGTAGATTCAAGCGCTGAATGGAGCTCTCTCTGTAAAAACAAACAATCATGTCTAGATAATAATATTAATAAAATACACAAATATATAGTTACAATGAAGCAGCTGCGTTGATATTCACAGGCGTCTGTGCTATCCAACCCATTACGAAGTACGATTGTAAGAAAATGGTTACGTCGGGTATAAAATGTGACCTAACGGTTTCCAACAAATCAACGTTAAGCGAATAAGTGTCGATGAGGAATTGTTGCAGTATAAGTAGGTTGCGACAAATTGAAAATCTAGAAATAATACAAAAAAAAAATGATATTTAACTGTACAAACGCCACATTTATTCACCTACTTGACTGCAGTTATTTGGCGTACTGTTTCCGATAACACTGACAAACCCAAATGGCTACCAAAAAGCACACCAACTGAATTCACAAATTGCGACGATTGCGATAAACCTTCAAAAAAACATTTCATTAAATATAAATTTCTCAAACAGTTGTGTTCCTTACCGAAATTGGTTTGCATTCCGGCTGGATTGCCATTATCCATTCGTAGACTATCAAGTAGCAGCATCATCGCCATTCGCATGTCATTAATGGACTGCAATTTTTGCCTAATCCATACTAGAAAACTGCTTGGTAGTATTTCACGATCAGGATCGCCTGCTAAAATTTCATCGCTCAATTTGGCAATGAATACGTTTGGCATTTCTAAACGGTAAAGACGTTTATCTACGTCCGATTTGATTTCGTCTGGCAACCAGCGCTCCAATTGAGCTATAATGGATACCAAAGTAACGAGGTCTTCACCCACTCTTTCATTGTCTGCAAAGTAGGTTGATACAATTGTGCTTGTGTCGAGATCTTCACCCGCAAGCATAAGATGCTCTAATGTATCGCAAGGACGCAATAGTGAAAAGTTGTTCTTTTTCACCAAACATACTCCATCGATGGATTCGAGCACGAAGAGACCGCAGGGCTGACAGGATTTCAAGTGATACTGTTCACAACATGAATAGAAACGTTCCCATTGTCGCGTCGCTATTTCCAAGTAATCCTCATCAGTGACATCGAACTCTTTGACTTCATTTTGTATTTCATCCTCGACAGCTTGGCAAACTTGATCCTTAAGTATTGGCAGGGTGCAATGCTTTGATTCGAAACGCAGATTCGTACGTCGAAACATCTACAAGAACATACAATTTCTTTTATTAAGTTATGCTACATAATTTGCAACAAAAACGCTCACAAATAATGCTTTAGCAATGACTTCTCTTTCGAAAGTGCCAAGTTGGAAAATATAATTGCAATATGCTTCGCGCGGGTCCATACTATGATCATTTCCTATGCAGTATCGATCTGGTGGGGGTTCCATTGCTGCAGACGACCAACTCATGCCCAGGCCACGCATTAGCGGGTAATTTGAGATACTAAATTCCCCTTCGGCGTTCGTCCATAATGCCCAAATTCTACTCTCCGCTACTGAAAAATCGGCTAAATCTAATAGAGGTGCGGGTATATTTTTACGATAGCTCAAGCTTAATCCCGATGACGACCCAGCATCTTCGTGTATATCTATGCATACAAATTCCGATCGATTAGCGTATGATAAAAACGCACACACTGAGGTATCGTTTATTTTGCGTAGAACATTGCTTTGAGCTGAAAAAATTAACAATTAATACTGTAAAGTAATACATCTAAATTAAATTTTTAATTTGATATCATTGCTAAACTTACGCCCTTGTGTTCGTTGTTTGTTGTTATCGCGTATACAATCAAAGGAGCAAACACACTGAAAATTATTCGTAGACCACACTCGCAATTGATCGTCTCGGTACAAAGCCAATAAATATATTTGTCCATTGATATAATTGAACACGACTGAGTTGGCATGGTTCGCGTCCGAAACGTCACTTTTACCTCTGTAAGATAATACAATAAAAACAATAGTTTTATTTCTCCAGTTTATATTTTTTAACTGCTTACGTGAGGGCGTTTTTTAAATTTGAAAATAGACGAGGCATTATGTTATTTTCCTTCAAGGCCTGAGATGTCGTAGAACCATTTTCGCAATTCATTACGTACAATATAAGCTCAGATTGACACGCTAAAGCAAAGTATGCATCTTCTCCACTGGGCGACAAAAAGCTGGTCGCAGCGTGAGGTACTGCGCTTGATGCGGCATTTTGTGTATCAATAACATAGAAGCTGCTTGGATCACGCACAGAAGAGTTATTAGCTTCGTGAAATATTGAAAATGTTTGTGAATCTTTGAAATCTATTGACGCTCCACCTGTGGCTGATTGAAAATTGCTCGATCCAGTTTTTAAACTAACACTGCTGGCTCCACCATCTGACAAAGTGTCTGGATGTGGGAATTTTATATGATGTAAACTACAAACAGTTGTCACTAGAATAGTGACAAACCGATCTTGCTCGCTTATTGCAACATTCAAAACAGGAGTGTCGGAAAATTTGTACCGAACATTGTTTTTATACAAAGTGAAATCCAAACAAACTTCCGATAGTTCAAGGACATCTTGGTAGGTGTGCCTATGGTGAGAAATGTATAATTATAAGTAATGGTAGCATCGCAACTGTTTATGTTACATTAGTACCAATAAATAAAGCGATTCCGGTTGTGATTTAGTTGCACATTTTGGTAGCAATATCCGCCTGCCTTTTCCACAACTTTAATATCTTGTAGAGTGCTTTGTGTCGCGCCTAGGGGTATATGAAAAACGACGTACAAAAAAGTGCATGTTTAATATTTACCAAGTTCTCTTACCAGTATTCAATTGAATCTCGGTCCAATCTTCCTGACAAGAAGTGTCTGGTAAAACTTCTCGATAAAATAAACTTGGACCATCCATTGTTATATCAATATTTTTAATTTTTAACAAATAAATACAAATTTATTTACTTCAATAACTTATTGAATGAATCGCGGTTTAATTTACATTCCTAATACCAATATAACCTCACAGAATATAGCATCGATAATACAGTTTCTAACAAGTAAGCCACTTTCCCAACAGCTGATTTATAACGATTTTGAATTATAAATTTAAACGTAAAAATAAACAAAACTATCATTAATTAATAAAACAGTAATTTTGAAATCAAAATTGTCATTAATCTTTAAATTATCCTTGATTGTAAATCAAATTCGCTTCATATGTACCTAGTAATTTATTTTTGGTCGATAAGGTTGTGATAATTAATTTTGAGGACTGGTAACAACATACCAAAAGCAGAGAACGTATATCATAATAAACGTGCACTGCCAAAAGTGGCGGGCAATTACAGATTTTGTTATGGTATTTCTTTTTGTTTTCCTTTGTCACAGAGCAGAGAACGTATAAACATAATTGACAGTTCGCCGATAATCGCCGCACTTATATACGCGCCTTTAGAGTGTGATAGCATTTTCTTACTATTACTTTTTTCTTCAGTTTTTGTTTCACCATTCATAAGTTTTGTATTTTTGCCAAATAATTACTTAGTCAGCCTATTTGGGTAGAATTTCGGAGCATTTGATGCAACAATCAAAAGTCATGCACTTTTGCCGTATATGCCGTACGGAAAAGAATCTTAAATACACAGTCAAAGAGCTCCGGAAATATAGTCAAAAGCGATGTGACGATAATGTAAGCCTTAAAGCCCATCGGAGGCTAGTGTGTGAAAATCTCTGATCTATTGTTTATTGTTTCAGTTACTTTATACTACGCCTACATTGGGCAATATTTGTCACGATTGTGAAGAGCGGCTGCACAATTTTCATAGGTTGAATGAGAATGAAGATAATGAGGAACGGATAATCGTCGATGACGACGAATTATTGTACAATTTATTTTTCGAAAAAGTGGAGCAACACCGCCTAATGAAACGCTTAATGGTAGTTGGAGCAGGCGGTGGTGGAGGTGAATGGAACACCACGAGTTTGCGACAACAAACTTTAGTGGCAGCTACGGCTGGTGTAGCTGTTAACATTGGAGATGAAGTTATTGAAGTGCTGACGTCACGCGAAAACACTCCTTCACCTGCGTTGCCAATATCCTCGACACCAAGGTGCGTTGTGCAGTCGGCTGTAAAAATACGCACCAGCGCTTCCCCCAAAAAGGACATTACTGCCACAACAACCAGAAATGAAAAGTCCACTCTAAATATTACTGCCACAAAAAATACTACCTCAACTAGAATCACTGCCACAACAGAAAGTATAGCTTCAAATGTAACCGATAATTGCACTTCATATAAAGTTTTGGCCGTAATTGATTTGGATGCCGAAGAAGATGTACAAGCAGACAAAGTTCCTACTCTGCTGACACCTCAAAACGCATCAGACACAGATGAAGAGGAAATAATTTTTCGGAAGGTTGATCCTGAGAATGACAAATATACACACAAGGATGGGAGAACAAAACAGAAATCTCGAAAAGGAAAATACCAACAAGGCCAGATTAATTTAATTGCCAGTCTAAGTTTGGTCTCAAGTGACAGCGATTCAGATGTTGAAGTTACCGACCCAGATTGCAGTCCAATCAAACAAAAAGACACGACAACTACCAAGGACAATGAGTGTGTAAACACAACTCAACTTTCTCCGCCCTTGAGATGTATAAATAATATTAAAATACCTCCTACAATTTTAGTGGAGAATATTCAACAAGAACGTTTGGAAGCTGTTATTAAATGTCCAGTTTGTCAGACAGATTTCGCCGACAGCCAACGTCTAATACACCACTTGCGTCGAAAGCATCGTTCTTACAATGGAGAAGTTTTGTCGGAGCGTCCCCGTTGCGCACAGGATTCCGCTATGACTATAAGGTTGCGATACATGCAACGTTACATATATTATGAATGCCAGCTGTGTGGTTGCATTGACGCAGTTTTTAAAATGCATAAGCAGCATGTTATGCAAAAGCATGCCGAAGAGTCGAAATCTTTAAAAGATCCAATGATGCTGACTCTTAAATGCCCAGTATGTAAAGAAAAGTGCGGTTCACAACATACAGAACTTTTGCGGCACATGTTGTATTCTCACAAGGCTACAGAATGTAGAGAACACTTTCGGCAAATTACCCAATTGCGAAATTTATTCTCCAATTGTGGTGCAAAGAAGGAAAAGGAGCTAAAACGTACGGCGCGCATATATCAAATCACTACGCGCAAACAATACTTTTTCGAATGCGTTCAATGCCTCAAAATTGTCACCGGTTATTTTAATTATGTCAAACATCAAAACACTCATACTAAATTAGTTCCCATAAAAAGTACAGAAAATCTTGTTTCGGAGACAGATTCAACAACGACAACTTCGTCTTCATCAGAACCTGAATTGAAACGGATAAAACATATTTGCAGCGAAACAAAATCTAAATTTGAAAAGCCAAAACCTATTCTGACCGCAAAAGAACTGAATACCAAACGGAAAGTGTCAGTTCCTCAACCTACTGTTGCCCAGAAAAGTGGTCAACCACAGTCACGGCGAGAGCGAAAATTGACCAAAAAGGCTGTTCAAGCTGCATTGGTTAAAGTTAAAGTGAAGCCACCGCTAAAACAGTTACCGACACAACGATACAAATGCAATTTCTGTGTACAACTATTTAAGGGATATCATCGCTTGAACCTGCATTTACTACGCGCTCATGCTTTTTATGACGGGAATTTGCGCTGTGAAATCTGCATGTTGCGCTTTCTGAACATCAAAGAGTTTGAAGCACACGAGGGAGAACGACACAAATGCAAACAAAAGCGCAAAAGAGTGGCGACTTGCCCAGTCGAGAACAACGAAGTGTTGCCTAAAGAGGGTGACCTAGCAATAAACCCTAAAAGGCAGCGCTTAAATATTGAAAAATTTTTCTTGCCAGAAAATCCGGATATCGGAAAACCGGAAGCTGCAAGTCCAACATGGTTACAAGATTTGCTTGCATTAGCGACGAAAAAGCAAACTCAAATATCCACCACTGCCAACAATAGTAAAAACCATGAGAAATCAATACCAGATTGTACTAATCAATCAATTAGTCTAGAAATGTGTGATAGAGACAAGAAAAATGGTTTTAATAGATTTCCGATGGCTACTACTTCTCACCAGTGCCTTTATTGTAGCCATCTTTTCAGCAGTGTTTCAGAGTTACAATCACACGAAATGAGGCATGTGCAACAACAGGAAGTTAAAATTTTTAAACGCAGTGTAATTAATAATGTAACCTTTACGGCAACCGCAAGATGAGTTATAAGCCAAAAACAGAATATCGTTATGTCTTGAAGTTATTTCACTAAACATTTTTTGGAAACCAGCAATTGTATGTAAAGTGCATTTACACGTTTTCTTTCATAATAATATAAATTTGTCGTTTATTTGAAAATTTTTAATGCTATAAATAATACATACATACATGTATTGCTTTTGCAAATGCCCGCAGTGTAGTGTTACGAAAATGTGTACCTTAAATGTATTAAATTAATTTGCATTATAACTCAGACCCATTTTGTTTATAACCTACGTAACTGCCAGTTTCGTGATAAACACCTACCATCATAATGCTGTATGGATTCAAATGTTGACAAGTCTGTATAATTTCGTAGGATACAATTGTATAAAGTACGTATTTGGAACTACAAATGTAAACCAATGTTAAAAATGTATAGAAATATCGGAGTTTAATTTAAACGATTTTAGTTTCATATAAAAAATTATACATATATATGTATTTACATTTTTAAGTACATACTTTAAATTCTGACTGTGTATAAAAGCTGATTTCTCATTAGTTGTTTCAATTATTTTTATAAATTCAATTCCAAACATTTGGAAAATAAATTTTGGAAAAATATAAATCGAGTTGAAAATAATAATTCATTGGAGCTTCGATTTTATCTCATTCAAAGAGATCTGCGTAGTGGTACTTTTATAGCTACAGGTAAGTATATTTGTATGTGTAGAGCAATATAGTGCTTTAGCGGATTCGGTCCTGTGACAGCAATTATAAAAATTGAAAAGTTATACTTGTAATGATCCAGCTGAATGTGTAATTATTACAATCAAATAAATCAATGTGCAATGTGATCATTGAGGGTACTCTTCTTACAATGCCAATGCCCTTCGTCCTTATATTCACACAAATTCATTAAGTCATATCCGGCTGGTATCATTCGTAGCCCATGGAAAGTTGAGTTCACACGTGTAACCTTTAAAATTAACTCTTAAAATTTATTTTGCGATCTTAAGTATAATTTATACATGCCTCTCGATGAGATCGTTGTTTCGACTTAGTTGAGGAAGCGATTTTTAAATTATCATCCTGATTTAGGATAATATCCTATTAAAAATTAAAGATGTGTGCGTATTATTAACAAAAACTCTACATCAGAATCGGTATGATTACCTTGTTAGCAATATTGTATGAATCAGCACCTTTTAATGTCTTTTCTTCCATTTTTCTGGCAATATACTGTTAATTTGGAATTATCATATCATATATGTACCTTCTATGTATAGTAGACGTAAGTCAATATTACCTGTTTTCGAAAGGTGATCAAATAGCTAGCATATGAACTAACATCATCTGATATGGGATCCGATTTGTTGTGATCTTCTACCTTTTCCACAAATATAAGATAAAACAATATTATTAATGTATGCTATATATGTATGTATATTACTTCACTCTGGTTGGTAAACTTCTCATTAACTTGCATTTCACATTTACTCAATTCTGTTTTCTGCGTAATATTGTGATATGTAATATTTGACAAATTAGGAGTATTCGCTGTAGAATTTTCTAATTGCAAATACCTAATTGAGCTAACTTCACTTTCGACAGTGTCCATGTTTCTATTAGATTTTATATTTTCAGCGGTCATTTCAAAGTCTACGCCATCGGGCAGAGGCGGCGCTGATATTTGACCATTACCATATTTTTCTACTCTAGATTTTGAAAGTATACCAGCAAGTTGGATTTGCTGTGTTGCCTCACCGTTGTCCATTTTCTCCAAATCTTGTTCATGCTGATCGTATTTTTCAATTGAAACATAATCAATCATATCATCTTCTGCTGGCAGAAACTCATTAGTTGTATCAAGGAATTCAGTCTCCTGTTCAGATTTAAATCGATTCCGCTCATACCAATCGTCTACTTTTTTCTTTGCTTTAATGTCACATGTCATTTCTAGACATTTACTTGGATTATGTGTTATGCCAACAACACCGGGGAATATATAAACTCGATTTGTATAAAATTTGCTGTTACCGTTATTGCACATCCATGGCGCAATTTTGGTGGTCGTTAACTTTTTACATTCATCTCTGAAATTCGATTCAGTTTCAGTTGCCAAATGTAAGGATATCAAATGATCCTTTACACGATATTTAATGCCCATATTAGTTCTGATTATTAATTCCCCCCAATCTTGACTGTCTAAAGTAAATTCCTTAAGAAATACAATACATTCTGAATCATTTATAGCTTTTTCAATGATATTATACGCACGTTGGTGCCATTTCTTTGATATTTTCTTCATCATTGTATTCTTCATATAAAACTCTTCAGCTGGGACGACATTTGCCAAACCACCGCAACGAATGTAATCAACAGGTGTAGTCAATTTATTGGGTAACCGAAAAATTTGATCTGCTTTTGTTTGAAAAGGAAACCCATAATCTATAGCCCACATTATGAATTGACCTTCTTTTACATTTTTTCCAAAACTAGCTATATGATCTACGCGAGCACGTATTAATTTATTCCAAGCGAGAAATTTCACAGCTACCAGAGCATTTAATTCCGGACGCCGTATTGCCTGTGCACAACCTTGGCGGTTGTTGTAGAATTCGCCAAGCTCCTTTTCAATTTGATGTATAGTGCGATAATCATCGCTACAAGCATCAATTTTGTGATACCAAAATAGATGAGGATTGATGAAATGTGTTATGGATATGATTTCTTTTTGCCTTTCTATTTTAGCCATATTTAATATAAATAAATCGTTGTTCAGTTAGTTTAAAATATTAACGTAAAAACTCCACAAACTTTTACCATGGAACTTTTATCTGTGCTTTTACTCTCGTGAAAAGTACAGTTATAAAATCTCGATACGTTAAATATTTTTGAAAATCGATATATTTGATATTAAAATACAATAATCGATTAATTTAGGTATATCAAACAAATTGGATAAAAGATTTAATAAATGGCTGACCCATTGTATATACATATTTAGTGATACGAACTATTCCTTGATTAAATAAAAAATAAATTTTCGAAAAGGCCCATTTAAATAAAGCTTTCCTCGCTTTCCGTGACAGTTAATACTGAAACCAGAGAACTTAAAAGAGCTTGATATCAACATGCTTGTTTGACTCCATATTGATGTACATATGTATGTACGTACATATGTGCATAGATAAATTATTGATAATTTTGTTTAATTTAATTTGTAATAATTGAAATTAGAAAATTAATTAAAAAAGTAATATATAATTTTTTTGTATAATCTTTCGCATTTTATCAAAGTATAAAAATCGTTTATATCATCGTACAAAAAATAATCACGCATACATATGTATGGCATTAGTATTTTTTGTTCAAAGTATTTAGTATATCCCTTTATGCTGATAGATACGTATTTCTGCCAGTGAGCGTTGTTAAAAGTTCTCATTTCTGCTCAATAGTAGGGAATAAATTAGAAAATTGGAAACTCCCTGTTCAAGGTAAAACTAAGCAAAAGTTCTATGTGAATTGGCCATAACTGTTTGACAATTTCAGTGATAATTTATCAATGCTGATTTAATGCATTCCTGTATTTAGCAGCTGTTTAAGGGTGAACTGTGCGCATCGTGTTTTTATTTTGACTTTTATTCTTCATACGTATATTATTAATAAATACCTCATATAAACAAAATATAACAATGAAAGTTAAAATGATAAGTAGAAATCCGGACCAATATGTCCGCGAAACCAAATTACAGAATCATAGAAGTATGTGAGAAGTGGAAAATACATATCGTTTTGTTAACAAAAGTTATTTATTTCAGTGCCAAGGAATTTCGATCCTGAATTGCATCCCATGGAAACGGCTCGAGAGTACGTTCGTGCGTTAAATGCCACCAAGTTAGAACGTGTGTTTGCCAAACCCTTCGTAGGTAATTTAAGTGGTCATCGAGATGGTGTTGCATGCTTCGGAAAGCATCCAAAGCATCTTTCTACATTTGTCACTGGTGCATATGATGGCGAGATTCGAATTTGGGATTTAGCGAATCGTACTAGTATACGAAATTTTGTTGCTCATGATGGTTTCGTTCGAGGTATTGTTTACTCGGTAAATGGTGATCGTTTTTTCACAGTTGGTGATGACAAAACTATTAAAGTATGGAAGAATGATATGCCGGATGTGGATGAAGAGGAAGAACCAGTAAATACTATTTTGTCACGAACAATTCTTACCGGCATTTCTCATCATAGAAATGAGTCGATTTATGCAACATGTGGAGAGGTCTGTGCTATTTGGGATGAAAATCGGAATGATCCATTAAAAACTCTTAAATGGGGTGTAGACACATTACATTCAGTTGCATTTAATCAAGTTGAAACATCCCTACTTTCGTGCTGTGCCAGCGATAGAAGCATTATACTTTATGACCAACGAGAAGCTCTGCCATTGCGTAAAATCGTTTTAACCATGAAAAGCAATAAACTTGCTTGGAACCCAATGGAAGCATTCAATTTCACTGTTGCCAATGAGGACTGCAAGTAAGTGCTATATATCCTTATTTATTTTGTATAAGATACTACTTGTTCATTATTACTTGCAGCCTCTATACGTTCGATACACGCCAGCTTAAAAACCCTCTCAAAATTCACTTTGATCACGTATCTGCAGTAACGGATGTGGATTATTCACCCACCGGCAGAGAATTCGTTTCAGGAAGTTACGATAAAACTATACGTATTTACAATGTACATCATAGTCATTCGAGGGAAATTTACCATACAAAACGTATGCAGCATGTGGTTTGCATTGCTTGGTCCCTAGATAATCGTTATATATTCTCCGGTTCTGATGAAATGAACATACGCATGTGGAAGTCAAATGCGTCCGAGAAATTGGGTGTGATAAGACCACGCGAACGTGTCGCTTTCAACTATCAAGAGAAATTAAAGGAGAAATTTGCCGCACACCCCCAAATAAAGCGTATTGCTCGTCATCGCCAAGTGCCGAAACACGTGTTGAACGCACAACGCAAAATGCGCGCTATCAAGGACAAAGAAAAGGTGAAGGAGACAAACGTTCGAAGGCACTCCAAACCCGGAAAAGTACCGTTTGTATCAGAAAAGACAAAGCCGGTATTGCGGGAAGATGTTTAACGATTTCTTATATGTTATTTTCGGTTTTGACATACATATATGTATATCATTCATGTAAAATATAAAAAAAATATACACATTTATTTTAAATGTATATGTAAGTGTGCAGTAAACTATAACCTGAAGTATTCTTCAAAAATACAAGTATAATCAATATATTTCACAAGTATAAAACTGTCACAGCTGCACCGTTGATTAGGATCGATTCTCCGTCCGCGCAAAACTATTTTCTGGAAATTCCAAAACAAAATTTTAAAGGAGTCTATTCCGTTATTACCAGTTAATTTTTAAATGTATCCTCTTATAGACGTTTGTATATCTTACGTATTTTAAGGTAATCATTATATTATCTTCACTAAAATCAGTACTAGAATCGCGCCTTCTTCCTCTACAACAGCAACAATTCAAATAGAATATTTGGGATAACCCTGTATATGGTATGTACATATGTAATCGAAGAACCAAGCGAGTGGAATGTTGAGCCGGAGCGGAGGTCGGGTATATTAGATGTGCAATTGAGAGGCAAAACAGCTGTGTCATGATACAAACACAGTTATATATTTGTGCATATATAATTTATATTGAGTACAAATTTAATACTCGTCCAACAACACCTTGTTTAATTGCATCTACACTTTCGGAATACTTTCTATCTACATATACATACATAAATATGCACTCGTACTGCTCTCTATAGCAAACGACGTATCAAGCCGCATATCTCCCGGTGTTTATAGTTTTTGTCGTTTGTAGTCGTTTCAAGTTTTAGCAATCAAGAATTTTAATCGACTAGTGTAGTAGCTGTAGTCACATTTGATAGCTCAGAAGCTGGTCCACGTTCGAGTAGAGACGTCGTGTTTTCGTTTGGTGCATTGAACTCGTTTCTGTTCCTTATTTTTTTCTGAATAAAGGCACTTTTTTACATAATACATATAATACTTGTACAAAATGAGATTAGAATAAATTAACACAAAGCAATAGTTCGTTTATTGTACGTAAATCTTGTGCCTAAGGCGAAAAATACTGTATCTCAATCACTTGAACTTAATAAGCGATTTATATTTGTTCATATTGAACCGGAATGACATTGAGCAATCAATGACAATTTTTATAAAAAATAAAACTGTTAAACAAAATTTCAGGTGTACTAAATGAAAACAATTAAAACAAGTCCATTAAGAGTGGAGAAATAAATTGGAAAATAGGCAAAAATCGAAATTAAACAACAAAGTATCAACCGCTCAGCGAAGCGCATATTTTTATCATAGCGAAAAAACAACAAGAGCAAGTTTATGGTGAGGGTGTGTATGAGTTAAATTGAATTGACAGAAGGACGTCTTCAATAATAGTGCAGTGTGCCGGCGGCGGAAGTGCTCTTGAACTTCATGTTTGCACTAAAATACCAACAGAGTGAGAAGAGAATTTTTGAAAAGTCGTGAGAGCGGTAGAAATTTACTAAAGTGAGTAGGAAAAAGCTTTCACAACCGCATTCATTGCTGTGCAATACGAAGAGAAATTCCACGTTGTCAAGGATATTGAATTTCGAGGATTAAAACGCCAAACAACAACAATACGTATGGATGCACTAAGTGATTTATTGGCTCCTTATAGTGATGCCATCGCAAAAGTTGCCGGAACGATTACAACTTTTCAATTTCTGTCCGGTGTATTTTTGCTAAACGATATACGCAAAAGGGGGCGTAGTGATGGATATCCTCCAGAACCATTTCTCGGTGGTGTCGTACTGTAAGTAATACAGCTGAACGGATTTTTATTGTAAGTTCATTAACATTGTTATAGTAAATAAGTAAGATATCCCAGTCATAGAAAGACGAATAGAAAAGGAAGACAACAAACATGTGTATGTATGTCAAATGTGCATATGTGCAGGTGTTTGTAGGGAAATACTCTGTATACCTTTCGGATGGACATCGTAAACAAATATGTATAGCTATGCATTTGTATGTATGTACAAATATAGTATCTACTATTGAGTGGAGCAGTATATGTATGGTACATATGTAGTTACATCAAGTTCGAAATCAGAATTACGTTTGTTGCTGAAAGAGTTAGGTTCGACCTCTAATATAAGATAAGGTAGCACTCCTCAGACCGATTGGGAGGAGCCGAGAATGCCTTGCCACGTAAACCTCTGCACCAAGGCAAGGTGCCTGTCATTCGCAGAGGGAGGACGTCACTTATTCGTAACTGAATACAAAAATGTATATAGAATTTTTTTGTTTGAAGGTTGATTCGTCATATTCATTACTGCTTTGTAATTATCAGGCTTTCGAATAATTCCCACAATTATTACATATATTAGCAAGTTGTTAGGTGCCTGTATTTACATTCAAATTAAATTAATATTTAATTATTATTTTAATTATTACCATTACTATTAATATTATTTTAGAATAATCGGTCTTTTGTGCAGCCGACAACCTTTCAAGTCCGGAGATACTTAGACGAGAGTATCTATGCAAACTTATCGGCCCTCCAATTGCGCTATGATCAGGAACTCTCATAGGACCTATTACGAAAAAGCTCAGAAATTGAGCATTCATAAACTAGACTCGAATACACGCGTATTGCCTTAATGGCAACTATCTGACTGCAACTATATCCTGAAACTTAGGTTTATTGGAATTATCCGTGAATAATACTCTGATTATACTGCCAATCACTTCCAACGGTTTCGTCTCGATTATCTGTTTCAAAAGTAAGCACAAGGAGTCAAAAATGTTAAGATTTTACTCCAAATAGTGCTTACATAATAACTTAATAACATACTGATAAGCCTTGCTAGAATTACGTTTACGTATGTATGTATGTATATACTTGTATATGGTTCATTAAAGTCGAAATGAGTTGATAAGAAATAGGTAAAAATCGTAATCGCAACATACGTGTTGTTCTATGAAAATGATAATTCTATCATTCTCGGTTTTTCCATATGAAATATAGCGCAAGTGATATGAGAGACATAAGTTCGTAAGTTTCCGTTACTACATATTTAAATTGAAACATACATACGCACAAACATTATAAAATATATTATATACATATGAACATATGTACTTGCATGTGTAGTTGTAATTACTTCGTTTATGTATTAATTTGTAATTTAAAAAACGCATACTGTACATTATAGTCTGCATATTTATTGTATTAATGGGGCATGCATATCTACATACCATATAAATACCACCTGTTGATTTTATACTTCTATGAGAGCCGGCTTGTATCACTAGCCTTTTGTTACATACATATGTATGTATGTACATAAATAAAAGTTGATACGTAAACATAAGTTGATGCAAATTATCTTCAACCACTTATAACACTCACTGTGACTGCGTGACATTTTGATTATCTTTTCGACCATCATCCACTCGACCTCTAATGATAATATATACCCTAAAAATGCTCGCAAATATAAGTATGATTAATTATAGAAAAAATGTATGTAATTACATACATACATATATGGAAAGATTACAAACCAATGCAAATTTGATTACGTGCACATGCAATTTACGTATTTCCGGTACAGTATACATATTTGGCCCTATGCTCCTTGCAGAAAAAACAGGAACAAATATATACTATTTTGTCCTTATTATAACTGTAATAATAAACGTGTCTGCTAATGTATGAGTTAATATTAATGAAAAAAATGTAAATTTAATTATATTTCTCTTAATATACGCATTTATTAATATGATGGTTTATAATTATTTTTTGCAGTTCGGTTCTTACTTTAAAGATGGGCACATTAATGGGCGATTCTGCTACTATTATGGTTAATATTCTCGGCTTTGCCATCAACGTCGTTTTCTTGACTGCATTCTATTGGTACTCTTCGAATGAGCTTAAAATGAAAATATGGTCGAAAATTGGTATTGCTGGAGCTTTCACAGTAGCCTGTTTAGCGTATGCGGCTTTTGAAGATCCGAAGAAAATTGAATTCCGTTTTGGTTTGCTCATCACTGGGATATTAGTATTTTTAGTTGGATCGCCACTATTACATCTTAATAAAATAATTGAAAAGAAAAGTACAGAGGGTATGCCATTCCCAATTATATTGACTGGTACACTAGTAGCTGGGTCGTGGGCGTTGTATGCGATTTCTATCCGTAATTTCGTGATGGCTGTAAGTAAAATGTATTACTATATTACTTTTAATTTTTACTGTAATTAACATCGTGAATTCCAGACTAACCTAACTTAATCTAACATCGTAAATTGTATGTTATTATTTTTTAGTATCAAAATTTATTCATATTGGCGTTGAGCTCTATACAGTTATCGTTATTCGCCATTTACCCGAACTCTCCTGCAGTGTCGGAGTCTTCGGTAAAGCATTCGCCATCCACATTGGAACACAAAAAATCCAAAAACAAGACGTCAAGCCCTTCGGCAACTAGTGTTGATAGCAAGAAGAAAAATTGATTATGAGTCTATGTAACGGAGGCTGTGACCGCGCCTACACATTGATGTTGATGAAATAAATAAGTGAAGTTGATATTGAAAATGCCTTCTTCAAATAGATATATTTAATTCAGTTTACAATAATATGCTTGTGCTTTTAACAATCTAATTGCTAAGGCGCATTCTACTTAATATGCATTACTTGTTCTTCCAAATTTGCACCAAAAGCAAAACAATTTATTAATAAATTTATACACTTCGATTGTAATTTTTGACAATAATACAAAACTTCCAAGTACACTTAAAGTAAATCGTTAAATTTATTAAGTATTTTAATGTAAAATAACAAATGTTTGTATTATGTAAATTGTATTTGGTTTGTAAATAAAAAACATATATTGCTTAATTTTTAAATTATTTACACATTATTTTGAGCTTTGAGCCTAAGAAACCAAGAAAAATCGGATTTATTAGACTACTGTTGCAACAAATACACAAGAGGAATTGATAAAAAAAAATCGAGTTTTACTTATTTTTTAGTAGTAATGTTATTTTCTTTTAGGAAGAATTCTTTTAATTTTGTAGTTCGTATTTATTATGGGTTTTATTTTGTATTTGTTTTACAAATAAAAGAAAACGATAATTTCACTCATTAGTCTTAGCATTTCAGACTTGTACGATTGGCACAGATGAATTGTAATGTTCACCCAGACTGTACATATGCCGGTGGTACGTTATTAATAAATTAGGCCCAGAAAATTCGTCAGCTCCTTGTACAGTCGGTGGTCCTTCTGCCTGTAGCACTTCAATGGGTACTTTAAGTATGGACGATAAGGCTTTTAGTTCGATTTGTCCTCCCCATGCTGGTGTAGTATGTAATAATTCGCAGTAGTTTTCAAACTCAGCATCAGAAAGTAAATCGCCAGTTTTTGGATTAGTCATATAACAAATCAATGAATCCTTATGAGCGCGTATATAGTTAGCAGTTTCCTTACGCAGTTCTTGCACGCTGTAGGTAGGTAAGCCCTTTTGCGACAGCTGATGCCGTACCGCATTGTAGAGGCAATCGCCATCGGAAGAAATACTATGAAGTGTTAACTGCCGTTCTAACAATTTTGATTGTATAGCACGCCCTTCAATAGCTTTTGGTGCGAACTTTGCTTCCTCAGCTGCAACCCGTATATCTTCCTCTCTTTGTCGGGCTTCACGCGCTTTCTTATCACGTCGTTTTTGTGCTTTAGTAACACGTTGGGTAGTACCGTTGGCATCTTCTTCATCATCACCATTGCACAAGACGTCATCGACGTTTTTTTGTTTCTCATTTGGATTCTCGTTTTGGCGTTGTTGTTGGGTTTGTTTCTCCTTTTCTACCTCGACTAATTCAGTGGCTTGCTTTTTCTCCAAGTCACTCTCCATGCGAGTAACCTCCTCCATTATCTCTTTACGTTTCTTTTTATCATTCTTTGGTGCAGACTTTTTTAGTGCTTGTATTTTAGCCTGCAAATCTTTGCGTTCTCGGCGATGCCTACTAAGTAGATCATCCATCACAATGCCTGACAAGCCATCAGATAACTCAGATTCAGCATTTGATTCTGACATTATATATGTATAAATGTAATGACTTTAACAAAAAAAAGTAACATTAATATATATGTATATATATATAAATTATTGTGGGATATGTACATATACTATACAATTTTGGATACCTTACGATTCAGCTCTTTTTATGCCAATTTGTTGATTTCACAAAATATATTACCTGCTGTTAAGGTATACACGAAATAAATTTACTTCTTCTCAATTAAAAGTTTGCAACAATTATTTGTTAATGCTAAAAGTTTCCGAAGACCCAACCTAAATGTTTATATTATTGTAAAACAATTGTGTAGTTGGCAATGTGGTAATTTATAACACTGCCTTATCGATCATTTCAAACAGCTGTTCGGCGTGTTTATATATAAAAATATAATAATTTGAGTTTTAAATAAATAAATTAAAGAAAACAATGGAAATTGATTCAAATATGGAAAAGTCGAGTAATTCGGATAATGCTGAGGTGATTCTGTGCCTACCAGGACAACGTTTATGTCTTTCAGAAGAGACTACCGTAGCTGGTCAGGGAACTTATGAACGTGGCGGTTATATTTATGCTACATTGGCTGGAAGCGTGCAAGTTAAAAAAAAGGATAAGGTAATAAGTTTTTTAAAACTGCAATAATAATAATTTGTTAAATTCCTGCAATTAGTGTAAATACATAGAAGTAAAGTGTGCTGGTAGCCAGACCATTGTTCCAGTTGCGGGCGATGTAATAACAGCGCGTGTTCTGCAAGTAAATCAACGCTTTGCCAAATGCTCTATAATATGCATTGGGGATCACATACTTGAACGTACATATCGAGGAATAGTACGTAAAGAAGATGTACGTGCTACTGAAAAAGATAGAGTTGAAATGTATAAATCATTCCGTCCAGGAGATGTCATACTAGCTCGCGTGGTAATTTAATTTTATATTCATATTCATAATTTTTAACAATAAATTAACTCTTTCCATATTTTTTAGTTACCTCAAACTGAGCTGTCGTGTTACCAATTAAGTACTGCAGAAAACGAATTGGGTGTAGTAGTTGCGACGTCTAGCGACAGTGGCGCGAATGGTCCACCAATGGTACCTGTCAGTTGGACAGAAATGCAATGCCCAAACACGCTAGTAAAGGAGCCACGGAAAGTAGCGAAAATTGTCGCGGAAAGTTCTTTAAAAACTGAGAAATTATTTTAGGATTTAAATGAAAATTTTCTGCGTAATAATTTTAGTACAAAAAATCTGCTAATATATCAAAAACAAAACAATGATTTATGAGTAACATTGCTTTTTATCCGACTCTTCCTGCTGGTGAAACGAAGATTTCCAGTTTCATTTAATATTACCAAAGTTGATACAGAAATTTAAATTCCAAATAATTACAATTTGAAACTTATTGTTTATCAGATATGTTATTTTAAGCTTTATTTTAATTTGTGAAGTTACTGTTTTTGGTAAACATGAATTAATCTGCTTCGGCTTTGAAATTTTCTTTTTTTAAATCGTATTCCATTTGGAAGGGGTACACCAAATTCTCACTTAAAGTCGCCTTCGCTCGATCATAAATATGTGTTACTCGATTTTTGTCACCAAATGAACATTCAAAACGCACATATTCCATCCAAACCGATGTGTTTTCCTTACCAAACTGCAATACCATGTTTTCATATACCTGTCGCCGACGCTCAGTGTCCTTTTTAGTCTGTAAACAAAAATATGGTGTTATTGGATTTCTTTGAATTTAATAAGCCACATTAAACAGCTACAATTTGAGACTTACCCTTAAAATAACTTGGGATTCCAATTCAGCCATTTTTTCATGCAATTTTAGACAGGGTGGCGGCAATTGACTTAAATGGTCGTATTCCTTGCGCACTTTGTCGAAAGGAGAATTAATCATGCAAAACTCCAGATATTGAGCACGAAATATGCCAAATTTTGGATTAGTCATTTTAATAGCATCACGGTACAACCGTTCAAGGGTCGAACGGTCTTCGTCATATCGGGTTTTAAAGTATTGAATAGCTAACTCGAATATTGGTCCAGACTTATCTCCTAGGTCCTTAACTGCTTTAGCATGAATTTTTTCAACCATGTCCGAATCGTTTTGACTTATATAGTACGAAATCCACACCTCATACAATTTCCCTGATTTGTATGCAGAACACACTTCACTTAGAATGGACTCAGCGATTTTCCTTCCGGTTTCAGTCACGATTAATAAACGCAAAAATACACAATAATGCTCCTCACTCATTAAACCAGATTCGTGCCCCATTTTTAGAGCCATTGCCAAGTATTTACGTCTTGTTTTCAAATCTGTTTCATTATTTTCATTTATGATCAACATTGCGCTAATATAATCGTGACATATTGTTCGGGTTTTCAGCTGCGTAAGATAAGTATCTCATTATAAAAGAATATATATTTTGTGAGAACCCACACTTACCGTTTTTAAGGCAGTTTCGTATACCTTAGCACATAATTCAATACGTTGTCTCATTGGGCGATCTTTGAACACCGGCTTTGTCAAATTTGAGCCATTGTCGGCAGAGTCCAGATTATCAATTTCTGAAGCAACAACGTTATCATGTTCATTTCTTTTAGCATGCTCCTTTATATCACTCAGGGCAAAACCACGTAACTCACGCTGTGCCAAAAAATCCCACAATTTTTCTTGTGATGGATAACGTTCCACTAGGTCTTCAATAATCTTTAATTGTAAGGGTGCTGTAATATTTATAAATGGAGGTTCTTCACAACGTCGCACCAAACCAATAAAAAATTGCAAATTAGTTATAGTTGTTCGACTATTTCTATATACACATTCTGCTTGTCTTAAGGCGCTCTCGTAATCGAGTCTCTGACCACCTTCAATCCGTTTGTGTGCAACAAACACTAATAAATCAAATAATGTTTTGGTAAGTATCTCCTCATTGGGGTGTCGCTGTAACCCTCTTGTACAAATGTCTTGCCATATAAAATTTTCGCTATCATTGCTGAAAGCCCATAGTGCTGCTTCCACCCAGTTTTTTTCATTTGATCCGTGATACTAAAGAAAAGGAAATAAATTAAATTACTAGAGTAGGTTATTTCTTAGATTTTTTATTCTTACAGTAAGCATTTTTTCATATATGCCAAGCACTTGCGCTGGATTCGAATGTTTACTGAACTCTATGAAGTGATTCCACAAGCCTTCAGCCTCCGGGAATTTTTGAAGACACTCCCGATACAATTTTGTAATGTGATTTATAAGATTATTCTTCAGACCTCTCAACTCAGTTTTAAAGCTGGCTTCCTTGCGCTCAACCAATCGATACATCTTACGTTCAAGTATAATATATTCCACATAAGTACGACTGTTGACACTCTTTTGTGTAAGTTGTAGAGCGAAGGATTCCCTCTTCTGTTTGTAATCACTATAAGTTACATTTTAATTGAAAATAGGGAACTTAAATTATACGGTGTGTTTACCTGATTTCAGAGTCGTCACAGATATTGTATCTCTTTAACTGTTCGTACACGGGCAAAGCGCGCTCCTGTAATTCCTGAACAATCTCCATTGAAAAATGTTTATTTTATGTTACTGTCGTAACTGTATTATAAATTTTTGCAATTAGAAAAACTAGAAGCCTAAGTAATAATGTTTATCTTTCGAGTACATATGTACATTCAGAAGTAAATAAGAATGCTAAAGTTAGTTGCGGTTCAATCTAAAACACGTTGTGTTAATCAGCTGTTAATCCGATACAAAATAAAAATTATTTATATATTTTAATGTTTTTATTTTTTTAATATATTATATTTTTAACTCGTTGATATTTGAGTGATTACACAAAATTTTGAAATAACAGGAAAAGAATACCTGTAAAGTACGAATATTAAAGCTGTAATTAAATTTTTAGACGTATTAAAAGATTCTGAACACTTTTCTTTAATATTATTGAAGACATATCCTGAACAGTCTGTATTTTTTGAAATAAAGTTCCTAATTTAAAGGAGTTAGCGTGTAAATATAGCATCACTTCACCGGTAAGGTAGTTTGTTATTATTTATCATTTGACAATTGTAGGCTTATCAATTTACGAACTGTCAGCGAAAGCAACCGTCTCGCCTCTCTCTAATAATGCATTTGCATCCCTTACACCCCTTTAATCTAAATGCTTATTCGTTTGACTGTTGCTATTTTGCACCTCATACGGAAGATTTTTGCATTTCATAAATACCTTCAGTTTATTCTTTTTTGGTGTTTTAGTTACAATTAAGCTTTACATTTTCGATCTTTCCCTTTTAATCATCGTACAAAAGTGTGTAAAAGTTAAGAAAATATTAGTATTGGTGAATTAATAGCTCGTTTGGCATCAACAGAGAAGAATGTCAGAGAAGCAGAAAGGTGACACGTCACGTCCAACCACTGCGTCTGCTGTGGCAGCTGGTCCAGGTTTGGCTACAATTCCGACAGCAAGTGCTGTTGTAAAAAACCCACTTTTGAGCGCGTCTGTTACGGGTCTAACATTTGATGACTTTCCTAATAAACCGTTACTATTACCGCCAGTGGCTATTAGTCGAGGTAAGTGTTTTCTTTACCTTAAACTTAAGCACTTGTTGCGCATAGATGTGTGATGTGTTACCAATAGAATAAGTTTAGGAAATCTAAGGTTTGTGCTTTATTTCGTTTAAAAGTGGATACAAACTTATGTACATACATATTTAAAATAATTTCTCGATTTTCACATTCTACTCCATACTACGTGTGGAGTGAGAGCGGTACGTGGGTAGATCGAGTGAAACTTGACGTCTCCGACAACACCAAACAATTGCCCAAATCAACAGAATTATTAAAAGAAGCAGCAGCAATGCACCTAGCACTATTGCAGCTATTGAAGCTTCAGTGAGCACAAGATCGCGTACATCTATGTTGTATGAGCGTTGATTGCCCGTGACATCGAATGCTGTAAGTGCAACTTTTGGTTCGCAACATGTTGCTATATACGTAGCTTTCAAGGGTTCTGTAGAGGCAACAGTGTAACTATTCCGGTACAGTAGTCCAGTGGAAGGCACGGTTTGCAAACGTAATATGCCTGATTGGCAATCTTGGGCGGTTATGTCTAATGTCCAAAAGCGTTCCGCGCAATCAGTTGACTGTGCATTAACGTTATCACAACGACTGCCAAAAGTCCACGAAATGGAAGGTGCCGTGGTATCCTGTACGAAAAGTACAATGCTTAGAACATTCTATTCTATGTATATATGCATAATATATGTGCCTACCTGTACGTCAACTGTAGTTGAGCTGACCACTTTCAAGTTAAGAGATAGACTAGTCGTACCGCCACCATGACAAGTGAATGTAATTTTATCTGTGGTTCCCTGAGGAGTGCCATTCGGTATTAAAACGGTTACGATAACTTTGGCCATTTCACCAGCGCTCAAAAATATGCTTTGCGGATTGAGGCGCAAAAGAAAACGTCTTTCGTCAATCACCTGTATGTTGTGATATACAGCTTCGGTGCGAGTATTAGTCACTTCAAACTCCAGCGTTCCCAACATACCTGGAGCCAGAAGTAGTTGTGATTGTAGGCCCATTTCGATTTTAGTTGTGTCGCGTTGCAATAAAGTGCCTGTTGTTCCCCGGGGCATACCGTTATATTTATAATTTACACTAACGATTGATGTAGGCACTCCAGTATTGTTTGTTGGTGTGTCCGGTCGATTGCTATGTATTTCGTTGTCGGAGAATGTCTCCACTTCATCCTTCGGAAATGTAACATCCGAATTACCTGTTATTGCTGTTTCAGCTGATGCTGCTTGTAGTTCTACATTGCTACCAAAACGTAAATCACTGTGTGTTTTCACAGGAGAGGTTTCCGATAAACTATTTAAGTGCGCTCCATATAAACTTACAGGATAAGTGTTTTGATCACTCACGAAATACGGATCGAAGCGTTTAATGAGATCATCTGAAAATTATGACATTGTAAAGTATAACTTATAAACTAAGTCAAAAAGGAGTCGGTTATTTACTGATGCTAAGTACTTCACACCCCTAATATCAATGAGGAAAAAGTTTAGCTTCCTGCCTTTAAGGTTATAAGCTTAAATTATGATTATTTCAATTGCAGTCATTGATATACATATAAAAATTGAACTTGCGCATTTCACTTATTTCAGTCATAATTATTAATGTACTTTTATGGAAGTTACGTACATCCTTATCTCAATTTTTTGAATATTAATTAAACAACACTACGTCATTGTAAAGTGGTTAATTCTAGCGTATTTTGAAATACCTATGGGCTTGTGCTTGTAATAAATAATAATTATCTCTGATAATAATAATCCGATTACATAGGAAATAAATTGACGTCGCTGTAAACGTAACTGTATGATGCTTCCAAACTGTTTTGTAGTCTTATTTATTTGGTTATTTTCTAGTTCTGTAGCAATTTATTTTAATTCTAATATAATCTACATACATATATTTCCTCTTTTATTTCAAAATTTCCACACTGTCCTCATTTAATCATTTCAATCCTGGGTGAATATGTTATCAATGCATATTGAAATATAACATGCTTATCATAAATTCCGACAAGTCTTCTCGGATGAGTTTTCAATGCTAAATTAGTACACATATGTATGTATGTACTGAAATAAATACTTAAACATTTATATTTATGTATGCAGTGTTATGCACCAGTTGCGTCAGTTCAACCGACTACTTTTATTCAAACTTATAGATTCCTAATCTTCCACAAATGTGTGCGTTCTTCATTTGAATTTAGTATAATTTTATACCTTGTGCGTGAAGGAATAACGGGTATCATACGCTCCATACAAACAAACTTCCTAACTTTGGGATGTTACTTACCCAAAAAAAGATCTGATTTACGTTCGGCGCGCACAAATACACTGTACTCATCGTTTAAGGATTCCGGTACCACTTTCAATTTGTAAACAGTGGCCTTACGTAGTTTATTAAGAGGAACGTAAGCATCTAATCGACTGTCATCCGCTCCAAGTGTAAGAACAAGTGACCTGAACTTCACAAGCTTTCTTAAGTTAATATCTGTTGTGAGCGAGAAAAGATTTAAAATAATTTCAGTTGTATAGTCCGAAGATGACAAAAAGTGTGAGTCAATCAAAATATAAAAGTTATTACAGTTGTCTCATATTTATTTTAAGTAAAGATGTTGGAATTACGAATCTTGTTATTTGTTAATTATTGTGTCGTAGTTTATTTGTGAAAAATACATTTTTAATATATTTACATAATATATTACTAAATTGAGTGCATAATTAGAAAACGTGAATTTAAAATATTGTTTATAACCCAATTCTGAAATTCTATGAAAAAAATATACTAATTTATTGAATTACCAAACAAAACTCCAAAAGTTTTATCTGGCAACTTTAACTAACGAGTCAGCTGTTACTGACATATGCGTTTATTGTGCAGTAAACAGCTGTTAGTAAATTCTCAAACAGCAAAAACAAGTTGAACAGATTTCTTTCGTGTTTTGTGTTATAACTTTTTTTGTGTGAATCGTGGACAAAGTAAACAGTGATATATGAAGCACTTCAAAGTAGATGAAAACATTCAAAAATAATGTCATAGGGTAAAATAGCATATTGAACCCGCATATCTTGCAAAAAACTCGAGGTTAGACAAGGAGTTGCTAACCGAAATTAGGTAAGGGAACCATAATTTATTAAAGGTGTTCCAATCAATATACTACGTAGTTTATGTCTACATAAATTGTATGTAATGCCGGGCTCTTACCGCATTATATATTGTTCATATATTCTATATACATATTATTATGTGTATATTAATTATTGTGATAGTGCAGCGTGAATGAATTGAACCAGTAAATTTTTATTTAGTCGTACCAAAAATGTTTGCTGTCAACTTGATTTTATATATGTACATGCATTCATACATATACATGTGTGAATGCAGTTGCCTTTTTTTACTTCCGTTATATGCATGTTGCTGGAGTATAAAATAAATTTTTTAAATATATTTAATTTTTTTAATTTTTATCGATTTATTAAAATTTTTCGATTGTTTAAATAGAAAAAATGGTAATTTTTCAATTTAATGTAGTATTTTTCAATTAATTGTGTTATTACACCCCACTGTAAAGGATACAAAAGTTCGATAAGGACCTTCTGTGTTAGATGTCGTTATAGGTAGGCTAAGGTTTAGACCAGCACTAAACGTTTTATATTAACTCAACAGATATACAATTAATTAATTATATTAAAATTGCCAGAATAATTTACGAATTCGTTAACTAGTCAGTTTTTCAAATATAACAAATTGTTTTGAAATTCTTTACCCAAAATTGAATGCGATTTCGCATATTAGATTCACGTTGAAGAATAGTGTCACTTTTGGGAAATATAATGAATTTGAAAAAATCTCTCCAAATACAGTGTAAAAATAATATAATGTGATGTTAAGAGCAATGAATCATATGTGTAATACAAATATTATTTTAAATTGAGTAATGTTTTTATCTGAAACATTTAGTGCGTACATATGTGTATGTGAATTCACTGATATATGTGCATATTTAAATGCAGCGGGTGAGCTTTTAATGTGTGACTGCTGTTATATTATGAATTTATATGTAGTTAAACGGGACAAAGTGCAAATATATTTATATACAAAGTGCAGATATACATACATACAAGTATGTACTTAGTCCATTGTTGCGAACATACAAACAAACAAATTTTGTACTTACGTTTGACAGACAAAACAGCTTAAAATTGAAGCATTTGTATTTGTTAAGCACTTAAACTAATATTTAGTGGTTATAATAAAAAAAAAACATTTATTATTATTTCACTAATGACTTACATAAAAAAATTATATTATTTATTTATTTATTAATTTTCACTTAAACAACTAAACACAGATTATACGTTTAACATTTATAAAAATATATAATGTAGCTTTCTACGTTATGCGTAATATACATTGGTATATAATTGTTTTCTACATATATACATATGTAAATATATATGCACTATGTACATATGTGCTATGTATGTATATGCATATTATTTATATATACGGTTTGTACTACGATATAAAATACTACCATAAAAAAATAGTTTCTATTAATTTCGACATATTTAACAGTAATGACACACAACAGAACATACGAACGTAAATATAAAAATTATAAAACAGTTCAGTATGAATTATATTGTATATGTTATATGTAAATAAATAGACATATTTACATTTGACGGTTATAAGGTAGCTCGAAATAATAAACACACTTAATAACTAATGTTAATCAAAGTCATAATTTACACGCACACTAGTGTAGCTGGCGCACAGTGTAACGAAATGTTCATTTCAGCAGCACTTCTTAACACTATCTGCTTTTTGTTTTTAATTTTTATGTTTTAAAATAAATATATATTTGTATATTTAATAAGTTTAACAGTATATTATGTATACCGATTACATTAAAGCTTAACATTGTTATGGTGAAATGCTTTCATTTAAAGCTCCAATTCACAGTTTACAATTTTCTGGAAGTGTATATTAGTAGTGACATATTGGACAAACAGGACAAGGACACAATAGAAGTTCAACAAACCATTTTCATGTTTATTGTGCTGTTTTTAGTAGCCGCATAGTGTTATTGCTTAAGGAATTAAAGCGCTGCAATAGATTGCTTCTCTAAACATAAGTATTGTATATTAGTCAACTTGAACGTATTTGATATTTGTATAAATTAGTTATTGTTGTTGTTGTGCAAATTTGTGTAAACGTGCGTGTATGTGATGTATGTGTTAACTAACCACCGTTGGGCGTCTCCAGCGTAGCTGACCGCATGGGTGCATCGATTTTGACGTGTAAGCTGGAAAGGGTCGTATCGACCGGTATATCCACTTCCTGTATGCCCACATAGGCGTCAGCGACCAGTGTTAGCTGAGTGCGAGAAAATAAATAGTATTTGATTAAATTGCTATTACTTTTTATTTTAAAATAAACCGAAAATGTGCGCTCAAAGTCAAGATTATTAAAAATTGTCAACCCGTACAATTTGTTCATGAGTTAATGGTTGCCACCCTTCACTTTGTTGACGTTCCATAACCTGGTTTCCAATGAATGCAAAAAAAAGTAGTTAAAAAAGTACATATTTTCCATGGCATTCATTTCGTTTTCATTATATGCTATATGTATATAGATATATACATATAGGTATGTATATTCCACGCTTTTGAGTTCGCATATCATATTCTGCGCTTTGCCAATGCAATATAAAACAAGAAAAAACATTAACTTCAGCTGCAGCAAAGCTAACTATAATACCCTGCACATAAAGAAAGATTTTTTTTGTTCGTTCAGTTTGTATGGCAGCTATATGCTATAGTCGTCCGATATCCGCGATTTCCACAAATGAGCAGATATTTGGAGAGCAAAGGAAGTATGCAAAATTTTACATTGATATCTCGAAAACTGAGCGACTAGCTCGCGTATATATAGACGGACAGACAGACGCATAGGGCTAAATTGACTCAGCTTGTCACGCTGATAAGTTATATACCATATATACCTTATAAAGTCTTCGACGTTTCCTGCTGGATGTTATAAACTACGTGGCAAACTGAATATACCCTGTTCAGGGTATAAAAATTTACAAAATATGCATGTGTGCTTTATAGCCAAGCGCTCGCTTTCAATTCGTTTGCAAAGCGTTTTCCACCAACTTCATGGTGCGTTGATTTTCCAAATGACAACGTATTTAATTACCAGTGTTTTTTTACCTCAAATTTCGCTTTTATATCGCTTGACCTAATGCTAGGTTTACACCGTCGTCATTCAGTGTTGTGTTGGTTAAACCTCGATTTCGCACCCTTGTGCCATTCACCAGCATTTTTAATTGCTAATTTAGTTTTTATGTAAAGGTTTTTGATTATAACTTCACCAATTATGCACTATTTTTATTAATTTATCGTAAATAGAAATTTTGAACCTGAAAATTCTTAAGTCTAAATAAATGCCAATGCAATCGGTTCTTCAAAGTAAATCTATTTGCTTTGAATCGAAAAGTGTACTTATGAAGCCTTTGGCAAAGACAACAACACAATTTTTGCGATCTATCAAAGTTGGGTACACATGCTCGAGGGAGCCAATTTCTAAAATTACTATAAATACCACAACAACAAAACTGCCATAATTACTACAATTGTAATGCTACAAATTTTTATATTTTTTTAAATCAAATTTAAAATGAAGAGTCATCTGCTGTGAAAATACTTGTCACTTGCATTTCATTAAAGTTTTTTGTAAAATTTGCCACTGTTCAGTGACTTGAACCATTTCGCGCTTGCCATCAAAACTGCATAACTAACTAGTTGAGTGCGCAACCCCAACCACAACCGCAAGCAGCCGGCAATCTGTAGCAGCAGTGGCAGCGCTATTAATGGCTAACAGTGGTATTTAGCATTTAAACAAGTTTTTAGCTTTTAGTTGTGATTTTCTGCCATTTTCACTATGCTGCGCACAACAACAATGTTTATAATAAATATTGCATTTGAAAACTTGTACTTGTTTTGTAATTGGAAAAGAAAAACTACACTACTTAGCAACTAAGGTACTGCAGCAGCAGCGGCGAGCGTTGTATAAGCAATTATAATTACAAGTCGCAATTAAATTTGCGCACCGCTTGACAAGAAGTGGAAAAAGAAAAAGATAACAAAAAAAAAACACGATGGCACATTTGTTAACTCGTTTGCGATCAATCAATCAATTACCCGCTACACTCTACTCGTATAGCGGTACATAGACCGCTGAATGAGAGTGGGGAAAGGCGCTCCTTTTGTGACATGTCTCATATATGCGTGTGTGTGTGTGTGTATGTGTTAGAGAAATATGCGCTTACCGTGCTGCCCTCCAGCTCCTGCGAGTTTTCGCTACCCACCAGATGCAGTACTTCGCCACCCGAACGTATGGCCACCTCGCCGAGTATGCCGCCTACGGCCTCTTGTGTCTCGTTTTCACTAGCCGAACGCTCACCGTACCAGATGAGGTAGAGCTGTAGCATTAAAGCGATTCAACGTAAAATTTTAAATAAATGTTAAATTTGAAATTAAATAAAAAAATCAAAAACAAAATACTTTGCTCGCTTACTAACCCTAATGCGCTTTTTTAGCAGCGTTATGGCGGCATCTTGCACCAGTTCAGTGTGCGGCGGTATCGCTGCGGTTGATATGAAGACGGCGCTGTCGTATGGCACCAATTCCGAAGCATGCACAATGCCGACAAACGAATTGCCACCATCTTTCACCTTGATGCTGTTCAAACCGGCCAGAAATTGGCGCGTATTATTGAAGCTATAGGCGGCCGGTATACCTAGAAAATAATTTTATATTAATTTACGATTGTTTCAAATTATTCTGCAGACTTAAATAATAATTAATATGTCCAGCAGCATACAGCAACTCAGTTAAGTATTGCTTAAGCATAGTTAAAGGAGTTGAAGAAAGCGTATGTTATAACGTAACCTCACTTTTCGGTAGGTAGTGTGTAAAAATATTCACAAACGCTTCCACGCATTTGAATATAATAGATGATCACCCCATTAGCTAAATTTTTGTGATTTTTGATTGTAAAATTTGTATTGTTTTATTTTTATGACTCATAGCAAACATTACATTGCAGTTTCAAAGGAAAATTTTTCAGCGGAAATTTTTCTAAGCTATAATATGCATAAAGCGCGGAAAAGCATCAATTAGATAATCAAATTAAGTTACGTTCTACTACGTGGGCTGCTTCCTACATTTTTGATTTTAGACTGATGTGCTCTAAAATATGGAAAAGAATAATGATGATCCTTGTTATTGTTCACTTTGCCCAAGATTTAGGCGTTTTATACGATATTACAAAATTTTATCTATTTTTCAAACCGAGATTATAAAAAATATTTTAAACTACAGAAATACAAATAATTTTTATTTTTACGGAAAACATTTCATAGTCATTTAATTCCTGCAACTGGAAAAGTTCAAATTAAGTAAAAAAATTGAATGACGTTCTGTTATGTGTGCTGCTTCGTACATTTGTGGTTTTGTGCATGGGCAGAAAGCGTTAGTTTTTAGCACCTAAAAAAGCTGGTACAACTAATTTTGACATGACGTTTTTGCTCTCTCTCTTTTGTACCAGAAAATATCGTTGCTGTGCAGGAAAGGATTGCCTGAGATAGTCATGATTCATTCAAATGTTTTGGCATTTGGGGGTTTTGTAATTAAAATTTTATAAATTTTTTAACCGATAAAATGCCAAATACTGAAAACTTAAGAATCACAAGCAAGTTATTTGCTTTTATAGACTAATTGCTATGAATGCGAAATATTTCGTAGACATATTTCCGAAATTGTTGCGGAGCACCTGGCGCTCGCTAAGCACGCCATTAAAAGCGATTATACTAAACCACTCCACTTATTGCCATACAAATCTGGCGCAATCTCGCATTCATACAAGCAAACAATCACTCAAGCTCAAAGTGATTACATACACCACCACACGTACGAGCTTGTGCACATATGTGTATGTATGTGGATATATGTATGCAACTGTAGGCTGTATTTACGATTACATTTACGTTTACTTACCTGAGGCATTCAGCGAGACGAGCACAATTTTTATATTTATATTAGTGCGTAGAGCTTCACGCCACAGCGCCTTCGTCTTCTCCAGCGCATCTGCCGACGGATCCACGATGACGGCTAGCGGCATTCGTATGTACGCATCTTCGATGTAGTTGCGTAATTGTTCGTGTGGCAGCAGTTTACGGCCGCGCGATATATTTATTTGTTTGCCCTGCTTACCTGCTGGGCGTATTGTTGTTGCTGTTGTTGGTGTTTGCATTGTCGTGGAAAGAGCAGCAGCTGCTGCTGCTGCTGCCGATTCTGTATCAAAACCTGTTGCCATGACTGAGCTGGTGGTTGCGGCAATGTTTGGTGTGATGGCATCGATTGCGTTCTCGCCGAATACCGGTATTGCAACCGTTGTTGGTGTAGCTGCGGCGTCCATTAGCGTGCCACTTGTAGTCCAAGCGGCGCCACGTGCCTGTGGCACAGCTGGTTGCAGACGCGCAGCATTGGTATGGGCAATTTGGTTTGCATCGACGTCGGACACTGACTTCGGCTGTGCTGCGATAGGCGGTGACGGTGTTAGTGGTAAGGCGGGCGCCACTGTTGGCCTTACGCTGCCTTTGTGCTGATGCAATTGTAGTTTTTCCAAGCTATCCTGTGGGTCTTCATAATAGTCCTCGTCCGAGCTGTTCGGGTGTAATTGCTGTGTGCGCGGTTGCGGTGGCGCCACATGCTGCTGCTGTTGGTGCAGAGAGGGTGGCGCGGGTTGCTGATCCTTCAGCATGTTATCTTCCGCATCTGCGTCGCTGTGGTGATATAATTTCATTGCGATCGGATCGATTTTATGAGCTTCCTGTGAGCGCACATTCATATGCTCCTCATCTTCCACATAATCAGAAGCTGAGACATTGGCGTCTGCTTCCTCAACCGACACGCTGCCACCGCTGATGGTACGCGGAAATTGTTCAGCTTTACCATGACGCACATAGGCGGGTATCATTGTGCTCATTGAGTTCGGCAATACAGTCGGTGGCAATGCTATGGGCGTTCGGGCTGCACTACCGTTCATTAAAGTACTGCTGTCCATCATTTCGATCTCCTGAGAGTCGGTCATAACGTCATCTATGCGCGCTTGCGCTCTTATCGTGTTCACAGACTCATTGCTCATATCATAAGGCTGTGCCGAGGTGGCGGCTGTGGGTGCTGCAGCAGAATCGACATTCTCTTCTAGCTCTGTCATCTCCTGCATTTCTTCCATAAGCTTTTGGCGCTTCGCATGTTCATTCATGTCTTGTTGCAGCACGGCGGTTTCATAAATTTCATCATTACCGCTCAATACCTCACTATTGAGGCCCCCGCCACCACCGTCATCGCCCGCGGAGCCGAGCTCGCTGGCTCCGCCTTCGCCGTCGTAATCCGCCGCGCTAGACGGTTGACTGTAAACGATTAGCATTGCGAGGATGACAAATGTCAGCGAAATGGTTGTAAAATGTAGTCGTAGATCACTCATTTTGTGTGTGTTTGCGTTCACGAATAACATCTTATCTTTTGTTTGTTTTTTGTATGCACTTTTATTTATACACTCTTTGTAGCGGTAAATATTTTCCAATATTACTTATTATTTTTATTTTATATATTCACTTTACTCGACCAATTGGTTCATAATTTCCTTACAAAGTGTCGTTTGAAACTGAAACGAAACGAAAAATGGTTTAAAGATGGGCCTTAAGAATGTTGTGACTTATATATATGTTGATTTAGTACCTATAGCTTGTTGTAAATATGTACATATATACCTGCAATTTTGCCAAAATTAAAGTTATTACATAAAAATAGCTGGCTAAAACTTAAAGTAGCGTAAGTCAACTCAAGCTAAGTTAGGCATAATAATTTCTAGCAACAAGTGGTGCATATATTTTGTAGGTATATAATTTTTTGTAATATCGAAATACGGAATCTAAGCTAGTGTCTCAGTTGAAACAAAATATCGAGTCTCGAATAACTGGAACAAAATAACTACAATAGCCCCTTTGGCTTAAGTTGACTTAAGCTATTTTATCATATTTGCCAAATAAAAAACTCTTGTAAGCTTGTCCTCTTCTTACTAAGAAGCTGCTCCTTTGCCGACATCGGACCACTATAGCATATAGCTGCCATACAAACTAAACCATCAGAATTAAGTGCTTGTATGGAAAACTCTTTCATTTGACGAGGTATCTTCACGAAATTTGGCATGGATTATTCTTTAAGGCAACAATGTATTATCTGCCGAAATTGTTCAGATTAGTTCACTATATCATATAGCTGCCATACAAATTGAACGATCGAAATAAAGTTCTGTAAAGGGTATTATAGCTTCGGTGAAATCGAAGTTAACGTTTTTTGGTGTTTTTTATTTTATTTTTTATCGTTGTTAGTTTTCAAAATAAATGATTAGTGCTTCAACAATCTAATGTGATCACCAAATCGGTTAAAGTTTCATATATCTTTCTCTTCGTCAAAATTTTCAAAAAGTTATTTTAAACGTGGTTAGACCCGACTATATCTTAACTACTTCGGAACTAAAACGACTTCTCTGAGAGCATTATATGTGTACCTGTACTCACACACATGAAATTGCTTATGTGAATGTATGCAAGTGCTTTAAACAACAGAACTAATTTACTTAGCCCAGAGCTAACTGCGGCCACACGAGCCGCGCGCAATTGTTCTGCGGTCAGTCGGCAGCATAAAACAATATATCTATGTATCTAACAACATATGGCTACAACAAAATGCCTTGTCTAACCTTGACCATCCAAATCAATTTAAAAATTTAAATTCGAATGTAATAAACGCATGCGCAGCTAAGCCAACAAAAAAATCAGTAACTGCAACAGACGATCGCATTGCTGGGACAAGAGAGCCGGTCCGGCATAGCGATATTGTACAGCAACAACAACAACGAAGAAATACCTATGCACTCTATTTTGCATTTGTGATTTCTTCGTTCAACTTGGCTGCTTTAAAAATGTTTTCTGTGAGATAACAAACACATCTACATGCGCATACACACCGACACACATGCTTAGTACATAGCGGTATTGCTTTGTTTTGATTTATTTAATTTTTTACACGTAAAAATGTGCAGCAACCGGCCATAAATTCTCATATTCATAAATAATGTTTGAAAATTGTCAGCGAGTGGAGGCTTAGCGGTATTAACGAGACAATAAAAGTATGCACATATGTGCGTATTTTCAAAATGATTAATGCGCAATGCTTTTTAGATGCGCTGTGATGACATGCCTTCATAGAATGTACAAATTTTGTATTCAATGCTACGCTAAACACCGAATTTTATAAATTTTTTTATGGTTAACACAAATGGTTAGCACAAATTTTGATGATTGCTTTCTAAATGAAAAAAAAAATGATAAACAATAAAAAACTCTTCATTATTCACTTATATAATATTTCTCATATTAATAGATTTATAATTTTTTTATGCATAAATGTAGCCTATTGCGAAGCATTGCCAATTTTTGGACGCTTCTCTGTCTGCCAATTTTTGGTAACTTAAGATCTGTACATTATTTACATTTCTTATTGTTTTGGTTTTAATGATTGATTGCCGATAGCCGGTAAAATTTCTCAATTTATATTTGAAAACATGTTGTTGTTAGTGGCTCAGAAAAACTTGTTTCGATTGACATAATTTGGAAGTACCGCTTGGCAAACGTGTTTATATAGACTTATTCGTGGAGATATAAACATATGATATATTATATTTAGAGACCAATCAAAGCTATATACGATTTTTTATTAAATTAAAAATTTTAGCAATGAAATTATTATGGTATTTTTATTAAATAAAAGCATAACTGTATGTAATTTTTCACAAATTTATTTTTGTCTTTAGAAAAATAGTAAGTTTTTGGTAAATTAAAGTTTTTATAGATAAAAAAATAAAAAATAAATTTTGACATAATAAAGTTCTTCATCGAAGAAAACCCATTTTATTTTGCTTAAGCTAGTTTATTGACAAATCACAATAATATTTTATTAGTTTGTAAATTAAGCGTGCCGATAAAGCCATTAACAAAAATATTGAAGGTTTGCTAATTGAAGGCAAACACTAATTTCAAGTTTATGTAAGCATGAAAAATTTTAAAAATATTATTAAATTAAAAGCAATATTTTTTACAACAAAATTTTGTGCAATACATTTTTTTAAAGTGAAATGAAGTTAAAACCCTTCACTAAGTTCAGTTTTCTTTCTGATTTTTACAAACTAAACATCAATTCTAATCAACGTATGCTCGATTCTAACACTGCAAGTTCGTTGCTTAAGTCTTTTGTTAGAGAGAACAATCTATTGACAAACTTTTTGCGAATCAACTATTTCAATTGCTTCGACTAAAATACAATCAAATGAATGATGTAAGCAAAATTGTATTGTGTACCACTTCTAATTAACTTTAAATTTATTTATGCTTAGTATGAGCTTTAGCCTAAAACAGAGCAGCGTGAGAGCCACGCTAGCGTCAACATAGCAACTAAAACCACTACTAAGAAACTGTGTTTTATAAAAGCGTTAAACAAGTGAACTAACCATTATCAAATTTATGAATAAAGCAGCCTTTGTTATTGTCACATTGTGGCTGCATCGCTCGATAATGAATTGCTTTGGGAGCGCTAATCGAAGTATACAAAAAAAAAACAAAAAAAAACAAAAAAGGCAGCAAAACTCTTTCAAAAGCAATAAATGCACAACAATCGGCAGCTTGTTACTGGCGGCGAAGTAGACACAGTACACTGCAACCGGCTTTCTTCTGCTATGACCTTGAGTTGTTGTTGCGACTGCATTAACTCAATTATATACAAACATATAAATGGCTTAGAAAGAAATAACAATTATAATATAATAAAACAGGTGTGGTTTGCCATTGTCGCAATTAATTTATATGCGCCGAGACATGTTTTCCTCACTGGGTAGATACGTTAAAGATAAATATAAAATACAAAATATTACTCAGATCTATCATACACAAACACTTCGCTACAATTTCGGCTGTTAATTGCTCAAAACTAAACTTAACTAAACGATTTCTCTCTTTTTCGCGTTCTATATCCATTCTCCAGTGTGACTAATATTAAACGCCTGTCGCAAAATCTGAATTGGATGCGCACGTTAAGTGGTATGGCGAGGGTTGCTCCTGAGCAAGATCTACATATATAATATAACTGCACTTTGATATAGAAAAATAAAAAAACACGCACTTCCTCTCACACGCGTTGAATTTTGCGATGCCGCGTAGAATTGAAGATTCGTTTCCATTTGCACACGCGAAATTCATTTGCTGCTAATAAATCTGTATTCATGCTCGCATGTGTGTGTTTATGCGTTTTACCTCTCAGAATACTTGACGAGTATTTGTACTTTTCATTTCATACATGGCTTTGTGCCATCATCATCAAAAACGCGCATTAAATATTCATTATTCAGGAAGGCAAACACAAGTTAGACGACTTTAAGACACAAACGAGCGGCCTTATATAGTATATTGCAGATTAGCACAATAAAAGCAATAACACAAAGTTGAAGAAAAAACCAAACAAACGACAAATAGAAGAAAAAACGTATATTAATCGAAATCAATATAAAAATACAACAATAACAACAAAATAGCAACAAATCGCATAATCAAATAATGCTAGACATAATTGCTGCTCTTATTCGCGTCAAGCGCGTCACGTTCTCCGCCACAGCCGCGTCAGCAGCAGCGGCCACATCCGAGTTCGTCATGTCAGCAGACACATTTGTTATACTGATCATAATCTCTCAAGCAGCAAAACGTTCTTTGACGGGAAAAATAAAATTGCACACAGCCACACATATGCACATACATATGCTTACAAACACACATGTATGTCTATTAAAATAAGCATTATGTCAAAATTATTTAATTTTGTACAAATTTCATTAGATTGTTCATATTTCACCCCGCCTCCTTCCCCATTTAGCAAGAAGGATCACTCCATTGGTATTAGTCTAATTGACATTAATGATCTTCAAATTCAGATAATTGCGCTTACAAATACGTGCTTAATGTGATTATCCGTTATAGTCGAATCTAAGTAATTCGGTGTTCGGTGTTCAGTGTTCAGTATTTTATTATATAATGATGTCATGCCCTAGCGGTGCCTGCAATTTTGGTTCTCATGACTGCGAGCTATTTAAGTAATTTTATTTTATGATTTAATAAGCGAGCATAAAAATGCGATTATTCTAGCAGAATAAAATATAACCAACCTAATTTTATGTATACGTGTGTATGTGTGTAATAAATTATGGTAATTGTGGCACGTTCGGATATTGGATTATGTGAAAGGCGGATAAAACTGTAGAAATTGATTTGCTAATTTGTGCTGATTTCGATATATTATTATTGAAACTGCTTTAAAATAACTATCACAGATGTTTTGAAATAAAAGCATATATGTATATATACTCGTATATATATACAATATACATACATACATACATATATAGGAATATACGAACGTAGATAAGAATAATTTCGCTTATCTCCTATTTCGTTTATTGCTGTCTGCGAAGATTCGTCTCTTTTATAATAAGTTTACGAAGCAATATTGTTCGTTCAAAGTTCAAAATATTTTGAAGCGAAGCTTTTTTTACGCAAGAAAGTAAAATCGAGCAACTGCAACAAAATTATATGACTTGATGGTGTGGGCTTAACAGATTTGTATAATTTTTAGGAAGTTTCGGTAAGATAATGTGAAACAAATTATTGTTGCCAACTATTTTAAAATTTATGTTGGAAACATTTTTGGAATAAAAAAAATACTAAAAAAGGAGCATTACGTTAAAGTGTTAAATAAAGCTTAACGCCAAAAATATTTTTTGTGTATGTTTGTCACCTTTAAATTTTTTAATTTAAAATATTTTATAGAATTATAGAATCATTTTAATATGACTAATTTAAGCAGGCTGCAGCTGCAAGTAATTTTTGATGAGTGTTGCCAACTGTTTGAAAAAACCTTAAGTTTGCCGGACCCAGAGGGCAACGTCAAAGACCCCATACAAATATATATATGTATATAAAAGATCAACGTGACAAGCTGAGTCGATTTAGCCATGTCCGTCTGATTATCTGTCTGTCTCTGGTATATAGACGCTAACTAGAATTAGTTTTTGAGATATCGTCCTTTCCTCTCCAATAAGCAGCTCATTTGCCGAAACCACCGATGTCTGATCACTATATAGCTGTCATATAAACTGATCGATCAAAACCAAGTCTTTGTATGGAAAACTTTTTTTGTTTTGAAAAGATATCTGTCACGGATTATTATCAAAATTAGGTCTACAACCTCCGAACAAATTATTCAGATCGGATCACTACTGACAAACTGATCGATCAAAATCAACGTAAAGATCTTTTTATACACTTTTACGCTCTAATAATTGTAACTGTGCAGCCGAAGTATTCTTTTCTTTTTTTTTTTTTGCTTTTTTTGTTTGTAATATTCCCGATATAAGGCGCAACAGCAATCGCTTAATGCATGAAAATATCGATTTGACCTACTGTACTAATTCTGTGATGGTTTCTTATACAGAACATGACGAGCATAAAAATCGACACCAAAATCTATTTTTCTCTGCACTACTAAACTACTTCAGATTTTACCGTTTAAGTTCTCATTCAATCTATCAAATTCAGTCCATTGCTAATATTTTTAAGCTTATTAATAATCTATTTGTTGACAGACCAATAACACTAATGGCATAAGTACATATAATCGCCACTGAAACACGTGCTCCAAATGCTTTACTTATATAAATTGTCAAAATAAAAAGTGCACACAATGTGGTGAACTTACAGGTATACATATATGCATATTATATAAAAATTTCATTTCCGTAAGCAAAAATTTGTGAAAATAAAAAAAAATATATATTTTTTTATATGAAATAAGTGCCAAAATGACAAGTCATCCGAGTGTATTTCAGCCAAGCAGGTGACATTTTACGCTATAACTGTGCGTTGGTTTTTATACATGAGTAGGTTTGTATATATGTGTTGGTGAGAGTATTTTTTGACAATTTAATGACTAAACAGTGACTTAGTTTTTTTTCCACAATTACAATTGGCTGTTGTTGAAGGTCTTTCGCCTTTCCGCGTTAGTTCGACAGCATTACGCTTGAGGCATTTTGCCTATGCGAGTAAATGGTGGCATATTTGAAAATAATTGTTTGTAATGGTCAAACATTTACGAAATACTTTCTTTCACATTAATTTCGCACTGCCTTGCTTTCATTTTAAAGCTTTTCAATGTAATAAATTCGCTATGCAGATGATTTTAATGCGTGCAGAAAGTTTTATGAAATATACATATATACTTTTTTGATATTTAATAGCGAACGTCAATTAGTAGCGCTTTTATAAATTATTTTTTATAAAAATATTTTTTAAATTAAAATAACGAAATTCAACTTTCGTATAACTCGCAGCTGAAAACGCATGTGTTCCATAAACTTAATAAATTATTAAAACAGTATAAAGCGTTAAATAAGAAAAATATTAAATAATTAAATATTAAATTAATTTTTATTATTTGTAAACCATACAGCTGCATATAAATAGTACTTCATATATGGAGCTGACCATCTAGATCTATTTGCATGTTTGTGTATCTGTCATCATTGTCAGATTTTATCATCAATGCCGTCAACTGAATGCCTTGCACTTGAATCTAAATTATTTACGCTGAAATATTTACATACTTAATGCACACGAAACGTTTTTAAGCTGAGCTAAGGAAGGGTGTGTGCAATTTTTACGGCTAAGAATTGCAGCGCCAGCAAAAACAATTTTCAAGTTTTTAATTTCAGTAATTTGTTTTTGTTGTTGCTGCTGCTCATGCCTTAGTATTTGGAGTGACACTTGGCATTTTTAAAGCTTAAATTTACTACAATTATTTAATTTGTTTGCAGAATTTGCGGTAATTTGCATTAAATATGACTTTTTGTTGCGTTTCGCTTTCAGCTTAAACATATTTTTTGTTGTTAGTGAAAATCACGTTGACCTCTAAACCCGGTGGCTATTTGTCACTCGCTGTTCACTGCGTTTTTGTTATTGCTGTATGCGCGCATATTTAAATGAAATGACGAATGCATGTTTGTTTCAGTGATTTTTAGGTGTACTCAAGCAGAAGTAATTACGGTAATATGCAATTTATTAATTCGATTTTTTTTGTTTGGTTTTTAGAGAAAATAAAAGTTTTGCAACCACTCAAAGCTTAAATGTGAGAGGAGCTGCGTACGAATGCGTCAAAATTTATTTACACAAATGCATAGTACTATATCACAACATCGATTACTTTCATATTCGCAGAAATGTCAATTTGAAATACGATACTATGCCAACTTATTAAATTCCTAACGTTATTTTTAATTTTTAATAATATTTGGAATCAATCCGAAAGTTTGAACAAATAAATTAACGTACCAACAAAAACCATACACACTATAAAACTATAAATATTTAGAAAGTTTAAAAACGACCGTTCTTCACAGTTTGTATGAGCACTGATTTTGGAAATGAAAAATGCATTCATCTTATATACCATCTACAGTCTTCTTAACAAACTGACAACTGTTTTCATTCGATAACAATAGTCTCATTCTCAAGAATTTTTGCGACTAAAATTTAATACGAATACATAACCAATGTAACCGCAGCCTAAAGTGTATAATGGTAAAGCGTTATAGTAAACTTATCGCTTTTTCTGAAGTATGTTTCTTCTGCATTAAATAATAATAGTTGCGGTAATGCTTTTCCATATTAACAGTGTTGAAATTTCCAATATTGTATATAGTTAAATTGAAAGCTGTATTTTGGAATAATTCATTTTGTAACGAAACTGATGACGGTTAGCATTTTCGACTTATCAGGATGCCATAAATTGAGTATTAAAAGAGTTGCCTACTTTTCGGCGTCAATATGAATAATCAATGGATGCATGGATGAGTAACTGAGTAAAGTGAATCAAATGGTTTGTCTAAGACACTTAGCATTACAAGTGGTTTGGTTAGAGAGCAGATATCTAAATATTTTAGGGAGTGTTTTCCTAAAAAAATGTAAACACATAATAATAATTAAACAAAATATCATGAACTTTAGAAATTATTAATTTAAGTTCAAAGTTCCAGTTTCGATTTTACTACTTAAAATACTTTAATAATTTATAATTTTTAAACATAACCAAAGTTTATTCTAAATATTATTTTAAAAGCCTTCGAAAACAACATACACCAACACATTTGCATATATTTGCTACAAAAAACTTTCATTATTATATACATTTGTATATAGTATATATTTTTTGTTATTAATTATTGTATGTTCTGTTTATTTATTCAAAACTGCTTTCCTTTCCCTTTTATATAATCGCTTTTATTCCTTTCCCCAAACTTCACACCTTTGTCTCATAAATTATTCTAAGCTTTTATAACCGGACTATATACAGTCATACATACTTATGTTAAGATAAACTAATGACTCTTTTTGGTGTTTACATAAAATAAATAACTTTTGTTGTAGACAGTTTGATAAATCTGTTTTTATCGCATTAAATGCTCTGCAGATTAGCATGTTGAATATTATATTAAATGAGACTCAAGTAACATTCTACACAACATTAAAAACATATTGATTATATTATAAGGTGAAGCGCGTTGACAGCAGCAACAATGTTAAAATACTAGTTAGAACAAAAAGTAAATCTTTATATTTTTATGAACCGGTTCGGTTTGTAGTCGGAAACTGCACTCATCGCTCGTTTGAACTAAAAAGTTTTCACAAAAAAGTAACATATATAGGCACACATTTGGTCTCCAGCTACGTGGTTATGTTGGTTAAGCGAAATTTATTTTACTTTAATTTTTTGTATACTTTTTTTTTTTTACTATTTATGCATACACACAAGCAGTTGGGCCAGTGTAAAACCAAGAATTTTACATATTTTTTTATTTTTCAATGTCAGCGCACGGTCTTTCGATGGCATCATCTGACAATGTCAGCAGCTGAACTTGAACAAGCTTTGTTTTTTGTTTTTTATTAATTTAGAATGCTTCATGTAATAAAAAATTATAGTTGTAAAACTGTAATGATGTAACATTAACAATTTGTGTGAAGTAGGCATTAAGTCAAATATGTGAAAACTAGAAAATGGCATTAAATTTTATTTACGTGACGTTTGAAAGTGTTCTTAGAACTTATTTTAACAGTTGGAAAAAGTAATATTTTGTACACTATGAATAAATCAACTGTTCGTCTTTATGACTTCCTTCATTATACCCTGCACGGGGTATGTGAAGTTTGCCAAGTAGTTTATAACACCCAACAGGAAAATTATATACAAATGATTAGCATGACAAGCTGAGTCGATTTAGCCAGATCAATTTGCCCGCCTGTATAAATGCTAATATCGAATCACTACAGCATATAACTGCCATGCAAACTGTTCGCTTAAATCTAATATGTACTAACAGAAACTAAACAATTGATCTGTCGCGTAGCATGTTTAATAATTATATATAGCATCACCAGAAAGCGCAGAGTAATCAACATCCCCGATTTGTTTATAAAAATGTTATATATGAATAATTAAGAGCACCCAGAAAATTTACGGCCTATGAGCAAATGTTTAGAGTACATAAGTCAATTTACTTTTGTGATTGAGTGTATTGCTTTGTTTGCAAATGAAATGAAAAGGAAATGATTGATGGTAAGACATATAGACAGTTATAAGCGAAATGCTACTTTTATTATTATAATTCGAAACCTTTGCACTCTTCCCCTACTGAGTTTATATGCGTGTATGTGTGCATATGTTTCAGTTTTGAATTATCACCTCTTTCTTGCGTCACGAAAACAACGATTTATGTAAATAAATTCAAAAGCGCGAATTATGTGCAAATATCGGTATATGCATACATATGTATATGTATGTGAGCTTTATATGAAAATAGCTAATATCAATATGTTTATCGGTCTATAATAAAGCAAATATAAATTAATTAAATACGGGTGTAATTTGAAAACGTAAACTAAGGAAAGGAGGTAGAAATATATAAATCTAAAAAATGTGAAGCAGTAGTGCTCCATGTGTAGCAACAGGAAATATTTAGAATTCTGAATAATAAAGGCAGTTTTGAAGGTGAAGTTATTGTGATTAACAAATGGCACATAATTAACCAGATATATGTATGCTTATATGCTTAATATACACAATAATATAAAAATCTAGAAATACACGTATATTTTTAAATATACTTGAAAACATAACCTCCTAGCCTTTAAATCTACTTTGTTATTAAAATTATCGTAATGACATAGAAACCCGTGAGTTTTCATACGCTTAAAGAAAACATACTTTTTTACAGTTTTGACATTGAAAAATGTTCTTTACTTTATTCTTAAACATTTTGGAAAAAACCAAACTACTACAGAAATGCTACTCTAGATAAAGCTAAAGTAAAAATTTCAACAATAAAGTGGATCCGATAAATAATTTCGGAGATTTGAGTGTATTTGTATGATTTGTTTGATTTGGTGTAATCCGCTTTTTTTGGCGTTTTTCTCGAAACGCTGTTTTAAGAGCCGGTTAGGAAAAGTTCTTCGAAACGGCTGTACCCGATTTAAAATTTTCACACGATCTTCTTAGATATTTTTGTCAGCTAATAATCGAAGAAATCAGATTTTTGATAATATTTTTGGTTTTTTCAGCTAAAAATCGAATTTTTGAAAAGTCGCCATTTTACATTTAGAAAACAAAATTTGGACTATTTCTTCGATCATACCGGCAATGATATTCTATTGTATTTATTGTAAAAATAATATGGTTTTTTGATTTTTGGATTTTTCGGGTGTTCTACTGGAGATCGGTTACGGGATCAAGGGTATTGAAATTTTTCAAAATGAAGCGCTGATTACTAAAGTACTTTAAATTCTGTAAATGTACATTATTTTTTTTTTTTAAATAAAATGCCTCTAAAAAAAACGGATTTTAGATGCATGTGGATATAACGGTTTAAAGAAGCTATTCTGAATCGGTTACAAATTAAAACAAATACAATTTATTATTTAGGTGACAACTCTTTCAGAAATAGCCATACTTCTTAGCAACGCTATTTTAGCTAAACACATACATATATTTAAATTATTTTTTCAATGACCTTTTTTTGTTTTATCAAATAATTTTTATTTATGTCAAATAGTTAAAATGCATTTATTAATCTTTTTACCTATCCTATAACTTTAATATTTGCATTTTATTATTTTTTACATAAATTTTTTTTATTATTTCTGTCCATTGTTTTGATCACCATATTATTATTAATTTTTATTAACATTTGTAGAAGTCTGGCCATCAATGGCGCGGCCAAATCAAGTTTAAGCGCTTATTAGGTTACACACATATAAGGAGGCGCGTTCATAAATATTTGTGTGTGTGTGTAATCGCCGTTAACCAAACATTGCAGTACAACATTTTTCGTTTTTCAATTTCTATCTATTTTGTAGATTGCATTTTTTCAAAACGTCTTTTCTCATTGTTTGCCGCCCGTAAGTGGTGTCTGCCGGTTGGCGCACAAGTTGCTACACTTGGCTGCGTTAATAATTCCCACTTGCAGACGTTTATTCGTGAATTGCCGACTACTTTTTTGTATTTAGAAAAAAATAAAAATAAAAATAAAAAAAATCAACTAAACAAAAAAAATTAAGCAAATGTGTCACAAAAGAGATGGCAACAAAATAAAAATTGAAATTGAAAAATATGGTAAAAGCCAAAGCAGAAAATGCTATTTGACATTTAGACAATAACAATGAATTGACTGTGGCTGCGGTTTGCTGCCGCCTATTTGGTTTTGGCCAAGCTATAATTTGTTTTTTTTAGCTGTACGAGTATATTACAGTTGTGGCGCTTCAAATCTGTATACACTTACATCCATCTTCTAAATATAGAGACTCATAGCTAGAGATATATGTATGCAAGTAATTTGTAAATGTGTGCGCTTATGTAAATATGTATGTAAGCAATTTTATGCCGAAGAGTGATTTTATCTTTATTTTGCCTGAAGTAGTTGAAAAGTTGTGTTTTTTTTCACTTTTTCTTTATGTATTTTATTGACTTCACTTGTCGCCTTTCCATTTACCATATTTATTCGTTAGTGAGTTTGCGCAAACGTCTCAGCATTTTGTGTGCAGATTTATGTGTGAATTATTTGATTTTCATACATTCGTAAATTCGCTCACGCTGCATACATACGTACATACATATGGACGCATTTGAATTTCGATTTTGCAACTGTCTATATGTTTGTTGTTAAGTCGCAAATTGTGTTATTGATTTAAATATTTATTTTGACACTAAAATTGACTCATTGCTCTTTTTAATTTTTAAGCAAATATTTTACGTTTGTAGGAAATTTAACTTGGGTTGTACCGAAGCTATATAACCTTCACAAATGAAAACATTTTCAATACACGAACATGTTCTTGATCGTTCAGTTTGTATGGAAGCTATATGCTATAGTGATCCAATATCGGTCATTCCGACAAATAAGCAGCATCTTGGGGAAAAGAGAACGTGTGCAAAATTTCAGATGGATATTTCAAAAACTGATTAAATCGCTTGCTTAGTTGCAGACAGACAGCTCGTCACGCTGATCATTTATATATATACTTTAGAGTGTCTATAGGGATGATTCCTTCTGGCTTCTGTTCAGCGTATAAAAACAAAAATTTAGTGTAAGTGAGTCATATGACAACACATCACATCACTTGATAACATATCACATCATATGACAACACTGACCATCGCTTGGACCCAGCTACCGTTTCTTATATAGGGTCAGGGCTGAGAACTGCCGCCAAAACAATAATAACATGTCATATGATAAAATGTCACATCATAAGATAGCATATCACTGCAGAACCCCGCTACCAAAGTTTCTTATATAGCACTAGGACTGAGGACGGTCGCCAACAAAACCATCTAATATGATAAAACATCATATCTCCCAAATAAATTTGGTGAATGCTGCCGAGTTGACGTGCCTCGGCGTGTTAAAAAACTAGATATTCGGTTTCAGATAACGGATTGTATATTGTCTAAAACAAACCTTAACAAAAGGCTTTCTGTTCGGGTCAAAAATTCAATTCGACTAACAGTTCATTATTTAAGTAAAAAATCGAATTTCCGATTTAAAACCCATTCGCGGCGTTATTTCAAAGCATTTTCAAGAAGTTTCTATTGTTGTAAATAGGCGTCCATGTTATATATACATACTATAAACACATGGTTTATGGTCAATGGCTTTACATATTCAATTAATTATATATCTGATAAATTAAATAAATACTTAGTGGCACATAATGCATCATGCATGTTAACTAAGGCACCAGCTTTACATTAAATTGTTAACCTTACACTTTGCATATACATAACTTGTACATATGTATATATGTAAATGTGTACATATAAAAAATGATTACTTTTATTGACCGTACAATAGACTTAATTGCATTTATTGTTCTACGGCGATTACCTTTTTATAGCTGCTTAGCGAATTAAAGTGATTAATGTAAAATTTTGTTGCAAATATGTGTTGTTGTTGCGCTTTTAATATGTCAAAATCAAACAAATGCCAACCTTTTCAATTACAATAACAATTGTTATATGAAAAAACGCCGTTTTACAACCGATAATTTCCACTTATTTACAGTTATTAAATTAAATTTTGCTGATCACTGCCGCTATAGTTATTGTTGTTTTATTATTATTACGCTTTTCCGAATTTTACTGTGCACTAACGGTAGTGTGTAAAAGTAATTTGCTGCCTATCAGATGGCGATGACTGGTTGACACTTAATGACACTTTGATTTGTTTACTATAACCGTTTGTCGATTTTTGTTGTTGGCACTACGTTAATAACATTTTCTATTTGTATTCTTTATTTTTAAGCACTTTTTTATATCTTACGACTTGCATTTACAACAGAGTTCTTACTTTTGTCGTTTATCTGTGTGGCATTTGAACTTTTATTGTGAGGACGCGCGTGAAATGTCACGTTTGTAAAAGAAAAACAAACCGAAAACACTCGCACATACCGCGCAGTGACAGGCTTGAGTCTGCGCGCACAAAAGATTTAAGGCACAAACTCGTATTGAAGTGAGCGAGTTGTTGTCACTGTTGTTGTAGCACTTCAAAAATGCCTGCCTCAATTGATCGCAAAATTTATTGATTTTTGGAAACTGCCAAGAATTTCCAAACACAAAATGCATGCAAATGTTATTCCGCGCACACACACACACTTACATATGTAGACATGAACGAGGTGTGCAAATTAATGCAATTGAATTTGTGCCAGTTTAATTAAATCGTACTCGCTTGCTTTGTATTTGATTATTTATTTGCTTTTTTGAACAATTTACATGGCAATTTTTTGTTAATGTTGTAAAACACAAGCTCAGCACAAATAGCAAAAACAACATACGTAAATATCATGGCATTCGAAGAGGCGAGTAAGCGTAAATTATCATACCAATCAACTAACTAACTGAACTGGCTACCACAACGGGTGTTAGGATTTTGTTGCTTTAATAATTTTTGTTTTTTGCTTGTTCGGTTTTATTGAGTTATATATACGTGCTCGTGTTGGCGGCGCGAGCTGTTCGCGTTGCGAAGCCGAGAATTTGAAAAATGTGCGCGCGGCAAAGTCTGGAATGAAACTGAAACTGAAAGCAAGAGTTCAGCGCACAGCAGCTGTGAGTGCGCGAGCGAACGCCACCAACGGCGTGCAGTGCGCGCAGCTGGGCTGGCAAGCGCTGCTTTTCATGCTGCTCATGAAAAGCTTGCGTGGCTGGCCGGTGGCTGCCAGCTGGTTTTTCGACTGAGCGCCTAACTGGCTGAGCGACCATGCCGCGCGCTTTGACTGTTGTTGTTGTTGCTGCTGCTGCAGTGGCGCTGTGCCGAAAAGCCTGTGAAGTGTATGCGTTTTCGCGCGGAGCGTGTTTTTGGCGAGCGCCAAAGCGTTAGCACGCCGAGCAAGTGAGCGTAACACACTCACAGCTCACGGCTGCATGACAGCTGCCACTGACTGTGGCAACACAGAGCACGCCACGCCGCGCTGCTAAATATTTGTGTTATTATTATGGTTTTTTACGACTATTTCTTGTTTTTGTGTGTGTTTCTTTTGTGCTTGCTTGCATTTTTTCGCTGGTTTCGCGCATAACTTAAATGTCTGACTAGCTGGTTCGCAGTCGCATTGGCAGCTACATGTATTTATTGGTGGCAGAAACTGCACCCAGTGCAATAGCAACATACGCAGCAGTGGCAAAGACAAAAAACAACAACAACGACAACGATAACTACGTGGACATCATAACTCCTTGTAGAAATGCAAGCTACAGGTAAATAGTATTTCGTTGCTAAACAAGTGCATTTGTGTGTGTGTGGTATTGTATTGACAGTGACTTGTTGCCGCGTTGATTGATTCGATTTCGTGGCGAAGACAAAAAGTGCACAAAAATTGTAAAACGAATCATCTGCGCTGCTGCTATCACCTGTTATTGAGGCAGCTGATTATTTGCGCAGACAATTTTAAACCTTTCTCTTCTTCTTCTTTTTTGGCTAGCGCAAAGCGATTAAATTAATAGTGAGAAAGTGGTATGGCGCACGTGCGCCTTCACGATCAAATACATCAATCGTTGGGTGGTCTGGTGTGTATGAGTGAGTTGGTTTTCATGACCGCAGAAAAATTACAACCTTAAATAAATGACTACATCAATTTTTTTTAAAGTGAAACTTATTTAGACTGCAACGTAATTGTGTTACGCAACAAAATTCAGTCACATCAGCATAGGAAATACGTTTAAAAATATTGTTATTTGAGCGGAGTTATTTACACTGCAACAAAATTTTGTTACGCAACAAATTTCCGTTACATCGTCATAAGCCGCAGTAGGCTAAACGGGATTTGTTAGATTTCTGGGTGTACTGGTATAGTTCGGATGGTTTAAATTTAAAGAAAATTTGGAAGGTTGTCACTTGATCTTATCAGTGATAGTTGAAAAATATAGTTTAAAAATTCAAAATATTATTTTTATTTGGAAATTAATATTGAGTACTTTGGAGAGCATTTCGATGCAAGTATCAGTGATATGTGTTCTTTTATGTTCTGATTTCTCTTAAAGTTCGGCTTTTTGTGCGTACCGAGCTGGGCTTTAATTCCTCGGTATTCAGTATCTATGGAATACATACAGTTCCGGTACTGTTGAGGATTTGCCAATCCGCGTTTGTATATTTTCGGTGCGATTACTGCACAACACTAAAGAACATTCTTGTTTTCTTAACCATCATTAATATTAAAGAAAAAGAAAATTCACAAGCACGGGCATATTAATAGCATCGAACTCACAGTTTCTGCCTCTAAAATACTGTCTGGTGTAATAATTTATTAACTTCTATATTTAGAGTTCTTATTTTGATACAAAAGCGATCCCAATTAAAGGTATAAACAAATGAGTTGAAAAAGAAATTCACAAAGGCAATGAAAGCGTAAACAGGATTTTGAAAACAACATACTAAATTTACAATATTTGTTTAATATTAATTACAAATGTATGAAATGTAAGCAGAAGAGATAAAATCAATAAATGTAAAAATGGAAATATTCCAAATATACATTTTATTTCGTGAATACTTGCTTTATCCATATAAAATATATACAATACAATTTTCAGAATGCGTTAATATAATTCGATACTTAAACTAATGATTTTTTTTTAATATTTCTATGTGCATTAACGATTTCTCATATATCTTTCATTTGCTGTCAATATTGAAATTTAAATTTTAATTTGAATTCAATTTTTTGAAACAGTTGCGTTCATATATGTAATACAGTTTTCTTTTCTCAATGTAAATGTTGCCTAATTATATGACAACATTATATAAATGTTCCATTAAACCTTGTAAAAATGTTCCATGTTTGACTTGACCAAAGAACAAAAAAAAAAATGCCAACTAACTCATTTGCAATTTTCAGCATTGAGCTTAACAAAATTTACTGATTCATAATAATTAGTAAAAATACTTGATTAATAAACATAACTATCAAAAGCGATAAATAAACAACCGCTGGGCAACTCCCACCCAGAAAATTATGCATTTTTTTTTCTGGTTAGAAGGCAACATTTTGAGAAAAGAACAAACGAACCTGGAAAAATTGAAAGAGAGAACAGAGCACGCAAATTTGACAGCCAAGGCATAGAGCAGAACAATAAATGCGACATTTTTGTGAGAAAAGAAAACGCTATAAATATTGTATTGAAATCCGAGTATTGAAAAAATATAATTAAATGGAATTTAGATTGGCAAGTATATCGGATTTAAAAAAAACTTTGCAATTTTATTTATTTATTTTTGCAAAGAATATTGTTTTAAAAGTTTATCACTCAAAGTCAGAAAAATAGAAATATCACCTTTATCTGGAAAAATTTATGTTTTTCTTTAAATATATTTTCACTAAACTTGTGCTCAGCATGCTCAAAAACATTATAAAACTTATACGGTATGTATACGGTACTCTGAACAGCACCCGATCTTTAAAAGTATCTGTCAAACCATACTATCCGTTCTTCAAAAGTACACTAAGTATAAAAAAGCAGTAGAAATGTGTTGGCTTATGAATTTAACAACGAGAAATATTTGTCTTTCAAATAAAAAAAAAAATTTACAAGGCGTAAGTAACCGGTTCATCCAGCTGAAAATTCCCTTTAACATGTCAATTTATGGCAAAATCTTCGTAAAAATGTTCAACAAAAAATCGACACGCCACTATAAATCAAGTTTTCTGAATAGAATATACATATGAATGTGCCAGTTTAAATACTTTTGTTATGCAAAAACTGCGCTATAAAGAAGGGCTCTAAAAGCGATGAATAAATAAGCGTGATGAATTATTGCTATAATTAATAGTTTTTTAATTTACGAGTGTGTTTCAAGTACTGTTTTATGCATACCTGTAGACAATTTACACCTTTTGTTCGAGCTTGGTTTGTTGCACTCAAAAGCTTAAACTTGAATTTGTTGATTTTCGAACGCAGTATTTTGCGGTATAATGTTTAAAACGATATATGATTTACGTTAAACTGCAATAAATTGTAATAAATATTAAATATTTGCATTTAATTTTTTAAATTTTTTTTGATTGTAAATTTAATTTGTTTGGCATTTTAATTTTTGTTTTGTTGTGGAATTTAAACACAGTTTGTTTTTGAGTTAAGCTCAACTGGAAAATTTGCTGTAATCACGGCTTAATCAAAAATGGCAAAAAGTAATTTTTAATTTCATTAAATGACTTCTTTAAAGTTCAAGTTTAGCACTCTTTTAGTATATTCTTTTTTATATATATTTTATTTTTGAAGCTAATACTATTTACGATGTTTTTTTTGAACAATTATTAAATAATTTTTTTCTTTACACAAGTTTTTTTGTTAATTTTTTAATATTGTGTTTTTAATTTGTTTTATTAACTTTTGAGTATGTCCTTTACGTTTCAATAATCACACTTTCATTCGATTACTCCACCGTTATTTCGCAATTTTCCACGGCACCTTTCTTAACGCTCACTAATCGGCTACTAAACACCGTGGGCACCTGTCATCAGGCTTTTTGTGCGTCTCACAAGTCAATTTATTTTAATTTCGATTTCATTTAAATGGCACTGTAAATTCGTTAGCAAATAAGCTGGCAACATTTTGTGTACATATTTACTCGCCTATTGCATATTTGCCCTACACATGAGTCCACTTGCTACAAGGTGTTTTTCTTGTGGTTTTTTTCTAAGGAGTGGCTTTTGACATAAAATGCTTGCCATTGAAAGCCCCATTGATAAGAACAGATAGTGCAGATACTAAAAACGAAGGGGGACAAATATACATATTTATTTATGTTGTAATATTTAAAAAAACAATAACAATTTAGTATATACATACTTATATATTTATTATATGCTGACGACATATCCGTTGTGTTTCAGCAATTACAATTTATACTTTAAATGTACTTGTCGTGTATTTTACAAAGCTTAACTGTGTATTCGCTCAAAATGAATCATCTGCTGGCTTAAAACCCGCATCTCTTGTTAAAAAGTATTTACCGCCTTTTTTGTTTTTCTTGTAATAATGTGCATACCACCGATCTCTGTTATATATTCAGAAGTTTTTCTAATATATTTTGCTAATTGAACCAGGTTATTTGATTTCCACTCAGAATTTCTTAAAAGTGTGTACTAAGCTCTTATAAAGGTTTAAAGTTAGTTGTACAAAAATAAATCTTAAGTAAAATCTAGTATGAGTCAAAATATCGATTTGAAAATGTTTTACGAAAATTTGAAGTGGATCCGGCAAATAGTTTCGAAGATATCCGCGTATTTTCAGAAACGACGTTTTTAGAGTCGGTGAGAAATCCTTTGCAATGAAACGGCTGAACCGATCGATTTGAAATTTGTACCCCAGCTTTTTGCATATATTTGTTAAGTAATGATCGAAGAAATAAGATTTTTGATAGTAATTACGAATTTTTAAGCCACTATGATGTGTAAATTTTTTTCACAAACAACTACTTTTTTTTATGAAGTCGCCATTTTGTCAAAAATCAAAATTTTTATTAGTTCTTTAATCATTACCTGTAATATAGTAATTATAAGTTTTGCTGATTTTTGGATTTGAAATAATTTAAAGCTGAAAGTGTACGACATCGCCAGACACCTTTTTTTTGGAGTTCTTCCTGGAGATCGGCTACGAGATCAAGGGAATAAAAAATGAATCACCGAATGTTAAAGTGTATTAAATTCCGAAAATATGCATTATTTTTATTTATTTGTTAAATAAAATGCCTCTTCAAAAAGTTCATAACCTCTCAAATAGCCCTTAAAGATACTGAATAACATTATACTATGTGACTGCTAGGTATACAAGAAGCTAAATCATAACAGTGAAAGAAGGTCCAAATTATGCAAATAAAAATGAAGTTATGTAAAATCAATTAAAATTAAAAATTTTTGGTAGCCTCTTTCGTTTCAATGAAAAAATGTGTTATACGAAACACACTGCTCCCTTGTACTATCAAATTTCTGAAATATCTCTATCTCTTTTAATCAATCTACTTTTAGTTTTGTGTTGTCCTAATAAGAATTCCTATTGCAAGTTAGTATTGTGAAAGACGCCTAAATAGTTTACCTATTATTCACCCTCTTTTATTCATTTTTACTTTACTTACTTTACTTTCAATGTAGGTCGAGTTTGAATTTTCTCTCTAACAGACATACATTTGCGGCATCGGCTTTTAAAAATTGCGTTTTTGAAGTAAAATCTAGTGCACACTTCATCGTCCCGCCATCACCGTTCGACAGTTGAGCGTTTGTTTATAAAGCCCTCACTTATGCAATAAAATTTATTAGATTTGCAGCAGGATTTTGGCATTGACAAAACACATACAAAACTTGGTATACTCCCTTCAATTTTTAAGGTCGAAGCCATTAGCTGCCAAAAAACTCTACTGCTCAAATTCCTACATTTACATTTTTTGGATCTCCAAACAAAAATACAAAAAGAAATAACAATGAATTGTGTGCAATTGAAGACATTTTTTCAATACTGAATTCCTTTTGACTCACTCCATTTGTACATCTCTTTAATGATTTGAACCGCAAAACGAATAAAGCACACTTAGCTAACACCTCCGGGCAGTCGGGACGGCTACCTCGGCGGCTACACGACTGCCTAATGAAATCGTGCAGCTTCTCCACTGATGGCTCTTGCTCTTGTGCTCCTCTTGTAATTGTTTTGGAATTTTTGGAAGCATCATTTGTTTTCGTTTTTGGTTTTTGTTTTGAAATTTTTATCAGATTACTGCGAAATAGATGCGTATAATAAATAGGTTTTCTCTACCGATGATTTGTATTAATATTTATTGTTTTTTTTGCTTTGTTTTGTTGTGGTATTTGATGGGCAAAATAATGGCAGTGAAACCAAATTGAAAGAAAAAATTATAATAAATTTGTAAAAAATGATAAATAAAAAAATTATTATAACAAAACTTAAAAGAAGTGCTACCTAGACCGTCAGTCCGTCATAAATTGTGTTATATTAAGGGTGTACAACCTAGTGAGTGTTTTGTTTTTGTTTTTTATGTGTCCAAACACCATACATATGTGTGTAAAAGTATTCTACAATGTTAAAAGCTTTTTGGCTGCTGTTCGTTTTGCGGTTAACCTTTTTCGGCATATTTATGTCCATTTTGTTTTCGTTTTTTGTTGTTTTTGTATTCATGCTGTTTTTCTTTTTCCTTTTTCGAGGCGTGCTATAGCGCGTGCTGCGCATGCGGTCAACACAAGCCGGTAAGATGCAAGTTTGATTATTTTTTTTAATCTGTTATTGTTGTTGTTATTTTTTGGCTCGATTTTGCGAACAGCTGCAATTTTTCTCCACTTTTTAGCAGTTTTTTTGTAAATCACAAATTTATGATCGAGTTCGTCTGTCTGCATTTCGAATTGGTATATACTGGTTATACCTACATACATATAAATTTAAATGTGTTCGCCTGTTTTATTTTTTTTTAATTTTTGTTTGTTAAGCGTTTGTGGCTACCGTTTATTTCTGTTTGCGGTCGAGCTAAATTATTATGTTTGGCTTAAAAAGGGTATTTACGCGTGATTTAAAAGGAAAGGTTGGATTTTCAGCCAAAAATAAGAGAAGTATGAAATATTTGATGAGTTTGGGTGATATGCACTTGGATATGACATCATAAAGAGCATAGCCAGCAAAGGCATTTATAATTTTTGGGAACAAAAGCAATATGTTTGTAAATTTAGGTTATGATAAAAAATAAAATTTTTGCAGTTTTTTCTTTATTTTTTTATTTTTTATCTACATAAATTTTTTCAAAAATTCCTAATCGCAATTTTTTGCATTTATTTGTTTGGCTTATCCGCGCACAGTCATGGGGAATAACTCGCTTTCATTCATTTCCACCACAAAGTACTCATTGCGTAGAAGGCGTGTCGTGTTTATTTAAACACTTATTTTTCTAGCACAATTCTCAAAAGGTGTTAAACATAAAAAAATAATAATAAAATAATGATATATAGTATATATTTATGCATATATGTATGTGCAAATGCAAATATTGTATTGAACACATCAGCAATGGCAAACAAAACTTAGCAGGTATATCAAATATTATATATAAGTACATACATTGTACATGTAAATATTGGAAATTTTCGATGACTCTATATTTACTTTATGGCTTTTGTAACTGTCAGCGCGACGTTCGCATGTCAATAAATTACTCAATTGTCCACAGAGTAATCTTCTGCTAAAACAATGTTAGTCACTTAATGCCAAAGACTCAACACATATGTACATACATCTGTATATATATGAAAATATTATTTGCTTGCAGTTGTTGTACAATTATTACCAGTTTATGTCTAAATTTTTTACGATTCATCAGCCTTTGGCTACATATTCCGAATTATTCAAAGCAGTTACATTTGACAACCTGAAATGTTTACACAGTGTTTAGCTAAGCGATTTTACGTTGTAAATATACAACCGAAAAGCACAGAAACAGATTACTATTATTTTTGTCACAGCAAACTTTGTTGTTACAGCAGATTTTTGAATTTGCTTGCATTTTTCACTTTGCAACGCAAATTTTAGTATTTTTTGCAGCAGGTGGTGAAGTATTTGGTGAAGTGTTAAAATTCTACTAAACGCTGTCTTACTTTCTTGCATTAAATTTGAATTGAACAAACGAGTTGTTATTTTCATTAGAAAATATGTTGATCAGAGTAAAACAAAGCCAAAGTGGGTGAATATATCTCTATTCCGATTGCCAGAAATAAATCTCTTCTTTTCATAAACTATTTTTAAAGTATTTCACATTTTCAACTTTTAGCCTAAATTTTATCCATAAATGTTCCATCTCTAACTCTATTGAGCTCTTAAGCTGCGATTGGCATAACCGATTATAACTCTGTCTTGGATTTGTATATTTTTTAATTATTCTGCAAGATGGGATGTATTTATTCTGTTTGCTCTATAAACTCGTGTTTAAGTTTGGAGTTTATGTACATATTGTAGTGTTTAAGAGATTTTTTTTTGCGGTTGTGTGATTAACTCGAGTTTAACTTTTGGGTTTATTAACACATTGCAGTGTTTAAAAGAATCTAAAGTATGTACTGTTGCGGGTTGCGTCATAAACTCGTATTAAATTTTTAAGTTTATGAACAATTTTAGTATTTAAGTGTATCTATGCTTAACACGATCTCTTCTACTCTCTGTCACTAGTTTTATTTAGCCCCTGAAACTCCAAATCCATTATTGTGTTTAATTTATAATCAGACGAAAGACTTCATGAAAGAACATAAGAAAATAAACAGGAAAAATTTGTTTCTAAACATCCTCTCTCTCTATGTTTTCTACTTGTCTTGCCTTTGCCGAAAACTAGACCAATCTAATATTGCCTTAGTCATTTGAAGCTGGTTTCCTTGAAACCCTCTTTTAACAAATCTTTTCCCCGTTCCTTGCTTATTTTATATAAACACTGCTTCTTATTACCAAATTTATAGATTTTTTTACCAGAAATTTGAAACATTTGAACGCACTTGAATTGTATGGCATATATTTGAAAAATTAGCGACACCGGACAGTCTGTGACCGCAGACCTTCTGTACGGTTCCTGACACCAATAAAAACGGAACACTTCAGAAGTGACGAAAGTTCATTGTATTGTGCTAATTTATGTAGCGTAATTGTTTATATTCAAATATGCATATGAATGTGTAGCCAAGAGTAGTATGTATATGTATGTGTGTATTTCGAAAACGATCGAAGAAAAAAATTATGTGAAACAGAATAATAATATTATAAATTTGTATCTGTTTATTAAAAATGTACATCGCGTGCGAGCAGTTCCTAATTGGTTGGGTTTTATTAAAATTAACACACAAAAAATGGATATATAAAGAGAATAAAACTCGATGCGTACACTTCCTTCTGACGAAGTAGTATAATAAGGAAAACTAAAGCGCAAAGGGAAAAATAAACAAACGATCAGACAGTATATGGTGAATAAAAATTTATAAGTAAGAACCAAATGTGTGGGGTCAGACAACTCCCCAGTAGGAAATTTTCTGAGTAGCGTAATATTTCTAAAGACATACATATGTATCATTGGTATATTTGAAAAATAATTTAATTCGAATAATTTTGTCATGCCTTCTCTTATTTATAAGAATTCTAAAAAAATTTTAATTTGTATACCGCTTTTTCTGGTCAACAAAATAGATATGACCAGAGGCAAGCGAATAATGTGTTAGAATCTGAGCTCGAAATTAGAGTACACTTTTAGATATTTTTTCATTTATGGTTTCGAAGCCACACAGATTAGCAACAAATATTGAATATTACGACGGTAAAAAGAACAGTTACAAAAAAAAAACTATTCAAAAACAAGAAAAAACGTTAACTTCGATTGCACCAAAGCTCTAATACTCTTCACAAATACAGAGGCTCCTTACTATAACTTGATGATCGTTCGTTTGTTTGGCAGCTATATGCTATAGTGATCCGATCTAAACAATTTCTTCGGGGATTACATTGTTGCCTTAGAAAATAACTCATGCCAAATTTCGTGTAGATATTACGTCAAATAAAAAAGTTTCTCATAAAAGCACTTGATTCCGATTGTTCAATTTGTATGACAGCTATATGCTATGCTCCGATATCGACCGTTTCGACAAAGTAGCAGCTTCTTAGAGAGAAAAGGACCGATGCAAAAGTTTTAGATCGATAGCTTAAAAATTGAGCGACTAGTTCGTGAATATACAGACAGGCTAAATCAACTCAGCACATCATGCTGATTATTTATGAATACTTATATTTTATAGGGTCTCCGACGTTTACTTCTGGGTGATACAAACAAACTTCGTGGCAAAATTAATAAACCCTGTTCAGGGTATAATGAACAAACAACAAACTTAAATAATTTGACCATAGCGCCAAGCCCAGTCTAGTTAAAGAATTCTTCTATTGATATCAAGCCTTTTACTATTTCGAAATTTCCAGCTCTTTTAGATTAAATAAATAAATTTTAATGTTTTAAATGATATTTTCAATCGAAATATCATATTTTAGCAATTAAATTTTAGTGAAGTTATTATTGATAGCGAGAATCGTGTCAAATATGCGCCGTTTCCTAAGAGGTAACTGCTTTTTTCCACATTAACATATTTTTACAGCAGATTTTTAATGTCATTCTAAATTTATTTTTATTATTTTGTTTAATTTAATTTTTTTAGTTTTGCTTTGTGTTTATAAGCTCTTGTTGGCTTTTGATGCAGAGCCGTTTTCATTGCTCTTGCTGCTTCACAATATGCATTCAAATGAGACACAGACACACGCACGTACATACATGACTTTGCTTCTGCTGGGCTTATTTTGGTAAAAACTTTGTTTATGTTTTATGCGCCAGCATATACACACACGCACATGCATGTCAACTCGTAAATTATGGTTTTTTGTTGTAGTTTTTGGAACGCATTTCTTTTTGGCCTGCAAAACACGTTTCAAGATCGAGGTAACTTCAACGAAACTAAAAATTTTACAAACACTTGCGGAAAAGTAAACAAAAGCCCCTGCAAAAATACACACACATATATGGTACATACAAACAAAAATACATATGTTACATTAAGGCCCAAGCTGCTACAGCTGCAGCACGTTTATGGCCAAAACAATATGGCAAGTGTCATTTTTTCAATGCTGCCGTTGCTGTTGTTGCTGTTGCTATTGCTTATACAGCATTTTTCTGCCATTGCACATTTGGAGCTGGTGTCTTTTACTCACTTTTATTTATGTTTACGCGGATCTAGGTATTCTGATGATTTGCATAAACAGACACACATACATACACACATTTTCTTGACTTTCTTGGCGCGGCGAGCTTGAGTGCCCCAAATGGTTTCATTAGCTAAGCTGCAGTTCACTGGAATTCTCGTTATCTGCAATATTGTTGAAGCTTTTTTTCTTATTATACAGATCGGATTCTTATTTATGAGTAGATGTGTACATAACCATATATGCTGCTAATACTTTGGCTCCATTATGTCTTTTAGCTACTGGAATTTAAAAGGCTTTTTTTTAATATATTTTATAAAAATCTCTATCTTGATTTTTATTTCCCTTTTAATTGTATGCGTTTGGTTGTATTATTAGAGATCATACCTTACTTTGTGTATCAATTGATCAATATTATTTTGCTTTGTACGATTTGTGGTTTTTGTTTTTATTTAGTGCTAAAACTTGCGAAGCGTCCAAATCTCCTTTAAATGCTTGATTCCTTCCAGGTTTGCACACACCTAATTCGCATTCTTATATTCAATATATTTTTTCACAACTTTCCAATTCACATAAGGGGCTGAAAAAAACGCAAATCAATGCTTGAAAAGCAGCTTTTTAAGGGTCGGGTCAACAAAACCGGAATTGTCGATCGTCACCGTTTCTCAAAATTACTTGTGGAATACTTTCTTCCGTTACAACGATTAGATTTTCATTACTTGACTAGGTCTCCAAACTCTACAGTGTCTCGCACAATTTTTACACCCTGAACAGGATATATTAAGATTGCCACAAAGTTAGTAACACCCAGAAGGAAACGTCGGAGACCCTATAAAATAAATATATAAATGATCGACCGCCTGATAAATGATAAATTTTTTGTTAAAAATTTCGCTTTTAATACTCTTCAAAGGTACTTGAGCAGTTATATGTCTTTATTAAATTCTACAACCTCTCTGAAATATTGTCCTAAATTCTCAAGTTGATACCAGTAATAGTTTTGGAGATACAGCTTTGAAAAGTTGCGTGCTCGAGGTCAGGTAACTTTGTGTTTTCAAAGTCGTTTGTCAAGATTTCTCACGAACTACTCAACTGATCTTTATGAAATTTTACTCCGGTCTTTAACATATATATTACAAGGTCTTGCTGTGGAGGATTTTTTTTGGTTCAATTACAACTATTTTAAAATCAAACAAGTAAGAAAGAGCTAAGTTCGGGTGTAACCGAACATTTTAAACTCTTGCAACTTGCAAATATCAAAGTAAGGAAAATACATTCAGATATAGCAAAACTTTATGTTAAACTAGAAAAATGTTAATTTCAGCTGCACCGAAGCACTTATACCCTTCACGGGATGTCTTTTTGTTTACATTTAACCAATTCTCTAATCTTTGTTTACATTTGGGATTCTTTTGTTTACATTTTATGGGGTCGTTGCCCCTTTGTTTACATTATGAGGTCAATAACCTTACTGTTTACGTTTTTCCAAGGTCAATTGATATTTGGTTGATATTTTATAAGGTCAATGAGCCTTTTGTTTAAATTTAGCCAAGTCCACAATCTATTTTCGATTTAGCGAAGTCCAGAACCATTTTTCCATTTAGCGAAGTCAACAACCTTTGTTTACATTTAGGGGCAGTGATCCTTTTGTTTACATTTTATGGGGTCGATGACCCTTTTGTTTACATTATGAGGTCAATGACCTTATTGTTTACATTTTGCCAAGGTCAATGAACCCTTTGTTTACATTTTATGAGGACAATGAACCTTTTTTTACATTTAGCTAAGTCCACAACCTATTTTCGATTTAGCCAAGTCCACAACCTATTTTTTCATTTAGCGAAGTCAACAACCTTTGTTTACATTTAGGGCCAGTGACCCTTTTGTTTACATTTTATGAGGTCAATGAACCTTTTGTTTACATTTAGCCAAGTCCACAACCTATTTTCGATTTAGCGAAGTCCAGAACCATTTTTTCCATTTAGCGAAGTCAACAACCTTTGTTTACATTTAGGGCCAGTGACCCTTTTGTTTACATTTTATGGGGTCAATGACCCTTTTGTTTACATTATGAGGTCAATGACCCTATTGTTTACATTTTATGAGGTCAGTGAACCTTTTGTTTACATTTAGCCAAGTCCACAACCCATTTTCGATTTAGCGAAGTCTACAACCCTTTTTTTTCATTTAGCGAAGTCAACAACCTTTGTTTACATTTAGGGCCAGTGACCCTTTTGTTTACATTTTATGGGGTCGATGACCCTTTTGTTTACATTATGAGGTCAATGACCTTATTGTTTACATTTTGCCAAGGTCAATGAACCCTTTGTTTACATTTTATGAGGTCAACAACCTTTGTTTACATTAAGGGCCAGTGACCCTTTTGTTTACATTTTATGGGGTCGATGACCCTTTTGTTTACATTATGAGGTCAATGACCTTATTGTTTACATTTTGCCAAGGTCAATGAACCCTTTGTTTACATTTTATGAGGTCAGTGAACCTTTTGTTTACATTTAGCCAAGTCCACAACCCATTTTCGATTTAGCGAAGTCCACAACCCTTTTTTTTCATTTAGCGAAGTCAACAACCTTTGTTTACATTTAGGGCCAGTGACCCTTTTGTTTACATTTTATGGGGTCGATGACCCTTTTGTTTACATTATGAGGTCAATGACCTTATTGTTTACATTTTGCCAAGGTCAATGAACCCTTTGTTTACATTTTATGAGGTCAATGAACTTTTTGTTTACATTTAGCCAAGTCCACAACCTATTTTCGATTTAGCGAAGTCCAGAACCATTTTTTCATTTAGCGAAGTCAACAACCTTTGTTTACATTAAGGGCCAGTGACCCTTTTGTTTACATTTTATGGGGTCGATGACCCTTTTGTTTACATTATGAGATCAATGACCTTATTGTTTACATTTTGCCAAGGTCAATGAACCCTTTGTTTACATTTTATGAGGTCAATAAACCTTTTGTTTACATTTAGCCAAGTCCACAACCTATTTTCGATTTAGCGAAGTCCAGAACCATTTTTTCCATTTAGCGAAGTCAACAACCTTTGATTACATTTAGGGCCAGTGACTCTTTTGTTTACATTTTATGGGGTCGATGACCCTTTTGTTTACATTATGAGGTCAATGACCCTATTGTTTACATTTTGCCAAGGTCAATGACCCCTTTGTTTACATTTTATGAGGTCAGTGAACCTTTTGTTTACATTTAGCCAAGTCCACAACCCATTTTCGATTTAGCGAAGTCCACAACCATTTTTTTCATTTAGCGAAGTCAACAACCTTTGTTTACATTTAGGGCCAGTGACCCTTTTGTTTACATTTTATGGGGTCGATGACCCTTTTGTTTACATTATGAGGTCAATGACCTTATTGTTTACATTTTGCCAAGGTCAATGAACCCTTTGTTTACATTTTATGAGGTCAATGAACTTTTTGTTTACATTTAGCCAAGTCCACAACCTATTTTCGATTTAGCGAAGTCCAGAACCATTTTTTCATTTAGCGAAGTCAACAACCTTTGTTTACATTTAGGGTCGGTGACCCTTTTGTTTACATTTTATGGAGTCGATGACCCTTTTGTTTACATTATGAGGTCAATAACCTTATGTTTACATTTTGCCAAGGTCAATGAACCCTTTGTTTACATTTTATGGGGTCAATGAACCTTTTGTTTACATTTAGCCAAGTCCACAACCTATTTTCGATTTAGCGAAGTCCAGAACCATTTTTTTCATTTAGCGAAGTCAACAACCTTTGTTTACATTTAGGGTCGGTGACCCTTTTGTTTACATTTTATGGGGTCGATGATTCTTTTGTTTACATTATGAGGTCAATGACCTTATGTTTACATTTTGCCAAGGTCAATGAACCCTTTGTTTACATTTTATGGGGTCAATGAACCTTTTGTTTACATTTAGCCAAGTCCACAACCCATTTTCGATTTAGCGAAGTCCACAACCATTTTTTTTTTTCATTTAGCGAAGTCAATACCTTTGTTTACATTTAGGGTCGGTGACCCTTTTGTTTACATTATGAGGTCAATGACCTTATTGTTTACATTTTGCCAAGATCAATGAACCCTTTGTTTACATTTTATGAGGTCAATGAACCTTTTGTTTACATTTAGCCAAGTCCACAACCTATTTTAGATTTATCGAAGTCAACAACCTTTGTTAACAATTGCCTTTTGTTTACATTTTATGGAGTCAATGACACCTTTGTAAATTGGTCAAATCGGACTCTGTAGCAGATAGTTGTTAGTTTGGCAGCTATATGCTATAGTGGTCCACTCTGAATTATTTCTTCAGAGATTGCAGCAAAATCAAAATCGAGAATGGATTGCAGTTATGACGATTATTGGCGTTGTGTGGGCATGGCAGTGGTGGAGTTACGCCCATTTAAAAAATGAACTTATGGTGCCAAAAAACAATCGGATTTCAGCACGTCTCATCATCCTGATCCTTTATATATATATATATATAACTCTACATCTAACTTGATTAGTATTAGCTGATAGAAACAACCGTTAGAGGAATAAAAATATTATACTCTGTAGCAGCATGTTGCACGAGTATAAAAACGTCGAGAAATTTTCACCAAAATTTGCATGCTTTTGTAAAAACGACTATCAAAAATACCTAATTTACTTTTAACGATCCTGTCAGAAATTCTGCTGGCAACAAATTCTTTATCAAATATGTATCTTCGGAATAATAAAAAGTTTGAATAAAATATTTAATTTTATATATAAAAAAAAATTATTGAAAATAGGGCGTTTTTTGCACGACGGAACCCATGTAACCCCTTAAATATATTATCACAACAATTGGACTAGACATATTTTTGTCCTTTTCAAATGGTATAGAACTGATGCACATGTGACCAGTAACTAATAATTGACGACCCTTATGTGAAAATCCCATTTGCTTGTCCACACAAGACTGACAAGACTGACTTTTTGGGTGCATACTAGTAATGAATTAGTTTGCATCTTATTCATTTCACTTAGGGTAACATTTGTTGCCATGACTTGCCAGCTTTTAGAGTAACCACTCTAATTGCTTGCTTAACAAATTCAATAAACAGTGGTGCTCAGTATTTGCATTTGAGCGACCAATAAACAAAGATGTTTCCTTTACAAAGTCAATTAATTATACTCGCAATATGCAAGAGCTGCTTCTGCTGCGGTTCGAAATATTTTATTACAATTCATAAACTATTATTAAATAAATTATTACTTTAATGCAAATCACCTTACTAATTTACATAAAGTTATCTCTCTCGGCTATATTTATATTTATAATTACCGTTTTTAATTTATTTTAAAAACAACTAACGGTTAAACCGCAAGCTGATGCAGCTTGCATAAGCTCTAGCACGAGCGACAACACAACAAGCTGACATGCAGTGCGATTGTTGCTGTTGTTGTACGCGCGTAATGATGCCCAGCTTTGGTTGATTAACTGCAGTCGCTGCTCCGAAGCGTTTGCCAGCGCTGCAGGTGCCCAAGTGTCTGCATACTCAAATAGATCCGCCATAAAGCGGTAGAAAATTGACGATGTAATTATATACTCGCGATAATTTTTAATTAATATGTGCATTTTTATTAATTTCTCCTCTCAATGGATCATTATTGGTTGATGAATCGAAGCAAATGCTGTTAGAAGCTGTGCGGATGTTGTATTGAATTGGTGGCATTGAGCTTCTTGACGCATCTTTGCTCATCGCATATGTAAATGTGCAATATTTTTACAAGCATGACAGTTATCCGTCTTTGTTGTAGCGCTTTTCGGGCTTTGATTTATTGTTGCTAGTAAAAGTTGAATTTGTTCACGCTTAAATTGCAACATGAAGCTGACAGTGTGCGAGTTCGTGTCTTAAGTATTTTGATTCCAGCAATAGCGCTATGTCACTGAGCTTCTTTGAATGAAATGAAGCGCTAGGTGTGCGATGCTGGTGCTTAAATAATGAATAAAGTCTAAAAAATTAATTTGGTTTTAGGTTAGAAATGGTATGAAAATACTATACTCAATTTCAGTCATTAGTGTATACATATGTATGTGAGTATACCATATGTTAAAAAAAATTGCGCGAAATTATTGAATTCGAAATTCGCTACAACCAAGTTTTTTTAAAATTCCTGCTCTTAAGCTTCGCTATATTTCTTCTCTAATATATTAGTTTTCTAACACATTTTTAATTTGAATCGGATTTATTTACTTATTTATTTCTGATTGCAATTTACAAACATATATTTCTAGATAATTAAGTATACCTCTGTGTACTCAAATCCGACTTATACTTATTTGTATTCATATGGTTCATCGGTTTATTTACATTAATAATAAATTTAATGGTGTTTTTGGAACGATGCCGCACGCATAATTCGGCTTGTAGGAACACATACATACACACATATCTACATAAATATATCCCGATATGGGTTGGCGTTGGTTTTCATAATGAGTGAGCGAATGTGATTTGTTGAATGTTTGAAACCTTGCCAAACGCCAGCTGCATATGCAATGAGCCTTCTGTCTATTTAGCATTCAACTTTGTATGCAGCACATAGTGTCTAATGCTTAAATCTGCTATTAGATCTGTGCCGCATTACCGGCTTTTTGTAGGCTAAGCGCGTAGTGCGCGTAAATTGTTGAATGACCTCATGCACTTGAAAACTTTACAAGATTGTTGAAATTTTGCACGATTTGAGAAGAGGCTGAATATGAACAAATGTCCATAATAAAAAGCAATTTTGTTTATATTATAAGTGTGGAATTAAAATGAGTAAAAAATGAATTTTTTGCTTATTTGAGTACAAGTTTTTGATATTTTTGTTGTGAAATAATTATGAGATGCGAAAGCATAATTTTATTTAAAATATTTCAGACTTATTTTATGTATTATTTTGCTCACACACACTTATTGGAACTTTAAAATAACTCACATAAACCGTTATATGTGATGCGTTCTCCAAAGAATATTGACAACAATTATTTATCATCTATAGACAACTATGCGAAACTGTCATGACTATTTTCAAAGCTTCACAGTTATTTCAAAAACAATTTTTGGACTAAATTAAGAGAAGAACAGCTTTTTCATACCTTAAATATCAGTTGAATAAGTTAAAATCGGTACTCTCTAAAGCTCTTCTCCAATTCATTATATTCTTTAGTTTTATTCCTTTTACCCAGTTAGTTTACCATTTCCCTTTACTCTATCTTCCTCTCTCTCTCTTCAACAGAACCGAAACCGCTCGTAACGATTGGCAGTGCAACCGATGTAGATAATGAAAGTTTGGACGAAATCAATTTGAATACAACTATCGAAGAAACACAATCGTCAACAAACCCCTCGTCCATTGCAGGCAATATTGATCCGAACGCAAATCCACTCTGGTCGGATGTAAACAATCCGCCGACGGATTCAATACTTAGTCAAGCAGCCTCATCATTCTCGGCGCTACCATCGGTGGCATCAAGCGTCCTTTCCACATTTTCTAAACGCATTTCTGAGTATTCAGCCTCCAATAGCCGCGAGCGTACACCCACAAGTGATAACGGCAATTTAGCACCACAATTAGACATACAACCCGCGTATCTGCAGCAACAGTTCCAAACGCAACCGCAACAAGAGCAACAGCAACAGTATCCATATTATAATATCGCGGCACCGCTTGCACCACCGCCCGTAGGCGCTGATCCAGCGAGCGTTGCTGCCACACCATACACAAGTGCCGTAAGTAGCGCAGCACCGCCACCGGCAGCACCGAAATTTTATACGCCCATAGAGGTGCCAACTTTGCCCACAGCTGGTGCAGCAAATCTACCACCTCCAGGGGGGCAGAATACCTATCGCTTGGCGGCGAAGAAGAAGTTGTACGCCCCCATACCCGGATTCTCGGAACACTCTAGTGGTGTTGGTGCTCCAGCGCCAGCAATACCTACCTCGAGCACAGCCCCGCCATTACAGGGCATACCACCACTGCCACCACAACCTGCTGTGCCAACCGATCCTCTTGGTAACCCACTACAAGCTTATCCATACGAGCCAAATTACGAACAAACTGAATCACACGCGCTGAAGCAGGAGGAACGCAAAACCGGCGGTCTTTTTTCTAATATTAGCAGTTTGGTGCCAAGTGGCGTGCTTCAGAACATATCTGGTTTAGTACAGTCCGCCACAGGCACTTTTGCGCAAGGCACAAATAAGCTCGAAGAGTCTATACAACAGCCGCACTACGGTAATTCGGGCGCGTACCAGCAATCACTTGTAGAACCTGCAAACGTTGATGCAGCTCAATATTTTGGTGTTAGTGTAGTTGCACCTCCCGCACCACAATTTTACCCCCCACCTGTAGAGGGTAATCAGCTTGCTGCTCCATTTTTCGCACCACCCCAGCAGTCGCCACTGTCGTCACAACAACAACAACAGGAAGATAACTCTGCCCAAATTCAAGCACCGGCAGCTCCAACAACTTCCCAACTATTTGCGCCACCTGCGGTCGCATCAGTCCAGGCTGTGCCACCACCTCCACCTACTGCGGGATTTATATCTGGTCCACCCAAAAGTGCCACGCCGGATTATAGCAAACAACGTCCATCCGCATCGACAACCACACACACATTCTTCGATCCTACAAAACAACCGTCCACACCAGCCTCCTTCTTTGGTGTACCACAGCAACCAACCGTTAACCCAACGCCAGTAGCTTCAACCGATAATTCGAATTTATTATCTCGTCCAGCACCGCCCGCAAATATTGCTGCCCCTCCATCGGCAGCATCAGTCCCCTCAGTAGCGGTTCCCACATTTGATTCAACACAAGAAGTATCAACGCAATTTCAACCACCATCATTGTTTGAGCCACCGTCGCAACTAAATTTAACCCCGACACCAGCGCAATTGTTCCAGCCACCAACTTCAACTGGTATACCATTATTCCAACAAGGAACTGTTGGACTAAATATTCCCACACAGGTACCAACACTTTCAACAGCGGTAAATTTTACTCCACCACAATCCGTCGGCACACTTCCTCCGCCCGCAGCTTCACCATCTGTTTCCAACAACCAAACTCCTCTTCCTCCAACAGCTGGTGGTACAACTTCATTTCGTTTGCAGAAGGGTACGCGACTTTACAAGAGTCCTTTGACTTCCGCTGAGACTGCACCAGTTCAAATACCGACTGACATAGCTCAGCCCCTTGCTCCTCCAACAAACTTTTACAATCCATTTGGATCTACTGCGCCAGTTGGTGCACCCAACCCTGTCGCTCCACCACCAGTCCCATCTGTAGTACCCAGTTATTTCATCGCTCAACCTGCAGAGTCTATTGTCGGGCTCTTTGCCGTTGATAAAGCAGAACCCATCCCTAATAAAGACGTTATAATTCCGGAATCCCAACCGTTTTGCGCTAATGTTAATGCGAATCAAGTTAAAGCTGAAGAGCCGCAATCGTTCCCTGCACCTACCAGTGTAGTGGACAAAATCCCAGAAAGCAGTATTGCTCAGTCTTTAACAGCGGATGATTTGGGAGCAATAATTCAACAACAAACTATTGAACCGGAGATATTGGCAAGCAACGATTTAGAGACTGAAGACCATTTTGCCCCACTTGAGCCACCGTCTCTAACTAAGAAACAAGGTGAATCGCTGCACGAAACTATAGATCATCTCTCTTTAAGTGATCCGCCACAGGAGAAAAATAAGGAACAAGACTTTCAACTTCCTCAGAGTGTGCCAGCATCAATTGAAAAAGGAACTTCTGAAAGTGCAGAAGAGTCCTCATTATTCAACCAGCAGACTTTTCATTCCGACTACCCACATACTGTGGAACCTAATTTATCTGAGCCCCAAAAGTCGCAAATTCAACAAGAAACTCAATTTAAAACTAGCGCAGCCATTGAAGAGCTACCGACAGCTGTAAATAAACCAGAAAACTCAGTTCAGAAATCTTTCCTCGAATCACAGGATCAACAATTTGAGCTGACCCCAGTTAAAGAAACCGAACTTCAAACTGCGAGTTTACCTTTCCAAGAACCTCATCTTACCAAACAGCAAATCTCACTACCCCCACCAACGTCCACTCAACCTCAAGCAGTAAATCCGCTTCTGCCACCAAATCTGCCGGACGTCACTCGGCCGCCAACACAAAATCAAAACTCCAATCCATTTCGTAAAAACGTTGGAGCTTCGCCATTTGCGTCGATTGCTCAGCCACACAACGAAACCCAACCGAAATTAGCGAACTTCTTTGCCGATGCGCTAGGCGTTGCCGGATCTGGCACAGCAGAATTCAATATATTTACGCCGTCACAACAGCCGCCGTTGGTCGGCACCGCAGAGTCACAACCGTCTTTCATTCCAACTGCAGATCCAGTGCAAACGTCTGTAGCCCCTGCTATAATCCCCGCTTCTGCAGCTTCTGCTGCGGTGCCAAGCACAGCTGGCTTTTTCGGCTTCGTTGAACCGACACAAACGAACTTCTTTCAACCCGTACCAGCGCAACAAACAACCGAATTCCCGTCACTGCCGCCACTTAGCGGTATAGCACCCCCACCACTCGCGTGCGAAGCGTCAAGTGCATCTGAGGCGATTCCACAAACCCCGTTGGGTATTCCCCCACCAATTGGCTTTGATAATATTCTACCACCAAATCCATTCGTATCAACACAATCCGCAAATCAAATACCAACTGCGCCGCCTCTAGCGAGCTCCAACATCGATACAGTTTCTGTCGCAACTACGTCTGTCGCTACAGACGTTCAGGCATCCCCTTTTACTGGTGACAACACTGAAACTCAGCACTCGGAAATTGTAAATTCATTTTCGAATTATTTCTATCAAACAGCAAATTTAACAATTGATAGTAAACAAATACAAGCAGAACAACAACAACAGCAATTACCGCAAATTGCGCAACCAGCTGCAAACGTGCCCCCATTGGCGGATACTAGCTCTTCCTCCGCCAATTTCTTTGACACTTTTGCGCCGCAGCCGCAACCAACGCAGTTACCTACAGCAACTGACGGGAATTTGTTAGCAACCCAACAACACACAATTACCCAATCGAACGAAGATCAACGCTTGCAGAACTTTTTCAACAATCCACCGCAACGTGAAAACAACGCCGGCGTAGGTGATCTCGGCTACGATTTGGTGCATAGTGGTCTGGCCGTGCGCCATTTGGGCTCAGTCACATCCGTTTCGAATTTGGTAGAGCCGCCCTCATCTTCGTGCTCAGAGTTTTCCGAGTTGAATAACAGTAACCCGAGCGCACGCATTTTGCCTGCTGAGCTGCAAATCAGACGTAACCCGGAGAAAAGCATAATTTTTGCAGAGACACAGCAAGAAGTGTTGTCAATAGCTGCTGAAATCAAGCAGGAAGTGCCAGCAGCAGCGGAGTCAACAAAAATCGTCGACACACCACTTGAATCTACAGTCGCAAATTCCGTTAGCGAAGTGCCGTTGGAGAAGCACTACGAAGATTTGCCAGAGGAAATTTTACGTGAGCTGAGAATGGCCAACCTGTTGACGGGAGAAAAGGCTGCAGCTTCGGCACCGCCAGTGGCTGTGGTGAGTATTACTACAGAGGCAATAAATAAGGAAATAGACAATATTAAATATATGACTTGTATGGTATAAAATCTACATACCATCTACATTGAAGACCAATATAACTATTTTATTTAATAATAATAATAAATGATTATTTTTTGTAGCCTTACTCGCCGGCAGTCAAGCATTGGTTTTACAAACGTCCAGCCGGTAATAATAAGTTTGTCTGGACACCCTTTAGTCACTATGACTCTGCTTTGCTGGAAATTACATTAACGATGGGCAGTAAGTCCATAACAACTACAACAAATCGAATAAGAAATAAAAGAACTCTCTTTTTTTACTCGCACAGGTAATGCGCCGAATATTGTCGCCGTCGAGGGTGGACGTTACGATGTTAATATAAGTGAACGCACCAAAACGCCTGTCTACTGGGAGAGTACGCCTATTGAGGTCAGACGCTGCTCATGGTTCTTCAAGGGCACCGACTCTAAGATGGTGCCTTATGAAGAGTCCATAGCCGATCTGCTTGAAAATGAGTACAAGCAAGCGGTAGAGAGCGGAGAGTGGCATAAAAAGATCGTTTTGTCTATGAACGAGCAGGTGACATTCCACGGACCCACAGTGATTGTACACTTCCAGCAGCAGCAATCCAGCGATGCCTGGGGTGGCACTACGGTAAGTTTCATTTTTTATAGCAAAGACGATAGCAAAAAAAAAATTAATAATAAAATAATATTATATAATATATTGTTTATATCAACAGCAAACGACGACACGACCACGTGTGGTGAAGCGTGATCTGGAAGAATTCAGTATTGAACAGGGCGAATCACAACGCGTCGATCACTTGCTGCTCATGGTGCACGGCATCGGTGATGCATGTGATCTGAAACTGCGCAGCGTGGATGAAGTTGGTTAGTATAGCACGCAGCCATTTTCTATTGCACTCTATAAAACATTTCGCAAATTAACTTATCTACTCTTCTATTATTTCGCCTTAGTTGATGACTTCCGCAACATCGCCCAGGCTTTGGTGCAGTCACACTACAAGAATTCAACAGAGATGGGACTAGTTGGTCGCGTTGAGGTTCTGCCCATTTCATGGCACAATCACTTGCATTCGGAAGAAATGGGCATTGACGAGAAGTTACGCTCGATTACCTTGGAGTCAATACCGAAATTACGTAATTTCACCAACAACACATTGCTCGATGTGCTCTTTTATACAAGTCCTAAGTATTGTCAGAAGATTATGAACACAGTGGCGGCTTCAATGAATGAAGTCTACAGCAAGTATCGTGAGCGACATCCCGATTTCAATGGTGGTGTATCGTTGGCGGGGCACAGCTTGGGTTCGTTGATACTTTTCGATTTGTTGTGCCACCAGAAGGCACCAAAAGAGAGTGAAGAACGGAATTTGGTAAGTTCCTTTTTGCTGTTTATATTGTTATAAAAGCTGGCGAAAAGCAAAGGCCCATATTGTTTTAGTAATGCTATCGAATTGAAGTCCAGTTAAATACCAATTACATGCATAGATTCGAAAATCTTGTGAAGTACTTTATTTTTGGCTTACAAAATACCAATTTTTAACTGTTTAAACCCATAGTTTCTGCTTCATATATTTAACAAATGTGTGTTTTCTATGCAGGAAAATCCCGATCAGCTTGGTGGCAGTCCAATGGATGTTAGCAATGACGACGTGAGCGTCACAAGCTATACAATGGGTCCCGCTGGCACTGGCCAACCATTTATACATTATACACAGCTTAACTTTCAACCGAAAAAATTCTTTGCCCTGGGTTCGCCTATCGGTAAGTCTCGCATTTAACAATTAACGTGTTAACATCTCATTTTTTTTATTATTGATTATTTATTTTATATATAATATTATTTCCGTTAGGCATGTTCGTCACAATTCGCGGCATTGACAAATTAGGCGTAGACTTTCGTCTGCCCACTTGCTCTGGCTTTTACAACATATTTCATCCTTTTGATCCGGTTGCCTATCGCATTGAAGCGCTGGTTAATCCAGACTTGAGCGGTGTGCGACCGGTGCTGATACCACATCACAAAGGCCGAAAACGCATGCATTTGGAGTTAAAGGAAACAATGACGCGCGTAGGTGCTGATCTAAAGCAACGCTTTTTGGATACATTCAAGAATACGCTAGAGAGTGTTAGCTTTTTGGGTGGCAGTTCGGGGCGGAGCAGTCGTGAGGCGGAAGAGAGCATGTCGAAGGAAGTGGATAAGGTAGGTGAAGCTGATGGATCTAGCTATGTATATTTTTACTAAACGACTAAGTAAGCTACCGCTATAAATATACTTATAAGAAAAATATACAAACGCAAAATCGTTTACTCATTTCTACAGGTCTTAAACATGCAAATAGACGCAGAGAAACATAAAAAGTCCATCTCATCCGAAGATCAACCTGGTTCATCGCAGGGTAACACAGATGCGTCGCGTACGCGCTCAGATTCTGTTTCGACATCACACTCCGATTCCGAAATGGTTGAAATTGATTTCCCGCTCGGAAAATTGAACGACTCCAAGCGGATCGATTATGTGCTGCAGGAGGCGCCACTCGAATTTATCAACGAATACATATTTGCACTGGGTGCCCATGTCTGCTATTGGTAAGAGACGTCTGTTAACAAGCCAATACGTAGATAAATATTTTCATGCTTTTGCCATTGCAGGGAATCCGAAGACACGATACTCTTTGTCATGAAAGAGATTTACACCGGCCTGGGCATTAGTCCCGACAATCAGGTACCACAGCAGACAATGACAATTGAGCGACCCAGCTCGAGAAATAGCAACCCGCTATCATCTATCAGCGAGAAGCGTTGACTCATTTGACGTATTTTAATATTTGAGCGGAGTAATGATTAACTAGTTTAAAGATAGTGTTATAGATTCAATACGATTTCGATTTCGGGCTTACAATTTAAAAGAAATTTCCATTAAAAGTTATTGTGTTATCATCTTAATTTACATTTTCTTAAGTATTTATTTTTGTACAGAGAAAGATACCCAAATTTGTATTAACATATTGCTACCTGCACTCCGTCTTCTGTATAAAGCAAATACATTTAATTTAGCTATAATAGTTGTTGTTATATATTAATCGCTTAAGTAGTCTGGTAACTTATTTGGAAAAAAAAAATTCAATAAAAAAAAAATATACTAGTTCCTGCGAGAGCTAATGATGAGTAATATAACATATTCAAATTTCAGTCCAATCGGTTGGATAGAAAATTTTTTATTGTCCGGGCCAACCGTAAGAACGTTGTTTTGAAAGAAACGCGTTTCGAGTTTCAACAACAGATTAAATATGTTATGTAATAACAGCGCTTACTATTACGAGACGCTCACCTATAAGTGCTATAACTTCATAAATATTTCAATTTTCGTTCTAAAATTTTTACAGTGTATTCTTAATATATAGTACTTTCGAAAAAAAAGTCGATTTTTCCAAACCAAGTTATCAGACTACTAACTTAAAATACTACTTACTGACATGCGAAAAAAACATACGAAGTAATTTTTTAACTTTTTTATTTTATTTTTTTACTAACATTGTATGTACTTGCTATTTATGCAAATTGAGCTTTGACACAATAAAGATCATAAATATAAATGTAAACCTGTTGTTTAATGAAATCAATATTTGAAAATTTTCGATACTCTCGAAAGCCTTTTTATTTAACTTAAATACTAAAAAGCAAAAAAATCCTTGCTTTATGATAACCAAAAACGAGTCATAACTTTTTGAATTTACTGCTTCTTATTCTGCTTTGCGGCTATTAGATTTATGGTATTTACGTCTGTCTGCTTAGTGTTAGAAGCTGCGGAAATTTCCTCAACATTTCGTTCTCTGCCATTCTTTTTATGTTTTTGTACATAGAAATGATTAAGCTTTAATTTATTCTCATCAATAGCAGCTAACTCAGATTGTGGTAGTCCATTAACAACGTTGCCAATTATACTGACCTTTAAAAGAGAAAATATATTCAGAATTTTCCATGAGAAATAAGCAATCTAAGCAACAACAAAATACCAAAGTCGACCGAAAATTAAAAGCATCGCTCACTTGTTGCAAGTTTTTGCAATGCAAAATAGTGGTCTTAATAACACTTTTCGTTCGTCTTTACGTCCGTTTATATTTCTGCACATTCGTTCATTTTTACATCTTACAAAAAAGTGTGAATACTTACATCAATTTTGGACCAATTCTTGACCTCTCCAAAAGCTTCCTTGCACATCGCCAATTTGGCAAATGCTTGCAATTGTGTTTGTGGACAAGATTCGATGCCACCAATCCATTCGGCCGCAGCTCTAACATACAAACATACATACATAAAGCTTCAAATGAAGCACTAACACCGCGTACAAATCATAGAATTACTTAAAAGCATCCGCATGCATGCGCTCAATGTCACTTTCATTCAAATGACACACGATTTCGCCCATCGAAATCAAATCATACTCCGAATATGTTTCCGGTCCCTTGCCCAGCCACTCGTAACGTACTTTGCTGGCAATCAATTGCATCTGTTCGTCATTGAAACCGTTGCTCGTGTCGTTGCTCAATGTGTGCACCCCACCGAAGGCCTCCACTATCTCTACACGTGACATGCTGATGTTGGACAGCTCCATGACGCTGATGGCAGGTAGCACCAAACGGATTTTGCCATACACCGCTGCCGGTACATTCTCGACGCCATCGAAAGCCTTCCGAAAGAATAATGAAATACAGTTATTTGTGCTAAAAAAAATAAATGTAACTGGCTGTGTGTGCTTACAATTTTTATTAGGCGCCACACATTCTCACTAGTATTGACCGATATGCCCTCGCTGTTGGCCACACCTAGGCAGGGCTCCAAGCTTGCCCAGTCGGTATTGGTAATATCCTTGTCCTGCAGCAAAACTTGACAATCGTAATTCTGGCCATTCAAAAAACACACGCTACTGGCAAACAGTCCAAACGCCACCGCCGAGCATTTAAGTGCGAACTGCATTTTGCGGAATTCTTTACGAGAATGTAAAACTTTGTGTATTTTGTCTACAATTTGCGCTTAGAAAATGTAAGTGCGTATATGGGTCATGCCAATCAAATATAGGCTTTGGCTTTCCAATTTGGTGAGTTCATGGGTGATCACATCAAAATCAATAGAGCTTTTAAAAATTCATTTGCAATTCGAAGTTGAAAAATGTAACGCCACGACCAATGCCATCTTAAATTCCTTTATGCAAATATTATCCATGTATGTACATATGAATTGGGTGGCCAAATATAGGTTAGGTTTGGCAGAAAATATCGAAAAATAAAATCCAAAATAAAAGTTTTAATGCAAACCATACACTTATTAAGAATATTGATAAATCAAATTAAATAATGAAGCGTATTTTCATCTTCTCGCAATTCTAGCAAGCGAGATGGCCGCGCCGAGAAGCCAATTTATGTTCACGTAGTTCTCTAAGAAAGCTTCGAGAAATACAAGTTCGATCTGTATTTCTCACAGGAGATGGTATTCTACTTATTTATCGTTGGTTCATAATGTTATTGCCACTAGTAAAATTCGCAATTTTTGAGCTCCAGCAAAGCATTTATAAAAATAATGTCTGATTTTTCTAATCATCAATCTAATCAAAATATACTGGAAATTTCAAATGAAACGATTGAAATTAAACACGTTTCCATCCAATTGTTTTAGGACCATACATTTTTAAAGGTGTAGGCATCATACATCAGCAAGTTACCAAACGGCGAATCTTTCTGCTCACTGCATGGCTTAAAAAACTACAAAGCTTTTATCTGACTATCTTTGTATAACTTGCATAGAACACCTATTATCCTTAGCAGCACCTCCTTGCGGGTAGAGGTAATAATTTACCCGCGGTAAGGCATGCCTGTCGTAAGAGGCGACTAAAAGCCAAATGCACTATGACGGTTATTTTACCTTGTTCAGTAATATCAGCATAGTAATGATGTCAGAAATAGTGCTATAAGTATAATACTCAGCTTGAACTGATATTATAGACTTTAAATGAGATTCCAAATAAAAAGACATTTGAAGTTCAAGCGACAAATGTCACCAGTCATTGAGCAGTAGCTTCGTCTACACAGTCTTACCGAGGACTCAACTCTGGTACCACAGGGAGCAGAATGCCCTTGGACTTCGGTTCAATCTGCTCATTGGTTTCGGCCCTTTGGGGAGTATCGTAGTGGCTGTGGTTTAAACCTAAATGCTGGAAGAACTGAATTTTCAGTTAAAAAAAAAAAGAAGTTGCACAAGCAAGATGGTCAGTGTGCCCCTACACACTGGCCACTGGTAACCAAATTAATACTTGCAAATAGCTCGTATTATTTGGGGCGCTTATCAACGCATTGTTTTGATACGTTATGCTTTGGAGCACCGTGAGGTAAGGCCGTCGCCGGCAGGTACTCACGTAAAACACTCCGGACGTTATCTTGAGCAGCAGTCGTCTGTACTTACTTGAAAAAGTCTTGAATCTCTCGCAGACATTTTTGACGGTCCTTCTTATATATTCATATCTACCTAAATGTATATATAATAAGTATATATGTACATAGATATATACTTAAGAAGTTATTTTTTTTTACATATTTAGGGAGTTAAAATCTTTGATTGATTATAGCTATCAAAAGCGATGTTGGAGATAAGAAATATTAAAGGACTAATTGTGCGTTCAATGTACACCTTGTCTCCATGAATTATCTAATTATACGATAAGTCTCTTTTAAAAATATAAGTAAGGGCGTTAGTTTTCAGATCGAAAATGTTTAAGGCGTCAGTGAACGTTGTGTAACATTGGTTCGTAATGCCGAATTACTAAAACCGTACATGTGGATACATGATACAATCCTTGGTCCGGAGATGGCCAGTCCATTATATATACGACACTGGGTAAATCAAATGGACTCGCCAGTAGTCTGAAGCATATAGCAGCCAACATGCTATAACTCTGAGGTATGAAATCAGAAGACACAGCTGTATTTTTAGCGGGCTTAAAAATTATAGTTAGCCTTTTGGTTAGCCAATTGAATAAGCACTACCTCCATTTTCATATATTTTATTATATTTGCTATAATTTATTAACATAAACATAATTTTTTATATTATTACTTAATTATTATTTATAAGGATTAATTAATTTTTCTAGTACAATGTTTTTTTTTAACTAGATGAATTTATTTAGACTTTAGACTAAGAAAGCGTTATTTCCTAAGTTTAAGGTAATTAAAAGTTAATTAGCTTAAGAATAGTAAAATTAAAAGATTATAAAAAAAATAAAATATAAACGATTATAAAAGCATTAACAATGAATTTGACTAACACACTTTCATACTTTTATACAACCATTCAACAATTTGATCGGGAATTGATATTTACATTTTACATAAACACCGTTAACCCCCTGAATTCAGTAAGAACAATTTACTCTAATACAAATTACATATCTAGTCCTGTGAGATTAGTTAAATCTATTTTTGCCTATGACCATAAATGAACTCACTCGGAGAGAATTATAAGAGAGTAATTCCTCAAGCACCTCATTTTGAGTAGCAGATACAGATGAGTACTTCAGTTATGGTACTCCAGACCTCTAACTCTCTTTCGCATTATCTAACGGTACATCCAAGAAAAATACTTTTCAAACAGGTTCGGAGAGGAAAGATGCCGTTAGAGGTGGGTTAGCTCTGCACTTGCTTTATATATATTGATTGGAAAATATTTTGGATACTGCATTAGTAAGCTGAATAGAACAGAACTAGTCAACTCTCATGAGCGTATTTGGGTTTGTGTGCACTCGGTGTGAATATACAAGCAAATTGCATATTTGACGCTTTGCTGAAGAGTTTATTGTTACGACCTCTGCGAAGATATGTCATGAATCGATGAATGAGAGCCTAACTATGGTAATTGAGAGCTTTCTATGGCTTGTGACTTTTATATAAAGTTGAGAGGCTGCCAACTTTGAAGCTGCATTGAAGAAATGAGTTTTCGAAATTTTATCACGGATCGAAAAATTTCAGAAAAGCTGTAACCAATTTGTAGATTCGATGAATTGCGTACTACCTCGATTTTTCAATGATAACCTCGATAAAATTTTTGATTCACTCAAATCTGAGAACATTACTTCGTACTTTAAAACTTATCATCTACCAGATCACCAATGCCGTCCACGCTGATGTTCAGTGATAGAGGCTTGTCTAGCGACAGCAAAGAGGGGGGCGATTTGGTTTGGTCGTCGTCGCCACATAAGCTAAACGAGGGCAAATCTAAGCTCAACGCACTCGGGTGCTGAGAGTTATGCAGTTGACTGGAGCTGTGCATAAGATGTGATAGACCTGAGTGCTGTAGATGATGGTGATGATGTTGTTGTTGCATTTGGTGCAGCTGATTATGATGGAGCGCATCATGTTGTTGTTGCTGATGGTGCAACAGTTGCATTTGATCATCGTTTTGTTGCTGTTGATGTTGTTGATGGTGTATTTGGTCCAGCGAATGATGTATGACCACACCACAGCCATCCACCGTCTGACCGGTTTCAAATGACAGCCCATGTCCCAGATGATCCAGTGTCGGCTTATCATCCAATGTTAGCGCATGGTCCAAGTTGAGAATGCATTCGGCTTTGAAGTTATCAATTGTAAATTGATCGACGTTAAGAAATTTCATTTCATCATAAGTCGAATTTGTTGTTGCATCCAGATCTAGTGAGGTGTTAAGACCGCCGCTAAGCAGGCTCACATGATTACTTATGCTGGTATTGTGATTGAGATGGCTGCTTTGCGGATCCGCTATATTGCTGTTATTGTTGTTATTATTGGTAATAATTAAGGGAGGTGGCGTGTTCGATCGCGTCAGCGTATGCGACATGCTGGACATTGTACTCGTGGGCGGATAAGTTGACCACTCCATGGAGACGCCGCCGCCACGTTCCAGTTGATCGATATTGAGATTGAGAAATATATTTGGTGACATTCGAGACGGTGATAAGCAGCCAACACTAAACGGTGCCTTCGGCTCATTATCCAACGAATTTGCGGACTGGGGCGGTGTATCTGGTAACAGTGTGGTGCCTGTAAAGAAATATGGGTGAAAATCTATATATTGTGGTTTGAAGATGACCTCACCTAAGGAGTTGTCCAGCTGTGCGATGGCATTTTCATCCGCATACGTAGTTTGTGTGCCCAGACCATCTTCGGTGTCTGGCAGATTAACACCCGGCGCATCGTTGCCGACTTTCTCCTGCTTGCGCCACTTGGCGCGCCTATTCTGAAACCAAACTTGTACACGCGCCTCTGTTAGATCGATGCGCACCGCTAATTCCTCGCGAAAGAAGACGTCCGGGTAGTGGGTACGCTGGAAGGCGCGCTCTAGCTCTAGCAACTGCAATGAGTTGAATGTGGTTCTGCAATAAAATGGTAAGAAACATATAAATAATGCGCACACTCGGTTTTTTGCTTTTTGAGTTGCCCACTGTGGCGTGCTTAACGTAAGCACGCAAATTACGCAAAATTCCCTACCCACCCCCACAGAGGCCACAATAGTTTGATCATTGGTCGTTATTCTCGTGTGTGTATTTGTAGATTTCGTCGTGTGGTATTACTTTCAGTTGGTTCAATGTACTTATTGTGCTTCGCCATAATACTTAGTCAGTCGGTCACTTGGAATATTTTTTTTTTCAAATTTTTATTTTCCTCATACTCTTCTTTTAGTTTTTGTTTGCCTACTTTTGTCATTTCTTCTCACCATCAATATTTTCCTCTAATGCTCGATGGGTAATCACTGGCGAAGTGGAATTGTGAAACGTGTGAAAATATATTTGAAACGCCCTCTTTGCTATTCTCCTACGACCATATTTACCAACTAAGATTTTTACGTTTGCCGTTTTTTCGTTCTGTGAGGAAGAAAGTAGGGAAAATATGTAGTAACAATTCATCACCATCATCAGCGTGAAATCCCTTAGACATGATGTAATCATGTATTTCCATATAAGTATGCATGTTTAGGTTCTTTTCAATATCGATTCTAGGGATTTGTTTTTTTTTGCTACAGCTCTTTAAGTACATATGAATTTATTTAGTTATGTTGACAGATAATTAACGGTTATCTATGAAATGCATAATAAAATATATCTTAACATCCGCTTTGCGATATTAAATGTCAAAATATGTTTAAAAGAATATCTGGGTAGATAAGAAAGTGAAAAGCAAAGGTCGTTCGTGTGAATTTAATGCCGTATTTACTGCAGTTACTTTTAGAAAGACCATGTGACTAATTTGACTTTTTTGAGTGAAGTCAACCTCCGAAACCAAGAAACAAATAAAAACAAGAAATCAACCACCGAGTTCTTATTTGTTAATATTTTTTAATTTTTAGGATTTGAACTCACGTTTTGAATTAATGAAAAAAATCCAATGTCTGTCCAAATTCCCAACGACATTCGGCATTATATATCAAATGGGGGAAACTAAAAATTCCAAATACGCCAGTATATCCGAAAAATGTAGAAGAACCATTGAAATATTTGTTACAACTCAAACCAAGCGTAGAATACCAGGCCAATTCTAATATTATATAAATAATTTCTGCGAATCAAAAAAGCACAATTTTTAACGCTTAAAGTTAAAAATACGGATTTAATGAAAGCTATTTTCCATGCTCTCTCAAATTGTCTGTATCTCAAAGCGCACAAAAGTCAATCTCAAATGTAAATTTTTTCTTCTTTGCCATCAATGAAGCCGTAGCAAAAATATGTAAACCTTACTGATGATTACAACTTATGATTATCGTTGCTCAATGGTCATCAAAAATTGCAACAACATATTTCAGAGTTTATATGCCAATGTAAAGAATGGACAGTTTAACCTATTTCCCCAGCACATGCTTCAGCCTGACGAACTTTTCTTAGAAGTGGCCAACGATTGCGGTTTGAAAAACATTTGATATTTTATTTTGGATGGTATTTTTACCCGATATTGTTCAATGCAAGCGGTTGTAATGGATCCATGAAATCATATAACTCATAGAGTATTCAACTTATACAGCTTAAGCAAAACTTAAAAAAAAACTATCAACTTGTAGTTTTACGGGGTTACATGGGTTTCACGGCTTCAAAAAACATAAAAAAAATTTTATTGACTTATTTAATTCTATAACCTCTCAAACATTGTCTTAAATTCTCACGTTGATATCAGTAATAGTTTTGGAGATACAGCTTTGAAAAGTCGCGCGCTCGAGCTCAAGTATATAGTCACAAACAAAGTATATAGTCAAGCAAAGTCAAGTTTAAAGTCGGTTGTCAAGATTTCTCACGAACTACTCAACCGATATTAATTTTTTACACAGGTCCTCAAGATATCCTTTACAAGGTATTGAATTAAATTAGAGTTATCTTCTTTCCATTATAATTATTTAAAACAAAAAAACGTCGAGAAATTTACACCAAAATTTTGGTTTTTTTTAAACGTCTGCCAAAAATCCAATTTTACTTTATGTCCAATACCTGGTTAATGGTCTTAGTTCAAACACGCATTTTTTTCTTTCTAATATTGATCATCCTGTTAGAAGTTTTGCCGTCAACGCGCAAGCACCTTTTTTCCGAGGGAATGCCGGAAATGACGTCGTTATGACCGAGTTTTGAATATTTTTCTTTGAAAATTCCACAAAATCTTTATCAAAAAATATTTCATTTTTTATATGAAAAAAAACAACTATTGAAAATAGGGCGTTTTTTACCCGACGAAACGCATGTCAGTCACCCTTTAAACAAATTATCAATAGTAACAACAAATGTTTTTTAAGTTTTTGCAGTACGTATGAAATACCTTTACCTAGATATTAAATCGCAAAGGTTAAAGTTAATAATTAAGAAATGAGTTGATAAAAACCAAGCCGAGACACTACGGAACTCATTCCAGTATTTTACCATCGTCACATGTTAAGTAATCAGGACAGAACAACGCGTAGACTTATATATGAATCATTTCCTGAGAAATTTGGCTTGTTATAGGCTTTGACAGTTTATTTTGAGTCGTCTGAATTTCGCTGACCGTAATATTAGAAAAAATTGGAAAAAAATAACTTACACCAATCTCATTCTCATTTAATGAAAGCGTAAAAAAGTGTGTCGATAACTCTGACTTGTTGTTGTTGTTACTTTTTTTTTGTTTTACATACCTGTATCGCCTCTGTTTTCGCTTCATTGTGCTTTTCTCCATAAGAGAATTTAACGATTTATTGGTGTCTTGACGAGCTGTGTTTCATATTCATTATTGTCTAACCACTTTTATAAGGAAACCTTAAGATATATACACCTGCACGTTCACATTTTTTCATATCTTCTAGTCATAGCATATATTTCCGATCTACATAATTAAATATGTATATAAAATTCACTTCTTTTTACAAAAATATATATGTTATAATACATTTAAGTGGACATTTCTTCATGATTTTAAAAAATTTACTCAATATCTTTCACATTACGATTTTTTATAATTTTAATAACCGAAATATCATAGTTCAATAACATTTGGTTAACCAAAGTGTATTTAAATAAAATATTTTCCACAACGCACACAATGAAATATTTCCATGCAAACCGTTATGCTGGCATGTTTTGTACGTTGTTACGATTTTAGTCTGCTGTATGTCCCAACGACGATGTCACCAACTAGACTAAATTAGGGGATTGTGTTGGCATGTTCTGAACTTTAGAAGTTCGCTGCGGAAGCCCTAGAAATTTATGTTCTACGACTATTCTGTTCAACGCTTTTTTTTTCTATTGCTGCTACTTTTGTTTTGAAATGTCTTTTTGTTTCAGCATTTTTAGCATTTCAGCTATACTATTTATATTGTTATTTTGTTTTTAACGCTGTCTTGTTGTTGTTGTCACGTATTATTCATTTCTCGTATTCGGTGATTATTTCGAAATCCCTATTGCACTTTCTACAAAAATATTTATTATCGTTGCTTATTTTTGTTAACTATTGTAAGGTTTTATTGTTGTTGTAATTATTATTATCCTCTTTACTTTAAGCTATTTATATACATACATACATACATACCTTTATACCAAATGACATATATGATATGTGTAAAAAAAAAGTAAAATCGGTGTGTAGTTGGAAGATGATTTTATATATTTGTTGGATTTTGGATAAATATTGGTAATTCTAGCCGAAAAAATATATATTTTTGAAACTTTATGCGAGTGTGTGATGGTTTATGATCTCATAGGCTCATAACGAGAAAGCATGTGTTTTTATAACGGTGACAGACAACTCGTACATAACAAACATACTGAAAAGTTCGTATTGCTTTAAAGAAAAATACTTTCTTTGGAAAAGTTCGATTTTATTATTTCAAATGGCATACCATCGAAGCCGATATACCTATTATAGCGACCTCTCAACCTGTCCATACAATTTTTGTAGTGCGATTTGTATTTTGCTTCAAATTAGGTGTCAATCGCGGCGATGACCTCTTCATTGTCGTTAAATATCTCTTCAGCGCAAATTCGTTTGTGGTCTGAAAAAAGAAAGATTCGCTGATGTTGCATTCATTGCCAACCCTTCTTACCTTGGTCTTTATTACTTGACTTTTTTCTTATAGTAAGAAGTTTCTCTTTCCAAGAAGCAAACTATGACGTACCTTAAAATATCGCATCTCTTCTAATACTTCGTTTTACTATGAGTTACATACATATGTTACGGAAGACAATATGAGAAAGTCAATATTGTACTGTTTGATCTTTAAGAATTTCTGCTAATGTTAAAAAGACATTTAATATTCCTGCAATTTAGTCAACCAACGTATTTTTATATCCTGAAATACCACGAAGTTTGTTACAACCAGAAGGATTAGATCTGCTATATGCTATATCATATAAATTAACCGATCAAAATCAAAATCAAAATGTATGGAAAACTTTTTTATTTGACAAGATTCTTCACAAAATTTGGTATATATTATTGCTCAAGACAATGCTACAATGCCCGAAGAAATTGTTCAATATCAAACTTTGTTTACATATAAAATTTTTTTCCTTATTAGGCAACCTTAACTCGACTTACTGATTGCTTATATCAAACAGCGTGGCTAGTAAGAACTAGGAAAACATTTTCCGTTCAATGCAAGCCGGTTGCCGTTTCAGATTTAGTATAGTTGCTATAAGAAATACACCTGTGAAGGGTGTGATACTCGCAGCTTCGCTGCAGCCACGGTTAACGCTTTTTCTTGTTTATGCTAACGTAAAAACAAAATTTTCCAGCTGTCAATTCTGTGAATGTACAAGTATTCCACAAGCTGTCTAAAGCTGAGCTATTTATTCTAAAAAGTTTTTTTTTATTTTTTATTCATCGATATGGATCAAAAATATAAAATTTTTCAAATAAAGTAAAGTCAAAATCTGGTGTAAATTTAAATTTGGCGTCATTTACGAAAAGTGTTCGAATTTTGAGATGCAAAAGTCTGGTGTGAAGTTAAGGCATAACATAGTCTTAAGACACTCAAACAAAAGCAATATCTCTACATCAAAGTCAATTTTATCACAGCGCTAAAGAATTTTTTTGCTGACTCTTTGGTTATCCACTACAATATATAAAATGTTGCGATTTAAAGATTTCACGCATACCTATGCAAACATAGGTATATCACAATACTAAAAATATATTCGATGTATGTATATGAGAGGGATGAGGTGCTAAATTGGAAACAAAAGATTTGCTTTGATATTGTCTTAAACACCGGTAAACATGTATTCTACAAAGAAATATGGTACATATAGGTATATTTATGTACGTCATTTTAATAAGTGAATGAAATCATTAAAAATACATACAAATATATAGTGTTATAATAAATACTGTATCTGCCAGAAGGAGAAAGCCAGAAAGTAGTACTTCTAAGTATATGTACTTAATCCCAGTACAAACTGCAGAGAGAACTGCTTAAATGAGATACAAGTGTGCGCTAACCCCTCATAGGCAATCAAAACTTTACTCATATCAGGTGGCACGTTAAGGTGATAAGTTTTAACATTTGGAGCAAAGTTTATAATACAATGGGGTGTCATAGATTAACGAGACGCTGAATTAAATATTAATTCCTCAAGACGAAGAGTCGAACTGTCAGATTTTTTTGCTTTGTTTTATCTTCCAGAACTACTTGAAATACGTGGTTAAAGTAGATTTAAATAAGAGACGATAGACTTTCAAAAGACAGTCGCTACTTTTTTTGTTTAAACCAAACAGTTTTGGAAGCGGTAGAGCGTTGTCTTATTACTTGGGAAAAGTTCTGAAGTTCTGCTGGGAAGTCTACTAAGAATATGGATAATGGTCAGGTTAGTATGAGCAAATGTGTGTCAATAAGACAATACATACACAAAGACACACATGTTTCCAATAGAATATATTTGATACCCCTTCTACACAGCCACGTGCATGCGTGTCCAGTTTTCTGAGTGGGTGATGTGACCAAAGTCAACACAAGAAACGCTGAGGACTATAGCAACCGCGCCATGCCCGATACGTCGGTAATCTGATTCACATGAATTGTGTTCAAGTGAAGACAAAAGCTGACCGTTTGACGACTGTTGACACCTGCGCCATTGTCTACGTCCCAACGAATCTCGCTAATAAAAGCGCCTTGTCGGCCTCGCTCAGCCGCAGTTATCCTTTCATTCCAGTCGTGTGGCATACATCATGTCCTGTGTGGAGTTAGATTTTCATAGCTTCTAAATTGCTTAACAAATAAGTGCTTAAAAAAACAAGATTTCTTCCAAAAATGGTTAGTTCTTTATTGCGACAAATCAAAGCGGTTCCAACCGTAATTAATGAATTTCTTTACATATATAACAGATCGCGTTATTTTTGTTATCGTTGTGTCTTGGTGATATTGTTGCACATCGTTTGGATAATAATCTGTTCAAGCCTGTTCTTGACTTCAGTGGGTCCGAAGTAACGCCCGCGTTACCAAAGAACTCAATCGATGAGTTTCAGAACCCGGTTGAGGACGCAATATTTTCGGAGTTACGCGATAATGATAGCGCTAGAGGTGTACAAAGACGCGGTGATGTTGGTAGAAAAGATCTGTTGCAACATCTTTACGCAGCTTACGGATGCTTGAGCTCCTTTGAAAGTTGGACGAAATCAAAAGATAATATAGATTTCGATTCGCTGCCGAGCAAAGGCTTTGAATGCAAGAGGTACAATAAGAAAATATTTATAGACTTTCACTTGAGAACGTAGTTTTTTGCTTTTTAGATCAGAGCCACCCAAAGACAATTTACCAATAAAAATCTTCAGTCAGCAGCAGATGCAGTCGTCGCCTGATGGGCAGAGAAATGAGCGTACGCTTAGCAAGGACAAGACCGCTTTGACTGATAACAAGTTTCTTCACGCTTTGCCTATTTCTTACTTTGCAGACTTTTACAAGGATTTGCTGACTGACACGAGCAAAATAGATGCTAAGCGAGCCGGTACTGCTCCGGTAATTGGCTGTGATTGTAAAGTTAAGGTAAGATTGGTGTCAGAAGCTCGATGTAGAGCCATCATGTGCCATGATGAGTAAAAGATGTGTGTGGGTATGTAGCAAAAGGCTGTTTTCATCCATTCCAAAATTTGTCGACAAAATTAACCTGCATAAAAACTTTTAAGACATCTGTATTTTGAACGAAGTAAAATCTTGTGTATTTTGGTTAATTTAAGCTATTGAAAAACAATATCAGTAAAAAGAGGACTTTTTGGGCTTTCGGACTAAAGAGATGGAAAATCACTGGAATATTTTCAGTGCTAGTTTATCATAGAGCAAATAATATGAAGGAAATTATATGTAGTTGCGAGCTTATAAATATCGGGAGTAATCAAATAAAGTACATCCTATTACTTCTTACTTTTTCTGCTCATTTCTTCGACATAATAATTTATTATTCGACTATATGAATGAATGGGCCCAAAAAACTGTGAGGTCGGCATGCAATTTGTATCTGAACCGAAATGTATATACTTGACCATTTAAATGTTTCTTCATAAAACCATATAACAATGCCAGTACAATGCAGCCACCTCATATCAACTTTTACTGTACCCATCATGAAAGTACTATTTGAATGACAATATTTATTATTTAAGCACTTCAATCGATTCATTACCGCTACAACTTCTTTCAGATCGATCTCTTGGACTTAGGTCAACAGCACTATCCACGCTATCTCATGAACGCAGTTTGCCAAAATAGCCAATCACCTAACCAGTATCCACAGAAATGTTGGCGGGGTTCCTACTGCAAGCCACTAGAGTACAAAGTTAAAGTACTTACACCACGTTCCCTATTGGAACCGACACAAAACGATCCGGCGTTGGCTTGGTTACCCGATGAATTGCGACAAGAGTGGAAATTCAAAACAGTCACTGTGGCGGCGGGTTGTTTTTGTTCGTACTGATGCCATTACCGTTATTTGAGATTGAAAATATTTCGAGAGCTGAAAGATAATACTACATATGATATTGAACTGATCGTTTACATTTTAACGTATTGATATAATTATATAATATTTGGTGTAATATTTATTTGCACCAAACATAGTTTTGACGTTAAATAATGTGATAAATACAATACTTGTACATATGTTATGTATCGAAAATTGAAAATGCAAATGTGTTAATAAACACAAACAAATTTTATATTGCGAATTTTTCTTAAAAACTGATAAAACAAGTATAGTAAAGAAGGGCTAAATTCGGTTGTAGCTGAACATTTCATACACATGTAACTTCGAGGAATCAAAAGCGGGCAAATAGCAGCAAGTGTTGTCAAAATTATTTTTTTTTTTAAGTTGCGAAAGAGTTAAAAATTTATTGTTCGACGAAATCGAAAATGACTTCCAATCAAATTTGGCATATCATTAATTTGTACTATAGGTGATATTCTCACATCCGATTTTATCCATTTCATGCACAAAGATTCATTGTTATTAGAAAAACACAATCTCTCCTTCTCATTAAGCTAACCCGCAACCCATTATGTACATACAGACAAGCTATTGTAGGGAAAGGAATCCCTCCGAATTTCAATAATATATCGCACAGATTGATCGATATTTTCGATAAAAAGTTCGTAATTGGAATTGTGGACCACATATTCGGCATGAACAGTTGTTGCACGATTTTGACAATTTTTGGTCATCTGTGGCAAAGGTACTATTCGTACAAAGTTGTATCTCGATATATTCATTGGTGCTTGATTTGTATACTGGAATCAAGATGAAAAATGTGTGTAGTGTGTGTAGGCGTGGTGTTTGTCGATTCGCCGATATCGCCCCCGAACTGTAATATAGGACTGTCAGGATAACCTTACCTATGGTTCAATTCAGTCGAGTAGGTCCCGATATGTGGGTTTTCACCTAAATGTGGGCACTTCACGTCCATCGTCCAAATTTTACATCTGCTTATATAAAGCCCTTTTGTACTCTTTCGGGCGTGAAATTTTATGTCCTTGGCGTATGCATTTATAGATTTATCGCACTTTTAATAGGTTTTAACAAAACCGTTATATGGGGAGCTGGCGGGTTACAGACGGACAGACACTCACCCAGATTTCAACACGTCTCCTCATCCTGATCAATTATATAGAGATAACTCCATATCTAACTCGATTAGTTTTGGGTGATACAAACAACCGTTAGGTCAACAATATACATACATATATAATTTATAGGCCGCTAGGGCCATATGTATTATCTGCAATCTCATAGATATGTGAGAGCGCAACTATACAACAACTATCCTAACATTAATAAAAAGATGAGAGGACTATCTTCTACAGTTCAGTATTGCATCTTCGATTCGCCACTTCTCTGCTCCCTTTGTTTGTGCTCTTTCGCAAAAAAGTTTACACCTGGAAACGAAAACAAAATTTTTCCAATAAAATTCAATGAAAGAAAATACATAAGTCCTTAACATATTAATATTGAAGCCTTATATTATTATCGATGGTGATACAATTTATATCAGTTACTTGTTCTATTCATCACTCTCAAGCTTCGTTAAAAGATGACTGCTTAAATTTATGTTTGATATTCTTCCAAGGTTTTCTCATCCAAAGTGGAAATACTTGTTTTTTTTTTTAGTCTAATTTTTTTACCCATCCAACATAAGTATTTAAAGATTTCTCTCATATCAGAGTTCTTAATAAGGAGCTTAACTTATTCAATCCACATGTGAAAACTTTTACTCTATTAAAATGAATTTAAGTCAACACTGGACTGCTCATATACATAAGTGGATATTCTACCGAACATTATTTTAGAAGACTATAAAAGTCAATTCCCAGTAATGTCAGATAAAACGTAAGTTAAAATTTATTTAGTTTCTAATTTTGTTACAAAATTTCCGTTGACTCAAACTCAAAACCCACCAAAAACGCAAATGTAAAATAAAAATTAAGAAGAGAAGTTTCGCATGATGAATGGTGGGCCCTGTCCTCGATGCAGTGCACTACTACGGCCATGTTGTCGATGCGGTGCAATACCGTCAAACCTCGCATTTCTTAAAAAAGTGGTGAATAAACCAAAGTCGACCAAAAGATGTCGACACAAGAGACCACGATGTGTCACATTGGCCGCAGGCGGAGACAGTATTGATTGTCTGTGCTGTTTCGACGAAAATTTGGCAACCAGCAGTGATCGTCGTCTGCAAACATGGCAACGCGAACTGCAGTTGCGCAACAACATAGCTGATCGGCTCGTGCAACGCACCGGCAAAGCATACTGCGAGCTGCTCTTCAATCGCAGCGTCACTGTTGATGGACGCGACAAATCGATGACACAGCGACTGTTGGCGCATGCGGAGAGCGTAAGACCGCAAGCTCATCAAAAGAAGGCTGCCTTCACGGAATGTTATCCAAATGGCTGTTGTACAATGGAGTTGATTTCCGCACAACCTGCTAAACAGCGATATTTTGAAGTTTCTGGCCTGCCAGCGGGTGTAAAATGTGAGCTCATCGGTGAGAATTGCTGTGTGCGCCGATCGGGTTGGGTCACCTCGAGAGCAGTACAGGAAAATATTGCCGCCAAAGTCAGAGATATCCGACGTGTTTTACCATTTTTCCCAGAAATCGAGTATTTGCAAATTATTGGTAGACAAATGAAACTTTATGAAAAGCCACAAAACTTTGATGAATATGCTTGTTCGGAAGAAGTGGATGAACAGGAAAATATCGATGAACCTTGCACCATCGAAACCTGTCCGACCTATGCGAATATTGCGATTGCGGAAGATGCAGAGGATTGTGAAGTTGCGACGGATGAGAACGCTCCGGAGGTGAACGAAGCAGAGCAGCAGCAGAAAGGTGTGGATGATATGGAAGCTGCAGAATGTGTAGAAGCGGAACCTTGCACCATCGAAACCTGTCCGACCTATGCGAATATTGCGATTGCGAAAGATGTAGAGGATTGTGAAGTTGCGACGGGTGAAAACGCTCCGGAGGTGAACGATCCGGATGATCTGGAAGCTGGAGAATGTGTAGAAGCGGATAAAAATATGGCAGCGCTGGCAGTTGATGAACAAGAAATTGATGCGATTAGCTGTTCTGATAGCGATATTGACTTTTATAGAGAGTTTCTTTCGAATAGAGCGAAATGTCACGATATATTCTACAGACTTTAAACATGTGCTGTGCTCCAAAGGTTGCCATAGATCGTCTTGAGTAAGAGCGTAAATTTATGTGCCTGAAGAGTTAAAGGAGTTTATTGGAAGTTAATGTAGGGTTTAAATTTATGGGGTTTGTATGGAATATGTTCATTTCGCTGGATTTCGATTACACTTCGTTTCCTTTGTCAGGCAGATAAATATGCTTTTACTTATGAAATGTCTTACAACCTTGTGGAGATCTCTAATATTTTTAATGTTCGGCAGTGAAGAGAAGTAAAACCAAAAGGTTGATATTTTTATAACTACAAAAACAATTCATAAGTAATACAGAAAAAAGTTCCTGGAGTAACAGCGCGCTTCGTTTATAAAAATTAGGCATTTCGTGGCAACCGTCCGTATTACAAATTCGCAACATTTGAGTAACCCTGCATAAATATATATTTTCAACTTTTATTTACCATTCAAATATCTGAAAATTATTGCAGTAAATAAAATAACGGAAAAAATAAAAACAACGCTTAGATTTTGCATTTACTTTTATTTTGCGCAAATTTCATTGCATAGAAAGTACTACAATTAGAAGACTTTTTAGAAAAATAAACTTTCAATGCTCTTTGTCAGTGATTTCTCGTATTGTGCATTATTCATTACTAGGTTTGTAATTACATGTGATGACTCAAATAAAAGTAACGGATTTCAAAGAAGGCTTGAATAACTACTTTTATAAAATCTAAAATGTGAATATCAATCAAATTTCAATCATTTACATTTATAATATTATTTTACTGGCTTAAAGAAACTTTAATATCGAAAAAGGTGTGGAGGATTTGAAATAAATAAGTGTTATAAAGTTTTCGTTAAATGTGCTTATATTCAGTAATTATATATTGCTAAAGCAGGTATATTATGCAAGTCTTCAGTTTTCAAATTTTTTATAGAGGATTTCCGAAAGTTTTCTTTAATATAACTTATACTATATCAGTTGTAATCGGCAAGTGCGTGAGAAAAGAGATTATTTTGTTAAATTATTTATTTAATGAGTGAATTCAGTGTATTTAAATCTTTCTAAAAAATAATATTTATGATTTTTCAATGTACGTCATGAAAGCCAAGTTAAAGCTTTTCGTGTGTCTCTAA